>NC_053392.1:122468404-123903694 GCF_905171765.1 Bufo bufo
TAAAGTCAGGAGTTAATATACCATAGGATCAGAGTTTTCTCCAATCCGATATTTTAACTTGAAGCGTCCCCATCACCATGGGAACGCCTCTATGTTAGAATATACTGTCGGATATGAGTTACATCGTGAACCTCATATCCGACAGTATATTCTAACACAGAGGCGTTCCCATAGTGATGGGGACGCTTCTAGTTAGAATATACTACAAACTGTGTACATGACTGCCCCCTGCTGCCCACTTGATAGCCAGGCACTCTCTCTCGACTATACTATACCGGGTCTCGGCTAAGGTGAGCTTACCACTGAGGAAGACAACGGGATGCTCCTCCCCATTGACTTCCTAAGAGTACAGCACCGAGGCCTACTTCAGAGGCATCGGTCTGCATTATAAACTCCCTTTTGAAGTCGGGCATCACCAAAACCGGAGACCCGCACAGGGCCGACTTGAAAGCGGAGAAAGCCTCTTCCGCCAAATCATCCAAGCGAATCATTATTGACTTGTGTCCCTTTAAGAGTCCTGTCAAGGACACGGCTAGAGTAGCAAAGTGGGGAACAAACCTCCCAGGAATGACTTTATTTGCCTAGTGGTGACAGGTCGGGACCAATTCAGTATCGCCTCTATTTTGCTTACTTGGGGTTTGATGACTCCACGCCCAATAACATACCCCAGGTACTTAGTCTCTTCTAACCCTATTGCACATTTTTTGGGGTTAGCGGTTAGGCCAGCTCCCCGAAGGGAGTCCACTACAGCCTGCACTTTGGGTAGGTTACTTTCGCAGTCGGTACTGTGGATGACAATATCGTCCAGGTAAGCTGAAGCGTACCGACGATGTGGATGAAGCACAATGTCCATTAGTTGCCTAAAAGTGGCGGGGGCGCCATGCAGACCAAAGGGTAAGACCTTATATTGATACAGCCCCTCAGGCGTGATGAAGGCAGTTTTCTCTTTGGCAGCCTCCGTTAAGGGCACCTGCCAGTACCCTTTCGTGAGGTCCAGAACAGAAAAATACCGGGCTTGTCCTAACCTCTCGATGAGCTCATCCACCCAGGGCATGGGATACGCATCGAATTTGTAAACCTCGCTAAGTTTTCGAAAGTCGTTACAAAACCACAACATCCCGTCCAGCTTGGGTATCAATACTATAGGACTGACCCACTCTCTTTTTGACTCCTCAATGATGTCTAGCTGCAACATTAGCTGCACCTCCTCCGATATGGCTTGTCGCAGAGCCTCGGGTAACCGGTATAGTTTTAATCTGACTTTTGCCTGAGGCTTAGTGACAATGTCATGCTGGATTATGGAAGTGCGTCCAGGGAGGTCTGAGAACACATCCGTGTTCCGACTAACGAACTGCCTGCCTGGCCTCCTAAGCCTGTTTAGAGGAGAGGCTGTCAGCAATTTTTACTGTGGCAGCTGCCTCTCTTGCATCAGACAGTGGCCAGTACCTCTTCTCCTAGAAAACCCGGCCGCGGGCTGTCTTCTGTACAAGTTTCCCTATGTTTCCACTGTTTGAATAAATTCACATTTCGCCGCCCTGGCTGGTGTACCTTGTAGTTTACATCTCCAATTTTCTCGAGTACCTCGTAGGGTCCCTGGGGTACCTCTCGCACTGCGAACATGAGATAGGGCAGAAGGAAGTCCGAGTCTTTCCCATCTTTAGACACTACCTTTTTGAACATATTTTTTAATGTTTGGTTAAACCGTTCTATCAGACCGTCCGTTTGCGGATGGTAAATGGACGTCCGTAGTTGTTTTATGTGCAGCAACTTACAGAGTTCCCTCATCACCTTGGACATAAAAGGGGTCCCTTGGTCGGTCAGAACCTCTTTAGGTAGTCCCACTCGGGAAAACATCTCCATTAATTCCTTAGCTATGAGTTTGGCCGAGGTATGTCGCAGTGGCACTGCCCCCGGGTACCAAGTGGCGTAGTCTAGAATGACTAAGATGTGTACTGGGCCTATGAGGTCCATAGCTATTCGGTCAAATGGTACTTCGATAATTGGGAGATGTACTAGGGGACTACAGAAATGTGGCTGGGGGCTACTTATCTGGCAGGTCGGGCAAGACTTACAAAACTCTTCTACTTCTTTGAATATGCTGGGCCAGTAAAACCGCTGTAGAATACGATCCTGAGTTTTCTGCAGACCCAGGTGACCCCCGAGAACGTGTTGGTAGGCTAGATCTAACACAACTGTTCAATAGGCTCACCCCGTAGTTGGTTTACCCGATACAACATATCTTGATGAACCACAAAACAGGGAAACACTGACTCTGTCCCAGGTTGTTGTGGTTCACCATCTACTATTAACACATTTTCCCATGCGTGGGATAGGGTTGGGTCCCGACGTTGGGCGGTACCAAAATTATCCCCGGAGACATTGAGGTCTGCCAATTCAGGACCCAGCGGCAAGTCCTCCACGTCTCCCACCATCACACTTAGCAGGGTTGTCTCCCCCTCTTCCACTGAAGTGGCGGTCACCCCTACTTCTGGCCCTTCGGTCTCAGGTTTCCAGGGTTCTGGTCTCCCCCCTGAGCTGGGCCACTCTGCTAGGGTTACCCCTGTCTCATGGGTATCAGTCACTCTCATAGCAGGCCACAGTGCTGGGAAGCCTATGAAGTCTCTCCCTATTATGAGTTCATAATGTAGATTTGTGGCGACAGCCACCTCGTGGATCCATCTACCGGCCACCGTGGTTAGACACACCAGCGCGGTGGGGTAGTCTTTTAAGTCACCGTGGATGCACATCACCCCGACTTTCTTGCCAGTATACTCAGTGGATCGCACCAGGGTAGCCCTTACTAGGGTCACCAGAGCCTCCACCGGAGTGTCTCCCACTTCCACCTGCCACAAGTGATCTAGAGACTCTGGGGTACCTGTTACACAAAGCCTCCTGGCAAATAGCGACTGATGGTAGCCATAGTTAGTGTCCATGGGCTCATCCCGATGGGGACAGATAGCTCTTACATGGCCAGGCTCCTGACACTGCCAGCAGACTTCCGTAGCCAGGTCCACCGTGAGTACATCTCGGGTAGGTTTTATCGGCTCAAATCTCCGGGCCTGGGGTTTGCTGACCCCCCTCCCGACAGAACCCTCCTTTAGATTCCTAGTAGCTTCATAGCTTTCCACCAGGTTCACCATCTCAAGGGCATTGCCAGGAGACATCTGACCGATCCAGTGCTTGAGAGGGTAGGGCAAAGCCCTCCAGAACATATTGGCTAATAGTCTATCCAGCATAGCCAGGGGACTCAGCACATCAAGCTGTAGCCACATTTTCAAGAGGTGGAGTAAGTCATAATACTGGGTCCTCGCAGGCTCAGCCGGCTTAAACCCCCACTGATGTACCCGCTGGGTCTGGACCCAACACATTCACCCCCAGTCTTGCCAAAATCTCACCCTTTACTTTTTGGTAGTCGGCTGCTTGATCGTACGGCAAGTCGAAATACACCCGCAGGGAATCGGATGCCAGGAATGGAGCGACGACCTCAGCCCACTGGTCACGGGGTATCTTTTCCCTGATGGCCACTTTCTTGAACATCGCCAGGTAGGTTTCGATGTCATCTTCGGGGGTCATAGAAACATAGAATGTGTCGGCAGATAAGAACCATTTGGCCCATCTAGTCTGCCCAATATACTGAATACTATGGATAGCCCCTGGCCCTATCTTATATGAAGGATGGCCTTATGCCTATCCCATGCATGCTTAAACTCCTTCACTGTATTTGCAGCTACCACTTCTGCAGGAAGGCTATTCCATGCATCCACTACTCTCTCAGTAAAGTAATACTTCCTTATATTACTTTTAAACCTTTGCCCCTCTAATTTAAAACTATGTCCTCTTGTAGCAGTGTTTCTTCTTTTAAATATTCTCTCTTCTTTTACCTTGTTGATTCCCTTTATGTATTTAAAAGTTTCTATCATATCCCCTCTGTCTCGTCTTTCTTCCAAGATATACATGTTAAGGTCCTTTAATCTTTCCTGGTAAGTTTTATCCTGCAATCCATGTACCAGTTTAGTAGCTCTTCTCTGAACTCTCTCCAAAGTATCAATATCCTTCTGGAGATATGGTCTCCAGTACTGCGCACAATACTCCAAATGAGGTCTCACTAGTGCTCTGTAGAGCGGCATGAGCACCTCCCTCTTTCTACTGGTAATTCCTCTCCCTATACACCCAAGCATTCTGCTAGCATTTCCTGCTGCTGTATGACATTGTCTGCCTACCTTTAAGTCTTCTGAAATATTGACCCCTAAATCCCTTTCCTCAGATACTGAGGTTAGGACTGTATCACTGATTTTATATTCTGCTCCTGGGTTTTTACGCCCCAGGTGCATTATCTTGCACTTATCAACATTAAATTTTAGTTGCCAGATTTTTGACCATTCCTCTAGTTTTCCTAAATCCTTTTCCATTTGGTGTATCCCTCCAGGAACATCAACCCTGTTACAAATCTTTGTGTCATCAGCAAAAAGACACACCTTACCATCGAGGCCTTCTGCAATTTCGCTGATAAAGATATATAGCAACATAGTATTAGATATATAGCAACATAGTATTAGATATATAGCAACATAGTATTAGCTTGCTAATTATAGCTTGCTGCTTTTCCAAGGCTGCTATTCCAAGTGCTGATTTACAAGTGCATTGGAGATATTCAGGAGACTAACTTAGTCTAACTCAGAGTTTTTCCACTGTAGCAGAACTTCAGTGGTGTTTCTGGTGGATACTCAGACACTGTGTTTCAAAAGAGGTAAGGAATTTGTTAGACACGGTATCACTATTGTCTGATTGCAAATCAGCATAGGCGAGTAAGGTGTTAATTTGCTGTTGGGGGAGGAGCCTTTGTGGGAGTGTGTGTATATATAGCAACATAGTATTAGCTTGCTAATTATAGCTTGCTGCTTTTCCAAGGCTGCTATTCCAAGTGCTGATTTACAAGTGCATTGGAGATACTCAGGAGGTAATCTGGAGGTGGATACAATCTAAACAAGTAAGATTTGTTTGTTTAAAATCTTTCCCCTCTTTACAATGGCAGACCTGGTTCTGTGCAGGAATTGTGCTTTTATTTCAGGTTCCACCCCTCAGAGGTTTGGATACTGTCTGATCTGTAGACAGCTCTCCATAATGCAGCAGGAAATTACCTTTTTGAAATATGAGATTTGTAAATTAACCATTAAACAAACTCAGGCTGAGAACATTGCAATGCCACTGCCACAGAGGCCCCCTAAAAATTGAAGATGGGTTACTGTAGGTTCTGGTAGACTGAGAGTTGTGGATAGAAGACATGTCCCACAGTCTGTGGCTCTCCATAATTCATTTGCAGCACTTTCAGAGTGCAAGAGCAACATGGAGGATGGCTCAAGCACAGTGGGTGAGAAACAATCATCTCCCATGCCTAAAGTATGCAAGACTGCAGCCAAAGACAAAAAGGAGAAGGTGAGGATTGATAGTAAGCAGCTGTTGGTGGGCGATTCCATCATAAGAGGTGTGAAGTTTGAGGAGAATGGTGTTGTGAGATGTCTCCCTGGTGCTACCGCTAGCAGGGATAGACGACGGATCCTTAATATTGTTAGGCAAGCAAAGCAGGAAAGGGAAGGGGATGTTATTGTCCATCTTGGGACAAACGATCTGGCTTGCAATGAGGTTTCAAAGGTGAAAGAAGATTTTCACACACTTGGAAAGTATATACGGGAGGTTGCATCAACTGTTTCATTCTCTGCAGTTTTGCCTGTGCATAACCTTCAGCATGACAGGAATTCAATGTATGGCTTGGTGAATGGTGTCTGAACCAAGGGTTTGGCTTTGTGTCTCATGTTAGCTCTCGTTGGAATGGAAAAGAACTGTACAAGAAAGATGGTTTGCATCTTTCTCTCAAGGGAACAAATGTCCTCGGTGAACAGTTCCAAGTATTTGCTAAGGAGCATTTAAACTAGGAAAGGGGGCAAAAGAGTGATAATCCAGCAGTCCAACTGCCCCCCCGGAACAATGCCAGAAGATGCCAGTAGCACAAAGGTTAAGAAATGAAAAGCTCAGATTCTTGTCTACAAATGCTCGCAGTTTAGGGAATAAGATCAATGAACTTAAGGCTATAATGGCATCTGAGAATATAGATGTAGTGGCTGTTACTGAGACGTGGTTCAAGGGGAGTAATGACTGGGATATAACAATACCAGGGTTCTCTCTATACAGGAAAGACAGAGAAGGCAAGAAGGGGGGGAGGGGTGGCCCTGTATGTGAAAGATAGCATAAAATCTAATTTGATACAAGTTAGCGAAAACAATTTAGAGTCAGTTTGGGTTACCTTGCAGCTTGATAATCATAAGGTAACTCGTGTAGGTGTGATATATAGACCACCTAGCCAAGTCAAAGAATTAGATGATCTACTAGTTGAGGAAATAGCTAAAATGACATTGAAGGGGGAAGTTATCATTATGGGAGACTTCAATCTTCCTGATGTAAACTGGAAAACCAAAATAGCTAGTTTTGCCAGGAGTACAGATATTCTAAATTCCCTACTGGGATTATCTCTACAGCAAGTAGTTGAGGAGCCAACCCGGAAGGAGGCCATTTTAGATTTAGTATTCACAAATGGGAATTTGGTATATGATATTACTGTAGGGGAAAGCTTGGGATCTAGTAAACACCAGTCAGTGTGGTTTACTATAAGTACAGTAACTGAGTCACACCACACAAAAACAAAAGTTTTAGATTTTAGAAAAACTGACTTTTCTAAAATTAGATTAGTGGTATACGAGTCCCTATCAGATTGGAACAGTTTCATTGTAGTCCAGGAGAAATGGGACTACTTTAAAGTGGCACTATTGAAGGCAACAGAAAATTGCATTAGGCTTGTCAGTAAAAGCAAAAAAAGGAAGAGACCACTGTGGTAGACAGCAGAAGTGGCCAAAATCATTAAAAACAAAAAGATAGCATTTAGGAATTATAAAAAATTTATAAGATTAGGCAGAGAGAGGCCAAACAAGTTATAAGAGCTTCTAAAGCACAGGCAGAAGAGAAATTAGCTTAGTCAGGGAAAAAAGGCGATAAGGCATTCTTCAGATACATAAATGAAAAAAGGAAACTAAAACAAGGAATTACCAAATTAAAAACAAAAGAAGGAAGGTATATGGAAAAGGATAAAGAACTAGCTGACTGCCTCAATGAATACTTCTGTTCAGCTTTTAAAAAGAAAAATGGAAGGAAAAGGACCTCAGTTAGGAAAGAAGACTAATGAATCTTTTGATGCATGTGTCTTTACAGAGGAAGAGGTTCTAAGTCAGCTGTCTAAAATTAATACAAATAAGTCACAGGGGCCTGATGGGATACACCCAAAGCTATTAAAAGAGCTCAGCGGTGAACTAGCAAAACCATTAACAGATTTATTTAACCAATCACTGGCAACAGGAGTCGTCCCAGAAGGTTGGAAATTAGCAAATGTTGTGCCCATTCACAAGAAAGGTAGTAGGGAGGAATCGGGCAACTATAGCCCAGTAAGCCAGTAAGTTAATCTTAAGAATGGCAGCACGGACTGCTTTTCGGGCATCGTGGATGCTCGGGGTTGCTCCAGCTGGCTGCAAAGCCATCACGTGTTGTAGCACCAACTGGTTAGTCTCCTGCTGCTGCTTATTAGCCTCACGTTGATGCAAGTTTGTCTCTCCCTGCTGCAGATTAGCCTCCATGAGGGCCTTCACAACAGCCTCCATTTTGTCGTGGGGCACTGGTTGTAATACAGCTGGTTTAATGCACGACATACAACCGTGCCTGAAAAATGCAGAAACCAAAAATATCGGCGTTCACACCAGTCTCACTGCTCTTGCCCGCATCCTCCACCAATTGTGGGGACTCGCTCTGGTAGACAGGATTAGCGGACACAGTATAGAGGCAACAACAAGTTCTTTGGATCAAACAGTTCAGTGTTTTATTCACACTTTAGGCAAGTGACAAAACAAGCAGTCATATTCAAACAAAAAGTCCCCTTGCGGTGTTGGTGGTAATTCACACCATGTGGCAATTCTGCTTCAAAGAGTCCTTGCTGATAGCAGCACCAACCTGTTTTCACGCCAAACAGGTAGCAAGCCTTTATCTAGACACAAGGGTCCCAGATCCCGACACAGAGAAATGGCTTCTGAGCCCAGCTGCCTATTTAAGGACAGCCAGGTGCTGCTAAAACCCGGACCGGCATTTAAAATCCGGTCCGGTATTTTACCTTAACTGGCTGTAAATCCGCCCAGCAGCACATGCTGGGAAGAAAATACCTGTTTTCCCAGACCAAACCTTTCACTGTGTCACACTAGATACAGGAGAAACTCGGAAAATTAGAATATCGTGCAAAAGTTCATTTATTTCAGTAATGCAACTTAAAGGGAGTTGCATTAATGCAACTTAAAATTTTAATATTGTGAAAAGGTTCAATATTCTGGGCTCAAAGTGTCACACTCTAGTTAGCTAATTAATCCATACCCCCTGAGCAAAGGGTTCCTGAGATTGTGACTTTGGGGTTTTTATAAGCTGTAAGCCATAATCATCCTAATTATGACAAATAAATGCTTGAAATATCTTGCTTTGCATGTAATGAGTCTATCTCATATATTAGTTTCACCTTTTAAGTTGCATTACTGAAATAAATGAACTTTGCACAATATTCTAATTTTTCGAGTTTCACCTGTAGATGGATAGATGGATATTTGAAGATAGATAGATAGAAAACATATAAATAGATAAAATAGATAATAGATAAAATAGATAGATAGATAGATGGCTCAAGAGATAGATACCCATATTTTCACCCTATAAGACGCACCGGCCCATAAGACGCACCTAGGCTTTTGAGGAGGAAAATAAGAAAATATATATTGTTAACCAAAAGGTGTGCTTTTGGTGGGTTTGAACTAATGGCGGTCTGTGCATGACACTATTATGGGGGATCTGTGGATGATGCACTGTTATGGGGTGGGGGATTTGTGGATGGCACTGTTATGTGGGGGATCTGTGGATGGCACTGTTATGGGGGGAGCTGTGGATGGCATTATGATGGGGGGGTCTGTGGATGGCATTATGATGGTGGGGGGGATCTGTGGATGGCATTATGATGGTGGGGGGGATCTGTGGATGGCATTATGATGGGGGGATCTGTGGATGGCACTGTTATGGGGTGGTGGATCTGTGGATGACACTGCTATATGTGTCATCCACAGATCCCCCATAACAGTCCCATCCACAGATCCCCCCATCATAATGCCATCCACAGAACCCCCCCCCCCCCATCATTATTCCATCCACAGATTCCTAGGGAGGGACTGTAGTAGGCGGGGAGAGCGGCGGGGCAGTGCAGGCACTGTACTCTGGCCCTGCCACTCAGTATGTACTGTATTATACGTAGTGTTAATCATCATATTTAAACTGAATAATTATGCGCTCCCCCTGCTCCCCATGTGTACCGTACTTACCGGTACACATGTCACACCCCTGTAGTAAGCACTAGCAGCTAGCAGGCAGGCCGGGCGGCCGTAACTCACTGAGGTCATGTGCCTGCTCCGCCTGCTTCATTCATAAATGTAAATTGCCAGCATTCGCCCCATAAGACGCACGGGCACTTTCCCCCCACTTTTGGGGGGGAAAAGTGCGTCTTATGGGGTGAAAAATACGGTAGATATTTGAAGATAGATAAAATAGATAATAGATACAAAAGATAGATGGTGCGATAGATAGTTGGTCGATGGGGTCGAATGTGGCACCAACCTACGCTAACATGGCGGTCTCCTTCCTCGAGGAGACATTCGTCTATGTGTCGCACCACTTTAAACATGTTTTGAAGTGGTGGCGATACATAGACAACGTCTTCTTGATTTGGACAGGTACTGAAACACAAATTACTTACTTTTTTTGATTTTCTTAATACAATATACGAGGATATAAAATTTACAATATGCTATTCAAGGGAGGAGCTTAACTTCCTTGATACAAAGATCACATTAAGGAATGGTCTGGTACACACTGACATATACGTTAAACCTACTGATAAGAACACCTTGTTGAGCTTTAATAGTGTACATCTTCGCATGATGATTAAATCACTCCCTTTAAGTCAGTTTCTGCGTGCAAAATGCATTGTTAGTGATAAATCGCAACTGAATGCAACTTTGGGTAGAATGACTAAGGCTTTTGTAAACCGGGGTTTTCCTAAATCTATATTAGACTCCGAGTTAACAGTAACACATGCACGCCACAGCTTCTGTATTCGGCGCAGGCGCAGTGACTGTTGGACTGCTCCCTGCGCCGTAATCGGCGCAGGCTCAGTGAAGATACCGGCGCAGGGAGACAGTCACTGCGCCTGCGCGGAATACAGAAGCACACGACGCAGGCGCGAGTAGGCTGTCAATCTAGAGGAGAGGGGCGGGCTGGAGCGCGCTGGGCGACAGAAATGGTGAGTGGACGGAGCCTCTAGGTGCTGAAAAGACGCCCCCATAGCACCTAGAGGCTCATTTGCATACCAATAAAACTACGTTTTTTAGGGTAACCGCTGCAGAGAAAGGAATTACAATAGCATGGTTAGGTAGAGCAGACACTAACAGATCGCTAGTGTCTGACAGCTAATTAGGTCAAAATGTGGTGGTAGAAACCCTTTAATAAAATACCGTTGGTTACAACATACACAGAGGACAGTCAGGCAGTTAACAAGATAATTAATAAACATTGGTCTATACTTAGTAGTGGACATGAAGATGTCCATGAGTTTAAAACACGTCCCTTGTTTTCATATAGGAGACAGAAGAACCTAAAAGATAGACTTGTTCATACAGATATTGGGCCACAAAAAAATCAGGACAAACAGTTCTACGTTTCATATCCCTAAATTGTATCAACTGTAAATTTATACAAAAAGGGAATTTTTTCATCCACCCTGTTACTGACAAGAGGTTTTCCATTAGACACTTCTTAACTTGTGATTCAACTTTTGTTGTTTATGTTCTGTGGTGTCCATGCAATATGTTATACGTGGGGGAGACGTCCATAGATTTTAAGACAAGATGTAATCAACACCGGTACACCATTAGTAAAAAAACGCATGGATTTGCAAGTGTCTAAACACTTTATGGATTGTGGACATAAGGAGCGTGACATAAGGTGCATGATCATTGATCATGTCCCAGTCTCCTGTAGAGGTGGCAATAGAGTCTTGTCCCTTAAAAAAAATGAGATTTATTGGATCTCTAAACTTAATACACTTAAACCAGGAGGGTTAAATGTGGATTATAAACCTTGGATTCTGGTCTAACCCAATCCGCACCACTTTAGCATGATGATATTGTGTGTCTTATATCTTGTTTTTTGGTGCTGCTTTGAGATAAATTTTTATCTTTTTTTGTTTTACTTGCAGTATATTGGTGAATTTGAGGGGATTGACCGAGCCAGCGTCAATCCCCTCTTGGGTTTCACAAGCTTTACAAGCTCCCCAGGGCTGCAGATCACAAGCTACATATATTTCAAATTATTGACATATTGTGTTGTATGTTCTCCCCCATTTTCTATATAATATATGGTATTTCTAACCTAGTGGTGATTGAGTCACGAGTCCATCATTGTTTATTTTATTTTTATTTCAAATGGTGGGTTGTGCGAGTGCATTGGTATCCCTGTGGGAATGGGGACCAATGCACTTCTAATAATACTGATCAGACTGGTATATTTCACACAGAATGTGTATCAGTCTGGTTGGATTTAATACACTGATTTTTAGTTTAAATTACTTTATTATGGGGGCTACCGATATGCACAGCGTCCGTCTACTAGGTGAGCTGTGCATGTGTATCCCCTTGATCATGAAGTCCCTTTGTGATGACAATCATATTGTACATCATAGGTCTTCAATATAATGGTGGGCTCCTCCTTTTTCTCCCTGATGTACTCTTTATTTGAATTCTTATTTTTTTATATATGTAATGGTGGGACACATGCAACACACTATTTATGCATTCTTGTTTTACTTGCGTAGTAATTTGCAGCATTGGGTGTAATAGATATTTGATATACCCGTGCTCTATGATCCATACAGTCATGTGTTTCATTCACGTGACTTGTATTCTGTTTTGGAGCGCGAGTGTGCCATGTGGGCTGGTGACTTCGGGGAGTGGGACGGGCGTGCTGCGGTCATGTGACCATGAGTGGCCGCGTGATCTCTAGCAGCCCGCCTCCCTTCCTGGGCATGCGTCGTATCTCTGCGTTCCAGATACTGTCCGGATATGCCGTGATCAGCTGATAGTTGGTCGCAACAGTTCCAGTGTGAGTCAGGAGCATGCGAATTCTTCACAGTGAGAAGCCGTTCCCTTCCATGCTGGTGGGTTGATCCTATCTTATTCATTTATGTAATCATGTTTTAAATTTTTGCACCTGTCACTTTCACAATGGATATCAATGATGCAATCATGAACAATTATGGAATTATAGTATATGAAATATATCTACACTTGTGTATGAAATTTATACCCTAGTATGTATGCACTTTTATAATATCGGATCATGTATATGTGATATGATCATGTTTTTTACATATAGTTTAGTAACTTATGGATTGTTTTGCACTAATTTGATGGCTTGATCAATTGATTATTGCACTCCCCTATATACCTGTACTGGCACCATTGTTTGTTATCACTGCTTGAAAAAGGTTCCATGGAGTGAACCGAATAGTCGCGCCTTATTGGTGAATAAAGCACATGTTACTTTATTGGAAGTGCAGCGGTATTCTTATTTTTTATTAGTTAGATAGATAGATGGTTAGATAGACAGATAGATGGTAAGATAGATAAATAGATAGATAGTATTTTATATTTTTGATAGATAGATAGATAGACAGATAGATAGCTAGATAGTTAGATATATAGATATTTGAAGATAGATAGAAAGTTAGACACATAGCTAGATAGATACCGTATTTTGTGCCCCATAAGACACACTTTTCCCACCCCAAAAGTGGGGGGAAAATGGCAGTGCGTCTTATAGGGTGAATGCTGCCATTTTTTACATCGCTAACACTGATATATCGCCGGCTGCGATGCTGCACAGCGCGGCAATGTATCAGGGGGAAGGTGGAGGGGCTGGAGGCCGGCAACTGCTGGAATCACGGCGGGGCCCGATGCAGTCACTGTACTCTTACACCGGGCCCCTCCTCTCACAGCAGTATTCATATGTAAACTGTAATCCTTAACCTCTTAGGGAACCTGTCACTGGGATTTTGTGTATAGAGCTGAGGACATGGGTTGCTAGATGGTCTCTAGCACATCCGCAATACCCAGTCCCCAAAGCTCTGTGTGCTTTTATTGTGTAGAAAAAACGATTTGATACATATGCAAATTAACCTAAGATGAGTCCTGTCCCTGAATCATCTCACATACAGGACTTATCTCAGGTTAATTTGCATATGTATCAAATCTTTTTTTTTTTACACAATAAAAGCACACAGAGCTATGGGGACTGGATATTGCGGATGTGCTAGCGGCCATCTAGCAACCCATGGTCTCAGCTCTATACACAAAATCCCGGTGACAGGTTTCCTTTAACTTTAGTAACAGTAGCGCTATCCCGTGTACTACTACTTACTGTCAAACTCCTGTAGCAGGCAGAGCGGCCAGCAGCTGTAACGTCCCTCACTCACGTCACGTGCCTGCTCGGCCTGCTTCATTAATGAAGTGGGCGGAGCAGGCGCGTGACGTGAGTGAGTGACGTTACGCTGCCGGCTGTTCTGCCTGCTACAGGAGCTTGACAGTAAGTAGTAGTACACGGGATAGCGCTACTGTTACTAAAGTTAAGAAGAGGTTAAGGATTACAGTTTACATATGAATACTGCTGTGAGAGGAGGGGCCCGGTGTATTGGGGGGCACTGTTATGGGGTGGATCTATGGATGACACATATATAGCATAAGATGCTATATATGTGTCATCCGCAGATCCCCCTCCCTATAACAGTGCCATCCACAAATCCCCCTCCCCATGACAGTGCCATCCACAGACCCCCCTCCCCATAACAGTGCAATCCACAGATCCCCAAAACAGTGTCATCCACAGATCCCCCATAACAGTGTCATCCACAGATCCCCCATAACAGTGTCATCCACAGATCCCCATAACAGTGTCATCCACAGATCCCCCATAACAGTGTCATCCACAGATCCCCTATAACAGTGTCATCCACAGATCCCCCATAATAGTGTCATCCACAGACCACCATTAGTTCAAAACCCACCAAAAGCACACCTTCTGTTCAAAATATTTATTTATTTATTTTCCTCCTCAAAAACCTAGGTGCGTCTTATGGACAGGTGCGTCTTATAGGGCGAAAAATACGTTAGATGGCTTGATAAATAGATAGATGGTTAGATAGATCGATAGATAGCTTGACACATGCTCCATTGAGAGAGCTGAAATGCTGCATTGCTGTTGGGTGTAATAAAGTATCCACCTATTCACTGGAAGACCAGAGTTCTACCTTATTTTTTCAGCTAGATAGATAGATACTTGAGGATAGATAAAATAGATAATAGATAAAATATATAGATAGATGACCCAATAGATAGATAGATATTTGAAGATAGATAAAATAGATAGAAGGCTCGATAGATAGATAGATAGATACGTTTTTCCTCAATTACTTGGAGTGCTGCTGGCTTATTTTTCTTCTAGATAGATAGATAGATAGATAGATAGATAGATAGCTGGTTAGATAGTATTTTATATTTTTGATAGATAGATAGATAGACAGATAGTTAGATATTTCAAGATAGATAGAAAGTTAGACACATAGCTAGATAGATGGATAGATAGATAACAGATAGATAAAATAGGTCATAGATAAAATAGATATTATTTTATTAAACACGCTAGTATATAAAAATTTTAGATTTATATTTTGTATATTTATATAGATTTATAGTTTTATATATTTTTATATTTATATATGTATATTTTATATTTTTGACAGCTAGATAAATAATTGAATTTAGTAGTGGTTTGGGGTGGGTGATAGATGTCGCTTTGGGAGGGACTGGGAGGGGTTGTGGGAGGAGTAGGTGGGGTTATGGGTGGGGAAAGGGGCGTGTCGACCTGTCACTTTTAGTTTGACGAGCAGTGGAGCTTCTTACTATTTGCACCAAATAATGAAAAAATATATGAGATGAGGCCTAATATACAGGTGGAAACATATAGTTTCTGGAGCAGTTTAATATGTTTATTAATGTTAATATATTTCCCAGGTGAAAAAAGGGACAATTTAAGGAGCAAAGAGGGACAGAGGAACTGGAGCCCAAATGAGGCACTGTCTCTCCAAAAGAGGGACACGTGGGAGTTATGCGATGGTGTTCTGATTTTTGGTAGCCCTGCTATTCAGCTGTTTGATGGAGTGCACTTGAGTGTGTAAAGCTGCACTATCTTGCACCTCCACTGCTAAATAGATGACGTGCAGGCAGACAGACCCATGTAAATAATGAAAAGGCCATAGCGCGCCCATGATTGTTGCAGCCCTTTGAAACAGCAGAGCAGAATGGAGGAGGGGGGACAAGTGCCTAGAGACTAGTTTGATACTGATGCTTTATCCTTTGTACATCAATATTCTGATCCGTTAGGACCCCTATAAAGGGAGTCTATCAGCAGGTGTTTGCATGTCAGACCATTCATTGTGGCTGGTTATGTTATGCTGTTATGTTAATCCTTTGCTGCATTCAGTAGGAAAAGCAGTTCATATACTGTATGTATGTACAGTCAGGTCCATAAATATTGGGACATCAACACAATTCTAACATTTTTGGCTCTATACACCACCACAATGGATTTGAAATGAAACAAACAAGATGTGCTTTAACTGCAGACTGTCAGCTTTAATTTGAGGGTATTTACATCAAAATCAGGTGAACGGTGTAGGAATTACAACAGTTTGCATATGTGCCTCCCACTTGTTAAGGGACCAAAAGTAATGGGACAATTGGCTTCTTAGCTGTTCCATGGCCAAGTGTGTGTTATTCCCTCATTATCCCAATTTCAATGAGCAGATAAAAGATCCAGAGTTCATTTCAAGGGTGCTATTTGCATTTGGAATCTGTTGCTGTCACAAGATGAGATCCAAAGAGCTGTCACTATCAGTGAAGCAAGCCATAATTAGGCTGAAAAAAGAAAACAAGCCTATCAGAGAGATAGCAAAAACATTAGGCTTGGTCAAAACAACTGTTTGGAACATTGTTAAAAAAGAAGGAACACACCGGTGAGCTCAGCAACACCAAAAGACCCGGAAGACCACGGAAAACAACTGTGGTGGATGACAGAAGAATTCTTTCCCTGGTGAAGAAAACACCCTTCACAACAGTTGGCCAGATTAAGAACACTCTCCAGAAGGTAGGTGTATGTGTGTCAAAGTCAACAATCAAGAGAAGACTTCACTAGAGTGAATACAGAGGGTTCACCACAAGATGTAATCCATTGGTGAGCCTCAAAAACAGGAAGGCCAGATTAGAGTTTGCCAAACGACATCTAAAAAAGCCTTCACAGTTCTGGAACAACATCCTATGGACAGATGAGACCAAGATCAACTTGTACCAGAGTGATGGGAAGAGAAGAGTATAGAGAAGAAAAGGAACTGCTCATGATCCTAAGCATACCATCACATCAGTGAAGCATGGTGGTGGTAATGTCATGGCGTGGGCATGTATGGCTGCCAGTGGAACTGGTTCTCTTGTATTTATTGATGATGTGACTGCTGACAAAAGCAGCAGGATGAATTCTGAAGTGTTTCGGGCAATATTATCTGCTCCTATTCAGCCAAATGCTTCAGAACTCATTGGACGGCGCTTCACAGTGCAGATGGACAATGACCCAAAGCATACTGCAAAAGCAACCAAAGAGTTTTTTAAGGGAAAGAAGTGGAATGTTATGCAATGGCCAAGTCAATCACCTGACCTGAATCCAAATGAGCATGCATTTTTTACTTGCTGAAGACAAAACTGAAGGGAAAATGCCCCAAGAACAAGCAGGAACTGAAGACAGTTGCAATAGAGGCCTGGCAGAGCATCACCAGGGATGAAACCCGGCGTCTGGTGATGTCTATGCATTCCATACTTCAGGCTGTAATTGACTGCATAGGATTTGCAACCAAGTATTAAAAAGTGAAAGTTTGATTCATGATTATTATTATGTCCCATTACTTTTGGTCCCTTAACAAGTGGGAGGCACATATGCAAACTCTTGTAATTCCTACACCGTTCACCTGATTTGGATACCCTCAAATTAAAGCTGACAGTCTGCAGTTAAAGCACATCTTGTTCGTTTCATTTCAAATCCATTGTGGTGGTGTATAGAGCCAAAAATGTTAGAATTGTGTTGATGTCCCAATATTTATGGACCTGACTGTATATACAGTGGGGAAAATAAGTATTTGATACACTGGCGATTTTGCAAGTTTTTCTACCTACAAAGAATGGAGAGATCTGTAATTTTTATCGTAAGTACACTTCAACTATGACAGAATCGAAAAAAAAATCCATAAAATCACATTGTATGATTTTTTAAATAATTAATTTGCATTTTATTTCATGAAATAAGTATTTGATCACCTACTAACCAGCAAGAATTTTAGCTCTCACAGACCTGTTAGTTTTTCTTTATGAAACCCTACTACTCTGCACTCCTGCATTACCTGTATTAATTGCTCCTGTTTGAACTCGTTACCTGTATAAAATACACCTGTCCACACACTTAATGATTCACACTCCAACCTCTCCACCATGGCCAAGACCAAAGAGCTGTCTAAGGACACCAGGGACAAAATTGTAGGCCTGCACAAGGCTGGGATGGGCTACAGGACCATAGGCAAGAAGATTGCTGAGAAGGCAACAACTGTTGCGAAATTAGAAAATGAAAGAAACACAAGATGACTGTCAATCTTCCTCGGTCTGGGGCTCCATGCAAGATCTTGCCTCGTGGGGTAAGGATGATTCTGAGAAAGGTCAGGAATCCACCCAGAACTACACAGGAGGACCTGGTCAATGACATGAAGAGAGCTGGGACCACAGTCTCAAAGATTACTGGTAACACACTACGCCTGATAAAAATCCTGCAGGGCACGCAAGGTCCCCCTGCTCACGACAGCACATGTCTGGGCCCGTTCAATGTTTGCCAATGACCATCTGGATGATCCAGAGGAGGCATGGGAGAAGGTCATGTGGTCAGATGAGACCAAAATATAACTTTTTGGTACCAACTTTACTCGCCGTGTTTGGAGGATGAGTACAACCCCAAGAACACAGTCATAACTATGAAGCATGGGGGTGGAAACATCGTACTTTGGGGGTGCTTTTCTGCAAAGGGGACAGAACAAATGTGCCATATTGAAGGGAGGATGGATGGGGCCATGTATCCGTATGTAAGAGATTTTGGCCAACAACCTCCTGGTCTTCCAGCATGACAATGACCAGAAACACACAGCCAGAGCAACTAAGGAGTGGCTCTGTAGGAAGCATTTCAAGTTCCTGGAGTGACCTAGCCAGTCTCCATACCTGAACACAATAAAAAATCTTTGGAGGGAGCTAAAACTCAATGTAGCCCAGCGACAACATCGAAACCTGAAAGATCTGGAGAAGATCTGTATGGAGGACTGGGCCAAAATCCCTGTTGCAATGTGTGCAAACTTGGCCAAGAACTACAGGAAATGTCTGACCTCTGTAATTGCAAACAAAGTTTTCTGTACCAAATATTAAGTTCTGTTTTTCTATTGTATCAAATACTTATTTCATGCAATAAAATGCTAATTAATTATTTAAAAACCATACAATGTAATTTTCTGGATTTTTTTTTTTAGATTCTGTCTCTCATAGTTGAAGTGTACCTACGATAAAAAATTACAGACCTCTCCATTCTTTGAAGGTGGAAAAATTGCAAGTGTATCGAATACTTATTTTCCCCACTGTATATGCTAGTCAGCTGTTTGGAGCACTCAAGGTGGGCCCTAGCTCCTAGGTGCACCATCTTTCCGTATGATATTGGCAGGGCCAGACATTTGAATTCTGCTCCTGTCTGGCCCAGGTAATTTAATGCCTGTGCCATGAACCACAGTCTCTGTGCATGTGTACTACATTTCTTCTCTCTTTGGCAGAAACCAGAAACAGTACTGTTCATGTGGTGGAAATGCTGTGCACAGCACAGGCATGTTATTGAGGACCAGGTGAGTAATGGTTCAAATGCCTTTAAGATCTTCACCTGAATCTATTTAGGAATGGAGTCCATGAGGAGACATGAAGTACAGAGAGGATGGACAGAACAGACTGTGGTAATGTGGGGCTGTGGTAACGGAGACTGCATACAAGTGCTGCTGCTCATTAGTCACATCCCCTCCTCCTCTCTGTAGTTTGTGTCTCCTCATGAACTCCATTCCTACAGAGATTCAGCTGAAGATCATATTATCTGTATTCAGGATCTTAATCTCTGACAAGCAGAGCACAGAGGAGGATGAGGCAGCTCTTTAGCTCAGTGTTCTGAAGTAACTTGTCCTCCTGTGTGATTAGGACAGGTTTTGTGTGTACTAATTGGATGGAGGCCATTTTATTTCCCCTGATGATTGCTCTCTAGACAAAATGAGCCAGTATAACTAATAAAAGGAATTTTGGAATATATTTATAATAAAGTAATATTTAAACGTTTTTATTTTCTTAATTCCTGGAGAACCCCTTTAATATGAATTTTATATCTTGAACTGGAGGGTCATTTTATTCTTGCAAGTGCACCAGAGCTGAAAAGGAACTATATATTTCCATGAAGCTTGTGTAAAGTCACATTTACATGTGCTAAGTGAGCAGAAAATTATCGGGAAAGAAGCATTCCTTCCTGATAATTGCCTGCTCATCATAGGAGGAAAGAGCTGCATTTACTGTAAATGTAGCAATCACTTCCACTGTATGTGAATGAGCAATGGCTACTGCCATCACTTGTCCCCATACAGATTCATTGTTTCTGGGCCCTGATCTGTTGCCCAGAAATTATGATTTCATGTGCTGCACGAAAGATCAATTTGCCCGATGAATAAGTGTTTTGCTTGTTCTTCGGGTCATGGGCAGCACATTTACATGGGCCTGTTATCAGGAATGACTGTTTGTA
Organism: Bufo bufo; assembly: GCF_905171765.1. Classification (NCBI taxonomy): domain Eukaryota; kingdom Metazoa; phylum Chordata; class Amphibia; order Anura; family Bufonidae; genus Bufo; species Bufo bufo. Next base: position 122,488,529 of record NC_053392.1, read on the forward strand.
GTAATGTTCGTTCTTGATAATCAGCCAGTGGGCCATGTAAACCCACCATAACTCTTTCTCTCGCTACCAGAAGGAGAAATCAGGTGCAGACTGCAAGGCAGTGATAAAAGGGCAATCCCTCAACACAGTGATATTTATAGGTTTCAGTATTGCATGCAAAGGGAACAGGGCACGTGAAATATGTAGCATGGATTTTAGTAGAATAGATTTCTATTCACAAGGGAATCCGACATTAGTTTTCGAGGTTTTACACACATAAGTTATGCAAATACAAAACATACTACACTGTATAAAGGGGCCACAGATAGGGCCAAAATGTGAAGTTAACTTCACTGGATACATTTTTTTTATGAATCAATCCAGTTTCATCTGTATCAATGAGCCTAAGGCCATATCACCAGTATCTCTCATTTATCAGAAATCTGTACTTCTAAAATTGATCTTTAATATTTTTTTTTATTGCTTTTTGGCCAATGTCATATCATAAATCAGGATATTATACAGACATTTGTGTTTTCAGGTTCAATCCAGTAGTACCAATACTGTAAATAAAATTGTCCTTCATTGAAGAGACTCAGCTGTGTATGAAGACTTATTTTTCAGGCAATTCTCCATGGGAGAAGGTAGGCAAATTATCTCATATCAACCCAAAACAGAGACACCCATCTATAGACAGCTGTTTCAGGATTCTTGCACCTCATCAGTACAGAGCAGGGTACTAGTTGTAGCACTGAATCAGATGTCTTAGGGCTCTTTCAAACTTGCGTTCTTGTCTTCCGGCATAGAGTTCCGTCGTCGGGGCTCTATGCCGGAAGAATTCTGATCAGGATTATCCTAATGCATTCTGAATGGAGAGAAATCCGTTCAGGATGCATCAGGATGTTTTCAGTTCCGGAACGGAACGTTTTTTGGCCGGAGAAAATACCGCAGCATGCTGCGCTTTTTGCTCCGGCCAAAAATCCGGAACACTTGCCGCAAGGCCGGATCCGGAATTATTGCCCATTGAAAGGCATTGATCCGGATCCGGCCTTAAGCTAAATGTCGTTTCGGCGCATTGCCGGAGCCGACATTTAGCTTTTTCTGAATGGTTACCATGGCTGCCGGGACGCTAAAGTCCTGGCAGCCATGGTAAAGTGTAGCGGGGAGCGGGGGAGCAGCATACTTACCGTCCGTGCGGCTCCCGGGGCGCTCCAGAGTGACGTCAGGGCGCCCCAAGCGCATGGATCACGTGATCGCATGGATCACGTCATCCATGCGCATGGGGCGCTCTGACGTCATTCTGGAGCGCCCCGGGAGCCGCACGGACTGTAAGTATACCGCTCCCCCGCTCCCCGCTCCTACTATGGCAACCAGGACTTTAATAGCGTCCTGGGTGCCATAGTAACACTGAAAGCATTTGGAAGACGGTTCCGTCTTCAAATGCTTTCAGTACACTTGCGTTTTTCCGGATCCGGAGTGTAATTCCGGCAAGTGGAGTACACGCCGGATCCGGACAACGCAAGTGTGAAAGAGGCCTTAGAAACAGAACCCCCCACCTACCTAAGGCAGTGTTTTTCAACTCCTGTGCTCAGGGCCCACCAGCCGGTCATGTTTTCAGGATTTTATTAGCATAAAGCAGGTGATATAATTGGTGTCAATGCATCAACACTTACCACAGTTATTCATTTTGTAGGATATTCTCAAATCATGACCGGCAGGGGGGTCCTGAGGACTGGAGTTGAGGAACACTGATCTAAGGCATCTTAAGTCAACCAGTAACTTAGAAAGAGTAATACACTTTTTTTCTTGCCATATAAATAAAGTAGAACAAGTACCTGATGCCTACATGGCAAATGCTTCTAACTTCATCCTGTTTTGGAATGTCTTGAATATTCCTGATCGGCTTGGATAAATGCGCCTGGTCCGCCCCATCTATCTCTTCCTTTTGCTCCATTTCAATCTGTATCAAAGGCACCTCCAGAGGTCCACCGGAGGAACCAAGCTGGTGAAGTTTAGATATATTTACAACAATACTTTCTTGAATGTCCATTGATTTGCATCCATTTTGATTATTATTTTTAAAATTTCCCTTATTTGTGCTCTCATATGAGTCTTGATGTTGGACTAGCAGAGATTTTCCACTCTGAACAATGTCCACAGCCATCTTGGCATATCTGTCCACATGTGCTGGTGAACCTTTTGGTGATGATGATGCCTCTGCATCTACACTTTCAGTTCTGTCTGCTATGATTTTATTCTTGCGCATTAAAGCCTCAATAGAACTGGACCAGGTTTCATGGATTAACATATCTGTAGCTTGGTCAGTCTGCCACCTTTGGTATAAACATGAGTCTGACTTACAGAGGTTTGTGGACGAGATAGAATTTGCAGGTTGAATGTTGAGGAAATCACGAGAGCCACTCCTTGAAAACCCATCTAGTGAATTTGCTTTAACTGGTGTATTTACAGTCAGACGTGCACTAGAGGATCTGGTACAAGGCATGGAAGATTGGCGGAAGCAGAAAGGGGTGCGAGATGAGGGGGGCATTAAATTATTTGTCCATTCTGCTGTATTTCTGCTGGAATACATTTCCTTACTTTCCTTGTCTATCTCTTTTAACATGTATCGGTAAAACTCTTCAGTGATACTCTCTGTGCTAGACTGTTTGGAAAGGCAGGTGGGTTTCACATTCAAGAGGCTGTTCCTCCTGGAAATCTGCTGCAGGGCAGAATTCAGAATACTATTTGCATTTCTCCCAGCATAATAGTCTAGCAAAAGCTCAAATTCTCTTCCCTCATTTTCCATCTGGTTTACCATAAATCTGGAAAATTCATCAGTGATGCTTTCACAGCTGGACTGTTTAGACACTGAGCTTGTCCTGCTAAATGGCTGTCCTAACATATTCCAAGGGCCCAATGTGTTCACAAGACTTTTGGCATTTAAGTCTTCCTCTGGGATGCTTTCATAGCTAGATGCTTTACCTCTGCTCCATCTGTCGCAGTGTAATCTGTTCCGTGATAAGTTTTGCCCTTGCCATAGAGAATCTGCAACAGACGACTCAGTCAAATTCATTATCTTAGATGCCACTTCATTGGCGAAAGCGCTGACAGGGTCAGGGGCATCTTCAAGGTTAATGGACTCATCCACTACTCGGTTCATTAGCCGTTCTTTAAGCTCTGGGTGCTCATCTGTCTTCTTTTTTATTTCGCTGAGCCTTGGAGGCCTATGCCTTCTCACCACAGACCCACCTGAAGATGTGTCTTTTTTCCTTTTTGCTGTCCTGCAAGGTGTTAACAAGCACTCACTTCCTTTTGCCCATGCACAAAACCAAGGCTGCTTCCCATTGGAGTTCTCTAGACATATAGCAGCTATCTCAGTGGCCATAGATACCACAGTTTCTGCCAAATCATCTGCAAAGTCTGATAAACAGTAATTACTGACAGGATGTTTTAGTAGAAGTACGGCCTGAGAAGGGTGCAACATGTTACTACTCCCCGATGATAAATTAAGAGCGAATTCTTTGGTTACATGTATCTCACCATAGACCTTTTCTTGACTTCCTGAACTCATACCTCCATCCATGGATCCTTTGTCTGACACACAATACCTGCAGTCATCATCTATAAGAATACTTTCCCTGGCTCTTTGATCATTATGGTGTCGTTTGTAGCGCTCCCTCCTCAGGCATTGTTTACTGCATGGTGCTTTAATTTGAGCTTGGCTATTTGTAGAGCAATACGTCTCAGCTGGGAGGGTATTGCCTCCATTCACTTCATTAGAAGGATGTTTGAGTGGAATTGGTTCAATCCTTTGCTCAGGGCTGCTACATAAATTGGTTAACTGGCTTTTATTCCTGTGAACAGTTTCATCAACTTGACTATTTCTTTTCTCCACTCCTAAAGATTTTGGTCTGTCAGCTAATACATTAGAGGGCAAGTCTCCACTTTGCACAAGATCATTCATCTTCTTACAAGTAAAATGCATGACATTGAAGAGAAGTTCGGTAGTAGTTGCAACAAAATCATTGGGCGTAGTGGAGCAATGCTGAACTTCAACACCTTGCACTGCCTTCTCAGCTGAATGTCTTAAGATAGTATCAGATAAATTGTGAGCTAGATCATCGTTAACCACATCGCCTACATGTGCAAATTTAGCAGAACTTACACTGCTCAGGATCTTCTCATTTATGGACTCTATGAACTCCCCTACATTCTTATATTTGCAGGGACTGGTGAGTACTAGAGCTGCTTCTCTTAGGAGGGCTTTTGCAATATTATCTTTGAGCTTTTCCATGCTGGTTCCCAAAGCAATGCTGCAATGTAGAGCTACAGCTGTTGATGCATCAGCTGCTAACAAAAGTCCACTAGATGTGGCAGGGTAATGACCTTGCCTTTGTTCACCTAGACCACAAACAGCTACGGCACTTGCCACTCGAGTCATCCCACACAAAGCAGATGGCACTGAAAATTCGAGACCCTCCATACAACTTGGAAATCCTACAATGTCTGTTGTGTTCTCTTCCACGGTGTCATTTTCTTTTACATCAATGTTTTCATGATGTTCTAAATTATTTGGATCACTAGGCTGTGGACTTGAAAATGTGCCTATTACTGATGCTGCACAAGCTAACGCCACTTCTAAAGTACTTTGTGTGGAGCCAGTATCTTCATCTGTCCCATTGTCAGAATTATTTGCAATGTTCTCCTGCTCGGGCCACTGCGATTCATCAACCCATTCTGTTGGGCTATCACAACTGTCTGGGCTTTGTACTATCACAATTTTTGGAAGATCATTCCATGAACGAGATGCAGCAGGAGAACCTTCTCTTGGAGTGAACCCAGAGACAGCAGAGTTACCAGCTGAAATGGAAAGAGCTGCTTCCTTGGTGAAAGAGTTATCAGACTGAGACAGCCTAATAAATGCATCCTGTAGGACACACTCTGCCAAGTTGGTTGCATACTGGCCTGTACTTGCAGGGTCTTCAAAATATTCTGTGTAATGATCATCCTGACATAATGGGCTTTGTTGAACATTACTTCCTATACACTGACATTCATTTTTTCCAGTTTTATACTCAAAGTTGTTTTCAATAAGAGACGTTCTCCTTTCTTCTAATTTTCTTCTTATCTCCTCTCTAGGCTCACCAATTACATTATATTCTTCACTCCTAAGATTTGTCCTTCCAATTTTTATGCTCTGAGAATGTTCAGCTGCTTTTCTTTTCACGTTCTTGATATCATCAGGAGGCTCTAAAATAAAGAGTGCAGAAAAAGTAGGTCAGAACTTCTTTAAGTGGATCTTCCATGAAGAATCTCTAGCATAAACGTCAAGATCACAAGACACATATACCACCTGAAATACATTTGATCATGTGATAATTACTGTCCTTCTAAAATTAAAGGGGTTGTCCAAGTTATTTTTTTGTTCTTTGTATGCATTTTACCATGCACTTACTGCATCTGTAGTTGCTCCTTTCTCAGATTTCACTGAGGGTCACATGACCTGTGATGTCAGCTTCTCTCCCTGCTCTGATAATGTTTTGTGCACAAGCCTGAGAGAGCAGAAATGTGTCTGTACACGAGACAACACAGTGCTGGCCATTCCCTCCTTCACTGCTTGCTGCTGCTTATTGCTCTCTCCCTGGATTCTTAACCCCTTCAGCAGCACAGACTCAGGACTGAAGGCTTTACTGAGTAGCTGCAGGCAGTGAGGAGACAAATGCTGGGCACAGGAGCTGACAGAGGAGTTCTGCAGAGCATTGCACAACAGGTAGGGGGAAGATCCTGTGTGTATCAGCAGTGTCATTGTACAGCTGGGATTTGTAGTCCTACACATACAACATGCTGCTAAGTCTCCCAGCAGTCAGACATGTCACTCAGGGCAGACTTATTCACTCCCTTTGCAGAGCAGGGGAAGGGGAAGAGATTGTTATTATTGCATGTAAACAAATGCCCAGAAGAGAACCAGGGAAATTAGGAAATATAATTATTTTACCTAAAACTTGCTTAGCTCAGTTATATATTGCTGACCATTAGATTTACAGTTCTATATATTTTTTTTTCATAACTTGGACAACCCCTTTAATGCTATCCCTAACAATATCTCTTCTGCTCAAAGTTCACTTTTAGACTGTAGGTTTTTGGGAAAAGGCGTAGTTTGCTACACAGTTTTCTATATTCTATTTCAGCATTTCATGCTACATTTCTAAAAAGATGAAGTTCCAAAAAATTAATAATATATTACCCTACATGAAAGGAACACTGGAATCTACATATGAAAAAAAGAGATGAACCATGAAAGTTTGGGTTCCATGAAAGGCAACTGAATTATGTATTCACATATATCTGATGTGTCCCAAACCAGACTCCATAAATGATACCATTCTAACAGTTACTTTATAACTGGAACTATTTCTGCACTTTCTTGATGCAGTGGTTTCATGGGAAACTTTGTACTAGGTTAGCAAAGTGAATTTTAGATTTCACACTGAACTTTGGTCTTCCTTTGATTGATTACACAAATTCATACCTTTGTAATTCACGTTTGCAGTATTATTAACCCCTTAAAGACCAGGCTCATTATCAGTTTGGCATTTTTGATTTTATCTCCTCACATTCCAAGAGCCATACCTTTTTACATTCTCTGTTCACACGGCCATAGGAGGGTTTATTTTGTGTGGGAAAAGATGTATTTTTTTAATGCATCATTAAATTTACCATGTCATGTATTGGAAAATGAGAAAAAATTCTTTGTGGGGTAAAATAAATAAAAAAAACTGTTTTTTTGTGTTTTGATATCAGGACGTTTTTATTCTGCAGGTCAATACAATTACGGCAATACCAAATTTGTGAAGTCTCTGACTGGAACTGATAATAACAGATGTAAACGGATGCAAAATGAGCACAATGGATGCTCAAAATAAAGGATTTTTGTTTATTGTTCTGTTCTTCTGATGGAAGAGAACAGAAAACAAAACAGTTATTTGAACCCTGGCATAATTATAGCGAAGGGTATTCGCCAAAGGGATTTTTTTTTTAAATGTTCTTAATTGTTCTTTGGATTTACTATTCTCATATTGCATAACAATTAGGTTATTTCCCTGGAATATTAGGGAAATGTCAGATAGACTGAAATGCTTAGTTATTTTTAATTAGATTTCTAACTACGTACTTGCCAGTAGTGGTGTGTTTTCAGGAAACTCACCTGAATGCTGATATTGTGCGCTATGTTAAAAAGGGATGGTTTTGCAGTGGACTTTACATTGTTACATTGGGGGGGAGGGGTTTATCTTAATACACAAAGCTATCTGTAATGGGGAGCCGGCGACGCGCTTCCTCCTTGCAGAACCGCCGGCATCCCGTCTGTGTGCAGGAGCGAGGACGCGGCCGGCGTCCTTGTCTCCATGGGGACCAGGGGCCGGGAAGGACCCGGCCGCGCATGCCTCCTCAGCGTGGCCGGCGTTCCCCTAGACTACGAGCAGCAGGGGAGCTGAGTGCTGATAATGATGAATCGGTGCTCGGCTGTGTTGGGCTGTGTAATGTGAGTCACGTGACGCTGGCCACATCATGTGACTCACCAGTCAGGGCTATTTAAACAGGCAAACTGCTGGCCACAGGTTGCCTGTGATTGGTCTTTTGTTACCCTCACCAGCGTTCTCTTGGATTGTGTATCTCGTGTGTGCTTTGACCTCAGCTCTGTTTGTGACCTCGACCTCGCTACCTCCTTTTGTACTTGACGTGACCGTTTGGCTTCTGACCTCGGCTTTGTTTGTGACCTTGACCTTGCTAGCTCTTTTTGGTATTTACGCGTCCTCCTGGCTTGACCCTTGCTTTGTCTACGGTATTTGTATTTGTCTTTAGGCCCCTGCACTTATCTAAGAAAGGGACCGTCACCAGGTTGTATGCCATCAGTTAGGACGGGCCGTGCAAGTAGGTAGGGATAGAGGTGCAGGTGGATATCAGGGCTGCACTTATCTCTCCCTACCGTGACACTAGTAGTTTTTAAATATTATTTTCCAAAATGGATAGGGAAAGGAAGCATTTATTTTGTTGGGTCTTAGGGGTTTGGTGAATTTGATTTAGGTGATTATCTATATTCCTGCACCTTTTAATTCAACTGATTTGATTAGTTTTGAGTTAAGGGCTGTTGCTCCTTATTGGTTCTTGGGATTTTAATATAGTAATGGATTATAATTATAATTTGGATATATGGTCTGGTGTTAGGTTAAAGCATAATCAGGTAGTCTCCTACCCCTCTAGGTTGTTAGGTGAATTAGGCTAGTTTCACACTATGTTTAGAATTTGGCAGGCTGTTCTGGCATTGCCAGAAACTGAAGCATCTCCGTCCAGCCCTATTAACTATAATTGGGACTGGCAGAGGTCTGGCTGCAGAGAATCACCAGGAGGAAAACCGCTGGGGCCAGATGGAGACACTTCAGCTTCCGGCAATGCCGGAATGCAGAGTAAACAGAGGGTAGAGCCTGTTGGATTCTAAGCGCTAATGTGAAACTAGCCCTATGGTGGGTGGATGTAAGGAAGAGTGTGAATCCGAAGAGATTAATTTACTCCTGTTAAAGACACTCCTTCTTGCGTATTGATATGCTGGTAGCAGATCATCAGGGAACCCGTTTGGTGAAACACTTGACCTATTTAGCTAGAGCGTTTTCAGATCATAGTCCATTAGTCGTGGAGTTGGGGAGGGAAATCACAATGAAGGTTAGACTGTGCTTCCTCTGCCAGGCCCTGCAACTTACTAATGCACTTTTGCTTCTTATTCTGTCTCACTACAGAGATTGGGAGAGTGGTCAAGTGACCGTGGAGACTATTTCCTCTGACATCATGACCAGGCCTCCCATGATCCCCTCGGTCAGAATCCCAGACCGAAGGGTCATGATGTCAGAGCTATGTGATCTTGGAATGAGTAGGCAGAGTCCACTGCTTGTCATATTGAAGCTGTGTGGGAGGAAACATTAGGAGGAGATAGAAAGGGCATAATGCGGGTGTAGTGGGCAGAGTTTTCAGCCTAGGGAGGGGCGTAGTAAGCATTGACATTTGTGTCAGATCTTGCAGCACCTAGCACTATGGGAAGTATTGTGGCTGCTGCTCATCTATACCCTCAACCTGGAAGTTTGGGTTGGAGCATGGAGACTGAAGTGGAGAAGTTGGCAGGTAAACTATCATGCTCTGTAGGTGACTAGACAAAGTTTACACAATTAAATGATATTTTTCAGTATCCCACACAATCCCTTTAATGTGTCATGTTTGGAAAAAGCAGATGTGAGAGAGCTAATTTCTTAACAGCTATTTTTGCAGCTAATGAGGGAACAGCGGGGGCACATATTGTCTGGGATGCAGCAAACTTTCTAATGGGGGGTTCAAGGACTCAGTGCAGGGATAGGAAAGAAGCATAAAACGCTTGAAGACTGTCTATGGGAAAAGGAAAAAGGGCGGAGATGTCTAAAAGTTTGCACTAATATTGTGCCACAATTCTGGCATAAAATTGTCTCAAAGTAGGCCAAACAATTGTATGAAATTAGACAAAAGTGTCTAGATGTATCATCCAGTCTGAGCCCCCTGTGATAAATCTGGTGCAGGTCTAGACAGCCTGTCTAAACTTACCCCATCTATAATGATTGAACCGTAAATTTACCCCATCTATAGGATTAGTAAATCTACCCTACAATGTTTCCCCCAGCAAACTTTAATATTATATATCTAAACACATTCTTTACGGATACTTGCCTCCCTTGCAGATTTCCCCTTCACTATCCTCTTCTAGTGTTTCAGAGGCTGTCAAAAAATCCTCTTCTATTGAAGACACTGAGCAGTTGGTGTCATCCTCGGCTCGGAGTGGGCTTGTGTCTGGTTGTAGATGATTCTCTTGTGCTAACTTCAAACCCAGAATAAATTTGTTGAGTTCCAGGATAATTGCATTTGAGGTGTTCTCTGTTTTTCCCCGCAGCAGCAGACAGATTTCATCCGGTTGCCAGACCTTAAAGACAATGGAGAAAACTCTTGTCACTGATACTTCAGTCACTATGTCTTATATATTAGACATTATGGGAGACATTTATCAAACTGGTGCAAAGAAGAACTGGCTTAGGTGCTCCTAGCAACCAATCAGATTCCACTTTTAATTTCCCAATGGAGCTGTAAAATGAAAGGTGGAATCTGATTGGTTGCTATGGGCAACTAAGCCAGTTCTACTTTATACCAGTTTGATGAATCTCCCCCTATATCTTATTAGTCACTAAAGCAATGCACTTTCTTTTATTCATCAATAGTACATTTGAGTATTTGGCATTGAGTATTAGGCATTGGGATATATATCTTATTAGGGGAACTTAGCATCTTTCTCACCTTGTACCAGCCAGCAGTTCCCTTTTCCTGCCTGCAGTTTCTCTGTAAATGCTCAAAAACCTCTTCAGTCACCAAAAATTTATGTAGCCACAGGAGTGGGGGTTGTGAAGAAGTTGCTGGGGCAGGCGGGGTGTCACTGAAAAATTTGCAGCAATTTCTTGTTACGCCACTGACACAGTACACAAAGAGGGGGGATGTGGGATACGCATGCTGTGAGAGGGTAAGGGGGAGGAAGAGATTGGGATCATGTTATAAAATGCCTTAGTCTGTGTAAAACCTCAACTCATAGAGCCATTTTAATGATTTTATTAGGGAATGTGGTCTCTCTCTCTCTTGCCACTAGCAACCAGTCAGATCCATCTTTCATTTTCCAGAGCTCATTTGGAAAATGAAAGGTGGAATATGATTGGTTGTTATGGGCAATTTACACCTGTTTTGATGAATCTCTCCCATCGTGCTAGTGGTCCATGTGCAGCATGTGTCCAATCTGTGAATTGAGGGCCCTTTACATGGGGCGTGAATCTTATTTTTATTTTTTTATTAATTATCTTTATTAATTGGTATATCAAACAAATTACAATGCAAGGAAGAATACAGAAAATAATTGCTTTTTTCCCTTCCCTTTTTTTTCCCCCTTATCCCCAATTCCCTACACCCTCCCCCCTCCCCCTACCTGTGGTGCGTCAAAAAAAAATGAAAAAAATGTATCACAACTAATCAAGTCCTCCAACCACCCCATATCTTAGTCCACTTCTCCTCAGCTCCCCTCTGTTTATACATGATTTTCTCATAGTTTTTTACCTTATCAATTAGGTTTATCCATATATTTATATCTGGAGTATATCGAGCAAACCAGGTCCGACTGACCAACACTCTGGCCAACATCAGTATCCTACCCAGGAAAATCTTTTGATACTTATGATTATTTATTTTGGAGAGATCATTAAGCAAGAATACTTGTGGTTCAAAAGGGATTCGTATTTTTAGTTTATACATGATAAAATTATTGATGGTATTCCAATAATTTATAAGTTCTGGGCAGGTCCAGATCATATGAAGATAGTCCGCTCCTGAAGTGTCGCATTTAGGGCAGTTAGACGTGTCTCTTAGTCCACATTTATTCATCCATAAAGGAGTGATATATAATCTGTGGCAAATATAAAATTGTAGTAAAACATGGTTGAAGTTCTGGGATAGTGAACGTAAATTCCCAAAAATGTTCTCCCACCCTTCTGATTGTAAATTCAGACAATCCACCTCCCACGCTCTTTGTCCTGGTGACTGTATATCACTAAACCGTGCCTTGAGTAATAGCTTATATATATTTGAAATCTTTATTCTAGACAGTGTACCCCCTGCCCAATCATTCAGGAAGGATGAATTATCTATATCCAGCACCAGTTTATCGTCCAGACTAGATAGTACTGAACGCAATTGAAAGTACCTAAACCATGAAAAGTTTTCTATATTATGTGTCATCTCTATAAATGGCTCAATGTCTCTATCCTTAACTACCTGTGAAATATACAAAATTTTATTTTTTTGCCAAAATGTGTCGGCTGCAATATCATCTAGCCTTTGTAAGTGCACATTGTGCCAAAGAGGCGTCAATGTAAGTGAACCCTTTACCTTCAACCATGTCCTAGTTGTAGCCCACACTTTCAGGAGTAGTTTTATAGTCTCTCTGTAGCCCGGCTCATAGGTCTTCAATAGCCTGGATTCCAACAGGGTAAATATATTATTATGAGCGTGACTAGCTACCAACTTCCCTAACAGTGCGCTGTTTTCTGATTCGTAGCACATCAATAGCTGGGCTGCAATAAAATACCCTTTGAAGTAAGGGAGATTTAAACCCCCGCACTCCAATGATTTATACAAATATTCCAACTTTATTCGAACTCGTTTTCTTCCCCATATTAAATCATTAATTATTCTTTCCATGAGTTTAAAGTACTTATCTTGTATCCAAATAGGTGTATTCCTAAGCACATAAAGAAGTTGTGGTAATATCACCATCTTGACCAGTGAAACTCGATCAGCTCTGGATAGGGGAAGTCTCAGCCAGATCCCTATTTTAGCTCTAATCCTTGCCATTATGGGGATCAAATTAAGTTGTACAAAATTTTCAACCCGGGGTGATATAATCAAACCCAAGTATTGAAAGGTGTCAACGATGTCCAACTGTGTCACAAGAACCTCATTCTGTGGCAGGGGGTCTATTGGCATCAAACTGGTCTTAGACCAGTTTATAAGAAAACCGGACACCTCACCAAATGCTTTAACCATTTGAATAATTCTAGGAGTTATTTCCATATGGTCTATAAAAAAAAGAACATCATCCGCATATAAGGAGATACGGTCTTGCACTCCTAACGTACCAAATCCTTTAACCTGATCGTCCTGCCTAATGGCCATCGCAAGGGGTTCAATATAAATATCAAATAACAATGGGGATAGTGGGCATGAACGACAGTGGGGCGTGAATCTTAAAGATAATCGCTAACGAGCGTTCATGGGAATGCTTGTTAGTGATTATCTCGCAGTGTTAATGTTCTGCCGTTTACCTGATTAACAAGCAAAATGCTTACTTAATCCGATCGTTTGTGCACACACAAAAATCGCCATTTGGTGGTATAGCTTTCTGTGCCAGTGGCTGTCCGAAACAGCTGATTGGTTGAGTCGCCATCCTGTCAGCCTCCACCTATCTTCCAGTGTCGGTGGCTGCCCGGAACAGCTGATGTTCAGCCTGTCAGTGCTTAGACCATACACCGCACACTGCATCAAATTGGTCTGCATGGCTGTCGTCCCAGAAGCCTCTTCTATTTCAACAATTTACTGTGGGGCCTAGTCATTTCTAGTTATGCCACTGCATATCTGGTATCCATGCACAATACACTACAGGTCCACATAAATCTGGAGCTGGCTCTACACAGAGACATTTCAGACAGTTCAGTGAGGTGGAGTGTGCTCCCTGAAACTTCAATATACAGGTGAAACTCGAAAAATTTGAATATCTTGCAAAGTTTATTTATTTCAGTAATGCAACTTAAAAGGTGAAACTAACATATGAGATAGACTCATTACATGCAAAGCGAGATATTTCAAGCCTTTATTTGTTATAATTTGGATGATTATGGCTTACAGCTTATAAAACCCCAAAGTCTCAATTTTGAGGTACCCTTTGCTCAGGGGGTATGGATTAATTAGCTGACTAGAGTGTGACACTTTGAGCCTAGAATATTGAACCTTTTCACTAAATTCTAATTTTAGGCTGCATAAATGCAACTCCTTTTAATTTGCATTAATGAAATAAATGGACTTTTGCACGATATTCAAATTTTTCGAGTTTCACCTGTAGCACACTACACTGGCCCATCTGGCATTTGTCAGAAATGCCAAATGATTAGTCAAGCCTTGGCCTTTTGTCATGATGGGAAAAACGAATGACATGAAAAAATTTATTTTTACTATACTCATAAATTTGGATACCTTTGAAAAACATGATATACTGTAGCCTGAGAAACCTGTATAAATTTGCATGACATTGTCAGTGATCTAGGAAATTAATGTGACTCATACTTAGTTTGAGAGTTACTATTAGAGATGAGCGAATCCCACGAAGTGGAATTCGATCCGAATTTCAGGATAAATTCGATTCGCATAGAAGCCGAATTTCCTCGTGCTTTGTCTCAGCTAATCGATTTAACCTGAAATAGTATAAAAAACGTAAAAAATCAAACCTACCTCCTCCATTTGCTCGCGATGGGCTGCCAGCCTCCATCTTGACTGAAGATCGCAGCCAAAATCCTGTGCATGGTGACATATGACGTTGTAATCTCGCGCTGCACAGGATTTCGGCCGAGATCTTCAAGCAAGATGGCGGCGGCCGGCCTGTCGCTAGCAAATGGAGGCGGTAAGTTTGATTTAAAAAAAATGTTATTGTTAATTTTACACTCAGATTCCGCAATCATGTAGGAACACGGCATCTGAGGGGTACAATGAAGAGGGCAGCGCTATCGCAGCTCCCTGTCATTGCACCCGCTACAAAGCGCAAAAATGCGCTTTGTGATGAAGTAATTCGTCACGAAGCAAATTTTTTTGTGAAATTCGGCGAATCACAGGAATCAAACTTTTTAAAAATTTGCTCATCTTTAGTTACTATATATGACCAATTCAATATCAAGTCTTCATTTTTGGCCAGGAATGTTTTAAAGAGATTTTCCGGGATTACTATGGGTTTTAACGGATATGCTCATGTAGTTGCTTACCTCATGGACTGTACATCTTCCCCATGCTTCCCCATTTTTTTTAATTTGGGCTCTCCTGTCAAGTTTTCACCATGTAAACAAATCACTCTTGTTTGTTTCCATTCTATATGTATCACTTCCTGTTCCTTTATCCAACTAAACCCATGATGCACTTCTACTTACTCTACTAAAGATCCATCACTGCCCCTAACAACACCCAGCTAGTTTATAGCTCCTTCCACCAGCTAGTTACATAGACACTCCCCTATCACTGCCCCACTCATGGACATAAGATCACAGGAAATAAGAAAGAGCTGCATGGACATGGTCATGTGACCACAGCCCTGAATGGAAGATAAGAGCAATAAAGGTAAAAGAAATACATTACAAAAAATTAGAACTACCTTCATAAATAATTATTTTAAAGATTCTAAGTGTCTGCTGTTTGCCAAGTGTTTAAAAGCTTGTGGCGTTACAAGACTGGCCAAGTTGGGTGATGGAGAAGTGGCAGATACTGCTCTCCCTAACAGCTGGAAGGACAGCCCAGCTGGTAGTCAGAGCAATGGTAGTGCAGTTAGGCCTAGATAGTTAGTAGTTATACGGAATTCTAGATTCAGGAAGACAGATAGAATAATTTGTGACCAAGAACGCCTTAACTGAATGGTTTGCTGTCTCCCTGATGCCAGGGTTCAACATGTGGAACAGGTGGATAAATTACTGGAAGGGGCTGGTGATGACTCATGGTCCATCATGGTCCATGTTGAAACCAATGACAAAATACATGGTAGCTTGCAAGCTTAAATGAAGAACCTCCAATGTGGTATTATCTGGAATACCGCCTATGCCATGTCCAACACAAGAAAGGCAGCAGGAGCTCAGGAAGCTAAATGCATAGATTAAGTGTTGGTTTAGGGCAGAGGGGTTTGGTTTCCTAGGGCACTGAGCAGACTTTTCGTTGGGGTACAAACTGTATTCCAAGGATGGCTTGCTCCTAAATGGAAGGAGGTCTGTTGTCACAGGTAAAAGAATTCTAGCGGGGGTGGCAGAGTATTTAAACTAAGTATGAGGGGGAGGGCGCAGAAAATGAATAGGTAGAAAGGTCATAGATGGGTCAGAATATATTGGTGGGTGGAGAAATAGATTATGGGGGAGTTATTAGGGCAGTGAATAAGGAGATTCACATGATACAAACCAACAATAAAAAACAAAAGGCCCACAAAAGCTCTAGAATTTACATTCCAGGAACTAAACATGGAAAATTAAATAGTAACTTAAAATGTATGTTCACAAATCCCAGCAGTCTAGCAAGCAAAATGGAGAAGCTGGTCCATTATACTGGGGAAACACATTGATGTAATTGGTGTGGCTAAGATATGGCTGGATTCTTCACACTACTGGGCTATTAATCTTCAGGGTTTTACATGCTTTAGGGAAGACAGGGCCAATAGAAAAGGAGGTGAGGTAGTTTTGTATGTTAGGAGTGATATGAAATAGAGTTTGAAACAGGCAATTGTGGGTGAAGATGGTGAGGAAGTTGAAACCTTATGGGTAGAATTACAAAGGGAACTAAATACTCCAAAAGTAATACTTTGTGTAATATATAGACCCCCCCCCCCCCCCCCCCAACATCACTGAGGAGATAGAAGTTCAGTTCTACAACCAAATAGAGTGGGCTGCACAGGTGAGCACAGTGGTTGGAATGTGAGATTTTAATTTCCCAGATATTGACTGGGGTCATGGTACTGCCTCAACTGCAAAGGGTAGAAAATTCATCAATTCGCAGTGAAACCAATTTATGGGCCAGTTTGTAGAACATCTCACTAGAGGTGACGCTCTGTGAAACTGGTAATTTCTAACAATGCAGAGCTTGTTGGGAATGTCTATGTTTGTGAAACACTAGGTAATAGTGACCACAAACTCTGTCTGGGACAGAAAAAACACAGCATTTTAAAAAGGCCAATTTCCCAGGATTGAGGGCAGCGTTTCAGGGCATAGACTGGGAGCAGCTACTGTCACATAATAATACAGAGGATAAATGGGAGAGCTTTAAAGGGATTGTTTCACTTCAGCAAATTGCATTTATCATGTAGAGAAAGTTAATAAATGGACTAATGTATTGTGATTGTATATATTGCCTCGTTTGCTGGTTATATTCATTTTTCCATCACAATATACACTGCTCGCTTTCAGGGGTTATGAACACCCTGCAATCCAGCAGTGGTGGTTGTGCTTGCACACTATAGGAAAAAGTGCCGGCCTGTGCACACTCAGAGGTCCCGGCCACCAGAGAGGCCAGCACTTTTTCCTATAGTGTGTAAGCACGAACACCGCTACTGGATTGCAAGGTGTTCATAACCATGGATATGAACAATGTATAATGTGATGGGAAAATGAATCAATGAGGCAATATTTACTTTCACAATACATTGGAATACATCACAATGCAATAGTAAGTGCTTTGTATTAACTTTCTGTACATGATAAATGACATTTGCTGATGTGACAACCCCTTTAAATCTCCATTGGGTAGTTATACTGCAAAATTTAAATTTATTATATTGCTTACAGCTACTGTAAAAAGAGAAATAAATGATAAAAAAAAGAGCATTTAAAAAATACAAATCTGAGTGGTCAGCTGCAGCCTTTGAAATTTACAAACGGTTTAATAAAATCTGCAAAAGAGATTGCAATTTTTGAAAAAATTCAAAATGAATGGCAGGTAGCCAAAGAGAGCAAAACAAAAAAACTTTTTTTAACTATATACAGTTGCAAGAAAAAGTATGTGAACCCTTTGGAATGATATGGATTTCTGCACAAATTGGTCATAAAATGTGATCTAAGTCACAACAATAGACAATCACAGTCTGCTTAAACTAATAACACACAAAGAATTAAATGTTACCATGTTTTTATTGAACACACCATGTAAACATTCACAGTGCAGGTGGAAAAAGTATGTGAACCCTTGGATTTAATAACTGGTTGAGCCTCCTTTGGCAGCAATAACGTAAACCAGACATTTCCTGTAGTTGCAGATCAGACGTGCACAACGGTCAGGAGTAATTCTTGACGATTCCTCTTTACAGAACTGTTTCAGTTCACCAATATTCTTGGGATGTCTGGTGTGAATCGCTTTCTTAAGGTCATGCCCCAGCATCTCAATCAGGTTGAGGTCAGGACTCTGACTGGGCCACTCCAGAAGGCGTATTTTCTTCTGTTTAAGCCATTCTGTTGTTGATTTACTTCTATGCTTTGGGTCGTTGTCCTGTTGCAACACCCATCTTCTGTTGAGCTTCAGCTGGTGGACAGATGGCCTTAAGTTCTCCTGCAAAATGTCTTGGGAATTAATTTTTTCTTCGATGATAGCAATCCGTCCAAGCCCTGACGCAGCAAAGCAGCCCCAAACCATGATGCCCCCACTACCATACTTCACAGTTGGGATGAGGTTTTGATGTTGGTGTGCTATGCCTCTTTTTCTCCACACATAGTGTTGTGTGTTTCTTCCAAACAACTCAACTTTGGTTTAATCTGTCCACAGAATATTTTGCCAGTACTGCTGTGGAACATCCAAGTGCTCTTGTGCAAACTGTAAACGTGCAGCAATGTTTTTTTTGGACAGCAATGGTTTCCTCTGTGGAATCCTCCCATGAAATCCATTCTTGTTTAGTGTTTTACATATTGTAGATTCGCTAACAGGGATGTTAGCATATGCCAGAGACTTTTGCTGACACTCTAGGATTCTTCTTCACCTCATTGAGCAGTCTGCGCTGTGCTCTTGCAGTCATCTTTACAGGACGGCCACTTCTAGGGAGAGTAGCAGCAGTGCTGAACTTTCTCCATTTATAGACGATTTGTCTTACCATGGACTGATGAACAGCAAGGCTTTTGGAGATACTTTTATAGCCCTTTCCAGCTTTATGCAAGTCAACAATTCTTAATCTTAGGTCTTCTGAGAGCGAGGCATCATTCACATCAGGCAATGCTTCTTGTGAAAAGCAAACCCAGAACTGGTGTGTGTTTTTTTTATAGGGCAGGGCAGCTGTAACCAACACCTCCAATCTCATTTCATTGATTGGACTCCAGTTGGCTGACACCTCACTCCAATTAGATCTTGGAGATGTCATTAGTCTAGGGGCTCACATACTTTTTCCACCTGCACTGTGAATGTTTACATGGTGTGTTCAATAAAAACATGGTAACATTTAATTCTTTGTGTGTTATTAGTTTAAGCAGACTGTGATTGTCTATTGTTGTGACTTAGATGAAGATCAGATCACATTTTATGACCAATTTGTGCAGAAATCCATATCATTCCAAAGGGTTCACATGCTTTTTCTTGCAACTGTAAATGCTAAAAAACCAAGGTTAGAGCAGGTAAATCCCCTAAATAATGGTAATGGAGATGGTCACTGAGGATCAGGAAAAGACAGAACTTCTAAATGGGTATTTTAGCTCTGTATATACAAAAGAAAATAGATATGGTGAAAGCAAACTTAAATAAGATGAATATGAGCAAGGCTCCAGGTAAATGTGAACAAGATTCCAGTTCAGGATTGATTACACCATCTCAGTTCAGTCATTGCTGTGCCCTTGTTCATAATTTTTTGAGATTCTCGAGTGACTGGTATAGTGCCAAGGGACTGGCGAACGGCAATTGTGGTGTCCATATTTAAAAAGGGCTCTAGGTCTTCCTCAAGAAATTATAGACCAGTAAACTTAACTTCTGTTGTGGGAAAAATGTTTGAAGGACTCTTAAGAGACTATATACAGGATTATCTGACTATTAATAATATCATAAGTGATAACTAGCATGGGCTTACCAAGGACAGAAGTTGTCAGACTAACCTGATTTGTTTTTATGAGGATGTGAGTAGAAGCCTGGACAGAGGGGTGGCTGTGGATGTAGTGTTTCTGGCTTTTGCAAGGACATTTGATACTCTCCGTCATAGATGTTTAATAGGTAAAATAAAGTCTATAGGCCTGGAAAGTATAGTTTGTAATTGGATTGAAAACTGACTGAAGGGCCGTGTCTCCGCCAAATTATTCCCTATTTCAGCTGCACAGCTAGATTCATTTAGTTAAGAAGTAAGGGGCATATCTCTTCTAAGGAAGCTTGCTGGCACTGTACTGCTGTTTCCCTTACTTCCTACTATGTTTGTTTTCAGGTTCGGAGTTCAGAGAACAGATAGGGAGGGATAAATCACACAGACACACAGGAGGCTCTGCCTGTATTTATCAGCATTGAGGACACAATTACTCCTGACCAAATCTACACCTCTGCTTAAAACTTGCAGCAGATGAAAGACACGTTTTGCTTACTTCCCTTTGAAATTAGAATACATCCAGCAGTGCCATCAGCCTAGAACTGGCAGAAATCAGTGGGACCCAGGTGCATCCATCTATTGTTCGGAAAATCTGGCCAGAAGTAGTCTTCATGGAAGAATTGCAGCCAAAGATCCATACCGTCAATGTGGACACAAGGGCAAGCGAGTCAACTATGCATGAAAACATAGGGACTGGGGTACAGAAAAAAGGCAGAAGGTGCTCTGGACTGATGAGTCAAAATTTGAAATATTAGGCTGTAACAGATGACAGTTTGTTTAACGAAAGGCTTCACTGTGTCTGCAGACCACAGTGAAGCATGGTGGAGGTTCCTTGCAAGTTTTGGGCTGTATTTCAGCAAATGGAGTTAGAGATTTGGTCAGGATTAATGGTGTCCTAAATGCTGAGAAATGCAGACAGATACTTAGCCATCATGTACTACCATCAGTGAGGCATTTGAATAGCTCCAAATTTATTCTGCAGCAAGACAATGATCCCAAATATACAGCCAATGTCATTAAGAACTATCTTTACTCTAAAAAAGAAAAAGGTATCCTGGAAGTTATGATATGGTCCCCACAGAGCCCTTATCTCAACATCATCAACACTGTCTGGGATTACATGAAGAGACAGTAGGATTCAAGCAAGCCTACATCCACAGAAGACCTGTGGTCAGTTCTCCAAGATGTTTGAAACAATCTCCCTGCCGAGTTCCTTCAAAAACTATATGCAAGTGTACCTAGAGGAACTGATGCTATTCTAAAAGCAAAGTGTGGTCACACCAAATATTGATTTGCTTTTGATTTCTCTTTTGTTCATTCACTTTGCATTTTGTTAACTGATAGAAACAAACTATTAACACTTCTATTTTTGAAGGCACTCTTTGCAGCTTTTTCTACACCCGCCTAAAACTTTTGCACAGTATTGTATTTACACATACAGAGATAATTACATGCAATTTACATAAATAGAGGGAAATATTTGTTAGATCTGAAAAGAAGTGCTTCAGTTTTATGGTAAATTTTTCGGAATTATCCCTTGTGGTGTAAGGGTAATTGTCCTACTATCAGGATATGAATACAGTGCTGTAAAGGTAGGTGCAGGACATACCATGTTGGTGTATAGCGGGAGCTAGTTAGGGAATTCACTTTTGTTTGATGTGATGACTCACTGTGGGATGTGTAAGTGGGCTGTAATGGTCTGTTTCTGGCATTAAAATTATATAAATAATGTTGGTAATGATGGGAAATTGCAGAGCTTAAAAAATAGATTCCGCTGGAATGGAACAGGAGAAATTATTGGATTTAACTGATATGTTTGTGACAGATAAAAATATACGCGTGGAAATTATTACAGATACTGTACTAGTGCTGCACAGTATAGGTATAATGAGACGTGTTAACTCTTTCCTCTCCTTGGCGACACACTGAAAAATGTATCTATGGCTCCTTTCACACTGTATATCCCCTATATGTTTGGGAAATAATTTTTTAATGTATGAAATAGAGCAGCAGAGTGCCAAATGTTATACAGAGTTATCCAGTACAAAAATGGTAAACATTTTTTAACACGGTGTGACACAGTGAGAGGTTTGGTCTGGGAAAACAGGTATTTTCCTCCCAGCGTGTGGTGCTGGGCTGATTTACAGCCAGTTGAGGTCAAATACTGGTTTTTGGCAGCACCTGGTTGCCCTTAAATAGGCAGCTGGGCTCAGAAGCCAGGTCTCTGTGTTGGATCTAGGAGCCTTGTGTCTGGATGAAGGCTTGCTACCTGTTTGGTGTGAAAACAGGTTGGTGCTGCTATCAGCAAGGACTCTTTGAGGCAGAATTGCTGCATGGTGTGAATTACCACCAACACCGCAAGGTGACTTTTTGTTTGAATATGACTGTTTTGTCACTTGCCTAAAGTGTGAATAAAACGCTGAACTGTTTGATCCAAAGAACTTGTTGTTGCCTATATCCTGCATCCGCTAATCCTGTCTACCAGAGCGAGTCCCCACAATTGGTGGAGGATGCGTGCAAGTGCAGTGAGGCTGGCGTGAAGGCCGAAATATTTTTGTTTTTCCGAGCACAGTTGTATGTCTTACATCAAACCAGCGAGATTACAACTCTCGACAAGTTGGCACCTGTCTTGAAAGCCCTTGCGGAGGCTAACTTGCAACAGCAGGAGGCTAATAAGGAGCAACAGGAAACCAACCAGCTGCTATTGCAACATGTGATGGCTTTACAAGCGGCAGGAGCATCCCAGAGCGTCCACGATGCCCAAAAAGCGGTTTGTGTGGCGATCCCTAAGATGACCCCCTCGGACGATGTCGAGACCTATCTAGCGGTGTTCAAAAAGGTGGCCGTGAGGGAGAAACTACCCCAAGATCAGTGGGCTGAGGTCGTCGCTCTGTTCCTGGCATCCGGACCCCAGCAGGTGTTTTTCGACTTACCAGATGATCAAGCCGCCGATAACACGATAGTAAAGGGCGAGATTCTGGCAAGACTGGGGGTGAATGTGCTGGTCCGGGCCCAGCGGGTGCATCAGTGGGATTTTAACCCGGCTGAACCTGCGAGACCTCAGTATTATGATCTGTTACACCGGTTGCAAAAATGGCTGCAGCCTGACGTGCTGAGATCCACTGCTATGCTGGACCGTCTGTTGGCTGATGTATTCTGGAGAGCTTTGCCGTACCCTCTCCAGCACTGGATCGGCCAGGTGTCTCCTGGTAATGCCCTTGAGATGGTCGACCTGGTGGAGCGCTATGAGGCTACCAGGAATCTACAGGGGGGTTATTTTGGGAGGGGGCAGTCAAACCCCAGAAATCTCCACCCCAGACCCGGCGACTGGTGCCAGAAAAACCCACCCGGGATAAACCCCCTACAGACCTAGCTCCGATAGTCTGCTGGCGGTGTCAGGAGCCTGGCCACATAAAGGCCGACTGTCCCCATCAGGGCAAACGCATGGATACTAACTATGGTTACCGCCACTCCTTGTATGCCAGGAAACTGTATGCAACAGATACCCCAGAGACGATAGACAATAGCCACCTCTGCCAGATGGAAGTGGGAGACACTCTGGCGGTAGCTCTGGTGGACTCAGGGAGTCTGGTGTCCCTGGTAAGAGCTTCCCTGGTGCAGCCCGACGAGTATACTGACCGAAAAGTTGGGGTCGTGTGCATCCATGGAGACTTAAAGGACTATCCCACCGCCCTGGTATCTCTGTCCACGGTCGCCGGCAGGTGGACCCACGAGGTGGCCGTCACCACCAATTTACATTATGAACTCATAATAGGAAGAGTCTTCCCGGCTTCCCGGCACTGTGGCCTGCTATGAGAGTGACTGATACCCATGAGACAGGGGCAACCCTAACAGAGTGGACCGGCTCAGGGGGGAGACCAGAACCCTGGGAACCTGAGACCAAAGGGCCAGCATTAGGGGTGACCGCCACTTCGGTGGAAGAGGGGGAGACAACCCCGCTAAGTGTGATGGTGGGAGACATGGAGGACTTGCCGCCGAGTCCTGAATTGGCAGACCTCAATGTCTCTACGGGGATAATTTTAGTACCGCCCAACATCGGGACCCAACCCTATCCCGTGCCTGGGAAAATGTGTTGATAGTAGATGGTGAACCACAACAACCTGGGGCAGAGTCATTGTTTCCCCTTTTGTGGTTCATCAAGATATGTTGTATTGGGTAAACCAACTACGGGGTGAACCTATTGAACAGTTGGTGGTCCCCAAGGCTTATTTCAAGCTCATGTTCGATCTAGCCCACCAACATGTTCTCGGGGGGTCACCTGGGGCTGCAGAAAACTCAGGATCGTATTCTACAGCGGTTTAACTGGCCCAGCATATTCTTGCCCAACCTGCTAGATAACTAGCCCCCAGTCACATTTCCGTAGTCCCCTAGTGCCTCTCTCGATTATCAAAGTACCATTTGACCGAATAGCTATGGACCTCATAAGCCCAGTAACGAAGTCCGCCAGAGGGCATCAACACATCTTAGTCATTCTAAACGACGCCACTCGGTGCCCGGAGGCGGTGCCACTCGGCCAAACTCATAGCTAAGGAGTTAATGGAGATGTTTTCCCGAGTAGGACTACCTAAAGAACTTGTTATTGCCTCTATACTGCATCCGCTAATCCTGTCTACCAGAGTGAGTCCCCACAATGGGCACCTATGAGGATAGATACCACTCAGGCGGATCCGTTAAATGTATATGTCCAAGGAGATCCTCATGGAAACCTTGGATGGGCACTGGAGAACACAGCGTGAAAAGATCCAGATCCTTCCATGTCTAGAAAGGATGCTTAAGTAGATTTTTCATCTATGGTTTCTTTATGGTCTAAGGGGCGAGCGGAAGAGCGGCTGTTCCTCATTTATAAAATACTAGCAGAAAGACCCGGCTTCGCATGGGTATATTTCATCTATTTCATTTTATGTTTCCGTGTGTCGTAAAAAGATATCTACAGTTTCCCCATAACAGTGACCTCTACAGTATCTGCCCCTTTAATATTGACTTCCACAGTGACCACCCCTTTAACAGTGACCACCCCTTTAACAGTGACCTTCATAGTGGCTGCCCCTTTAACAGTGACCTTCACAGTGCCTGTCCATTTAAGAGTGACTTCCACAGTGCAGGCCCCTTTAACAGAAACCTCCACAGTGACCGCTCCTTTAACACTGACTTTCACAGTGACCGCCCCTTTAACACTGACTTTCACAGTGAACGCCCCTTAAATAATGACTTTCACAATGACTGCCCATTTAACAGTGACTTTCACAGTGACTGCCCCTTTAACAGTGACTTTCACAGTGACCGCCCCTTTAACAGTGACTTTCACAGTGACCGCCCCTTTAACACTGACTTTCACAGTGAACGCCCCTTAAATAATGACTTTCACAATGACTGCCCATTTAACAGTGACTTTCACAGTGACTGCCCCTTTAACAGTGACTTTCACAGTGACCGCCCCTTTAACAGTGACTTTCACAGTGACCGCCCCTTTAACAGTGACTTTCACAGGGACCTCCCCTTTAACAGTGACTTTCACAGTGGCTGCCCCTTTAACAGTGACTTTCACAGTGGCTGCCCCTTTAACAGTGACCGCCCCTTTTAACAGTGACTTTCACAATCACTGCCCCTTTAACAGTGGCTTTTACAGTGACTGCCCCTTTAACAGTAACCACCCCTTTAACAGTGACTTTCACAGTGACCGCCCCTTTAACAGAGACTTTCACAGTGCCCGCCCCTTTAACAAGGACCTTCATAGAGCCCACCTCTTTAATAACAGTGACTTTCACAGTGCCCGCTCATTTAATAACAGTGACCTCCACAGTGCCCGCCCCTTTAATAACAGTGACCTCCACAGTGCCCGCCCCTTTAAAAACAGTGATCTTCACAGTGCCTGCCCCTTCAAGCAGTAAAGAAAAATGGCTGGGTTGTTATGGAAACCTGGAGTAAAACTGTGTTTATGGGAGTTGGGATTTGAAGAGAAAGACTTACAGGCTTGTATTGGCTAATGTGGGTCACTTTTTTAGAATATCTCAGGAACGGTACGTCCTAGAGGTCTAAAACCTTCCCAGACACCTGATGTACCTTTGTGCCAAATTTGGTGAAGATCGGTCCAGTCGTTTGGTCGTGCATAAAGAACGTCCAGACAGACAGACGTTTAGTCAGACAGACAGATAGAAACTCATTTTTATATATATAAGAGATACATTAAATGGTTCAGTAGATTAAGACTTCTAAGGTAGATGACGGTTATACCTACTTGTTGGTTTTCGAAAATCTGCTCACATTTCCTGTTAGACAATCCACTCAGCAGTAGAATCTCATTCTCTGCCAGCTCTTGTGACCTCATGGAGTTTATCAGCCTCTGTAGATCTGGAGAAACTTCACCCAACTTCTAAAACACAAAGCAGTTGTGGTTTAGGTACATAAAAAGAGAACATGTCTACTAATTATTGTGCATTATATATAACAATCAGCCATTACATTAAAGGGAGTCTGTTAGCACTAAGTCGGCTATGATAGCAAGACAAACACATCTTTTGTGGAGCTTTTATTATCAGGAGTGGTGTGAATATGAAGTTGTATTCTGTCAGATTATGCTCCTTAAAGTTTCCAGGAGGCGGAGCTTCACTGTGAAGTACTCTCTGCACTAAGATGCTTCCCAGTTTCTCCCCTCTGCTCTGAGTGACAGCTGTAGCATCCAACCAGGAGAACAATACAACTGTCCCTCAGAGGAGAGGGGAGGGGTGTAATAAAGATCAATGCAGAGAACATTTCACAGTGCTCTCTGCATTCAGCTGCTTGAGGGAGGCAGTGTATGTGGAAGGGATTATCTATTTGGTGTTCTCTCAATCCCTGTGTCTCCGGGCAGAATACAGTGTATACTTTTTTCCTGGGGTGTTGGGCTTGTTAATGTGGGTTAATGACAGTTGATAATTAATTAGTAGTCATCTTCTCACCACATAATAACAATATTTATCTAGACATTGCTTTAGAAGGCTTTCTCTCAGACTGTACATGCTGCTATAATAGGGAGTGTAGGCCAGCAAAGGCCTACAGTATGTTTTAAGTTTATTACTGTACTGCAGAGTTTGTGGAGTCTATGACTTACTTTCCGTGAAGCTTCATGTTGTGAATCATCTTTCAGGTTTACAAAACAAATCTAGAAAAAAAACAAGGTTTAATTAATATTTAATATTAGAATCACTATTCATAGCTAACATTTCATTAATATATTTATTAATACTTCAGTGCAACAACCAAATTGGTCTACGTTCAGGAATTATCTTCAGTGCATTCAGAAAGTCTTCAGACTAGAGAAGAGCAAACCTTTCAGAGTTTGCTTTGTTTCAAGTTCACCAAATAAAATAAAAAAAATTGGTTACGAATCAATTCAGAAAAAGAATTGCCCTTTATCAGAGAAAAGCAGATAGAAACAGCTTTTATAGTTGCAAGGCCTTGGGGGGGAACCTCTAGGTGGGTACTATTTCTATTATGGAGACCAGTTAATATATGAAAATTTGCATATCCTAGTTCTACCGGCATCAGATAGCTTTAAGAAAGCTAATTTAAATCTCTCTCTCCCTCTCGCTCTTATTTGGAATCGTATTCCAAACTTTTGCCAAATATGGTAGGCATTCTATATAATGCCTTCATTTTTGACATTGCCTGTAATCTATGTATCTATCTTTCTAGTATTTAACTCAAGACAGAACTGTTATACTTAAAAGGGTTATCCCATGACTAATGTAAAAATAAAAATCTGATATCATATAGTACATGACAATCTTTTTCTAACAAAGCTAGAACCAGACCTGTACCTCAGATGGATCCATTCATTGCTCTTCTAGATCTATATAAAGCTGACAGTTCAAGGGAAGTGTCTTTTCTGCTGTGGCTAAGGGGGCATGTCCATTTTGCTGCAGCTCTCTCCCTATAACAACACAGGAGTCAGCTGAAGGATGAAACTGAGCATGTGTGGCCATCTCATTGAGCCGGACAAAGAAATAAGAAAAATAAAACAAACAGCAGGTGGCGCTATACAGATACATTTTATTGAATAACTCAGTGGCTATGCTAAAGTTTAATTACATGCAATTACAAAAGTATTCATATCCAGGTCTTGGTTTGAAAACTGTAGAATATTTTTTGTGGGACAACCTCTTTAACCTCCTCCCGACCGCCTAACGCAGGGATGCGTCCTGCGGGCGGTCGGTTTGTTCCTCTTGGACACATCGGCGCGTCATCTCGCGAGATGCGAGATTTCCTGTGAACGCGCGCACACAGGAGTGCGTGTTCACAGGATCGGAAGGTAAACGAGCTGATCTACAGCCTGCCAGTGGCGATCATTCGCTGGCAGGCTGTAGATGCGATTTTTTTTTAACCCCTGAAAGGTATATCAGACGCTGTTTTGTTAACTGCTACCTGGTCCTCTGGTGGTCCCTTTTGCTTGGATCGACCACCAGAGGACACAGTCAGCTCTGTAAAGTAGCACCAATCACCACACTACACTACACCGCCCCTGTCACTTATTAATCCCTTATTAACCCCTGATCACCCCATATAGACTCCCTGATCACCCCCCTGTCATTGATCACCCCCCTGTAAGGCTCCATTCAGACGTCCGTATGTGTTTTGCAGATCCGCGGATCCGCAAAACACGGACACCACGGATCCACAAAACACGGACACCGGCAATGTGCTTTCCGCATTTTGAGGATCTGCTCATTGCCAGAACTATATAGAAAATGCCTTTTCTTGTCCTCAATTGCAGACAAGAATAAGACATGTTCTATAGGCTCTACAAAAAACGCAGTGTTCACCCGATCAGGCCTGATCTTGTGCGCACACTTGCGTTCAGTCCGCCCCACCGCAGTGACAGAATTTTTTTTTTATGATCACTGCAAAAACACCGTAAAATCGCTGCGAGCTATAAAGATCACTTTTGAGGGACATGGCGAGTTCATAGAAGATTTTTATTTTTTTGGCACAAGTTAGCGGAAATTTTTTATTTTTTTTTGTATTTTTGTTTTTTCTTACAAAGTCTCATATTCCACTAACTTGTGACAAAAAATAAAATCTCACATGAACTCACCATACCCCTCACGGAATCCAAATGCGTAAACATTTTTAGACATTTATATTCCAGACTTCTTCTCACGCTTTAGGTCCCCTAAAATGCCAGGGCAGTATAAATACCCCACATGTGACCCCATTTTGGAAAGAAGACACCCCAAGGTATTTCGTGAGGGGCATGGCGAGTTCATGTAAAATTTTATTTTTTGTCACAAGTTAGTGGAACTCGCCATGCCCCTCACGGAATACCTTGGGTGTCTTCTTTCCAAAATGGGGTCCTAAAGTGTGAGAAGTAGTCTGGAATCCAAATGCCTAAAAATGCCCTCCTAAAAGATACTTATTGGAATTTGGGCCCCTTTGCACACCTAGGCTGCAAAAGTGTCACACATGTGGTATCGCCGTACTCAGGAGAAGTAGGGCTGGGTGAGAGAAATATCTCTGTAAAATGACTTTGTATAAAAAAATGGGAAAAGTTGTCTTTTACAGAGATATTTTTTCTCCCCCAGCATGTGTATATGTAAAAATACACCCCAAAACACATTGCCCTACTTCTCCCGAGTACGGCGATACCACATGTGTGACACTTTTTTCAGCCTAGGTGCGCAAAGGGGCCCAAATTCCAATGAGAATCTTTACGATTTCACAGGGCATTTTTTACGCATTTGGATTCCAAACTACTTCTCACGCTTTAGGTCCCCTAAAAAGCCAGGGCAGTATAAATACCCCACAAGTGACCCCATTTTGGAAAGAAGACACCCCGAGGTATTTCGTGAGTGGCATGGCGAGTTCATGTAAAATTTTATTTTTGTCACAAGTTAGTGGAATATGAGACTTTGTAAGAAAAAAAATAAAAAATAAAAAATCATTTTCCGCTAACTTGTGACAAAAAATAAAAACTTCCATGAACTCACTATGCCCATCAGCAAATACCTTAGGGTGTCTACTTTCCGAAATGGGGTCATTTGTGGGGTGTTTCTACTGTCTAGGCATTGTAGAACCTCAGGAAACATGACAGGTGCTCAGAAAGTCAAAGTGCGTAAATTCACATTTTTGCACCATAGTTTGTAAACGCTATAACTTTTACCCAAACCAATAAATATACATTTATTGCATTTTTTTTTTATCAAAGACATGTAGAACAATAAATTTAGAGAAAAATTTATATAGAAATGTAGTTATATTTGAAACATTTTACAACAGAAAGTGAAAAATGTCATTTTTTTGCAAAAGTTTTGGTGATTTCGATTAATATCAAAAAAAGTAAAAATGTCAGCAGCAATGAAATACCACCAAATGAAAGCTCTATTAGTGAGAAGAAAAGGAGATAAAATTCATTTGGGTGGTAAGTTGTATGACCGAGCAATAAACCGTGAAAGTTGTGTAGTGCAGAATTGTAAAAAGTGGTCTGGTCATTAAGGGGGTTTAAGCTAGGGGAGCTGAGGTGGTTAAAGATGCACCAAATTTTTCAAGTATCGTCCAACATTTTATACATTTGTTACAAACTACTGCAAAAATGACCAAAAAATTCTCTTATGATAAATTTCCTTATTGGCACAAGCAATTTAACTAAATGTTATGTTACATCTGACGTGTTACCTATTGTAGAACAGCATTCTGCAGTTTAGTATGCCTCAGCAGTAGAGACTGAGTTATTTAATCACATACATTAAATCCTTGAGTTTAAAAATATTCTTTGTCTGCCATACATCACACTTTGTATTGTTACATGCTGAAAGCCTGCCTGTGTGTTCCCGTTGTTACCACACTGTATGTTCTTAACCAGTGCATAATTATCTGGAGGGCTTTGTGTTTTGAGCGTGTTTCTAAAAGCGCAGTATGCTGGCTGTTTGTTTAAAGTTTTAAGACTGAACCCCCCACGCAGCACACAGAAATGTGACATACACTAGGCTCAATGCGGCAAGTACCACCAAGCACAGAAATGATTACTGTTAGTGTTAATTTACCGAACTTTGTGAGTTCGGGTACCCGGACCCGAACCCGAACTTTGCAGCAAAAGTTTGGGTTTGAGTTCGGTGTTCAGGCATTTAATAAAGCTTGTTGAAAGGCTGCAGGGCAGCCAATAAACAAGCTTTTAAGCTGTGGGCACTTAGAAGCCACAGGCATAGCTGTGATTGGCCGGAGCATCATGTGACCCAGCCTCTATATAAGCTGGATCACATGTAGCACCGCCCATCAGCTCTGAGTAGTGCAGGGACAGGAAGTAGGCAGCTGAAATGAGGGAAAGTGTTAGGAATCTCATCTGGCTATTTTTTCTGTGGGTGACCTATAGTGATTTTTTTTGTGGGTGCAATACACCAGCTTTGTACCCCTGACACAGAAATATAATATTTAATCTGTCTGTTAGTTCAGGGGATGACATATACCCATTTTTGGTGTGAGGTACACCTGCACTGCATCCGTGACAGGGAAATTAATATAGTTAATCCGTTTGTTAGATCAGTGGGTCACATATACCCATTTTTGGTGTGAGGCACACCTGCACTGCATATGTGACAAGGAAATTAATATAGTTAATCTGTTAGTTTGGTGGGTGACATATACCCATTTTTGTTGTGAGGTACACATGCACTGCATACATGACAGGGAAATTAATATAGTTAATCCGTCTGACTCTGTTAGATTGGTGGGTGACATATACCCATTTTTGTTGTCAGGTTTACCTGCACTGCATCCGTGACAGGAAAATTTATATAGTTAATCCATCTGTTAGATCGGTCGGTGACATATATAACCATTTTTGGTGTGAGGTAGACCTGCACTGCATCCGTGACAAGGAAAGTAATAAAGTTAATCCGTCTGTTAGTTCGGTGGGTGACATATACCCATTTTTGGTGTGAGGTACACCTGTACTGCATACGTGACAGGGAAATTAATATACTGTAGTTAATCCGTTTGTTAGTTCAGTGGGTGACCTCAAAGAATCAGGAGAGCATCAAAAAAGGGACTTGGCCCTGGTCGTGGTGCTGTTGGGGTTGGTGGAGCTCCTGTTGCAGGGAGAGGACGTGGTCGATCTTTGCCAGCTACACGCCCAAATGAAACACCTTCCTCAGGTGCATGTACACGACAGGACGTTCTGCGTTATTTTGTAGGCCCGAATACCGGTATACGAATGGTGAGGCCAGAATAAGTAGAGGCGGTAGTAGATTGGGTGGCTGACAATGCCTCCAGTTCCTTTACATTGTCTCCCACCTGGTCCCCTGCTGAAAGCGCACAGTTGGCACCTGCAGCCCATGGGCATCTGTCTTTTACCTCACCCCCTTGCAAATCAGCCAAGCAGTCTGAGCCCCAAGTCATGCAGCAGTCTCTTATGCTTTTTGATGACTGCTGGCAGGGTTTCTGTGGACCATCCATCTAGCCCTGCCCCAGAAGTGGAAGAGATTGAGTGCACTTATGCCCAACCACTTATGTTTCAGGATGTGGACATGGGAGGACCACCGCAGCATATCTCTGATGATGACAAAACACAGGTGCCAACTGCTTTCTGCAGATCGGCAAGGAAGGCAGGGTTGAAGAGTGGGTAGAAGATGATGTGGAGGATGATGAGGTCCTAGACCCAGCATGGAATCAAGGTCATGCAAGTGACATGTGCAGTTTGGAGGTAGAGATGGTGGTCACACAGCGTCAGCTGAACAGCAAAAGAGGGAGCAGGGTGCAAAAGCAGAGTGGCCATTCCCTAGCCAGTACACCTGCTACTGCCCACGGCACCCAGGTATTGAGAACACCAAAGCCAGCTTCAAGGATTTCCCTGGTGTGGCAGTTCTTCAGACAATGTGCAGACGACAAGACGCGAGTGGTTTGCACGCTGTGCAATCGGAGCCTGAAGCGAGGCATAAATGTTCTAAACCTGAGCACCACCTGCATGACCAGGCATCTAAATGCAAAGAATGAGCTGCAGTGGAGTACACACCTCAAAAACCACGAAAGATCTCGGGCTCCTCTTCTGCTGCAGTCACGGCCTCTTCCTCCCACTCTGAGTGACAGTGGCACCTGCCACCCCGCAAACATAGGATGAGGCAGCAACACCACCTCCACCAGCGTCACCAAGCATCTCCACACTGTCCCATGGAAGCGTTCAGCTGTCCATCCCCAAACACTGGAAAGAAAGAGGAAGTACCCCCCTACCCACCAGCGATCCCTGGCCCTGAATGTTAGCATTTCAAAATTCCTGGCCTTTGAAATGCTGTCATTCCATCTGGTGGAGACGGAGACTTTTAAAAACCTTATGGCGGTGGATGTCCCACAGTAAGTGGTTCCCAGCCGCCACTACTTTTCCAGGCAAGCCATCCCTGCCCTGCACAGCCAAGTGGCGGTCAAAATCAGGTGTGCACTGCACAAAGCCATCTGTGGCAAGGTCCACATAACCACCGATACGTGGACCAGTAAGCATGAGCAGGGACATTATATCTCTCTAACTGAACACTGGGTAAATGCAGTGGTGGCTGGGCTTGAGGCGGATAACAGTTTGGCGCATGTGCTTCTGCCACCGAGGATTGCAGGACGTTTTACATTGCCTACTCTGCTTCTTTCTATACCACCTCCTCATCCGGTCAGCATAACACCTGCACCACCAACTTCAGCAAAGTCAGGGTGAAACGACAGCAGGCTGTTTTGAAACTCATCTGTTTGGGGGAAAAACCCCACACCGCGCAAGAGCTGTGGACGGGCATGGAACAACAGACCGATGAGTGGTTGGTGCCACTGAGCCTCAAGCCCGGCATGGTGGTGTGCGATAACGGGCAAAACTTCGTAGCAGCCCTGGGCCTAGCCGGTTTGACGCACGTCCCTTGCCTGGCTCATGTGCTGAATTTGGTGGTGCAGAGGTTCCTGAAAAATTACCCTGATATGTCAGAGATGCTGCAAAAAGTGCAGGCCGTCTGTGCACGCTTTCGGTGTTCTCACTTTACTGTTGCTCGCCTGCCTGCAGTGCAGCGTAACTTTGGCCTTCCTGCTCACTGCCTCATATGCGACATACCCACATGTTGGAACTCCACCTTGCACATGCTGGAGAGACTCCACCAACATGGCCAGTGCTGATGACGCCATCCTCAGCGTAACTATCCCACTTCTATGTCTCCTTGAAAAAACGCTTCAGGCAATGATGGAAGAGCATGTGGCACAGGAGGAAAAGGAGGAGGAAGAGGGATCATTTCCACGGTTATTAGGCCAGTCATTCACAAGTGGCTCGGAGGGTGGGTTCCTGCACCAACAGAGGCCAGATACACAACTGTGCAGCCAGGACACAGTTCTGGAGGATGAGGAAGAGGAGGATGATGAGGAGGAACTGTGTTCACAGCAGGGTGGCACCCAAAGCAGCGCATGGGCATCACTGGAGCGTGGCTGGGGGGATACAGAGTACACAGACGATACACCTCCCACAGAGGACAGCTTGTCATTGCCTCTGGGCAGCCTTGCACACATGAGCGACTACATGCTGCAGTTGCCCACATTCTAACCAGTGCTGATTACTTGGTGGCCACCCTGCTGCATCCCAGCTACAAAAACAATGTGCCATCCTTAATTTCGTCACTGGAGCGTGATCGGAAGATGCGCAAGTGCATGCTGGTAGACGCACTGCTGATGGCATTACCACCTGACAGCGGGGGCTCAGTGGAAGCACACGGCAAAGGCAGAGGAAGAGGAGGAAGTCGCCAACGCAGCTGGGGCACCATCAGCACCTCAGAAGGGGTTGAGCAGGGTGAACAACTAGTAATCTGTGTTGTCTAAAATGCATATAATGCGTGGGTAGCGGAAAAGGCAGCCTAACATGAAGTCAGCCATGTGTGCCAGAGTACCAACAGGCAAGACTTGACTGTCCTCATCAGGAGGATCACCCTCAATCTTCTCATCCTCTTCCTCCCACCCACGCAGAACAGATGGAATTAAACTTCCATGCGTACTACCCTCTGTAGTGGAGGCAATCGTCTCCTGCTCCTCCTCCTCCTCTTCATCGTCCAATTCGCGCTGAGAAGACAAACTGAGGGTGGTCTGGCTATCACCCTGTGTAATGTCTTCCCCCATTTCCACCTCTTCCACATGGAAAGCGTCGTCCTTAATTGTGAGCAGCGAGAAGACACAGAAGTGGGATGGTGACGCTGATAATAGCGTTATTACCGTCTGTGTTGATTCCTCAAAGTTTCTCAAAACCTCACAGAGGTCTGACATACATGCCCACTCCTCGCTTGTGAATAGTGGAAGCTGACTGGAAAGGCGACGACCATGTTGCAGCTGGTATTCCATTACTGCCCTCTGCTGCTCACAAAGCCTGGCCAACATGTGGAACGTACAGTTCCAATGCGGGCTCATGTTGCACAACAGCCGGTGAGCTGGTGCAGCGTCCCACTACGTGTGTGTGGGCACTGCTTAAAAGCACTTTTTACCTTGTCAAAAGTACTAGGTTGTAATGTATAATTTTGTATGTATGTATCTGCAAAATCCCTGTTAACAGGCAGATTAGGTGTAATTTATACATCCCACCACTAGATGGGGATAAAGTTCAGGTCTTATATATATATACCTAGGCCAGGCCTAGTCAGTCAGTGATGAGGGTAGATAAGAAAATGTAGTTCAGAAGTGAGCAGATCTGAGGTAGTAAGATCAGATTAGTGGGAGAAAATGTAGAGTGAAGACTTCATAACACAGATTAGTGAGTGGAGCCAACTTCGCTAGTAGGTGATACTCAGATGTGAGGCGCAGAAGAGCGTTTTCCTTCTGTGGCCGGACTATAGACTTGCATCCCTGACCAGTAGGAGAAGAGTTTGCCTCCCTGGAAAAGAAACAAGCTTTCCTAAGGAATCATCAGTGATAAGAGCCATTTTTGAGGGCCACAGACACCTTTGCATGGTGGAGGATTTATAGCTTCAGGCAGCCACACCAAACTTCTGAGAGACAGTTGAGTTTTCCTGTCTAAATATTCAGATTGTAGGGAAAGACAAGAAATAGGATCCCACACATCTAAAGGAACCAGGTACACCTAACCCACTGCTCCAAAACGACAAACCTGAAAAGCCTAGAAACAGTGGATTTGCAGAATTAACTCTGTACCATCAAGAGACTGCATATTTGTACTGCTGCAACCAAAGACATCTAAAGTAAAAGTTGTGAGTTGCATCTTACCACTGTCTACCTCTTTATTACTTCTAATGGTTGTACCACCATTAACGGTACTGGCATCACGACAAAAACCATCAAGGGACTCAGCCGCAACAAGCACCCTAAGCACCCCGAACTTCAAGGGCACCTCAACCACCATCTTGGCTGATGCTTCCCTACACAGAGCGTGCCCCGGAGGATTTCGTGCTGTCCACCTTAACACTGTGCTGCCAGCCCAGGGAGGCTTTCTGCTAACCGTGAGTAAACTGATGAACTGTGTGTTATCATTTGGCCCCTCATCGGTCCACCGTGCACATCACGTGTTGCCCCTGCGACTGGCTGGCTGCACTGGCAATTTCAAGTTGCAGCATTGACAGCCCGGCTGAAGCTGTCGATGACTTGCAGAAATGTGCACACACGCGGCGCACCTTCACCAGTAGCTTAGGCAAATTGGGGTAGGTTTTGAGAAACCGCTGAACCACTAAGTTTAAGACATGGGCTAGGCATGGGATGTGTCTGAGCTTGCTGAGCTCCAAAGCCGCCACCAAGTTACGCCCATTATCAGACACAACCATGCCTGGTTCTAGGTTAAGTGCCGAGAGCCACAGCTCAGTTTGGTCTCTTATTTCCTGCCACAGCTCTTCAATGATGTGCTGTTTGTCCCCTAAGCATATCAGCTTCAGCACGGCCTGTTGCCGCTTCCCCACTGCAGTGCTACACTGCTTCCAGCTATTGACTGATGACTGACTGGTGCTGCACGCGGATAATTTGGAGGTGGAAGTGGAGGAGGAGGCGGAGGAGGAGAAGTGGGGGTTGGAGCCACTGACGTAGGTGGTGGCGGAAACCCTGATGGAATTAGGGCCCACAGTCCTTGGCGTCGGTAGCACCTGTGCCATCCCAGGGTATGACTTGCTCCTGGCCTCCACAACATTCACCCAGTATGCTGTCAGGGAAATATACCGTCCCTGTCTGAATGCACTTGTCCATGTGTCCGTGGTTAAGTGGACCTTCCCAGTAACTGCGTTGGTCAGAGAACATGTGATGTTACGGGACACATGTTGGTGTAAGTCGGGCCTGGCACACCTTGAAAAATAGCAGCGGCTGGGGACTGCGTAACGCGGGATGGCTGTCGACATCAGGCTGCGGAAGGCCTCAGTGTCCACAGGGTTAAATGGCAACATTTCCAGGGCCAGTAATTTGGAAAGGTGTGCATTTTGTGCTATGGCCTGTGGGTGGGAGGCTGGGTATTTGCGCTTGCGTTCAGATGCCTGGGGTAAGGACATTTGTACACTGTGCTGGGACACGGAAGTGGATGTGGTCGCTGATGGTGCTTGCGAAGGTCCAGGTGCAGGGCGGGAGGCATCCGGGCCTGCTTCTTGGACAGGGGATTGGCCAGCACATAACACGGGGGAAGAGGGGGCAGTGGTGTGACCCGCAGACACAGATTGTGGACCCAGGCGTTCGGCCCAACTATTACGGTGCTTTGATGCCATGTAGCGGATCATGCTGGTGGTGGTGAGGTTGCTAGTGTTCACACCCCTGCTCATTTTTGTATGGCACAGGTTGCAAATTCCAATTCTTTTGTTGTCCGCACTTTCCTCAAAAAAGCGCCATACTGCGGAACACCTACCCCTTGGCAAGGGAGATTTCTGCAAGGGTGTGCCCCTAGGAAACAGTTTCGGGCCTGTTTGATGTGGCCCACCTTCTCCCTTTTGCCACCCCACTGTCTCTTCCAGCCTTTTGCGGTGCAGCAGATCCCTCTCCCTATGTACTGCTGTGTCACGGATGGTTATGCAGAAAACTAGAAGTCACAAATAAAGATCCAACTGACTTGATCCCAAACTAAGGAACAAATAGGTGAGCCCTATAAAAGCCCTAGAGCTCTCCCTGACTGCTCAGCCCATGCAAAGATCTTTATGATAGAAAATTGCATTCCCCCGTACCTAGACTGAGTGACACCTGAAAACCCTATAATAGTGAGGGGACACGACCACCGGCTCCCTGCACTCAATACGGAGGGAGTCAGAGTCACCTAGAATCAAGCCAACAGGAAAACACAAATAAAGGAATAGAACTTATCTGAGGAACCAGCAGTTGCAGCATCTAGCAGTGAGCACAATCCAGGAAGTGGTATAAACCGCAAAGTGAAGCAGTATGGGATGGGATATAAAGGGAGGCGATCACTGCTAATAGATGACAGCTGGGAGAGGGAGGAGAGAAGACAAAACGAAACCAAAACAAAAGAACATCATGCAAGAGGTACTGAAGAACGTCTGTCAGAACTTCTCAGAGATCTGGCGGTGACAGTACCCCTCCCTCTACGAGTGGACTCCGGACACTCAGAGCCCACCTTCTCAGGATGGGAACTATGGAAGGCCCTGATAAGACGAGAGGCCTTAATGTCCGCCACTGGGACCCACATCCTCTCCTCAGGACCATAACCCTCCCAATGAACGAGATACTGGAGAGAACCGCGGACAATGCGGAAATCCACGATCCTAGAGACCTGAAATTCAAGATTACCATCAACCACAATTGGAGGAGGAGGCAAAGAGGAGGGTACAGTGGGTTGGACATAAGGTTTTAATAGGGACTTGTGAAAAACATTATGGATCTTCCAAGTCTGAGGAAGATCAAGACGGAAGGCAACGGGATTGATGACGGACAAGATCTTATAAGTCCCAATAAACCTAGGACCCAACTTCCAGGAGGGAACCTTCAGTTTGATATTTTTAGTAGACAACCACACCAAATCACCCACATTCAGGTCCGGACCAGGCACACGTCTCTTATCCGCCACACGCTTATATCTCTCACTCATGTTTTTTAGATTACCCTGAATCTTTTGCCAAATAGATGACAGAGACGAGGAAAATCTCTCCTCATCAGGTAAACCAGAAGACCCCTCTCCAGAGAATGTCCCAAACTGCGGATGAAACCCATATGCACCAAAAATTTGTGACTTATCAGAGGACTCCTGGCGACGGTTATTTAAAGCAAACTCAGCAAGGGACAAAAAAGAACATGAATCCTCCTGATTCTCTGTCACAAAACAGCGCAGATATGTCTCCAGATTCTGATTGACGCGCTCGGTCTGGCCATTCGACTGCGGGTGAAAAGCAGAAGAGAATGACAACCGAACCCCCAAGCGAGAACAGAAAGCCTTCCAGAATCTGGAAACAAACTGCGTGCCCCTATCAGAGACTATGTTTGAAGGAATGCCATGCAATTTGACAATGCGGTCAACAAATGCCTGCGCCAGCGTTTTAGCATTGGGTAACCCAGGAAAAGGAATGAAATGCGCCATTTTGCTAAAACGGTCCACCACCAACAGGATCACAGTCTTCCCTGAGGAACGAGGCAGGTCCGTAATGAAGTTCATGGACAGATGTGTCTAAGGACGGGAAGGAATGGGTAACGGGAGGAGAGGACCCGATAGCCGTGAATGAGGGACCTTGGCAAAAGCGCAGGTCTCACAGGCTGCCACAAAACCCTCAACCGTCTTACGAAGAGCCAGCCACCAGAATCTCCGAGCAATGAGATCCACTGTGGCTCTACCCCCCGGGTGCCCAGCAAGGACAGTATCGTGGTGCTCCTTAAAAACCTTGTGTCGTAAAGCGAGAGGCACAAACAACCTCCCAGGAGGACAAAGGTCAGGAGCCTCTGCCTGGGCTGCCTGAACCTCTGCCTCCAATTCAGGATAAAGAGCAGAGACGACCATCCCTTCAGCCAAAATGGGACCCGGGTCTTCAAAGTTCCCCCCTCCCGGAAAACAACGTGACAGGGCATCAGCCTTCATATTCTTAACCCCAGGGTGGAACGTGACAACAAAATTAAACCTTGAACAGAACAAAAAGCATCTGGCTTGTCTCGGGTTCAGACGTTTGGCTGACTCCAAGTAGGCCAGATTCTTATGGTCGGTAAACACGGTAATAGGGTGTCTGGCTCCCTCTAGCCAATGGCGCCATTCCTCTAAAGCTAACTTGATGGCCAACAACTTCCTATCTCCCACATCGTGATTTCTCTCTGCGGAGGAGAGTTTCTTCGAGAAAAAGGCACAAGGTCGCCATTTGGCAGGAGAGGGACCCTGAGACAAGACTGCACCCACACCCACCTCAGAAGCGTCCACCTCAACAATGAAGGGCAGAGAGACATCAGGTTGTACCAAGATGGGAACGGAAGCAAAACTCTCTTTGATACTAGAAAAGGCCTTACGCGCATCTACCGACCAGGAGGAAAAATCTACCCCCTTTTTAGTCATGTCAGTGAGTGGCTTAACAACAGAGGAATAATTCAAAATAAACTTCCTGTAATAATTGGCAAAACCCAAAAAGCGCATCAGCGCCTTCTGATTCTCAGGAAGCTAACAATCAAGCACAGCGCGGACCTTCTCAGGGTCCATGCGAAAACCAGAAGCGGAGAGAAGAAAACGCAGATATTGAATTTCTGGAACAGCAAACACACATTTTTCCAGTTTAGCGTACAATTTACTCTCCCGCAGAATGAGCAAGACCTGACGTAGGTGGTCCCTATGAGTTTTGAAATCAGGAGAAAAAAATCTAAATGTCATCTAGATACAATAGTACAAATTTCCCCATTAAATGATAAAAAATGCTGTTCACAAAATGTTGGAAGACGGCTGGAGCATTCATCAAACCAAAAGGCATAACCAAATTCTCGAAATGGCCCTCAGGGGTATTGAAGGCCGTCTTCCATTCGTCCCCTTCCCTGACCCTGACCAGGTTGTTTGCCCCAACTTAGAAAAAACTTTAGCCCCAACAATCTGGTTAAACAGGTCCGGGATCAGAGGAAGCGGATAAGGGTCACGAATTGTGATACTGTTCAGCTCCCTGAAATCCAGACATGGTCTTAAAGAACCATCTTTTTTCTTAACAAAAAAAACAAACAGCGGCCACAGGTGACTTCGAGGGTCGGATGTGTCCCTTTCTCAGGCTCTCAGAGATATAAGTACGCATAGCGACCCTTTCAGGTAGAGAGAGATTGTATAAACGAGATTTAGGCAGCTTGGCGCCTGGGATGAGATTAATAGGGCAATCGTATTCCCGGTGAGGGGGCAGCTCCTGGACACCACTCTCTGAAAACACATCCGAAAATTCAGAGAGAAAAGATAGTACCGTCTTAGTAGAAACCTCTGAAAGAGACGTCGAGAGGCAATTCTCTGCAAAAGTCACTCCAACCATTTATTTGCCTCGCTTGCCAATCAATGGTGGGGTTATGTTTAGTGAGCCAGGGTAGCCCCAACACTAGAGGAGTAGGTAATCCGTTTAAAACGAAACATGACACATCCTCAACATGAGCATCACCCACAGTCAAACGGATATTGTGAACTATGCCTTTTAACGATTTTTGAGAAAGTGGAGCGGAATCGATAGCAAAAACAGGTATGTCCTTTCCCAAAGAGCATACCTGGAAACCATGTGTTATAGCAAATTGATTATCAATGAGATTGACAGCTGCTCCACTATCTACAAAAATCTCACAAACAGTGTTCTTGCTCTCTAGTGCCACCCTGGCAGGTAGGACAAAACGGGAACTACAAGCAAATGGAAAACCTTCAATTTCCGCATCAACCTTGCCAATAGTAACAGATGGAACGTTTTTAGAGGACTTTTTTCTTTTTGTTTCATTATTACCCTCAACAAACTCCCTGAATCTCCTAGAGGGGCAAACATTTGCAAAATGATTTATACGTCCACAACAGAAACAAACCCTCTTCTGAGAGCTGAATCTTTTATTATTAGAGGCAAGCAAACCCAGCTGCATGGGCTCAGACTCAGAGGGGATTGAGAGAGAGTGAAGCCCCTGCGCACTGAATGAGACTGCCCCACTGTTCTTGGACTGAATATGACAGGAAGGAGTGATCTCTCCTCTCTCTCTAAGACGCCTGTCAATACGAACAGCCCGAGACATGGCAGACTCCAAGGAGGTAGGTCTCTCATGAAAGGCAAATGCATCTTTTAATCCCTCTGAAAGACCATGGCAAAATTGACTTCGGAGTGCAGCATCATTCCAACCAGTATCAGCTGCCCACCCCCGAAATTCTGAACAGTATATCTCTGCGAACTGTTTACCCTGGCATAAAAGACGCAGTTTAGATTCAGCCAGAGCAATACGATCCGGATCATCATATATCTGACCCAGGGCTACAAAAAATTCATCCACCGATTGGAGGGGCCGTGCCCCCACCGGCAGCGAAAAGGCCCAAGACTGAGCGTTATCCCTGAGCAGCGAGATGATGATCCCCACCCTCTGCTCCTCATCACCAGAGGAATGGGGAAGTAGGCAAAAATGGAGTTTGCAAGCCTCTCTAAAACGAACAAAATTCTCACTACCCCCAGAGAAAGTATCCGGAAGCGAGATCTTAGGCTCAGAACAAACTCCATGAACTCAAGCAGAACCGGTCACCTGAAACTGAGATACAGTTTTACGAAGATCTGCTACCTCCAATGAAAGACCCTGCATGCGGTCAATCAAGGTTGAAACCGGATCCATGCTTAAGACGGTTTCGGCGGTTTATAATGTCACGGATGGTTATGCAGAAAAAGTCACAAATAAAGATCCTACTGACTTGATCCCAAACTAAGGAACAAATAGGTGAGCCCTATAAAAGCCCTAGAGCTCTCCCTGACTGCTCAGCCTATGCAAAGATCTTTATGATAGAAAATTGCATGCCCCCGTACCTAGACTGAGTGACACCTGAAAACCCTATAATAGTGAGGGGACACGACCACCGGCTCCCTGCACTCAATACGGAGGGATTCAGGGTCACCTAGAATCAAGCCAACAGGAAAACACAAATAAAGGAATAGACTTATCTCAGGAACCAGCAGTTGCAGCATCTAGCAGTGAGCACAATCCAGGAAGTGGTATAAACCGCAAAGTGAAGCAGTATGGGATGGGATATAAAGGGAGGCGATCACTGCTAATAGATGACAGCTGGGAGAGGGAGGAGAGAAGACAAAATAAAACCAAAACAAAAGAACATCATGCAAGAGGTACTGAAGAACGTCTGTCAGAACTTCTCAGAGATCTGGCGGTGACATGCTGTCCTCATTCGGCTTTCCACCTTCCCAGGTTGGGTCAGTGACTTCATCGTCCACCACCTCCTCTTTGACTTCCTCACTCTGCTCATCCTCCCGACTTGTTGACCTAACCACTACCTTAGTGATTGACAACTGTGTCTCATCCTCTTCATCAACCTCTTGAGACAGTAATTGCCGTTGAGTTATTGGCAACTGTATCTCATCATCATCCACCTCATTAAACAGTAATTGCCATTCCCCACCGTCATCTTCTTGTGATTGTGGATGCTAAAGAGAATCAGAGCAGAAGATCTGTCCCTCTTCAAGCGTGGGCCAAATCAAGGAATGGCGCTGAAAAGAGCTCCTTGGAATATCCGAGTGTGGGATCATGTGTTTGCCCAGACTCTCCATAGTGGGAGGAAGATCATCGTGAGGATTGGGTTGAGCAGACTCTTGGTTACTGAGACTCGACTTGGTGGAAGACAGGGTGGTGCTTAACCGACTAGAAGCATTATCTGCTGCAATCCAACCGACCACCTGGTCGCACTGGTCTGACTTCAAGAGTGGTGTCCTGCGCCGCCCTGCAAACTGGGACATGAAGCTAGGTATCGTGAATGATTGTTTTTCTTGTGCTCTGGCAGCAGGCACAGTTTCACTGTGCCCAGGGCCACGGCCTCTGCATGCGCCATCAGCATCACGGCCACTGCCAAGTCCATTGCTGCTCGCCTTCTTCATATTAAATGCTATATATGATTGAAAGTCTGTCACACGTACAGTAGTGTAGGATTTGGAAGTGTATGCGCTAACAAATTAAAAAAGGTATTTGGGATGTGGAAACGTCACACAGGAGATATCACGCAAGTAATGTCAATGCTGTCACCAGCGGCTAATGAAAAATTACAGGGAATGTCACAGGTATTTGGGATGAGGAAACGTTATACAGGAGAGGTACCACCGGTAATGTCACTGTCCGCAGCGTCTATGCAAAAAAGTACACTGTATATCACAGATACATTTTTTCAGCGCACACGTTACACTGCAAATTTGGCCCTGGTAATATCACTGTCAGAAGCGTTCACCATCTATTGAAAAAGTACATTGTATGTCACAGATTTTTTTGGGATACGCATACTTTACACTGGAGATGTGGCGCAGCTAATGTCACTGTCCGCAGCGGACACCGTATACGGAAAAAGGACACTGGATATGTGGCACAGCTAATTTCATTGTCCGCAGCGGACACAGTCTATGGAAAAAGGACACTGGATGTCACAGATATTTTTTGGATGGACACACTTTACACTGGAGATGTGTCGCAGCTAATGTCGCTGTCTGCACCGGCCTATTGTACGCTATTTAGTGCAGGTTGCGCTAAAAATATAGATTGCTGCTGCAACACACAATAATCCTTAAAAGGACTTTTGGGTCTCTGAAAAAGTCTCTTTGGTGGTAAAAATATTCTTAAATCACTCCCTACACTGTCTGTCCCTTCCTCAGCACAGCTCTCCCTGACAAAGAATGAGCCGAACATGCATAATCGGGTACTGTATAGCACCCGATGACGCATTCCGGCCAGCCAATCACTGTAATGCCAGCAGCCAACATGGCTACAGCATTACAGTGAGGGCAGTACTTACCTGCACATTTACTGTCTGCGTAGCAGCGGGGCGGAGACTCGAGCATTGCGCTCAAGCACATGCGGTATTCGGCTGAATACCGGTATGTGCCGAGCATTGAGACGTTTAAGCCGAACTGGTGTTTTGCCGAGCATGCTTGATCATCACTAGTTATTACTGCACAAGGGGGTCACGCAAGATACTGAAATAAAAGGTTCACATACTTTTACCACTCACATGTGACGTGATATTGGATAATTTTCCTCAAAAAATAAATGACCAAGTCTAATATTTTTGACTCAATACTTGGATTTGGTTATCTTTATCTTCTTTTAGGACTTGTGTCCTTGTGTTCACAAACTTTCAAGCACCACTGTATTATATAATAACAGTCAGACCTCAGGGCCGTAAGAGACTCAGCCTTTTCCTGATTCCCCCTTCCCAAATGCGCTTCATTTGGACTGATTTATTAAGTAGTACATAAAGTGTTTCCGCAAGTTACAATATTAATTGGTTTCAAGGTGACCATCGTAAGCTGCTGTAACTTGAAA
This sequence comes from Bufo bufo, assembly GCF_905171765.1. Lineage (NCBI taxonomy): Eukaryota > Metazoa > Chordata > Amphibia > Anura > Bufonidae > Bufo > Bufo bufo. Next base: position 122,533,329 of record NC_053392.1, read on the forward strand.
TAAAGTCTACGAGTAGCTAATAATTAGTTAAGAAGCCTTGAAATATCAACCAAAAAATATGAAAAAATTATGATTATAAAAAGATATGCTGATAAACAGCACTGATTTCTTTCAGAGAGAAGTAAGGCCCCTTTCAAACGGGCGAGTATTCCACGCGGGTGCAATGCGTGAGGTGAAGGCATTGCACCCGCACTGAATCCTGACCCATTCATTTCTATGGGGCTGTGCACATGAGCGGTGATTTTCACGCATCACTTATGCGTTGCGTGAAAATCGCAGCATGCTCTATAGTGTGCGTTTATCACGCAACGCATGCCCCATAGAAGTGAATGGGGCTGTGTGAAAATCGCAAGCAAGTGCGGATGCGGTGCGATTTTCACGCACGGTTGCTAGGAGACGATCGGGATGGAGACCCGATCATTATTATTTTCCCTTATAATATGGTTATAAGGGAAAGTAATAGCATTCTTAATACCGAATGCATAGTACAATAGCGCTGGAGGGGTTAAAAATAAAATAAAATATTAAACTCACCTTAATCCACTTGCTCGCGCAGCCGACATCTCTTCTGTCTTCTTTTTTGCTGTGTGCAGGAAAAGGACCTGTGGTGACGTCACTCCGGTCATCACATGGTCCGTCACATGATCTTTTACCATGGTGATGGATCATGTGATGGACCATGTGATGACCGGAGTGACGTCACCACAGGTCCTTTTCCTGCACACAGCAAAAAAGAAGACAGAAGAGAAGCCGGGCTGCGCGAGCAAGTGGATTAAGGTGAGTTTAATTATTTTTTATTGGAGGATCATTTTCTATGTTCTCATAGAGGAGAGCCCTGCTTTCACCCTTTCTCAGTCGTTGCCCTATCAGGGATCTAGGGAGGCCTCTCTGATTTTTGCTTACTGTGCCGCAAGCCACAGCACCGTACCTCTGGCAGTTAGGGACATGAATAGGGGTATGCTGGTATAATAGTTATCCACATAGAGGTGGTAACCCTTATCCAGCAGCGGCTGCAGTAAGTCCCAGACTAGTTTCCCACTAACTCCTAGGACAGGGGGCATTCTGGGGGTTCAATCCGGGAGTCTTTCCCTTCATAAACCCGGAACCTATAGGTGTACCCGGAGCTACTCTGACAGAGTTTATAAATTTTTATGCCATACCTTGCTCGCTTGCTGGGCAGGTACTGGCGGAATCTTACCCTCCCCTTGAAATGTACCAGGGACTCATCTATACAGATATTTTGTTCTGGGGTGTACACTTCAGCAAACTTGGTGCTGAAGTGGTCAAGGATGGGCCTAATTTTAAAAAGCCGATCAAATGTTGGGTCATTTGGGGTCGGATACAATGCATTATTATTATAATGTGAAAATTTCTAAATCTACTCAAATCTATTCCGGGCCATGGCATTTCATTAATATTTGAGTGTGGTACAAGACATCCACACTCCAATACTGTCTAATTTCAGTTTTTTTTTAACAAGCCCCATATGCAGCACAAGCCCCCAGAAGAATTTCATTTCTGCTGCTGTAACTGAGGTCCAACCAAGCGGTCTTGCATATGGTGATGTGGGGTTCTGGGTAATAAACTGCTGGGCATATAAATTTGTTTGGGCCACGATAAAATTGACAACATTTTCACTGAAAAAGATTTAGAGAAAAAACATTTCTGTGAAGCCCATGCAGTCAATTTGGATTCCAGAGTTTCCCACAAACTCTGGAATTTGGGGCTGATAATCATCAGGGTGTGGGGTCCATATGGGCTCACTCTGGGGGGCTGCCTTAGCTATTGTTCTGGGGGCATATCCTAGAGGGTCCCTCATCAGTGGATGATGATGATGAGGGGGTAGAGGGGGGTAGAAGGCATTGCACAGATGGCAATGTGCAATGCATATGTGCTATTTAAGTCTACAGGACACGCAGGAACATTTCTTCACTTTTAAGAAGTAGTGATCAAGGCCCTAATTCTTCCAAACCAAGCAGAAGAGGGCCCCAGTACTTCTGTAAGTCACAGTGGCCGTGTTGTACCAGGACAACATTTCCTAGGTGAAGTCCCCCAGACAGCAAGAAAGGGAAGGACCCAAGAAAGATGCAGTGTGTTCAAAAGGGGGGATTAGGAAGGATACCATTTACCACTGCGATACCTGCCCTGAAAAACCTGGCCTATGCATGAAGGAGTGTTTTAGAATCTACCACTCATCCATGGAATAATTTCATCCTTGATGCTCCCTGTAGTTTTACCACCTTATATTTCAAATTTTGTCCGCATTGCTTACATATCCACTTTTCACCAACCAGTACATATTCATTTCTGTCAGACACCTGTTTGCTGGAAAGCACTTTCCAAAATGGGGTCACTTCTTGGGGTTTTTATTTGTTGGGGACCTCAGGAATTTTTTAACTGAGACATGGCACCTAAAATCCGTGTCTGTGTATTCAGGGCTGCTTGCAAAATCCATATTTTATAGATTGCTTGCTGTGCGTCAAAACAGCGAGCTACAAGCACATAAAGGTGTATTTTCTCTGCCCCCTCCCCTTCCCCTGTGAAAGTGGAAAATTTGAGCCTTAAGTCACTTTTGCGTGAAAAAAATGTAATTTTTCATTTTCAGTCATGTGTTTCCTAATCCTATGAAACACCTTTAGGGCTCACTACATGCCTAAAAGATTCCTTGAAGGGTGTAGTTTCCAGAATGGGGTCACTTTTTGGGATTTTTACTGAAGTGGTGCAGTTTTCAATTGCAAAATGGCTCATTAAAATTATTCCTGTGAAAACTGCCCTCTAAAATCCATATGTTGCTGATTGCCCTCTGCGCCCTGCTGTGTGTCCATGCAGCAGTTCATGACCACAAATGAGGTGTTTCTATAAACTGCAGAATCAGGGTTATAAATAGTGACTTTTGTTTAGCTGTTAACTCTTGCTGTGTTACAGGAAAATATGGATAAGGCCTCCTGCACACGAACGTGTGCTTCCCATTGCCGTATTGCGGACCGCATTTCCGGATCCGCAATACACGGGTGCCGTTCTGTGGCCATTCCGCATCACGGATGCGGACCCATTCACTTCAAACCTGGAGATGCGGAATGGTGCGGAACAGAAGCACGGAACGGAACCCTACGGGAGCACTACGGAGTGCTTCCGTGGGGTTTCATCCCGTACTTCTGTTCCGCAAAAAGGTAAAACATGTCCTATTATGTCCATCATTCACATCAGGCAATGCTTCTTGTGAAAAGCAAACCCAGAACTGGTGTGTGTTTTTTATACGGCAGAGCAGCTGTAACCCACACCTCCAATCTCATCTCATTGATTGGACTCCAGTTGGCTGACACCTCACTCCAATAAGCTCTTGGAGATGTCATTAGTCTAGGGGTTCACATACTTTTTCCACCTGCACTGTGAATGTTTACATGGTGTGTTCAATAAACACATGGTAACATTTAATTCTTTGTGTGTTATTAGTTTAAGCAGACTGTGATTGTCTATTGTTGTGACTTAGATGAAGATCAGATCACATTTTATGACCAATTTGTGAAGAAATCCATATCATTCCAAAGGGTTCACATACTTTTTTTTGCAACTGTATGTTCAGGGGGATAGGGGACAACACCAGGGGTTGATACTTCCATCCAAGACCAGACAGCCCCTTTAAAGTGGTATTCCCTTCTGGGACATTTATGGTACATTGATAGGGTATGCCATAAATGTCAAATTGGTGCAGGTCGCACCTCTGGGACCCACACCTATCTTATGAATGGGGCCCGGAGGTGAATGCAGAGCAAGCCATGCATGCATAGTGCTGTCTCAGCTATTTTTGTAAGCCCCATAGCAGTGAATGGAGGGGTGGCCATACATGTGTCCGTTGCTCTCCTTTAACTGCTATGGAAATTCTGAAAACAGACAAGTGATTATTATTTTCAGAAGCATTATAGCAGTAAATGGAAACGGTGCCATGCAGGCTCTGCATTCACTTCAGGGCCCCATTCTTGAACAGTTATAATGTATCCTATGGATATGCCATAAATGCCCCATATGTCCCAGGACAGAGTATTGTGTAGTGTACGGGAGTTGTAATACCCGTCACTACCAAAGTGTCACTTGGTGTGCTGTCGTCCCTCCTAATTATGGGGAAATTGTTGTATGCCAGTTTTATAAAATGTAATGTAATATGTGTATTTCCCTGTCACTGAAACTTGCACGTGCAGGCCTGCTAGGGGTGTCATGCCTACTTCTAGTCCATAGAGGGAGCTAGGGAGCCCTAGTTTATATAAAGCCCAGTCAGGGAAGTGCAAGGCAGACGGAGTCTAGTATCTGTAAGCTACAGTTAGAGATTAGACAATGTCTGAGACAAGTCCAGGCCTGAAGCCTGCTGTTCAGGAGAAGATTCCCTCCTGAATTCCCATATGCAGAAGCAGGAATATCTTAGACTAAGAGCCTGAGGAACCATTCAGAAGCTGAGAGAGACAGAGGTAAAGATCAGAAGAGTCAGAGGTACTAAGAAAGACAGAGGAGGTACTTATTTAAGCCATAATCAAGGACATAAAACCAGACTTAGGTTAATGGGCCTTGGTGAAGAATTGCTACTTTCCAGGATCAGACAGAGTTAGAGTGCAAGCTCCTTTGCTGCAAATCCTGTGTTCAACACTCTGTAATTACCCTGCTGTACTGAATTGCCTGCATCGACCGAATTGCAAAATCGACTGTATGCTAAGGAACTGCATTTCCTATATTGTCTCTGCTTGGAAAACTACTAAAGTTGGAGTTCTGTTTTAATCCTACGTTTCCTCAATTTATTCCTGCATCCGCAAACGGCGTGCCACCGTTTACTTGGCACTGGCGTCACGAACTATTCCTTACCTATACCTGCCCTTGCAGAGAGTCAGCTGTACCAGGTTAGTGTATATTGCACTACATCACCCAGAAACACCTATTGCACACAACTTGAGTACGCTGCACATCTCTTTTGGCGTCACGAACAGGATACGCACGCTTTCTAGTGCAAGAAGCGTGAACTTTGTGCCTTATACAGTTGCCCTGTGACCAAAGTGACAATTTTCCTGTTTTATTCAAGTGGACTTTGTGGACTGAAAATCGTACCCAAAGTGTACCAAAAACCTCTAAAAAGCGCTGTGCAGTGTTGCGCTACCCAGAGGAAGAAAATCGCCGCATTGGAGTGTGGTTTTGTGGACTTTAAACATTCCTGCTTGCCGTCAGTGAATAGACAGCGTTTGTACCTAAAGATGGCCGCTGAGCTTGCTGAATTTACTGCTGCGTCACCTTCATCCCGAAAAGGCGGGAAAAATTGGCGCCTTTCTGAGGAAAAAGCGGGAAGAAGGTCAAGGGCAGGCACCACGGCTTATCTGGATATTTGCATGTCTGCCAGCATGGACACCGCCTTCCATATACTGGAATACCTGGGGGGCGGCCTCCCAGTGCAATGGGAGGAGCTGGCTACTCTAATTGACGGGACCCTATCGCTCTCCTCAGAAGGATCGAGCATGTTGGATTGTGAGCAGAGTGTTGCTGCAGCGTCCGCACCTGAAAAAGAAAAGATGACTGACATCGGTGTAGAGCTAGAGGAGGCTCCACCGGCCTACGCTCCGGGACCGGAGCAACCCGCCTGCCGCCCAAGGGAGAAAGAACCCGAGTCCTACTATGGCTCGTGGAGGGACTTTTTCCAACCATCTTTTAAATGGTCCTCCCTGATGGCGGAGATCCGAGAGGCCGCTATCAAGCGGAACACAAAGACTAAAATCGTCTATGAGGAACTAACCAAGACCATACATGAGAAACATACGCACACCCAACCCCGCCTGGAAAGGAGAAAGGGAGTGGTGCTGTCGTTTGACAAACCCCGTGGCTACGGGTTTATTCAGGACTATCTAACTGGCAGAGACCTCTATGTTAATCGAAGGTCTGTCAATAGAGACTACCTCCCTTCGTACCAGCACAGCCTCCGTGAGGGAGAGGAAGTGGAGCACACCCCTGCCGAGAGCCTGCGAGGCCCTTATGCGACTGCTGTGACCCGTCCCAAGCGAAACCCTGAGGACTGGGAGGCAGAAGAAAGAGAAGACTACTCTGGCTGCGAGCGAGAACCGGAACGCTCTCCAGAGCCGGCCCATCACGCCTTTCAGGAGCGGAGCTCCTTCATTGGGCCTAATGTCTTCTGGCAGCCAACCGTGTTGGAGAAATGGAACATCCGGATGGGACGGAGACCAGACGCATCGCCAGAACCTGCAGAGGCCGAGTCCGCGTCATCGGTGACTGTACCTGCGCCGGCGGCGCCAGCAGAGGACAGCGACTCCGACACAGACAGCATCGGTGAGCAGATCGTCCGGCTGGAGGAGAAGTTGCGGGAGTTGCGCAAGACATACACCGCCAGGATCCAGACACCGCCGAGGAAGGATGAGGTAAGGGTGCCTGTCACCACCCGCCGACCGCCTTCTGTAGCCACCGCTCCGTCAGTGCCCCAGACCGGACCCGCGATTGCCGTAAATTGCTGCACCCCGAGCACCGGACCGCTTGCTGCGGCGGTGCCAAGCACGTCACACCCTGCAGTGATCATGCCAGGGCCGGCACGGTCCATCAGAGGGTTCACCCCTAGGCCTATGGGGCCAATACCTATTAGGGGCCCCTTTACCTTACAGCTGCCCCCTGATACAGTCATGTGGGCCCATCCTCCTGTAGAGGACTACTACAGACGGTACTTGCCAGCGGAGTCAAGTGATTACAATATGCCACTGTGATCAGCCTGCTAGGCCTTTGATTTATTTCTTCTGAAGTTTCATGTTAACCCTTCCAGGACAGAAGTCCTACGTTTCCTGGTCCTTTGTTGCGGCTGCCAGTCTGTCCACGGCTCAGTGGTGGGTGTTGACCACTGAAATCACCAAAGTCAGCAAGGCCAGGCTTGTTTCCAGGACCTCCTGCCTGCTTTTGCTACCCCACGCCAAGTTGTGCCTGTTCCTTTGTTGCACCTTTTACCCTTCACCCCCTTTTCAGGTTGATCAGGGGTATTACAGCACTTGTCTTTGCTGTCCGTTTGTTGTGCAACTTCATACTAAGGAACCGTGCCCGGAGACAGACTCAAAAGTACCTGAGCCTCTGAGATTCTTATTCTTTTAAAAGTATTGTGCCCAGAGATGGACTCCACCGCATGAGAGCCTCTGTGATTTAATAAGAAATAACCTGGGTACGGACTCATGTTTGTTATTTGAGCCTCCAAGAACTTTTATACCGTTTTATACTGTTTTATCATGGACTTATTCATTGTCATGGACTATCCTGGTTCTAATGTTACGCTGTGCCAGGTCAGCGCCCCCGTTCCATTCACTATCCTGAGAGAAGAGAACGACGCCCCTTGTCACCACACTTCACTTTTGCCAATTGGACCTGATGTAATTGTAAATGCAGATGAATTACATGTATGTATGCCTGCATGTCTCTATTTTCTGTTTCAGGTAGAGATTCCAGTTGGGCGACCCATGATGGAGTACGAGGTCGTACTCAGCTTAAAGCAGTGGGGTATGTAGTGTACGGGAGTTGTAATACCCGTCACTACCAAAGTGTCACTTGGTGTGCTGTCGTCCCTCCTAATTATGGGGAAATTGTTGTTTGCCAGTTTTATAAAATGTAATGTAATATGTGTATTTCCCTGTCACTGAAACTTGCACGTGCAGGCCTGCTAGGGGTGTCATGCCTACTTCTAGTCCATAGAGGGAGCTAGGGAGCCCTAGTTTATATAAAGCCTAGTCAGGGAAGTGCAAGGCAGACGGAGTCTAGTATCTGTAAGCTACAGTTAGAGATTAGACAATGTCTGAGACAAGTCCAGGCCTGAAGCCTGCTGTTCAGGAGAAGATTCCCTCCTGAATTCCCATATGCAGAAGCAGGAATATCTTAGACTAAGAGCCTGAGGAACCATTCAGAAGCTGAGAGAGACAGAGGTAAAGATCAGAAGAGTCAGAGGTACTAAGAAAGACAGAGGAGGTACTTATTTAAGCCATAATCAAGGACATAAAACCAGACTTAGGTTAATGGGCCTTGGTGAAGAATTGCTACTTTCCAGGATCAGACAGAGTTAGAGTGCAAGCTCCTTTGCTGCAAATCCTGTGTTCAACACTCTGTAATTACCCTGCTGTACTGAATTGCCTGCATCGACCGAATTGCAAAATCGACTGTATGCTAAGGAACTGCATTTCCTATATTGTCTCTGCTTGGAAAACTACTAAAGTTGGAGTTCTGTTTTAATCCTACGTTTCCTCAATTTATTCCTGCATCCGCAAACGGCGTGCCACCGTTTACTTGGCACTGGCGTCACGAACTATTCCTTACCTATACCTGCCCTTGCAGAGAGTCAGCTGTACCAGGTTAGTGTATATTGCACTACATCACCCAGAAACACCTATTGCACACAACTTGAGTACGCTGCAATTGTGTGCTGAGAAAATAATAGCCCGAGGTCATTGTAATACGAGTTACTACCATATATCGTTTTATACCTTTGAGTTTCAGCAGTTTCTATAATAAGGTATAGTTAGGTATAATGACCCTTTAACATCATTCATCTACTTAAACATTAGCAATAAGCGCATAACATGAATTCTCAATGGGTACCACCTCTACACTAGGACCCAGCAATCCACTGAAAGATGCTTACCTCTATGGCTCAGGCTCAGCGGCAATCCTTATACCATCGCCAGTATTTTAACTGCGCCACTTACAAGTAAATTGCCTGCTCTTTGCTGGGTACAGTATTTTAAATTAGAGTTCGAAAGAGTCTTGAAAGTCATGGAAAGTCAGACCATCACAGTCTGCAGAAGTTATAAAATAGAAGTGCTTCCAAGAACAGAGAAGGCAATTCATTTAAAAAGAGCTGCCATGGTAATTTATCGTGTAAATGAACGCGCACTGCAGTTCGGCAAACGTCTGCGTTAGGAGATGAACCATCTGCTATTCTACCTACAGCATCCGTGTAATGTTGCAATCTCGGCAGGAACTTCGCTGGCATATGTTGGCATAAGTATTTCAGTGTGTGACCCTCACACGTATTGCCTGATTACCCTGGGGAAGTAGAAACATTTATTCAGGCAATAAACATTTAATTTGAAAATCTCAGTAAAACTAAGAAAAATAAAAAATATAATGCAAAAATGGAAGACCACATAGAGGTAATTCCCAATGGTCAGACTGGTAACCAACTAGAAGCCCTCATGTGCTTGACAGAAAGGATAGTACAGTGCTTGGCTGCGGTGGCGTAGCTATAGGGGTAGCAGGGGAAGTGGCTGCTTTGGGACCCGACCTCAGAATGGGCCTACCCTGGAGGAAGACTAAAAGATTTTATTGTCAGGGCCCCCTTAACAGTATTGTACAATGACATTATATACAGAAACAGTATATACCGTGAAATGACATACAGTATATACGTGTAGGAAACAGACAGAGAGGCTGCCGGGCCTGCTCTGAGAGAGCTATGTTGACTAGTCATAGGAGTGGGGGTTGCATGGGATGGTTGCCCGGGGGGGAAGGGGCATTAAAAAATTTGCTGTTGGGCCCAGTCATTTCTAGTCACTTAATAGAATGACAGCACGCAATATCAACCACTGATCTGTTGAAACAGGAGACAAGTGACCTCCCTACTGGCAATCAATGGGGGTTCCAGTAGTTGGTCCCCACCGATCCAGTGCAAAGGTGAAAATTGTTTACAACTACAGTACAATCCAAAAGTTTGGACACACCTTCTCATTCAAAGAGTTTTCTTTATTTTCATGACTATGAAGGCATCAAAACTATGAATTAACACATGTGGAATTATATACATAAAAAACAAGTGTAAAACAACAGAAAATATGTCATATTCTAGGTTCTTCAAAGTAGCCACCTTTTGCTTTGATTACTGCTTTGCACAATCTTTGCATTCTCTTGATGAGCTTCAAGGAGGTAGTCCCCTGAAATGGTCTTCCAACAGTCTTGAAGGAGTTCCCAAAGATGCTTAGCACTTGTTGGCCCTTTTGCCTTCACTCTGCGGTCCAGCTCACCCCAAACCATCTCGATTGGGTTCAGGTCCGGTGACTGTGGAGGCCAGGTCATCTGGCGCAGCACCCCATCACTCTCCTTCATGGTCAAATAGCCCTTACTTTCAAAGTTTTCCCAATTTTTCAGCTGACTGACTGACCTTCATTTCTTAAAGTAATGATGGCCACTCGTTTTTCTTTACTTAGCTGCTTTTTTCTTGCCATAATACAAATTCTAACAGTCTATTCAGTATGACTATCAGCTGTGTATCCACCTGACTTCTCCTTAACGCAACTGATGGTCCCAACCCCATTTATAAGGCAAGAAATCCCACTTATTAAACCTGACAGGGCACACCTGTGAAGTGAAAACCATTTCAGGGGACTACCTCTTGAAGCTCATCAAGAGAATGCCAAGAGTGTGCAAAGCAGTAATCAAAGCAAAAGGTGGCTACTTTGAAGAACCTAGAATATGACATATTTTCAGTTGTTTCACACTTGTTTGTTATGTATATAATTCCACATGTGTTAATTCATAGTTTTGATGCCTTCAGTGTGAATCTACAATTTTCATAGTCATGAAAATAAAGAAAACTCTTTGAATGAGAAGGTGTGTCCAAACTTTTGGTCTGTACTGTATATAATTAGAATTTCCCTTTAAAAGGTCTCTGTCAACCGTTCTGAACCTGCAAAACTGCTGACAGCGCTAGGTAGGGGTTATCGAGAACAGAGTAGACATACCTTTATTGGAGCTTTTATTATTCTCAAAGCCACAACTCCTACAAGTGCCCTAAGGATGGTCTCCCAGGCTGAAGTGTTCTAAGCAGTGTGTGGCGTCACAGTTCTGCGTGACAGCTGTAGCATCTAACCAGGAGACCACAACAGCTGTCACTCAAAGCAGAGGGGAGGGACTGATTTATAACGCTTGTAGGAAGGGGTCCAGTGAAAAAAGGTCCATTTCACAGTGATGCACTTTATAAAAACTCTGATAAAGGGCTCATGCACACAAACATATTTTCCTTCTGCGTGTATTAATTTTTTTTTTGAGGATCGTATACGGAACCATTCATTTCAATGGGTTCGCAAAAAAAGCGGAAGCTACTCTGTGTGCATTCCGTTTCCATATGTCCGTATTTCCGTTCTGCAAAAAAATAGAACATGTCCTTTTATTTTCCGCATTACGGACAAGGATAGGACTGTTCTATTAGGGGCCAGCTGTTCCGTTCCACCAAAATACGGAATGCACACGGACATCATCCGTATTTTTTGTGGATCCGTTTTTTGCGGACCGGAAAATACATACGGCAGTGTGCATGAGGCCAAAGAGTTTATTCAGCTCTCCAAAGCCCCTAGGTAGCACTGTCAGCAGTTTTACAGGGTAAAAACTGCTGACAGACTGCCGTTAACAGTACTTAAGATTCTTGGTTGAACCTGACTTATGTATACTCTGGCTCAGGCTACTTTCACACTTGCGTTTTTGCCTGATCCGGCAGGGATCAGCTGAAACGCTTCCGTTACTGATAACAACGTTATGAAAGGATCCGGTTGTATTATCTTTAACATAGCAAGGACGCATCCATCATGAACACCATTAAAAGTCAATGGGGGACGGATCCGTTTTCTAGTGTGTGGGAGAAAACGGATCTGTTCTGTTTTGCTCCTCATCCCATGATAGAAAGAAAACCACAGCTTGCCGCGGTTTGCTCGCCGGTATGGGAATGCAACCAAATGGAAGAGAATGCATTTTGGAGAATTCCGTTCTGTTCAGTTACGTGTACGTTTTTTCCCCATTGACAATGCATTGACTAAACAGAAGCGTTTTTCTCCAGTATTGAGATCTTCTGCCGGATCTCAATACCAGAAAATGGAAACGCCAGTGTAAAAGTAGCCTCAGATATGTATGGGCATATTCACAAGACTGTGTCTTGCGGTCCGCGGTCAATGGGTCGGTACTGTGATGCAGTGTGCACACGGGCGGTAACCATGTTATGCAGATCTGTGGTTTGCGGACTGAAAAACACTTATCGTCATGTGAATAAGCCCTAATCCAATGGAAAAGAAACAAAATGTTGCTGACAAATTGTAGCCAATTTTATCCCATGACAGAAAAAGTTCCTTCCAGACACAACAGTTGGATTATTCCTGGGGATTATTTATTACTAAATGATAGCTCTCAATGCTATTAGTTTTGATATTTAAATGCTGTCATATCAATTATAAGTTATTACTAGATACTACCTATTTAGACAGGGCATTCCAAAATGGTACTCAAACCATGGAGAACCTTTCACTAAATTGATGTCTGAATTGTGTTTTCCTCAAATGTCAAGAATGTCCCCTGGCCTCTTGTGTGAGATTGTGGAACAGCTCTTCCTGTATAATGCTGATGCATAATTAAACTTTAGGATTGTAATTTTGCATTTCGGCCACAGGAGGCCGCTGGTTCTCTGTTACAGCTAAGTTACTGCTGGATTTAAATATGCAAATGAGAGGATGACTCATGCTGCTGCTGGAAGAAGAACTAGGAAGTGAGAGAGAGCGCGGACATTCTGGAAGGAATGGTTGTGAGAGACTGAATCCGGTTCCATCCTGGTGTCCGAGTGTCCTGGAGTGATCGGGGACGCAGTGGAGGTCGTTGTCCCTCACTTAGATCCTGCTCTTAGGAACAGGGATTGTTCCAGGAGGACTGTTTACAACGTTTGAACAGAAGTTTAACTACCAAGCAAGGCTGCATGAGTACTAAGGGCCTGGTGATCGTCTCGGTTAAAAGACATCTTCTGACACAGAACGGACGCAGGTCAGTAAATCCGTTTACTCATCGCATTATATCAGTGGCCCCTGAAGCATCAGAGAATAAGTCTAGACCTGTGTGTCTTTTTACTGATGACACAAAGATATGTAACAGGGTTGATGTTCCTGGAGGGAAACGCCAAATGGAAAAGGATTTAGGAAAACTAGAAGAATGTGAAATTTAATGTGGATAAGTGCAAGATAATGCACCTAGGGCGTAAAAACCCAAGGGCAGAATATAGAATATTTGACACAGTCCTGACCTCAGTATCTGAGGAAAGGGATTTAGGAGTAATTATTTCAGAAGACTTAAAGGTGGGAAGACAATGTAATAGGGCAGCACGAAATGCCAGCAGAATGCTTGGATGTATAGGGAGAGGTATAAGCAGTAGAAAGAGTGAAGTGCTTATGCCGCTGTACAGAACACTGGTGAGACCTCACTTGGAGTATTGGGCGCAGTACTGGAGGCCATAGCTCCAGAAGGATATAGATACTCTAGAGAGAGTTCAGAGAAGAGCTACTAAACTAGTACATGGATTGCAGGATAAAACTTACCAGGAAAGGTTAAAGGACCTTAACATGTATAGCTTGGAAGAAAGAAGAGACAGAGGGGATATGATAGAAACTTTTAAATACATAAAGGGAATCAACTCGGTAAAGGAGGAGAGAATATTTAAAAGAAGAAAAACTACCACAAGAGGACACAGTTTTAAATTAGAGGGGCAAAGGTTTAAAAGTAATATAAGGAAGTATTACTTTACTGAGAGAGTAGTGGATGCATGGAATAGCCTTCCTGCAGAAGTGGTAGCTGCAAATACAGTGAAGGGGTTTAAGCATGCATGGGATAGGCAGAAGGCCATCCTTCATATAAGATAGGGCCGGGGGCTATCCATAGTATTCAGTATATTGGGCAGACTAGATGGGCCAAATGGTTCTTATCTGCCGACACATTCTATGTTTCTATGTTTCTATGCAATTAGTTATTTAGTTAGATAGGACTTGCATGTTGGCAGGCTTTACAGAGTTGTATTGCGGCACTGTATTGACTTACAGGCTCTGATTGTGTGCAACATCGGCTAGTTTTGTCCTCTCGATTGCGGGACAGTATTGACTTGCAGGCTCTGCTGTGAGCGCCACCGTGATAGGTCTGTCCAACCGGACAGTGACTGTGGGCTCGGGATATAAGATATTCGGTGCACCCTTATATTGTGTTTGTATTACTGTTTTAGTAAAGTTTCTGTTTTCTGCACAAAGCTGCGTGTTGTCGCTTTCCTCGTCTGTGACTTTGCTGTATCCTGGGGGTCCCTCCCCGGTTGACGGTCTTACACTTGCACACGACCGTATGCCCTCCAAGATATACGGTCCGTGAGCGGGCCATATGTCCCGGAGCGGCATTGATCGTGTGCACGGGAGCACACAGCATCATAGATTACAATGGTGCAGGACAATAGTCCCGGGGGTGGCCCGACGTACACAGCATCATTGTAATCTATATTGCTGTATGCTCCCATGTGCACGATCAATGCCGCTCCGGGACGTATATATCGGAGGGCATACGGTCGTGTGCAAGGGCCCTTAAAGAGAACCTGTCAGCGCAAAATGCAGCGCCATCCATAGGCAGCATGTTATAGAGTAGGAGAAGCTGAGCAGACTGATATATGGTTTTGTGAGAAAAGATTCAGTGCTTGTAATTTACTCATTTCTAGTGTATTTTTCCTCATTGCCTGGTGTTTTTCTTCAATTGACCTCCATCATTTGCTGCTTGAAAAAAATACATTTGCGATCCGCAAAAAAAATGCAACGGACACGGAAAGAAAATACGTTTGTGTGCATGAGCCCTTTATCAGAGTTTCTATAAAGTGCATCACTGTGAATAGGAACTTTTTTCACTGGACCCATTCCTACAAGTGTTATAAATGCGGAGTGCTCTCTACAGTGAGCTGCTTCACAGGGCTGTTTCACACGAGCGGATGCCGTGCGTGACATCCGCTGCGTGACATCCGCTGCGGGAATGACAGCCAAGACCCGCTGCGGACAGAAGAAGCACGGAGCAGTAACATGATTGATAATGCTCCGTGCCTCTTGGTGATCTTTTTACTACAAAATTACGGTGACAACTTTATCTCACTGGGATTTTGTAGTAAAAAGATCACAGAGAGGCACGGAGCATTATCAATCATGTTAATGCTCCGTACTTCTGTCCGCAGCGGGTCTTGTCTGTCATTCACGCAGCGGATGTCATGCACGGCATCCGCTCGTGTGAAACAGCCCTTACTATTCTATGTACGCCACTGTAAATAACCCTAGTATTTGGGCATAAACACCTAAAAAAATCCCAGATCGAAGCAGGGAATGATCACACAGCGAGGTTGAGTCACGGTTAAGTACCACGTGGCCATATGGGCCACAGCTGGATCTTGTTAACTAATGAAGACCTGCATTGTTAATAGCCACGCAGCACTGAAGGCATTTTTGCTGATGCAGATTTTTTCTATATACCAAGTTAAGGGTCATCACAGATGAACAGCCTGATCACTATTCTCTCATGAATACGACACACTTGTTATGTTTAATTTTATGTTGAACATACAAAAAAGAAATTAGTTGTCCATGAACTACATCTAACGTTGTTTCCCTCCCCCATCGCTGCAGTTTTCTTGCTGCATAAAAAAAAAGAGAAAGCAAATGCTGATTATAAGGATCATTGAAACTCAGCCGGAAATAATTGGAGATAATTAAAGGCGTATGTAGAATCCTGTTATCTCTTTCATAATAATCTGAGATATTTTCAGTCTTAGCTGATACGATGATAACTCCATCTTAAATATTACCCTTTTGTAATTGTACATTTTTTTTATTATAAACTTTGTTTTGAGCTTTGCTGATCCTTGATGTTCTTGTGCAGCGTTTGTGTCATTTTAACTGAAGGCAGGTTCATCCATTGGTTGTTCATGATATTTTCTGCACTTTTGTGTTCTAGTGACTGTTTTGTACTGGTGTGTAGTGATGAGCGGCAGGGGCTATATTTGAATTTGCGAATTCGAGATTATTTTCTCGATTGCGAAAAATCGGCAATGTAATATTCCCGTAATGCGCGCGAAATACAAGCGTGGGTCACTTCTGCTACATTTTCCAAGCTGCTAGAAGTTACCTGAGACTGGAGAAAATGGTTGGCACAGCAGAACATTAAAAATTTCTTTATATGCAGTTAGAGTGATCCAATATATTCGCAATTGCACTAATCGGCACTAATGATGCAAATATTATGCCGCAATATGTGAAACTTCACATTTTAGCAGGTCTGCATGTATGTATGGACAGCAGAACCTATGACACTGCCTAACACCCTGCACTGCAACAGCTACATCAGGATATAACCTACACTGACTATCTCCCACTAACTATCTGTATTATATATAAGCTATATAACTATCTATCTAATGTAGTGTGGAAAACACAGAGCACAGCAATGACATTGCTCTCTCTCTCAGAACTCCATAAAACTGTAGTAAATGGCTGCTGGGGAGGTTCTTATATAGTAAGGGGTAGGCAACTTTCCTATTGTTTGCTAGGGAGGTTGCTAAGCTCAGACAAAGACATTGCAGCCTTCTCATTGGCCCACAAGCAAGAAGGGAGGTTACTGATGAAAAAAAAAATCTAGAATATTCGAAATTACGAATATATAGCACTATATTCTAAATATTTGCAAATTCTTGAAGTGCCGATATTCGCGATTAACATAGGCGTGCGCACAGGGTGTGCCGGATGTGCCTGGGCACACCCTAATAGGTTTGTCACCTCCGTGCTCACTGCCCCCCAGCTGATTCCCCTGTCTGTTTTGCTGCCCGCCGCACTGTCAATTCATTTACAATACCTGGCTGTGGGCTGCCGGCTGGCGGTGGCTAGTATTCACATAGGGGGGCAGAGTCCCGGACCCGGCGAAGGCAGAGAGGGCGTGCGTGCGGTGCGGCGCAGGCTGAGTTGACGTCACGTCACGCTGCATCTGCATACCCTGCGCGCCTGCTAGCTGGTGAGGTGAGGGCATATAAAAAAAGAAGTATGTACTCCCCCCTGTCCCACAGTGCTACGCCTCCTCTGTTGTCCCCTGTATTACCCTGATACCCCTCAGTTATATAATATATCTGAGGGGTATCAGGGTAAATTATACAGGGGGTAATATAACTAGGGGTATCAGGGTACATGAGGGGTAATATAACTGAGGAGGGCTAGGCTACTATCAGACATTATACAGGGGTAATATAACTTATCTTACACCTCACCCCTGTATTATGTCCCTAATAGCCCTCCTCAGTTATATTACCCCTGTATAATGTACCTTGATAGATACCCCTTAGTTATATTACCCCTGTATAATGTCCCCTGATAGCCCTCCTCAGTTATATTACCCCTGTATAATGTACCCTGATAGCCCTCCTCAGTTATATTACCCCTGTATAATGTACCCGGATACGCCTCAGTTATATAATACAACTGAGAGGTAGCAGGTTAAATTATACAGGGCGGGCTAATATAACTAAGGGCTATCAGTGTACATTATTATACAGGGGTAATATAACTAAGGGGTATCAGTGTACATTATTATACAGGGGTAATATAACTAAGGGGTATCAGGGGACATTATTATACAGGGGTAATATAACTTATATTACCCCTGTATAATGTCCTTGATAGCCCTCCTCAGTTATATTACCCCTGTATAGTGTACCCTGATTCCCCCTAGTTATATTACCCCCTGTGTAATTTACCCTGATACCCCTCAGTTATATTACCCCTGTATAATGTCCCCTGATATCCCTCCTCAGTCATATGTCATCCACAGGTCCCCCATAACAGTGTGTCTCCCACAGATCCCCCATAACAATGTGTCATCCACAGATCCCCCATAACAATGTGTCATCCACAGATCCCCCATAACAATGTGTCATCCACAGATCCCCCATAACAGTGTGTCATCTACAGATCCCCCATAACAGTGTGTCATCCACAGATCCCCCATAACAATGTGTCATCCACAGATCCCCCATAACAATGTGTCATCCACAGATCCCCCATAACAATGTGTCATCCACAGATCCCCCATAACACTGTGTCATCCACAGATCCCCCATAACAGTGTGTCATCCACAGATCCCCCATAACAGTGCACCTGCGCACTGAGGAGAGACTGAAAGGAGGGGAAGATCTGCGGAAGCAAGCAGAGGACGGCACAGATGACTGAATAGCTTCTTTTGTAAGTAAATTATTTTATTATAGTGCTGAAACTGCTTTAGGCCCCTTTCACACGAGCGAGTTTTCCACGCGGGTGCAATGCATGACGTGAACGCATAGCACCCGCACTGAATCCTGACCCATTAATTTCAATGGGTCTGTGTACATGAGCATGTTTTTTCACACATCAGTTCTGCGTTGCATAAAAATCGCAGCATGCTCTATATTCTTCGTTTTTCACGCAACGCAGGCCCCATAGAAATGAATGAGGCTGCGTGAAAATCGCATTGCATCTGCAAGGAAGTGTGGGTGCGATGCATTTTTCACGGATGGTTGCTAGGAGATGTTGTTTGTAAACCTTCAGTTTTTTATCACGCGCGTGAAAAACGCATCAAAACGCATTGCACCTGCGCGGAACCAACTGAACGCAATCGCAGACAAAACTGACTGAACTTGCTTTCAAAATAGTGCGAGTTTCACTGAACGCATCCGGACCTAATCCGTCATGCCCGTGTGAATGGGGCCTTAAACTTAGGCTGAGTTCACACGGGCGTTGCGGGAAAATGTGCGTGTGCGTTACGGGAACACCTGCGATTTTTCCGCGTGAATGCAAAACATTGTAATGTGTTTTGCACTCGCGTGAGAAAAATCGCGCATGTTTGGTACCCAAACCCGAACTTCTTCACAGAAGTTCGGGCTTGGGATCGGTGTTCTGTAGATTGTATTATTTTCCCTTATAACATGGTTATAAGGGAAAATAATAGCATTCTGAATACAGAATGTTTAGTAAAACGCGCTGGAGGGGTTAAAAATAAATAAATAATAATTTAACTCACCTTAGTCCACTTGATCGCGATGCCGGCATCTCCTTCTGTCTCCTTTGCTGAACAGGACCTGTGGTGAGCGTCCATTACAGGTCAAGGACCTTTGATGACGTCACTCTGGTCATCACATGATCCATCACCATGGTAAAAGATCATGTGATGGATCATGTGATGACCGGAGTGACGTCATCAAAGGTCCTGTTCCTGTATTTAATGCTCACCACAGGTCCTATTCAACAAAGGAGACAGAAGGAGATGCCGGGCTACGCGATCAAGTGGACTAATGTGAGTTAAATTATTTTTTTATTTTTTTTTAACCCCTCCAGCGCTGTTTTACTATGCATTCTGTATTCAGAATGCTATTATTTTCCCTTATAACCATGTTATAAGGGAAAATAATAATGATCGGGTCTCCATTCCGATCGTCTCCTAGCAACCGTGCGTGAAAATCGCAACGCATCCGCACTTGCTTGCGGATGCTTGCGATTTTCACGCAACCCCATTCATTTCTATGGGGCCTGCGTTACGTGAAAAACGCACAAAGAGGAGCATGCTGCGATTTTCACGCAACGCACAAGTGATGCGTGAAAATCCCCGCTCATGTGAACAGCCCCATAGAAATGAATCGGTCAGTATTCAGTGCGGGTGCAATGCGTTCACCTCCCGCATCGCATCCGCGCGGAATACTCGCTCGTGTGAAAGGGGCCTAAGGGCTGTTTCACACGAGCGAGTCCATTGCGGGAATCACGCTCCGTGTGTGAGTGTGATCCTCCACTCTGGACTTGCAGGAGCGCACGGCATTATCATGATTTATAATGCTATATGCCTCTGCTTGACCTTATTTCTACAGAATCATACCGACAGCTTTATGTCACTATGATTCTGTGGAAAAAAGGCCATGCAGAGACACCTAGCATTATAAATCATGATAATGCCGTGCGCTCCTGCAAGTCCAGAGTGGAGGATCACACTCACACACGGAGCGTGAGTCCCGCAATGGACTCGCTCGTGTGAAACAACCCTAAGGCTGAGTTCACACGGGCGAGTATTCCACGCGGGTGCAATGCGGGAGGTGAACGCATTGCACCCGCACTGAATCTGGACCCATTCATTTCTATGGGGCTGTGCACATGAGCTGTGATTTTCACGCATCACTTATGCGTTGCGTGAAAATCACAGCATGCTCTATATTGTGCGTTTTCCACGCAACGCAGGCCCCATAGAAGTGAATGGGGCTGCGTGAAAATCGCAAGCATCCGCAAGCAAGTGTGGATGCGGTGCGATTTTCACGCGCGGTTGCTAGGAGACGATCGGGATGGAGACCCGATCATTATTATTTTCTCTTATAACATGGTTATAAGGGAAAATAATACCATTCTGAATACAGAATGCATAGTAAAATAGGGCTGGAGGGGTTAAAAAAAATAAATAAAAATTAAACTCACCTTAGTCCACTTGATCGCGGAGCCCGGCTTCTCTTCTGTCTCCTTCTTTGCTGATTGCAGGAAAAGGACCTGTGGTGACGTCACTCCGGTCATCACATGATCCATCACATGATCTTTTACCATGGTGATGGATCATGTGATGGGCCATGTGATGACCGGAGTAACGTCACCACAGGTCCTTTTCTTGCAATCAGCAAAGGAGACAGAAGAGAAGCTGGGCTTCGCGATCGAGTGGACTGAGGTGAGTTTAATTATTATATATTTTTTTTTAACCCCTCCAGCCGTATTTTACTATGCATTCTGTATTAAGAATGCTATTATTTTCCCTTATAACCATGTTATAAGGGAAAATAATAGAATCTACAGAACACCGATCCCAAGCCCGAACTTCTGTGAAGAAGTTCGGATTTGGGTACCAAACATGCGCGATTTTTCTCACGCGAGTGCAAAACGCATTACAATGTTTTGCACTCATGCAGAAAAATCGCACATGTTCCCGCAACGCACCCGCACCTTTTCCCGCAACGCCCGTGTGAACTCAGCCTAAGGCTGAGTTCACGCGGGCGAGATTTCAGCGCGGGTGCAGTGCGTGAGGTGAACGCATTGCACCCGCACTGAATCCGGACCCATTCATTTTTATGGGGCTGTGCACATGAGCTGTGATTTTCACGCATCACTTATGCGTTGCGGAAAAATCGCAGCATGCTCTATATTGTGTGTTTATCACCCAACGCAGGCCCCATAGAAGTGAATGGGGCTGAGTGAAAATCGCAAGCATCCGCAAGCAAGTGCGGATGCGGTGCGATTTTCGCGCATGGTTGCTAAGATGACAGTCTATTCACTGTATTATTTTCCCTTATAACATGGTTATAAGGGAAAATAATAGCATTCTTTAATACAGAATGCTTAGTAGAAGGTCAATTGAGGGTTAAAAAATTAAAAATAATTAACTCACCTTCTCCTCTTGATCGCGTAGTTGCCGATCTCCTTACTTCTTTAATCATGAGCTGCCGGCTAAAAGACCGGTGGTGACGTCACTGAGCTCATCACATGGTCCAATCACATGGCACATCACCGTGGTGATGGACCATGTGATTGGACCATGTGATGAGCTCAGTGACGTCACCACAGGTCCTTTGACAGGTCCTGAAGAAAGAACAGGAGACCGGCAGCTATGCGATCAATTGGAGGAGGTGAGTTAATTTAATTTTTATTTTTTAACCCTCAATTGACCTTCTACTAAGCATTCTGTATTAAAGAATGCTATTATTTCCCTTATAACCATGTTATAAGGGAAAATAATAAAATCTACACTACAACTAACCCAAACCCGAACTTCATTGAAGAAGTTCGGGTCTGGGTACCACAATCAGTTTTTTTTCACGTGCGTGCAAAACGCATTGCACTCGCGTGGAAAAAACTGAACAACGGAACGCAATCGCCGTCAAAATTGACTGCAATTGGGTACCTACTTGCGGGGTTTGCCACAATGCACCCGGGACGCATCCTGAGCCAAAACGCGACGCCCGTGTGAACCCAGCCTAAAGAAAAGTTTTGGAGAGTATTTCTCTCTTTCTCAGGTCTGAAGCAATACAGAGGAAGAAAGGAAAACTCTTGAAAGCTTGTCTTTTAAGTATTAGGATAGTACAATAAAAGGTATCCCTACATACCGCAATACTCTCGTATTTTGTAATCTTATATATACATACATACATACATACACACGTGCGCGGGGCATGTGTGTTTGTGCTTTAGGGTGCACACCCTAATGCAATAGGCTGCGCACACCTATGGCGATTAATATTCGCGATTCGAATATTCACCCCCAACACTACTGGTGTGTTTTTTTTGCATTTAAAGAGCTAGCTCCAGGTGTTAGGTGAAGGTCTATGGGAAATGAAGTGTGAAGGACATACTAGCGTTTTAGTCAATGACGTAGCTTTTTGGGTCTCTTGCATCTTCTTAAACATTGCATGTTGAAGCTTTTAGCTTTTTTCACGGCGTTCTGATCTTTCCTTTTCTATAGGGGAAAAATGCGGATGAAAACGTAGTCACGTGTTTAGAAAAAATGTTAGAAAAAAACACCAAAAAAGGCATAAACACCACATGCAGTATGGAAAAAAATGTGAGTGGTTTCTACGGCGCTGAGTGAACAAAAAAATCCAGAGCAAAATCAAGTGTGTTGGGGTTTTAAGAGGTTTTCCAGTCTTTCAATATGAATGACCTATCCTAGGATCAGTGGAAGTCAGTCACCGAACAACTTACCAATCAGCTGAGGGTAGATTCACACATGAAAGGACATATATTAAAGTGGTATAAAAAATTCCATCCACGCATGTGGTTTGAAAAAATCACTTCAATGGGTCCGCAAATCCGGAGATGCGGAGCGGAAGCACGGAATGGAAACCCACTGAAGCACTACGGAGTGCTTCCGTGGGGTTTCGTCCCGTACTTACGTTCCGCAAAAAGATAGAACATGTCCTATCTTTTTGCGGAACGGGCGGATCCGCTGCGGCTGCCCCACGGTCGGTGTTCGTTCATTGCAGCCTGCAATTTGCGGGCCGCAGCACGGCGACGGGGCGCACACTTTCGTGTGCAGGAGGCCTTAGGGTCCCTGCTCTCAAATTTGGTCTGGAATTATTTTGCTATAGAAACCGCTATTGCTCCCGCCACCCCCACTGCATGGTGTTTTTTTATGGTGTCATATTTCCGATTGAGAAGGAGATATTAAAATGCCAGCAAGAAATGCTAGAGCTACATGTAGTGTTTTTAAAACAGAGACTCAAACAATGCCAGCTAAAAACACTAGCAGCAACAACACTTGTTTGTCCTGTATTTCATATTTTCTATAGACCTTTAGCTAAAATCTGGAGCTGGTGTTTTTACCACAAAAAGAAAATGCACTAAAAATCACAGGTAAATAAATGCATCAGATCCTTTATTTTGAGCATCAGTTAGGGTCCATTCCCACGACTGTATCCATTTAGTTGTCCACGAATTGTGGATTCACAAAACACAGATACCGGCCGTGTGCGCCCCGCATTTTCAGCTCTGCACTTTCTATACAATGGAAAACAATAGGACATGATCTATCTTTTTTGTGGGGTTGCAAATGTATATCAGAGGTGTCATATTTCCGATTGAGAAGGAGATATTAAAATGCCAGCAAGAAATGCTAGAGCTACATGTAGTGTTTTTAAAACAGAGACTCAAACAATGCCAGCTAAAAACACTAGCAGCAACAACACTTGTTTGTCCTGTATTTCATATTTTCTATAGACCTTTAGCTAAAATCTGGAGCTGGTGTTTTTACCACAAAAAGAAAATGCACTAAAAATCACAGGTAAATAAATGCATCAGATCCTTTATTTTGAGCATCAGTTAGGGTCCATTCCCACGACTGTATCCATCCACGAATTGTGGATTCACAAAACACAGATACCGGCCGTGTGCGCCCCGCATTTTCAGCTCTGCACTTTCTATACAATGGAAAACAATAGGACATGATCTATCTTTTTTGTGGGGTTGCAAATGTATATCAGAGCAAAAATGAAGAAGAAAGAACTGCCTGTAGGGCTCAGAGACAGGATTGTGTGGAGGCACAGATCTGGAGAAGGGTACAAAAAATTTCTGCTACACCGAAAGTTCCCAAGAGCACAGTTACCTTTATAATTCTTAAATGGAAGGAGGAGAACGGCTTTAGTAAGAAGGGTGACTAAGAACACAATGGTCACTCTCGCTGAGCTCCAAAGATCAGTGTGCAGATTTAAAAAAACTTCCAGAACCATCACTGCATCACTCCACCAATCCGAGTTTTATGGCAGAGTGGCTGGAAAGAAGCCTCTCCTCAGTAAAAGACACATGAAAGACCACCTGGAGTATGCAAAAAAAAACCACTTAAGGCCTCTTTTACACGGGCGTGTGTGCCCAGTGGTCGTGCTGCGGCCCACCAAATGCAGGCCGCAATGCACGAGCACAGTCCGTGGGGCAGCCGCAGCGGATCTCGGACTTATTCACTTGACTGGGTCCACGATCCGGCTGTTCCGCAAAAAGATAGGACATGTTCTATCTTTTTGCGGAACGGAAGTACGGGACGAAACCCCACGGAACCACTCCGTAGTGCTTCCGTAGGGTTCCGTTCCGTGGGTCCGTCCCGCACCATTCCGCATCTCCGGATTTGCGGACCCATTGAAGTGAATGGACATATATATGGTCATATTATAATGTTCAATCAATGGCCGGCTCTATATAACATGCATACCATTTTATTTTAAAAATAATTCACATAAAAATACCAATTATACAATCTAAAAAAATTATAATAAAAAAATTAAATACATATACAATATATATCTCTTAATAGAGTGTAATTTAGCAATTGTAATCACAGTGCCTCCTTTGGCTCCTATTGCGGAGCTCACGCAAGTTTTGGAACCCTTGTTGATATGTAGCGGGTAAGTAACTGGCTGAGTGATAGAAAACAGAGGGTGGTTATTAACGGTACACACTCAGATTGGGTCACTGTCACTAGTGGGGTACCTCAGGGGTCAGTATTGAGCCCTATTCTCTTCAATATATTTATTAATGATCTTGTAGAAGGCTTGCATAGTAAAGTATCAATTTTCGCAGATGACACTAAACTGTGTAAAGTAATTAACACTGATGAGGACAGTATACGGCTACAGAGGGATCTGGATAGATTGGAGGCTTGGACAGAGAAGTGGCAGATGAGGTTTAACACTGATAAATGTAAAGTTATGCACATGGGAAGGAAAAATGCAAGTCACCCGTACATACTAAATGGTAAAACACTGGGTAACACTGACATGGAAAAGGATCTAGGAATTTTAATAAACAGCAAACTAAGCTGCAAAAACCAGTGTCAGGCAGCTGCTGCCAAGGCCAACAAGATAATGGGTTGCATCAGAAGGGGCATAGATGCCCGTGATGAGAACATAGTCCTACCACTTTACAAATCACTAGTCAGACCACACATGGTGTACTGTGTACAGTTCTGGGCTCCTGTGAACAAGGCAGACATAGCAGAGCTGGAGAGGGTTCAGAGGAGGGCAACTAAAGTAATAACTGGAATGGGGCAACTACAGTACCCTGAAAGATTATCAACATTAGGGTTATTCACTTTAGAAAAAAGACGACTGAGGGGAGATCTAATTACTATGTATAAATATATCAGGGGTCAGTACAGAGATCTCTCCCATCATCTATTTATCCCCAGGACTGTGACTGTGACGAGGGGACATCCTCTGCGTCTGGAGGAAGGAAGGTTTGTACACAAACATAGAAGAGGATTCTTTACAGTAAGAGCAGTGAGACTATGGAACTCTCTGCCTGAGGAGGTGGTGATGGTGAGTACAATAAAGGAATTCAAGAAGGGCCTGGATGTATTTCTGGAATGTAATAATATTACAGGCTATGGCTACTAGAGAGGGGTCGTTGATCCAGGGAGTTATTCTGATTGCCTGATTGGAGTCGGGAAGGAATTTTTTATTCCCCTAAAGTGGAGAAAATTGGCTTCTACCTCACAGGGTTTTTTGGCTTCCTCTGGATCAACTTGCAGGATAACAGGCCGAACTGGATGGACAAATGTCTTTTTTCGGCCTTATGTACTATGTTACTATGTTACTATATTCCTCTATCATGTTGTAATCTAATCTTGTTGCCACTTTGTTTTACTTCTCCATATGCAGCTTACTTGGTGCACACTTGGGCCAGACACAGTATTTATCTTGCTTACCCATTGTGTTTATTCGATGCTGGAAATAATAATTAGTACATACAGTATGGCTGTTCCCCTCCAAAAACACTGGATCTCACAGTTAGTCCGCACGCTCGTTTTAGCGCATGCGGATTAGGGATATTGGGATGCCAACTTTGCCCTGTGGCATGTGCTTTATTCTTTCATAGAGGATCTTAGTTTTTTTTCTCTGTATTGCCGCTATTTGATATATACAGTATATCTGACCACTGAAGAAGAAACCAGTCAGGTTTTAAAATGCGTTTGGAAAAGAAATACAAAGGCAAGATAGCGGCAATACAGAGAAAAAATACAAAGATCATCTATGAAACAATAAAACACATGCCACGGAGCAAAGTTGGCATCCCGGTATCCCTAATCCGCATGCGCTTAAACAAAAGTGCCGGCACTAGCACGCGGACTAACTGCGAGAGGCGGCGTTTTTGGAGGGGAACAGCCATACAGGAGAAAGCCACGTATGTACTAATTATTATTCCCAGCATCGAATAAACACACCAGAAGACGGGTAAGGGTACTTTTACACTAGCGTTTTTCTTTTCCGGCATAGAGTTCCGTCCTAGGGGCTCAATACCGGAAAAGAACTGATCAGTTTTATCCCCATGCGTTCTGAATGGAGAGTAATCCGTTCAAGATGCATCAGGATGTCTTCAGTTCAGTATTTTTGACTGATCAGGACGGAGATAAAATCTGCAGCATGCTACGGTTTTATCTCCGACCAAAACAACTGAACACTTGCCTTTTTTTCCATAGGAATGTATTAGTGCCGGATCTGGCATTCAAAATACCATAATGCCGGATCTGTCCTTCCGGTCTGCGCATGCACAGACCGAAAAAAGGTGAAAAAAATAAATGCCGGATCCGTTTTTCCGGATGACACCGGAAAGACGGATCCGGCATTTCAATGCATTTGGAAGATGGATCAGGATCCTTATCAGTCTTACAAATGCCATCAGTTGGCATACATTTTAAAGAATCCGGCAGGCAGCTCCGGCGACGGAACTGCCTGCCGGATTCCTCTGCGGCAAGTGTGAAAGTACCCTAAGCAAGATAAATACTGTGTCTGCCCAAGTGTGCACGAAGTATGCTGCATATGGAAAAGTAAAACAAAGTGGCAACAAGATTATATTGCATCAATACAAAAACAATACATGATAGAGGAATATGAAGACAATTTATCTTTATAAGACCGCTACATATCAACAAAGGTTCCAAAAGTTGCGTGAGCTCCGCAATAGGAGCCAAATGAGGCACTGTGATTACAATTGCTAAATTACAAGCTATTAAGAGATATATATTGTATATGTATTTTTATTTTTTTTTTATAATTTTTTTTAGATTGTATAATTGGTATTTTTATGTGAAATATTTTTTTAATAAAATTGTATGCATGTTATATAGAACCGGCAATTGATTGAGCATTATAGTATTTATAGCTAGGTGGTTATAGCAGGCTGTGCTGTATTCCAGTGAGCTCTTCACGATAATTGTATGCTTATATGTCATATTATACCAAATTTATTTCTATTGCTATGTTGAAATTACCTACATCCTTCTTGCACATTTTGCTGCCTTATTCCTTTTCTTCCATATTATTGCTCTGTATCCCTATTTGGTCTCAAATAACTCAAATATCTCAATGGAATCTATTCTATATATACATACACTCTATATACTGGTTTATACATTATATTCTAATAGCTTTGTGTCACAGATTATCTTTGCAGAAGCTCCTTCTCCTGCACCAACCACTGAAATAAAGGACTCTCTCTCCATTTGGAGCCATCAGACAACCTGCACATAACGTCAGGGCTGCATAGCCATATTCAGTTCCACCATCCTTTGCTTCATAAGACTGCAGGACTATGGTGATAGTCATGGCCACTGATGTCATGGTAAACTTACAGAACCACTTTTCAAAGTGCAATGCTACGCTCACATCTGCACTACTTTAACCACTTCAGCCCCTATAGCTTAAAGAGGACCTTTCACCAGAGGAAAGCCTCTAAACTAACTATACAGAAGTGTAGAGCGGCGCCCAGGGATCCTGCTGCACTTACTGTTATCCCCGGGCGCCGCTCCGTTCGCCCGGTATAGCCTCCGGTATGTAAGTAGTTAGGCTCCACCCAGTTGAGCCTGCCGCGGTCTCCTTCTCCTATGCTGTAATGCTGGCCAATCGCAGCGCTCAGCTCATAGCCTGGCTATGAGCTGAGCGCTGCCATTGGCCAGCGCTACAGCATAGGAGAAGAAGACGCCGGCAGGATCAAGTGGGTGGAGCCTAACTACTTACATACCGGAGGCTATACCGGGCGAACGGAGCCGCACCCGGGGATAACAGTAAGTGCAGGGGGATCCCTGGGCGCCGCTCTACACTTCTGTATAGTTAGTTTAGAGGCTTTCCTCTGGTGAAAGGTCCTCTTTAAACACCCTTAAAGACCAGGCCACTTTTTACACTTCTGACCTACCCTACTTTCACCGTTTATTGCTCGGTCATGCAACTTACCACACAAATGAATTTTACCTCCTTTTCTTCTCACTAATAGAGCTTTCATTTGGTGGTATTTCATTGCTGCTGACATTTTTACTTTTTTTGTTATTAATCGAAATTTAACAATTTTTTTGCAAAAAAATTACATTTTTCACTTTCAGTTGTAAAATTTTGCAAAAAAAAACAACATCCATATATAAATTTTTCTCTAAATTTATTGTTCTACATGTCTTTGATAAAAAAAAATGTTTGGGTAAAAAAAAATGGTTTGGGTAAAAGTTATAGCGTTTACAAACTATGGTACAAAAATGTGAATTTCCGCTTTTTGAAGCAGCTCTGACTTTCTGAGCACCTGTCATGTTTCCTGAGGTTCTACAATGCCCAGACAGTACAAACACCCCACAAATGACCCCATTTCGGAAAGTAGACACCCTAAGGTATTCGCTGATGGGCATAGTGAGTTCATAGAACTTTTTATTTTTTGTCACAAGTTAGTGGAAAATGATGATTTTTTTTTTTTCTTACAAAGTCTCATATTCCACTAACTTGTGACAAAAAATAAAAACTTCCATGAACTCACTATGCCCATCAGCGAATACCTTGGGGTGTCTTCTTTCCAAAATGGGGTCACTTGTGGGGTAGTTATACTGCCCTGGCATTCTAGGGGCCCAAATGTGTGGTAAGTAGTTTGAAATCAAAATGTGTAAAAAATGACCGGTGAAATCCGAAAGGTGCTCTTTGGAATGTGGGCCCCTTTGCCCACCTAGGCTGCAAAAAAGTGTCACACATGTGAAGTTTTTATTTTTTGTCACAAGTTAGTGGAATATGAGACTTTGTAAGGGGAAATTTTTTTTTAAAAAAAATCATCATTTTCCGCTAACTTGTGACAAAAAATATAAAATTCTAGGAACTCGCCATGGCCCTCACAGAATACCTTGGGGTGTCTTCTTTCCAAAATGGGGTCACTTGTGGGGTAGTTATACTGCCCTGGCATTTTCCAGGGGCCCTAATGTGTGGTAAGTAGGTAAATGACCTGTGAAATCCGAAAGGTGCTCTTTGGAATGTGGGCCCCTTTGCCCACCTAGGCTGCAAAAAAGTGTCACACATGTGGTATCTCCGTACTCAGGAGAAGTTGGGCAATGTGTTTTGGGGTGTCATTTTACATATACCCATGCTGGGTGAGATAAATATCTTGGTCAAATGCCAACTTTGTATAAAAAAATGGGAAAAGTTGTCTTTTGCCAAGATATTTCTCTCACCCAGCATGGGTATATGTAAAATGACACCCCAAAACACATTGCTCAACTTCTCCTGAGTACAGCGATACCACATGTGTGACACTTTTTTGCAGCCTAGGTGGGCAAAGGGGCCCACATTCCAAAGAGCACCTTTTGGATTTCACCGGCCATTTTTTACAGATTTTGATTTCAAACCACTTCTCACGCATTCGGCCCCTAAAATGCCAGGGCAGTATAACTACCCCACAAGTGACCCCATTTTGGAAAGAAGACACCCCAAGGTATTTCGTGATGGGCATAGTGAGTTCATGGAAGTTTTTATTTTTTGTCACAAGTTAGTGAAATATGAGACTTTGTAAGAAAAAAAAAATTAAAAAAATCATCATTTTCCGCTAACTTGTGACAAAAAATATAAAATTCGAGGAACTCGCCATGCCCCTCACGGAATACCTTGGGGTGTCTTCTTTCCAAAATGGGGTCACTTGTGGGGTAGTTATACTGCCCTGGCATTTTCCAGGGGCCCTAATGTGTGGTAAGTAGGTAAATGACCTGTGAAATCCTAAAGGTGCTCTTTGGAATGTGGGCCCCTTTGCCCACCTAGGCTGCAAAAAAGTGTCACACATGTGGTATCGCCGTATTCAGGAGAAGTTGGGCAATGTGTTTTGAGGTGTCTTTTTACATATACTCATGCTGGGTGAGAGAAATATCTCGGCAAAAGACAACTTTTCCCATTTTTTATACAAAGTTGGCATTTGACCAAGATATTTATCTCACCCAGCATGGGTATATGTAAAATGACACCCCAAAACACATTAACCAACTTCTTCTGAGTACGGCGATACCACATGTGTGACACTTTTTTGCAGCCTAGATGCGCAAAGGGGCCCACATTCATTTTATGAGGGCATTTTTAGACATTTGGATCCCAGACTTCTTCTCACGCTTTAGGGCCCCTAGAATGCCAGGGAAGTATAAATACCCCACATGTGACCCCATTTTGGAAAGAAGGCACCCCAAGGTATTCAATAAGGGGCATGGCGAGTTCATAGAAATTATTTTTTTTTTGGCACAAGTTAGCGGAAATTGATTTTTTTTTTTCTCACAAAGTCTCCCTTTCCGCTAACTTGGGACAAAAATTTCAATCTTTCATGGACTCAATATGCCACTCACGGAATACCTTGGGGTGTCTTCTTTCCGAAATGGGGTCACATGTGGGGTATTTATACTGCCCTGGAATTCTAGGGGCCCTAAAGCGTGAGAAGAAGTCTGGAATATAAATGTCTAAAAAATTTTACGCATTTGGATTCCGTGAGGGGTATGGTGAGTTCATGTGAGATTTTATTTTTTGACACAAGTTAGTGGAATATGAGACTTTGTAAGAAAAAAAATAATAATTTCCGCTAACTTGGGCCAAAAAAATGTCTGAATGGAGCCTTACAGGGGGGGTGATCAATGACAGGGGGGTGATCAGGGAGTCTATATGGGGTGATCACCCCCCTGTCATTGATCACCCCTCTATAAGGCTCCATTCAGATGTCCGTATGTGTTTTGCGGATCCGATCCATGTATCAGTGGATCCGTAAAAATCATACGGACATCTGAATGCAGCCTGACAGGGGGGTGATCAATGACAGGGGGGTGATCAATGACAGGGGGGTGATCAGGGAGTCTATATGGGGTGATCACCCCCCTGTCATTGATCACCCCCCTATAAGGCTTCATTCAGATGTCCGTAAGTGTTTTGCGGATCCGATCCATGTATCAGTGGATCCGTAAAAATCATACGGACATCTGAATGCAGCCTTACAGGGGGGGTGATCAATGACAGGGGGGTGATCAGGGAGTCTATATGGGATGATCACCCCCCTGTAAGGCTCCATTCAGATATCCGTATGTGTTTTGCGGATCCGATCCATGTATCAGTGGATCCGTAAAAATCATACGGACATCTGAATGCAGCCTTACAGGGGGGTGATCAATGACAGGGGGGTGAACAATGACAGGGGGGTGATCAGGGAGTCTAAATGGGGTGATCATGGGTTCATAAGGGGTTAATAAGTGACAGGGGGGGTGTAGTGTAGTGGTGTTTGGTGCTACTTTACTGAGCTACCTGTGTCCTCTGGTGGTCGATCCAAACAAAGGGGACCACCAGAGGACCAGGTAGTAGGTATATTAGACGCTGTTATCAAAACAGCGTCTAATATACCTGTTAGGGGTTAAAAAAATCACATCTCCAGCCTGCCAGCGAACGATCGCCGCTGGCAGGCTGGAGATCCACTCTCTTACCTTCCGTGCCTGTGTGCGCGCGTTCACAGGGAATCTCGCGTCTCGCGAGATGACGCGTAGATGCGTGACTCTGCGCAGGGCTGCCGCCTCCGGAACGCGATCCTGCGTTAGGCGGTCCGGAGGCGGTTAACTGGTGGTCTGTTCCGGCAGAGTAACAGACTACGGTACTGTATTTCATAGTATACGGGATAGCCGGTTATTGCCGTTTACCACCGGACCCCATTGACTATAATGGGATCTGGCAGGTTTCAAGCATGAGTGCTAGGTTTTGGCCAGACAAAAACTGCCTCATGTATATGTTCTGACAGAACAGACTACTAGATCAGGTAGCGCAGATGTGAACATGCTCTTAGTCTGAGATGCCATGTAATGCATATGGAGGCGTTCCAACTCTACTTTTGTTTTTTAGGAAGATAAGCCACCTCCAGCAACAGCAGCATGTTTCATTGCTGTCCCCATGGGAGCCAAGTCGTGCATGCACGTACAGTGTCCTGAAATACACTTCAAAGCATTGAAAGTATTAATATCACTATCACTGTATATTATGTGCATGTACTACAAATCTTATAAGGTTGTATAGGTAGTGGGAGGTCCCATGAGGCTAGCCAGGGCTGGTTGCTATTTAGGAGGAAGATTCTGGAGTTAAAGGGGTTGTCCGGGTTCAGAGCTGAACGCGGATATACCTCCATTTTCACTCAGACAGCCCCCCTGACTTGAGCATCGGAGCAGTTCATGCTCCGATGCTCTCCTTTGCCCTGCGCTAAATCGCGCAGGGCAAAGGCATTTTTTGGAGATCCGGTGACGTACCGGGGCTCTCCATGGGGCTGCCAGGAAACCCGGTGACGTCATCGGCACTGATGGGCGGGCTTTAAAGCCCACCCATCACAGCCGGTGATGTCACCGAACACACTGCCAGGCGGAAGCTTCCGCCCGGCAGTGTGTGATTGTAAACAAAAGAGCCCTTGCCCTGCGAGATATAGCGCAGGGAAAAGGAGAGCATCAGAGCATGAACTGCTCCGATGCTCAAGTCAGGGGGGCTGCCGGGGTGAAATTATGGGTATGTCCGGGTTCAGCTCTAAACCCGGACAACCCCTTTAACCCCTTAAGGACTCAGCCCTATTTCACCTTAAGGACTTGGCCATTTTTTGCAAATATGACCAGTGTCACTTTAAGTGCTGATAACTTTAAAACGCTTTGAGTTATCCAGGCCATTCTGACACGGTTTTTTCGTCACATATTGTACTTCATGACACTGGTAAAATCAAGTCAAAAAAATGTATTTTTATTTATAAAAAAATACCAAATTTACAAAACATTTGTAAAAAATTGCAAATTTCCAAGTTTCAATTTCTCTACTTCTATAATACATAGTAATACCTCCAAAAATAGTTATTACTTTACATTCCCCATATTTCTACTTCATGTTTGGATCATTTTGGGAATGATATTTTATTTTTTGGGGATGTTACAAGGTTTAGAAGTTTAGAAGCAAATCTTGAAATTTTTCAGAAATTTTCAAAAACCCAATTTTTAGGGACCAGTTCAGGTCTGAAGTCACTTTGCGAGACTTACATAATAGAAACCACCCAAAAATTACCCCATTATAGAAACTACACCCCTCAAGGTATTCAAAACTGATTTTACAAACGTTGTTAACCCTTTAGGTGTTCCACAAGAATTAATGGTAAATAGAGATACATTTTAAAAATTTAACATTTTTGGCAGATTTTCCATTTTAATAATTTTTTTCCAGTTACAAAGCAAGGGTTACACAGCCAAACCAAACACAATATTTATGGCCCTGATTCTGTAGTTTACAGAAACACCCCATATGTGGTTGTAAACCGCTGTACAGGCACACGGCAGGGCGCAGAAGGAAAGGAATTGTCACGGCTGAGGATGGGGGAAATCCTCAGCCGTGTGGAGCCCGGTGATGTTACGGCTGCTTGGCCATGAAGACAGGATTAGGGAGCAGGTCACCTCCTAAAGGCATCCCTAACCTGACCCTGACTCCTAGCTACATGAGCCAACCTTGATGGTAGGAGGGCTCATGCTCCGGAACCTAAAAGTCCCTGCTAGCCCTCAAGATGACCCTCACCTAGGAGCTGAGTAAGACAAGCCCACTCCTCCTAGACACGGAGGAGCAGGAGTCTCAACGGCCAAGCTGCAGGAAAAGGGGAGACATAAACAGCTCTATGGATATGGCAGGTGAACAAAGAGTTCCACCTACCTGCCACAGCCTTGCTGACTGGATCCCTGTGTTAGCAGGGTGCAGATCACAAACGCATCCCCACACAGGGACCCAGATCCATAGCTGCACAAAATCACATATAAAACATCACACGGACATCACACATAACTGGAAATAACTTAAGCACAATATGGTTATGACATTAAGGTTTATGACCACAGGGGTGGCTCTTACTGGCAGGTAATAAATACATGAGGCTGCTCTCAGCTAAGCATGGCTGAAGCAACCTGAAGGCCTGCAAAAGCAGTGAGGCTTTATAGGCCAAGAAGCCACACCCCACAGTCGGACACACCCAGTGATCACACACACTAGGAAGGGGATTAACCCTTCCAACACCAGGGAAGGGAAAACACCACTTAAAGGGAACGTGCACACAATAACATAAAACACAGTGCACACATCCACACATCACACACAAAACCGCATGCGCAGGGTAGCGAGCTGCATGGCACAGCTCAGCCTGCTACATACATACTGTTGCCAGCGGCAACCACAGGTGAGGCCAATACCACAGCCCTCACCTGTGATTGAACACCAATGAAAACCGCTGACAACCGCATGCGGTTCAGGAGTCACGGTCATAGCCATGGCCGTGACACTCCCACCCCTCAAAGCCCCCCCACCAAAAAAAGACACGTGAGGGACTCAGACAAGGGGATAGGAGAAGGGGACGTCCACTCTCAGTGCCGGTTCTAAAAAGGGGTCGCTGTCAGCTGCATCCTCTCCCGGCTCACACTAGCCAGTCCGACGAGGACTGCAGCCCGCACCAGCAACAAAGAGAAAAGAACCACTGAGAGATGGACGAGGGGACTCTCCACTCACGTCCCCACTCCAGTCGCTGCCAGCAGACACTCCTAACCAGCAAGCAGCCGGACCACCTACGGAGTGCTGCCAGCAAACGACCAGAGATGGGAACATGGAGAGGGACGAGGGATCCCCAACACGGACACGGAAGGTAAGGTGGCGGGGAATAAGCCACCAACCGTGCCGTTAACGGAGAACCCCCAGGAACGCTCTCCCTCCGGAGAACGCGCATGCAGGCCACAAGGATATGGCACTGCATGCTGCACCCTCTTTCGAAGGTATGCAT
The DNA here is from genome assembly GCF_905171765.1 of Bufo bufo. Lineage (NCBI taxonomy): Eukaryota > Metazoa > Chordata > Amphibia > Anura > Bufonidae > Bufo > Bufo bufo. The sequence goes on from NC_053392.1 coordinate 122,568,741, forward strand.
ACCGCATACCAGACACACACCACGTGTAGTAAAATCAGGGGGACGCCACACGAGGCAACGGTGAAGGGATGGCGGGGAAACGCCACTCACCGCGCCGTCAGAGGCGAAACCCCCAGAACGCTCTCCCTCCGAAGAGCGCGCATGTACCCCTTCGCAGACGGCGGTACATGCTTCACCCTCTTTCGAGGGAATGCATACTCCCACCCCTCAAAGCCCCTCCCAACAACAAAAGGGGAAAGTTGGTGAGGCATAAGAAACAATGGGAGGGGGGGGAGGGGAAAGACAAACAAAAAGGGGACACCAACACGGACAACGGTGAGCTGGGAATGGCGGGGAATGCCACTCACCGCGCCGTAAATGGTGAGCCCCATAACGCTCTCCCTCCGGAGAACGCGCATGCACCCCATCCGCAGATAGCGGTGCATGCTTTACCCTCTTTCGAGGGAGCGCCACGTAAGAAGCGACTGTGGTCATACTGTCACGGCTGAGGATGGGGGAAATCCTCAGCCGTGTGGAGCCCGGTGATGTTACGGCTGCTTGGCCATGAAGACAGGATTAGGGAGCAGGTCACCTCCTAAAGGCATCCCTAACCTGACCCTGACTCCTAGCTACATGAGCCAACCTTGATGGTAGGAGGGCTCATGCTCCGGAACCTAAAAGTCCCTGCTAGCCCTCAAGATGACCCTCACCTAGGAGCTGAGTAAGACAAATCCACTCCTCCTAGACACGGAGGAGCAGGAGTCTCAACGGCCAAGCTGCAGGAAAAGGGGAGACATAAACAGCTCTATGGATATGGCAGGTGAACAAAGAGTTCCACCTACCTGCCACAGCCTTGCTGACTGGATCCCTGTGTTAGCAGGGTGCAGATCACAAACGCATCCCCACACAGGGACCCAGATCCATAGCTGCACAAAATCACATATAAAACATCACACGGACATCACACATAACTGGAAATAACTTAAGCACAATATGGTTATGACATTAAGGTTTATGACCACAGGGGTGGCTCTTACTGGCAGGTAATAAATACATGAGGCTGCTCTCAGCTAAGCATGGCTGAAGCAACCTGAAGGCCTGCAAAAGCAGTGAGGCTTTATAGGCCAAGAAGCCACACCCCACAGTCGGACACACCCAGTGATCACACACACTAGGAAGGGGATTAACCCTTCCAACACCAGGGAAGGGAAAACACCACTTAAAGGGAACGTGCACACAATAACATAAAACACAGTGCACACATCCACACATCACACACAAAACCGCATGCGCAGGGTAGCGAGCTGCATGGCACAGCTCAGCCTGCTACGCTGCCACATACATACTGTTGCCAGCGGCAACCACAGGTGAGGCCAATACCACAGCCCTCACCTGTGATTGAACACCAATGAAAACCGCTGACAACCGCATGCGGTTCAGGAGTCACGGTCATAGCCATGGCCGTGACAGGAATGCCATGCAGTTTTTGGAAGGCAGGTTTTGCTGGACTGTTTTTTTTTGACACCATGTCCCATTTGAAGCCCCCCTGATGCACCCCTAGAGTAGAAACTCCATAAAAGTGACCCCATCTAAGAAACTACACCCCTCAAGGTATTCAAAACTGATTTTACAAACGTTGTTAACCCTTTAGGTGTTCCACAAGAATTAATGGAAAATAGAGATACAATTTAAAAATTTAACATTTTTGGCAGATTTTCCATTTTAATAATTTTTTTCCAGTTACAAAGCAAGGGTTACACAGCCAAACCAAACACAATATTTATGGCCCTGATTCTGTAGTTTACAGAAACACCCCATATGTGGTCGTAAACCGCTGTACAGGCACACGGCAGGGCGCAGAAGGAAAGGAATGCCATGCAGTCTTTGGGAGGCAGGTTTTGCTGGACTGTTTTTTTTTGACACCATGTCCCATTTGAAGCCCCCCTGATGCACCCCTAGAGTAGAAACTCCAAAAAAGTTACCCCATTTTAGAAACTACGGGATAGGGTGGCAGTATTGTTGGTACTAGTTTAGGGTACATATGATTTTTGGTTGCTCTATATTACACTTTTTGTGAGGCAAGGTAACAAGAAATAGCTGTTTTGGCACCGTTTTTATTTTTGGTTATTTACAACATTCGTCTGACAGGTTAGATCATGTGATATTTTTATAGACCAGGTTGTCACGGACGCAGCGATACCTAATATGTATACTTTTTTTTTATTTATGTAAGTTTTACACAATGATTTCATTTTTGAAGCAAAAATAAAAATGTTTTAGTGTTTCCATAGTCTGAGAGCCATAATTTTTTCAGTTTTTGGGCGATTACCTTGGGTAGGGTATGATTTTTGCGGGATGAGATGACGGTTTTATTGGCACTATTTTGGTGTGCGTGTGACTTTTTGATCGCTTGCTATTACACTTTTTGTGATGTAAGGTGACAAAAAATGGTTTATTTAGCACAGTTTTTATTTTTTATTTTTTACGGTGTTCATCTGAGGGGTTAGGTCATGTGATATTTTTATAGAGTCAGTCGATACGGATGCGGTGATACCTAATATGTATACTTTTTTTTATTTATGTAAGTTTTACACAACAGCTTTTTTAAAACAATTTCTGAGCCATAGTTTTTTTTATTTTTTAGGCGATTGTCTCAGGTAGGGGCTCATTTTTTGCGGGATGAGGTGACGGTTAGATTGGTATTATTTTGGTGGGAAAACGCCTTTTTGATCACTTGCTGTTGTACTTTTTATGATGTAAGGTGACAAAAAAATTGTTTATTTAGCACAGTTTTTATTTTTTATTTTTTACGGTGTTCATCTGAGGGGTTAGGTCATGTGATATGTTAATAGAGCCGGTCGATACGGACACGGCGATACCTAATATGTATACCTTTTTTTTCCCTATTTTTTACCAATTTTTTTTTACCTTATTTGGGGAAAATGACGTTTTTGTTTATTTTTACTTGAAACTTTAAATTTTTTGGGGGGAAAACTTTATTTTTTCAACTTTTTTTTTTCACTTTCTTTTTTGTCCCACTTTGGGGGTCTAATCCCCTTTACAATGTATTCCAATACTTCTGTATTGGAATGCATGGGCTGTATGAGTAATACTGTGTGCATTACTCATAAAGCTTCCGGCCTGTGAGCTCCAGGGGGCTGGATCTCACAGGCTCGTCACCGGAAGGCAGCGCTGATGCCTAAGGAAGGCATCGCGCTGCCTTCCATGCTATCGGTTCCCCCCTACAGCCGCATGGGGACCCGATGGCACCGCCGATCGCCGCCGCAAACCTCAGGTAAAGCCGCAAACCGCAGTTCTGAATTGACCTGCGGTTTGCTGCGATCGCCGATGTGGGGGGTCACATGACTTCCCCCGGCGTTGTGACAGGATGCCCGCTGAATGATTTCAGCGGACATCCTGTTCCTATTAACCTCCGCCGTGCTACAATGTAGTTTTAAAGTTAGGACGTACCGGTACGTTATGGGTCCTTAAGGACTCGGCAAACATGGCATACCGGTACGTCCTAAGTCCTTAAGGGGTTAATGGCTGACTGCTGAGGAGTGAACACCTCCAAGCAACAAGGAGTAGCTGCTGTAGGGAAATTCCATTCCCCTACAGCCTACAAGCAACTTATGTGCGAGCCCTCAGAAGGGGGAAGATCTATAGAAAGTTTAGCCGACAGAAACTATTTTGACTTTGGTAAAGAAGGTAATCGCCGCTAATCTGGCTACAGCCTCCTCTGCATGGAAACACTGTAGGGCCCCCATTTCATAGACTGTAATCTTCTGAGAATACTGTGGATATCATATACTTATATATATATCTGATGATAGATAAAATGCATCCCTTTAGGCCAAGGAAAAGGAGAGATTGACCAGTCTGATTGAGAGAGAGAGAGAGAAGCTAGCCTTCATATACAGGTCCTTCTCCAAAAATTAGCATATTGTGATAAAGTTCATTATTTTCTGTAATGTACTGATAAACATTAGACTTTCATAGATTTTAGATTCATTACACACAACTGAAGTAGTTCAAGCCTTTTCTTGTTTTAATATTGATGATTTTGGCATACAGCTCATGAAAACCCCAAATTCTCAAAAAATTAGCATATTTCATCCGACCAATAAAAGTCAACCTTCAAATAATTAAGTTCAGTTATGCACTCAATACTTGGTCGGGAATCCTTTTGCAGAAATGACTGCTTCAATGCGGCGTGGCATGGAGGCAATCAGCCTGTGGCACTGCTGAGGTGTTATGGAGGCCCAGGAGGCTTCGATAGCGGCCTTAAGCTCATCCAGAGTGTTGGGTCTTGCGTCTCTCAACTTTCTCTTCCCAATATCCCACAGATTCTCTATGGGGTTCAGGTCAGGAGAGTTGGCAGGCCAATTGAGCACAGTAATACCATGGTCAGTAAACCATTTACCAGTGGTTTTGGCACTGTGAGCAGGTGCCAGGTCGTGCTGAAAAATGAAATCTTCATCTCCATAAAGCTTTTCAGCAGATGGAAGCATGAAGTGCTCCAAAATCTCCTGATAGCTAGCTGCATTGACCCTGCCCTTGATAAAACACAGTGGACCAACACCAGCAGCTGACATGGCACCCCAGACCATCACTGACTGTGGGTACTTGACACCAGACTTCAGGCATTTTGGCATTTCCCTCTCCCTAGTCTTCCTCCAGACTCTGGCACCTTGATTTCCGAATGACATGCAAAATTAGCTTTCATCCGAAAAAAGTACTTTGGACCACTGAGCAACAGTCCAGTGCTGTTTCTCTGTAGCCCAGGTCAGGTGCTTCTGCCGCTGTTTCTGGTTCAAAAGTGGCTTGACCTGGGGAATGCGGCACCTGTAGCCCATTTCCTGCACACGCCTGTACACGGTGGCTCTGGATGTTTCTACTCCAGACTCAGTCCACTGCTTCCGCAGGTCCCCAAAGGTCTGGAATCGGTCCTTCTCCACAATCATCCTCAGGGTCCGGTCACCTCTTCTCGTTGTGCAGCGTTTTCTGCCACACTTTTTCCTTCCCACAGACTTCCCACTGAGGTGCCTTGATACAGCACTCTGGGAACAGCCTATTCGTTCAGAAATTTCTTTCTGTGTCTTACCCTCTTGCTTGAGGGTGTCAATGATGGCCTTCTGGACAGCAGTCAGGTCGGCAGTCTTACCCATAATTGCGGTTTTGAGTAATGAACCAGGCTGGGAGTTTTTAAAAGCCTTAGGAATCTTTTGCAGGTGTTTAGAGTTAATTAGTTGATTCAGATGATTAGGTTAATAGCTCGTTTAGAGAACCTTTTCATGATATGCAAATTTTTAGAGATAGGAATTTTGGGTTTTCATGAGCTGTATGCCAAAATCATCAATATTAAAACAAGAAAAGGCTTGAACTACTTCAGTTGTGTGTAATGAATCTAAAATATATGAAAGTCTAATGTTTATCAGTACATTACAGAAAATAATGAACTTTATCACAATATGCAAATTTTTTGAGAAGGACCTGTACAACCTTTGGGAGCTACTTGAATCAACTGTAAAGACTGCATTTCATGTGAATAGTTCTTGTGTGGATCACCTGCTGACCGGGTTCAGTAAATGACTGTGGATTTGTTATACCAACAACAGTTTCATCATTATAGCACACTACATTTGCACTGCAAGGTGCTGGCATCATGACAACTGGGACCCTGCTTCGCACCGGAAAACAGCAACATCAAGGGCACCTCAATCGCCACCAGGCAGGAGAACCCCAGTGTGTCCCAAAGGGAAGAACTGGTGCGCCCTTCCTGTTACTGCGCGCCAGCCCAGGGATCTTCAGGAAACTCTGAGCACGAGTACTGCACCCATCCGGCTATCCACAATCACGTGCGCCCCTGCGGCCCGGTCGCTGCACACATACAAGGGTGAATCTAAAGAGAAAACTGTTTGTCATTATCTAGTGTGCATGGCCAGGTTTAGTTCACTGCCTTTCCTTGTGCCTAAATGCCATGGCTGAGTGAGAGGCTGTTGTTAGCGCCTCCCCTGGCATGAAGCATCTGGTGCACATGCAATCTCAGTCATCCCCATGTATGACTCACACATCTCCACAATGTTTCCTGCTGCTTACGCTGAGTTCACATTTCAGCTATTCGGTCAGTTATTTCCATCAGTTAGGGTTCATGCACAAGGCCGTATATTTTTTCTGTTTCCGTATTTTTTGGACCGTTTGCAGAACCGTTCATTTCAATGGGTCCGAAAAAAAAAGAAAAAAAAAAGGAAGGTAGTCCGTGTGCATTCCGTTTCTGTATTTCCGTATTTCCGTTCCACAACATTTTGAGTCTTGTCCTATTACTGTCTGCAAATCACGTTCCGTGGCCCCATTCAAATCAATGGGTCCGCAAAAAATACGGAATGCATACGGAACCCATCCGTATGTCATCCATATTTTGCGGATCCATGCCCACTTTACCCATGTGTTTTTCTGTTTACAAACATTACAGTACATTACAGTACACTACAGTAATGATTACAAATTTTCTATTTCCGTTTGCGATCTGCAAAAAACGGTTCACGTACGGAAACCATATGGAGATTTTTTTGCGAAAATACGGAACGGAAATTGAAACACTACGGATACAAAAAATGGAACAACGGATCCGTGAAAAACGGATCGCAAAACACATACGGTCATAAGCCAAAACCTGTAGTGAAGCCTACTCAGAGATGGGATATAATGGAAAGAGTTGTACCTGTTCTGTGTTTTTAACCCACACCTGATTTTGGCTCACAATAACTGATGGAAATAACTTAACAAATAACTGAAGTGTGAACTCGGCCTTAAAGGGGTTCTTATATTGATAGCATATCCTCACAATAGGTCTTCAATGTCAGATTGGCGGGGGTCCAACTCCCAGAACCCTGCTGATTAGCTGTTTGAAGAGGACACGTTGACCCATGAACAGGGTTGCCATCCAGAATTTTCATTTTTCTGGACAACTTATCCCAAAATCACAGATAGCCAACATTTTTTTTACGGACAAATTAGAAAACCATAATAAATGATAAAGACTATAAGTAATACCAGTCAATTATACAAATCAAAACCCATTACCGGCATTTACTGTGAGCTGTAAAATGATGATAATTACCACCAAAATAATCTAGTCAAGTACCACCAGCCTGGAAAAAATCATGGACACTTCTATATTTTTTCATGAACAAAGGAAAAAATGTTGCCTATTTTTATAGACTGTACAGAAATTTCTGGATGGTTTGCAACCCTTCCCGTAAGCGCTTAGGTCTCTTCCTAGTCCATGTGACATCACATTAACGTGTCACATGGCCTAGGTGCAGCTCGGTCCAATTCATGTAAATAGGACTGAGCTGCAATACCAAGTACAGCCTCTACCCAATAGACAGCGCTGTACTTGGTAACCTGCAAGGTGAGCGCCGCGATTCCTAAAACAGCTGGTTAGCGGGGGTGCCAGGTGTTGGATCCAAGTTGATCTCATATTGATAACCTACCCTGACGATAGGCCATAAATAGGAAAGTCTGGGAGAACCCCTTTAATTCTATTTGTACTCTACACAGTTTTCGGGTGTGACTGTAACATGGAGAAACTGGTAATTGTGCAAAACAGAAGAGATGCTAGCTGACCAATCAGTGTGTCATCGCTGGCAAAAGTCCTAATTAAAATGTGCATATCAAATATGAAACGGAAGAGAAGTCTTACTTGTAAATGTTTGCAAATTTGTGTGTAAGCTTTATACTTTATCCTGATGGAATTAACAAGATATCTAGGGGTGTATATATAATGAATAGCTCGAGAGCAAAACTTATCAGAAGGGGATCCAGGAATAAATCTCCTGAGACTTTAAGACGTGGTGTGCCAGAAGCGTATGCCATGTAAAGTGGTATTCTCCTAATACAAGGAGACCTCATTAAAACGTGCATAGAAAGTATTAATCCTAGTTGGAGTCCTAGTTATAGATGGCCATGTATGAGCTATGTTCACTTACAGAACACTGACGTAATGCCCAAACGTCTTACTAATGAGCCATTAAACACAGTGCGGCAGATTTACTAATGCTGTAGATGGTGTAAACGTATGCCGTCTAGACCTGCACCGGATTTATTACAGGGGCTCAGCCTGGATGATAAATAGAGTCCAAGGAATGATGCCAACTATTGGTTGGCTTACTTTACGACGTATTTGTAAAGTAAACTTAGGCCATGCCCCTTTCCAACAAAGCCCCACCCTCTCCGATACGCCCTACTGCCTTTTTTGAGCATGTTAAAGTGTAACTGCCGTTTCATTTTTTATTCCCTAATGGTATAGTACACGCTGCTGTATAAGTGCTTTTGTAATTTAAAATTTTATCATTTTCAGTTTTACCTGCTAATAACTCCCACAAATGCATGCTACTTTCCTATTCAGCAGCTCTCATCTCACAGCGTTGCCATGTGCAGTCCGTCTTCTCAGTATTATAACAAGAAATGGATGAGCTCTGGGAGGGGGAGCTCAGCCCTGACAGCCTGGAGCTGGGCTGAGGCAGAAAGTAGAGGCGGGAGGGCTGCTTTAGATGGTGATATCTTCTCAATGATAGCAGCTAGAAATATGCAACTGGTCTTGTTTGAAAGCTGACAGGCCAGGCTTTCATATAAGACAGCTCTAGTCCAAGCAACAAAGGAGAAATCACTGTTAGAAATAGAGTTGGGAATAATCGCAGGTAAAATCTGCTTTTACTTTCAGCTTCACTCACAGCATCCCTATTTCTATCATTGATATCTTCCCCTGTACTGATTTATGTCATTCTGGTATTGTCTGAAAGCTTGGAATGTTAGTTTTCAGACAATACAATACATTTCTAGCTGGTACCAAACCAGAGATATAGGCAGCTAAAATAGCTCCCCCCCTCCCTGTCAGTCTGGAAGAGAATGAGGGACAGCTGGCTATTAAGAGGTTAAAAGAAATGCTTACTGATTTAATGTAATTGCAGGGCTTGTCTTTGGTTAGCTATATGTGAGGATGCACACTGCTCTGGGTACTGTGGGAATTTATCTGCTTTCTGATTGGTCCTGCTAGTTCATGTGAGGAGAGCAAGGGCTTATGGGAAGTGAGGAAAATACAGGATGGTCTCAAGGGAGGGCAAAGATCATCACAGGAAAAGCAGCAGAGGAAGTTGCTTAAATAGAGGCACAGAGAAATATGGTTGCTAAGGGCTGAATACAGACATCAGAAAGGTAAAATTAGCTGAAAAATGCAGCTTCATGAATATCTTCCTTTCAGCATCACATATGTTAGGAATTTCATTTTTGGTAGTGAAATGGCAGTTACACTTGAAAAAAAAGTGTGAAAACAATAAGGGTCCATTCACACGTCCGCAGTGTATTGCGGATACGCAATACACCCGGCCGGCACCCCCATAGAACTGCCTATTCTTGTCCGCAAGAGGATAGATCATCAGTTTAAACAAAGTGCAGAACACCTTTAAGCTTAAAGAGGACCTATCGTCTCTCCTGACATGTCTGTTTCAGTAACTACTTGCATTCGCCATGTAACAACAATTCTTGAGCATCTAGGCCATGGGTCAGCAACCTTCGGCACTCCAGCTGCTGTGAAACTAAAACCCTCAGCATGTAAGCATGCTCGGCTGTTTTTCTAACTCCCACAGAAATGAATAAAGCTTTCTGGGAGTTGTAGTTTCTGATCCCTGATCTAGTCTTACGACTCTCTGATGTGTCATTCCTCTAGGTCCAGATGGGTGTTACCAGTTGGGGTGTGTCCCTGTAGTCTGACACTGGCAGCACTGATTGAATAATGTCAGACTGTGCATGGACACCCCCCCAGCTGGTAACACTGATCTGGACCTTTATTGCAAACTTAATTCATAACTTCTCGCCGGAATAATAAAGGAATGGCACATCAAATAATCAGAAAAATAGATGCTCCAGATTAGTTCTTACATGGAGAATGGAAGTAGTTACTAAAACAGACATGTCAGGAGAGGCGACAGGTCCCCTTTAAGGGAATTCAAAATTTCAGACATGTAGACAATGTTTTTCTTTCTGTCATTCCTCTATATTGTAAATTTCATAGCTTAGACAATTGTGATTTCATTTTTAATAGGCTCATTATTACATTTCAGGAAACGGAGCCCATGGGAATTCAAAGCACCAGATGTGCAGTGTGCAGCAGATGAACAGGTTTCTCCTGTCAGAGAGGTATCCTTACAAATTGTATTGAAATGGTGACAACTATTGATTTTATGTAGTCAAATATTGAGCGTCTACCCAGAATCTAATGAATGCAATAAATTAACATCCCCAGGTCTGTTTGCTGATTGTCAGAAAATGATTTAACGCTGATCCAGGATTCGGAAAAAGAGAGAAGAGAGGTTTAATATAAGGACGAGGAAGTCCCCTCGATTTGTTTCCAAGCTTGCAAAAGAGTACAACTGCGCGGAAGAGAAATTCATTAATCCTCCATATAAACAGATGGGGAGATTTCAAAACACATGTCTTCTGAGAGCAAGGTACAGGAACGTACAGAGCGATGACTGACGTCCTGGCACAATGCAAGCCATCCGCACAAGTCTGTTACCAAATGAATTATGTAACTACGAGGCAATCTCTCCACAGTACCTGAAAAATTGTTCAATGCAGCCGAGGCTTGGTAATCATATGTGCTGCATTAAACCTGCGCTGACCTTCACTCGGCTTGTTATGTGTAGTATACAGTGAACAGAAACAATAGAGATTGCAAAAATGCCAAGTTAATCCGATAAACCACCCTCTCTCTGAATGCTGGCCATGAAATGCTTTCTGAATATATACTCACAGTCTAGTCAGAAGATTGGACTCTTGTGTTCATGGCTGCAGATGCTCTTAAAGGGGTTATCCAAAGTCTAACACATGCCCCCCAATGCCCGGTCCCCTCATACAGATTATACTTACACTGCTCCCCGACACCGGCATCGCTCGGGATCTGCGAACGGCCACCAATGCATCTCCCCATCGCACGGATCAAAACATCTGGCAACGGGGGAGCAGCCAATAACAGACCGTGACGGGGATGAGCCACCCTAGCGTCACCCGCGATCGCGTAGCCGTGCGAGGATCAGGAGTGATGCGGGCGCTGGGGAGCAGGGTAAGTATAATCTATTTGAGGGGCCCGGGCATTGGGGAGCATGTGTTAGACTTTGGATAGCCTCTTTAAAGTGGATGCTCCCATTAGATAAACCTACATGATGAAGGTAGCGTCGATCATGCTCGTTGCTTGAACCCTACCACCCTAAAACCCTCACCCCCATTGACCCAAAACTACACGCGACACCAGGTTGGATTGGAATTGGCCACGGCAGCTGTTTATTATAAAATGTATAACACTTTTAAAGTTTTAAATAACATATTTAAAACAACTAACCCATATGCAACCGCATATGATACCCAACATATGTGTAACATATAAAATAACGACGAGGGAGGTCCTCGAAGCCCCAACAGTTTTTGTTCAACTCCTCCTCCACGTGGTACTCCATCTTGCCCCCAGCCGATGAGTGCCAACTCGGAGGCACCACTGATGGAGCAAAACCTGCCACGAAAATACTACCATGGGAGTCCAGCCCCAGCTATGGAGCCCTCCCATCCTCCAGAACCTGATATTCCACCAACTCTGAGGACCTCCCGCCGCCAAGAACGCACAGGCTTAAAACCTTATGCTCCACACCCCCAAAGCCGTCTCTATGCCCCCTTGCAGTCCTAGGCACCAGAGATCAATTCCAATCGCGTTAAGATGAATACCATCACTCCTCCAGAAAGCACCAATCCCCTGTTCCAACTCAGCATGTCTCACCAGCCACGGCCCCATTTCTAGCCATTTCTAGCCTCCCTACCGCCTGGTTCACCTTTATCCTGGCTTTGTTCACCCGGTCCGCTGACCGAGCACCCCTCCACACATGCCTGTGGACCATATCAGACTAAACTGTGACAATTCCAGGGAATAAGGCCCAGATCCTCAGCAAATCAAATTTTATGTCCCTAATTAGCTCACGAAAAGGCTGTGCCCCCAAATCATTTCCCCCCACATGAAGGACCAACACATCAGGGCTCTATCTAGCTGCACAAACCTGTGTATCTCTGGTAACACGCTACTCTACACCATGCCTCTCTTTCCTAACCAATGTATCACTGCTACCTCTCTTGCGAAGCCAAGCTGTCGCCCCTCCTGCCTCGCTCCCGCTCTCAACGCTCCCCAAAAAACAAAGGAATGACCCAGTATCCAGACTAACGCCGGGCCCCGATCTGTAACGAGAAAAAGAAACAGAGAACCATCCCCATTAGCCAGCCAGTTCCTTAGGGGACGAACATTAAACTACAACAGGCAAACCAAAACGATATACTCCTTAAAGGCGAGCCGTGTGTACACAAGACCTGAAACGAAGAGACTCCCACCGACCAATCCTCTTGACCACTTCATCACCCACCCCGTGCTTGGCAGCCTCAGTGGCGGCACCTATGCGAAAAGAGTGCCCCGTATAGCCCGCCCGATCCAAGCCAAACTGGCGAAACACCGCCAGAAACTGGTAGCGGGACAGCGAAGAACCGTCCTCGTGAATCAAAAGAGGCAAGGAACTCCCCTTCCACACTGACCTAAATTCCCTTAAACAATGCACAGGGCACATCTCATAACCTGGAACCTCGTACAGCACTATCTTATACCCCCTCCTGTTAACATCCGTCTTCGAACGGCGTAATCTAAACTCCACCCTATCAGGGTACAAATCAACGTCCTCCTGCAGCAAGCCACCCACTCCACGTACATTGTCACTAACTAATTCCCCTAATCGCAATGCCTCAAAGAAGGCTAATAAAAAAGCAAGCTTAAACAAATAACCCTCAAACACTGACCGGCATACTGCCCCTACCTGTCTACCCATGTCCAACAGTAATGCAAAGGACACCGGATGCCTGCAATCTTTCGCTCCCCTTTTTCGCCCCCAACCCTTTCAACGCCTGACTCACCAGAAAACATTTTGTAACGTCCCTTAACCACCTCCCGACCGCCTAACGCACGGATGCGTCCGGAAGGTGGTTGATTCATTCCTCCTGGACGCATCCGTGCGTCATCTCGCGAGACGCGAGATTTCCTGTGAACGCGCACACACAGGCGCGCGCGCTCACAGGAACGGAAGGTAAGAGAGTCGATCTCCAGCCTGCCAGCGGCGATCATTCGCTGGCAGGCTGGAGATGTGATTTTCTTAACCCCTAACAGGTATATTAGACGCTGTTATGATAACAGCATCTAATATACCTGCTACCTGGTCCTCTGGTGGTCCCCTTTGTTTGGATCGACCACCAGAGGACACAGGTAGCTCAGTAAAGTAGCACCAACCACCACTACACTACACTACACCCCCCCCCCCGTCACTTATTAACCCCTTATTCACCCCTGATCACCCCTGATCACCCCATATAGACTCCCTGATCACCCCCCTGTCATTGATCACCCCCCTGTCATTGATAACCCCCTGTAAGGCTCCATTCAGAGGTCCGTATGAATTTTACGGATCCACTGATAGATGGATCGGATCCGCAAAACACATACGGACGTCTGAATGGAGCCTTACAGGGGAGTGAACAATGACGGAGGTGATCACCCCATATAGACTCCCTGATCACCCCCCTGTCATTGATAACCCCCTGTAAGGCTCCATTCAGAGGTCCGTATGAATTTTACGGATCCACTGATAGATGGATCGGATCCGCAAAACACATACGGACGTCTGAATGGAGCCTTACAGGGGAGTGATCAATGACGGAGGTGATCACCCCATATAGACTCCCTGATCACCCCCCTGTCATTGATAACCCCCTGTAAGGCTCCATTCAGAGGTCCGTATGAATTTTACAGATCCACTGATAGATGGATCGGATCCGCAAAACACATACGTACGTCTGAATGGAGCCTTACAGGGGAGTGATCAATGACTGTGGTGATCACCCCATATAGACTCCCTGATCACCCCCCTGTCATTGATCACCCCCCTGTCATTGATCACCCCCCTGTCATTGATCACCCCCCTGTAAGACTGCATTCAGACGTCCGTATGAATTTTACGGATCCACTGATAGATGGATCGGATCCGCAAAACACATACGGACGTCTGAATGGAGCCTTACAGAGGAGTGATCAATGACGGAGGTGATCACCCCATATAGACTCCCTGATCACCCCCCTGTCATTGATCACCCCCCTGTCATTGATCACCCCCCTGTAAGGCTGCATTCAGATGTCCGTATGATTTTTACGAATCCACTGATACATGGATAGGATCCGCAAAACACATACGGACATCTGAATGGAGCCTTACAGGGGGTGATCACCCCATATAGACTCCCTGATCACCCCCTGTCATTGATCACCCCCCTGTCATTGATCACCCCCCTGTCAGGCTGCATTCAGATGTCCGTATGATTTTTACGGATCCACTAATACATGGATCGGATCCGCAAAACACGGACATCTGAATGGAGCCTTATAGGGGGGTGATCAATGACAGGGGGGTGATCACCCCATATAGACCCCCTGTCATTGATCACCCCCCTGTCATTGATCACCCCCCTGTAAGGCTCCATTCAGACATTTTTTTGGCCCAAGTTAGCGGAAATTATTTTTTTTTTTCTTACAAAGTCTCATATTCCACTAACTTGTGTCAAAAAATAAAATCTCACATGAACTCACCATACCCCTCACGGAATCCAAATGCGTAATTTTTTTTGACATTTATATTCCAGACTTCTTCTCATGTTTTAGGGCCCCTAGAATGCCAGGGCAGTATAAATACCCCACATGTGACCCCATTTCGGAAAGAAGACACCCCAAGGTATTCCGTGAGGGGCATATTGAGTCCATGAAAGATTGAAATTTTTGTCCCAAGTTAGCGGAAAGGGAGACTTTGTGAGAAAAAAATAAAAAATATCAATTTCCGCTAACTTGTGCCAAAAAAAAAGAATTTCTATGAACTCGCCATGCCCCTCATTGAATACCTTGGGGTGTCTTCTTTCCAAAATGGGGTCACATGTGGGATATTTATACTGCCCTAGCATTTTAGGGGCCCCAAAGCCTGAGAAGAAGTCTGGTATCCAAATGTCTAAAAATGCCCTCCTAAAAGGAATTTGGGCACCTTTGCGCATCTAGGCTGCAAAAAAGTGTCACACATCTGGTATCGCTGTACTCAGGAGAAGTTGGGGAATGTGTTTTGGAGTGTCATTTTACATATACCCATGCTGGGTGAGATAAATATCTTGGTCAAATGCCAACTTTGTATAAAAAAATGGGAAAAGTTGTCTTTTGCCAAGATATTTCTCTCACCCAGCATGGGTATATGTAAAATGACACCCCAAAACACATTCCCCAACTTCTCCTGAATACGGAGATACCACATGTGTGACACTTTTTTGCAGCCTAGGTGGGCAAAGGGGCCCACATTCCAAAGAGCACCTTTAGGATTTCACAGGTCATTTACCTACTTGCCACACATTAGGGCCCCTGGAAAATGCCAGGGCAGTATAACTACCCCACAAGTGACCCCATTTTGGAAAGAAGACACCCCAAGGTATTCCGTGAGGGGCATGGCGAGTTCCTAGAATTTTTTATTTTTTGTCACAAGTTAGTGAAAAATTATGATTTTTTTTTTTTCTTACAAAGTCTCATATTCCACTAACTTGTGACAAAAAATAAAAACTTCCATGAACTCACTATGCCCATCAGCGAATACCTTGGGGTGTCTTCTTTCCAAAATGGGGTCACTTGTGGGGTAGTTATACTGCCCTGGCATTCTAGGGGCCCAAATGTGTGGTAAAGAGTTTGAAATCAAATTCTGTAAAAAATGGCCGGTAAAATCCGAAAGGTGCTCTTTGGAATGTGGGCCCCTTTGCCCACCTAGGCTGCAAAAAAAAGTGCCACACATGTGGTATCTCCGTATTCAGGAGAAGTTGGGGAATGTGTTTTGGGGTATCATTTTACATATACCCATGCTGGGTGAGATAAATATCTTGGCAAAAGACAACTTTGTATAAAAAAATGGGAAAAGTTGTCTTTTGCCAAGATATTTCTCTCATTGGGATACCTATCTAGAAATGGCCCCATCAAGTCCAGCCGCACTGGCGTTAGCCCCTTTTGAAGTACCATCCCCACCTCTTTGCCTGACCCCTCTAAAACACCGGTTCGCTCCATGTGATCCCCCACAGGAAGTGCACTCATGCTTAAATTTGCACTTCGCACCGAACTTACACCCCCCCTCATTAAACAGGAAGCACAGTCCCTTGGCCGACGCTGTATGAAACTAGGTTTGACCAGCCCCCCCTGTATCCCCCCGAAAGGACTGACCCGTTCTCCCCTGCGCTGTGACTTTTAGCCACAACGCAATGTTCTTGTGATCCCAACGAATATTGGGGTGCACCGCTTTCCGCTGGCGAAATTGCTCGTCATATCGTAACCAAGCTTGACAGCCATAAACCCGCTACGCCTCGCCGATCGCGTCTTGATAACAGAAAAGCGCCAAACAACATTCGGGCTCTTTCTCCCCAATAATACTCGCGAATATGGTGAAGGCTTGTAGCCAGTTAACAAACGTGCACGGTATTAACCGATACCGGCGCTTTTTAGCCATGCCCAAATTAAAACACTCTAAAGGGAGTAGTGAAAAAATGTCCACATACTCCCCCTTCCAAATCCGCTCCCTCATGTCCTGCTTTAAATGAGGCCTTAATGACCCTTCGAAACAGATATACACCTCCCCCCGAGCTGCGTCATCCACACTAACCATCCCCTCCCCACCTGTCTGAACTGACACCGAGCTTGTTCCCGCCGACGACTCCGCATTCCCAACTGCAGCTGTTGCTTGGGTTTGAACCGCCCCCAACTCCACATTTTGTAATTGATTAGACCCAAGTCCCATCGCCCCCCTTATTATCTATATTTAGTGCCCTGGGGTGTGCTGGGGCCGGGGGACCCCCGGGAGAGTTAGGGCGGGGGCTTATTACCGTGTTGGGGGGCTTGGTGTCAATTGCAGCGGAGGGGGGGGGGGGAAGGGGCGTGCAGGGGGGTTCGCCCCAGAGTGGCATTACCACTTTTGCACCCTGCTACTTTCTCTAATGGGCTAATATCATGTCATCTGTGTATTTATTGCAGGTGCTTCACAATGTGCATTCCTATGTTTGAAACTGTTATGTTCAAGTGTAATTTACCTGGTTCACCAGTAGGTGGCAGCAAGCATGGCAGAGCTACATTTACAGAGGATGGAACCCTTCTTTCCATTCTAATTCTCCCTCTAAGGAGGTGAGGGTCTTAGTTAGTTAGAGGTCAGTTCCAGCTTACCCCTTGCTAGAGGAAGGAAGCAGGGCCACGTCCCTGTTGGACGTGCCTTGCCTAAGCTAGCCAGAGCACCTTCAGCTCTGCTGGATGTGGAGGCCACAGCTTGGAGCCTCTGAAGCCAGGAGCAGAGTTCCCTGGATTAAGCTAGAGTCAGACTACAAAGAGAAGTTGCAGCATCCTGCAGAAGCAAACATTCTGTTTAAGCTTGTCAGTGCAGCAGAGCCAGAGAGTAACCAATGTAGCAGAAAGGAGTTTGCTTGCCAGAGTTAATGCTAAAGCCTGCTGGGAACCAAGACAAAGCCTGAAACTGTTGGAGAAACGTTTATTCAAGTAAAGCTGTTATTGAACTTCATCACAAGGTCTGGACTCAATTTATTTCTTCAAATCCCTCAATTATTCACCCTATTTTCTCTGCTTCGGACGACAACGCCTGGGATCCAGCGTATCCAGGTAGGAGCACCGTGACACATGCACAAAACATTAAGGGACATTATAGGCCACCCTACACCCTCTGGTATTCTTACACCTGGGTACCATCTACTACATCACTAAAAAGGGGCCCTGTGCCCTTGTTGCTTCACTGCAATTTGCATCACGAAAAACATTTACTTTAAGGGACCCCTGGCCATTGCTGTGCATCGCATTTGCAAACACAAAATGTGGTACTCTCAACTTAATAGTTGCACAATACACTTAAAAGCACAATAATTGAACGTTACTGAATGTTTACGGATCCATTCTTGAGTGGTTATTTACCAGAGCCGGAGACCCTGCAATACCCCACTGTACCTCAAATTGCATTTGGAGTGCCTATTGGCCATCCTACACTGCTGTTGTGAGCATGCCCCCTACCTTTAATATGCCTGTTTCATAGGTACAAATCTGCTGACAGATGATCTTTTAAGAGACTCATATTTGTTCATTTTTGACAAAAGCGATTATACAACTGCTTAAAGGGGGGACCTGTAAGCTCTCCTGATGTGTGTTTTACTAACTACATGCATCCCCTATATCATAACAATTCAGAAGTACCTATTCTTATGACTCTATGTTGTATCATTCCTTTATTTTCCCTGCTAGAATTGTTGAATTAATTGCTAGAAGTTTTCAGTGAAGGTCCAGATGGGTGTTACCAGTTAGGAGCATGTCCCTACAAAGTCTGACACTATCCAGTCAGAGCTGCCATTCAGACTGTGCAGGGACACCCCCCACCTGGATACCACCCCTCTTTATCCTTACTGCAGACTGCTAGCAATTCATAACTTTTAGTAGAAATAATAAAGAAATGGCACAGCACAGAGCCATAAGAATAGATGTTCCAGATTTCACATCCTGTGGGACTGTCCGGTCCTCAGACCTTTATGGACAGAGATCTTCTCCCTAGTCTCAGAACTATTGGGTAACATTTTATTGCCCTCTCCTGCATTAGCCATTCTATTTGTCGGGATTGATGACATCCCCCGTAAATTTTGGGTGGTCCTAGCCCACATTTTCCTCTCCACCAAAATGGATATCACCTCCAAGTGGAAAAGTGCAACCGTCCCCACGGTGGCGGATGTTGTGGCCAAAGTGAACTTAGCATGTCTATTCGAACAGAGAATGGCTCTGACTAAACACTCCTACCCTAAATATGAGATGCAGTGGCATGTATGGAAAGCCTCCAAACATATGATCTCTTCAACATGACTCATGTCCAAGTGTATGTCTTTAGTCCCTATGAGGAACAGTTTTCTTACTGTAGTTTCTTTGTAAATGTCTTTCTCATGTATGTGATACCTATGAGCCCCTTGATCTGTATGACATTTGATGTATGATTGTAAAATGTTTGATGTCTGAAAACTAATAAAAATTTACTGATTAAAAAAAAAAATAATAATTGATGCTCCAGAATTGTTATTACATGGGGGAATGCATGAAACTATAAACTATAAATACTTAAATATCAGAATTTACAGCAGTAGCCAAAGTCTAGTAGTTATGGCTTACTGTATATACTTACATATCGACATATTGACGTATTATGCATTTTGGCCAGGTGGGCATTTTCTGCAAAAAGTGACAAAAACTGCAGACATATCGGATGCCACTTTCACACTGGACTCTCAGAGGGTTAACCTTCCCGTTCTATCAATTGCAAAAGTGACAATGTACTGAGAATCAATCAATCAATATCAATGCCCAACTTTTTGGCATAAGATGTTCGACAAGTATGTCCAAATACCTCTGGGTATGTCCTTGTCCCTTATTGTGGTTTTATTTATAAGAGGATGAGACAATCATATTTCAAAGCCTACATCTTAAGAATCAGAACTACGCATAACTGATTGTAGCTGACAGACGTAAGACTGGCACAGCAATAGTTAATCATGGACGGACGTAATCCCTGTCACGTTGACTACTGTAATCATGATTCCAATAACCGCTAACATAATAGACTGTCTTGTGAAAAAAGGTCATTTAAAATGAACCTATGCAAAGGAATCGTGAGGACCCAATCTATCAAAGAAGTGTGCTAAGCATGGACGACAGCTTGTAAGTGACATAATATATGGCAGGAAACCCGGCCACAGCTTGTCACGTTGTGTGACACCTCTCCTCAGCCACAGGCAGGATAATCAGCGTTCACACCGAGATGTGCAATCAAAAGCCAACACTGTTTCAGGCCCTCAAAGGCTTTTTTTTCCGGCAAAATACAACGTATAGAAACGTTACATACAAAATATTATATACAATATAAAAATATATACATATATTTTACTAATAGAACCAGTTGTTGCAAAGTAGATTCAAACCAAATCAGAAAGCAAGCTTTTGACTTCTATGGGAGGGCGTTGTGGGCATGCTCTGTGACCTGTGCAGAGGTCACTGCAGGAACGGCAAAGTGGTGAGCTGTGTCCAGCAATGTCTGTTGTCAAAGATGGATCCTGTTCTTGAATCATAGACCTTTAGGCGGTCATTTATTATGGGCAGTAGGCCATTTTTCGGCGAACAAAGGGCATTTGCGCCCGAATCTGCAACTTTTCCAAAGTGGCGGAAAAAGGGTGTGGCATGAGCGTCGAAGGGTGCGGGTCAGCAGGCCCATCTGATTCACCATTTTCTACGCCTGTTTTTGGAGTAGAAAATTACTTAAATCTATACCAGCAAGGTTGCTGGCGTAGATTTAAGCAAGTCGCACGGCCGCTGGTAAAGCACCTAAGGTATGTAGTAAGTACATCAAGCAGCAGCGAACATGAACTAAGACCGGCGTCTAAATCGCCATTCTTAGTAAATGTCCCCCTTAGTCTTTTACCACCAAAGAGAGGCTCTGTAGAGGTGAGCAAATCAATCTGTTCATCAAAGAGACAACTCCCATTCTATTGACTGACAGGGCCAGACATCTCGCCTGGAGGTGTCGCATGTCGTCATCTGCATTGCTCCGGTAGCAGCAGCAGAACCCCTTCGCTAGCACCTCCACTCAGAGCAATCTTTATACAGGACCAACATATTCCACAGCACTTTGTAATTCAAAGAGTACATGTACAAACCGTCAGCATTCTGGCTCTGGATTATGCACGGATTCCGGATGATATACCATCAGTATTTCATCAGGATTTACATGCATATTATTTCCTCCCTGAATTTTTTTATGCACTCCCATGGGCTGTAATCTGCGTATTTGGAAACAAGTACGCCCAAAACTCGGACATGCTGCGGATTTCAAATACTGACGGAAATTATACTATATTAAAATTAGCAGCGGATTCCGGTACACAAAATCCAGGCCATATACAGATTGCAAATACGCTCATGTGAAAGAGGCCATTAGCTTCTTTTATTATCTTAGCACAATTCCTGACTTTGGGGAGCTTTTTGATTATCTCAGACAAAGCGTTTAAGCTGGAGCTATCCTTCGAGGACAGATATTAGAAAACCTAAATGGTTAAAGCAATCACATCCTATGACATGATGAATATCACGGAGCTATTCTGTATGACACATTCTACTGCCAATATATGTGTATGGAGATGGCATGCAGTGTGCATAAATGGATGCACCAGTTTCACAAGATGTTTAAAAAAAACACTACTTTTTTGGCGTAGCTTGATGTAACTTGTTGACCAATAGGAATTTATAAAACACTTTACAAACACTGCATTTTTGTAATCCTATTTAAAAGGGGTTATCCCACCAAAAGTATTATTCTGCAATGAAGAGGGTATTTTAAATGAGGTATTACTGCAAAATACTGTACATGCAATTAAAATATTGCTCAGTTTTTACATTTTTCTCTCTGGTAGCGCCCCTTGCTGTTTATCCTTCTGGTCCACCTTCTCCATTCAGGGGAAGCCTAATATACTCAGTAGCTTCCCTGCTCCCTTCCTTCCCTCAGTGCTGGTGTAGTTCTTTTCTTTTCTTTCAATTCATCCCTACTTCTAAATTTATAGAAAGATATACAGTATCTCACAAAAGTGAGTACACCCCTCATATTTTTGTAAATATTTTATTATAATTTTTCATGGAAGATATAACACTTCGATACAATGTAAAGTAGTCAGTGTACAGCTTGTATAACAGTGTAAATTTGGTGTGCCCTCAAAATAACTCCACACACATTGCCATTAATGTCTAAACCGTTGGCAACAAAAGTGAGTACACCCCTGAGTGAAAATGGCCAAATTGTGCCCAATTTGCCTTTTTCCCTCCCCGCTGTCATGTGACTCGGTAGTGTTACAAGGTCTCAGGTGTGAATGGGGAGCAGGTGTGTTAAATTTGGTGTTATCGCTCTCACACTCTCTCATACTGGTCACTGGAAGTTCAACATGGCTCCTCATAGCAAGAACCTCTCTGAGGATCTGAAAAAAACAATTGTTGCTCTACATAAAGATGGCCTAGGCTATAAGAAGATTGCCATTACCCTGAAACAAGACAGGTTCTACTTAGAACAGGCCTCACCATGGTCGACCAAAGAAGTTGAGTGCACGTGCTCAGAGTCATATACAGAGGTTGTCTTTTCAAAATAGACGTATGAGTGCTGCCAGCATTGCTGCAGAGGGTAAAGGAGTGGGGGGTCAGCCTGTCAGTGTTCAAACCATATGCCACACACTGCATCATATTGGTCTGCATGGCTGTCATCCCAGAAGGAAGCCTCTTGTAAAGATGATGCACAAGAAAGCCTGCAAACAGTTTGCTGAAGACAAGCAGACTAAGGACATGGATTACTGGAACCATGTCCCGTGGTCTGATGAGACCAAGATAAACTTATTTGGTTCAGATTTTGTCAAGCGTGTGTGGTGGCCACCAGGTGAGGAGAACAATGACCAGTGTGTCTTGCCTACAGTCAAGCATGGTGGTGGGAATGTCAAGGTTTGGGGCTGCAGTGCTGCCGGCTGTGGGGAGCTTCAGTTCATTGAGGGAACCATGAATGCCAACATGTACTGTGACATACTGAAGCTGAGCATGATCCCCTCCCTTCGTAAACAGGGCAGTATTCCAACATGGCAATGACCCCAAACATATCTCAAAGACGACCATTGTCTTGCTAAAGAAACTGAGGGAAAAGGTGCTGGACTGACCAAGCATATCTCCAGACCTAAACCCTATTGAGCCTCTGTGGGGCATCCTCAAACAGAAGGTGGAGGTGCGCAAGTTCTCTAGCATCCACCAGCTCCATGATGTCGTCATGGAGGAGTGGAAAAACCAAGTTAGGCCCCTTTCACATGAGCGAGTTTTCCACGCGGGTGCAATACGTGACGTGAACGCATAGCACCTGCACTGAATCCTGACCCATTCATTTCAATGGGTCTGTGTACATGAGCGTTTTTTTTCACGCATCAGTTCTGCGTTGCGTGAAAAACGCAGCATGTTCTATATTCTGCGTTTTTCACGCAACCCTGGCTCCATAGAAGTGAATGGTTCTTCAGTGAAAAACGCATTGCATCCGGAAGCAAGTGCGAATGCAATGAGTTTTTCACTGATGGCTGCTAAGAGATGTTGTTTGTAAACCTTCCGTTTTTTATCACGTGCGTGAAAAATGCATCAAAAAGCATTGCACCAGCGCGGAAAAAAACGGAACAACTGACAAAACTGACTGAACTTGCTTGCAAAATGGTGCAAGTTTCACTTAGCGCACCCTAAATGCATCCGGAGCCAATCCGTCACGCTCATGTGAAAGAAGCCTTAGGCCTCTTTCACACGGGCGTTTCGGGAAAATGTGCGGGTGTGTTACGGGAACACCCGCGATTTTTCCGCGCGAGTGCAAAACATTGTAATGCGTTTTGCACTCGCGTGAGAAAAATCGCGCATGTTTGGTACCCAAACCCGAACTTCTTCACAGAACTTCGAGCTTGGGATCGGTGTTCTGTAGATTGTATTATTTTCCCTTATAACATGGTTATAAGGGAAAATAATAGCATTCTGAATACAGAATGCTTAGTACAATAGCGCTGGAGGGGTTAAAAAAATAAAATAAATTTAACTCACCTTAGTCCACTTGATCGCGGCCCGGCATCTCCTTCTGTCTCTTTTACTGAACAGGACCTGTGGTGAGCATTCATTATAGGTCAAGGACCTTTGATGACGTCACTCCGGTCATCACATGGTACGTCACATGATCTTTTACCATGGTGAATCATGGTAAAGAGTTTTAAATTCATTAGTATTATCCCTTTACTGGGCCTTTGTGTCACGGTAGGTGAGGGAAGGGAAGCAAACCAAATACAACAAAAGCAACAAAACACCAGGCTAGGCCCCAAAGCTAGGGAACAGGGAAAGGTCACCACCTGACAATCCCTGAGCCTTTCCCTGACTGCTAAGAACATGAGCAAATCCTTAGGGTGGAAGTGCTCATGCGCTGGAACCTAAGCCTAGCTGAAACTGAAGCAAACCCTCAGCTAGGGAGCTGGAGATAAGACAACCGGTTCCTAGCGCAAGGTACAGGATTCAGCGTCTTCCTGAGGCCTAGCCAGAACACACAACAAAAGGGAAGGAGTCCGACCTAACTTAAGATGGATGGGGAGCAGGAGATCCAAACACCAGATGAGAACTCCAGAAGAAAATATAAACCGCAAGGGCTATAGTGAGAGGCGGGTATAAATAGCACCACTAAATAGCTAATGAGCAGAACCTGTGAGGAGGTGGGATCCTTCCCAAAACCACAACAAAGAGAAACAGAACAATCGTTCAGATCTTCTCAGGCCTCTCACAGGGCAGGGCGTGACACTTTGAGGCTGACAATGAGTGCACTGTATGTTTAGTTCTACATATCTACAGCTGTGCATGGTTATATTTTACAGTCAGTGGAAATAATTGTTTAATATGGTTCTGTCGACTTTGTGTCAATTGAAACCTTTGTGAAATATAGCAGTCAACCATCCATGCGTTTTCCATTGAACTAAAGTTCAATGGACAGCTGATTGACTGCCAGGTTTTACACATAAATGCACCAACTGGATAGTTACACTTCACTTGTAAGATTTTTAATGATATGTGGCATTATATTTTTAATATTGTGGCAGTGGAGCTGCCAGAGGGCCACATGACGGCCATTGAAAGGGTGTATCTCACCCAGAGGAGCCTGGGCGAGAACAGAAAAGTCCCGGCAAAGCATGGAAAGGGGGTGTTGTTTGCACCAGGAGTGTGTCACCAAGGGGCTCGGCCTTGGTGGAGTAAAGGCCCTAGATATAGGTGGCCACTAAGCTAGTTGGTGGACACCAAGCTACTTAGCTTAGCTGGCTCCAGCTAGTCCAGGGCAGGCTTTTACTGGGAACAGGCAATGTGTTGGGTGGGTGCCTGTTCCCCATGCTCCACTCCGGGATTTAAGAATATGCCCATGTCCAGGGATGCTATTTAATCCTGTTGCTGGACTTGGGTGCGGCTCTCAGTCTGAGGAAAGAGCAGGCTGTGCTAAAGCCTGTGGGAGCCAGGACCCTCTGACCCTGTGTGGGGTAATCACTGCAGTGTTTTGGAGAGCTGGGTGGTAGACCCGGATCCTGCTAGAGAGGGACTATAATGTTTAGTCAGTGGCCAGATGGCTGAGAATTTGTTTTGATTTATGTTTTGGTTGATGTTTGTGCATGAAGACTGCCAAATAAATGCACTGTTTGGACACTAAAGCCTTTGTCTGGAAGAAGTCTGTGAGAATGACCCCCGAATAAAAAGACGATCCCTTACAATAGGTAGATTAATAGTATAATAAGACTGACATTTAGTAAGTATAGAAGTTTTATATTTACTGTAGCATGCAACAAAGAAATGGCATTGCACATCCAACAAAAGGTGCTTTTCCATAGAAATTAGCTATTAGTAGTTATGTCCTCCTCCGTCATGTCGTGTTTTAGGATTAGATTTTTCTAGAAACAGAGCTGCAAGTACCTCCTAGGTGGGGCATATTAAAGGTAGGGGGTGTACTTACAGTAGCAATGTAGGATGGCCAAGAGCGAATAGCCCCTCTAAGTGCAAAGTGACTCGTGGGAACAGTGGGGTATTGCACAGACTCCGGCTCTGGTAAATAACCACACAAGAAAGGATCTGTAAACATTTAGTAACGTTCAATTATTGTGCTTTTAAGTGTATTGTGCAACTATTAAGTTGAGAGTACCACATTTTGTGCCTTCTTATGAAGAAAATACAATTGATCATTATATTCTGTAATTATTCTTAAAGAGGACCTGTCACCTCCCCTGACATGCCTGTTTTAATAGCTTCATGCATTCCCCATGTAAATAACAATTCTGGAGCATCTATTATTATGGCTCTTTGTTGTGCCATTCTTTTATTATTCCAGTAAGGGTACAGAGGGGAGGTAACAGGTTGGGGGTGTGTGCCTGCACAGTGTGAGAATGGCAGCACTGACTGGATAAAGTGAGGAGGGACACACCTCCAACTGGTTACCTCCCCTCTGTACCCTTACTGCAGACGGCTAGAAATTTATTCATAACTACAGTACAGACCAAAAGTTTGGACACAGTTTTCTTTATTTTCATGACAATGAAAATTGTAGATTCACACTGAAGGCATCAAAACTATGAATTAACACATGTGGAATTATATACATAACAAACAAGTGTGAAACAACAGAAAATATGTCATATTCTAGGTTCTTCAAAGTAGCCACCTTTTGCTTTGATTACTGCTTTGCACACTCTTGGCATTCTCTTGATTGGCTTCAAGAGGTAGTCCCCTGAAATGGTTTTCACTTCACAGGTGTGCCCTGTCAGGTTTAATAAGTGGGATTTCTTGCCTTATAAATGGGGTTGGGACCATCAGTTGCATTGAGAAGTCAGGTGGATACACAGCTGATAGTCCTACTGAATAGACTGTTAGAATTTGTATTATGGCAAGAAAAAAGCAGCTAAGTAAAGAAAAACGAGTGGCCATCATTACTTTAAGAAATGAAGGTCAGTCAGTCAGCCGAAAAATTGGGAAAACTTTGAAAGTAAGTGCTATTTGACCATGAAGGAGAGTGATGGGGTGCTGCGCCAGATGACCTGGCCTCCACAGTCACCGGACCTGAACCCAATCGAGATGGTTTGGGGTGAGCTGGACTGCAGAGTGAAGGCAAAAGGGCCAACAAGTGCTAAGCATCTCTGGGAACTCCTTCAAGACTTTTGGAAGACCATTTCAGGGGACTACCTCTTGAAGCACATCAAGAGAATGCCAAGAGTGTGCAAAGCAGTAATCAAAGCAAAAGGTGGCTACTTTGAAGAACCTAGAATATGACATATTTTCAGTTGTTTCGCACTTGTTTGTTATGTATATAATTCCACATGTGTTAATTCATAGTTTTGATGCCTTCATAGTCATGAAAATAAAGAAAACTCTTTGAATGAGAAGGTGTGTCCAAACTTTTGGTCTGTACTGTATCTAGTAGAAATAATAAAGGAATGGCACAACACAACACAACACAACACAGAGCCATAAGAATAGATGCTCCAGAATTGTTATTACACAGGGAATTCATGAAGCTATTAAAACAAACACGTCAGGAGCGGTGACAGCACGTATTCAGGTTTTGTTTACTAATAAATAAACAAAAGAGAGGCGCACCATAGGGTGACAACGTATGCACAAAAGAAACTTAAAATTCTCTGATTGGAGGCTTACCTTTGAGTGTTGTGCAAAATCATAGGCACAACACAATTTTTGGGCGTTTCGGGAATAGTTTACCATTCCCCGGATCTAGTCGTTATGCAGCCACAGGTGCAGATTTCCTTAAGTAAAGGTGCCTGGAGCCCCACAGAGGATTGGATTTGCTGATGCTCAAAGGATTAACCCTCGGTGCAAAGACAAACCGGCCAATGGAGGTGAAAAACAATCTTTGTATCTTTATTGGTTCACAACGCGTTTTGGGGATAACTTCACCTTCTTCAGGTGTATGGCCTGAAGAAGGGGAAGTTATCCCCGTGACGCGTTCTGAACCAATAAAAATACACAGAGTGTTTTTCACCTCCATTGGCCGGTTCGTCTTTGCGCCGAGGGATAATCCTTTAAGCATCAGGAGTGGTGACAGGTCCTCTTTCAAGGGAATATATAACCACCACTTACAACTAACATGGTCATCAATACAGCTTCCCAAATCTACCTAGTTATGCAGTGATACACTCCCAATAAAGGACATCTAAGACCCTTTAAAGGGCATCTGTCAGCAGATTTGTACGTATGAAACTGGCTGACCTGTTGCATGTGTACTTGGCAGCTGTGTTGGTCCCATGTTTATACAGTATGTGCCCACACTGCTTAGAAAAATGATGCTTTAATATATGCAAATGAGCCTCTAGGAGCGACAGGGACGTTATCATTACACCCATTAGAAGCTCTTCTCGCTCTGCAAATGCCAAGCAGTGCATTTTAATTGACAGGTCCAGGTGTTATGGTGTTTTCACTGCCTGGTCCTGACAATCAAAGTGCAGAGGTTGCAGAGAGAGAGCAGAGCCTCTAGGTGTAATGACAACACCCCCATCGCTCCTAGAGGCTCATTTGCATATAATAAAACGTAAGTTTTCTCAGCAATGCGGGCAGATATGCACATGGACCAACACAGATGCCTTCAGCTGCCAAGTGCACATGTAACAGGTCATCCAGTTTCATAGGTGCAAATCTGCTGACAGAAGCCCTTTAAGAGTTCATGCATACAGATGTCATAAAGGTATCTGTGCTTGTGAACCCCCTCTATGTCTCAGAACAGAGGGCAGCTATGTAAGAGCAGTTCCACCTTTGTCGGACACAATGTGCCCTTGCATTGCATGGACAACAATGCATTTGAATGGCCATCGTGTAAAGCTACATTACCCTGTACGGGTACTACTTGGTAAACTGGTATACCTAGACAATGCTTTCATGGGCACTAATAGCTGACCACGAGTTGACTAGACCTGTGGTAATAAGTGGCTTTATAATTTACGTTGTAAGATTATATATACGTATATATATTGTAGAAAGGCACAAGGGACCATCATAGATGGAAGATATGTGTCACCGAGGTTCCTGGCCTCGGTGAAGTAGGAGCCAGTAGTGCATATGTCTGCAGCAGTTGCTGATGGACACTTTGATAGTTAGCATAGCTGTGAAAAGCTAATCCGGGCCGGCTCTTACTGGGAGCAGCCAAAGTGCAGGGTGGGTGGCTGTTGGCCATGGTCCAGGCCGGGTTTTGACGGGCTTACAAAAAAGTCAGCCAGCAGGGTCAGGGGTGTGATTACCTGGCTGATGGTGGAGCTCTGTGTAGCTGTGTGTTTTTGGAGCCGAGTGAAAACCAGAGGGTCTCTGCTAAAAGACAAAGGACAAAGCAAGGTTCCCATCCACTCCGTGGGGAGTACGGTACTGTGCCCTAAAACTTCCTATGTGATTGTTCAGATTCAAGACTGAATGGTTTTTCTTTAAGTGTCAGCTGAAGTAAGCTGATCACTACCGCCTGTTGAATTGTGGTGTGCCAACAATAAAAGACATTTATTGCTTTGATTTCCACCACTAAAAGGCTACTGTGTATTTATCTGAAGGCTACCATTTGGGAAATCCCTACAATATACACTGTATGTGTGCATATCTACTGTATATTATATCTAATAATGCAATACAAATGGTGTAAAATAATAAAAAGCCTTAACATTGAGGTTTGACGTATAATAAAGATTATCATGCAATGCGGCAATTATGTTACGGTTCAGCAGTGTTAGTTTTAAGGACAGGGTTGTGACAAGCTCTAATATTCAAGAAATGCGAGTGGTTGTCGCTCTTAATGAAGGAAGTAGCTGTTACATTAATAAAATGTGAATAGATCTACTTTACACAGTTGTAGGTAAAACATAGATGAAAAGCATTGTGTAATTGTACTTTGAAATTCCTTTAATTTGACATTTGGTAACCCAGAGCATTTAATCATTTAGTTCTAGAACAGCAGTGCAACATAATCGGAAATATTAAAAGTCATGACATTTATCACGTCAAAAGTGGCGTAAGGCGTTGAAAGTCTTGGCGTGTGGCTTATGTGCGGCAAAACTTAAAAAAAATTTTCCCCGCTCATGTCACATTTCTGAAGTGGTGAGAAAAGGGGGCATGACGTGGACAGGGAAGCAGGTGGGCTGACAGGCCTGGCTGATTAATTATTTTCAACTGCGGTTTTTGGGGTGGAAAATGTCTTAAAGGCTATGTACACTCTTGGAGTCAATAATTTTTTAATGATTGCATTTAACTTATTTTTGGCTAAAAATCATATTTTCAATTGGCCTCTATTAAAAATATTGAGCTGTTCAGTCAAAAAGGGTTAACTGTTTTTCAACTGAGTCACTGGTAGTTTCACTTTGTGTCGGTTATCTAATAACCCTTATCTGGAAACTACTGAGAGGTCATCATTCATAAGCACTTATTTAAGCCCCATTCTTATCAGTAAGGTCAGAGAGCAGAGATCAGGAGCCCGTCAGCTCCCCAACCGACGGAAAAGAGAGAAAATCCACAGGCAGCTACTAGAGCATGTCAGCTCTGTACAGAAAAAAAGGATTCCATATTGTTGATAAAGACCAATTAAAAAATGATTTTAGCTCAAAATAAGTATAATGCAATAATAAAAAAGATAAATGTGTCGGGCCAGCTGCCCCTCCCCACCCTCGCCACACTCCCTAATCTGAAAGTGGTGAGAATGGGTGTGAAAATGTCACTTGTCACACAATTTTGGCACTGTGATATTTAAAAATAAATCTCAAACACAGTGTTTGTGACTTTTTATACATCATAAAAATGACATGGGGAGATGAGAAATGTGAAAAAATGTCATCCTGAATCTATGATCTGCTGCTCATTTCTCATTTGTAGCTCAAAATTCATTTTAAACTTCGGATTTTTTCCATATTAGAGAACAGATGAGCCTCGTTTGGCAGCATTTGGTGTCTGACCTTTTTACAACTGAAGATAAGCAATATTTTGTTCCCTAATATTTATAGAGAATCTACAAACCAGAGATAATACAACCCACACCAACAGGGAAACAAACTAGTAAATGTACAGATGTAGCAGTGCTGAAATTGTTATTAAACACCTTTATTTTTACATGTGCTCTCTTCAGTTAAAACGTAACCTTTATTTCTTTAATTATTTAAAGTGAAAATATCAAAAGAAAAATGTAAGAAATGTCTCATGAATAAAAAGGCATATTTCTCTGCAGCTTTTTATCATACAGACAAAAGAAAGGTACAGTTTTAATAAGCATAATGAGCCCTACAAGCCAGTATGCCTGGTTTAATAAGGTTGATCCTTGTGACAGAGCCTCTTTAAATGAGTGCTTCTGAGCTGCCAGGAATAAACCCCATAGTACAAATCTGTTGCATTTTTTTATTTGACCAATTGAAAACATTTGTAGCCCAAAATAAGTAAAATGTAATCATAAAAAATAGCCCCTGAAGGTGTTCATAGCCTTTAAGCCACATTCTTATCAATATGAAAGGAATTTGGGTATAATGAGGGTTTATGATCTGTCAGGAGTTTAGAGATAAGGGCTATACCTCTAGCCGTCAGAGCGGCACCTCATGGTTCACTGTGAAACTGGAAGTAAGATACTCTGCAGGTAGGCTGAAACTTAAACCTGTAGGACAAAAACTGCTGAAACATTTTGATAAAGAAAAATTTAATAAAATATTTTTTAGCCCAAAATAAGTAAAATAATGTACAATCAAATACCTCCAAAGGTAAGAGTAATAGGCAAGTGTTAAATCATGGATAAGAGAAGAAGACCATCTTACCCTCAAATCACTGGATATTTTCTGTATTGCTGAATACAAGTCCCCTGCTATAATGTGCCTCGACATGCTATTGCTGGCCCCACCTATTTGTGTTGGCCCTGCCTTCTGTCAGTTTGGACCCAACTACAAAATGGGGCCACTTTTAGTTTTTTTCCCAGGACCACAAGTTTCCAGTCTGTTCCTGTCTAAGCCCCCCATAGAAATACTGAGTGCATAAGCATATGTACTGTATGTACAGTATGTGATGAGATCTTGAATGTAACCACTTTAGCATCTATTTTGGCCATATAAAGTGCACCCCCTTTTTTACATCTACAAAAGACGCTGCAAAAGATATGGGGAAGAAATCTACAGATCTTCAATAAAGGAGTATTAATCACCTTATCAATCCCCAACTGCTGGCATACCAATGCTTCCCTAGTCCCTCATTGGTCTCTGGTCACAGTGATGACTTGGTGTGTTGCCATCATGTTTCTTCCGCTATCACATATTGTTCCCAGGGGTCATTACAGTTATAGCCATAGACAATATGATGTGCATGGACCGCTGTGGTCCCAAATTGAATCTGAAAGCTCCCTAACATGCAGGCTGAGCTAAATGTGCATTTTAATGATGGCATTAGGGGATGATAGATATTAGCTGAAGAACTGTCCATCTGAGTTGTCTCATGTCAATAACCAGGCTTAAAAATAACCCCCTGTTATTCTTCAGAAGTGCTTTGCTTTTCTCTTATCTCATATATATAAAAATGAACTTCTGTCTGTTGTCTGCCTGTTCCTTTTGCACGGCCAAACGACTGGACTGATGTGCACCAAATTTGGCACATACTGTAGGTACATCAAGTTCTTAGTATGGTTCTTGAGATAGTCACCAAAAATGCAAATATGGTAATACAGGGTGGCCCATGAAAAAGTAGCCCGCCTTCAGCAATAGTATGACAAAATGAACAACCAAGTGTTTTTTTATTTTTTATTTACCCACAAGTCACAAAAGATGCTGAAAGTGGTCCCCATTTAAGTCTATGCATCTTTGGGCACGTTGGATTACGTTGGCTGATATTGCTTGTAGCTCTTCAACAGTGATGCTGCAGAAGAAAAAATTCCTGCTTTTTCCAACAAGATGGGGCAACATGCCGCACCTCGCGGAACTCACTGGCACGGCTTCATGGAATGTTTACGGAGGAGGCTCGATGGTTATGGCCACCATGTTCCCCAGACTTGTCCACGTGCAACACTATCCTCAGCATCACAAGCAGTATCAGCCAACATATTCCGACGCGCCCAAAGATGCATAGACGTGAACTGGGACCAATATGTCATATTCTAGGTTCTTCAAAGTAGCCACCTTTTGCTTTGATTACTGCTTTGCACACTCTTGGCATTCTCTTGATGAGCTTCAAGAGGAAGTCCCCTGAAATGGTCTTCCAAATTCTAACAGTCTATTCAGTAGGACTATCAGCTGTGTATCCACCTGACTTCTCCTCAACGCCACTGATGGTCCCAACCCCATTTATAAAGCAAGAAATCCCACTTATTAAACCTGACAGGGCACACCTGTGAAGTGAAAACCATTTCAGGGGACTACCTCTTGAAGCTCATCAAGAGAATGTCAAGAGTGTGCAAAGCAGTAATCAAAGCAAAAGGTGGCTACTTTGAAGAACCTAGAATATGACATATTTTCTGTTGTTTCACACTTGTTAATTCATAGTTTTGATGCCTTCAGTGTGAATCTACAATTTTCATGAAAATAAAGAAAACTCTTTGAATGAGAAGGTGTGTCCAAACTTTTGGTCTGTACTGTATGTGTTTGAGATAGGGAAATGTAATTGTGGGCCCCACTCTGTACAAAGCTGTGGTACGCATTGATGCTGTAAGTGCTAGTAATAAATAGACATTTGAATGGAAGATGTTTCATGCTTACATTGGGTTTAACTGAAGATAGTTCTAGACATTAAAATATCAGTCTCTCTTCATTCCCCACATACAAACATCTATAAAAAGAGTCCAATAATTACTCTGCTCATCCTTCATTCCTTGCAGCAAAGGAGCTAATGTTGGGATGACTATACTACAGTAATTTTCCTGCTGATAACAGTTTTTAATACACATTTAATGGACAAACACATAATCCATTAAATCCACATTATAAGGACATTAGCCTTCAGAATAATTAAACAGAAAATGTAAGGTGATGGGAAAAAATGAAAACTTCTCAGCTAAAGGCAAAACCAGTGTTCCCAAAGTAAGGACTGGTATGCAGGAGGATTATAAAATGATAAAGTAATTAAAGTGTCATTCAGCTCAGATCTCCAAATGGTTTGGGTGAGATTTTAAAGAGTTTACAGTACCTGACTATTTAGAGTAGCTTCAGTTTGAAAATCTTCAACTATGTCAGTAGAAAAACTGGGCCTCATGTATTTATGGTAAATTTGAAAAAACAAACCCATATAGCTTAATCTATCATCATTCTAGTAGTAATTCAGAGAAAGGGGAAAACAAACCGCAAAAGGGTTAGTTTTCGGTTTACATCTGTGAGGCAGCCGAGTGTAGCGTGGACTGAGAGGAGACTGGGAGGAAAACCACCAAATAGCAGACAACCAAAGATAAAATCAGGTTTCAGCTTTATCAAAAGTCAAACAGGGTTCACAATATGGCGACACAAAGTA
Source organism: Bufo bufo (assembly GCF_905171765.1). NCBI lineage: Eukaryota > Metazoa > Chordata > Amphibia > Anura > Bufonidae > Bufo > Bufo bufo. Next base: position 122,602,936 of record NC_053392.1, read on the forward strand.
TATATATATATATATCTTTAAAAAAGTTTTGCCTTTTTTTAAAGTAGGAAAACATAACAAAAACTATATACAGTGAGGAACAGAAGTATTTGAACACCCTGCGATTTTGCAAGTTCTCCCACTTACAAATCATGGAGGTGTCTGACATTCACATTGTAGGTGCATTTCCACTCTGAGAGACAGAATGAAAGAAAAAAAAAAAAAGGAAATGTATGATTTTTAAAGAATTTATTAGTCTTGCACTGCTGAACATAAGTATTTGAACACCTGAGAAACAGCAAGAATTCTGTCTCTCAAAGACCTGTTACTGTGCCTTTAAAAAGTCCACCTCTACTCCACTCATTAATCTAACTTAGTAGCACCTGTCTGAGCTCTTTAAAGACCCCTGTCCACCCCACAGTCAGTCATACGCCAACTACTACCATGGGCAAGACCAAAGAGCTGTCAAAATACACCAGAAACAGAATTGTGGACCTCCACAAGGCTGGAAAGGACTAAGGGGCAATTGCAAAGCAGCTTGGTGAAAATCAACTGTTGAAGCAATTGTTAGAAAATGGAAGAGGCTAAAGATGACTGTCAGTCTCCCTCGGACTTGGGCTCCATGCAAGATCTCACCTTGTGTGGTATCACTGATGATAAGAAAGGTGAGGAATCAGCCCAGCTGTACAAGGGAGGAGCTGGTCAATGACATGAAGAGAGCTGGGACCACAGTTTCAAAGGTCACTGTAGGTAGAACACTACGCTGTCATGGTTTCAAATCATGCATTGCACGAAAAATTCCCCTGCTCAAGTCATCACATGTCCAGGCCCGTCTGAAGTTTGCCAATGACCATCTGGATGATCCAGAGGAGGCATCGGAGAAAGTCATGTGGTCAGATGAGACCAAAGTAGAACTTTTTGGTCTAAACTTCACTCGTCGTGTTTGGAGGAAAAAGAAGGATGAATTGCATCCCAAGAACACCATCCCTACTGTGAAGCATGGGGGTGGTAACATCATGCTTTGGGGGTGCTTTTCTGCGAAGGGGACAGGACGACTGCACTGTATTAAGGAGAGGATGAATTGGGCCATTTATTGCGAGATTTTGAGCAACAAACTCCTACCCTCAGTCAGAGCATTGAAGATGGGTCGTGGCTGGGTCTTCCAACATGACAACGACCCGAAGCACACAGCCAGGATAACCAAGGAGTGGCTCCGTAAGAAGCATATCAAGGTTCTGGAGTGGCCTAGCCAGTCTCCAGACCTAAATCCAATAGAACATCTTTGGAGGGAGCTTAAAAACTCTGTGTTGCTCAGCGACAGCCCCGAAACCTGACAGATCTAGAGGAGATCCTGGCTTAGAGTCTCCAACTGGCTCATCTGTGTTGTTTTTGCTGATCATTGATTGAGAAGAGGTAAGGAATTCGGTCAGCTGTTTGCTATTGTGCGTTTGCTAATGAGCCTAGCTCACTAAGGTGTTACATTTGTTGCTGGGGGAGGAGTTTGGGAAGGAGTGTGTGTATATATAGAGACAGACTCATTAGCTGGCCTAATTCATTAGCTGAAAGTACTAGCTTCAAGTACTACATTAAGTACTAGTAAAGAGATATTGCAGGAGATAGTCAGGAGGTAGGCTGGAAGGTGGAAACAATACAAAAAAAAAAGGTAAGATTTGTTTGATTTAAAGTTACAAATTTATTTTTTTATTTTTTTCTCCTCTTTAAAATGGCAGACTTGGTTCAGTGCAGGAATTGTTGTGCATTTATTTCATGTTCCACTCTTTGGAGATTCGGATGCTGTCAGATCTGTAGACAGTTCTCCTTACTGCAGCAGGAAATTGCATTTTTGAAAGCTGAAATATTTAAATTATCTGTTAAACAAACTCCAGCTAGGACTGCTGCAATGCCACTGCCACAGAGGACCCCCAGAAATGGCAGATGGGTTAATGTAGGTTCTGGAAGTCTTAGAGTGGTGGATAGAAGACATGTCCCACAGTCGGTGGTTCTCCATAATTCATTTGCAGCACTCTCAGAATGTAAGGACAACATGGATATGGACTCAAGCACAGAGGGTGAGAAACCATCGACTCCTATGTCTAATGTATGCAACAAAAAAGATAAAGTGAAGTCTCAAAGGATGCAGCTGTTGCTGGGTGATTCAATCATAAGAAGTGTGGAGCTTAAAGAAAATGGTTTTGTGAGATGTCTCCCTGGGGCTACTGCTAGAAGAGATAGAAGACGTATTATTAATATTGTTAAGCAAGCAAAGCAGGAAGGGGACGTGGATGTTCTTGTCCATCTAGGGACAAATGACCTGGCTTGCAATGAAGTGTCAGAGGTGAAAAAATCTTTTATCACACTTGGTAATGACGTACAGGATTTTGCATCCACCATTTCATTTTCTGAAGTTCTGCCTGTGCATAATGTTCAGAATGATAGGCAGAGGCGCATAAAGGAGTTCAACATATGGCTTGGTAAATGGTGTCAAGAGCAAGGATTTGGCTTTGTTTCTCATGATAGCTCTACTTGGAATAGAAAGGAACTGTACAAAAAAGATGGTTTGCATCTTTCTCTCAAAGGAACAAATGTACTTAGTGAACAACTCCAAGAATTTGCGAAAGAGTATTTAAACTAGGAAGGGGGGGCAAAAGAGTGAAAATAAAAGAGTCCAATTGCCCCCCGAAACAATGCCAGAACAGGCCAGAAGCACTGAGGTTAAGAAATGATAAGCTCAGAGTCCTGTCTACAAATGCTCGCAGTTTAGGTAAAAAAATCAATGAACTTGGGTCAATAATGGCATCTGAGAATGTAGATTTAGTGGCTGTTACGGAGACATGGTTTAATGAAAGAAATGACTGGGACATAACCATACCAGGGTACTCTTTATACAGAAGAGACAGAGAAGGCAAGAAAGGAGGAGGAGTGGCCCTGTATGTGAAAGATAGCATTAAATCTAACCTAATACAAGTTGGTGAGGCCAACATAGAGTCAGTTTGGGTTACGTTGCAGTTTGCTAACCATGCAGTAACTCGTGTAGGTGTGATATATAGACCACCTGGTCAAGTTAAAGAACTAGATGATCTACTAGTTGAAGAAATAGCTAAAATGACAATGAAAGGAGAAGTTATCATTATGGGAGATTTCAATCTTCCAGATATAAACTGGAAAACCAAAATAGCAAGTTCTACCAGGAGTACAGATATTCTAAATTCCCTACTGGGGTTATCTCTACAACAAGTGGTTGAGGAGCCAACCCGGAGGGAGGCCATTTTGGATTTGGTATTCACAAACGGGGATTCGGTATATGATGTCATTGTAGGCGAAACCTTGGGATCTAGTGATCACCAGTCAGTGTGGTTTAATATAAGAACTGTGAAAGAGTCCCACCACACAAAAACAAAAGTTTTAGATTTTAGAAAAACAGACTTTTCAAAAATGAAATTAGTCATAAATGAGTCCTTATCAGACTGGAACGGATTACATGGAGTCCAGGAGAAATGGGACTACTTAAAAGGTGCATTATTGAAGGCAACAGAAAATTGCATTAGACTCGTCAGTAAAAGCAAAAAAAGGAGGAGACCAATGTGGTACTCAGCAGAAGTGGCCCAAATCATTAAAAATAAAAAGCTAGCATTTTGTAATTATAAAAAAACCCAGAGCAATGAAGATAAGGAAATCTACAAGATTAGGCAGAGAGAGGCCAAGCAAGTTATAAGAACTTCTAAAGCGCAGGCAGAAGAAAAACTAGCTCAGTCTATGAAAAAAGGGGATAAGACATTCTTCAGATATATAAATGAAAAAAGGAAATTAAAACAAGGAATAACTAAATTAAAAACAAAGGACGGAAGGTATGTAGAAGAGAATAAAGGGCTAGCCGACTGCCTTAATGAATACTTCTGTTCAGTTTTTACAAAAGAAAAAGGAGAAGGACCTCCACTAGAAAGAATGACTATTAAATCGTTTGATGCATGTATCTTTACAGAGGAAGATGTTCTAAGTTTGCTGTCTAAGGTGAAGACAGATAAGTCACAGGGGCCTGATGAGATACACCCAAAATTATTAAAAGAGCTTAGTGGTGAGCTGGCAAAACCGTTAACAGATTTATTTAACCAATCATTAGTAACAGGAGTCGTCCCGGAAGATTGGAAATTGGCAAATGTCGTGCCCATTCACAAGAAAGGTAGTAGGGAGGAATCGAGCAACTATAGACCAGTGAGTCTGACATCAATAGTAGGCAAATTAATGGAAACCCTATTAAAGGATAGGATTGTGGAACATCTAAAATCCCATGGATTGCAAGATGAAAAACAACATGGGTTTACTTCAGGGAGATCATGTCAAACAAATCTTATAGATTTTTTTGACTGGGTGAATAAAATAATAGACGGTGGAGGTGCAGTAGACATCGCATATCTAGATTTTAGTAAGGCTTTTGACACTGTCCCACATAGAAGACTTATCAATAAACTGCAGTCATTGAGCATGGACTCCCATATTGTTGAGTGGATTAGGCAGTGGCTGAGTGACAGACAACAGAGGGTTGTAGTCAATGGAGAACATTCAAAACAAGGTAATGTTACCAGTGGGGTTCCACAGGGATCTGTACTGGGACCGATTTTGTTTAATATCTTCATAAGTGATATTGCAAAAGGCCTCGCTGGTAAGGTTTGTCTTTTTGCTGATGACACAAAGATATGTAACAGGGTTGATGTTCCTGGAGGGAAACGCCAAATGGAAAAGGATTTAGGAAAACTAGAAGAATGGTCAGAACTCTGGAAACTGAAATTTAATGTGGATAAGTGCAAGATAATGCACCTGGGGCGTAAAAACCCAAGGGCAGAATATAGAATATTTGACACAGTCCTGACCTCAGTATCTGAGGAAAGGGATTTAGGAGTAATTATTTCAGAAGACTTAAAGGTGGGAAGACAATGTAATAGAGCAGCACGAAATGCCAGCAGAATGCTTGGATGTATAGGGAGAGGTATAAGCAGTAGAAAGAGTGAAGTGCTTATGCCGCTGTACAGAACACTGGTGAGACCTCACTTGGAGTATTGTGCGCAGTACTGGAGGCCATATCTCCAGAAGGATATAGATACTCTAGAGAGAGTTCAGAGAAGAGCTACTAAACTAGTACATGGATTGCAGGATAAAACTTACCAGGAAAGGTTAAAGGACCTTAATATGTATAGCTTGGAAGAAAGAAGAGACAGAGGGGATATGATAGAAACTTTTAAATACATAAAGGGAATCAACTCGGTAAAGGAAGAGAGCATATTTAAAAGAAGAAAAACTACCACAAGAGGACACAGTTTTAAATTAGAGGGGCAAAGGTTTAAAAGTAATATAAGGAAGTATTACTTTACTGAGAGAGTAGTGGATGCATGGAATAGCCTTCCTGCAGAAGTGGTAGCTGCAAATACAGTGAAGAGGTTTAAGCATGCATGGGATAGGCATAAGGCCATCCTTCATATAAGATAGGGCCGGGGGCTATCCATAGTATTCAGTATATTGGGCAGACTAGATGGGCCAAATGGTTCTTATCTGCCGACACATTCTATGTTTCTATGTTTCTATGTTTCTATCTGTGTGGAGGAGTGGGCCAAAATCCCTGTTGCAGTGTGTGCAAACCTGGTCAAGAACTACAGGAAACATTTGACCTCTGTAATTGCAAACAAAGGCTTCTGTACCAAATATTAACACAGATTTTCTCAGGTGTTCAAATACTTATGTTCAGCAGTGCAAGACAAAGAAATTCTTTAAAAATCATACAATGTGATTTCCTGAATATTTTTATTTTTTTAATTCTGTCTCTCAGAGTGGTAATGCACCTACAATGTGAATTCCAGACCCCTCCATGATTTCTAAGTGGGAGAACTTGCAAAATCGCAGGGTGTTCAACTACTTCTGTTTCTCACTGTAAATTCTCTAGCCGTAAACTGTACTGACCTGCAGAATAATAACGTTAGCATGTCATTTTTACCACAACAAAGGTGGAATTGCAGTTTACACCCTACAAATATATATATATATACTTATATATATATAGATATATATAGATATATATATAAAAAATTTTTACAGTTTTTTAATAAATGATATGGAACATTACATTGACCCATTAGAAAATACAACTCGGCCTACAAATAAAAACCCCCTCATACCCCTATGTTGAAGGAAAAAGATTTATACTGTTCAGAGGCAGGGAGGAAAAATCATTGCCCCCAAAATTTGCTTGGTCCCTAAAGGAAATGCATCACCAAAAATGTTTATTCTGTTTCCTGAATATTATTATGGGGTAGCCATGTTGTCTGAGTTGTTCTTAACAGCATTTAAAAAGCTTTAAGAAAATTGCTTTATGGCAGCCACACATGGTCCATAGACACAATCATCAGGAGGGGACCTGATTGACTTCTATGGGAGAGTTTTCTATGCAGCTCTGTGACCTGTGTGGAGGTCATTGTACAAGGAAATAATAGATAAGCTTTCACAATCATCTATTGTGAATGGTGAATAATGTCTTATCTATAGACAGAGGTGATATCTGTCATTCTAAACCTGTCTGTAATGATAAGGAGATAACTGCAGTAAAGTGATCTGTACAGACAAAGAAGTGGCACCTATTATTAGGCTTGGTGGCGAGTGCGAAAACTGCAGGATTTTATGGTTTTTGTTTAAATATAGATCTTTACATGGAAAATTAAACATAAAATCATAAAGAATTCTTGAAAAATATGTTAAACCATAAAACGCGATTTAAACACTAGGTCATTTTCTGATGACACATTCCCTTTATGGGGTCAACATTTCTTACATTCGCCTGTACTATTAATTTATTCTGTGATATTTTCGGTGGGAAAATAGTTGTTGACACCTCCTTTTCAAGCAGAAAATCTTCTCAAAAGTTCCTGTTGATAATTAATTTTTAACCAAACCTAAGAGCTACTCCCAGGCTCTTTTTTTTTATCTCTATTGGCTTAGTCTGGATGAATTGTTATTCCTTGTTAGAGGGGGACTCCATTCCATTGCATTCCTTTTTTTTTTTTTTCAACAAACCTTTTTTCTAGAGCATTTTACTAAAAAATGATCTGCTGTGGGACACAATTATTATGCCAAAAATGAAAACCATTTATGCCTTGCACTTCAGTTTGAAAAAGTGAAGATAAAATCTGTCATGGCTTGCTGGTAGGCCAGATTTTAGACACATTTATGAATTGTTTTTGTTTTGTTTTTTTAACGTCACATCATTTTTGCTCAATCTCAGTCCAGTAGGGATATGACTAATGCAGAACGAATCTAAGTATCTGAAGTGGACTTCGATCCGAATTTCAGGGAAAATACGATTCGCTGCAAAGCCAAATTTCCTCGTGCTTCGTGGTAATGAATAAATTTTCACTGAGATGGCGGTAAAAAAAAAAATCATACTTACCTCATCCATTTGAGTGCAAATAGGCGACCACGGGCAACTTGATTGAAGATCCCGCACGAAATCTCGTGCGTGGTGATGTATGATTTCACCACGCCGGCCACGCACTGCTCGAGATTTCGAGTGGGATCTTCAATCAAGATGGCCACGGCAGCCTTTCCGCGCTCAAATGGATGAGGTTAGTATTATTCTTTTTTTTATTTTAACTGATGAACCCCTGAAAGCCCTCATTTGTCATCTCAGATGCTGCGTTCAGCGATGAATGCGCATCTGAGAAGTTCAATGATAGGGGCGGTGCAATCGGCGCTTCCAGTCATTGCACCAGCTACTTACAAAGAAATGCTCTGAGTGACAAAGTGAATTTATTTGTGGAATTCGGCGAAGTAGCCGAATCTAATTTTATTAAACTGCTCATCTCTAGATATGACATAAAATTTGAAGAAACATTTCTAGACATTCTTAAAGATGCAGCAAATTTATTGACAATGTGCAGCAATTTTAATAAATTTGTCACACATAAAAGCAGAGTACTGATAAACAATAAAATAGCTTTTTTTCCATATGCAAATGAGTAGTAAAGTGCACTGAGGGCGGGCTCAAGCCACTGTATGCAACCTTTGCTCCTCCTGCTTCCTCTGGCAGTGTCTCCATCACCTTGTTGATTGTCAGGGACAGTTCCTGATTAGTCATCTTGTCAGGCCGTGTCCATCAAGAAGAAGAAGGATGGTCTGGAGGAGGATGCACGAGGAGCAAGGGTGAACATAGCGGCACATTGCCTTGAATTACACTTTTTAATGCATACAGTACAGTTAAAAGTTTTGCTTCTAGGTGTCCATGTTGCACAGTGGAGCCAATCTCACTAAAAGGTTACGTCGTGATTCACTGAGATATGGAGCCATCTGTGCAATGACATGAAGCGACTGGCTTATAATCCCCATGAAGTTTACTGTTGATTTAGCCGGTTTGCTTGTCCCCGAAAAAGTACAGTCTGTAATACATTAATTAAAGAGTAATTTTCTTAAACCAGCTGTGTTCATCATTTGTAAACTTTTGGCAAGTTGACGTCAGCTGCGAAAATCACTGCACTGATGAGATTTCCAGGCCAGGCTATCGTTAACCTCCCTGTTGTGTTTCCCCTCATTTGAATAACCATTTAAAAGCCAATCTTCCCTCTTTTAGAAATGTGCATTTTTAGGACTTTTTCCATTCGCCATCAAGCTCTTTTTTTTCTCTCTCTCTCTCTCTATCATTTTGTTGTGCTGTATGTCTAAATTTACTCCGGATGATTGAAGCATGCAATGAAAATCATCAATCAAATACCTGACACTTTGACACTCTACACGTCATGAAAACCACGCTCCGATTCGGTATACAGTTGTGTTAAAATGCTTTTTATGCCCCAGGTAACCTAATTGGTTTTACATTGTATTTATGACAAGAGGGAAAATACAGAGTATACAATGAATGTAGCAATTGCTGAAGTTTGAGAATATGCTTACACTGAAAGAAACAGGATTATCTGTCATTTAGTAAAGAGGTAAAGTACTATATAGGCAGGTTGTCATCATGTATTCTATGATCTGATTTAATCTGTATATATCTGTTATCTGTGAAGCATTCATCGATGACACCTAGTATACTGCCAACTGTGATATATATATATATATGTATATATATATATATATACACATACACTGAACAAAAATAAAAACACAATACTTTCGTTTTTGCTCCCATTTTGCATGAGCTGAACTCAAAGTTCTGAAACATTTTCTACATAAACAAAAGACCCATTACTCAAATATTGTTCACAAATCTGTCTAAATCTGTGTTAGTGAGCACTTCTCCTTTGCTGTGATAATCCATCCCACCTCACAGGTGTGGCATATCAAGGTGCTGATTAGACAGCATGAATATTGCACAGGTGTGCCTTAGACTGCCCACAATAAAAGGACACTCTGAAATGTGCACAGTTTTGCCTTACTTGGGGAAGGGGGGTCAGAAAACCAGTCAGTATCTGGTGTGGCCACCATTAGCCTCACGCAGTTTCAGATCTTTGAGTTCAGCTCATGCAAAATGGGAGCAAAACTGAAAGTGTTGCGTTTATTTTATTGTTCAGTGTATATATACTAGCAGAAGGATCCGCCTTTGCACGGGTATATTTCATCTATTTCATTTAATGTTTGTGTGTGTCGTTAAAAGATATTGACAGTATCCCCCATAACAGTGACCTCTACAGCCCCCTGCCCCTTTAACAGTGAACTCCACAGTCCCCCACCCTCTAACACTGCCCCCCACAGTGCCCCGCCACTTTAAAATGGGACCTCCACAGCAGCCCATCCCCTTAACTTTGACCTTCACAGCAGCCCTCCCCTTTAACAGTGAGTTTCACAGCACCCCACTCCCTTGACAGTGATCTCCTCAGGGGCCCACCTCCTTAACAGTCCGACCGAAACGTTGGGGTTTCTTTCATGGCCTGTTACATTTACACTTTCTCTGGATGGAACAAAATGATGTAAACTAAACGTTATGTATTAAAAGCATTTTCTAATAAGGATCTTAGGTGTGCCGTGGATTTCTCCTTTGAATAGATTGGCGTACGCTCCCTTAACAGTGACCTTCACAGTACACCGCTCCCTTAACAGTGTCCTCACAGTACCCTGCTGCCTTAACAGTGACCTCCACAGCAGTTGCCCCTTTAATAGTTGCCCCTTCCCCCTTAACAGTAACATCCACAATGAACGCCTCTTTAAAAGTGACCTCCACAGTGCCTGCCCCTTTAACATTGACCTCCACAGCGTCTTTCCCCTTTAATGCTAGGGCTAAACGACACTGAGGTCACTGTTAAAGGGGCGGGCACTGTGGAGGTCAGTGTTAAATAGGCGGACACTGTGGAGGTCAGTGGTCACTCTTAAGGGGGCAGGGGCAACTATTAACCACCTCAGCCCCCAGTGCTTATACACCCTGAAAGACCAGGCCACTTTTTACACTTCTGACCTACACTACTTTCACCGTTTATTGCTCGGTCATGCAACTTACCACCCAAATGAATTTTACCTCCTTTTCTTCTCACTAATCGAGCTTTCATTTGGTGGTATTTCATTGCTGCTGACATTTTTACTTTTTTTGTTATTAATCGAAATTTAACGATTTTTTTGCAAAAAAATGACATTTTTCACTTTCAGTTGTAAAATTTTGCAAAAAAAACGACATCCATATATAAATTTTGCTCTAAATTTATTGTTCTACATGTCTTTGATTAAAAAAAAATGTTTGGGTAAAAAAAAAATGGTTTGGGTAAAAGTTATAGCGTTTACAAACTATGGTACAAAAATGTGAATTTCCGCTTTTTGAAGCAGCTCTGACTTTCTGAGCACCTGTCATGTTTCCTGAGGTTCTACAATGGCCAGACAGTACAAACACCCCACAAATGACCCCATTTCGGAAAGTAGACACCCTAAGGTATTCACTGATGGGCATAGTGAGTTCATCGAACTTTTTATTTTTTGTCACAAGTTAGCGGAAAATGACACCCCAAAACACATTCCCCAACTTCTCCTGAGTACGGAGATACCAGATGTGTGACACTTTTTTGCAGCCTAGGTGGGCAAAGGGGCCCATATTTCAAAGAGCACCTTTCGGATTTCACTGGTCATTTTTTACAGAATTTGATTTCAAACTCCTTACCACACATTTGGGCCCCTAGAATGCCAGGGCAGTATAACTACCCCACAAGTGACCCCATTTTGGAAAGAAGACACCCCAAGGTATTCGCTGATGGGCATAGTGAGTTCATGGAAGTTTTTATTTTTTGTCACAAGTTAGTGGAATATGAGACTTTGTAAGGGGAAAAAAATAAATAAAAAATCATCATTTTCCACTAACTTGTGACAAAAAATAAAAAATTCTAGGAACTTGCCATGCCCCTCACGGAGTACCTTGGGGTGTCTTCTTTCCAAAATGGGGTCACTTGTGGGGTAGTTATACTGCCCTGGCATTTTCCAGGGGCCCTAATGTGTTGTAAGTAGGTAAATGACCTGTGAAATCCGAAAGGTGCTCTTTGGAATGTGGGCCCCTTTGCCCACCTAGGCTGCAAAAAAGTGTCACACATCTGGTATCGCCATATTCAGGAGAAGTTGGGGAATGTGTTTTGGGGTGTCATTTCACATATACCCATGCTGGGTGAGATAAATATCTTGGTCAAATGCCAACTTTGTATAAAAAAATGGGAAAAGTTGTCTTTTGCCAAGATATTTCTCTCACCCAGCATTAGTATATGTAAAATGACACCCCAAAACACATTCCCCAACTTCTCCTGAGTACGGAGATACCACATGTGTGGCACTTTTTTGCAGCCTAGATGCGCAAAGGGGCCCACATTCCTTTTATGAGGGCATTTTTAGACATTTGGATCCCAGACTTCTTCTCACGCTTTAGGGCCCCTAGAATGCCAGGGCAGTATAAATACCCCACATGTGACCCCATTTTGGAAAGAAGACACCCCAAGGTATTCAATGAGGGGCATGGCGAGTTTATAGAATTTTTTTTTTTTGCACAAGTTAGCGGAAATTGATTTTATTTATTTTTTTCTCACAAAGTCTCCCTTTCCGCTAACTTGGGACAAAAATTTCAATCTTTCATGGACTCAATATGCCCCTCACGGAATACCTTGGGGTGTCTTCTTTCCGAAATGGGGTCACATGTGGGGTATTTATACTGCCCTGGCATTCTAGGGGCCCTAAAGCGTGAGAAGAAGTCTGGAATATAAATGTCTAAAAATTTTTACGCATTTGGATTCCGTGAGGGGTATGGTGAGTTCATGTGAGATTTTATTTTTTGACACAAGTTAGTGGAATATGAGACTTTGTAAGAAAAAAAAAAAATTTCCGCTAACTTGGGCCAAAAAAATGTCTGAATGGAGCCTTACAGGGGGGTGATCAATGACAGGGGGGTGATCAATAACAGGGGGGTGATCAGGGAGTCTATATGGGGTGATCACCCCCCTGTCATTGATCACCCCCCTATAAGGCTCCATTCAGATGTCCGTATGTGTTTTGCGGATCCGATCCATGTATCCGTGGATCCGTAAAAATCATACGGACATCTGAATGCAGCCTGACAGGGGCGGTGATCAATGACAGGGGGGGTGATCAATGACAGGGGGGGTAATCAATGACAGGGGGGTGATCAGGGAGTCTATATGGGGTGATCACCACAGTCATTGATCACGCCCCTGTAAGGCTCCATTCAGATGTCCGTATGCGTTTTGCGGATCCGATCCATCTATCAGTGGATCCGTAAAAATCATGCGGACATCTGAATGGAGCTTTACAGGGGTGTGATCAATGACAGGGGGGTAATCAATGACAGGGGGGTGATCAGGGAGTCTATATGGGGTGATCACCACAGTCATTGATCACGCCCCTGTAAGGCTTTATTCAGACGTCCGTATGCGTTTTGCGGATCCGATCCATCTATCAGTGGATTCGTAAAAAATCATGCGGACATCTGAATGGATCTTACAGGGGGGTAATCAATGACAGGGGGGTGATCAGGGAGTCTATATGGGGTGATCACCACAGTCATTGATCACGCGCCTGTAAGGCTCCATTCAGATGTCCGTATGCGTTTTGCGGATCCGATCCATCTATCAGTGGATCCGTAAAAATCATGCGGACATCTGAATGGAGCTTTACAGGGGTGTGATCAATGACAGGGGGGTAATCAATGACAGGGGGGTGATCAGGTAGTCTATATGGGGTGATCACCACAGCCATTGATCACGCCCCTGTAAGGCTTTATTCAGACGTCCGTATGCGTTTTGCGGATCCGATCCATCTATCAGTGGATACGTAAAAATCATGCGGACATCTGAATGGATCTTACAGGGGGGTAATAAATGACAGGGGGGTGATCAGGGAGTCTATATGGGGTGATCACCACAGTCATTGATCACGCCCCTGTAAGGCTCCATTCAGATGTCTGTATGCGTTTTGCGGATCCGATCCATCTATCAGTGGATCCGTAAAAATCATGCGGACATCTGAATGGAGCTTTACAGGGGTGTGATCAATGACAGGGGGGTAATCAATGACAGGGGGGTGATCAGGTAGTCTATATGGGGTGATCAAGGGTGATCAGGGGCTAATAAGGGGTTAATAAGTGACGGGCGGGGTGTAGTGTAGTGTAGTGGTGCTTGGTGCTACTTTACTGAGCTGCCTGTGTCCTCTGGTGGTCGATCCAAACAAAGGGGACCACCAGAGGACCGGGTAGCAGGTATATTAGACGCTGTTATCAAAACAGCGTCTAATATACCTGTTAGGGGTTAAAAAAATCACATCTCCAGCCTGCCAGCGAACGATCGCCGCTGGCAGGCTGGAGATCAACTCTCTTACCTTCCGTTCCTGTGAGCGCGCGCGCCTGTGTGCGCGCGTTCACAGGAAATCCCGGCTCGCGCGAGATGACGCATATATGCGTGACTCTGCGCAGGGCTGCCACCTCCGGAACGCGAATCTGCGTTAGGCGGTCCGGAGGTGGTTAAAGGGGCAACTGCTGTGGAGGTCACTGTTAAAGCAGCAGGGTACTGTGAGGTCACTGTTAAGGGAGCGGGGTACTGTAAAGGTCACTGTTAAGGGAGTGGGCCCCTGAGGAGATCACTGTGAAGGGAGTGGGGTGCTGTGAAACTCGCTGTTAAAGGGGTGGGCTACTGTGAAGGTCAAAGTTAAGGGGATGGGTTGCTGTGGAGGTCCCATTTTAAAGTGGTGGGGCACTGTGGGGGGGGGGGGTCAGTGTTAAGGGGTGGGGGACTATGGAGTTCACTGTTAAAGGGGTGGGTTTGCTGTAGAGGTCACTGTTATGGGGGATACTGTCGAAATCTTTTAATGACACACACAAACATTAAATCATTAAATGAAATGGATTAAATACAGTATACCCGTGCGAAGCTGGGTCCTTCTGGGTCCTGTTTTACGACAACAATTGAGCCGCATCAACCAGAGAGAGAGAAGGGATTTATTTCAGGGTACTAAGAGGGATCAATCTCAAAAAATACCCTTCGTATCTACCTTTTGTGAAGCCAGTACCCAAGTAGGTAAAATTATCAATAAATATTGGCCAATTTTAGGCACTGAACACAAGAATATTCCTGAATTTCGCAATAGACCTATAATGTCATACAAGAAAGCTAGCAATCTTAAAGATAAACTAGTCAAAAATGACATAGGCACACAAAAGGGTACACATCAGTCTTTTCTAGCCCCTAAAAAGTGTGGCAGTTATCCATGCCTTCACTGTGTAAATTGCAAGTACATGGTGAAGGGACGTGATTTTACTCATCCAAAAACTGAGGTCTCATACCCTCTTAAATTTTATTTGACTTGCGATTCCAGTTATGTTATATATGTTTTATGGTGTCCTTGCAAGCTTTTGTATGTGGGGGAGACTACATGTTACTTCAAATCTCGCTTTAATCAACACCGTTTTTCAATACGGAAAAAACGGAAGGACTTGCCAGTCTCACACCACTTTGTGGACATGGGCCATGGTGAAAGTGATCTAAAATTTATGATCATAGACCATGTCCCATTGCCACGTACAGGAGGCAATCGCATAAAGATGCTTAAAAAACGCGAATCAGAGTGGATCTTTAAATTACAAACCATTAAACCGGGTGGCTTAAATGTGGAGTATAAACCATGGCTGTTCATATGATTGCACATATTCTTTTGTCCTGGTCGACATCAGTGATGAGAAATCTGTTATGTTTTTATTCTAAATATATTTGGATAATATATTTTTTAATTCACTATTTTATTTCACATATAGGACCTGTGGATGGAAGGGCCTAGCTCAGCAGGAGGTCAGATGCTTTGGATACGTGCGGCTTATCCCGGACCATATTGCACTTACTTTTGTATTCACACTGATGCGCTTCTGTATGCGTTTTTTTCCATTAATTATGACTAACTTTGGATGTTTTCTGCCCGTTAAGGGTTAATACAGGGGATGCTAGGGTAACAGCTGCCGCTGTCCCCCCCTCCCCCGTTCGCACATTCCGGATGATAGTGCATCGTAAGATAGCACATCACCCGGCCGTGCACCCTGGGTAGATTATCCTGTATTTCGTTAGGTCTTACATACTACTTTGTACTGTTGCTGAAGCGCTTCATTCATTTACGTTGTCTATGACGTGAGGGTCATGTGATGCACTATTGTGAACACGTGACCGCTCCTTCAGTGACGTCATGGACATGCGCAAGTCTAGTTCCGGGACGCCGTATCCACGAGACACAGCACGGAACCCTGTATCCACCTGCAATTTGAGCTTGCCTGACTCCATGCCTGGCCCTCCTACGGTGTTGCATACACAGGTGACAATTATTCACTGTAGATTATCACTTGACTGTAATAAGTATATACTTGTTGTACCGACGGCCCCATATATTAGAGTTATACGTACCCATGTATTGGATTGCATTGTCCCTCTGATATGATGTCCGGATGTATCCACATGAAATGTTTTGTACTTTATTTTTCACTATTTTGTTTAAGTATCACTTATGGATGTTAATTTGACATGACTATATAAATACTCACAATTGGATTTGATGTATTGCTTGAAAATGGTCCCAGCAAGCGGACCGAAACGTCGCTGCTTGGGTGAATAAAGGATCCCACAATTTTTCACCATATGGATGTGCTGCGGTGTGTTTATTCTTCTGGTTATTTGACACTGTGGTTAAGTGTCGACACCGCTGGCACCCAATGCTTGCTACAAGGAGTGCTGCCCTGAACTTTCATCTATATATATATATATATATATATATATATATATATATATATATATACACACACAGAAAATTATTATTCAAAAAGAGTGGTGCAAATTTATAGTCTCAGGAGAAAGAATTTATTAATATGAAACTTTCTACACACTTTCTATTAACGTTTCATGCTAAGGGTGCACAACCCACAGCCCCTGTCCTACTGGACGGAAACACAGCTTACAGTCATGGCCGGCGCTTCCATAGAGGCAAAGGAGGCAATTGCCCCCGGGCCCCCGAGTCCTTAGGGGCCCCCCCGCGCCAGCCCGCAACTAACTATAGGCAGGACAGTCACACAGGGAGATGAGCGCTTCTATTGTGGAAGCGCTCATCTCCAGTCATCTGTATCGCCGTCCTCAGGATAGCGATACAGATGGCTGTGCAGCAGGGCAGGGGAGAGGTGTGTCCCTTCCCCTTCCTCTGATAGGCTGCCGGCACTAGGCCGGCAGCCTATCAGAGGCCGGCGCAGGTGGCGCGATGATGTCATCGCGCCGCCTGAGCCCTGAGTCGTAAAGCGCGGGACACAGGCTGGAAGAGGCCTGCATCATATCGCTGCCAAGGAGGTAAGTATAAGTGTTTTTTTTTGTTGTTGTTGTCAATACTGGTGGATACTGGCACATGATGGGGGGCTCTGGCTACTGGCACATGATCAGGGGGGGCCTATGGCTACTGGGACATGATGGGGAGCCTATGGCTATTGGCGCATGTTGATGGGGGGGCTCAGGCTACTGGCACATGATAGGGGGGGCTATGGCTACTGGCACATGATAGGGGGGGGCTATGGCTACTGGCACATTATAGGGGGGCCTATGGCTACTGGCACATTATAGGGGGACTATGGCTACTGGCACATGTTGATGGGGGGGCTCAGGCTACTGGCACATGATATGAGGGGGCTCTGGCTACTGGCACATGATATGGGGGGGCTCTGGCTACTGGCACATGATATAGGGGGGCCTATGGCTACTGGCACATGATGGGGGGCCTATGGCTACTGGCACAAGTTGATGGGGGCTCAGGCTACTGGCACATGATAGGGGGGCTCAGGCTACTGGCACATGATTGGGGGGGCTCAGGCTACTGGCACATGATGGGGGGGCTATGGCTACTGGCACATGATAGGGGAGGGGGGCTATGGCTACTGGCACATTATAGGGGGGCCTATGGCTACTGGAACATTATAGGGGGACTATGGCTACTGGCACATTATAGGGGGACTATGGCTACTGGCACATGTTGATGGGGGGGCTCAGGCTACTGGCACATGATATGAGGGGGCTCTGGCTACTGGCACATGATATGGGGGGGGCTCTGGCTACTGGCACATGATATAGGGGGGCCTATGGCTACTGGCACATGATGGGGGGCCTATGGCTACTGGCACATGTTGATGGGGGGCTCAGGCTACTGGCACATGATAGGGGGGGCTCAGGCTACTGGCACATGATAGGGGGGGCTCAGGCTACTGGCACATGATGGGGGGGCTCTGGCTACTGGCACATTATTGGGGGACATCTATGGGGGCACTTATTACTGGCACATTGGGGGCACTTATTACTGGCACATTATTGGTGGGCACTATAGGGGCATCTACTGAGGCCACAAAGAACGGTTATTTTATATGGGGGCTCTGTATAGGGGCATTTTATACTGGGACACATTATGGTGGGTACTATGGGGAAGGTGGTAGAGGAGTACTATGGGGTCATCTACGGGGGGCACTAAGAAGGGGTATTATATACTTACAAATTATGGGGGACACTGAGGGCATCTACTGGGGCACTATATATGGGGCATTTTATACTGGTACATTATGGGGGGCACATTATAAGGAGAATTATTTCTACTGGGGGGGCATTATGGTGGGCTTTATTACTCCCCCATGATATGAGCCGCTAGTAGCAGCACCAGCCTCTCCCTGCTCTGCTATCCCCCCGCCCCTTCTCCAAATCCTTATTATGAAATCTCTCTCATTAGGATAAAACACATCATCAGCTCCACCGAGCCCCCGGCCAAAGTGTGGAAGTGGTGTCCGAGATCCCCAAGGGTCAAGCCAAGTAGTTGTAAGTTTTCATATGAAATATGTTTATGTTATACACATATAGCCTACACCGTGCCCCACAATATACAGGTTCTTCTGTAAAAGTCATCAAGTGTCATGGGGGGGGGGGGGGGGGGCCTTATTGTTTTTTGCCCCAGGGCCCCATTTCAGCTAGAACCGGCCCTGCTTACAGTTCCTGTACTCTAGCAGTACCAGGTTGAGTCCCCAGCTGTCAGTACCAGCAGGGGACCTGAGGAGAAGACAGAAGCAGTTTATTACCACTTCTGTCTTCTCCTTCAGATAGGTGCATACTAGCGCTCAATAAGCACTATACAGTGAACAGAGGAAGCAGCTATTTCTATTGGACCCGGTGATCACATGATCGCTGGGTGTCTCGAGGTCAGAGGAGAACAGAGCTGCAAGGTCTGAGTAGACCCTGATCAGCTCTACCTTGTACAAAGCCCCCCACAGGGTGACAATTTATGTGGCAAAAGTATATTTAAAAAAATATGTAATAAAAATTATAAAAAAATATATATAAAATTTTTTAAATACAATGAAATATATAAAAAAAGTTAAAAAAGATAACAAACAATGTGTGTGTATATACATATATATATATATATATATATCCCACACAAAACAAAACCGTCACCATTGTCACCCCATTCACGCGAAACTATACTTGAAAGTAGACAAAAGAAAAATCACTGCAGCTCTCACCTACCACCTCCTAGTGGAGCACGGATGTTCAGACCTGGACTCAGTCTGGAGCAGAATATGAAAAGAACACGGATTCCAGCTCTTCACAATAAAAAAGCTTTTATTCGACTTCCATACAAAATCCGACATCAAAAGTGAGACATATTGTTGTGACGCGTTTCGGGCTGTTACATCCTAGCCCTTCATCAAGACAAACAAATAAACTAAAAACCTCCATTTTATACACAGTCAAAAGACCTGCCCACTTGATTGAATGATTTCCATCACCTGGAGCAAACACCTGGTGGCCATAGAATACTGGTCATAGGGAAAACAATCTCAATCAGGTGGGACGGAACTCTTAATCGAAGAAAACCAAGTCATTTATATTGTAAGGTTAAATCATGTTTCCTATTTAACCCTTTAGGTATACATGTTCCAAGATTGAACATCCAATAAGTTTCTCTACTATAAAGTTTCTGTCTGCGATCTGCCCCTCTAACCGGAACAGTAACTCTTTCGACCCCTTGCACATAAAACGCAGAGGTATCGCCCTTGTGTACTATCGCAAAGTGTGATGTGGCTGCTGAAACATTGCGCGTTGAGACATGTGGGATGTCACTCAGATGTTTTCGAATTCTCACTTTGAGCTGATTAATCGTGCATCCAACATATTGCAACGCGCAGGTTCGACATGTGATGACATAAACAACATACATACTGTATAACTATATACATATTGTATAACAAAAAGAACAAAACAGGAAACTAAATGTAATAATTTATTTTGGTGTCACTTTGCATATTTAAAGAATAAGGAGCTATAGTTTGAAAAAGACTGACTTTTTAAAAATGCTTTGCACAGTTTCCCACAAATAATGCAAAAAAAAAAGAAAAATATATGTTAATAAATGTATTAAAAAGCCCTATGTCTCACATAAAAAAAGTTTCAAAAATAATTTTGGTAGTCCAACAAATAAAAAAGTGACAACTGTTTGAACCACCAAGTGTGCTAAATCACAAAAAAGTGTCATTAAGGGCTCATGCACACGACCGTATGTATTTTGCGGTCCACAAAAAACTGATCCGCAAAAAATATGGATGACGTCCGTGTGCATTCCGTATTTTGCGGAACGGAACGGCTGGCCCCTAATAGAACAGCACTATCCTTGTCCATGATGCAGACAATAATAGGACATGTTCTATTTTTTTGCGGAACGGAAATACGGAATGCACACGGAGTAACTTCTGTTTTTTTGCGGACCCATTGAAATGAATGGCTCTGTATACGGTCCGCAAAAAAAAAAACCGAAACGGACACGGAAAGAATATACGTTCGTGTGCATGAGGCCTAAGGCCTGGTCATTAAAGGGTTAACTAATAAGCGCCTTCCCTTCTACTATGGAAAAGTGCTTACTGGTTATTTCAAGGCACCCATAACTGGGGCAGGAGGCTATAACCAGTGAGTGCTATCCTCAGCAGAGAAGGAAAGCACTTTTTTATAAATAGGAGGCAGGATGGAAGGAAATGTCGCCACTTAAAGGGGTGTTCTGGTAAAAAAGATTTTTAACAGGTTCCTGAAGCATGGCCCCTGAATCAGCAGATTCATATTTACCTGCTCCATGCCGCCCCCGCTATCTCCATCTTCCTGTTTGCTGTACATCCGGATGTATGGTCACATAAACCTCTCCAGCCAATGACTGGCTTCAGCAGTGAAATGCTGCTTGTGGCCACATCACCGCTGAAGCCAGTCATTGGCTGGAGAGGTTTATGTGACCATGGCCATAGCTAGCCAGATGTTATCAGTGCTGGGACCGGAAGTTAGAGACAGCGGGGGCAGAGCGGAGGACCAGAGCGGCTGTTTCAGTGGCCATGCTGCAGACAATCATTTTTACCTGGAAATCCCTTTAAGCTCCTATTACACTACACGATATTCGGGACAATTACTGGGAACAAGTCTTCATAGATACGGTCATTCCTGATATCTGGTCGGTATAATCCAGCTGATTTGCATATTTTTGCAGGATGAAAGACGTACAACTATCATCAGCACATGTCTGGCGGGCTACCAATTATCAATAGAAGTGAATGAGGGAGAAAGTCATTGCTCTATTCACCAAAACAGTCAGCAGATTTTATGTACCATAAAAACTTTGCTTCGATGAGTTTTTCCCTACCTTGGCACGGGAATTTATTCATATCTGAGAGGAAAATTTACAGCTGTAGCTGTTTGCTGGCGTTTTGACCTGTATTTGCTTCTATTGGGATCAAGGTCTATTTCAGCAATAAAGTCCCCTCGACAATCATCAGAAGAGGATTAAATGCAGCTGCAATATGAATGTGCCGCTGAATCGGTTTACAAGGCGATGCTTGTCACGGCCCAGCAGCTGCACCTGCCTCCATTGTCATGCGGCCAGCTAGTCAGATGTGAGGGCCAGGTTATCCATCCAAACGAGGCCTTGACTAAACAAACACATCTAGAAAACCACGTGTGCCCTCTGGTATAAATGACTCTCCAAATACATGAGGCAGGCGTATTTTGATACAGCCTTGGATATGTGGCTCTCATCCAGTTTCAAAGATGAAAACCTCTGAGGAACATGTGCTGAACTATGGAGAACGTAGGCCCAATTCATCCACATAAACTACCTTTTGCAATCCAACAGCTTGTAGCCCTATGCACCATACCAGTTTATCTATTTATCTACAGTCTATCCACTAGATCTAGCACGTGTATTCTCAATCAACACTGAGAGGCATTTTCCATAACTCAGTCTGGCTTCATTAGCGGAGACTCCCTGCCCTGTACTCTAAGGCCTCTTTCACACAGGCGTCGCATGTGAGGGGCCGGATAGGATGCGGGTGCGTCGCTGGAAAATCGTGCGATTTTGCCTGCGAGTGGGGTGAGTTTTGTATGCGATTGCGTTGCGTTCTTCAGTTCTTTCCGCGCGAGTGCAATGCATTTTTCACGCGCGTGAGAAAAAACTGAATGTGGTACTCAGACTCAAACCCGGACTTCTTCACTGAAGTTCGGGTTTGGGTTAGGTATTCTGTAGATTTTAATATTTTCCCTTATAACATGGTTATAAGGGAAAATAATAGCATTCTTAATACAGAATGCATAGTACAATAGGGATAAAGAAAAAAAATAAAGGAAATTAAACTCACCTCATCCACTTGTTCGCGCAGCCCGGCTTGTCTTCTTTCTTCTTCTTTAAGGACCTGGGAGAAAAGGACCTTTGGTGACATCACTGCGCTCATCACATGGTCCATCACCATGGTCCATTTCCTTGATTGACAGGACAGTGATTATGCAGGAACCGTCAGTCAAGAAGTGGCTGGCAGAGGAAAGGTGCACAGAGTCACTTAGACCCACCCCCAGTGCACTTGACTGCTCATATACATAAGGATTATAAGTACATTTGTCTCAAGAAGGAAGCAACAGATCACTAAGTGAAAAGTATCATTACATTCAGCTGAGCTAGCACAAGTAGGGTGGACAGACGTCCAGTTTTTAGATTCCTGGTCCTCCGTCCGGCGCAAGGCCAGGACGGACGGCCAGAAGTCCTCCTTTTTTGTTGTTATGGGTGACGGCGGCGGGCAGGGCCCGGCAATACGTTTGGATCTGCGCGCTTACGTCAACGTTATATCAGCGCGCACTAACTACACCGGCCAATTGTGCAGGCGGGAACTGGAGTGAGAGGAGCGCGGGACTGGAGGACCCACGGATGTGCTGCCTGCGCAGCGCAGTGCGGCAGCGGCGGTGCCAGTCAAGCACACAGCACTACTACTAGTCTGCCATACTGCCCACTTGCCTAGTGTAGTGCCGAGCTCTATATAACTCATTGACGCACAGAGTAATTCACCCCATCGCCCATTCGCCCACCTCGCCTCGCTCTCTCTCCCCATCTAAGCGGAACCAGCCAGCGAGTATAATAACATGATTTATTATTTTAACTCCTTCCCTGCCATTAGCAATTTTAACCTCTTAAGGACACAGGGCATACTGGTACGCCCTGATGTCCCGGTACTTAAGGACACAGGGCGTACTGTGTATTTCCGATCACCGCCGCGCGGCGGGCGGTGTCCGGAACAAGGTGCCTGCTCAAATAATTGAGCAGGCACCTTGGCTAAATGCGCAGGGGGAGTCCCGTGACCCCCCCCCCCCATGTCGGCGATTGCCGCAAACCACAGGTCAATTCCGACCTGCGGTTTGCGGCTTTTACCTGGTGTGGCGGCGGCGGTGCCATCGGGTCCCCATGCGGCTGTAGGGGGGACCCGATGGCCTGGAAGGCAGCACGATGCCTTCCTGAGGCATCGGCGCTGCCTTCCTGTGACGAGCCTGTGAGATCCAGCCCCCTGGATCTCACAGACCGGAAGCTGTATGAGTAATACTCACTGTATTACTCATACAGCCAATGCATTCCAATACAGAAGTATTGTAATGCATTGTAAAGGATTAGACCCCCAAAAGTTGAAGTCCCAAAGTGGGACAAAAAATAAAGTGAAAAAAAAAAGTTGAAAAAATAAAGGTTTCCCGCAAAAATTAAAAGTTTCAAGTAAAAAAAAAAAAACGTCATTTTCCCCAAATAAAGTTAAAAAAAATTGGTAACAAATAGGGGAAAAAAAAAGTTGACATATTAGGTATCGCCGCATCCGGATCAACCGGCTCTATAAAACATATCACATAACCTAACCCCTCAGATGAACACCGTAAAAAATAAAAAATAAAAACTGTGCTAAATAAACAATTTTTTTGTCACCTTACATCACAGCAAGCAATCAAAAAGTTTATGCACTTCAAAATAGAACCAATCCAACCGTCACCTCATCCCGCAAAAAATTAACCCCTACCTGAGACAATCGCCCAAAAAATAAAAACACTATGGCTCAGAATATGGAGACACTAAAACATCATTTTTTTTGTATCAAAAATGATATTATTGTGTAAAACTTACATAAAAAAGTATACATATATGGTAACGCCGTGTCTGTATCGACCGTCTCTATGAAAATATTACATGACCTAACCCCTCAGATGAACACAGTAAAAAATAAAAAATAAAAACTGTGCTAAATAAACCATTTTTTGTCACCTTACATCACAAAAAGAGTAATAGCAAGCGATCAAAAAGTCATATACACCCCAAAATAGTGCCAATCAAATCGTCATCTCATCCCGCAAAAAATAAGACCCTACCTAAGATAATGGCCTAAAAACTGAAAAAACTATGGCTCTCAGAATATGAATACACTAAAACATGATTTTTTTTGTTTAAAAAATGAAATCATTGTGTAAAACTTACATAAATAAAAAAAGCATACATATTAGGTATCGCCGCGTCCGTAATAACTTGCTATATAAAAATATCACATGACCTAACCCCTCAGGCGAATACCATAAAGAAAGAAAAATAAACACGGTGTAAAAAAAGCCATTTTTTGTCACCTTACATCACAAAAAGTGTAATAGCAAGCGATCAAAAAGTCATACGCACCCCAAAATAGTGCCAATCAAACCATCATCTCATCCCGCAAAAATCATACTCTACCCTAGATAATCGCCCAAAAACTGAAAAAACTATGGCTCTCAGACTACGGAAACACTAAAACATGATTTTTTTTGTTTCAAAAATGAAATCATTGTGTAAAAGTTACATAAATAAAAAAAGTATACATATTAGGTATCTCCGCATCTGTGACAACCTGGTCTATAAAAATACCACATGATCTAACCTGTCAGATGAATGTTGTAAATAACAAAAAATAAAAACGGTGCCAAAACAGCTATTTCTTGTTACCTTGCCTCACAAAAAGTGTAATATAGAGCAACCAAAAATCATATGTACCCTAAAATAGTACCAACAAAACTGCCACCCTATCCCGTAGTTTCTAAAATGGGGTCACTTTTTTGGAGTTTCTACTCTAGAGGTGTATCAGGGGGGCTTCAAATGGGACATGGTGTAAAAAAAAATAGTCCAGCAAAATCTCCCTTCCAAAAACTGTATGGCATTCCTTTCCTTCTGCGCCCTCCGTGTGCCCGTACAGCGGTTTACGACCACATATGGGGTGTTTCTGTAAACTACAGAATCAGAGCCATAAATATTGAGTTTTGTTTAGCTGTTAACCCTTGCTTTGTTACTGGAAAAAAATTATTAAAATGGAAAATCTGCCAAAAAAGTGAAATTTTGAAATTGTATCTCTATTTTACATTAATTCTTGTGGAACACCTAAAGGGTTAGTAAAGTTTGTAAAATCCGTTTTGAATATCTTGAGGGGTGTAGTTTCTAGAATGGGGTCATTTTTGTGTGGTTTCTATTATGTAAGTCTCACAAAGTGACTTCAGATCTGAACTGGTCCTTGAAAAGTGGGTTTTTGAAAATTTCTGAAAAATTTGCTTCTAAACTTCTAAGCCTTGTAACATCCCCAAAAAATAAAATGTCATTCCCAAAATGATCCAAACATGAAGTAGACATATGTGGAATGTAAAGTCATAACTATTTCTGTAGGTATTACTATGTATTATAGAAGTAGAAATATTGAAACTTGGAAATTTGCTAATTTTTCAAAATTTTTGGCAAATTTTGTATTTTTTTATAAATAAAAATGAATTTTTTTGACTCCATTTTACCAGTGTCATGAAGTACAATATGTGATGAAAAAACTGTCTCAGAATGGCCTGGATTAGTCAAAGCATTTTAAAGTTATCACCACATAAAGTGACACTGGTCAGATTTGCAAAAAATGGCCTGGTCCTGAAGGTAAAAATGAGCCCTAAGGGGTTAATATTAATTCAGACAACCTCCTTGTTTTGTGGGGTACACCGTACAGTCACTGGTCTGTGCTGTGGACGGCCGGGGATTGCTAAAAGGGAGGGAAGGGCAAGCACTGCTAATTATGAAAGGGTTAATAATAACTACTGTGTGGGAACAGCTGAAAGGGTGGAATAAGTAAGTGTGAAGAGGGGACTGAAAGGAGTTGATTAAGGCCTCATGCACACGAACGTATTTTTTTGCGGTCCGCAAAAACGGGTCCCGTTTTTCCGTGATCCGTGACCGTTTTTTCGTCCGTGGGTCTTCCTTGATTTTTGGAGGATCCACGGACATGAAAAAAAAGTCGTTTTGGTGTCCGCCTGGCCGTGCGGAGCCAAACGGATCCGTCCTGAATTACAATGCAAGTCAATGGGGACGGATCCGTTTGACGTTGACACAATATGGTGCCATTTCAAACGGATCCGTCCCCATTGACTTTCAATGTAAAGTCTGGAGTCCCTTTTATACCATCGGATCGGAGTTTTCTCCAATCCGATGGTATATTTTAACTTGAAGCGTCCCCATCACCATGGGAACGCCTCTATGTTAGAATATACTGTCGGATATGAGTTAGATCGTGAAACCTCATTTCCGACAGTATATTCTAACACAGAGGCGTTCCCATAGTGATGGGGACGCTTCTAGTTAGAATATACTACAAACTGTGTACATGACTGCCCCCTGCTGCCTGGCAGCACCCGATCTCTTACAGGGGGCCGTGATCAGCACAATTAACCCCTCAGGTGCCGCACCTGAAGGGGTTAATTGTACTATCATATCCCCCTGTAAGAGATCAGGGCTGCCAGGCAGCAGGGGGCAGACCCCACCCCCTCCCCAGTTTGAATATCATTGGTGGCCAGTGCGGCCCCCCCCCCCCCTTCCTCCCGCTATTGTAATAATTCGTTGGTGGCACAGTGTGCGCCCCCCATCGGCCCCCCCTCCCTCTATAGCATTAACAACATTGGTGGCCAGTGTGCGGCCTCCCATCTACCCCCCCCCCCTCCCGATCATTGGTGGCAGCGGGTTACTAGCAATAGTACAATAGTAAAAGATTCATACTTACCTGGGAGCTGCGATGTTTGTGTCCGGCCGGGAGCTCCTCCTACTGGTAAGTGACAGTTCATTTAGCAATGCGCCGCACAGACCTGTCACTTAACAGTAGGTGGAGCTCCCGGCCGGACACGAACATCGCAGCAGCCGGTAAGTATGAATCTTCTACTATTGTACTATTGCTAAGTAACCATGGCAACCAGGACTGTAGTAGCGTCCTGGTTGCCATGGTTACCGATCGGAGCCCCAGCGATTAAACTGGGACTCCGATCGGAACTCCGCTGCCACCAATGATGGGGGGGGGGAAGATGGGAGGCCGCACACTGGCCACCAATGTTGTTAATGCTATAGAGGGAGGGGGGGCCGATGGGGGGCGGGAGGGGAGGGGGGGCGCACACTGTGCCACCAACAAATTATTACAATAGAGGGAGGGAGAGGGGGGGGGCGCACACTGTGCCACCAACGAATTATTACAATAGAGGGAGGGGGGGGGCCGCACTGGCCACCAATGATATTCAAACTGGGGAGGGGGGGAGGGTCTGCCCCCTGCTGCCTGGCAGCCCTGATCTCTTACAGGGGGCCGTGATCAGCACAATTAACCCCTTCAGGTGCGGCACCTGAAGGGGTTAATTGTGCTGATCACGGCCCCCTGTAAGAGATCGGGTGCTGCCAGGCAGCAGGGGGCAGTCTTGTACACAGTTTGTAGTGTATTCTAACTAGAAGCGTCCCCATCACCATGGGGACGCCTCTGTGTTAGAATATACTGTCAAAACTGCCACCTTATCCCATAGTTTCTAAAATGGGGTCACTTTTTTGGAGTTTCTACTCTAGGGGTTCATCAGGGGGGCTTCAAATGGGACATGGTGTCCAAAAACCAGTCCAGCAAAATCTGCCTTCCAAAAACCATATGGCGTTCCTTTCCTTCTGCGCCCTGCCGTGTGCCCATACAGCAGTTTTCGACCACATACGGGGTGTTTCTGTAAACGACAGAATCAGGGCAATAAATATAAATTTTTGTTTGGCTGTTAACCCTTACTTTGTTAGAGGAAAAAAATGGATTAAAATGGAAAATCTGCCAAAAAAGTAAAATTCTGAAATTTCATCTCCATTTTCCATGAATTCTTGTGGAACACCTAAAGGGTTAACAAAGTTTGTAAAAGCAGTTTTGAATACCTTGAGGGTGTAGTTTCTAAAATGGGGTCATTTTTGGGTGGTTTCTGTTATGTAAGCCTCACAGAGTGACTTCAAAAGTGGGTTTTGGAAATTTTCTTTAAAATTTCAAGATTTGCTTTTAAACTTCTAAGCCTTCTAACATCCAGAAAAAATAAAATGAAGTAGACATATGGGGAATGTAAAGTATTAACTATTTTGGAGGTATTACTATCTATTATAAAAGTAGAGAAATTGAAATTTGCTAATTTTTGTAAATTTTTCTAAATTTAGTATTTTTTTTATAAATAAAAATGAATTTTTTAACTCAATTTTACTACTGTCATGAAGTACAATATGTGACAAGAAAACAATCTCATAATGGCTTGGATAAGTAAAAGCATTTTAAAGTTATCACCACATAAAATGACACATGTCAGATTTGCAAAAAATGGCCTAGTCCTTAAGGTAAAATATGGCAGTGCAGAGAAAGGCCTCCTGCACACAACCGTCTTTTTCCCCCGTTTACTGGCCGTTTTTTGCATTCCGTATACGGTCCGTATACGGAACCATTCATTTCAATGGTTCCGCAAAAAAAACGGAATGTACTCCGTATGCATTCCGTTTCCGTATTTCCGTTTTTCCATTCCGTCTAAAGATAGAACATGTCCTATTATTGCCCGCAAATCACGTTCCGTGGCTCCATTCAAGTCAATGGGTCCGCAAAAAAACTGAACACATACGGAAATGCATCCGTATGTCTTCCGTTTCCGTTCTGTTTCCGTTCTGTTTTTTGAAGAACCATCTATTGGAAATGTTATGCCCAGCCCAATTTTATCTATGTAATTACTGTATACCTTATATGCCATACGGAAAAACGGAACGGAAAAACGGAACAGAAACGAAAACACAACGGAAACAAAAAACGGAACAACGGATCCGTGAAAAACGGACCGCAAAACACTGAAACAGCCATGGTAGTGTGCAGGAGGCCTAACTAAACCTTTGTTACAATTTTTTATATGTTGTCCCTAATGCCCTAATAAAACTTTTTCTAATATAATTTATTAATACATTTTCTATTTTTATTATACTTTTCCCTCCCTAAAGCGCACCATTCACTGTTTGCTTAAAACTCCGTTCTCCGTACACCGCTGACAACTCAGCGGTGTACGGAGTACGGAGTACACATTTTATGAATGTGCTGCAGCAGCGTTGTGAGTACTGGGCAGGAGCCCATATTGCTGCTCCTGCCCGTGCACTCTGGACGATTACTAACTCCTGGAATAGCACATGGGTACTCTGTACCCATGTACTATGCCAGGATTAGTTGAGCGCAGCGGTTCCTGTTTCTGCCTGCTCCGCTAAGCTAAGAGCCGACATCCAGTTCTCTTAGCTTAGCAGAGTAGACAGAAGTAGGAGCCGCTCCGCTCAACTAATCCTGGCATAGTACATGGGTACAGAGTACCCATGTGCTATGCTAGGAGTTAGTAATATTAGTAATATGTGCTCCTGCCCAGTACTCACAACGCTGCTGCTGCCCATTCATTTCCTCTCAACACTGGAATGCTCCTCAAACATATCTTTTACTCTTTTCTCTTTACTTCTCTCTGGCTGTTCTCTGTTTTCATTTGCTCTCTTCACTGTCTAGACACTGTCTGCCTTCTCTGACCTAACTACTCCTCCCTATGGGGAGAGGGTGACAACAGCCCCACCTAGTGATAGGAACTAAGGCATATTAACTCCTCATGCAAAATAAAATACATGAAATGCATGCATCACACAAAGCACATTTTTAACCCTTTTGCAATGTACCCATACCGTACTAGTGGGACGCTACGCTTAGCAATCACAAAGCTTTGACTTTAAAGGGGTTGTCTCCAATCACAAGAGCAGAGGTCCCAGGTTCCCAAATGAATTGAGCGTCCATCTTATAGAATAGGGATAAGTTATCTTGGGACAGCCCCTTTAACTGCTTGCAGACTGCCCATAGACTATAAATGTCCGGGTTGTCAGCCAACAACTGTGCAAGGATGTTCCTGTATGTCCTTGCAGAGTTGGCAGCTACATGCTAAGTGTGCAGCTGTGGGAGCAGGAAGCACAGTGTCAGTGACAGCAGGGTTCCCCATAGAGAAGACATGGATGTTTTTTTTTTTTTTTTACCATTGCTGTATACACATCTCTTAATCAGTGCTGTATATACAGATCAGGTAGCGCCAATGGAGCTTCAGTCCCAGTAATCATATGATCACTGGGGGTCAAGTAGTTTCATGGGATGATGGGTCTTAGCAGACCCAGATCAGTTGTACATTAAGGGGGGACTGTATTTTTCCTGTAACTGGAGCTAATATGTCAGCTCCTGGTATAGGAGAAATTAGCATTAAAAAATGCAATAAGAAACAATAAACAAACACCACCACACGCCACACCTCAGCTCCGAGCTCCACCCAGGCCACGTGACCCATGTCAAACCAGGGGTTGACGTGGGAGGCTGGGGAGCTGCAGAAAGATTCCCCGTACTCAGAGACAGTACGATTCCCTCAACAGGCCTGGCCATGCTGAGGTGGTCTGCCTGAAAGGTGTACAACCTTTTTAATGTAAGTGCACCGTTCTTGTGAATAGATTGTAAACACTCACATATACTTTCCTGCACCATATCGGGCAAGACGACAAGATTATTCATGTACAACAGAGATATTACTACATATTGGATTCATGCTGATGCTTTCTGTTTTGGGAAGCATCATCTAAATGTAAAGTAGTAGGATCTGCTCTCATTACGTCCCCAAAATCTGATTTAAATGGGCATTAAATGTTTGTCTATAGTCAAGAAGGAAGCCTCTTAAGATGCAAATAGCAATATTTTCCGAAATTTTCTCTGCATCATCGACTCTTGCATCTAATATCTCCTCCTCTAATGTATACTAAGAAAAGATGCAGCGAGATTGATGTGAACTTTAAATCTGGAACAATCCATGAATAAATGTATGAGGCTTTTTATTCGCCAGCTTATCCCCCCTAAGTAGACTGAAAACGAGTTAACCTTTTGACAGTGGAAAGAAAGGTATTTTAAAGCCCTTCCCACGCAGAGTCACTTTAGACAAGATGATTGCTGCAGAAACACATGATTTTCTCTTGTCCTGATCTGCTACTAACTTGTCATTAAATCTACCTGATATCACGGGAGTCAGAAAAACAATGGATCAGCTCGTGGTTATGTGCAGTTATGTAGACGCCACGTCTGCTTAAAGACATAGTCCATCAGGAGGACACCAGCGTCACCGCGTTCCCTTCCCTCGTGCCCTATTCTGCAGATATTCATCAATATCTTTTTGAAAGGCCATAGATCTAGTCACTTCTCCATGGAGACATCTTGTATCTTTCACAAATGTCACCTCTCTTTACTGTCTGAAAATGACTGCAGGTGAAATGGAGTCGTTGTGTTTTTACTTTATTTTATAATACGTAGGAGATAGGGAAATGTTGCCCTTGAAAGAGGTTATATGAGATTAGATAAACGTGGCTGCATTTTTCCCTGAAACAGCGCCATTCATATCCATAGGTTGTGTCTGGTATTGCAGCTCAGCCCAGTCTATGTACAAGAATTACACTGTTTCTGAAAAAAAAGATGCCATGTTTTTCTAATGCTTTCCCTTTAAGATCTGCTTTTCAAATTGCAGGTCCATCAGATTGAAGCTGATTGTGGGGTTCTCATGCTGGGTAGACCTGGCTGTCAGCTGTCATCACTGTTAGTGTCACGGCCTCTGTTGTGTTCGCCGTGACATGGTTGCCATTCATGCTGTTGCCAGCGGCAACGTGTTGTTGTTGCAGCATGTAGGTGCCTTCTCCTTTCTCCTGGGCCCTTCACTGTCTGGTGCCGGAGGGGTTAACCATCTGGCTGGTGTGGATTTAGGTGTGTCCTGGGTGTGGCCTCTTGGCTCTTCATATTCTGGTGTTGTGAGCTGAGGTCAGTTGCACTTCAGCCTTTGTGTGAGCAGGACTGTTGCTCCTTTCCTGGATATACCATCTGTCCAGTGGGAGGGCCTCCTTGTTAGACATCAATGCCACCATGATGTCTCCCCTATGTTCCCTTTGTCCTTTACGCATCCTCACCCATTGTCTTGTTTGGTGTGGTTTATGTTATGGGTGTGTTTTATGTCTAGTTTTGTGTTCCATGTCTGGTATGTTTTGTTTGGTGGTCCAGCATGGTTGCTGGACATTTCCCCTGTCTATCTGTGCTGCCTCCTGAAGTGGGTGTCAGGGTTCCCCGGAGGGGAAACCACATGTCAGTGAGCAGGTCTGCCTGGGGCCGCCATGCATTCTGTCCGCATGGGGGTCTAGGCAGTTTCTGGTTTGCTGGATTCTGTGTTTGTTGTTTTGTGCTGGGTCCTGTTGGGTGACCAGGTTCCAGTACTGTTGCATGGGGTCCAGTAGTCGTTGTTTGCAGAGGCAGGTAAGTGCGTGTTTCTGGGCTCTTACCTGCCGATCCAGTGGCTGTTCACTGCCTTTCCTTTCCTCTAGGCCGGTTGAGACTCCTGTTCTTCCATGTCTTGGAAGAACAGGTCGTCTCACCCCTGCTTCTATTCCAGGGATTATCAGGCCCACTCAGGGTCTGAGATTCCTGGTTATGAGCCGTCCTACCATCTGGGTCCGCTCATAAGGTTAGGAGTCAGGGCGAGGATTAGGGAAGCTCTAGGAGGTGACCTTCTTCCTTGTCCAGGCCTAGTTGCTATCCCGTCTGCTCCCCATTGTCCAGGCCTTGTTGCTATCCCGTCTGCTCCCCCACTTCCCACCATGACAGTTAGATGCACCATGTACTGCGGCAGGAAACAAGAAGGCATTATGTGCAGTAGTGGCTTCTAACCCTTTATTATAGTGATTGATGGGGGTCTCAGCATTACTTTGACATGACAAAAGTTTTATAAAAAAAGACAGGTACAACTGGTTATCACATAGGGGGGAATTTATCATGAGAAGAATATTTGAAGTCGGTTTTGCTTGAGTCTGTGTTGGGGTACTTTGTGCCACATTTATCAAATTTCACAGGTTGTTTGATAAATTTGGCATGTACCTAGCACTTCTGTCTAGAAAAGTTCCTCCAGTTTTCCTACTCCACCCAGCTCCTGGAGTGAAATTGCGTCTTTTTTGCGACTTTTCCAAAAAGTCGAAATGATAAATCAGGAGTGAAACTCATTAACATAGCTAACCACACCCACTTTTTCAGCTTTATTACAAAACTGGAGTGAGTGATGCAATAATGCAAAAAGTCGCAAAATTGTGCGCAAGTGCATGTAAAAAGACACAAATTTTTGCGCAGAATTCTGGAGTGAAGGTATGATGAATCAGGGCCATAGTGTTCTGTATTTTAATCAAATATAATTAACTGGATATATCAGAATACTCAGGGGTATTCTATGGATACTAGTAATCTAAGTACATTGGTAATATATAAATACCAGTAATCTAATGCATACTGGCAATGTATGACTACTAGTGTACTGGTAATCTATGTGCACTTAGCCTTTCTGCTGCCTGAGGCTAAAACTGAAACGGCGCCCCCCATACCAATTTCTTAACCTAACCCCTTCCCTTTAGCTCTACTGTTAAAGACATACTTGGAAAACATTACATGCAGAGCAACAAAACATACAGGGTAATGCATCACCACATACCTCTTACATCCAGTGATGTGTCCTCTGATGTAGATGTTCTCTTTCTTTATCTTCTCCATTCAGACCAGACCACCATGATGATTTCTTTCAGCCTTCTCTTGTCTCTGCAAAGTTTGACAACTACTTTTTCATCCTCCTCCCCACCTCCTGAACACCCAATTCTGCCACCTCTAATACTGTGCCTACTGTGCTTCCCAATACTCCCATGCCCTGTCGCAGAATTCAACTGTATTGCTGTCCTGAGTACAGAGATGCATTTGAATATGTAGAGATGAGTGTTTCCACAATAAAAGCACTCATTGCCCATGGCCCTTCTTCTGCCCCCCTCTTGCCCCTACCTGGTGCTGCCTGAGGTGATCGCCTCACCTGGCCTCATTGGTGGTGCACCCCTGTATAGTGGTAATGTATAAATACTAGTAATCCATATGTACTGGTAATCTATGCATACTGGTGATGTATGAATACCAGTAAACTATATACACTGGTAACATACACTCACCTCAAGAATTATTAGGAACACCTGTTCTATTTCTCATTAATGCAATTATCTAGTCAACCAATCACATGGCAGTTGCTTCAATGCAGGGGTGTGCTCCTGGTCAAGACAATCTTCTGAACGCCAAACTGAATGTCACAATGGGAAAGAAAGGTGATTTAAGCAATTTTGAGCGTGGCATGGTTGTTGGTGCCAGACGGGCCGGTCTGAGTATTTCACAATCTGCTCAGTTACTGGGATTTTCACGCGCAACCATTTCTAGGGTTTACAAAGAATGGTGTGAAAAGGGAAAAACATCCAGTATGCGGCAGTCCTGTGAGCAAAAATGCCTTGTGGATGCTAGAGGTCAGAGGAGAATGGGCCGACTGATTCAAGCTGATAGAAGAGCAACGTTGACTGAAATAACCACTCGTTACAACCGAGGTATGCAGCAAAGCATTTGTGAAGCCACAACACGCACAACCTTGAAGCGGATGGGCTACAACAGTAGAAGACCCCACCGGGTACCACTCATCTCCACTACAAATAGGAAAAAGAGGCTACAATTTGCACGAGCTTACCAAAATTGGACTGTTGAAGACTGGAAAAATGTTGCCTGGTCTGATGAGTCTCGATTTCTGTTGAGACATTCAAATGGTAGAGTCTGAATTTGGCGTAAACAGAATGAGAACAAGTATCCATCCTCTGATGGCTACTTCCAGCAGGATAATGCACCATGTCACAAAGCTCGAATCATTTCAAATTGGTTTCTTGAACATGACAATGAGTTCACTGTACTAAAATGGCCCCCACAGTCACCAGATCTCCACCCAATAGAGCATCTTTGGGATGTGGTGGAACGGGAGCTTCGTGCCCTGGATGTGCATCCCTCAAATCTCCATCAACTGCAAGATGCTATCCTATCAATATGGGCCAACATTTCTAAAGAATGCTATCAGCACCTTGTTGAATCAATGCCACGTAGAATTAAGGCAGTTCTGAAGGCAAAAGGGGGTCCAACACCATATTAGTATGGTGTTCCTAATAATTCTTTAGGTGAGTGTATACATACTGGTGATGTATTAATACTAGTATCCATAAACCACAAGTATACATAGATTACCTGTGTACATAGTTTACTGGTATTCATACATCACCAATATACAGTACATAGATTACCAGTGTACATGGATTACTAGTATTTATACATTACCAGTGTAGCACTATGGGGGCATCTACTGGGAGCACCATATAGGGG
Organism: Bufo bufo; assembly: GCF_905171765.1. Classification (NCBI taxonomy): domain Eukaryota; kingdom Metazoa; phylum Chordata; class Amphibia; order Anura; family Bufonidae; genus Bufo; species Bufo bufo. The sequence continues at coordinate 122,638,319 of NC_053392.1, forward strand.
AATTTTATACTGGCTCACATTATGGGGCACTATATAGGCGTATTTTATACTGGCACACATTATGGGGCACGATGGAGGCATTGGCTCTACTGGGGGCACTAAGAGGAGGTATTTTTTTGTACTGGCATACAACGGTGATTTTTTTGTACTGGCACACATTATGGGAGCATTTTTTGTACTTGTACACATTACAAGAGGGCAATTTTGTATTGGCTCACATTATAAGGGGGCATTTTCTGTACTGGCACACATTAGGGGGCATTTTTCTACTGTCCCACATTTTAATGACACCTTTTACTACTCGGGGCATTATGGTAAGCTGTATTATTTCTGGGGGACTATAGGTAACATGGTTACTAGTATGGGAACTATGGTCGCATTATTACTTCTGGGGTACAGTGGGACATTAGTACGGTTGAAGTCACTGTAGGGGGCACAATAACTACTAAGTGCACTCTGGCAGAGAACTATTACTATTGGTGGGACTTTTTGGAGCACTATTACTATGGGGGCACCCTGACACAGTATTAGCACAATTATTTTGGGGGTACATTATTTTTACACTCAGTTATTTTTAGGGCACTGTGTGCCAATAATTATTGAACTGTTTCTGCAGTATAGTACTGGGGAGCACAGAGGGCACAATATTGGGGGTGGCACCATGGGGTGCTCAGAAGGTGGCAGGATAATAGAAAAGTAGGACACTAAGATGTTTGTCAAACTCTGCAGAGACAAGATGGCTGAGAGAATTCATCATGGCGGTCTGGTCTGAATGGAGAAGATGAGGAAAGAGAATATCTGTCAGAGGAGATGTCATTGGATGTAAGAGGTATGTGGTGCTGTATTACCGTGTATGTTTTGTAGTGATGTATATAATGTTAGGAGGGAAGGGGTTAGGTTGAAAATTCGGCATGGGGATTGATGTGGGGGAGGGTGGACACAGTTTGTACTTTTGTCTTAGGTTAGGTGCACCCCTGCCTATAACCAAGACCACCCAGCCGCTAGCCTGTAAACAACACTGTAAAATACTGTGTTCGATACTAAGTGTCATGAAGAAGGGCAACTGAGCAGAGTGTTCATAGTGACTGAGATATTAGAGACTGTGCAGATTGTGTGTTAGTGCACCACATGGCGAGATAGCCATGGTGACAACTGCAGATACAACATCTTCATTGCTCTCGATATGAGGTGACCAGAGCCAGAGTGTCAAACCCCGGGACCTGGGTGCAACAAAAGCCAGAGGAAGAGTCAAATGTTGCCTCTTCTGGGGAGGGAACCCTGTATCCTGGCCATATATCTCTACTAAAGCATGATGCCAGTGTGAACAGAGCCTAAGTGATGTAAGCCATGAACGTCGAATATATGGTAATTCTCAGAATAATTTCATATACTACATGATATCTATGTCGATTACAGTACTTGCATTAGGCATCACATACCCCAGGGTGACCTATACTAAGGCCTCTTTCACACTTGCGTTGTCCGGATCCGGCGTGTACTCCACTTGCCGGAATTACACGCCGGATCCGGAAAAACGCAAGTGTACTGAAAGCATTTGAAGACGGAACCGTCTTCCAAATGCGTTCAGTGTTACTATGGCACCCAGGACGCTATTAAAGTCCTGGTTGCCATAGTAGTAGTGGGGAGCGGGGGAGCAGCATACTTACCGTCCGTGCGGCTCCCTGGGCGCTCCAGAGTGACGTCAGAGCGCCCCATGCGCATGGATGACGTGATCCATGCGATCACATGATCCATGCGCTTGGGGCGCCCTGACGTCACTCTGGAGCGCCCGGGGAGCCGCACGGACGGTAAGTATGCTGCTCCCCCGCTCCCCGCTACACTTTACCATGGCTGCCAGGACTTTAGCGTCCCGGCAGCCATGGTAACCACTCTGAAAAAGCTAAATGTCGGCTCCGGCAATGCGCCGAAACGACGTTTAGCTTAAGGCCGGATCCGGATCAATGCCTTTCAATGGGCATTAATTCCGGATCCGGCCTTGCGGCAAGTGTTCCGGATTTTTGGCCGGAGCAAAAAGCGCAGCATGCTGCGGTATTTTCTCCGGCCAAAAAACGTTCCGTTCCGGAACTGAAGACATCCTGATGCATCCTGAACGGATTTCTCTCCATTCAGAATGCATTAGGATAATCCTGATCAGGATTCTTCCGGCATAGAGCCCCGACGACGGAACTCTATGCCGGAAGACAAGAACGCAAGTGTGAAAGAGCCCTAAGTTAATAGTAAATCTGTCTCTTTCAGCACAACGGTCAATATTATTAATAAGGTCCTACTTGGACTGGATGGAAGTGATTCTCTAATCCATCACTGTGGTGCATCACGATTCATTCCAGATCTGTGGGCTAACGTGTGCCTTCTGCCTGCCACCTCTCATTACCCACTTGATGACTGCAACTATACCCTGCGGACAGCTGTGTCTTACAGGAATGAGTCCTACAGTCTCCAGGCCACAAGATGACAGCAGATGCTCTCTAAAGTCACTAAAGCCATTCAATCACCTCCGGTGGAGCTTGAGCCATCAAATTCTCAAGTCTTTAGAAACCTCTTTGCAAAAGAAACAGTTTAAGGCTACTTTCACACTAGCGTTTTTGCTGGATCCGGCAGGGTTCAGAGAAAACGCTTCCGTTACTGATAATACAACCGTCTGCATCCGTTATGAACGGATCCGGTTGTATTATCTTTAACACTGCCAAGACGGATCCGTCATGAACTCCATTGAAAGTCAATGGGGAACGGATCCATTTTCTATTGTGTCAGAGAAAACGTCCCCATTAACTTGCATTGTGAGTCATGACGGATCCGTTTTGCTCCGCATCCCAGGACGGAAAGCAAACTGAGCATTCCGTTCTGTTCAGTTACATTTTGTCGCCATTGACAATGAATGGGGACAAAACGGAAGCGTTTTTTTTCCCCAGTATTGAGACCTTATGACGGATCTCAATACTGGAAAATATTAACGCTAGTGTGAAAGTAACCTAACTGTGGTTAAAGGACCTGTAATACTTTAGTGGTCTTCTAGAGATTTAAAGGGGTTCTTTGTTATTTTTCTCACCTTTAAATTGTCCTGCTGCTCCCTTACCTCAGCTCCAATCCCTACTGGGGTGGTAGTGATGACGTCATGTTCATAGTTCACAGGACTGCTGCAGCCAATCATTGTCTTCAGTGGTCATGTGTGCATAAAAATCACAGCCGCAGCATCATGTGAACAAACGGCATAAATGGAGTAACAGGAACCAGAGCAGTGGTAAGGGAGCAGCAGGAACATTTCAAGGTTGCTTCCCCCTTTTTTTTCTATTTTACAATGCCCCCTGCTCCCTGCCTAATTTTGAAAAGATTTTGAAGGACCCCTTTAAATTACCTCTGACATTGTCACTTATTAAAGAGGTATTTAAATTTAAGCAAGTAAAGCTTACTCATTGCATAATAAAAAGTCATACAGTTTTCCAGCATACAGTTAGTATCAAGTTTTCATGGGTTTTCAAGACCTCTGCTTGCTGTCACCCTCACTGTATATTTCCAGTGGATACAATTCTCTCCTGTTCATGTGCTGGACATACAGGTGCATGATTTGTTACAGTTATCAGAGGTATGTCATATAACGAGCTGTGTGTCCATATCTGTTCATTTGAGGTAAAGGTCTTCACTGAATACAGTACTGCAAGCATGCACTTCAATAACCATAAGGAACTAATGCTCACTATATATACTTTACAATAGTATTACTTACATTATACAATAGACAGTCCTCATTTGCTAAAATTTTAATAATCCGTTGAGTTTTGCTAATTACTGTTAATTTGAAATATTTTAATTTCCGATTTTTATGCAATTTTTTAATGCAACAATACATATAATCAGCTACTGGTATGGAGACTAAGGCCTAGTTCACATGTCAGTGATTTCTATCAGTGATTTTGATCCAAACTCAGGAGTGAAGCCAGGGCCGGCTCCAGGTTCATGTGGGCCCTTGGGCAATAAAGTCTCAATGCCCCTTGTGGCATTTTGCATGACGCACACGGCAATGAAACTACATGTATTATAATAATATATACCGTATATAAAAAAAACTAAACAGGACGAGCTGTAGTTTTTACCATTTTTGCATACATACACCTTCTTGATTCAATACTAAAGCTCACCATAATGCCCCCCAGTAGTAATAATTCTCCTTATTATGTGACAGTAGAAAAACGCCCCCTAACGTGTGCCAGTACAAAAAATGCCCCCTTAAAATGAGTGCCAGTACAGAAAATGCTCCTTATAATGTGTGCCAGAGCAAATATATATAGTGCCGCAGTAGATGCCCCCATAGTGCTTTTCTCCTCCCTTCCCTATAGTGCCCCCCATAATGTGCCAGTAGAAAATGCCCCTATATAGTTCCCCCAGTAGATGCCACTGTAAGCCGTGTATCGGGGTGGGCTCCCCAGGATACAGTGAAATCATGAACGAGGAAAGCTACCCCAACACCAACTTTTGCCAAAACAGAATTTTACTTAAATGTGGCAATAAACAAAACCACACATACTGAGAACATACAATAAATTTGCATACACCCAGCCCGAAGGCTGAGACCCTTGTGCTGCACAGCACGGCGCCCTCCGATGGATGAAGGAGAAAAGTGCCATAATTTACCTACTGGCTGGCACAACTAAACTGCCACACCTTACCTGTTATTACTCTAAAAACAAGAACCACTGTATGGGTGTGTGGTACGGGCTAGCCTGCTGTGCAGCACCACAGCCTACAATCTTACACAGATCTGCAGTTCTGGTCACTGAGGGATGCTCTCACACCTGGATGCCGTCAGATTCTCTGCTCACACAGTTCCTTAGTTTCACCTCCCTCTAAGATAGCTGCTCTCTCCTTCTCTTCTCTCCAGACTCTGTGTAAACCCCACCTCTCTCATGAATATGGAGATATATGTACAGTCTGTAGCTGTGTTATGAAACAGCGGCATCTTGTGGCCAAACAGCAGAATGTCAGTCCAGAACATTTCCCCATCTCACACCACCATAGTGCTCCTCTTTCCCTCTTCCCATTAGTAGCCCACATAGTGTGTGCCAGTATAAAATGCCCTTATATAGTGCCCCTAGTAGATGCCCTCAGAGTGTCCCCAATAATGTGCCAGTATAAAATACCTCTTCTTAGTGGCCCAAGTAGATGCCCCCATAGTGCTTCTGTTCTCATCTTCCCAACAGTGCCCCCCATAATGTACCAGTAAAAAATGCCCCTATATAGTGCCCCCATAGTGCTCCTCATTGTGCCAAGTAAACAAAATAAAAAATAAAACGCTAATACTTACCTCCATGCTTCTGACAGCAATGCGATGCAGGCCTCTTCTGGCCTATGTCCCGCACTTTATGCTGCCTTATAATGATGATGTCGTGATAATGATGATGTCATCGCGCCTACAGCCTATCAAAGGAATGGGGAAGGGAGGCACCTCTCCCCTGCCGCAGCATCCAACTCTATTGCTGTCCTGAGGATGACGATACAAATGAATGTAGAGAGATGAACACTTCTGCAATGGAAGTGCTCATTTCCAGTGACCCTGCTGCTGCCGCCACCACCCCCCACTTATCTCCAGGGCAGCTGGCGCTGCCCTCACCTTGCCTAATTGGATTTGTGGCCCCAAGAGCAGTAGGCCTGGTACTTGCCTAAGTATGCTGAGCGCTGACGCAGGCCCTAAGTGGAGCCTCCACAGAGATAAAATATAATGGATATTTGCATTGGTTCTGGGTTTTTGACCAGCACCTGGTCACAGATATCTTCAGGGATGAAACATTGACTGTCTTGTCACAGATGTCATCACAGACACGTTAATGAGGTCTAATTGTGATTGATTTTGCTTAGGGATGCAGTAACACACATGCTTCGGGTTCAATGGCCTTATTATCCCACAAAAATGACAGCAGTATTTGGTCGCTTTCACACAGTCAGTGTTTGATCAGTGATTTCCATCCTCGACTGAGAGCCAAAACCAGGTGCAGATACAAAACACAGAACAGGTCAAAATCTTTCCATTATACCTTATCTCTGTGTAGGCTTCACTCCTGGTTTTGACTCACTATAAGGCCTCTTGCACGCGAATGTTTTCCGTTTACGTTCCGTTTTTTGCATTCCGTATACGGACTGTAGACGGAACCTTTCATTTCAATGGATCCGCAAAAAAATGGAAGGTACTCCGTATGCTTTCCGTTTCCGTATTTCCGTTTTTCCGTTCCACTCAAAGATAGAACATGTCCTACTATTGTCTGCATTACGGACAAGGATAGTACTGTTCTATCAGGGGCCAGCTGTTCCGTTCCGCAAAATACTGAAAAAGCCATACGGTTGCGTGCAAGAGGCCTAACTGATGGAAATCACTGATCAAACACTGAACAAACACTGACTTTGTGAAATGTCAGAAGTCACAATAATACAGTACGTGGAGACAGTGATGTATTATCAAGGACTGGGGCCACAGGAACAATAAATGGGTTGAATGCCACAATCACGGCAGCAAAACTAAACAAATCACAAACAAAACAAGGGCCCAAAAATACAGAGAGGATCACATTCAGGTACAGTATGCTCAAAGGAGGGGTCAGAAAACATCGCTCTCCAGAGCTGTCACTCTTCTAAAGCTGTCAATCTTCTAGTCTGTGCCAGCTGAATAATATTTTTCTCTTAAAATGCCATTACCTGTCACTATCCAGTGTGTACAGATATATAGTATTTACAGTAGTGTACTGATATGTGAAGTACGAGGTATAATAGATGCAGTGTGTACAGATATATAGTATATGCAGCAGTGTACTGATATGTGAGGTACGGGGTATAATAGATGCAATGTGTACAGATATATAGTATATACAGCAGTGTACTGATATGTGAGGTACGGGGTATAATAGATGCAGTGTGTACAGATATATAGTATATACAGCAGTGTACTGATATGTGAGGTACAAGGTATAATAGATGCAGTGTGTACAGATATATAGTATATACAGCAGTGTACTGATATGTGAGGTATGAGGTATAGTAGATGCAGTGTGTACAGATATATAGTATATACAGCAGTGTACTGATACAGTTGCAAGAAAAAGTATGTGAACCCTTTGGAATGATATGGATTTCTGCACAAATTAGTCATAAAATGTGATCTGATCTTCATCTAAGTCACAACAATAGACAATCACAGTATGCTTAAACTAATAACACACAAAGAATTAAATGTTACCATGTTTTTATTGAACACATCATGTAAACATTCACAGTGCAGGTGGAAAAAGTATGTAAACCCTTGGATTTAATAACTGGTTGTACCTCCTTTGGCAGCAATAACTTCCACCAAACGTTTCCTGTAGTTGCAGATCAGACGTGCACAACGGTCAGGAGTAATTCTTGACCATTCCTCTTTACAGAACTGTTTCAGTTCAGCAATATTCTTGGGATGTCTGGTGTGAATCGCTTTCCTGAGGTCATGCCACAGCATCTCAATCGGGGTGAGGTCAGGACTCTGACTTGGCCACTCCAGAAGGCGTATTTTCTTCTGTTTAAGCCATTCTGTTGTTGATTTACTTCTATGCTTTGGGTCGTTGTCCTGTTGCAACACCAATCTGCTGTTTAGCTTCAGCTGGTAGACAGATGGCCCTAAGTTCTCCTGAAAAATGTCTTGATAAACTTGAGAATTCATTTTTCCTTCGATGATAGCAATCCATCCAGGCCCTGACGCAGCAAAGCAGCCCCTAACCATGATGCCCCCACCACCATACTTCACAGTTGGGATGAGGTTTTGATGTTGGTGTGCTGTGCCTCTTTTTCTCCACACATAGTGTTGTGTGTTTCTTCCAAACAACTCAACTTTGGTTTCATCTGTCTACAGAATATTTTGCCAGTACTGCTGTGGAACATCCAGGTGCTCTTGTGCAAACTGTAAACGTGCAGCAATGTTTTTTTAGGACAGCAGTGGCTTCCTCTGTGGTATCCTCCCATGAAATCCATTCTTGTTTAGTGTTTTACGTATCGTAGATTCGCTAACAGGGAAGTTAGCATATGCCAGAGACTTTTGTAAGTCTTTAGCTGACACTCTAGGATTCTTCTTCACCTCATTGAGCAGTCTGCTCTGTGCTCTTGCAGTCATCTTTACAGGATGACCACTCCTAGGGAGAGTAGCAGCAGTCCTTAACTTTCTCCATTTATAGACAATTTGTTTTACCGTGGACTGATGAACAGCAAGGCTTTTGGAGATACTTTTATAACCCTTTCCAGCTTTATGCAAGTCAACAATTCTTAATTGTAGGTCTTCTGAGAGCTTTTTGTGCGAGGCATCATTCACATCAGGCAATGCTTCTCATGAAAAGCAAACCCAGAACTGGTGTGTGTTTTTTATAGGGTAGGGCAGCTGTAACCAACACCTCCAATCTCATCTCATTGACTGGACTCCAGTTGGCTGACACCTCACTCAAATTAGCTCTTGGAGATGTCATTAGTCTAGGGGTTCACATACTTTTTCCACCTGCACTGTGAATGTTTACATGGTGTGTTCAATAAAAACATGGTAACATTTAATTTTTTGTGTGTTATTAGTTTAAGCAGACTGTGATTGTCTATTGTTGTGACTTAGATGAAGATCAGATTACATTTTATGACCAATTTGTGCAGAAATCCATATCATTCCAAAGGGTTCACATACTTTTTCTTGCAACTGTATGTGAGGTACGAGGTATAATAGATGCAGTGTGTACAGATATATAGTATATACAGCAGTGTACTGATATGTGAGGTATGAGGTATAGTAGATGCAGTGTGTACAGATATATAGTATATACAGCAGTGTACTGATACAGTTGCAAGAAAAAGTATGTGAACCCTTTGGAATGATATGGATTTCTGCACAAATTAGTCATAAAATGTGATCTGATCTTCATCTAAGTCACAACAATAGACAATCACAGTATGCTTAAACTAATAACACACAAAGAATTAAATGTTACCATGTTTTTATTGAACACATCATGTAAACATTCACAGTGCAGGTGGAAAAAGTATGTAAACCCTTGGATTTAATAACTGGTTGTACCTCCTTTGGCAGCAATAACTTCAACCAAACGTTTCCTGTAGTTGCAGATCAGACGTGCACAACGGTCAGGAGTAATTCTTGACCATTCCTCTTTACAGAACTGTTTCAGTTCAGCAATATTCTTGGGATGTCTGGTGTGAATCGCTTTCCTGAGGTCATGCCACAGCATCTCAATCGGGGTGAGGTCAGGACTCTGACTTGGCCACTCCAGAAGGCGTATTTTCTTCTGTTTAAGCCATTCTTTTGTTGATTTACTTCTATGCTTTGGGTCGTTGTCCTGTTGCAACACCAATCTGCTGTTTAGCTTCAGCTGGTAGACAGATGGCCCTAAGTTCTCCTGAAAAATGTCTTGATAAACTTGAGAATTCATTTTTCCTTCGATGATAGCAATCCATCCAGGCCCTGACGCAGCAAAGCAGCCCCTAACCATGATGCCCCCACCACCATACTTCACAGTTGGGATGAGGTTTTGATGTTGGTGTGCTGTGCCTCTTTTTCTCCACACATAGTGTTGTGTGTTTCTTCCAAACAACTCAACTTTGGTTTCATCTGTCTACAGAATATTTTGCCAGTACTGCTGTGGAACATCCAGGTGCTCTTGTGCAAACTGTAAACGTGCAGCAATGTTTTTTTAGGACAGCAGTGGCTTCCTCTGTGGTATCCTCCCATGAAATCCATTCTTGTTTAGTGTTTTACGTATCGTAGATTCGCTAACAGGGAAGTTAGCATATGCCAGAGACTTTTGTAAGTCTTTAGCTGACACTCTAGGATTCTTCTTCACCTCATTGAGCAGTCTGCTCTGTGCTCTTGCAGTCATCTTTACAGGATGACCACTCCTAGGGAGAGTAGCAGCAGTCCTTAACTTTCTCCATTTATAGACAATTTGTTTTACCGTGGACTAATGAACAGCAAGGCTTTTGGAGATACTTTTATAACCCTTTCCAGCTTTATGCAAGTCAACAATTCTTAATTGTAGGTCTTCTGAGAGCTTTTTGTGCGAGGCATCATTCACATCAGGCAATGCTTCTCATGAAAAGCAAACCCAGAACTGGTGTGTGTTTTTTATAGGGTAGGGCAGCTGTAACCAACACCTCCAATCTCATCTCATTGACTGGACTCCAGTTGGCTGACACCTCACTCAAATTAGCTCTTGGAGATGTCATTAGTCTAGGGGTTCACATACTTTTTCCACCTGCACTGTGAATGTTTACATGGTGTGTTCAATAAAAACATGGTAACATTTAATTTTTTGTGTGTTATTAGTTTAAGCAGACTGTGATTGTCTATTGTTGTGACTTAGATGAAGATCAGATTACATTTTATGACCAATTTGTGCAGAAATCCATATCATTCCAAAGGGTTCACATACTTTTTCTTGCAACTGTATGTGAGGTACGAGGTATAATAGATGCAGTGTGTACAGATATATAGTATATACAGCAGTGTACTGATATGTGAGGTATGAGGTATAGTAGATGCAGTGTGTACAGATATATAGTATATACAGCAGTGTACTGATACAGTTGCAAGAAAAAGTATGTGAACCCTTTGGAATGATATGGATTTCTGCACAAATTAGTCATAAAATGTGATCTGATCTTCATCTAAGTCACAACAATAGACAATCACAGTATGCTTAAACTAATAACACACAAAGAATTAAATGTTACCATGTTTTTATTGAACACATCATGTAAACATTCACAGTGCAGGTGGAAAAAGTATGTAAACCCTTGGATTTAATAACTGGTTGTACCTCCTTTGGCAGCAATAACTTCAACCAAACGTTTCCTGTAGTTGCAGATCAGACGTGCACAACGGTCAGGAGTAATTCTTGACCATTCCTCTTTACAGAACTGTTTCAGTTCAGCAATATTCTTGGGATGTCTGGTGTGAATCGCTTTCCTGAGGTCATGCCACAGCATCTCAATCGGGGTGAGGTCAGGACTCTGACTTGGCCACTCCAGAAGGCGTATTTTCTTCTGTTTAAGCCATTCTTTTGTTGATTTACTTCTATGCTTTGGGTCGTTGTCCTGTTGCAACACCAATCTGCTGTTTAGCTTCAGCTGGTAGACAGATGGCCCTAAGTTCTCCTGAAAAATGTCTTGATAAACTTGAGAATTCATTTTTCCTTCGATGATAGCAATCCATCCAGGCCCTGACGCAGCAAAGCAGCCCCTAACCATGATGCCCCCACCACCATACTTCACAGTTGGGATGAGGTTTTGATGTTGGTGTGCTGTGCCTCTTTTTCTCCACACATAGTGTTGTGTGTTTCTTCCAAACAACTCAACTTTGGTTTCATCTGTCTACAGAATATTTTGCCAGTACTGCTGTGGAACATCCAGGTGCTCTTGTGCAAACTGTAAACGTGCAGCAATGTTTTTTTAGGACAGCAGTGGCTTCCTCTGTGGTATCCTCCCATGAAATCCATTCTTGTTTAGTGTTTTACATATCGTAGATTCGCTAACAGGGAAGTTAGCATATGCCAGAGACTTTTGTAAGTCTTTAGCTGACACTCTAGGATTCTTCTTCACCTCATTGAGCAGTCTGCTCTGTGCTCTTGCAGTCATCTTTACAGGATGACCACTCCTAGGGAGAGTAGCAGCAGTCCTTAACTTTCTCCATTTATAGACAATTTGTTTTACCGTGGACTGATGAACAGCAAGGCTTTTGGAGATACTTTTATAACCCTTTCCAGCTTTATGCAAGTCAACAATTCTTAATTGTAGGTCTTCTGAGAGCTTTTTGTGCGAGGCATCATTCACATCAGGCAATGCTTCTCATGAAAAGCAAACCCAGAACTGGTGTGTGTTTTTTATAGGGTAGGGCAGCTGTAACCAACACCTCCAATCTCATCTCATTGACTGGACTCCAGTTGGCTGACACCTCACTCAAATTAGCTCTTGGAGATGTCATTAGTCTAGGGGTTCACATACTTTTTCCACCTGCACTGTGAATGTTTACATGGTGTGTTCAATAAAAACATGGTAACATTTAATTTTTTGTGTGTTATTAGTTTAAGCAGACTGTGATTGTCTATTGTTGTGACTTAGATGAAGATCAGATTACATTTTATGACCAATTTGTGCAGAAATCCATATCATTCCAAAGGGTTCACATACTTTTTCTTGCAACTGTATGTGAGGTACGAGGTATAATAGATGCAGTGTGTACAGATATATAGTATATACAGCAGTGTACTGATATGGGAGGTATGAGGTATAATAGATGCAGTGTGTACAGATATATAGTATATACAGCAGCATACTGATATGTGAGGTATGAGGTATAGTAGATGCAGTGTGTACCGATATATAGTATATACAGCAGTGTACTGATATGGGAGGTATGAGGTATAATAGATGCAGTGTGAACAGGTATATAGTATATACAGCAGTGTACTAATATGTGAGGTATAATATATGCAGTGTGTACAGGTATATAGCAAATAAAAAAGCTATTGAAGTATATAAATATGCAGGAAAAGTGGACCGTTCACTTAATAAACCATAAATGTCCCTCTTTGACCATCCAAAATGTTGGTAGGTATGATGATGTCATCACAAGTCATTTAGCTTCCTGCTTTGATTACAGGGACTCTGGACTGGAGCCAGACAGGAGCCAGTATTGAATGTATTATGGGGTGGGCCCCCCTTATCCACAGGTCCCATAGCAGCTGCGTGGTCTGCCTCCATTGGTCACTGCAGAAAGTATTCATGAGAACAGAATTACACACCTGTGGTTATTTGGAAAGATTGCAAAATGTACTCAGAGTGATACTTAGGGAGGATAACTACCATCATTGCTACTTCCTATACACAGCAATTGGGAAAAGCCCACTCTGTAATATACCTCAAAACTGCTATATGTACTACTACTCCCAGCATCTATTCAGTAAAGAGAGACTTTATTGTAACCAAACAGACCTTGTCATTGTCTCCACCATCCATCTTCCAACACCTGCCCTTCTGCCTGGCACCCATCTACCTAATATCAGGGGCACCCCAGCCACCACCAGGCAGGAGCCCCAGAAAGTCCAGGGTGTGGCCTAATGGAAGAAAGGGTGTGCCCTCCACTCACTGCATGTGCGGAGCCCTGGGGTGTGCTCGGATTAGCCACTTTGAGGACTACAACCACCATCATTACCACCATGCATCTTCTCCAACAACTTCTACCACTCCTCCTTTGAGGTCCAGCGCGCTGCAGACCATCAATTAAAAAAGGCTGGACAACCCCTTTAAACCAAATGAGATGTACCACACATTATTGAAGCGACAGCACATGCACAGGATTACTGGGCCAGACCACTAGTACAATGAGGACCACTGGCCCTACCAGTCAAGGCAGTAGAGCAGTAGATCTGTGGTGTACAAAGGGGCTTCGGCCTAATTTGCATATGGTTTCAAACCGCAATATCTCCAGAACTGCGAATCCTTTTAAAATCTATGTCTATGTCTAACTTATTTAGGTATTCAGAGATGACCAGTCACTCTTGGTTTCCTCAAGAAAATTTGAGTTGTTACTTTACAATTTAGAAAAAAATACTAAAACTCTGACCCTTGAAGCATCCAAGTGCTGTTTATAAGAAAAGAGGCAGATAACAGCCTGTGAACAATCGCGATTCTAATCTCGTATTTCCGCCCTCTGTACTGAATATACATGTCCTGCGTTCCCAGGCATCTATTTTGTATCTGAATGATATAAGCTCCGTAAGAAATGTGCATTCTCTATTATAAAGAACCCGCAAAATACTTCACCCTAGGTCCTTAATGAGCAATTTTAATGAGGCCGGAATATTCGTGCCCAGGCTAACTGGAGAGGCATCAGCCATGTTAGAACTGCGCTCTTATTGTGTGTGACACTTTTCTTCTGTAATGACAATATTGAATTGGTAATGGCTGGCACTACACAGGCACTCGCTCTATGCACACACAAATAAAGCAGAGCTAATTAATTTTGGAAACCTCAGTTCTTTCCCTTGCACATTGCAATAATTTTATGAAATGTGCATTTTCGCACTGCGTACGTCTGTGACATACCTTCCTGTATGCTGGGACACATCTTTCTCACTCTTTTGAAAGGATATATTGATTTGTAACATATGCTTTTACATTTTTATCTGTCTAGTTTCTCTTCTCCTCTTGACTCTATCATTAAAGGGAGTCTGTCACCAGCAGTTCACTTTTTTAACCCTTCCCACAGCTCCCTAGCATGCTTACAGTTAATCAAAATGTTACCTCTGGCATCTTTCCTGCTCTTATAAATCCATCAAAAACGATCTTTATAAGATATGCAAATGAGGGCTCGCAAGTGCCCAGGGGCGGTGTTACTCTCTTAGGTGCCCTGCTTGCTAAGCCTTTTCATTGCGTCCCACCACCCCTTCCTACCCTCCGCCCGCCCATCCTTTCCCTCTGACCGCTTTTCTCATAGCTTGTTATTCTGCCGAGATCCCGCGCATGCGCACTCCGTCCATCGGCCGGCGCATGCGCACTGCGATGCCCATTCCTTGTATGGCATCACAGTAATTAATGCGCATGCGCCGATGGACCGCCTCTTTTGTTGTGTTTTTGCGGCGCATGCGCAATAGTTACTGTGATGCCATACAAGGTATGGGCATCGCAGTGCGCATGCGCCGGCCAAAGGAATGAGTGCGCAGACGCGGGATCTCGGCGGAATAACAAGTTGGTACATAGGCGGTCAGAGGGAAAGGATGGGCGGGCGGAGGGTAGGAAGGGGCGGGGGGACGCAATGAAAAGGCTGAGCAAGCAGGGCACCTAAGAGAGTAACACCGCCCCTGGGCACTTGCGAGCCCTCATTTGCATATCTTATAAAGATCGTTTTTGATGGATTTATAAGAGCAGGAACGATGCCAGAGGTAACGTTTTGATTAACTGTAAGCATGCTAGAGAGCAGTGGTAAAGGTTAAAAAAGTGAAATGCTGGTGACAGACTCCCTTTAATATTATTTTGTATCTACAGTAGACCACTAGATCACATTTTATAGTGGAGGCCGCTTCCTAACATGAAGTTTCCAAAGTAATATACTGTATTAGGTGATGTGAAGTGTGTGCAGTGACTCAGTGGATCACAGCTAAAGGGTAAATACTGCTAAAATGTTAATACTGTGATTCACTACCGGCGCTCCCTAGGGCTGGGCAGTGGCAGGAGGGTGCACCAGTTCTTTCTTTGGGGTACACCTTGAAGTCAGGGCTCCTACCTGATAGTACTTGGGGGTGCCCTTGGTGTTATGGATTTGATGTTAAGGCAGGAGATGTCGGTGCTGTGGCAGGCGAATGGTGTAGGAGCCAGTAACCAGGCCGGATGTAGAAAACAAGCGTCTCTCTTTACTAAAGTGCAGAATGGGAGTTGTTGGTACATCCAACAGTAAAAACACAGGGGGTCATTTATTAAACTGGTGTAAAGTAGAACTGGCTTAGTTGCCCATAGCAACCATATTCCACCTTTCATTTTTGACAGCTCCTTTGAAAAATGAAAGGAGGAATCTAATTGGTTGCTATGGGCAACTAAGCCAGTTCTACTTTACACCAGTTTGATAAATGATCCCCATAGGTCCAACAGTTCACAGTGCAGTTCCTACCAAATAGCAATGTATGGATATAGGCCGGCATGGGATTGTTGTACTCTTTCCTCTCTATCTCCCTAAAGTCTCTTTCTGCAGAATCTGTGGCTGGCAACATTACTGTGTCAATGCTGGCTGTAATTTCCAACAGATGGATACAGGGTTAAAGATATGACTAGCCAGGTCCTTTCCATATGTGAAGGGTGCCTAAGCCATGTCCCTCTGACAGTAGTAATGTCTATCAGTAGGCTTGAGCAAATTGATCATAGATCCAAAGTCGATTTTTTTAAATACTGCGATTTGCAGTATCCACACAGCATTAAAATGTATTGGCTCCGTGGAACCAAAGCTCTTCTCACCGAAGTCGCGTGAGACAACTGTACACAATTTAAAATAGAAATTTGAAGCGGGCTTTGGTACCGAGGTACCAGCCAGTACCAAAGCCCACTTCAGATTCCTATTTTAAATTGTTTTTCAATACGCCGATATGAAAACAGTAGTAATTAAACAAAGTCTCGCACGACTTCAGGTAAAACGAACTTTGGCTCCATGTAGCCAATACATTTTAATGCTGTACGGAAACAGCATTAAAAATGAAGTCTTTGAACGAATTGACTTGGGATCTATGACCTGAAGGTCGATTCGCTCAAGCCTATCTATTAGCTTTCAGTGGCAAATGGCGTACTGACTGACCCCAATGCTCGGCAATGCAGATTCTGGACTTTCTTGGTCCTTTCCTTTCTCTCTGTGGAAATGGTGATGTCTTTCTCACAGTAGATAATCCTCAGAGAAGATGATTCTAACTTTGGTCCAGTCCTGTGAGGAGCAGCTTGTTCTCTCTTCCTCTGCTCACTTACTGACTGCACTTCGATTGACAGGGCCAGACGTGATCTTGTTTTCTCTGGCTCACTCTCTCAAGGGAGCAACAGTTGCAGAGAGAGCAGAGCGTCTAGGTGTAACAGCAACGCCCCCATTGCTCCTAGAAGCTCATTTGCATATATTAAAACAGCCAAGTGCACATGCAACAGGTCAGCCAGTTTCATAGGCACAAATCTGCCGACAGATGCTCTTTAAAGGGGCCCATTATAGACAAATTGTCTGATAGGTGTGGGTCCCATCTCTGGGACCCGCACCTACACTGAGAACGGAGCGGGGAAAGGTGGTGAAGGGCACACTACACATGTGCAGGCGCCCTCCATTCATTTCTGGGTGCCGCCGAAAATAGCCGAGCCAGCTGGCTCGGCTATTTTCGTTGGTCCCATAGAAATGAATAGGAACGGTGGGCACGCAAACACAGTGCGCTCTCATTCACTTGTATGGGGAGAACACTTGTCTGGAACCCGGTAAAGTTGGGGTCCTCCAACCACCGCTCTCCCTGCTCCGTTCTCGCCTATCAGACAATGGGGGCATATCCTAGCGATATGCCCCCATTGTCTATGATGTGGGAACCCTTTTAATGTCTCGAAGAACGACTCGTTCATCGCTCGATTGAATCAATTATCTACTTTTGTAAAGGAGCCTTTAGAAGAGAAAATCTGAAAGAAACTGATTTGAACTACGTTCATACGTTTCCTTATCTGTTTACAGCAGCGTTGGATTATGGGCCCCTGGGACACCAGGCAAGCTGCCACTTCGCTCAGTTCCTTATCAGTCTGTTACTAACCCTCCAGCAACGTGCTGTGTCCTTTCAAGCTTGTAACGTAGTTATTCATGTGGCTTATAGGGGAAAGTACCTGTCAGGTACGCCGCGCTTTTGGCCACAAATGATGGATAATGCTATTTGTAGTCCAGTTTGCCTTCTTCTGGGATTCTCTTACGAAACCACAATGGAAAATGTTCAAAACGCTATATTACACATACAATACGTCCATGTTTGTTAGGCTAGGTTCAGCTCTGCAATTGCTTTCCATTTTCTCTTCAATTATAGGAACAGAGAAAAGAAAATGATGGACTACAATGGCACTTGACAGACCCTATGACTTTAATGGGGATCTGTTATGGTTTCATCATTATAATGGAAAAAAAAAGCGCTGTATGCTGTGCTTCTTTCCAGGCAAATTTGAAAACGGAGACTTCTAATGGAGCTTCCAATGCAGATGTGAAGCCTCAGGCATACCGTATGTGTTATTTCAAGCTTCCATGACCTTCATAGCAGTAACTGTATATACAAAATGGAACTAGTATCCCTTTACTTTTATCTATGTTTATTTTTCTTCCTAAAATGCCTCTACTGATTGCTGTAGGGTATGCATTTTGCATAGAAAACTATTTATTTGATGTCTAAGTAACTAATGTTAGTACATGTATAGAAGTGACCACTGAAAATTTTAGTTGCTATACAATAAGGGAGCTCTTCATGGTGCTTACTGTAGGCTTGTTTGACATTCCTCCCACTTTCAATGTCAGAAAATTTGGCTTGGCGCTACTCCTAAGGCCCTTATCTTGGCAGTTCCTTGGTATTCACCCTTTAACCCCTATACAGGGATCTAGACTTTACTGCAGGGGAGCCACCATGCCACTACATCCTGAAAGTATTTTCTGATTGACAGCTGACCCACTGGGGGTCAAGAGACACTGGTGCGTAACACAGAAGGAACAAGTAAATCGTAGTCCGTAACAGTTCAAGGCCGGGGCAGGCAGAGTCTATGACAGTGCAGAAAACAGTCCCAGGTCAGGGCAGGCAGCTTAGGGTCAACACTGAGATTAGGCAAAGGTCAGGATGCGGCAGGTCAAAATCCAGGAAACAGGTAGAAATTGGTACACGGGTAGAAAAAGAGAATCTGCACACCTGCCTGATCAGCCTGCCGTACATGCATGGCGCTGGTCCTTAAGTCACGTCCACCAGTGCCGTACATGTATGGCGAGGGTCCTCTAGGAGTTAATGATGGGATTGATAATCAATGTAATTCAGTGGAGTTTCAGTGGAGTAAGATAAATAGGTATAATAGATAGAATTGCTCCTGTTTAGTGTTCTTGACTCACTGCTGGTTTTGGCTCACAATGACTGATGGAAATTACTGATCAATCTCTGACAGAACACTGAGTGTGTGATGGCAGCATCTGAGACTCTTAGCCAATCTATTTTGATCAAAACACATCTGTGCCCGCCTACCTGCGCCACGGTGGTCTCAGGTCAGGCAGGTCCTACTCTATACCTACCTATGCAGTTGTGTATCTATGTTTAGGAGAACAGCCCCGGCACATATAGTGTGCTAGCCCTAATTACCTCTGTGTGCATCAACCAACCAATTTGTTTTGATCAAAATATATTAGAGTCTCAGATTTTATAATTAGAGTGAGGGCTTAGTCCATATATTATGTTTGCATCTATTGTTTTAGTGCATTATTTTCTGTGATTTAATACAGTGGATTAGCCTCAGTTCACATTTAGCTTCGGATAATGTTACTTTACTTGGGGCGCAGCATAGGGGACTTTAATGACATGATAGGCCTGTTTTAATTAGTTAATATTGTAAGCGCAATAAAGGGATATTTCTTATTGAGTCCTGACACTACACTATCTGCGATTCTGTAGGTTTAGGATTCATGCACACAAACATGTGTGGGCCGTGCCCGCAAATAGCGGTCCGCAATATACAGGCACCGACCGCGTGGCCGCCATTTGCAGATGCAGACCCATTCACTTGAATGGGTCCGCGATCCGCACGATTCAGTCTGCACTGCAAAAAAAAATAGAACATGCACTGCTCCGTATCTTGCGGATTGCAGACACATCCAAGTGAATGATGATATGGAGCGCACACGACTGGTGCCCGTATATTGCGGATCCACTGTTTGCGTCCCGCACACGTTCATGTGCCCTTATAGAGTTATAGGGGAGACAGCACTGGGGAAGTGGGAGCTTTCAGCGGGCAGTCTACTACAACCTTGTGGCACTACAAGAAGCATCAAGCAGCGGAAGTGTGGAGGGAGGACTAATATAAAATGTCTATCAGAGAAATTGAAGAACCGTACTCGGATAAGGTGATATTTGCTTAGTCTAGAATCACACAAATGTCTGCAAAATACTACAACAGGAGAGAGAATGGACATGCTACTTAGCAAAGTGACTGACCCAACTGGACAGTCGCTATAAAAACATGAGATCCAGGGTAAAAAAAAAAGAATCCTTTATTTCGAAGACCTTCAGAAAGTGTCCGCGTGTGGAAACAGACTTCTTATAGCCATAGATAATTATAATTCTACACTGTTGATGGCTCTAGTGCTGCCTGTCATCAAACTAAATGGATTAAACTCATCCTTGACTAGGGATTACGGGGATTCAGGGTTAATAATCTGAATATTTCCACATTCCAAGCACTACATGAATGAAATATAACTAGATCAGTTCTGCTTGTGGATTTAGAATTTCCTATATAGACATTTGAGACGTTTAAAGGAAACCTTCCGTATTCCAGTTACTTAAGCATAAAAACAATGTCCTCGATTATATTATAAAGGGGAGATTAGAAAAATCATTCTGTAGTTTTCCATTAAGAATGCCCCTACTGTCCATGGATCATGTCTGGTATTGCAGTTCAGCACAATTCAAGAGTATGGGCCGAGCTGCAGTTCCAGATATAGCCTATGGACAAGAGTGGCACTGTGTCAGAAGTAGGCAGTAGCCAGGCTTTTCTAATCATATACAACCCTAGAGGAAGAACTAGCAATCTATACATTGTCACTCACAGATGTGCAGTTGGGCTCCATACTCTCCTCTACTAGGCTGATCTTGCAAAGGTTCTTGGAATTTTGCAGCCAGTACTCTAACGAATCCGTATGTCGCTTGGGGCAGATGACCTGGAAGACATAATATACAATACACTCATATAGGAAAATCATTTTGACAGCAAGTATGCTTGAGGTATCATTATTAATGATCCGTCATAGGGTCTCAATACCGGAAAAAAAAGCTTCAGTTTTGTCCCCATTCATTGTCAACGGGGACAAAACTAAACTGAACAGAACGGAGTCACCAGAATGCATTCCGTTCCGTTTAGTTGCATTCCCAGACCAGAGAGCAAACCGCAACATGTTGTAGTTTGCTTTCCGTCCTGGGATGCGGAGCAAGATAGATCCAGCATGACCCCCAATGCAAGTCAAAGGGGACGGAACCGTTTACTCTGACACAATCTGCCACAATAGAAAACGCATCCGTCCCACATTGACTTTTAATGGAGTTCATGACGGATCCGTCTTGGCAATGTTAAAGATAATACAACCGGATCCGTTCATAACGGATGCAGATGGTTGTATTATCAGTAATGGAAGCGTTTTTGCTGAACCTTGCCGGATCCAGTAAAAATGCTAGTGTGAAAGTAGCCTTAGAGGTAGTTTAATATAGTAAAGCCTTTTTGTAGAAAATGCTCAATTTAGGTTCTGAACCATTCCGGTTATGCATATAGAATTTGAAATTGCCAATTTTTATGTAGAAGCAAACTGTAGTTCTAGAGGATGGAGTCCATAGACGAGATGGTAAATTGGTATGTCCACTGGGGCAACATGACTGAGAACATTTGCTCCACAGCCCTGTTTAATATGTTATTGCTATACAGTGGATATAAAAAGTCTACACACCCCTGCTAAAATGTCAGGTTTCTGTGCTGTAAAAAAATGACACAAAGATAAATCATTTCAGAACTTTTTCCACCTTTAATGTGACCTATAAACTGTACCACTCAATTGAAAAACAGGGGGGTGACTCAAATTTTGGTTTGGAGCACCTATCCTGAGAGAATAGAGGTGAGCGGATCCCTTTTTTTGAATTTACTATCAATTGAAAAACAAACTGAAATCTTTTAGGTGGAGGGAAGAAAACAAAAAAAACTAAAATAATGTGGTTGCATAAGTGTGCACACCCTCTTATAACTGGGGATGTAGCTGTGTTCAGAATTAAGCAATCACATTCAAAATCATGTTAAATAGGAGTCAGCATACACCTGCCATCATTTAAAGTGCCTCTGATTAACCCCAAATAAAGTTCAGCTGCTCTAGTTGGTCTTTCCTGAAATTTTCTTAGTCGCATCCCACAGCAAAAGCCATGGTCCACAGAGAGCTTCCAAAGCATCAGAGGGATCTCATTGTTAAAAGATATCAGTCAGGAGAAGGGTACAAAAGCATTTCCAAGGCATTAGATATACCATGGAACACAGTGAAGTCATCATCAAGTGGACAAAATATGGCACAACAGTGACATTACCAAGAACTGGACGTCCCTCCAAAATTGATAAAAAGACGAGAAGAAAACTGGTCTGGGAGGCTACCAAGAGGCCTACAGCAACATTAAAGGAGCTGTATGAATATCTGGCAAGTACTGGTTGTGTGGTACATGCGACAACAATCTCCCGTATTCTTCATATGTCTGGGCTATGGGGTAGAGTGGCAAGACAAAAGCTTTTTCTTACGAAGATGAACATCCAAGCCAGGCTACATTTTGCAAAAACACATCTGAAGTCTCCCAAAAGCATGTGGGAAAAGGTGTTATGGTCTGATGAAACCAAGGTTGAACTTTTTGGCCAAAATTCCAAAAAATATGTTTGGCGCAAAAACAACACTGCACATCACCAAAAGAACACCATACCCACAGTGAAGCATGGTGGTGGCAGCATCATGCTTTGGGGCTGTTTTTCTTCAGCTGGAACTGGGGCCTTAGTTAAGCTAGAGGGAATTATGAACAGTTCCAAATACCAGTCAATATTGGCACAAAACCTTCAGGCTTCTGCTAGAAAGCTGAACATGAAGAGGAACTTCATCTTTCAGCATGACAACGACCCAAAGCATACATCCAAATCAATAAAGGACTGGCTTCACCAGAAGAACATTAAAGTTTTGAAATAGCCCAGCCAGAGCCCAGACCTGAATCCGATTGAAAATCTGTGGGGTGATCTGAAGAGGGCTGTGCACAGGAGATGCCCTCGCAATCGGACAGATTTGCAGTGTTTTTGCAAAGAAGAGTGGGCAAATCTTGCCAAGACAAAATGTGACATGCTGATAGACTCATACGCAAAAAGACTGAGTGCTGTAATAAAATCAAAAGGTGCTTCATCAAAGTATTAGTTTAAGGCCTCATGCACACGGCCGTGTTCCGCGGCCGAGAGCGGTCCGTGGTAACCCGACCGGGATTCCTGCTGACAGCAGGAGCGCACGGCGTCATTGGTTGCTATGACGCCGTGCGCTTCATGCAGCCACTGCTGTACAGTAATACACTCGTATAGATCATACGAGTGTATTACTAATTGTGCAGCGGCGGCATGAAGAGCACGGCGTCATAGCAACCAATGACGCCGTGCGCTCCTGCTGTCAGCAGGAATCCCGGCCGGGTTACCACGGACTGCTCTCGGCCGCGGAACACGGCCGTGTGCATGAGGCCTAAGGGTGTGCACACTTATGCAACCATATTATTTTATTTTTATATTTTTTCTTCCCTCTACCTAAAAGATTTCAGTTTGTTTTTCAATTGAGTGGTACAGTTTATAGGTCACATTAAAGGTGGAAAAAGTTCTGAAATGATTCATCTTTGTCTCATCCACTGTATGTGCAAAAACCTAATGATGCGCTTTGCACAAAATCTTGACTGTTATATCACAATGTAGCAGCGTGTCACACATTTAGGGTCCATTCACACGTCCGCAATTTTGTTCCGCATTTTGCAGAACAGAATTGCGGACCCATTCATTTCTATGGGGCAGCGCAATTCCGATCCCGAAAAATATAGAACATGTCCTATTCTTGTCCGCAATTGCGGAACGTACATCGCCGATGTCCATGTTTTGCGCATCCGTGGATCTGCAAAACACACACGGACGTGTGAATGGACCCTTAAAGTGGTTGTCTGCTTTTGACAATCCTTTTTTTAGGATGTCCGTCTGCTGTAATCTGTGGGGAAACCGCGCATCAAGTGTTCGATTCACCAGCAGTGCCCCAAAGGGGACATGAAGCATTACATGTTGCACATTGAAATCAATATGATGTCCAAGTAGTACATGGACATGTCAGGTCATTCAGTATGTCAGATGCTCTTTGTAGCCGTCTTCACTTTGTAGCCTCAACTACAGTAGGAATCCTTTATTAATTCCAAATTCCCTAATGGTCTATTTGAATCTGAGTTTTCTAAACCATACAACCCCTTTTAAGGTTTATGGAAAAACATACAGAATAAAAGGAGTGCTGATTATCTTTAATTAATACCCCCCAACTGTAAGACTTTAAAGAAAAAAAATTATAAAGTACAGTATTAATTTGACATGTTATTGACAGGGCCTGTTCCACAGAAACGGCACATAGCCAATGTGGTGCCAAAAGTAAAAAAACAAAGAAAGGGGTCAAAAAATGATCCTGGAAACTAAAGACCTGTAAGTTTATTGCCTAGTGGATGAATTGTTTGAAGGTTTTCTGAGACGTAATCAAAGAAAATGAGTGCATACAGTAACTACGTATCAGTACGGATTTATGAGGGATCCGTTCGATCAAACTAACCTGATCAATATCTAGGAGGAGGTAAGTTCTAGGGTGGACTGGGTGAGTCAGTCTTGATTTTGATACTGTGATGCTTAAAAGGTTACTACATAGAATGAGAATGCTTGGACTGGGAGAAAATGTCTGTATGTGGGTGAGTAACTGTCTCAGTGATTGAGTTACTGTTACTAGAGGGGTACCACAGGGTCAGTATTAGGCCCTGTTTATTTTAGCATACTGTATTTTGTCGCCGCAAAACTGCATAGGGAAGGTGGCAGGGACTACGGGGGTTAAACATAGTTGCTGGGTTGTGTGGCCATAGTTGCTGGGTTGTGGGAGAAGGCATAAGCCAGATTGGGTTATTTGGATTTTTGAGGTGGAGGTAATGAAGGTTTATATAGGGAGCTTGTGGTGGGATGGCCGCGTGAGGAACATCCCTAAGCTGAAGTGTGGGCAGAGACCAACACAATGGCGGGTGACCTCCAGAGACAAGTGGCACAGTGGGTGGCAGTGGAAGGAATAGGATGGCTACAGGAGCCAGTGGTTTGCAGGATCTCTTTTGCCCTGGTGGTATGGGATCTGGCACTGTGAGGTAGGCCACAATGGTTGATCCATCCACCCTCTAGACTTAGCCTTAGCTCTGTTCCTCAGCAGTAATCCACTCACTCATCAAGGGTGGAGCAGCACTTTGCTGGAATGTTGCCTTCTTCTCTGCATAGAGCGCCTGCTCAGTCCTTCCACCCCCTCCTAATCACACACAGCTCCTCACATCCAGACCCCTCAGCCTTCTTACAGGGTGGCCCTAGGAGACAAGAAGCTGTGTCCTCCAGGTCTTCCTGGGTGCAGAACTCCCTGGCTACTCTGCTATTGCCTGGTCAGGTAATCAGTGGTGTATGCAGTTGAGCCAGGCTGCGGAATCTACTCCTCATCTCCTTCCCACCAGTGCTTCCAGTGGCCCATCCACAACTTCCACACATACTGGCTACGCTTTTATCCTTCAGGAGTTAAGGTTCAGCTACAGTAGCTAGCAGGAGGCTGGGGTTGCAGGTCTCAGCTCTCTGGAGCAGTGAAACACAGGCAGTGGGCGGCCGTTTTGCAATTAAAATGTATTAAATTGTTCTAAGAAAAAAAGCTGTGGGCGTTCCCAATTACTCAGATTCTGTGTCTGGTGTGTTTCTGTGATATAGTTACTGAACAGCGTGATCTTATAGAGGGGTTGAACAGACAATATAGCAATTTCTGTAGACAATACTAAAGAGGACCAGAGAAGTGGCAGATGAGGTTTAACACTGACAAATGTAAAGTTATACACATGGGAAGCCCTAATTCAAGTGACCAGTACTAAATGGTAAAACACTGGATAACACTGACATGGAAAAGGACCTAGGAATTTTAGTGGACAGCAAACCAGGCTGTAGAAACCAGTGTCAGGCATAGATGCCCCTGATGAGAACATAGTCCTACCACTTTACAAATTAGTAACTCCAAAGTTCTTCTTGTTTGACATGAGTATCTTTATTTCAGGCTACTTTCACATCAGCGTTTTAGTTTTTAGGTTTTGAGATCTGGCAGAGGATCACAAAACCTGACCAAAATGGTTCTGTTTAGGGCTCTTTCACACTTGCGTTGTCCGGATCCGTCATGTACTCCATTTGCCGGAAGTGCCCGCCGGATCCGTAACACCGCAAGTGAACTGAAAGCATTTGAAGACTGATCCGTCTTCAAAATGAGTTCAGTGTTACTATGGCAGCCAGGACGCTATTAAAGTCCTGGCTGCCATAGTAGTAGTGGGGAGCGGGGGAGCAGTATACTTACCGTCCGTGCGGCTCCCGGGCGCTCTAGAATGACGTCAGAGCGCCCCATGCGCATGGATGACATGATCCATGCGATCACGTCATCCATGCGCGTGGGGCACCCTGACGTCACTCTGAAGCGCCCCGGGAGCCGCACGGACGGTAAGTATACTGCTCCCCCGCTCCCCACTACACTTTACCATGGCAAACAGGACTTTAGCGTCCTGGCAGCCATGGTAACCATTCAGAAAAAGCTAAACGTCGGATCCGGTAATGCGCCGAAATGACGTTTAGCTTAAGGCCGGATCTGGATTAATGCCTTTCAATGGGCATTAATTCCGGATCCAGCTTTGCGGCAAGTCTTCAGGATTTTTGGCCGGAGCAAAAATCGCAGCATGCTGCGGTATTTTCTCCGGCCAAAAAACGTTCAGGTCCTGAACTGAAGACATCCTGATGCATCCTGAACGGATTTCTCTCCATTCAGAATGCTTTGGGATAATCCTGATCAGGATTTTTCCGGCATAGAGCCCCGACGACGGAACTCTATGCCGGAAAAGAACAACGCAAGTGTGAAAAAGCCCTTAATGCGGTTTGTTCTGTTAGGATGCAGTTCTGTTAAATCAAAATGCAATGTAAGTCAGTGAGTGACGGATCCGCTTTTTTAGGATCAGAAAAAACGGATCCGCCACCATTGACTTACATTGTTTTTAATAACGAATCCATTTTGTTCCATGTTGATGACCGGACACAAAACTACAGCTTGTAGCGGTTTCGTGTTCGGTCACGAAATGGAATGCTACTTGAACGGAACACATACTGATGCATCTTGAACGGAGCAAACCCCATTGAAATTAATGGAGATAAAACAGAACCGTTTTGGCCCAGTTTTGAGATCCTCTGCCAGATCTCAGAACCGGAATGCCAAAAAGCTGATGTGAAAGTATTCTCATCAGCTGTATAAAGTGTGGTTAAAAAAAGGAGAGAGAGGAGGCAGACCCTCATGCAAGGGTGGACTGGGCCGGGGTGTAAGAGGCAGCCCTGAATCAACCAGCAGCATTTCCAGCACGTATATATATGAAGACTATCATGTTTCCCTCCGGCCACCAGAGGCCACTGTGACTAAACAGGAACCTGAGTTGTGCTGGCCAGAGAAGTTTTTCTCGGGCTGTTCCAGAAGTTGCTGGGGGACTTGCTGAGATAACAGAGAGAGATGGACTGCTGAGAGATAACAGAAAAAGACTGTAGCAGCAGGAGGCTATATTAGCTGAGATTTTCCTGACAGCTGTGGAGCTGCACACAGAGGACTTCACTGTGTGTTCCAGAGGAGTGGGACTGTGTGTAGAGACCAGCCGGATCCTTCCTGCCAGAGGTGGAGAGCTGCATCTGTTGTGACCTGAGAGAGAAAGACAGACAAGCAAGCGATCTGACCTGGATCCAGACTGCATCTTATTGGATCCAGGAGAATCTGCAGAACTGTGAGTGGCACCGGTGCTTATCTGTGATAGGTTATAGAGTCAGGGACTTAGTGCACTGTAGAAGCGTCCCCTGGGTAGCAGGGCTAGATAGGAAATTGGTAGTGAGAGTAGCCTGCAAGCTGACTGTTTGCCGTTTAGCTTATTCTGTGTCTATGCAAAATCTCATTACCACTGTTGTTGTTTTATGTTCACCTGTTCATACCATTCCTGTCATTGACCCATTGTGCCGCTGGTGCGGTGGTACTGTATTGTTACTCAGGTTTTCCGGCAGTTTCATTTTGCTCCTTAATAAAGACGGCTTTTGCTTCAGTCTCCTTGTCCGCTGTACTGTACTTGAATCCTGCTTTGCGGTCTCTCCCTCCTCTGACCGCTACAAGTGGCGCTGCGAGCAGGGTACAGTCACAGAGATGGAGGCGGCTGAAGGCAATGTGCATGAGGCTAATGTAAGCGCCTCAGGTGATGGTGGAACCCCTGCAAGGGCCCTCCCTATTGGCACGTTGTTTAACTTGCTACCTAAATTTGATGGCCAGAACATGTCACTGTCTGACGGGGTGTCAAGATTACAGAGTGCTGCTAGGATTTACAATGTCAGCCCAGAACTACAATTAGAAATCGCTTTGGCCGCTCTAGAGGGTGAGGCCCGACAAAATGTCCTACTACAACTGGAAGCCACGCGCAATACATTGAAAGAGATTCCTGGAAGAAATATACGGGGAAACAGCCAGCGCAGGGCACCTCAGGGCGAAATTCTTTTACCGAATTCAGCAGGAGGACGAAGGTGTCTCGCAGTATGCAATGGCGCTACAGGAAGTGTTGGCCGATGTCCAGAAAAAAGAGGCGGACGGAGTAACCGCCATGGGAACTGCAGATCGGATCCTGCGGGAACAATTCATTCTGGGACTCTACAGCACTCCCCTGAAACGGGCCCTACAGGAACTAGTTAGGGTGTACTCTACACTAACCTTTAGACAAATATTAGCAGAGGCAGTGGCACAGAGCAAAGAAGAAAGTTATGTGTCCGGAGTGATACAGACCAAGACCGTCACCTCCCCCGGGGTTTCAAAGAGCGAAGAGGTCCTAGTCAGAGTAGTACAAGACTTACAGAGCTCTTTGAGTGCTATGCACAAAAAGTTGACACACCTGGAAAAACAGATGGAGTCGCACTATACCCCTGAAACTGCCTACCCGTCCCGACAACAAAGTTATCAGGCACCCCCATGGGTTCCTATATCAGAATATCCTCACCCTAATTTACCTCCTCACCAAGCTCTTCAATGTCCTCCAAGGAGGCCCGTCAATCAAGTCCTAAGGTCACCCCCCATACGCAGACAAGGAGAAGGCCGCCAAGGGGCACAGTGTTGGCGGTGTGGAAATTATGGACATTAAGCCAGAGAGTGTCGGAGTGATGTGGCCAGACGCCCAGAGCCACCGTTAAACTTCCTGCCCCCGCAGTAGTGGAGCGTACTGCGGGGGAGGTGGAGAGCCAAGATACCCAGTATGGCTCCGAACACCTGGTCGCAGGGTGTCCCACCATTCGAGCTGAATTTGAAGGCATTCCGGTCGACTGCTTAGTGGGGTCACAAATAACGACTATGCCTGAGTCACTTTTCTACCGTTACTTCCAAGCACTGGCCAAGCCAGAGCGAGAGACGCTGGTCTGTGTTACAGCGGCCAATCAACAACAGATCCCTGTCACAGGAGTTGTGTGGATGAATGTATGGCTATGTGGGCAAGAAGTGGGACGGAAAGGTATCCTGCTGGTCCCTGAGACGTTCAAAGAAGATGTGCCTGTGATAATGGGCATGAACATTCTGCGAGAATTAGATCAGATAATGTTCACCAAACGGGGGCCAGGCTATTGGAAGCAAGCCACTCCGCACAAACCTACTCAGAAAGCGTTTCAATGGCTGATCCGATTCTGTGGGACACAGAAAAGTGTCCCAGCACACCAGTCTGTTGGAACGATCCGAGCACCAGGAAAGGCTACCCTCACCATCCCCCCTGGACGGGAGACTGTGTTGACATTACCCGTGGGAATCTTCCGCAATCTTGAAGGTATGGAGGTGTTCATCAAACCGACGGCCCTAGGAGAGTTGGGTCAGGATGTCCTGGTGGCCCGAACACTGGGAGTGGTCCAGAATAGATGAGTACCCATAAGAGCTGTGAATATGGGAAATCTAGAAGTTTCCTTGATGCCAGGAGTTGAACTGGCTCGTGTGTACCTACACCGGGGAGAAGTATTGAGTCAGAGAGAAGTGACTCTAGCTCCGGTAGGTGATGCCGTTTGGACCCTGGCAGTTACTGCCAGTGTAGAAGAGATGCCGACCCCAGAATGGAATGGGAGAACCATCTTGGATCAAATGGAAATAGATGTGAAGGCTCTCAGTTCAGACCAACGGCAAGCAGTTGAAAACATGCTGTGGGAGAATCAGGCTGCATTCGCCCGTCACGCCGATGACTTTGGCTGCACGGATGCTATCACACATGCGATACCGACGGGGGACACTCCTCCAATTCGGGAAAGATATTGGAAGATTCTTCCCAAGTTGTACCAGGAAGTGAAAACGTTGTTGAAACAGATGATAGATACCGGAGTGGTGCGGCCCCAGTGGTGCTTGTTAAGAAGAAGGATGGCACTATTCGGTTTTGTGTGTATTACCGGCGGTTGAATGCATGCACCGCGCGAGACTCATATCCTCTGCCACGTATCGAGGAGTCTCTGACTGCTCTAGGACGAGCCAAATACTTCTCTACCTTGGACCTGGCGAGCGGGTACTGGCAAGTACCAGTGGCCGAGCAAGACAAGGCAAAGACGGCATTCATACTCCCCATGGGACTATTCGAATTCAACAGGATGCCATTTGGGCTGACAAATGCCCCGGGGACCTTCCAGCGGCTGATGGAGAGATGCCTGGGAGACCTGAATTTTGAAGCCACTCTGATATACAGTACAGACCAAAAGTTTGGACACACCTTCTTATTCAAAGAGTTTTCTTTATTTTCATGACTATGAAGGCATCAAAACTATGAATTAACACATGTGGGATTATATACATAACAAACAAGTGTGAAACAACTGAAAATATGTCATATTCTAGGTTCTTCAAAGTAGCCACCTTTTGCTTTGATTACTGCTTTGCACACTCTTGGCATTCTCTTGATGAGCTTCAAGAGGTAGTCCCCTGAAATGGTCTTCCAACAGTCTTGAAGGAGTTCCCAGAGATGCTTAGCACTTGTTGGCCCTTTTGCCTTCACTCTGCGGTCCAGCTCACCCAAAACCATCTCGATTGGGTTCAGGTCCGGTGACTGTGGAGGCCAGGTCATCTGGCGCAGCACCCCATCACTTTCCTTCATGGTCAAATAGCCCTTACTTTCAAAGTTTTCCCAATTTTTCGGCTGACTGACTGACCTTCATTTCTTAAAGTAATGATGGCCACTTGTTTTTCTTTACTTAGCTGCTTTTTTCTTGCCACAATACAAATTCTAACAGTATATTCAGTAGGACTATCAGCTGTGTATCCACCTGACTTCTCCTCAACACAACTGATGGTCCCAACCCCATTTATAAGGCAAGAAATCCCACTTATTAAACCTGACAGGGCACACCTATGAAGTGAAAACCATTTCAGGGGACTACCTCTTGAAGCTCATCAAAAGAATGCCAAGAGTGTGCAAAGCAGTAATCAAAGCAAAAGGTGGATACTTTGAAGAACCTAGAATATGACATATTTTCAGTTGTTTCACACTTGTTTCTTATGTATATAATTCCACATGTGTTAATTCATAGTTTTGATGCCTTCATAGTCATGAAAATAAAGAAAACTCTTTGAATGAGAAGGTGTGTCCAAACTTTTGGTCTGTACTGTACCTGGACGATATCATCGTATACTCTGCTACTTTTCAAGAACACCTGAATCGGCTAGGGCAGGTACTCGAGCGACTGCGATCCCATGGCCTGAAGGTAAAGCCAAAGAAGTGTCATCAAGAGGGAGATCGAGTACTTGGGCCATAGGGTGTCCCAAGATGGAGTGTTGCCGTCCCAAGACAAAGTGGCTGCAATACGACAATGGCTAGTGCCCAGAACGCTGCGGAAGTTGAAGGCCTTCCTTGGACTGACCGGGTACTACCGGCGGTTCATCAAAGACTATGCCAAGATAGCGGGCCCTCTGAATGAGTTGTTGAGAGGAATGGCTGGGCAACCCAAGGGCCAAAATATTACCTGGGGGCAGAAGCAGGAAGAGGCCTTCCAGGCCCTGAAAGAAGCTCTGACATCGGCCCCCATATTGGCTTATGCCGACTTTGATAAACCATTTCTCTTATCTACTGATGGCAGTCTCTACGGACTCGGGGCAGTCCTGTCGCAGGTACAAGATGGACATGAGAGGGTGATCGCCTACGCCAGTAGATCCTTGCGAGAGACAGAGCGAAACCCCCACAACTACAGTTCCTTCCGGCTAGAACTCCTTGCCCTGGTGTGGGCCATGACGGAGAAGTTTGCGGGATATTTGACAGGAGCTAAGATCTTTGTACGGACTGATAACAATCCCCTGGCCCATCTGGACACTGCCAAGTTGGGAGCCCTGGAGCAACGCTGGGCAGCTCGCCTTGCAAAATATGACTTCTCAATTCGCTACCGTTCCGCTACGGAGAACACTAATGCTGATGGCCTGTCGAGGGTTACTTTTGAGACCCCAGTAGGGGATGTCGATGAACAAAAAGAAGAAGATGAAACTCCGGATTTCCGCAAGTTCGTTTTGACACAGTTGCGGCCCAGACAATTGGGGAGGCCCGTAAGCTACCCAAGGCATTGAGGAGGACTAATGAGGACTGGGGCCGATTACAGGATGAAGATGTTGGACTGCGGCAGATGAAAAACTGGGTAACCCAGCGAAGGAAGCCCAACAGAGAAGTAAGGGCTGACCTGGATGCCGAGATGAAGTCCGTTCTACATCAATGGGACAGACTGGAAATGCACCGTTCTGTACCGCAAGTGGCAACAGCCTAATGACCTAGAGGCGAGGTGGCAAGTAGTCATACCCGGAAGCGTGGCATGTGAGATAGCCAGAGAAGCCCATGAATTTGGAGCTCACTTCGGGCCCGCCAAGACTTACCAGTGGCTGCAGCGTTATGTGTATTGTCCACAACTGGAGGCAGTGGTGGAGAAAGTTTGCCGACAGTGTCGAGTGTGTGAACTCAATAAAAGCACGGAACAGAGGGCACCCCTCCAGTCTATACAGACCAAAGAACCGCTGGAATTATTGATGATAGACTACCTCCTCGTGGGACAATAATCGAGAGGTCCACAGTACTGCCTGGTCATGGTTCACCACTTCTCCAAGTTTGCAGTAGTCTCCCCAACTCGGGATCAGACGGCTGAGTCCCGCAGCACGCGCTATCTGTCAGGATTTCATCCGGGTCTACGGGTGTCCAAAGCGGATCCACTCAGATCAAGGGGCGTGCTTTCAAGGGAAAGTAATGGAGGAGCTACACCGACTGTACGGTATTGAAAAATCCAGAACGACCCCCTATCATCGCCAAGGGAATGGGGCCTGTGAGCGTTTCAACCGGACGCTGCTGCAAATGCTGAGAACGCTAGAGGAAGACAAGAGGGCACACTGGCCTGATTACCTGCCGGAACTAGTCTGGGCCTACAATAATCGGGTCCATACCACCACCGGTTACACCCCGTATATGTTACTGTTTGGGAGAGCTGGTAGAGAAATCGTTGAATTTAACCTGGAACAGCCAGAAGACCTAATGGAGCGATCAACCACCTCATGGGTGAAAGAACACCGTCAGCGACTCCAGACCATCCGCCGTTTGGCAGGCCAGCAGTTACAGGAGAGAACTCATACGGACCGTCCTCCAGTCCAGGAGGTGCCACTGAAGCCTGGAGACCGGGTCCTGATACGAGAGAAACGCCCCAGAGGCAAATTGAGTGAGCGTTGGGAAGTACAGCCATACAAAGTGATCAAGAGAGTGTACCCTAATGGTCCGGTTTATGAAGTGCAAGTTGAAAATGAGGAGTTTGCTCGACGGACTTTACATAGGAATATGCTACGGCCATGCCGGTCTGCGGATCCTGCACCTATTCAGAGGACACCTTCTCCTCCTGCCCCATACCCAGAATGTGTTATCTCAGATGGAAACTAATGTAAAGACTGGTGGACCGTTCCTGACATTGCGGAAGGTCCCCAGGCCGTAGGTGATGAGGCTCCTGCCACAGAACCACTACCGTCTCTCAGTGAGGAGGGACCCGCGACCACAACCAGATCTCCTGCTGTAATGGAAGAGCCCAGGTTAACAACTCCCAGTGGAGAAAGTCAGGTCCTACCAGATAGTCAAGACCTCCGGAGATCCAGTAGGTCTACTGCAGGGGTTCCACCAAACAGGTACGCTGCTGAGGAGTTCATTTGGTCTGCCTGTAGGTATTGTGGACAATGTTGTACTGCCGTTTAAATGTTTCATTAACCCCTTTGTTTTCCATGGACTATATAGCGAGGCCGAGGACGGCCACCTTTAAGTGGGGAGGCATGTAAGAGGCAGCCCTGAATCAACCAGCAGCATTTCCAGCACGTACAGTACAGACCAAACGTTTGGACACACCTTCTCATTCAAAGAGTTTTCTTTATTTTCATGACTATGAAGGCATCAAAACTATGAATTAACACATGTGGAACTATATACATAACAAACAAGTGTGAAACAACTGAAAATATGTCATATTCTAGGTTCTTCAAAGTAGCCACCTTTTGCTTTGATTACTGCTTTGCACACTCTTGGCATTCTCTTGATGAGCTTCAAGAGGTAGTCCCCTGAAATGGTCTTCCAACAGTCTTGAAGGAGTTCCCAGAGATGCTTAGCACTTGTTGGTCCTTTTGCCTTTACTTTGCGGTACAGCACACCCCAAACCATCTCGATTGGGTTCAGGTCCGGTGACTGTGGAGGCCAGGTCATCTGGCGCAGCACCCCATCACTCTCCTTCATGGTCAAATAGCCCTTACTTTCAAAGTTTTCCCAATTTTTCGGCTGACTGACTGACCTTCATTTCTTAAAGTAACTCTTAAAGCCACTCGTTTTTATTTACTTAGCTGCTTTTTTCTTGCCATAATACAAATTCTAACAGTCTATTCAGTAGGACTATCAGCTGTGTATCCACCTGACTTCTCCTCAACGCAACTGATGGTCCCAACCCCATTTATAAGGCAAGAAATCCCACTTATTAAACCTGACAGGGCACACCTGTGAAGTGAAGACCATTTCAGGGGACTACCTCTTGAAGCTCATCAAGAGAATGCCAAGAGTGTGCAAAGCAGTAATCAAAGCAAAAGGTGGCTACTTTGAAGAACCTAGAATATGACATATTTTCAGTTGTTTCACACTTGTTTGTTATGTATATAATTCCACATGTGTTAATTCATAGTTTTGATGCCTTCAGTGTGAATCTACAATTTTCATAGTCATGAAAATAAAGAAAACTCTTTGAATGAGAAGGTGTGTCCAAACTTTTGTTCTGTACTGTATATCTATGCAGACTGTCATGTTTCCCTCTGGCCACCAGAGGCCATTGTGACTAAACAGGAACCTGAGTTGTGCTGGCCAGAGGCTAAGAAAGAGTTAAGAAGTTTTTCCCAGGCTGTTCCAGAAGTTGCTGGGGGCCTTGCTGAGATAACAGAGAGAGATGGACTGCTGAGAGATAACAGAAAAAGACTGTAGCAGCAGGAGGCTATATTAGCTGAGATTTTCCTGACAGCTGTGGAGCTGCACACAGAGGACTTCACTGTGTGTTCCAGCGGAGTGGGACTGTGTGTAGAGACCAGCCGGATCCTTCCTGCCAGAGGTGGAGATCTGCATCTGTTGTGACCAGAGAGAGAAAGACAGACAAGCAAGCGATCGGACCTGGATCCAGACTGCATCTTATTGGATCCAGGAGAATCTGCAGAACTATGAGTGGCACCGGTGCTTATCTGTGATAGGTTATAGAGTCAGGGACTTAGTCAGTGCGCTGTAGAAGCGTCCCCTGGGTAGCAGGGCTAGATAGGAAATTGGTAGTGAGAGTAGCCTGCAAGCTGACTGTTTGCTGTTTAGCTTATTCTGTGTCTTATTCTGTGTCTATGCAAAATCTCATTACCACTGTTGTTGTTTTATTTTCACCTGTTCATACCATTCCTGTCATTGACCCATTGTGACGTCATCGCGCCGCCTCACTGAGCCTCTGCGCTGCCGTAAAGACATCAGCAGCGCTGGAGGCGGGACGGGAGTGATTCAGTGAAGGTGCTCGAGGAGGTAAGTATAAGTCTGACTGACTCTATATATTTTTTTTTTATTTCTGTCACTGATAGGGGGCCCTATCTGGCTACTGGCACATTATAGGGGGTCCCTATCTGGCTACTGGCACATTATAGGGGGGGGCCCTATCTGGCTACTGGCACATTATAGGGGGGGCCCTATCTGGCTACTGGCACATTATAGGGGGGCCCTATCTGGCTACAGGCACATTATAGGGGGGCCCTCTCTGGCTACTGGCAGGCACATTATAGTGGGGGGGCCTATGGCTACTGGCACATTATAGGGGGGCCCTATCTGGTGACTGGCACATTATAGTGGGGGGCCTATCTGGCTACTGGCACATTATAGTGGGGGGCCTATGGCTACTGGCACATTATATGGGGGGGCTATGGCTACTGGCACATTATAGGGGCGCCTATGGCTACTGGCATATTATAGGGGGGCCTATGGCTACTGGCACATTATAGGGGGGCCTATGGCTACTGGCACATTATAGGGGGGCCTATGGCTACTGGCACATTATAGGGGGGCCTATGGCTACTGGCAGATTATAGGGGGGCCTATAGCTACTGGCACATTATAGGGGTGCCTATTGGCTACTGGCACATTATAGGGGCCCTATCTGGCTACTGGCACATTATAGGGGGGCCCTCTCTAGCTACTGGCACATTATAGTGGGGGGCCTATGGCTACTGGCACATTATAAGGGGGGCCTATGGCTACTGGCAGATTATAGGCGGAGCCTATAGCTACTGGCACATTATAGTGGGGCCTATTGGCTACTGGCACATTATAGGGGGGCCTATTGGCTACTGGCACATTATAGGGGGCACTATGGGGACATTAGCTCAACTGGGGACATTACAAGGGGGTATTTTTTTGCACTGTCTATTATAAGGAGAATTATTACTACTGGGGAGGGGGCATTATGGTGGGCTTTATTACTCCCCCATGGTCTGAGCCCCCTAGTAGCAGCACCAGCCTCTCCCCGCTCTGCTATCCCTCTGCCTCTTCTCCAAATCCTTATTATGACATTTTTCTCATTAGGATATAACACATCAGCTCCGCCGAGCCCTGGCCAAAGTGTGGAGGGGTCCGAGATCCCCAAGGGTCAAGCTAAGTAATTGTAAGTTTTCATATGAAATATGTTTAAGTTATACACATATAGCATATACCATGCCCCACAATATACATTTTCTTCTGCAAAAGTCATCAAGTGTCATGAGGGATGGGGGAAACACAGAGCAGCACCCAGCGGGGAGGAGAATACACGGATGCAACACTGTATCAGCCAGAAAATGACACTTTTGGCATTATACCAAAAATGCCATTCTTCGGCTGATATGTTTCGGCGGCCGATATATCGGAGCATCCCTAGTTTATTTTGTTTTCCTGTGTTGTAATTTACATGGCTGACGAAAGTGGCAAGGGGGGGTCAGGAGGAGGCAGGGGAAATGGGAAAGCAGGAGGGGGGCTCAGTGGGCCTCTGGGTGTTACTTGCCCCCTGGGCCAAAAGTTGCCAGTCAGCCCCTGCCCTCATGTGTGGTATCGCTTTACAGACAGATATGGTAAGATAACAGGTTGCGCTTACAGAAGATTGTTGTGATAGAGTCACAACAACAAAAAAGCCTTGCTGGTGTTTTTTGAAAACCCAACCAGCATCTGGGATAGGGCCTGGCTGCAGCCTTGGTTCCCAACTGCACTTCTTCTGAGTTTTAGTGCAGTGATAAGATAAGACAAGGAAGAAACTGGAAGTTCTGGAACCACGTGTCCGGCGCTGTCAGGCACGATGTCACCGGCAGAGCATGTATTTTCACATACATTTATTAAGGTCTACGCGTTTCAAGGGCATATAGCCCTCTTCATCAGAACAATATTACATAGCTGTGTGTAATATTGTTACGGTTCCAGAACTTCCAGTTTCTTCCTTATCAGCCGTATAAAGTGCAATAGTCAAACAGCAACATTTTAGGCCTTTAGTTCAAACGGCCGTTCTTCAAGCTAATATTGGGAAAGTAATATAAGAAAAAGTAAAAATCTTACATTACACTAGGTCCTGTATTTCATAAAAGAAAAAAAGGATGTCAGCAAAAAATGGACATGATTAATGTGCGAAACTTGAATAGGTTATTGGTTAATTCCCTCGGGTCCTACTTTTTACTATTAAAACCCACTTCCCAACTTACAAAATAATACACAGATTTAATCGGCCACAGCAGCCGTTTTATTAACAAAAATAAATGCATAACCATAAATAACATAAATTAACCCTGACGAGGGAAGTCCTTGAAGCCCCCAAAGTTTATTTTTCACACAACACCAAACATGGCACTTCCATCTTGCCTCCAGCAGTAAAACGCCTGCTCGGAGAACCCATCTGATGGACGCCTCTCACTACCAACCAACTGCCCAACTATGAGAGTCCAGCGCCACAATTGAGGCCCTCCCATTCTCCCGTAGCATAAATACCACCTACTTCGAGGACCTCCCACCGCCAACAACGCGCAACTTAACCCCCTTTAACCTCAAGATTGCGCAACTCTCCACAAACCTAATGCTCTCTCGATCCCTCCCTGAAGTCTCAGGGACCACAAGTCTATTCCCACGGCATTGAGATGAACGCCGTCCGACCTCCAAAATTCCCCAACACCCAACTCCAGTTCAGAATGCCTTACAGCCACGGCCCCATTCCTGGCCATGAATTTACCTATCGCCATATTGACCTTAATTCTAGCCTTATTCAAGCGCTCCACCGAACGTGCCTCTCTCCACGCCCTACGAGGCACAATATCAGACCATACCGTTACCATGGTCGGGAATAGGACCACAATCTCAACAAATTAAATTTTATATGCCTTATCAACTCTCTAAATGGCCTAACACCTAAATCATTTCCCCCTGCTTGAAGCACCAAAACATCTGGGGACCTATCCAGCTGGGCAAAACGATGCACCTCCCTTACAACACCCCCCCCACAACATACCTCTTGACCCTAGCCACCGCACAACCGTGACATTCCTCTCAAACCCTAACTGCCGCCCGTTCGGCCGGACATCCACCCTCAAAGCACCCCAAAAAACGAATGAATGCCCAAGGATCCATACTAACGTAGGGCCATCCCCTGAAACAAAGCAAAACAAACAAACACCATGTTAAACTCACATATGACCTAAACCTAACGGATTCCCACCTACCAACCCTTCTTATTACCTCGTCACTCAGTCCTGACCTCGCTGCCTCCGTAGCAGCCCCAATCCTAAATGAATGCCCCGTATAATCCCTTGAATCTATCCCCAAACTTTTTAAACAACGCTTAAAAACCGCCAAGAACTGAAAACGCGACAAGAATGATCCATCCTCATGCTTAAGGAGAGTACCAACCCCAAAAGTCGACCCTAAACCATATTCTTGCAGACACCTAACCGGGCATAACAAACAGCCCGGAACCGCAAACACCCAAACACAACTTCCTCTCCCTTCCTCGGCCGTTTTTGACCTGCGGATTCTAACCACCACCCTATCTTGGTAAAGAGCAACATCTTCCATTAACCCACCCATACACCGGGCACTGTTACACACCAACTCCCACAACCTAAATGCCCCAAAAAATGCAAGCGAAAAAGCCAGCTTGAACAACTTCACCTCCCCTGCTGACTGACACACCTTATCTAATTGCGGGCCCATTTTTTAGCAATAAAGCAAAATAAACTGACCTCCTTCTATTTTCCACCCTCTTACCCATTCTCCATCCCATCAAAACCTATTTCACCCAAAAAAAATTTGTCGCATCAGGCAAATGCCTCAATTTAAAAGCAAAGGCTAAACCTGCTACCCATTTATTCAACCGCACCACCGACCAGCCCTCTTCCTTTACATGACCTAAAAACAATAATAACGGGATATCCCCCTCGTCCACCTGGGCTCCCAACTCACCACACCACTGTTCCCAATCACGCCAAGCTTTACCGTAAACTGCCCACGTCCCTGCACTCATTGATGTCTGCAGCAGCCATTCTCGATATCCGTTTTCGGCGTCAGGTGACGAAACTGCTCCCACTGCGAACGAGAGAGGGCATCCGCAATGCAATTAGACACCCCAGGCACATGAACCGCCACCTCCCAAGTATTAAGCGACAGACAAACTAAAACTAGATGCTGCAGTAAGCGAACCACGGGAGGTGACAATGCGGTCATACAGTTAATGGCCTGCACCACCCCCAGATTATCGCAATGGAAACAAATCTTTTTATCTCTAAACTTCTCCCCCATAAAACCATTGCGAGCACGATGGGGAAAAGCTCTAACAGAGCCAGGTTCCGTACCCATCCCCTCAACACCCAGGACTTCGGCCACCAAAATATACCCCAAAACCAGCCCTCTCTGCCGCATCCGAAAAAACTCAAAATCAAACTTATCCACAGCGCCACCCAACACCAAAGCTCTACCATTGAATTTTTGTAGACAATCCGCCCACACCTCCAGATCACCCCTTAACTCCTTTCCTAATCGAATGAAATGATGGGGGGCTGAAACGCAGCTCCCACTAAACGCAGACAAAAAATCTGTCCCATTGGCATAATACGACATGCGAAATTAAGTTTACCCAACAGAGATTGTAAATCCCGCAACTTAATTTTTGGTGATCTCCTAGCCCGGTCCACCACAACCCTTAAATCTTGCACCTTCTCATTCGGTAACCGACATTCCATTTTTCCCGTGTTAATAACTATCCCCAGGAAACTCAATTCCGTCGTAGGACCGACCGTCTTTTCGTCTGCTAACGGCACCCCAAATTAAGCAAAAATCGATTTTAACATATTTAACAACAAAGAACAAACCCGAGATCCAGCCGGGCCCAAACAAAGAAAATCATCCAAGTAATGGATAATGGATGAACAACCGGAAACGTCCGCTACAACCCATTCCAAAAAAGAACTGAATGCTTCAAAATACGCACACGACACTGAACAACCCATGGGCAAGCACCTGTCTACAAAATAACCCCCATCCCAGAAATAACCTAACAAATGCAAGCTGTCTGGATTCACCGGCAAGAGACGAAAAGGTGCCTCAATGTCCGTTTTCACCAAAAACGTCCAAACACCTAATACTATTCTGGATCAATACCTTCATTGACCGACGCCCCATTTGGATAGGACAAATGGTGAAACTTGTTCCGCTCCTTCTTGAGCACTACGCCCAATGGCGACACCCTTAAATTGACCAGTGGTGGTTCCAAAAACAGGCCGTCCATACGATCCAAGGAAACCTCCCTAGCCAATTTTTGGGACACTATTTCTGGATGTTCAAGAGCTGAGCGCAGATTTTTTCGCACCATAACCACCGGCAACGGCGCCGAGGGAATACTAAATCCCCACATAAAATCCTTCCTCAAAAACTCTGCCACTTCCCAATTGGGATATCTACTTAGATACTGCCCCATCTTTTTCACCTGCACCAGAGTCAGACCCTTTTGAAGCGGCATCCCCTCCTTTTTGCCTATTTCCTTTGAAACAGCGATTGGCCCCGTGATCACCGCCG
Source organism: Bufo bufo (assembly GCF_905171765.1). Lineage (NCBI taxonomy): Eukaryota > Metazoa > Chordata > Amphibia > Anura > Bufonidae > Bufo > Bufo bufo. The sequence continues at coordinate 122,679,532 of NC_053392.1, forward strand.
CATGACGAGCATTTTTGTTTAAATTTACATTTTGTCCCGAACTTGCAACTCCCCTCATTAAAGAGGAAGCACAAACCCTTGGCTCATGCTGCTGTAAAACTAGACTGTCCCAATCCTCCTGACTCCCCCCGAAAGGAATGCCCAGGACGCACCGGTGCCGTCACCCTCAACTAAAGCCCAATATCTTTATGGTCCCACCATATGTTAGGGCGTACTGACTTTCTCTGCCTAAACTTTTCGTCGTAACGGAGCCAACCCGTCCCACCATAAACCTGCTACGCTTCACCAATCGCATCTAAATAGCAAAATAGAGCTGAACAGCACTCCGGCGTCTTTTCTCCAATCACACTTGCTAGAATAGCAAATGCCTGGAGCCAATTAGAAAAAGTGCACAGAATCAAGCGATACCGGCGCTTTTCCTCTTCTTCCTTTTTTCCATTGTCCTTTTTACTCCTATCCAAATTAAACCGCTACAGGGGGAGTAAAGAATTTTTTTTTATGTACTCGCCCTTCGAAATACGCTTGCAAACGTATACCTCCCCCTTTTCCGCATCATCCACCTTAGGTCTATTATCCTCACCCCCAGGCTGTGTCTGAACTGACACCAATCCCCCCCCACCCGACCAGCAGCACTCCCAGCCGCCCCGCCAACCCCAGCTCCCAACCTCTACGCCGGTACCGGGGAGAACCCAGGGGCCCCCAAACCCGATACCCATCCAGCTAAATTGCTTAAAAGCTTCCCTATACCCCTACCCAAATCCCCTTGATGCCCCCCAGCCATTACGCCCCCTGGACAGCTAATTAAATAATTAAGTGTCCTCAAAGCTATCTCACCTGGCTGCCCGGGCGCTATGAACCCCGCAGCCGATGGTCCTGCTTCCTGATAATCTTCATGGGATGATCGCACTTCATATCTCAGTCCCGGTGCCACATCTTCACGGATGTACTGCATCCCAACATCCTCCCTGCTGGATGCGCTCTGTGCCGGCCATACTTCTTCTTCTTCTTCTCCCTGGTGGGTGGAACCGATGCCATGCTGCCTTCCATCCTGCTGTGTCCTGTGCATTTCCCTCACCGTGCACAGCCGCGTCATGCCGAACACTGCTCCCACGCCGAGTGGGCCCCCCAGACCTCCTTGACACTGGAGAGCCCTCAGATCCCGGTCCTGCCTCCATGTCTTGCGCTGCTGAAGGCGGGGGAAGTCCCCCCGCCCTGCTCTGGGCCCCGCTGTGCATCTGGATTCCTTCCCACGCTGGGAGGACATGGAAATAGGCAGCCTGCCATCCCCCCATTGTGAAGGGTCCCTGGAGGCGCTGAACCCTGGGGGTCTCTCCAGGACTAAGGTGCGCTGGTGAACGTACCCGCTGTGGCCATCTTGTACGTGGCAGCGGGCTTGCTGTACCCGTCGCCGCCTCCTGCACTAAGACGGACAACTGATTCTGCAGCCATTAGGGACCCCGAGTCTCCGCAACTGCTGAATGATGTCCTCCACAGCCTGCATCACGGTAAGCCTACTGATGTAATGGGAGAGAGTTCTTTCCCCCTAGTTTTTGATAAACTAAAATGGCGCCTGATTCCCCCCAAACTATGCCTTATAAACCCATAATCCCGCCCCTTAATCACTCACCCCTTCATTTTCAAAACCTTAACCCCTGGAGCGACGGCCCCTTGCACCAAAACCTATCATGCCGGCCTCCTCTAAGCTGTTGCCCCAGTACGGCCTCTCTGGGTCATAAAGGGGTGTGCACTCAACAAAAGCCTTATCTATTGATGAGTGGCCAGAGAATATCCAAGCTTTATCTGCTAAAAAGTTGAAAGTGCTGTGCAGTTCTGCAATAATCCCATGAGGAGCTGGAGCGGAGGATGGGAGGGGTAGTAGTTCTGGCTGCAGAAAGTCTATCACAGTGGTTTTTCTCCCTAGGGCCAAGCAGTGGAAGGATGGCACACCCGTTCTTCCTTCGGGGCACTCCCCAGTGTTAGGGCTCCTGCCTGATAGTAGTTTGGGGTTCCCTTGGTGTCAACGTATGTGTGGGTATAAAGCAGGGTGTATAGGATGTGTAGGAGTCAGTAGCCAGACAAGATTTAACAGAATAAACATATCTCTTCACTGTAGTGCAAAATGAGGGTTGTAGTACCTCCAACAGCCTCAGAACACAGTTCCAACAATGTACTGTACAGTGCAAATCTTCCATCAAATGGTTTTGTTTCGGTATAGGCCAGGTTTAGATTAAATTTACTCCTTTACTCTTCCTCTGCAGAATGTGAGGCTGACAAGTGTGGATGGTGTCTTAGCAGTATTTCACTCACAGCAGTAATGTCTATAGTTTTTGATAGCAGTATGCCTTACTGGCTCAGTTTTCTCGTCCGTTACAGATTCAGTTTTTTTCCTCTCTTGTCTTTCTCTCTCTCCAGTTTTTCATTGTAAAGCCCGTTCTTCCTTGGTAGATCATGAAGAGATTGTTAGTCTCTGTAGCTGAAGGCCTAGTACTTGGGAGTGGAGAACATTGACTTTTCCTCTTCTCTCTTTCCCTGCTATCACTAGCATCTCTAGACTAGACTGAGCTAGGGGTAGAGCTAACAGTCCACACCACAGCTTCCCTATAGGCCGTGCCGGAGTTGGTTAACTCCCATACATTATCTTATTGGAGATAACACAAATGAACAAAACAATTTTCAAGTACCACCTGCTCTGGGGTACTGTAGTTCCAGCTGACTTCTGGCCCTGGAGCTACAACCAAACAGGTGATCAGTGGGGGTGTGGGGTGTTGGACCCCAACCGATCAGGTACTGATGGCCTATTGTGATGACAGGCCATCACTTAGTAAAAGCTGCTCCAATCATGAGAATGGGGACCCTACTCCCTACAGCTCCCCTGAAATGACCTGAGTGGCCAGTCGCACATGTGCACGGCTGCTCCATTCATTTCTATGGGAGTTCCGGACATAGCCGAGCGCTGTACTTGGCTATCTCCGGAACTCCCGTAGAAATGAATGGAGCAGCCGCACACATCTGTGACTGGCCACTCCGGTCATTTCAGGGGAGCTGTAGGGAGTAGGGTCCCCATTCTCATAAATTGGTGGAGGTCACAGCAGTAGGATTCCGACCGATCTGATAGTAACCCCATATCCTGTGGATAGAGGATAACTTGTACCTACCGGAATGCTCTTTTAAGTGTGCCTTTACTGTAGCATCTCAATCAGCTAACTAAGGCAAGTACACGCTCCTAATGAATGTTGGATTCTCATTTTAAAATATGATCTGTTTAGCAACGGAGACACACCACTAAATGGCTTCTGCATATATTTTAGATAAATAAATAACCAAATCATTTATTTCAAATCAGATCTCTTTATTCTCAGACACGGAACCTCATAATTGAATTACTTTGCCTAATTACAGGTTATTAAAAGGAAAATAAGCTGTGGATGGATGGTTGCTGAGAGCAGAGACCTAACAGAAGGCATTCTGAAGAGAGCAGCTCAGCTTCCAGCAAGTGGAGGTCTGGGAAAACTGATGGTGCATTACTAGGTGCAATGAGCAGTTGCACATTTAGCATGAAGGTGAATGAGTCATCTGAACCACTCTGAGGAATCTGAGGGTAAGCTATGATTTGAAGATTTTAGAGCACAGACTGTACAGAATGGTTCTAGCATTAATAATACCTTAGCAAATAATAATGTATTCATTTATCAAGACATTTTTTGCATGGGAGTCAGTGGTACAATAAGGCCCCCTATGGTATGATTACAGGTAAACATTTTCATTTTCCAAAGTCTTTTGGAAATCTCTGCATGTTTTATATTTTAAAATTCCTTATTTAAAGTAAAACTTTTGGGGTTCTACAAAAATGACAAATGTTTAGGCAAGGGCTTCTCTGTGAATTTTAGTGATCAGAATGTATCCCTATAGGAAGAAGTCACGTGAAAATTGGAGACCACTTTTTACCCCAACAGAAAAACACTGGGGGTCGTCTTAGGCTGGGTTCAAATCACATTTTCCCCATCAGTTTAACGTATACAAAAAAACGTATACGTTAAACGAATGTCTCAGACTGATGCCATACAATGGCATCCTTCACCATAGAGTTTCATTATAAAAAAAGTATACTAAAAAGTACTATTTAAGTACTAAAAAGTACTATTTAAAAAAAACCGTATACTATTTTACTGGACTCTGCAGGATACAAGAACGTGGTGTGCTGCGTTTTTGTATCTTTTTTTTCTAACGTATACGTCAAACGGAGAACGGAGGCATAAAACGTGATGTGATCCCACCCTTACTTTCTTTTACTCTCCTTTTGGTCTGGCTTTTCTGTTGAAAGATGCATCTAATTTATGACTAAGGGTGCATCCCATCATAAGTTAGGCGCACCCTCAGCAGTCTGTGTGCCTGGTGGAGAAATTAGACCAGCCCCTGACTAAAGTGTTTTTTCGCCTACATTTACATCTGTTTCCAGGCATAAATGTTGGTAAATTTTTCAGGGCCAAAATCCCAGCCCTGGCCTAGCCCCAGGCATGCCCCGCCAGACCCTTGACACTCCTGTGTCAAACGTGGGGTCAAAAATACCAATGCGCCAAAATATAGTTGCATGGGTGCTCAAAAATATGCAAAAGGGGGTCATGCAACATTTTTATGCTAAAAACTGGTGTAAAAATGTTTGTAAATGGCCTCACTGAGGTCGCAGGTTGGTTTTGTTAATCCCTTAGTGACCACCCTGTTTTGGGCCATACTGACCAAGCTATTTTTTTCATTTTTTCATTATGGCCTTCCAAGAGCTATAACTTTTTTATTTTTCCATCTATAGCTGTATGGGGGCTTTTTTATATGCAGGACAAGTTGTAGTTTTTAATGGTGGCATTTTGGGGGTACACATAACTTACTAATTAGCTTTTATTAACTGTTTCTGGGAGGGGGGGTAAGAAAAAACAGTTTTACTATTTTTGCGCAATAAAACCCCTTTTTTTTTTAAAGAAAATGTTTTTTCATTGCCGCATTCCAAGACCCATAACTTTTTTTCTTTCCAAAAAGCTGTGTGGGTGCTTGATTTTTGCAGGACGACTTATAGTTTTCATCGGTATCATTTTGGGGTACATACACTGTTTGATCGCTAATTTTTTTTCTGGGGCAACTAAGCAAAAAGCAGCAATTCAGAATTTTTTTTACAGCGTACATCATACGGGATAATGTACATAATATTTGCATAGTGTGGGTCATTATGGACGTGACAATATTAAACATGTGGAGGATATTTTATTTTTTTAAATTTTTTTTCCATTGAAAAGTATTTTTTCAATAAAAAAAACGTACTAATTTATTGGAATTTTTATTTAATAATTTTTTTTTAAACACAAGGGGACAATAATAGACGATATTGTTCGCTTCAAAAATATATTTTACTATTCCTGTAGTGCAATGCATTTTTTTTATTTTTATGTCAGTGCTATACTGACATTGACCAGCAGGCTGCACCAGAGAGGTGCAGCCTTGGGGGAAAAGCTGGAGGCAGGCCTGAGGCATACACCAGACTCTGGCCTACCTGCACTGAGATTGGCACCTCACAGACTCCCTCTGTAACAGCTTACATGCGGCAGACACCATTGCCTGCGACATGTAAGGGATTAAACAGCCCAGATCATTGCTCTTGCCGCTCCGGGCTTTTGCAGCAGTAGCATGGCTCTCATGTGAGAGCTGAGCTCCCACTCTCCACTGCATAATAGACCTGTGCAGCGCTTAGACTAGGCTGCTGTGAAAAGGTGGCGGCCCAGCCTAAGGCCCCTTAGTGACGGCCGTAAAAAGACTTATTGGTGGTCACTAAGGGGTTAATCTGAGATTTTCCTGTCATGTGAAGGCCTAGTTTTTTTTTCACACAATAGCCAAATCAAGAACTTGAGCGTATAGAGAAAAACTATATTGGAAATATTTATACCTCTTGCATGTTTTGGACCCACTCTCGACTGTATGAAGGTGATCTAAAGCTGTATTAATACAGAGAAGCAATAGAGCTGCACTAGAAGTCCACAGTGTACATCCATGTGCCTCTAATTTCACATTATTTTTCCACAACTAACTCTGATCCAGCCCTTTGCAGTAGGTTGCTAGGTGGTGGCTGACTCCACCCCTAGCTCTAGAATGTTCTAAGGGAGTCCTAGAAGGCAGTTGAGAGGCGTAAGAAGATGTGCCTTATGCTCCTTCTTCTAGTCCTCAAGGTTCAGAGACTAACAGATCTCTGTGTAAATTTGCTACAGCAAGAAAAAGATAGAAAAAAAGGAGAAATTGTGATCTTCATGGCCGAGCGAAAAGACTCAGTTAGTAAGGTAACTTTTACTGCCATGGAGGACTTACTGTTAAGACACCCTACACATTTAAGCAACGACCTTGCCAGTCGTATCATTCAACCTTTATGCCACTGTGTACATTACAGGTATAATTGCAAAAGTACAGTCACCAGCCATATACTGGCAGTGTAGTGGTGCTAGCATAGAAATGAATGAAGTCGCAGTATGACTCGCACGTGTGCTGCGACTGCGACCCTAGTATCGCAAGAATTCCAACACTGCTGGATTTTTGGTGATACTGAGGTTGCAGCCGCACAAAACGTGTGAGTCGCTCTGCGACCCCATTCATTTCTCTGCTAGCATCGCACGCTGTGATCATGGGGCACGACAGATCTTGCGCGACCAAGATTACCATGTAGCTGAACCCTTAGGCCAGACTTAGACGAATGAGTTCAATGCAAGAAACATGCTACGTAATGCGTGTTAGGCTACTTTCACACCTGCGTTAGGTGCGGATCCGTCTGGTATCTGCACAGACGGATCCGTACCTATAATGCAAACGCTTGTATCCGTTCAGAACGGATCCGTTTGCATTATTCTTTTTAAAAAAAGTCTAAGTCAAAACTGATCCGTCCTGACTTACATTGAAAGTCAATGGGAGACGGATCCGTTTTCAATTGCACCATATTGTGTCAGTGAAAACGGATCCGTCCCCATTGACTTACATTGTAAGCCAGGACGGATCCGTTTGGCTCCGCATCGCCAGGCCGTCACCAAAATGCTGCAAGCAGTGTTTTGGTGTCCGCCTCCAGAGCAGAATGGAGGCGGAACGGAGCAAAACTGATGCATTCTGAACGGATCCTTATCCATTCAGAATGCACTGGAGCTGAACTGATCCGTTTTGAACCGTTTGTGAGATCCCTGAAACGGATCTCACAAACGGAATTCAAAATGCCAGTGTGAAAGTAGCCTTATCCAGTTCTGGCTAATAATGTTTTATAATGCTGTGTGCCCCTGCCAGACCTGTATCTACTGAATTACACCAAAAGCATTATGTCAGAACAATTCAGTCGATTCCAGGTTTGGCAGGGACACAGGTCAGAATGAGAAATCATGCTTACACGTGCAGTGTGTTTCTCGCATTGAACTCATTCATTTGAAACTAGCCTTATAGACTAAGTATCAGCAAGTCATAATGCAACTGCAGACAGCTTTTCCTCTATGTAAGTGCTGAAAGCCGAGAGGAATGAAAATGTAGAGATAGGCTGAATTTACACAGGGCTTTTTTAATAAATAAAACATTAACAGGAAAACCTAATTGGAAAAACCGCATGTGGTTGCTCAAAAATGCAACAAACATGCAAATGCCCTGTGTAAACCGAGCCATACCGGGCAGATTAAGCCTTCTGTGTATCTTGTGCATGCTCTGTGTTAGCCCCCTGCTGTATTTAGTGCTCTTTTATACATTAGTTCACAAGGTACCACCATATACTGTTAGAAATGTATTGTCAGTTTTATGTAAAAAAAAAAAATATATAAGTGTACATTCACACATTTATTGGCGGCATACATAGGGGCCAAGAGCCTTTGTGTAATCATGTACTGCTTTAGTAATCAGGTAAATTTGTAAATCATGTAAATTTGACATTTTCATGTAATTCTCTTGTTATATTCCTTTGATATCATATTAATTGTCTGCCTCATCCTTTATCATGTACCCATCGCTTTGGCAATACATTGGGCAGGGGACATGTGGGAGCTCACCCCCCTGTGGGTTCTGGCTTGCACCCTTCCCTATGTATGCCCCAACCAAGCCTACTGCTTCTGAGTTATTCTGATTTTTTTTCAGCATTTTTTTTACTATTTTGTATCCATCAGCTTGAAAAGGGTTTCTCACTATAGAGCTCGAAACGTTGCACTGATGAATAGATTGCACTGAAATGCACTTTTCTACCACTGGTGTTAAAAGTAAGAATTGAATAAAAAAGCAATGATATGAATTCTCTGGTGTGCTGCCTCCTACTATAAATGGTATAAGAGTACTATCGGCCTTCCCACGCAAGACTCTGAAGGGTAGAGTGCTGTGGTCAATATCCTGTATACACATGACGAACATCAGGTCCTGCTGTCTCCAGTGCAGAGCGAGTGTGAGTGTTGAGGTGAGTATTTTATTACTGTCACTCACATGGGTGGGATGGGGTTGATGTGGAGTCTGGGGCATTATATATATTGGGGGCATTTTATATACAGGGCGCACCATAGGGCATTTTATATACAGAGGGCAGGGCACTATGAGGGCACTTTATATACAGGGGACACTATGGAGGGCATTATAGACAATAGGGGCACTACAGGGGGAACATTATAGATACTGGGGGCAATATGCTAGACATTAATTTACAGTGTGGGCACTACACAGGGGCATAATATATTCCGAGGGCTCTTCAGGGGTTGGAGTTGAATGAAATTGCTGTTTAAAATAAAATGGACAAATTTACGCAAAATGACCATGAAAACCTGACAGTTTATCCGTTTTTAACATTCATTTTTTTCCACTGTCATGTAAATGTAGCCTAATATAATTTCCTAATCATTTCAGGCCTTCTGCTTGTTGTCAGTGAATGAGAATGCTCTTGTTTATACTCATAGGCTGAAAATTTGTCTGATCATGGGGCTCAAATGGGTGAATTGCCACTTACAATCTCTGATATATTTGGGGTTGTGCAGTGCGAAGATATTGATGACCTATCCACAGGACAGACCTTCAATATCATATTAGCTGTCTGAAGAGGTAGTGAAAAATAAGGCTTGTATGTCTCATATTTCACATACAGGGTGGGCAACCTGTGGCGCTCCATCTGTTGTGAACTACAACTCCCAGCATAGAAATAAATGGACCATGCTGGGAATTGTAGTTCACAACAGCTAGAGTGCTGCAGGTTGCACACCCCTGATATTATAGAGTTTCAGCTTATATCTGGAGCTTACAGGTTTTTCAGCAAAAAACCCAACAATAATGCATGTGCAAAACACGCCACATAGAACACAAAAGTGCTGCAAAACTCTAGAGAAAACCCACCCACAGGGCTGGAATACACATGGTTTCTATAGGGAAAAAGACCTGGAAAAAAACACAAATTTCTATTTTTTTAAAAGAAAGCCACTAAAAAAGCACAAAAGACCTTATATGCAAAAAATGCATGTGCTTTTTCATAACTTTTTTTGTGCTAAAAAAATGCTGAGCCAAATGTGTGTTTGAAGCCTAACAATTGAATAATACAGAGAGAGAGAGAGAGAGAGACAGAGAGAGTTGTGTAATGTTTACTTTACTAAGGGAAAGTCTAGATGCACTGGGGCCGACCCTTCTGACATCTACCATACCTCACTTTAATAACCTCCAACTCTGAAGTCTGGTGGAAATGGCCACAGCGGCACATTAATAACCAATCCAATAAATACAAACATTCTGTATAACAATGAATGGACATGACATTTTCTGATATTATATCCCCCATATAATCGACACTATAAAAATACACTGTCGGAGGAGTCCCTAGAAGGCATCTTGAGCCAGCCTGTAAATGACGTGAACACCATCCACATTTATAATGCTTTCCTACTTTACCTCAGTTGTGCTTCACCTGACCCGAGGGCATCACTGTTTCAGAGACCTGCACCCCTTCCTGTGGAACCTACTCAATGGAATATGAGTCAAGCTAGACAACCATCCCAGGACCAAATATCAACTGCACACTGAGGGGAGATGAACGCTCTTGATCCCCTTCATCCAGGTTATCCACCACAGATGCCTCCAAAGACCACTCATATTCCTGCCAAGGTGGTCAGTTCTCCACACGCTCCAGGCTTGTTCAATCCTGTCTTGGATACCTAAAGTCCACACATCTTGCCCAATCGCATTTGAACGGACTCCATCTGGTCCCAATAACTCAGCAGAAGCATACTCCAGATCACGGTGACGCACGACAAGGTCATCGTTTCAAGCAATAAATGTCCTGACAACCTTCTTAATCTTTGCCCATGTCTAATTCAAACTACGAACAAGATGAACAAAGGATCCCAGCAGTCGCGTCTTTGTGAATCAAATGTCTTTTATTCCATAGACCAGGACCTGTCGATGAAGGCACATTGCCGAAACCTGGTCCTGGTCTATGGAATAAAAGACATTTGATTCACAAAGACGCGACTGCTGGGATCCTTTGTTCATATTACTGTGGATTGACGTCCTCTCCCGTGCAGCGTGCATTTGAGTGAGTGCTGGTTTCCCCACATCTATAATTCAAACTACGGACTGACCTGGTCTGCCTCCAAGCCCTATACTGTATCTACTGAGAGAAATATGTAGCCATAATATTCCCATAAAAATCACAATTCAATTGATTTAATTAAAACCATACCATCGATATGCAAAAGGGGCAGTATATAATTCCTACGACTGATCAATATGTAACACCACAAATGCCATAGAAGATGACAGTGCAGACAGTGGTATGGCGGTAAATAACGCACTCATATAGCAGCCAGTTAACAATGGGCACTGATGAACAAGTAATTGAAATAGCAGCAGTAATAATATATAAAGCGTCTATAATCTCCACTATAAGTAGCTATGTGTGGGGCTAGCAGCAGTAATAAGGTCTGAAATTACAACAACCCCCGCTGTGTGCTGGCACGCTATCTCCTCCAAATAGTGGCTCTATAACACAAATACTATCCTATAGATGGCCCATGATTTCCAATAGTTAGAATAAAATGCCCAAATAACCATCTAACAGTCTCAATGCACATCGGATACCCGGTCACCTCAATGTTTCGCGTCAACTTCGTCAGGAAATAAACACAAACCCACAACATCCTACACGACAGATGAGGACGCACATAAAGTCTAAAATGCCCCGATTCCCTTAGCCCAAACCGTTTAATGATCTCTTAAGGCTAAGCCCACCTCGCTGCCTCAGTAGCTGCCCCGATGCGAAAGGAATGCGAAGAACTTACAAAAAACCTTCACAAACTGAAACTTAGCCAAAAATGTCACATCTTCATGGATCAATAGGGGACCTAACGCAGCCGGACGAATCCACAAGTATGTTCTAAAACAAACCACAGAGCCGGCGAGACAAAACAGGCAAATTCGAGCACCCCTGCCTGGTCATAGGTGCAGATTTACAAGTTCAAAATCCGCACAAATTTCCTTACGGATTTATGTGTGTTTCTACACAAATCCACATCAAAATCTGCATGTGTTACTGGCGGATTATGTTGCAAATTTGATGTGATTGTACCGACGATCTCACCCGTTGGTTGAAAAGGGTGAAATCTGCACAAAAATTTGCAGAAACAATATGCATACTGCAAATTTCAGCTTGGTTTTTCATAGCCCCAGCATGAAAGCCCTTCAATGCCTGCCGCACCAGTAATGGTTTAGTGATGTCTGATAGACTGTTATGGGCACATTTATTAAGACCGGCATTTTAGACGCTGGTCTTAATAAAGCCCTAAACAGGCGGTGGATCCGCTGAAGTTATGAAGATGCGCAGGCCTCTCCATAACTTCAGTGCATCCAGCGCCAGTCCTAAATGTACGACGGCTTCTGAGCGGTCTTACATTTAGACCCTTCTCTGGCGTTGAGCAGCTGGGTGATGCGTGCCAAGAAGAGTCCTTTCAGCCGCCTGACGAATCCGGCCCATCTGCGGATCAACCGGGGGCTGCGTCTGGGGGTGAGTGTGTCACCTGTTTTAGCATCTTTGTCAAAAGTTTTGTCCTCCTTGCAGAGTTTGGTCCCCCCTTTACCTGCGCCTGTGGGTCCGTCCGCTTTGGCGGGTAACGTTACTGATGCGTGGTGTGCAGGTGATCAGGGGAGGGGGGGACGGGACTCGGATAGTGAGGACTCCCTTCCTTTGCTGTTACCTTCTAGGGGGGAAAGGGGTGGCTGAGATTTCTTATAAAGAGCCGCTCCCTTGTGATGTCTCACCTCTGGGCTTTCATTTGTCCATGTCTGTAAAAGAAACGATATGGAGGAATGAATTCGTAGACGTCTTATCTTTGTTACCAGCATTAAAGGAATTTATTGCTAAGTTAGATAGGCGGGATGATAAGACGGAGGAGGATAGGAGGCGTCCGATCCCTCGGACGTTTAATAACTGATTACAGGCTTATTGTATATTTTGCAGTGTGATGGGTGAGAAGTTCCCACAGAAATGTTTGGGTTTATTTCAGCATTTAGACAATGTTTTAGAAGCCTATAGGAATTTTGGTGGGTTGGGTTGGTTTGCATATGATGAGGGCGTTAGGCAACGGCTGGCAGTTTACCCTAGCATGCGATGGGGCACAAAGGACGTGGGGTTGTTAAATTTGTTGGTTCCACAGCGTACGTCTTTTTCTGCACCTAAGCAGCAGCCAGCAGTGACAGGGCAACAATCCGGGCTGAGAAAAGGCACGTGCTTTGCGTTTAATTAAACGCAGTGTCGATGGCCTTCGTCCTGTAAATACAAGCATGAATGTACATTCTGTGGGGGTATCCACCCCATGGTCCGTTGTTTTAAAAGAGACAATTTACCCAATCTGCCTTCTACCAGGGAATTTATTGCAAAGAGCATGGACGCCAGTAAAGTTGGAGAGCATGCGTCCTTGGCTAGTCGCATGATGGTCGGCTCTGCTCCTTGAGGGTTTTGGGGTAAGGATTTCAGTTACCGGTTTTCTCTGGATTGGGTTGTTTATGAGGAATAACTTATCTTCGGTAGCACAGTTGCCGCTGGTGGTCCAGGCGGAAATTGGAGAAGGAGTTGGCATTGGATCCGGATCGCTGGTCCTTTCCTATCCCCTCCTTTTGCTAATATCCGTATTTCCCCGTTAGGGGTGGTACCGAAAAAAGAGCTGGGTACTTATCGTTTAATTCATCATTTGTCATTTCCTTATGGGGCATCGCTGAATGATGAAATTGATAAGGCATTGTGCTCAGTTAAGTATGCAACTTTTGATTCAGCAGTGAGTCTGGTGCGTAGCTATGGCAACGGGGCTTTGATGGCGAAAGCGGATATCCAGTCCGCTTTTCGCCTATTACCGATCCACCCATCTGCTTTTAGTTCTTTGGGTTTTCATTTTCAGGGTTTGTTTTATTTTGATAAGTGTCTACCAATGGGGTGTTCGTTATCTTGTTTTTATTTAGAGGTTTTTTCTTCCTTCCTTGAGTGGGTGGTGGCGGCTAGAAGCATGCGGGGTGCTGTTACACATTATTTAGACGACTTCTTGTTTATTGGTCCAGTGAACTCTTCGGTTTGTTCAGATCTGTTAGAATCCTTTTTTAATATTTGTTCTGAGTTTGATGTTCCTTTGGCGTTTGACAAAACTGTGTATGCGGTTAGTTGTTTGGAGTATTTGGGTATTGTTATTGATTCTGAAAAATGTGAGTTTGTTGAGTAGAAATTCAGTCTCTAATAGGCCTTTTAGCGTTTGCCTCTAGAGTTATTCCGATGGGTCGTTTTTTTGTAGGCAGGCTGGCAGCAAAGGTGGCGGGTATGCGCAAACCCAGTTTTTTCATGTACACTTAGGCAGGGAAAGTTAAAGAAGATTTGTCAATGTGGTTGGAATTTTTTCAGCAGTTTAATGGTCGTTCGTATTGGCAGGATGATTTTGTCTCCGCTCCAGCTTTGGATTTGTTTACAGATGCAGCAGGGTCTTGTGGTTTTGGAGCTTATTGGAAAGGTCATTGGTGTGCCGCGAAATGGCATCCATCATGGGTTGAGAATGGGGTGATGAAAAATATTGTTTTGTTGGAATTGTTTCCCATGGTGGTGTCTTTAGTTTTATGGGGTAAGTTTTTTGCTAATAAGAGGATTTTTCTGCACACTGATAACAAGGGGGTTTTGTTTGCTATTAACTGTTTATCGTCCAAGTGTTCATTAGTTGTTAAGTTGTTGCGTCATTAGTATTGTTGTGCTGACGCGCTCTCTCGTTTTCAGTTTCAGGTTTTTCGCGCATTGGCAAGGGGGGCCGACCTAGAGGGGGGAGGAATGTCCTCTTTATCTTTGGAATCTGATTTGTTCCTAGGTATGTCCTATCTGAAGGTCGTCTTTGGCCCCGGCTACTTGGTCAGACTATGTCCGTTCTGTGGGGGTAAGTGGTGCTGTTTTGTGAAGTTTATGGGATGGTCCCCTTTTATAGGTGATGAAAGTTCGGCCTTATCCTTTTGTTTGTATCTTTTTAAGGAGCAGTTGACGCATGCAACTGTGGTGCGGGTTTTGGCAGGCGATATCCTTTTTTTCTTAGAGTTTTGGGTGTTCCTGTGTTTTTAGATTATTTTATGGTTAAGCAGGTTCTGAAGGGTTACAAAGTGGGGTAATTGTTTTCCGGATAATAGGTGTCCCTATTTTCCCACGATTTATTGTCGTCATATGTCAGGTAACGTCGCTGATCTGCGATAATGCATATGAGTCGTTGCTCTTTTCCTTCAGTCTTTGCATGCATGTTTTTTGGTGCGTTCAGGATCGGTGAGATCTTACCTAAAAGTGGTACATCTGATGCGGGTTTGGCCTGGTCGAACGTGAGTGTGCATAGTAATTATATTTGTTTTTTCTTCCTCGTTCCAAGACGGATCGGGTGGGTAAGGGTTCTTGGATCCGAGTAGGTAGAGTCCAGTCGGGTGATATCTGCCCTGTAAGTATTCTGTTACGCTACTGGCATTGTAGGCCGGCAGGTGGGGGTTTTGTTTTTTGTTCATGTTGATTTCCTCACCAGTAACGCAAATTTCAATTTAGAGCAGTTTTGAGTAAAATGCTTGAAGGAATTGGGTCTGGAGGATTTTAAAATCACGTCTCATTCCTTTAGGATTG
Organism: Bufo bufo; assembly: GCF_905171765.1. Taxonomy (NCBI): domain Eukaryota; kingdom Metazoa; phylum Chordata; class Amphibia; order Anura; family Bufonidae; genus Bufo; species Bufo bufo. Next base: position 122,694,653 of record NC_053392.1, read on the forward strand.
GGGCTGCGACTACAGCGGCCCGTTTGGGGATGAGTAAGGCACGGATTAAAAGGTTGGGGAAGGTGGTCTTCTAATCGTTTTCAGCTCTATATCAGACCGTCACTTCAGGTTATTTAATGCTGTTTGTTTCTCTTTATAGTTTTTACAGGAAGCACTGTATGGATCATCGGCCATTCCTTCGTGCACTGGGCCCATAGAAGAGCATTAGGAAGATCATACGGTGACAACCTTTCCTGGTCTACAGATGATGTTCGAATTTTTTGGAACGGGGTTAGAGGATTGCGTTGGGAGGGGGTGCTAGATGTAATCCTCGAGATGTGTGCTTTATATCCTGATCCGGATGTTATTATTTTTCATGCAGGTGGTAATGACGTGGGTAAGGTAGGCACTATTGAGTTGGCATTTAGTATGAAACGGAGCTTAGTCAGAGTCTGGCGGTGTTTCCGGACGCTCGTCTGATTTTTTTCTGAATGGTGCCGAGATTGTCTTGGCTGTCTCATGCGAATTAAAGTTTTTGGATAAAATTAGAATTCGCGTAAACAGGATCATGGCTCGTTTTATGCCACTAGTTTGGGGTTTTTCTTTTAGGCACATGGACTTGGAAGGAGGTTTGCCCGGCCTTTACTTTTCAGATAAAATTCATATTTCAGAGATTGGCCGGGATATTTTTTATTTGGATTTGCAGACCATGATCGAATTAGCTTTGGATGGGGTGGGGCCCATGCCCCCTGCTTAGGTGGCATGGTCTGTTGGGTAAGGTCGCTCGCCAATAAGTGGTAAGCGGATGAGTTGATTCATGTATTTAGGTCGAGCTTATGGCTGGCCTAATCAGTGGTTATTATGATTATTATTTATTATTATTGGAATTTTATGGTTATTTAATATTGAGCTGTTCTTTAATAAAGTTGGCCGTGGCCTATTTGTATCCATTATATAATGTGTCCATGTGGCTCTTTTAATTTTATGGTTATTAGGTTTCTGGTGGGGTGGGGTCAGTATAATCTATAATCCCATGGTGAATGAGACGGGTCTGCTGGCCCGTCCCCTTCACTGCCCATGCAATGCCCACAATTTTAGACCTCCTGTGAGCAGGGCGAAGTCGCTGAATATTTAGGTTTATTTAAGCATTGTTAATTACCCCCTTAGACTTGCACCAAAAATGCTAAAGTGGATACCCGACAATTAATCCTGGACAAACCATTACCATATGCACACCCAATGAAGTAAAGGAGCAACAGATCCCAATCATCTGAGTCACGATTGCCACCCAGGCTTCGAACCAGGTCCTTCCACACCTGCCAAAGCTGACTGTACACTCTACACGTGGCACTGCTCACCGATCTTTTAACAAAAAACCAGCTGGATGCTAAACCAAGCTCCAGAACCACTCCAGACAAGGGATCCCTCAAACCACTGATAAAATCTGGCTCACTGGAATTGAGAAATGGAATCGGCAACATGTAGAGCGACAAAATCAACATTCAAAACCAATCCCCTCACCACTAAATGGCTCAATAACCATAGCTATCATTAAGCTCCTCATCTCCCTTTATGCGCCTCTTTTCATTCCCCTGCAGTCCATTCCAGGGTCTTACTTCATAAAATGAATAAATCTTAGTTACATAAAATTGAAAATCTTGGTAACATATGAAATATAGGTTCACTGGACTTACTTTTTTGCATGCGGTGATGGAACTGCCCAGGTTGCTGGTTGATGTGTCATTGATGCTGTTACCTCCACTGTTGCCATCTTTGTCTGTGGGTCCATACATGGCTGACAGGTCACAACTGTTGAAATAATACAGAGGCAATGTAAGTGTCAATCTGTGGGTGTATGGTATGTACTTTCATTGTGCTGAATATGACAAACTTTTACTGAAATAGCTGAAGACCGTAATCTGTGATCACACTGGCTTTTCACACATACTATTTAAAGGGGTTGTCTCACTTCAACAATTGGCATTAATCATGTAGAGAAAGTTAATACAAGGCACTTAATAATGTATTGTGATTGTCCATATTGCTTCCTTTGCTGGCTGGATTTATTTTTCCATCACATTATACACTTCTCGTTTCGATGGTTAGGACCACCCTGCAATCCAGCAGCAGTGGTCCTGCTTGCACTCTATAGGAAAAAGTGGCGTCCTATACGCACTTTCACGGTCCTGGCCACTAAGGAGGCCGGTTTGCTTTTCCATATAGTGTGCAAGCACGACCACCACTGCTGAATTGCAGGTGGTCACAACCATGGAAACAAGCAGATAGGAAAAAAGTGCTGTCCTATACGCACTTTCAGTGTCCTGGCCACCAGGGAGGCCGGTGCTTTTCCCTATAGTGTGCAAGCACGACCCACCACTGCTGAATTGAGAGTGGTCACAACCATGGAAACAAGCAGTGTAGAATGTGATATAAAAATGAATCATGTCAGCAAAGGAAGCAATATGGACAATCGCAATACATTAGTAAGTGGCTTGTTTTAACTTTCTCCTACATGATAAATGCAATTTTTAAAGGTGAAACAACCCCTTTAATTTATATGCACCAGTAATCATGTGCTTGAAAGCCATACCCCCAGGCTGTGGTAAAATAGCATTTCTGGCAGACCTTTACCTCCTCCTTAGGCTACGTCTACACGACGACATTTGTTGCGCGACATTTTGTTGCACTAAATGTCGCGCGACAATTTTTATAATGGCAGTCTATGGTGTCGCACTGCAACATGCAACATGCTGCGACTGCGACGCAACAGTCGCAGAAAATCCATTCGAGATGGATTTTTCTGCGACTGTTGAGTCGCAGTCGCAGCTTGTCGCATGTTGCAGTGCGACACCATTATAAAAATTGTCGCTCGACATTGGTGCAACAAAATGTTGCGCGACAAATGTTGCGCCCTATCTGTCGTGCGACAAATGTCGTCGTGTAGACGTAAGTCTTACTTACTAGCATTGTAGTTGGTAATTTTGTGGTAATTTCAGGTCATGTAAGCCCCTCCCTGGTGGAATTTCCATAAGCCCCATCCATTTTGGCCTGGGACTACCTGAATTTGCCAGTACTGTCTTTGAAAATTAGGGACAGTCCCTGCAAATTCGAGACTGTTGCCAGCTTTGCTCCACATTGAAATAAACTTTTACACATCATTGACCAAGTCAGGGGCATATCATAGAACCCCACAGCAATACTTTGTATGAGTCCCCTTTCCTGCCCATGAAATTTCTGCAGAATTCAAGATTTTTGTTTATTAACCCCTTAATTAATAGATATTATTCTAGGCTGCTGCTTTTTATGGCAACCTAGAATAAGCGCTGCATGGGTCTCCTGTGCAGCAGAGAGCAGGAGCTCAGCTTTCAAATGAAAGCCAGGTCCCTGCTGTAAGGGCCCTGATCGGCCGAACCCATTAGATGCCAGTCAATAGTGACCATGACATCTACATGGTTTTGGGGGCGGCGGAGGCATCAATACCCTGCAAAGTAGATTGTGGGGTGCTGATGTCTGTACATGGCAGCCGGAAGTCGAATGAAGGATCTCAAGTCTGGCCTGTGTTATACCTCAATAGGCTGTGCCATAAGCTGGCAGCATAGTACACTTTACTACATAAGTAGTACGTTGTACTTTGTGAGCAATTAAATAATCACAAGTTAAAGTCCCCTTGGTGGACTAATAAGTGGTTAAAAAAAGACATAAATAGTTTTATTTAAAAAATCTTCAAGCTAATACACACACACGTATACCTTTTTTCATTGAAAAACATATTTGGTATAGCCGCATGAGTAAGGACCTGAGCTTACAGTTATCGCGTAATATATCCCGCACGGTGAACGCCGTAAAAAACACAAAACATTGCCAGAATTACTATTGTTTGCCTATCCGCCACCAAAACAATGCAATTAAAAGTACCCTAAATTGAAACCAGCGAAAAGTACAAGTTGTCCCCGAAAAATCAAGCCCCAACAGAATTATGAGTTTTGAGATGCAGCAATGCAAAAACATTTTCTTTTCTTTTTTTTTTAAGAAGGGTTTTATTGTGTAAAAGTATTCAAACTTAAAAAATATATATATATATATATATATATATATATATTTGGTATCACAGTAATCATATTGACCCAGAGAATAATGTTATGTTATTTTTGACGCAAAGTGAATATCACAACATTTGTAACACAAAAAGGCAACGGTGATATTGATGTTAATAAAAGTTAATTAATAATTATATGTACCCCAGAATGATTTCATTAAAAACTGAAACTTGCTATGCAAAAACAAGTCCTCATATGACAACATCAATGAAAAAAAAAAAGTTATCGCTCTTGAAATGTGATTATAAAAAAAAGAAAAAAAATTGCTTGGTCACTAAGACCCATATGCATACAGGATGGAAGTTGTTAAAGGGGTTGCCTGCTTTTTTCAATATCAGATCGGCAGGGGGGCAACTTCCATCCCCACTGATCAGCTGTTTGAAGAGATTGCAGTGCTTGTGCAAGTGCTGCCTTCTCTTCACTGTTTACCAGCTCACCGTTGCAACTGCAGTGGTGAGCAGGTGTAATTACAACAACGCTGTACCATTCACTTCATGGGGATGGCTCCTTCCTATTCAACAGTGAAGAGAAGGCAGTGCTTACACGAGCACTGCACTCTCTTCAAACAGCTGATTGGTGGGGATCCTGAGAGTTGGTCCCCCACTGATCTGATATTGATGACCTATCCTGAGGATAGGTCATGAATATAAAAAACGTGGACAACATCTTAAAGAGAATTTTTTTAACTTCTCCATAACCACCTCACGTCATTTATGTTGGGTCCTTGCTGCAGGTAGGGTGAAGGACCTATGGTAAGTGTAGCCTTAGCGTCTTACAACACAGAGTAGTTAAGGAAGACTGGCAGCAGTTTCTGGGTTTGTCAGTTGTAGTTCTGGACAGTAACCATAGTATTTCCCTACATTGGCATTTTAAACACCAGTCTTGATCTCCTGTCTGCTGTTGTAATCTGCATCACATCACATACACTGCCTGTCCAAAAAGAAAGTCACCACCTGGATTTAACTAAGCAAATAGTTATGAGCCTCTTATTGGATAATTAATGCATGGGCGATTATCTTTCAGCTGGCAACAAGTTATTTAACCCCAACTGGTGCAATGAGTTGCTTCTCATTTCTTAAACAACCATGTCGAAAGACACATCTCGTGGTCGTGGAAAAGATGTTAGCGTGTTTGAGAAGGGCCAAATCATTGGCATGCATCAAGCAGAGAAAACATCTAAGGCGATTGCAGAAACTACTAAAAATTGTGTTAAGAACTGTCCAAGGCATTATTAAAAACTGGAAGGATAGTGGGGACCCATCATATTCGAGGAAGAAATGTGGCGGGAACAAAATCCTGAATGATCGTGATTGGCGATTGCTTAAACGTTTGGTGAAATCAAATTGAAGAAAAACAACAGTAGAACTCAGGGCTATGTTTAATAGTGAAAGTAAGAGCATTTCCACACGCACATTGCGAAGGGAACTCAAGGGATTGGGACCTAAACAGCTGTGTAGCCCGTAATAAAAACCACTAATCAGTGAGGCAAACCAGAAAAAAAGGCTTCAATTTGCTAGGGAGCATAAATATTGGACTCTGGAGCAAAGGAAGAAGGTCATGTGGTCTGATGAGTCCAGATTTACCCTGTTCCAGAGTGATGGGCGCATCAGGGTAAAAAGAGAGGCAGATGAAGTGATGCGCCTACTGTACAAGCCTGTGGGGGCAGTGCTATGATCTGGGGTTGCTGCAGTTGGTCAGGTCTAGGTTCAGCAACAGTATGTGCTCCAAGAATGAGGTCAGCTGACTACCTGAACATACTGAATGACCAGATTATTCCATCAATGGATTTTTTCTTCCCTGATGGCACGGGCATATTGCAAGATGACAATGCCAGGATTTATCGGGCTCAAATTGTGAAAGAGTGGTTCAGGGAGCATGAGACAATCATTTTACACATGGATTGGCCACCACAGACCAGACCTTAACCCTATTGAGAGTCTCTGGGATGTGCTGGAAAAGGCTTTGCGCAGCAGTCAGACTCTACCATCATCAATGCAAGATCTATGAGCTATGCGCTGATGTAAATTTCAGCAATAGTTTATGTCATTTCCTGGAGTAAATTATAGTAAATTAGGTAAGCCATTGAAAGCCATGTCGCTACTGCTAAATAACCACCCCTTTTTATCTTTCCAGAAGTAGCAAGAAGCTCAAAAAGTAAAAAATTATATTGTAAATATGGAGTATGGCATAATTTCAACTTTATTATGCCTCTTTTGTGGTTTAGGACCTTTAATAAATGTGTCCATATGTCTTGCTTGAATTTTACTTCTTAAGCCTATAAAAAGTCTACCAAAGCTTCTCGCCATCCATCGGTCGGGTCCCCTCTCTTCAAGGACCTTATAGCAGTCCTATAGTCTAGCTTATTGTTACTGTATGTACATCCTCAGTTATGTCGTTTCTAAAAAGAAATAACCAGCTTGAATTTTTAAATGATATTTCAAGTAATAAGGTACAAGAATATACGGTAATGAGTAGGATAAGTGCACAGAAAACCAAATAAATATATTCTGGTTTAACTAGATCATTAGAACAACATAATCATTTAGATCGGGTTGCTTAGCTGTTACTAATCAACTCATGCCTGGATAACCTTTCTCAGAAGCGCCACAGGTTACATAAATCAGTACAGAATATTTAGAAAATTGCATTTACTCCTCACCAGGGGAATCTATTTCAATTAACTACGCAATGGTATATATTCCATGTTCAAAATATCATCCTCACCTGTGATCACTAATCACTTTTATGGAGCTTTACAAGAATATGCTGTAGTTTGTTTATATTATTAGTTGGCAACTACTCTTTTAGTCACCGGTGCTGGTGTCAGTAGAAGAAAAAAATTCTGGCTGGTGGGCAGACACTTTGCTGAAGGACATGGATATCATATATAAGCTGGCAGCAGCACTTTTTCTATAGCCTTAGGTCTAGAGATGAGCTATTCGATTCCAAACGAATCAAATTTGACCAGAAATTTTGACCTAAAATTCAAGTAGCATCCGAATCTGAATATTCGATGATTAGATTTGTCCGAATTTGAGAGAGAGAGAGTGCCAAAGTCTTCCTAGGATTATTGAGAAAAAATATGAGTCCTAGGAGACCTTGGAGTGTCATACACAGGCCAATTACAGCACTTTCAGTTTAGGTAGAATTGATTCGAACTTGAATCGAATTGGTCCACTGATCGAGCCGAATTAAACCTACTTAGGTCATTGTTCATCCTCATTGACCCTTTCTGATATCAGGTTGGTAAACAAAGAATCCCTAAAGTCTACCTGTAGATTGACAAAACTTTTGAAGTATCATAGCAACGTATCAAAGGTTTTGATGATCGGTGGGGTGTAAATGCAAGGACCTCCACCGATTGCTATAACAAGGAGAGAGAAGCGCTCATGTAGAGCTGAATGGAAAGTCTATGAGCCTGTCTTGATTCCATCTCCTGTAGTAAGGAGAAAGAGCTGTATGTAAGCACTTTTCTCTCCTTGTTATAGCAATCGGGGGCTATGGAGGGTATCAGCACCTGAAACCTCACCGATCAAAACCTTTGATATGTCTCTATGACATATCAAATGTTTTATCAAACTACGGGTACGTTTTAAGGGATAGCACTCAATTTATTCTTGGTAAATTGTGTCTTTAATTTTTTTGTATTCTGCCCCTAGATCGCATCAGGGTACTTGAAATACAGAAACGGGCCTTTATTGTGCACCCTTTGTCAAGCTGAAGCTGCAGCGTGCACCGAAAGAGCCTGACGGTGTTATTGGTGGTATATTAAAATGGGTTTTCAAAACTGGACAGACACTTTAACTTGAAATCCCTGGATCCCAAAGCACAATCGCAAACAGGACCCCATCTACCATGTACAATTTATAATACTGGTGTATTCTTATTTAGCAAAGGTTCCTTCAGGCCCCCTTCACCTGGAGAATGACTGATATTTATGTAACCCTGTCACAAAGTTCAGGCCAGCAAAGTTACTTGTAGATCAGTCAGGTTTATAGCCCTCTATACTGGGTACAGTATGCCGGAGGATTTTACAGTTACATTTTCAGGAATTATGCAACACCTATGGATATAGGGCACAACTCTGACATTTGCAGGTGCAAACAAAAAACTGATAACACTGATAGCAAAAAGGCACACTGCTTGGAAATATACGTAAAACATATCAACTTTATTGTAAATCCATCTAATTAAAGCTACTTTCACACTCGCGTTTGGTGCGGATCCGTCATGGATCTGCACAGACGGATCCGTTCAGATAATACAACCGTCTGCATCCGTTCAGAACGGATCCCTTTGTATAATCTTTAACATAGCCAAGACTGATCCGTCTTGAACACCATTGAAAGTCAATGGAGGATGAATCCATTCTATTGTACCATATTGTGTCATAGAAAACAGATCCGTCCCCATTGACTTACATTGTGTGCCAAGGACGGATCCGTTTGGCTCAGTTTCGTCAGACGGACACTAAAACGATGCAAGCAAAGTTTTTGTGTCCGCCTCCAAAGTGGAATGGAGACGGAATGGAGACAAACTGATGCATTCTGAGCGGATCCTTTTGCATTCAGACTGCTTTAGGGCAAAACTGATCCGTTTTTGACCGCTTGTGAGAACCCTGAATGGATCTAACAAACGGAAAGCCAAAATGCCAGTGTGAAAGACACAAATAAAGGTATCGACAAGTTGCCCCAGCACAATCAGCTCTGCTATATCTCTATATATATGACAGCTGCCCCAGCACACTCTGCTCTGCTATATATATATATCTGTAAGTATTACTATACAGTAGCTAGATATATAGAGATATAGCAGAGCTGAGTGTGCTGGGGCAGCTGTCATGTGTATAGATGTAGCAGAGCTGGGTGTGCTGGGGTAGTTGTGTATAGATGTAGCAGAACTGGGTGTACTGGGGCAGCTGTTTTGTCTACAGATGTATCAGAGCTGGGTGTGCTGGGGTAGCTGTTATGTGTATAGATGTAGCAGAGCTGGGTGTGCTGGGGCAGCAGTTATGTGTATTGATGTAGCAGAGCTGGGTGTGCTGGGGAAGCTATCATATATAGTGATATAGCAGAGCTGAGTGTGCTGGGGCAGCTGTCATGTGTATAGATGTAGCAGAGCTGGGTGTGCTGAGGTAGCTGTTATGTGTATAGATGTAGCAGTGCTGAGTGTGCTGGGGCAGGTGTCATGTGTATGGATGTACACTGGCTATTAAAGCTATAACAAAGTCTACAGTAGAAGTCTCATATTTTTTTCAGGCAGAGGCTATGCAGCTTTTGTAGCTGTGTGGGTAAGTGCCTTGCCTCTAATGCGGAAGGTCGTGGGTTCAAGTCCCAGCAGAAACTTTTCTGAAATACACGTATATGGACATACAGGCCGGAAGAGGCTGCATCGCATCGCTGACATGGAGGTAAGTATAAGTGTTTTTTTTTTTTTTTTAAATACCGGACTGTTACTGCCACATGGTGGGAGCGGGAGGCACTTGATACTGGCACATGGGGTTGGGGGGGGGATTGGCACCTAATACTGGCACATGGATCTAACAAACGGAAAGCCAAAATGCCAGTGTGAAAGACACAAATAAAGGTATCGACAAGTTTTACCACAGAAGACATGGTCCCTGATGAGGTCACAAGGTACATATATAAGTAAAACTCGAAAAATTTGAATATTGTGCAAAGTTCATTTATTTCAGTAATGCAACTTAACCACCTCCCGCCCGCACGTTGACTTTAAACGTCCGGGAGGTGGTTCTCTATCTCTGAATGGACGTTTTAAAACGTCCATTCAGAGATCGCAGCTGCACGCTAATCGTGCAGCTGCAGATTGGGTTGCCCGCTGTCAGTGACAGCAGGGCAACCCTTAGAGAAGGCAGGGACAGTGCCCAGGTGTCCCTGCCTTCTAGATCGCTGTATACACAGCACTTCCTGTTCTGGCCCGGTGGTCATGTGACCAAAAAAAAGGTTTCACATGTAAAAAAAAAATTCCCCAAGTAAGGAATAAAAAAAATATAGAAAAAATAAAATTAAATAGACATATTTGGTATTGCCGCATCCGTGACAGTCGGCTCTATAAATATATCACATGATCGACCCAGTCCAATAAACACCATAAAAAAAATAAAAAACTGTGTCAAAAAAAGCCATTTTTGTCACCTTACATATCAAAAAGTGCAACACCAAGTGATCAAAAAGGCGTATGTCCCACAAAATGGTACAAATAAAACCATCACCTCATCCTGAAAAAAATGAGCCTACATAAGAAAATCGCTCAAAAAATAAAAAAAACTATAGCTCTCAGAACACGAACACATTAAAACTATTTTTTTGTTTCAAAAATGCTATTATTGTGTAAAACTTAAATAAATAAGAAAAAGTATACATATTAGGTATCGCCACGTCCGTAACGATCTGCTCTATAAAAATGTCACTTGACCGAACCCCTCAGGTGAACGCTGTAAAAACAAATAAATAAAAACTGTGCTAAAACAACCAATTTTTTGGTCACCTTGCCCCATAAAGTGTTATAATGAATGATCAAAAAATCATATGTACATAAAAATAGTACCAATAAAATTGGCACCTTATCCCCTAGTTTCCGAAAAGGGGTAACTTCTTGCGAGTTTCTACTGTAAGGTTGCATCAGAAGGGCTTCAAATGGGACATGGCATCTAAAAACCATGTGGCGCTCCTTTTCTTCTGTGCCCTGCCGTGTGCCCATACAGCAGTTTATGACCACATGTGGGGTGATTCTGTAAACTGTAGAATCTGGGTAATAAATATTGAGTTTTGTTTTGCTGTTAACCATCGATGTGTTAAAGAAAAAATTGAATTAAAATAGAAAATCTGCCAAAAAAGTGAAATAAAAGAATTTGATCTCCATTTTCCTTTAATTCTTGTGGAACGCTTAAAGGGTTAATAAAGTTTGTAAAATCGGGTTTAAGTAACGTGAGGGGTGTAGTTTCTACAATGGGGTCATTTATGGGGGGTTTCCACTAGAGATGGGACGACGAATCTGTCAAATCCACGAATCTCTTGAATCTTGCTGGATTCAAAGGATTCGAATCCCGACCTCATTTTCAAAATTCGAATCTGACAAATCCTGGGCATAGTCATCTGTATTGCCGTCCTCAGGACAGAGATACAGATGCCTTGCCTGTGCTGCAGCAGGAGAGAGAGATGGGTGTCTGCTGGGACTCGAACCCACGACCTTCAGTATCAGAGGCAACGCACTTACCCAGATATCTATTAGAGTTGTATAGCTATTGACTGAAAGAATATGAGACTTAGACTGTTCTAGCCAGACATCTCTACACATACCAGCTGCCCCAACACACCCAGCTCTGCTATATCTCTATATGACAGCTGCCCCAACACACCCAGCTCTGCTATCTCTCTATATGACAGCTGCCCCAGCACACTTAGCTCTGCTATATCTCTATATGACAGCTGCCCCAGCACAATCAGCTCTGCTATATCTCTATATATATGACAGCTGCCCCAGCACACTCAGCTCAGCTATATATATATATATATATATATATATCTGTAAGTATTACTATACAGTAGCTAGATATATAGAGATATAGCAGAGCTGAGTGTGCTGGGGCAGCTGTCATGTGTATAGATGTAGCAGAGCTGGGTGTGCTGGGGTAGTTGTGTATAGATGTAGCAGAACTGGGTGTGCTGGGGCAGCTGTTATGTGTACAGATGTATCAGAGCTGGGTGTGCTGGGGTAGCTGTTATGTGTATAGATGTAGCAGAGCTGGGTGTGCTGGGGCAGCTGTTATGTGTATTGATGTAGCAGAGCTGGGTGTGCTGGGGAAGCTATCATATATAGTGATATAGCAGAGCTGAGTGTGCTGGGGCAGCTGTCATGTGTATAGATGTAGCAGAGCTGGGTGTGCTGAGGTAGATGTTATGTGTATAGATGTAGCAGTGCTGAGTGTGCTGGGGCAGGTGTCATGTGTATGGATGGCTATTAAAGCTATAACAAAGTCTACAGTAGAAGTCTCATATTTTTTCAGGCAGAGGCTATGCAGCTTTTGTAGCTGTGTGGGTAAGTGCCTTGCCTCTAATGCGGAAGGTCGTGGGTTCAAGTCCCAGCAGAAACTTTTCTGAAATACACGTATATGGACATACAGGCCGGAAGAGGCTGCATCGCATCGCTGACATGGAGGTAAGTATAAGTGTTTTTTTTTTTTTTTAAATACCGGACTGTTACTGCCACATGGTGGGAGCGGGAGGCACTTGATACTGGCACATGGGGTTGGGGGGGGGATTTGCACCTAATACTGGCACATGGAGGGGTGGCACTTGATACTGGCACATGGGGGGGTGGGAAGGAGAGAGGCACTTGATACTGGCACATTGGGAGGGGGGAGATGGCACTATGATACTGACACATGGGGGGTGGGAAGGAGAGAGGCACTTGATACTGGCCCATTGGGGGGGGGGTGGCACTATGATACTGGCACATGGGGGGGGGGGAGAGAGGCACTTAATACTGGCACATTGGGGGGGGAGATGGCACTATGATACTGGCACATGGGGAGGTGGGTGGGAAGGAGAGAGGCACTTGATACTGGCACATTGGGGGGATGGCACTATGATACTGGCACATGGGGGGGAAGGAGAGAGGCACTTAATACTGGCACATTGGGGGGAGATGGCATTATGATACTGGCACATGGGGTGGTGGGTGGGGAGGAGAGAGGCACTTGATACTGGCACATTGGGGGGTGGGGAGATGGCACTATGATACTGGCACATAGGGGGGGAAGGAGAGAGGCACTTAATACTTGCACATTGGGGGGGGGAGTTGGCACTATGATACTGGGACATAAGGGTGGGGAAGGAGAGAGGCACTTAATACTGGCACATTGGGGGGAGATGGCACTATGATACTGGGACATAGGGGGGAGGAGAGAGGCAGTTGGTACTGGCACATGGGGGGTTGGCACTTGATACTGGCACATGATAGGGGGTCATCTATGGGGACACTTACTGCCACATTATTGGGGGGCATTATGGGGGTCCATTTTTACTGGCACATTATTGGGGGGCACTATGGGGGCATCTACTGAGGCCACAAAGAAGGGGTATTTTATATGGGGGGCTCTGTGTGGTACTACTATCAGGGGGTTTATCTGTTTCTGCAGTATATTGGGGAGCACAGTGGCACAGTATTGGGGGTGGTAGGATAATTTGTCTAAAAGATGCGAGAATGATGGAAAAGTAGTAAACTAAGATTTTTTTTTGTCAAACTGCAGAGATGAAAAATGGCTGAAAACTGGTGGTCTGATCTGAAGGTCTGAAAGGAGAAGATGAGGAAGAGGGAAGGAACATCTACACCAAAGGAGACGTCACTGGATGTAAGAGGTATGTGTGCGGTATTACCCTGTATTTCCAATTTTTTTCAAATCCAAATCCGAATACTTTGTTAAAATAGTAAGGACTCTTTATTTTTTCATATTAAAAGAATATTGAGTTTGGATCACTTTGTTTCTTACACCGTTCACACAATTCTTATGTACAGGATTCGAGATTCGAAAGATTCTAGCGATTCGAGAACCTTTTCGGATTCGGATTCGAAAAAAATTGGATTCGTCCCACCTCTAGTTTCCACTATGTAAGCCCCACAAAGTGACTTCAGACCTGAACTGGTCCTTAAAAAGTGGGTTTTGAAAATTGTCTTAAAAATTTTAAGACTTGCTTCTAAACTTCTAAGCCTTCTAACGTCCCCAAAAAATAAAATGCCATTTACAAAATGATCCAAACACAAAGTAGACATACGGGGAATGTTAAGTAATAAATATTTTATGAGGTTTCAATTTCTGTTTTAAAAGCAGAGAAATTGAAATTTAGAAAATTGCAAGTTTTTCCAAATTTTAGGTAAATTTGGGATTTTTTCATAAATAAAGGTGATACATATTGACTCAAATTTATGACTAGCATGAAGTACAATGTGTCACGAGAAAACAATCTCTAAATGGCTTGGATAAGTAAAAGCGTTCCAAAGTTATTACCAAGTGAGATATGTCAGATTTGCAAAATTAGGCCTGGTCAGGAAGGGGGCAAATGGCCCAGATGTGAAGTGGTTAAAAGGTGAAACAAATATATGAGATAGACTCATTACATGGAAAGCGAGATATTTCAAGCCTTTATTTGTTATAATTTGGATGATTATGGCTTACAGCTTATGAAAACCCCAAAGTCACAATCCCAGGTACCCTTTGCTCAGGGGAAATTGATTAATTAGCTGACTAGAGTGTGACACTTTGAGCATAGAATATTGAACCTTTTCACAATATTCTAATTTTAGGTTGTATTAATGCAGCTCCTTTTAAGTCGCATTACTGAAATAAATGAACTTTTGTACGATATTCTAATTTTTCGAGTTTCACCTATAATTAGACCATTTGATAGTGCCCAACACATGCTTCGTCCCCCTGAGGAAGCAAAGCAAAACATGTGTTTGGGCTGGGCTTGTGGCACCTTACTAGGTCTCTACATATACGCTATTCATTGTCATGACTTTGTATTTTATACTTTTAATTACTTAGATACTATCAAATGGTCTAATTATATGTACCTTTGACCCCAGCAGGCGCCTTGTCTTCTGTGGTGTAACTTGCCAATACCTTTATTTGTGTCTTTTAATTCAATGGATTTACATATAATTTTCAGGAGTTTTTTAATGGTTAGTCCAGGCAGAGCAGTCAGACATTGTCTCGGAAGGAAATTTCAGGGTGCCTCCAAGGGAAGCAAATTACATAATAGACACACATGCAGGGAAATGTAGATAAAGGATGTGAGTAATAAATGATAGAAACAAATCCTCTGATCATTAAATAGCAAACCCATGCGTTCAGTTTTTTGTCCTTGTCCCTCTGAAAACCATAACAACACAGCAATTACTTGTGAGAGAATAAATCAAATCTTATACACAGGGAGGCATACATATGACATGTGGATTGTATGAGAATAGCATTTTTTTTTAACCCTTTGCATCTTTGCCAGTATAGTACAACCACCGTATGTTAAAGGAACCTGTCACGAGTTTCCAGCTTCTATAACTATGAAGTGCAGACTGGCTCCCTCTTTACAAAAAGGCTTATGCCCCCCAGAATAGTACCAATCTAACCATTATCTCATCCTGCAAAAAATGAGCTCCTACCTAAGACAATCGCCCAAAAAATAAAAACACTATGGCTCTCAGATTATGGAGACACTAAAACATGATTTTTTTGTTTCAAAATTTCTTTTATTATGTTAAATGTAAACAAAATAAAAAAGTAGACATATTAGGTATCACCGCGTCCGTAACAACCTGCTGTATAAAAATACCACATGAACTAACCCCTCAGGGGAACACCATAAAAAAGATAAAATAAAAACTGCGTAAAAAAAGCCATTTTTTGTCACCTTACATCACAAAAAGTGTAATAGCAAGTGATCAAAAAGTCATATGCCACCCAGAATAGTACCAATCTAACCGTCACCTCATCCTGGAAAAAATGAGCCCCTACCTAAGACAATCGCCCAAAAAAAAAAAAAAAACTATGGCTCTCAAACTATGGAGACACTAAAACATGATTTTTTTTATAAAAAAAATTAAATTATTGTGTAAAACTTAAATAAAATAAAAAAAGGTATATATATTAGGTATTGCCACATCCGGAAAGACCGGCTCTATAATAAAAATATCACATGACCTAACCTTTCTGGTGAACATCGTCAAAAAAATTAAATAAAAACTGTGCTAAAAAAGCAATTTTTTTGTCACCTTACATCTCAAAAAGTGTAATACCAAGCGATCAAAAAGTCATACACACCCCAAAATCATACCAATCTAACCGTCACCTCATGCCGCAAAAAATGAGCCCCTATCTAGGACAATCGGCCAAAAAATGAAAAAAACTATTGATTTCAGACTATGGTTTAAAAAATGATATTATTTTGAAACTCAAATAAATAAAAACAAGTATACATATTAGGTATCGCTGCGTCCGTATCGACCGGCTCTATAAAAATATCACATGACCTAACACCTCAGATGAACACCGTCAAAAAAATAAAATAAAAAGTTTGTAAAAAAAAGCCATTTTTTGTCATCTTACATCACAAAAAGTGTAATACCAAGCGATCAAAAAGTCATATGCACCCTAAAATAGTAACAATCAAACCATCATCGCTTGCGTCCAACAGCAAGCGATCAAAAAGGCGTTTGCC
This sequence comes from Bufo bufo, assembly GCF_905171765.1. NCBI lineage: Eukaryota > Metazoa > Chordata > Amphibia > Anura > Bufonidae > Bufo > Bufo bufo. The sequence goes on from NC_053392.1 coordinate 122,710,962, forward strand.
CACCAAAATAGTACCAATCTAACCGTCACCTCATCCCGCAAATAATGAGCCCCTACATGAGACAATTGCCCAAAAAATAAAAAATACTATGGCTCAGAATATGGAGACACTAAAACATCATTTTTTTTGTTTGAAAAAAGCTGTTATTGTGTAAAACTTACATAAATTAAAAAAAGTATACATATTTGGTATCGCCGCGTTCGAGTCGACCGGCTCTATAAAAATATCACATGACCTAACCTTTCAGATGAACACCATAAAAAAAAAAAAAACTGTGCTAAATAAACCATTTTTTGTCACCTTACATCACAAAAAGTGTAATAGCAAGCGATCAAAAAGTCATATGCACCCCAAAATAGTGCCAATCAAACAGTCATCTCATCCCGAAAAAAATTAGACCCTACCTAAGATAATCACCCAAAAACTGAAAAAACTATGGCTCTCAGAATATGGAGACACAAAATGTTTTTTTTGTTGTTTCAACATTATATTATTGTGTAAAACTTACATAAATAAAAAAATATATACATATTAGGTATCGCCGCGTCCGTATCGACCGGCTCTATAAAAATATCACATGACCTAACCTCTCAGATGAACACCGGAAAAAATTAGGTTTTGCCGCATCCGTGACAACCTGGTCTATAAAAATATCACATGATCTAACCTGTCAGATGAATGTTGTAAATAACAAAAAATAAAAACGGTGCCAAAACAGCTATTTCTTGTTATCTTGCATCACAAAAAGTGTAATATAGAGCAACCAAAAATCATATGTACCCTAAACTAGTACCAACAATACTGCCATCCTATCCCGTAGTTTCTAAAATGGGGTCACTTTTTTGGAGTTTCTACTCTAGGGGTGCATCAGGGGGGCTTCAAATGGGACATGGTGTCAAAAAAAACAGTCCAGCAAAACCAGCCTTCCAAAAACCGTATGCATTACTTTCCTTCTGCGCCCTGCTGTGTGCCCGTACAGCGGTTTACTACCACATATGGGGTGTTTCTGTAAACTACAGAATCAGGGCCATAAATATTGAGTTTGGTTTGGCTGTTAACCCTTGCTTTGTAACCGGAAAAAAATTATTAAAATGAAAAATCTGCCAAAAAAAGTGAAATTTTGAAATTGTATCTCTATTTTCCATTAATTGTTGTGGAACACCTAAAGGGTTAACAAAGTTTGTAAAATCAGTTTTGAATACCTTAAGGGGTGTAGTTTATATAATGGTGTCATTTTTGGGTGGTTTCCATTATGTTAGCCTCGCAAAGTAACTTCAGACCTGAACTGGCCCCTAAAAATTGGGTTTTTGAAAATTTCTGAAAATTTTCAAGATTTGCTTCTAAACTTCTAAGCCTTGTAACATCCCCAAAAAATAAAATATCATTCCCAAAATGATCCAAACATGAAGTAGACATATGGGGAATGGAAAGTAATAACTATTTTTGAAGGTATTACTATGTATTATAGCAGTAGAGAAATTGAAACTTGGAAATTTGCAATTTTTTTAAATTTTTTGGGTAAATTTGGTATTTTTTTTATAAATAAAAAAGAATTTTTTTTACTTCATTTTGCCAGTGTCATGAAGTACAATATGTGACGAAAAAACTATCTCAGAATGGCCTGGATAAGTCAAAGCGTTTTAAAGTTATCAGCACTTTAAGTGACACTGGTCAGATTTGCAAAAAATGGCCAAGTCCTTAAGGGGTTAAAGTAGAGAAATAAAAATTCCTAAATTTGCAAATTTTTCCAAATTTTGGGTGAATTTCGTATTTAAAAAAAAAAATATATATATTTTGACTCGTGAAGTGCAATATGTGACGAGAAAACAATCTCAGAATGGCCTGGATAAGAAAAAGTGATTTAAAGTTATTACCACATAAAGTGACGCATGTCAGATTAGCAAAATTAGGCTGCGTACTGACGGTGAAAAATAGCTGTGTCCTGAAGGGGTTAATAAAAAAAAAATGCTGATTTAAGATGCACCAATTTTTTCTAATAATAAAGTAATAATGTTGCCACGACTTAGGAGGAATGTCCGCCAGAAAGCAGAGTCGATTTCAGGTGTAATTTAAAGAGGACCTTTCATCGGTCCAAACATTATCATGACATATACAGCAGCGCCCAGGGATCTCACTGCACTTACTATTATCCCTGGGCGCCGCTCCGTTCTCCCGTTATGTCCTCCGGTATGTTCGGGGACTTAGTTATAGTAGGAGGAGTCTGCCCTTGTTCTGCTGGGCGTCTCCTTCTCCTAGGCTGTAGCGCTGGCCAATCGCATCGCAGAGCTCACAGCCTGGGAGAAAAAACCTCCCAGGCTGTGAGCTCTGCGCTGCGATTGGCCAGTGCTACAGCCTAGGAGAAGGAGACGCCCAGGAGAACAAGGGCAGACTCCGCCTACTATAACCAAGTCCCCGAACATACCGGAGGACATAACGGGAGAACGGAGCGGCACCCAGGGATAATAGTAAGTGCAGTGAGGTCCCCGGGCGCCGCTGTATATGTCATGATACTTAGTTCACAATGTTTGGGCCGATGAAAGGTCCTCTTTAAGCCAGTTTTCTGTTGTAAATACTAGTGAATCCACCTTGTCACGAAAGCTACATCCCTCACACTCATGCCATGCCAAGTTCTTTTTAAATTGGTGAGTGCGGAATTATCATTATTATTATTTATTATTAGAGCGTCATTCATTCCATGGTGCTGCACATATGAAAAAGGGTGCACATACACAATATAAAACAAGTAAAATAAGCATGCACAAGACACGTTACAAGCTAGTACAGGAGAGAGGACCCTGCTCGTGAGGGCTTACAATCGACAAGGGATGGGGGAAAGATCCAGTAGGTGGGGATAGAAGATGCTCAAACTGCAGTATGGCAGCAGCAAGGTTACTGTAGAATGTAGGATTTCCCAAAGAGGTGGGTTTTCAGGTTTCTACTCTAGGTGGATACAGTATGTTCAAGTAGAGAGTTCCAGAGTATGGGGCAGTGAGGGCAGCATATGGGAGCTCACAGGTTGCCTTAAAGGGACATTCTAGTTTTGCAATTTTCAGCACATTTACATCTGAGGCATGGCAAGGCTTTATGGCTCTACCATTTAGACACAATATCATCAGTGACCTTGCTTCTCGTTACTTAGCATGTTCAATCAGCTATATCCCAGCCTGCAGGGAGAATGTATCTCAGTGTACATCACTGTGCATTGCAGCCACATGCATAGCTAGTCCTTTCTCGTAGTGAACCAGTTACTGTGACAGGTAGGTGGACACCTCAATAACAGTAAAATAAGAAAGCTTATTCATCCCAATTTGAGAATCTAGACCTAATAGAATTGTTTTTCTATTAAATAAGGTGGACACCCCAATAACAGTTAAATAAGAAAGCTTATTCACCCCAATTTGAGAATCAAGGCCTAATGGAATTGCTTATCTATTAAACAAGGTGGCCACTGTTCAATTATATAGCTCTGTGCCCTACACAGGGATTGATGCAAAGTAGGCTGTTTTCTATGGATCCCTTCAGCTTCAGATTACAGAGCCTGCACTGTCCTTGCACTGTCCCTGCAGTTTCCCTATGATCAGCCTACAGTGTGAAAAAACTCTCTGTACGATCTCCCAACACTGTCCCTGCAGTCTCCCTATCCAATATTCCACAATTAAAGGCTTCTTGAACACTGTCCCTAGCTTTTGTCACGTCTCTCCCTATGCTCAGATCACAGTGAAATGGTGGAGACCTCGCAGGATGACGCTTGTAAAGGGCTGTGACATCACAGGTGATGGCCATCTGCTGATTGACTGACTGCATAGCATTATGGGTCATATAGCGTTCCCGAGCTTCTTACTTTTACTTTGTAACATGCGTAGCCGCCATTTTAAGAAAACAAAACAATTCATTAAAACGAAGCGCATGGAAATTCATTGTAAATAATTTTTTCCTAAACTGCAGATCAAATTCCACTTCGGATGCTTCGATTCACTCAAAACTAATGGTGATCTGTAGATGGCCCAATTTTTTTTTTCATTTTAGTAATATATTGTTTATTTAGTGTTATGATTTTATAGAAAATAGACTTTTTAAGTACAGAAAACACAGAGCATGTCTGTAGTGTAATGGTAACTCTTCTCTGTCACATAGAGAGAGTCTGGAGTTCAAATCCCCATGAAGACCTGTTAAATAATTTCTTTAGTAAAAGTTTATGTGCTGGAAGAGGGCCCCTCCTCCAAACCAGCTTCATTAGTGTTCGCTGAATTGAAGTGAATGCTAATGAGGCTGCCGACCCTGCTTGGGTCTGTTATGTTCCAGCTGGGAGTAGAAGGAGAGACAGAGACCTGATGCTACAGACACTCCTTGTGAGTCTTGCTTTGGGAGATAAACACAGGGTACAGATCACAATTATGCTTAAGGAGCCAAACTGCACTCAGAACGTCATCATACAACACATAATGCAGTATGCTGGAAATCCCCTTTACTATTGATGATCTATCACCGAACACCGCTGATCAGCTGGACAAGGAGACTGCGTGCGCAGTGAGCACGTACCGTCCTACTTCTCTTCCTGTTCACCACTACTGTCTATGGCAAAGACCATAGACCGCAGCAGCGGAGAGGAAGAGAGACGGCACGTGCTCACGCTTTCTCCTTCTACAGCTGATCGTGGGGTTGCCAGGTGTAGAACTCTGGTCAATCTGATATTGATGACTAATCCTGAGGATAGGACATCAATAGTAAAAGCATGGACAACCCCTTTGAAGTTTTTTACAGTTTCAGAATGCAAAGCTTTTAGTTACTGTGTTCAGTTATTTCAGGACCTGTCAACACAAAATGCAGTGCAATCTTCAGGCAGCATGTTATAGAGCAGGAGGAGCTGAGCAGATTGATATATATATATATATATATCAAAGAAAAGATTCAGTAAAACTTGTAATCCATACATTTATATCTCAGTTTTTTTTCTGACTTCAGCTGTACAAGGGGGATTGAGGGATTGATAAAGGCTCATTTAGCCGAGTAGATATTAATTGTTACGATTCGAATGCTAGCAATTCATGGTGGACGATAACAGTTTAATTGTGAATGTATGTAGTGCCTGAACGATTTTACTAAAAACGCTCGTTCAACATTTTGTGAAATCCTTCATGCGAACAGGTAAAAATGATCGTTTGTCTTTAAAGGGTTTCTATCACTTCGTATGACATATTTAGGTGTCAGACACTAGCGATCCGCTAGTGTCTGCTCTGCCCAACCATCCTAATATGATAGGTTTTGGGGCAGCCGTTTTGCTAAAATAACAACTTATATCTATATGCTAATGAGCCTCTAGGTGCTATGGGGGGGTCATTAGCACCTAGAGGCTCCGTCTACCTTCATAAACTGTCGCCGCCCAGCGCGTCCCTCCAGCCCGCCCATCTCCTGCTGAATGCGATCCTCTCCATGCGCGTCTCTGTTCTGCGCATGCGCAATGAATGTCTGACCGCTTCCCTGCTCAGACATCTCCACTGCGCCTGTTCCTCGGAGCACTATGATGTCATCGGCGCAGGCGCAGTGGAGATGTCTGAGCAGGGAAGCGGTCAGACATTCATTGCGCATGCGCAGAACAGAGACGCGCATGGAGAGGATCGCATTCAGCAGGAGATGGGCGGGCTGGAGGGACGCGCTGGGCGGCGACAGTTTATGAAGGTAGACGGAGCCTCTAGGTGCTAATGACGCCCCCATAGCACCTAGAGGCTCATTAGCATATAGATATAAGTTGTTATTTTAGCAAAACGGCTGCCCCAAAACCTATCATATTAGGATGGTTTGTTAGAGCAGACACTAGCGGATCGCTAGTATCTGACACCTAAATATGTCATACGAAGTGATAGAAACCCTTTAATGAACTGTGGCAATGTTAATGTGCATCATGTTACGTTTTGCCGTTAGCCACAACGAATAATAATAGATCTGTTTGAGCACAGTCAACAATCATTGTTTGAGCGAGTATACGATCAAATATGAAGAAATTTGTACACGATACTCCTTGCATGTAAATGCTTGTCGTTATCATTGGCGTTGTGTTGGTAGGTCACTCGTGTCATCAATCACCTGAACGGTTATCTACTCCTCTAAATGAGCCGTGTATACAGAGATAGCTGTCAGTCACATGGTGGCAGTCTTAAGGTCAGAAAAAGCAAGATATAAATGCATAAATTACAAGTTTTGGTGTGCATCAACTCGAATGGCATTGAACAAGACTGTCAGATTAGGATGGCGTTGCAAAATATATAAAGCAACATAATGCTTTAATAAGACATTATTAGGGTATGGAACATTTGGCAATTCAAGAACATTTAGGTGTATTTATAGAAGTGTAAAAAATCTGCAGCATCATCTCAAGTTGCTGCCATATACGTGAATGCTTTAGTTTTCTGAGGGAACTAATGGCATCATTGATTTACTCCAGTTAAACAATTGCCAGAACCTGTAGGGATTCACTTAGTTGATCATCCATTAATAGATTTCCTATCTAAAGGGAGGATTATTTAGCGTCTTTTCCCAATCAATATTCAATTTGAAGGAACATTGTAGTAGAAAAGCTTAAGAAGCACACAAGACACATTTCAAGGAGTGGACGTTCTTACAGATAAGAGTAATAATTCTGCAGCCTTGAATAACGCACTTTTTTTTCTAGCATTTGAACAAAGAGTTGTTTTCCAGGTTTATCTTAATCTCCTTTCTGCTTGTTCCAAGGGATCTTTAATATTAAGAACTCTTCTAGATGAACACAAAGATGCAGATATGAGTCATAGATATGTGAGATATCTCAATGTGTGTTGGATATGTCAGTAAAACTCAATGGCTCTATAGACTTTGCGTCACACCTTTTATTCTTCAATAATAGGTGCCACTCCTTACAGACCACTTTACTGTAGTTACCTGCTTATCTGTCATTCTAATCCTGCCTGTAATTATATCACCTCTGTCTATCAATTATTTTCATAATAATCTTATTAGTTATTTCCTTGTACAATGACCTCTGCACTGGACATGCCCAGAAAAATCTCCCATAGAACTCAATGAGGTCTCCTCCTGTCTATTGTGTCTATGGACCATGGGGCTGCCGTAAAGCAATTTTCTTAATACTTTCTAAATGCTGTTAAGAACAGACCAGGCAAGATGGCCGTCCCCATAATCATGTTCAGAAAATAGAATACATAAAATGATGTGATCAGAAAATAAAATAAAAGGAGATGTGGTACTATCTGGTTTTAACTGGCAGATAAAATATTTGGTGGCACATTTCCTTTAATATGTATGGGGGCCTCTCAGTTCTCCCCTGAAAGCAGATATTAGGGAAAATAAAGATCAAGCAGTTGGATTTCAACCACCCGATCCTTTTGTTCTTGAGATGATAAGCCATTACTATAGGTGTCTCCCCATTTGGGACAAATAGATATCTGACCAAGCTTAGCATGCATGTATATTGGGAGTTTGTGGGTGAGTATGACCAGCCTCACGATGGACTCAATCAGATCAATCAGATCAGTGATGTCTGAACCTTGCCTAATAGCAGAATGAAGAGGCCATTGCAGTCTAGCAAACAATGAGGCAAATGCATGCTTTACTCGGGAACAACTGCCGTGATAGAGTAATAATCTATATAAAAGGACCTGACAGCATTCTGGTTAAATCCGAATAATGGGCAACATGGTGGCTCAGGGGTTAGCACTGGTGCCTTGCAGCGCTGGGGTCCTAGGTTTGAATCTGACCAAGGACCACATCTCCATGGAGTTTGTGTTTGCGTGGGTTTCCTCCGGGTACTCTGGTTTCCTCCCACACTCCAAAGACATACTGATAGGGACCTTAGATTGTGAGCCCCATTGGGGACAGTGTGATGTTAATGTCTGTAAAGCGCTGTGGAATATAGAAGTGCATAAAATAAATAAAATTACTTGTAATTGATTCCAATTAACTTAAAAGTGGCGCAATTTTGCAAATAGTATTGATAAGAATCCTCTTACAGCTACTATGCAGACCTATGGAGAAATAGGTGGACAAGTGGGAATGGACTGCTTGTATTTTGATAAAGATCCATACTCCTTGATATATCAAATGTATACAAATGACTGTATTCCTGTCACGGGGTTCCGAAGGTGCACTCGGTCCCCCATTGCCCGCAGAACTGTTGCTTAGCTTTTGGAATGAGGTTCTGTGTTTGACCTCATTGCCAGGGCGGCTTTACTAGCTGGGTGGCTCCTTGCTCCTAAGTCTGCCTTGAGCGCCGAGCTGATCACTCGGTGCTCGACTGGTTGGTCTGTCGGTCATGTGACGCTGGCCACGTCACATGACCCTCACTCCCCACTATAAATACAGGCAGCCTGCTGGCTACAGGTTGCCTGTTAATTTCTAGGTTCCTGGTATTTGTTGGACTGCTGAATACTTACCTGATCCTGTTCCTTGACCATCCTTTTGCCTGATCCTCCTGTACTGCGCATCCGTCCTGGTATTGTGACCTCGGCTCCCACCTGACTACTCTCTTAGGACTCCTCTTGTACTTCCCTGCTCTCCTGGTATTTATGACCCCGGCTTCTCCTGACAATTCTCTGCTTGCTCCATTTGTACTTTGCAGCTTTCCTGGTATTGACTCGGTCCGTTCACGTCCTGTTGTTTGTCTGTCTGTCATCCCTGCACTTACTCCAAGTTAGGGATTGCCGTCCAGTAGTCCCCTGTCATTAGGACTCGCGAGGCAAGTAGGCAGGGCCAGGGGTAAGGGTGGAGCGCAGTGGTCACTTCCCTCCCCCCTGTGTGTGTGTGTACGCGACCGTTACAGATTAACAGGCCCAATAACCACTGTATTATGAATCCTCTGGTGACCCTGACTGACTATGTCTCTAATCTGACTCAGATGGTGCAGGAGTTAGGGGAAAAACTCAGCTCTTTTGAGTTAGGGCAAGGCTCTTCCACTCCTCAGGCCTCCAGTCCGCATTTTGAGCCCCAGATTAAGCTCCCAGAAACCTTTTCTGGAGACCGGAAGAAGTTTCTCTCTTTTAAGGAGAGTTGTAAACTTTACTTCTGTTTGCGCCCCGTGTCCTCTGGCCCCGAGAGTCAACGCGTGGGCATTATCATTTCCCGATTACAGGGTGATCCCCAGGACTGGGCGTTCTCTTTACCTGCTGGCGCCAGTTGTTTATATTCTGTGGAGGGGTTCTTTCAGGCCCTAGGTACCCTCTATGATGAACCAGACAGGGCTCTAGTAGCCGAGACGGCTCTAAAGGCACTGGTTCAGGGCAATTTACCAGCGGAGGATTATTGCACCCAATTCAGAAGGTGGTGTGTCCCCTCAGGATGGAACGAACCAGCCCTGAAGAGTCAGTTCAGGTCAGGTCTGTCTGATAAATTAAAGGATCTTCTGGTCAGTTATCAACTTCCAGAGACCTTAGAGGAGATGATGACCCTTGTTGTCCGACTTGACCGACGGGTTAGAGAGAGACGACAGGAACAACAGTTCTCTTCCCAGATGGTGGTCCAGCCAGAGGCCTATCCCAAAGACAATGCTGAGGTCTCCACCGAGGAACCCATGCAGGTTGGCATGACCCGAGGGAATCTTCGCCGCAGACGTGGAGAATGCTTTTACTGTGGAGATTCTGACCATTGGATCAACCAGTGTCCTAAGAAGGTCCTCTCTGTCAAGTCTCCTAAGGCAAGGCAACCTAAAGACCAGGTACACCCTGAATTTTCTAAATGTAAGTTTTCGGTACCCATTACGATTTCTCTGGGAGTAGATAAATGGGCGGGTAAGGCCTTTATTGATTCTGGCTCAGCGGCTAGCTTTATTGACTCTGAGTATGCTGTTAGATTGGGTATTCCTATGTTTGCCTTACCAACTCCTATCCATGTCATGGCTATTGATGCTACTCCTCTTATTGGTGGTACGGTGAGCTTATGTACCTCGGAGATTTCTCTAACCGTGGGTGTGTGCCACTCAGAGAGATGTTCGCTTCTAGTCCTGGAGAACCTACCTGCTGAGGTGGTACTAGGGTTGCCTTGGCTCCGACTACATAACCCCACTATAGATTGGTCCAATGGGGAGTTGGTGAGATGGGGGCCTAAGTGTGACTCGTGCCTGTCCATGGTACAGGCTGGGGTCTCAGTAAAGTCTGATACTTTACCCTCTGTTGTTAGAGAATATTCTGATGTATTCTCATCACCAACCCCAGAGGTTCTACCCCCCCATAGACCTTATGATTGTACCATAGAGCTAGTAGAGGGGGCCAAGTTTCCTAAAGGACGAATTTATAATCTTTCTATGCCCGAACGCAAGGCCATGGAAGATTATATTAAGGAGAGCCTTGGTAAAGGGCATATTAGACCTTCTGTCTCTCCTATGGGGGCGGGGTTTTTCTTCATTAAGAAAAAAGATGGTGGTCTTAGGCCATGTATCGATTACCGGAGATTAAATAAAATCACTGTCCAGAATAGATACTCCCTCCCATTGATTCCGGATTTATTTAACCAGGTCCTGGGGGCAACCTGGTTTTCCAAAATTGACCTGAAAGGGGCATACAATCTAATCCGAATCAAGGAGGGAGACGAATGGAAGACGGCGTTCAATACTCCGGTAGGACACTTTGAATATCAGGTGATGCCTTTTGGACTCAGCAATGCCCCAGCTGTGTTCCAAAACTTCATGAATGACATTCTTAGGGAATTCTTAGGTAAATTTGTTATTGTCTATCTTGACGACATTTTGATATTCTCTCCTGACTTCGAATCCCATGTGTCTCATGTTAGACAAGTATTAGAGGTGTTGAGGGAGAATCGGCTATCTGCTAAACAAGAGAAATGTGTCTTTGGTGTGCAGGAGATTCTGTTTCTAGGGCATGTTCTGACTCCTCACGCCTTCAAGATGGATCCTGGTAAGGTACTAGCAATTAAGGAATGGGTAAGACCTTCATCCTTAAAGGCCTTACAACGGTTCTTAGGTTTCGCCAATTACTATCGTAAATTTATTATGAATTTTTCCGTAATTGCTAAACCGTTGACCGACCTTACTAAGAAAGGGGCGGATTTGGAGAATTGGTCTACTGAGGCCATTTCTTCATTTGAAAAATTAAAAAAGGCATTCAGTAGCGCTCCCATTTTGATCCAGCCTGATCAGGAGAAACCTTTTATTGTGTAGGTGCATGCGTCCGAGGACGGCGCAGGAGCAGTCCTTTCACAAGGTCCTGCCAGCCTCACTAATCTGAGACCATGTGCCTTCTTCTCCAGGAAATTCTCTCCCACGGAGAGAAACTACGACATAGGGAATAGGGAGCTGCTGGCCATTAAATGGGCATTTGAGGAGTGGAGGCATTTTCTGGAGGGGGCAAGGCATTGTGTAACTGTTGTCACTGACCATAAAAACCTTATGTTTCTCGAGTCTGCTAAGAGGTTGAATACCCGTCAAGCCAGATGGGCTCTGTTTTTTACTCGTTTTGATTTTTCCATCACGTTCAGGCCGGGAAGTAAAAATGTGAAGGCGGACGCATTATCTCGGAGCTTCCAGTCTTTTCAACCTACTGAGGTACCACCTGAATCCATCCTACCAGCAAAAATCTTCTTAGCAGCTCTTACCCAGGATATCTCGGCTCGCATTAGGTCGGAACAACATCTGGCACCGGTATCCACCCCAACAGATAAGTTGTTTGTTCCCGTACAATTTCGTCTCCAGCTGTTGGGTGAGTGTCACGATTCTGCCTTTTGTGGACATCCGGCTGTTGATGGCACTAAGGATCTGGTTTCTAGATCTTATTGGTGGCCCACTCTAACTAGGGATGTCAAGTCCTATGTGTCAGCCTGTGAGGTTTGTGCCAGGTCCAAGACACCTAGGACTCGCCCTGCTGGTAACCTATGACCCCTACCCATTCCCAGTAGACCCTGGTCCCATATCTCGATGGACTTTATAACTGACCTACCGCTGGCGGAGGGTAAGACTGTAGTGTGGGTAGTGGTGGATAGGTTTAGCAAGATGGTCCATTTCATTCCCCTGTCTAAACTCCCGAATGCCAAAACCCTGGCGTCTATTTTTGTGAAAGAAATTGTTCGATTGCATGGTATCCCGGAAAATATTGTTTCGGACAGGGGTGTGCAGTTTGTGTCCAAATTCTGGAGAGCCTTCTGTCAAAGATGTAAAATTTCGTTGTCTTTTTCTTCCGCCTACCATCCTGAGAGTAATGGGCAGACTGAACGCCTTAATCAGTCTGTGGAACAATTCCTGAGGTTGTATGTTGCTGATGACCAGCAATTATGGGTCAAATTCCTTCCATTGGCTGAATTTGCTCTGAATAACCGTGTCAATTCTTCTGCTGGGGTCTCCCCTTTCTTTTGTAAGCATGGTTTTCATCCCCGTTTTCATTCTGGGTCGTCCGTCTCCTCCTCTAACCCTGAAGCTGATAAACTCTCCTCCGAACTGTGCACAGTTTGGGCCCGGGTTCAATCGAACCTAGAAAAGGCTCAATGTTCTCAAAAACTCAAGGCCGATAGGAGACGTTCAAGGGGGGTAAACTTTCAGGTTGGGGATAAAGTATGGTTGTCCTCCAAGAATCTATCTCTCAAGGTAACTTCTAAAAAATTTGCTCCTCGTTTTATTGGACCATATAAGATCACGGAAGTGATTAACCCGGTATCTTTTAGGTTGGAGCTGCCTGAGTCATTCCACATTCATAATGTGTTCCATAAATCTCTGCTTAAAAAATATTTTGAACCGGTAGTACCATCAAAAGCCTCGCCTCCGCCAGTTCTTGTTAATGATGCTGTCGATTATGTGGTGTCTAAAATAGTGGATGTCAGGAAGGTGCGTAATTCCTTGCAGTACCTGATTCACTGGAAGGGGTATGGACCTGAAGAGAGATCTTGGGTACCTGCCAGGGAGGTTCATGCTCCTAGACTTGTTCGTAAATTTCATTTAGAACACTCTGAAAAGCCATCGCCTGAAGTCTTGGGTCCGGTGGCCCCTCGTAAAAGGGGGGGTACTGTCACGGGGTTCCGAAGGTGCACTCGGTCCCCCATTGCCCGCAGAACTGTTGCTTAGCTTTTGGAATGAGGTTCTGTGTTTGACCTCATTCCCAGGGCGGCTTTACTAGCTGGGTGGCTCCTTGCTCCTAAGTCTGCCTTGAGCGCCGAGCTGATCACTCGGTGCTCGACTGGTTGGTCTGTCGGTCATGTGACGCTGGCCACGTCACATGACCCTCACTCCCCACTATAAATACAGGCAGCCTGCTGGCTACAGGTTGCCTGTTAATTTCTAGGTTCCTGGTATTTGTTGGACTGCTGAATACTTACCTGATCCTGTTCCTTGACCATCCTTTTGCCTGATCCTCCTGTACTGCGCATCCGTCCTGGTATTGTGACCTCGGCTCCCACCTGACTACTCTCTTAGGACTCCTCTTGTACTTCTCTGCTCTCCTGGTATTTATGACCCCGGCTTCTCCTGACAATTCTCTGCTTGCCCCATTTGTACTTTGCAGCTTTCCTGGTATTGACTCGGTCCGTTCACGTCCTGTTGTTTGTCTGTCTGTCATCCCTGCACTTACTCCAAGTTAGGGATTGCCGTCCAGTTGTCCCCTGTCATTAGGACTCGCGAGGCAAGTAGGCAGGGCCAGGGGTAAGGGTGGAGCGCAATGGTCACTTCCCTTCCCCCTGTGTGTGTGTGTACGCGACCGTTACAATTCCTCTTTGGAGATGAATGTGAGCTACATGGTCTTCTTGAGTATAAGGGCCCATTCAGACGGGTGTAGTGCTTTGCGGATCTGCAAATTGCAGATCCGCAAAACACAGACACCCGCCATGTGTGTTCTGCAATTTGCAGACCGCACATGGCTGCATCCATAATAGAAAATGCCTATTCTTGTATGTGATTGTGGACAAGAATAGGACTAGCTCTATCTTTACTGCTGAGCCGTGGAACACGACAACGGATGTGGACTCATTCATACGGCCGTCTGAATGAGCCCTAAGAATAATAATGTTTTTAAGCTGCGTTTCAACCATGAATGGCATAATGAATATATCCATTTTTTTTTATTTGGAAATTTTAAATACATTGGTACTCCAAATTATTTTACACCAAGTGATGTAAACAGCTATACTGCTGCCATACGGGGCATATTAAAAGATTAAAGCACACTTCTAATACTGCCAATTTTACCACCCAGTCTAAAATCTTGAAAAATAGGAGGGTCATTAATTAAGCTGAAATACACCTATATTAGGCGTATTTTAGGCTCAGATTGCGGTGCAACAGCTAGTTGCGCCGCAATCTGTGACTTCTCCCCGCTCACGCCAGGTGTAACGGTCGCGTACACACACACACAGGGGGGAGGGAAGTGACCACTGCGCTCCACCCTTACCCCTGGCCCTGCCTACTTGCCTCGCGAGTCCTAATGACAGGGGACTACTGGACGGCAATGCCTAACTTGGAGTAAGTGCAGGGATGACAGACAGACAAACAACAGGACGTGAACGGACCGAGTCAATACCAGGAAAGCTGCAAAGTACAAATGGAGCAAGCAGAGAATTGTCAGGAGAAGCCGGGGTCATAAATACCAGGAGAGCAGGGAAGTACAAGAGGAGTCCTAAGAGAGTAGTCAGGTGGGAGCCGAGGTCACAATACCAGGACGGATGCGCAGTACAGGAGGATCAGGCAAAAGGATGGTCAAGGAACAGGATCAGGTAAGTATTCAGCAGTCCAACAAATACCAGGAACCTAGAAATTAACAGGCAACCTGTAGCCAGCAGGCTGCCTGTATTTATAGTGGGGAGTGAGGGTCATGTGACGTGGCCAGCGTCACATGACCGACAGACCAACCAGTCGAGCACCGAGTGATCAGCTCGGCGCTCAAGGCAGACTTAGGAGCAAGGAGCCACCCAGCTAGTAAAGCCGCCCTGGGAATGAGGTCAAACACAGAACCTCATTCCAAAAGCTAAGCAACAGTTCTGCGGGCAATGGGGGACCGAGTGCACCTTCGGGGGACCAGTGCCTCTTCATACCTTCGTTGGAATCACCACCAGCTTAGGGGTTTATTAAGACTGGTGTCTAAAACGCCGGTCTTAATAAATGTGCCCCTAGGTTCATAGAGAGAGGATATAATCGGGATAAAGCTGAAGTAATTTCTTAAGGTTAACCAAATGTAAAAAAAAAATACAGACGGCAGACAGGATTACCCATCACCCTAATATGCTGAACCTTTGTTATATTCCAGGGAAGTGAAGAAAATAGGTAATTGAGAAAAATTTGTAAAATGTGTATATTGTATTGAATGATCCAAATACAGGGAATTTAATATCTGAACGGCCGCAGGTGATTTTCTGTAAGGCTGATAATTTAAAGGATATTTTGACCAATAGTTTTATCAAACAGCCAACAAGTTGATCCACTGGACCGTATGGCTTTTTTGTTGTTGTATTAAATGTAGTAAAAAAATATTATGGTCCTTTAAAGGGGGGGGGGGTTGCCATCACTTGTGACATTCCCATCAGAGATCATATTAACTGTTATTCAAAAAATGTGTTATATATGTTAGGATGTCCTTGTGGCAAACAATATTCGGGCCATATGGCACGAAAACTAAAGACCAGGACTGAGGAATATTGCCGTAATTTGCAGAAAGGACTAAGGACCCACAGCAATTCAACTCATTTTTGTGAAAAACATGAACAAAATCCTGCCTTCTTGCGTTGAACCGATTTTAATTTTTGTATGCACTAAAAATATTGGGGCACATTTATTAGGCGCCGGCCTCTCCATAACTTCGGCAGATCCTCCGCCAGTTCTAAATGTAATAACGCTTCCGAGCTATCTTACATTTAGACATTTTTCTATGCCTAAACCATTCCCACACCACGCCCACAATTTTAGACCTAGTGTGATCGGGGAGAATTTGCTGATTGCGGTGCAACTAACTGAAATATGCATAATATAGACGTAATTTAGCATGATAAATGACCCCTATTGTGTCTGGGTGGTATGAATATGGAACTTGAAACGCAATGCTATTTGGGGTAAGAAATTACAATAGAAAACACTCTTAAGTCTTATGTACAAGACCATTGTTTTGGTCCGCATGCGAGCCTCAGTATTTTGCGGCTTGGATGCGGACCTATTCACTTAAATGGGGCTGCAAAAGATGCGGAGAGCACCCTGTGTGCTGTCCGCATCCCTTGCTCCGTTGTCCTATTCTTGTCCGTTTTGTGGACAAGAATAGGCAGTTATATCAATGGCTGTCCGTGCCGTTCCGCAAATTTGCGGACCGCAAAACACTCAACGGTCGTGTGCATAAGGCCTTAATCAGCTATTCGCTGCTTAGAACATGTGAGGATAGGTCCACAATAATTCACTGCGGGAAAAACCCATTAAAGTATGCTCAGGCATTTATAATGTGATTCTATGACTTTACTTACTTATTCTTTTTTCCAAGCAAGACATTTTAGTTTATAATATCGGATGACTTATTATATGGTTTTTCTTGCATATGGGTTGTAATATCAGTTTACGCACTGAAATGGCGTATGACAGATCTGAATGACTATTGTGAGGCTAGATGAGAAGGTGTCTCACAGCCCATAATTGCAAATGTAAATGAAATATTTGTAGAAAATGCCTGGGGGGGCTATTTGTATCAGTGACCTTTACATGCAATCTTCCTGCATGGCACTGAAAAATAATGAAATCTAAAAAAAAAAAAAAAAAAAAAAAAAAGGGTTATTAAAAGGTCTGGGAAAACAGAATGTATTAAAAATATAATTAAAATAACTAAATTGCAAAATAAGAGAAACCAGACAGATTTTGGGCTATTAAGAAAACTGTTGTATTCTTTTTTATTTGGGACTCATGGTTTTCTGGAGTCTGCGAATCTAGACAACATTGGTAATAATCCAGAGTGTGACATTTTACATTTTGCAAGCATATTTTTTGTTAATTTTAGTAAGGATAACTATTATCCTAAATGTTTCTTACACAATGAAGCAAATGCTTCTTTCCTCAATCCACGTCATCTTAAAATTCTTGCCTAGTGGCTGCTACTTGTACTGCAGCTTAACCAAATTCACCAGACACAACCCATGGATGACAGTAGAACATGAACATAAAAAAAAAACCAGACCCTACTTTGAGTAGTAGAATGTTCCTTCCGGTTTATAGCTTCTCATATGAAATGTTGTCAAAGGGTCACTGCGTTTTCAGGAAACGTTTGATATGTCATAGCGCACTCTCTCTTCAAACTGCAGGGGAAGGGTCCATAGACTTTCTATTGAGTCTGTTTCGCCTGGGAGTCTTAGCACTCGGACCCCCACCAATCAAACTTTTGATTTATCTCTATGAAATATCAAAAGTTTTCTGAAAACACAGTGACTTTTTAAAAATAATCACAAAATATCTATGTGGGAGAGCATAACAAGCGTTCCTTTACAGAATTGTGATAACTGATAAATTAAAGGAAATAGAGATAAAAATTAAGAAGTTTCCAGAAAAGTGCATCGATGGTCTGTGATTGGTGTGGATTCAATCCAATGTGTCAGATGCAGAACCAGGTGCAGCTGTATATACAGATGGGCCCCAAGCCTGGATAAACATTGAAGGGACCATGGTGCTAAGGATAGGCAATCCTGTGTTTTCCCAGAAATCCCAAGAGAGTGGTCTGGAAACTGATACCCTGAAAAGAATCCCATTTAATTTCATTCAGCCCTTAACCACAATAAATCAATATATGGTTCCTGAAGGTTAAAGGCAAGTTCTGGGTGTCAGCACTTGACCTAGGGTTATCTCACTTGCCTCTATTATCAGATGACATGTGAGTATGGAGTAATGTGCTATAATTGATCTCCTGCAGATACTGTATGTGCGCTCAAGTGTGGCCAGAGCTCTTCCATAATTTATATACACATCCAGTTGATCATGTTCTCCAAGGTCGGCTTTGTCCACCACTGCATTTGGAATCATAGAAATAGTACATTGAAAAAGCTGGCGTTAACCTCCAATAAAATCGTAGCTCAGTGTTAAATGAGATTTATTTCAAAGTTGTTATTGAATACAAATAACGAAGACGAAGGTTTGCCGAAACGCGTGTCGGGGTTGGTGCCATCCTGGAGGAGGCGCATTATGGGTAATTGATTCTGTCCTTTACATATTTTGACTATATTTTGCACTTGCACTTTATTCAGGATTTGACCTTGTTGGAGTAGTATGTATTATTACCATTATGTTCTCTTCTGGTTGATGCCGCCTTTTCCCTGCACTTGTTTTTAATATATGTGTTTTACCTATTTGAATTTGCTTAGAGCAAAGAAATTTTTACAGTTACCATAGTTACAAAGTTAATGCGGTTGAAAAAAGATATAAGTCCATCAAGTTCAACCAAGGGATAGGTGGGGAAGTGAGACTCAGATTTCTACACCATGGAAGCTGAAAGGATCTCTTTGTACTAAGCTCCCCCTTGTTGTGGCTTCATGAAAGTGCTGTGTTTTCATGTTGGGAAGAGAAGAAGCAGTTCAGTGCTGGTTCTCCACTCCTCCTTGGCCCCATAGCAGTCGCCTCGCCTGCCTCTATTAAAGGTATGGCTCTGCTAGGCAGACAAGACAAATGGTGCCCCCTCCTGTCTCCTGCACAACATCTTGAGCATGTAAACCAAGTGTAAATCTATATATATATATAAAAAGGACATATGTATGTATGTTCCGCGATCATTCAAAACCGCAACCATCGATTTCAACGAAACTTGGTATACACATCCCTTGCTACCTGGAAATAAATCTTGTTGGGGGTCACAGCTCTCTAGGACGTACCGTTCCTGAGATATTCCCAAAAAATAACCTGCATTAGCCAATAGAAACCTGCAAGTTATTCTCTTCATATCCCAACTGCCATACGCACGGTGAGATGTCCCTTATCAGCCAATAGAAGCTCGCAGGCCCTTAGTCTCCACATACACACAGTTTTACTCCAGGTTTCCATAACAACCCAGCCATTTTTCTTCACTGCTGTAGGTCAGTTTTAGGCTAGAGCTACATGACAACATATGTCGCGGGACCATAAGTCGCACGACACATAGGGCACAACTACACTGCTACATGTGTCGCACGACATTGATGTCGCACCAATGTCGAGCGACAATTTTTATAATGATAGGCTATGGTGTCGCACTGCGACATGTGACATACTGCGACGCGACAGTTGTAGAAAAATCCATCTTGGATGGATTTTTTGCAACTGTCGTGTCGCAGTCGCAGCAAGTCACATGTCGCAGTGCGACACCATAGCCTATC
The DNA here is from genome assembly GCF_905171765.1 of Bufo bufo. NCBI lineage: Eukaryota > Metazoa > Chordata > Amphibia > Anura > Bufonidae > Bufo > Bufo bufo. The sequence continues at coordinate 122,730,234 of NC_053392.1, forward strand.
ATTATAAAAATTGTTGAGACAAAATGTTAAAGGGGCAGGGCGCTGTGGAGGTCACTGTTAAAGGGGCGGACACTGTGAAGGTCACTGTTAAAGTGGCGTTCACTGTGTATGTTACTGTTAAGGGGGCAGGCCGCTGTGGAGGTCACTGTTAAAGGGGCGGACACTGTGAAGGTCACTGTTAAGGGGGCAGGGGCCACTATTAAGGGGGCAACTGCTGTGGAGGTCACTGTTAAAGCAGCAGGGTACTGTGAAGGTCACTGTTAAGGGGGCGGGCCCCAGAGAAGGTCACTGTCAAGGCAGTGGGGTGCTGTGAAACTCACAGTTAAAGGGGCGGGCTGCTGTGAAGGTCACAGTTAAGGGGATGGGCTGCTGTGGAGGTTCCATTTTAAAGTGGCGGGGCACTGTGGGGGGGTCAATGTTAAGGTGTGGGGGATTGTGGAGTTCACTATTAAAGGGGCGGGGTGCTGTAGAGGTCACTGTTATGGGGGATACTGTCGATATCTTTTAAAGACACACACAAACATTAAATGAAATAGATTAAATATACCCGTGCAAAGCCGGGTCCTTCTGCTAGTTGCCTTATACAATGTACATATGTAAGTTCTTTATTTAAATTCAATTATTTATTTAATGATAAATTATTATTTAAATAGAGTCTGTTGGTGGTTTTGACCCTGAAAAACTGCTGACAGCACTAGGTAGTTGCCACGGAGAGATGGTTAAACACACTTTGAAAGAGGCATTTTTACTCAGGAGGGTAGAACACCCTCAAATGGTTCCTATTGCTGAAATACCCTCCACTCTCTGCAGTGAGCTGCTTCGCATCCCCTCTACTCTGAGTCATGGCTGTAAATGTTCCGTTATAGGAACATTTCTTTTTACGGTGTGCACTGTTGTTAACTGTAGTTGTCTGTTCAGCATGATTACAGATACCAATTTTATAAAATTTTTATTGTTTAACCGCTTTTGCACAATAAAAGTATGTTGGAAAAAAAATCATGTTTTTGTGTCACCATTTTCTGAGAGCCATATTTTTGAAATTTTTCTGGCGATGGTCTTGTGTGAGGGATAATTTTTTTGTGGGATGTGGTGATGTTTTGATTGGTACCATTTTGTGGACTTGTTTGACTGTTCTGGCATTGTTTTTATTTTATTTTTTACAGGTTTCACCTGATTGGGTCGATCGTGTAATATTTTTATAGAACTGGTTGTTATGATGCAGAAATACCTAAAATGTCTATTTTTCTAATTTTTTTTCAATATTAAATGGCTTGATGAGGGGAAGGGGGCACTTTTTTACTTGAAACTAAAATTTTTTTTAATTTCTCTCAAACACTTTTTTTTCACTCTTTATTTTAGTCCCTTTATTTTAGTTTATTGGATCAACTTGCAGAATGACAGGCCGAACTGGATGGACAAATGTCTTTTTTCGGCCTTATGTACTATGTCACTATGGGACTTTTAACTGTTAAGGGTTTCATCCCTTTTACAATTCAGTAAAATACATGCTGTATTCTACTGCATTGGAACTGTCAGTCTTACACTGACAGTTCTCCTATGAGACCCAGCCTGGGGTCTCTTTTGCAAGGCCTCGGGCTGCCCTAGCGGCCATTGGCACCCTGCAATCTCATTGCAGTGAACTTATGGAGTGAGAGAGGGAGCCCCCTTCTTTTGTAAACTCCTAAGATGCGGCAGTCAGCATTGACAAATTCATCTAAGGGCTTCATCCACCAGCATTTTCAGCAAAGCTAGCAGATACAGCAGGGGCCCTGGCACTGATTGAGCCAAAGGGGTTAAAGGGAAAAAACATAAAAAATCCTCTAGTGCAGTGTGTTACCACCAGCAGCCATTTGTTTACCCATAGCCATACAGTATGACACTACTAATGTTGTCTTGGTGTTAAAGGGCTTGAAATTAGTTGCATACAGTCCTACAAGACCTCATAATGTCATCAATAAGTTTTCAGGACAAAAGAACCTCTCTCATTTTGGACCCCAATCAAATCACCTGACCAATTTTACCCCATTGAATCCAAATCAAATCTCAAGAAATTCACTCATCACTACTTGACATATCCCGAGATGAGTGGTGTGAGATGACTAGCTTTGAAGGACCAGGCAAAGGAAGGAGAGATGACCCATGGTACTAGCGCTATCCAATATCAGCATCTTCCTTTGCCTGTATCTATACGCGGCTGGCAGCCTGTCTGATTGTTCCCATTGGCATGGATCATTTGGTTCCTGTAGCTTGTCCACATCTCTGACAAGAGATTTTGTGGTTTTTCACATAATGAATAGGTAAGCACTAATTACCCATGTCTTCTTTCGGTACAGTGCTCTGTATATTGGGTATTTTCTGATGTTGCACACTCCTACGTTTTCTGTATCGTCACACTGCAGCTTCGAAATATGATTTCATGATACTCTGTTTGGAGTTGCTTATGCTATATGGGTCTATATATCACCACCAAGTGGTTTTGATGAGTGCTACAGCCTGTCAAGGGTTCTGCCAGCACATTGCAAGACTGCATTAAATTTGTATACAAATTTGTATAGAAATTGGAATCTTTAAATTTATGGAAAGGTAAGGTGGACCCATCTGTAGGCAGCTGCGTTGTACATGATGTAAGTGGCTTATAATGCAGTATGCTGGGTGGGGCTGGGGAAGATCCAGCGGTCATGGTACACATTGGCACCAATGACAAAGTCAGTGCGAGATGGAAGGTCCTTAAAAACGATTTTAGGGAACTAGGTGAGAAGCTCAAGTCCAGGACCTCCAAGGTAGTGTTTTCAGAAATACTACCAGTGCCACGAGTGTCACCAGAGAGACAACGGGAGCTTATGAAGTTAAATAAGTGGCTCAGAAGCTGGTGCAGGAAAGAAGGGTTTGGGTTCATGAAGAACTGGGCCGACTTCTCGGTCGGTTACAGGCTCTACAGTAGGGACGGGCGGCACCTTAATGGGGAGGGTGCAACTGTCCTGGGGGAAAAAATGGTTAGACATCTGGAGTAGCTTTTAAACTAGGATCTGGTGGGTGGGTGGATCATACTAATAAGGTGGTAGATAGTGTAGATAGAGAGTGGGTTATAGAAGGGGACAGTGGGGATTTAGTGGGGGCTGGGGTTAGCAAGGAAAATTGGGAGAAGACTTGGCATAACTATTTATGAAAAATAGAACTGCTGGTAACAAGAACCTGTTACATACAAAAATCAACCAAGGTAACCAAAAAATCCTGGATAATCACTTTACAGGTAATAGTAATTTAAAATGTATTTTTACAAATGCCAGAAGTCTAGCTAGAAAAATGGGGGACCTGGAGGCTATAGTACTAGAAGAACACATAGATGTAGTTGGTGTGGCTGAGACATGGTTGGATTCTTCGCATGACTGGGCTGTTAATATTGAGGGTTTTACACGATTTAGGAAAGACCAGGTCAATAAAAAGGCGGTGGCGTGTGCCTGTATGTGAGGAGTGATCTGAAGACAAGTGTGAAAGAGGCAATTGTGGGTGCGGATGGTGAGGATCTGGAAACCTAATGGGTGGAAGTTCAAAGGGATATAAACACTGAAAAAAATAATACTTGCTGTAATCTATAGACTCCCTAACATCACAGAAGAGATAGAAACGCAACTGTATAACCAAATAGAACGGGCGGCACAGGCTGGTACAGTCGTCATAATGGGAGTTTTTAACTTCCCAGACATTGACTGGGGTCATGGTTCTGCCTCAACCGCAAAGGGGAGAAAATTCCTCAACTTGCTGCAGGACCACTTTATGGGCCAGTTTGTAGACGCTTCCACTAGGGGCGATGATTTGTTGGATCTGGTAATTTCTAATGATGCAGAGCTTGTTGGTAATGTTACTATTCGAGAAACACTAGGTAATAGTGACCACAATATAATTATATTCCCCCTAAACTATAAAAAGCAGACTCTGCCAGGCAGAGCAAAGACACTAAATTTCAAAAAGGCTAATTTCCCTGGGTTGAGGGCAGCATTTCAGGGCATAGACTGGGAGCAGCTACTGTCACATAATAATACTGAGGATAAATGGGAGAGCTTCAAATCCACATTGAGTAATTGCACAAAAAAATTATCCCTTTAGGTAACAAGTATAAACGGCTAAGATTAAACCCCCTATGTCTTACAGCTACTGTAAAAAGGGCAATAAAAGACAAAAAGAGAGCATTTAAAAAATGCAAATCTGAGGAGTCAGCTGTAGCGTTTGAAAATTACAAAAGGCTTAATAAAATCTGCAAAAAGGAGATAAAATTAGCAAAGATACAAAATGAACAGCAGGTAGCAAAAGAAAGCAAAACAAATCCCAAAAAGTTTTTTAAATATATAAATGCTAAAAAACCTAGGTTTGAGCAGGTAGGTCCACTAAATAATGGCAAAGGGGGGGGGGGGGTAGTCACTGAAGATAAGGAAAAGGCAGAGTTCCCAAATCGTTTTTTTTAGCTCTGTATATACAAAAGAAGAGAAAGGAGCTGATATCTGTGGTGCTGGGGCTGTTAGTACATCCAGTGATATACTCAATTGGTTAGCTGTAGATATGGTCCAAGAGAAGTTAAATAGGGTAAATGTGAACAAGGCTCCAGGTCCAGATGAGTTACACCCAAGAGGGCTTAAAAAGCTCAGTTCAGTCATTGCTGTGCCCCTGTTTATAATTTGTAAAGATTCTCTAGGAACTGGTACAGTGCCAAGTGATTGGCGCAAGGAAAACGTGGTGCCCATATTCAAAAAAGGATCAAGGTCCTCCACAGGCAATTATAGACCAGTTAGTTTAACTTCTGTTGTGGGAAAAATGTTTGAAGGGTTCTTAAGGGTTCTTAAGGGACTATATACAGGAGTATGTGACTATAAATAATATTATAAGTGATAACCAGCATGGGTTTACCAAGGACAGAAGTTATCAGACTAACCTGATTTGTTTTTATGAGGAGGTGAGTAGTAGCCTGGACAGAGGGGCGGCTGTGGATGTAGTGTTTCTGGATTTTGCAAAGGCTTTTGATACTGTCCCTCATAGATGCTTAATAAGTAAAGTAAGGTCTATTGGCTTGAAAAGTATAGTTTGTAATTGGATCGAAAACTGGCTGAAGGACCGTGTCCAGAAAGTTGTGGTCAATGATTCCTATTCAGAATGGTCCAAGGTTATAAGTGATGTACCCCAATGTTCAGTGCTGGGCCCTTTTATTATTTAATTTATTTATTAATGATATTGAGGAAAGGATTAATAGCACCATTTCTAGTTTTGCAGATGACACTAAGCTGTGTAGTGCTGTACAGTCTATGGAAGATGTCCATAAACTACAAGCTGACTTGAACACTCTAAATGATTGGGCATGAACTTGGCAAATGAGGTTCAATGTGGGCAAATGTAAAGTTATGCATCTTGGTAGTAATAATCTCTGTGCTTCATATGTCCTAGGTAATGTAACACTGGGAGAGTCACTTATAGAGAAGGATTTCGGTGTCCTTGTGGATGGTAGATTAAATTACAGCATACAATGTCAATCAGCTGCTTCTAAGGCCACCAGGATATTGTCATGCATTAAACGAGGCATGGACTCGCGGGGCAGGGATGTAATACTACCACTTTATAAAGCTTTGGTGCGGCCTCACCTGGAATATGTAGTTCAGTTCTGGGCAACAGTCCATAGAAAGGACGCTCTGCAGCTGGAAAAAGTACAGAGGAGAGCGACTAAACTGATAAGGGGAATGGAGGGTCTTAGTTATGAAGAAAGATTAAAAGAATTGAATTTATTTAGTCTTGAGAAGAGACGTCTAAGGGGGGACATGATTAACCTATACAAATATATAAATGGCCCATACAAAAAAATACGGTAAAAAGCTGTTCCATGTAAAATGCGCTCGAAAGACAAGGGGGCACTGCCTCCGACTGAAGAATAAAAAGTTCAGTCTCCGGAAGCATCAAAGCTTCTTTATTGTGAATCTGTGGAATAGACTTCCTCAGGACGTGGTCACAGCAGGAACAGTGGACAGTTTCAAAAAGAGTTTAGACGAATTCTTAAAAGTAAAAAACATTAATGCTTATGAAAACGTGTAGAAATCTGAGTCTAAATTCCTTTTGGGATTCGCATCCCCACCTATCCCTTGGTTGAACTTGATGGATGTATGTCTTTTTTCAACCGTATTAACTATGTAACAATGTAACTATGTTGTGGGGTCTGATGAACTCCTCACTTTACTGCAAGTAAATAATTGATTGCCCACACTGAACTCCAGTGACTAAGGTTGGAAGGGGCTCAGGGGGTTAATATTCTGAAATCCCTGTCTTTGGCGTTACCTGGGCATTGTCCCGGAGGCTTGTACTTGCACCAATAATAATATGTTGGTAGCCTGACATTTAAGGAGTTTGATTAAAAGATGGCCTTCAGCACGGCGTTCCACTTTAAGGGCCATGTTTGTTATTTCTAGACCAGAACACATTGACAGCTTTTTGATAAATTTTTGGCACGTGAGGTGAATCCCAAAGTATTTCTTGGCAATTGTTGATGAAATAGAAAACTGAAAACTGGTAGACACATTGATAAATGGAACAATTATCTTATGTGAAATAAAGCAACGTCAATGAATATTCCTAGAGACCAGCTGAAATGTGTGCGTGACACAACAGCTGCAAACACCGCTGCAGCAGAATTGTAAATCCAAATGATTTATGATTAAGATGCAATTCACATTATTCACATGCAGACAAATCTGTTAGATGATGTGGGAGACAATGTGCCAGCTAAACCAAGTTCAGACAGAAGTGCCAAACGGATCCTTCAGATTATAAAAACAAAATACATAAAACACGCTCCTACAGAAAAGGTGGGCTTATCCATAGAGGGTGGTGAGAATATAACTCATATAGTTACTTTATGCATTAGCATGTTTTCATGGTTTTTAGCACTTAGGAGTAGGACACAGAAATGTAAGGAAGCGTAGAATATTCCGTCAGTTGCTTCATCTAATTTACTCTTTGCCTTGTGGACATCTGATCTTTACTACTCATACATCTTACACTAGTATGGAGGTTTTAGTGCTTTATATTAATCCCAAATTAGCTGTGACAGGGAAGGCTAGTCAATGGATATATCAAGATTTCTGTAGGGAAATGTTTAGTTTTCTTCTCTAAGGTTTATTATGGCCTTGTTGTAGAAATTATCTTGTCCTTACAGGGAATATATCATCTAGATGTTTTACTAGTTAGGTAGTAAAACATATTGTCTGTTTTTAATCTCTTTTTATTTGTTGTTTTTTTATTTCATGGTCTGTACATGATAATTGGGGTAACCATCTTGCCCAAGCTGCTGTTAACAGTATCTAGAGATATACTTTACAGCAGCCACATGGACCATACACAATGGACAGGAGATGAATCATTGACTACTATCAGAGAGTTTTCTAGGCATGTAGAGGTCATTGTGCAGGGACAGAGAGTATATAACATATGCAGTAAGAGATCCGGCAAAGAACATTGTGCCAAGCTCTGGAATCGGCACTGCCGCATGGTACCCACCATGCCTGCCGGCCGGAACAGCGTGGCACATCTCTTATGGCTCATGACTGCAAAAAATGGATCTGCAAAAAATATAGATGACGTCCATGTGCATTCCGTATTTTGCGGAACAGAACAGCTGGCCCCTAATAGAACAGTCCTATCCTTGTCCGCAATGCGGACAATAATAGGACATGTTCTATTTTTTTTTGCAGAACGGATATACGGAAACGGAATGCACATGGAATAATTTCCATTTTTTCTGTGGCCCATTGAAGTGAATGATTCTGCATACGGGCTACAAAAAAACCCGGAATGGACACAGAAACAAAATATGTTTGTGTGCATGAGCCCTTAGACAGGACAATTAAACAGGTGATGGGAAGGGGTGATCGCTAATGCCATCGATCGTCCCCATACAGACTCGTTGTTTGCTGGCATCAGAGGCTGGTTAGATGGCACGATCTGCGTCTGGCAAACGACGATTTGGGTGCCTGCACAAAAGATCCAATTTCCCAATGAACGAACGCTTTGCTCGTTCATCGGGTAATCAGTGGCACCTTCACACTGCCAGATAATTGCTAAGGAGTGCGTCTATGAATGCGCTTTAGCGATTATCTAGCAGATTCTCGGCCCATGTAAAGGGCCTGAAACTAGCCTAAGCTATATCCATCACGTATTGTAAATGGTGGATCCTGTGTTATCTACACAGAGATTTTATCAGTTACTGTAATCCTGCCTGAGATGATAAAAGGATGACTGCTGAAAAGTAATCTCTACAGAATAGGAATTTGAAAACTGCAGGATTTAGAATTTGTGACATGGAAATGTAAAAAGAACATAAAAAAAATGTAAAAAAATATGTCTTCATAAAAATGTGAGGGAAGAAAAGGTAATTTTCTGATGACATTACATTTAAAGCTAATGGCCTCTTGGATACTACTGTCCGGGTGTTGGCTGCAGTGGTCACATATCCTTATATTATTTTTGCAGCATGAAGTAGAAAACTGTGTGGGACCAGGCAGGGGCGTACATAGAAATCACTGGGCCCCATAGCAAAAATCTGAATTGGGCCCCTTAACCCCGCCCACTACCCACCATGGCCCCTCCCACTACCTGACCTGGCTCCTCCCATGCCACACCCCCATGAAATAAATTTATACATGACCTACTGAAACTGTTAGGGATAAAAAATGTATTTTATTATTACCAGTAACGTATAAAATGTACATGTATTTTTACCCCTTTAACTCCTTAAAACGTAACTCTTTAAACTCCTTAACTCTTTTAAACCCCTTTAACTCTTTGCTGCTGATGCTGAGTGTGCACATTCAGCATTAGCAGCAAGGAGTTAGAGGGGTTAATATCCATCCAACCCTAATGCCCTCCAAAATGCCCGGGGGGGGGGGGGGGGGGGGAAGTTGTTAGAAAGGAGTAGGTAGGTGTAGGAGGAAAGCACACTGTCCTCTATGAGCCCCCCAAAAATCTCAGGACAGTGTGCTTTCTTCCTACTTCTCCCCCATGGGCATTTTGGGGCTCATAGAGGACAACAGGACTCACTGGAGTGGGATTGAAGCATGTCCCACCCTGTCCTGGCTGTCCCCCTCCCTCCCCACCCCTCCTCTCTCTTGCTGCCTGGCCTGTCAGGTAAAATCTGAGCATCTGACATTATCAAGACATCGACTCGATCATACCTGGTCTCTGCTGTGCTGAGTGCTGACTGTCAGTCTGCTCTCCCTCGTCTCAGGCAGCCAGAGCCAGGCAGTGACACGGCAGCCTTCAGGCAGGAGTCAGGACGGATGAACGGTTCTTCAGACCAGCCAGGGACAGGGTGCTTCTTCCTTCTTCATCTCCTCTCAGGTCTCAGGCACACTGCCGACGGCGAACCAATTCTCCCGCCTCCCTTGCGCACACTGCCACTGGCCAATCAGCAGCTGCCTCTGTTGAATTACCTTGTGCTGATTGGCCAGGCTGGTTGCAGGCTGATTTGATCCTGTCTGATTCCACGGCAGACAGCAGTCAGGATCAGCAGGTCAGGAGGAGGTCAGGATCTGGTCAAACTTTGGCGCGGGGGGGGGGGGGGGGGGGCGATTGCGGAAGAATAGTTGGCTCATAAAAGCAGAGCAGCCGCATATCGCTATAGGCTGCCATGAGTGGGCGGGGCCAAATAGTGTGGGCGGGGCCTTCTCTGCGCTCCGGGCCCCCCAGTGCCGCGGGCCCCATAGCAATGGCGTGGTCTGCCTCTATGGGCGGTACGCCACTGGGACCAGGCATCCTTGGAAGAGGAGCGTTGGGGGATTGTTAATGTGAGTTTTCTGGAACGCATCATCATCAGGGCCACTATCACTCCATTCCTTTGCTCTAGCTCCTCAGAGGCTTGCTGCAAAAATGTGTCAGGAGATTCCAATTTGAAAAAGAAAAACTTGGGGAAAATGTGCATGAGTTAAGCAGCTACAGAAGTATCTCTGTTAAAGGGGTTCTCTCACTTCAGTAAGTGGCATTTATCATGTAGAGAAAGTTAACACAAGGCACTTACTAATGTATTGTTATATCAATATTGCTTACTTTGCTGGCTGGATTAATTTTTCCATCACATTATACACTGCTGGTTTCCATGGTTACGGATCACCCTGCAATCCATGAAGGGTGGTCGTGCTTGCACAATATAGGAAAAAGCACTAGCCCTGTTGCGCTCCCATGATCCCGGCCAACAGAAAGGCTGATGCTTTTTCCTATATTGTGCAAGCACCACCACCCCTGATGGATTGCAGGGTGATCTGTAACCGTGGAAACAAGCAATGTATAATGTAATGGAAAAATGAATCCAGCCAGCGAAGGAAGCAATATTGATAATAACAATATATTAGTAAGTGCCTTGTATTAACTTTCTCTACATGATAAATGCCACTTACTGAAGTGAGACGACCCCTTTAACCACCTCAGCCCCCAGTGCTTAAACACCCTGAAAGACCAGGCCACTTTTTACACTTCTGACCTACACTACTTTCACCATTTATTGCTCGGTCATGCAACTTACCACCCAAATGAATTTTACCTCCTTTTCTTCTCACTAATAGAGCTTTCATTTGGTGGTATTTCATTGCTGCTGACATTTTTACTTTTTTTGTTATTAATCGAAATTTAACGATTTTTTTTGCAAAAAAATGACATTTTTCACTTTCAGTTGTAAAATTTTGCAAAAAAAAACGACATCCATATATAAATTTTGCTCTAAATTTATTGTTCTACATGTCTTTGATAAAAAAAAAATGTTTGGGTAAAAAAAAAATGGTTTGGGTAAAAGTTATAGCGTTTACAAACTATGGTACAAAAATGTGAATTTCCGCTTTTTGAAGCAGCTCTGACTTTCTGAGCACCTGTCATGTTTCCTGAGGTTCTACAATGCCCAGACAGTACAAACACCCCACAAATGACCCCATTTCGGAAAGTACACACCCTAAGGTATTCGCTGATGGGCATAGTGAGTTCATCGAACTTTTTATTTTTTGTCACAAGTTAGCGGAAAATGATGATTTTTTTTTTTTTTTTCTTACAAAGTCTCATATTCCACTAACTTGTGACAAAAAATAAAAACTTCCATGAACTCACTATGCCCATCACGAAATACCTTGGGGTCTCTTCTTTCCAAAATGGGGTCACTTGTGGGGTAGTTATACTGCCCTGGCATTCTAGGGGCCCAAATGTGTGGTAAGGAGTTTGAAATCAAATTCTGTAAAAAATGACGAGTGAAATCCGAAAGGTGCTCTTTGGAATGTGGGCCCCTTTGCCCACCTAGGCTGCAAAAAAGTGTCACACATCTGGTATCTCCGTATTCAGTAGAAGTTGGGGAATGTGTTTTGGGGTGTCATTTTACATATACCCATGCTGGGTGAGATAAATATCTTGGTCAAATGCCAACTTTGTATAAAAAAATGGGAAAAGTTGTCTTTTGCCAAGATATTTCTCTCACCCAGCATGGGTATATGTAAAAAGACACCCCAAAACACATTCCCCAACTTCTCCTGAATACGGAGATACCAGATGTGTGACACTTTTTTGCAGCCTAGGTGGGCAAAGGGGCCCATATTCCAAAGAGCACCTTTCGGATTTCACTCGTCATTTTTTACAGAATTTGATTTCAAACTCCTTACCACACATTTGGGCCCCTAGAATGCCAGGGCAGTATAACTACCCCACAAGTGACCCCATTTTGGAAAGAAGAGACCCCAAGGTATTCGCTGATGGGCATAGTGAGTTCATGGAAGTTTTTATTTTTTGTCACAAGTTAGTGGAATATGAGACTTTGTATGAAAAAAAAAAAAAATATTAAAAATCATCATTTTCCACTAACTTGTGACAAAAAATAAAAAATTCTAGGAACTCGCCATGCCCCTCACGGAATACCTTGGGGTGTCTTCTTTCCAAAATGGGGTCACTTGTGGGGTAGTTATACTGCCCTGGCATTTTCCAGGGGCCCTAATGTGTGGTAAGTAGGTAAATGACCAGTGAAATCCAAAAGGTGCTCTTTGGAATATGGGCCCCTTTGCCCACCTAGGCTGCAAAAAAGTGCCACACATGTGGTATCTCCGTACTCAGGAGAAGTTGGGGAATGTGTTTTGGGGTGTCTTTTTACATATACCCATGCTGGGTGAGAGAAATATCTTGGCAAAAGACAACTTTTCCCATTTTTTTATACAAAGTTGGCATTTGACCAAGATATTTATCTCACCCAGCATGGGTATATGTAAAATGACACCCCAAAACACATTCTCCACCTTCTCCTGAGTACGGAGATACCAGATGTGTGACACTTTTTTGCAGCCTAGGTGGGCAAAGGGGCCCATATTCCAAAGAGCACCTTTCGGATTTCACTCGTCATTTTTTACAGAATTTGATTTCAAACTCCTTACCACACATTTGGGCCCCTAAAATACCAGGGCATTATACCTACCCCACAAGTGACCCCATTTTGGAAAGAATAGACCCCAAGGTATTCGCTGATGGGCATAGTGAGTTCATGGAAGTTTTTATTTTTTGTCACAAGTTAGTGGAATATGAGACTTTGTATGAAAAAAAAAAAAAAAAAAAATCATCATTTTCCACTAACTTGTGACAAAAAATAAAAAATTCTAGGAACTCGCCATGCACCTCACGGAATACCTTGGGGTGTCTTCTTTCCAAAATGGGGTCACTTGTGGGGTAGTTATACTGCCCTGGCATTTTCCAGGGGCCCTAATGTGTGGTAAGTAGGTAAATGACCAGTGAAATCCGAAAGGTGCTCTTTGGAATATGGGCCCCTTTGCCCACCTAGGCTGCAAAAAAGTGTCACACATCTGGTATCTCCGTACTCGGGAGAAGTTGGGGAATGTGTTTTGGGGTGTCTTTTTACATATACCCATGCTGGGTGAGAGAAATATCTTGGCAAAAGACAACTTTTCCCATTTTTTTATACAAAGTTGGCATTTGACCAAGATATTTATCTCACCCAGCATGGGTATATGTAAAATGACACCCCAAAACACATTCCCCAACTTCTCCTGAGTACGGCGATACCAGATGTGTGACACTTTTTTGCAGCCTAGATGCGCAAAGGGGCCCAAATTCCTTTTAGGAGGGCATTTTTAGACATTTGGATACCAGACTTCTTCTCACGCTTTGGGGCCCCTAGAATGCCAGAGCAGTATAAATACCCCACATGTGACCCCATTTTGGAAAGAAGACACCCCAAGGTATTCAATGAGGGGCATGGCGAGTTCATAGAAATTTTTTTTTTTTGGCACAAGTTAGCGGAAATTGATATTTTTTATTTTTTTCTCACAAAGTCTCCCGTTCCGCTAACTTGGGACAAAAATTTCAATCTTTCATGGACTCAATATGCCCCTCACGAAATACCTGGGGGTGTCTTCTTTCCGAAATGGGGTCACATGTGGGGTATTTATACTGCCCTGGCATTCTAGGGGCCCTAAAGCGTGAGAAGAAGTCTGGAATATAAATGTCTAAAAAATTTTACGCATTTGGATTCCGTGAGGGGTATGGGGAGTTCATGTGAGATTTAATTTTTTGTCACAAGTTAGTGGAATATGAGACTTTGTAAGAAAAAAAAAAAATAATTCCGCTAACTTGGGCCAAAAAAATTTCTGAATGGAGCCTTACAGGGGGGTGATCAATGACAGGGGGGTGATCAATGACAGGGGGGTGATCAATGACAGGGGGGTGATCAATGACAGGGGGGTGATCAATGACAGGGGGGGTGATCAATGACAGGGGGGGTGATCAATGACAGGGGGGGTGATCAATGACAGGGGGGGTGATCAATGACAGGGGGGGTGATCAATGACAGGGGTGGTGATCAATGACAGGGGGGTGATCAATGACAGGGGGGTGATCAATGACAGGCGGGTGATCAATGACAGGGGGGTGATCAATGACAGGGGGGTGATCAGGGAGTCTATATGGGGTGATAACCACAGTCATTGATCACGCCCGTGTAAGGCTTCATTCAGACGTCCGGATGCGTTTTGCGGATCCGATCCATCTATCAGTGGATCCGTAAAAATCATGCGGATGTCTGAATGGAGCTTTACAGGGGGGTAATCAATGACAGGGGGGTGATCAATGACAGGGGGGTGATCAGGGAGTCTATATGGGGTGATAACCACAGTCATTGATCATGCCCCTGTAAGGCTTCATTCAGACGTCCGGATGCGTTTTGCGGATCCGATCCATCTATCAGTGGATCCGTAAAAATCATGCGGACATCTGAATGGAGCTTTACAGGGGGGTGATCAGGGAGTCTATATGGGGTGATCACCACAGTCATTGATCATGCCCCTGTAAGGCTTCATTCAGACGTCCGGATGCGTTTTGCGGATCCGATCCATCTATCAGTGGATCCGTAAAAATCATGCGGACGTCTGAATGGAGCTTTACAGGGGGGTAATCAATGACAGGGGGGTGATCAATGACAGGGGGGTGATCAGGGAGTCTATATGGGGTGATAACCACAGTCATTGATCATGCCCCTGTAAGGCTTCATTCAGACGTCCGGATGCGTTTTGCGGATCCGATCCATCTATCAGTGGATCCGTAAAAATCATGCGGACATCTGAATGGAGCTTTACAGGGGGTTGATCAATGACAGGGGGGTAATCAATGACAGGGGGGTGATCAGGGAGTCTATATGGGGTGATCAGGGAGTCTATATGGGGTGATCAGGGGCTAATAAGGGGTTAATAAGTGACGGGGGGGGTGTAGTGTAGTGTAGTGGTGCTTGGTGCTACTTTACTGAGCTACCTGTGTCCTCTGGTGGTCGATCCAAACAAAGGGGACCACCAGAGGACCGGGTAGCAGGTATATTAGACGCTGTTATCAAAACAGCGTCTAATATACCTGTTAGGGGTTAAAAAAAACACATCTCCAGCCTGCCAGCGAACGATCGCCTCTGGCAGGCTGGAGATCAACTCTCTTACCTTCCGTTCCTGTGAGCGCGCGCGCCTGTGTGCGCGCGTTCACAGGAAATCTCGCGTCTCGCGAGATGACGCGTATATGCGTCCACTCGGAATGAATCAACCACCTCCAGGACGCGTCTGTGCGTACAGCGGTCCGGAGGTGGTTAAAAACCATAGTAATCTCAAAAAGAACTTTAAATCTGAGGTATACTGGCACAGAGCTCTTAATAAATTTGTTGCATCTGGAAAATGATGATAGAAAATCTACAATCTATGTTTGTGCAAACATTTGCTAATTCTTACATCAGAAAACTGGCATAAGTAGTTGATAAATTTCCCACGTAGGTCTATGATTCAGTGGTTTAATTATATTGGGTGTTTTGGGATTGTGTCTTCCATCTAACCTTCTTCAGGTACAGATAGTGTTAGTTCTCTATCTTCACTGAATTTGTAATAATAAATTAATAAATAAGCAAAACAAACAAGCTTCTTCTTGGATCAAACAGAGTTCAACGGGCAGAGTTTGATTTTCTTTGTGCATTGTTCATACTTCATACAGTACATAGTCATTATTTCGATGATAACGCAATATGGTTTAGAGATCATTACAGTAGCAGGAGTAGGGGGTGTCAATGTAAGTGTATGCAACTTACAAGTAAATAAAATCATGAATTAAAGATGTTGAATTTGGTCCCTGATTACATTACAGGGATCTGTAATGCAGCATAGAAAATAATAGGTTTACAAATGGTCATTGTGGTAACAATCCGTGATTTGTAAGCCAATCAATCTGAATGCAACTCACATGGAGTTTGTTGTGGATTCACAGTGGATTTTACTGCGGAATTGTAGAAAAATCTGTGACCGAATTTCTGCCCTATGTGGCTATTTCCATAAAGGTGGTAACTAATTTCAAAGGTCCAAAAGTTTAAGTAAAACTTGGTATTGCACTTTTATATATCTTTTATATATCTGCACCTATTCATAGACATAAAAGTTAGAAATTACAATAATATACTGCACTCATAGTCTGTGCCATATTTTACTTTTAAGACACTAGTTGCTGTTTTAGAGATGTTCTTTCTACTG
Source organism: Bufo bufo (assembly GCF_905171765.1). Taxonomy (NCBI): domain Eukaryota; kingdom Metazoa; phylum Chordata; class Amphibia; order Anura; family Bufonidae; genus Bufo; species Bufo bufo. The sequence continues at coordinate 122,746,277 of NC_053392.1, forward strand.
TGACTGAGGACAGGGAAGTGCAAACTTTGTGGCCCCTCGAAGGGCTTCAGCAACCAACAGGCGTCTCGGATGAGCTGCCACTGCCCAACCTCGAAGCAGCACATGCTCCCTGCTGCTGAGGTTGTCTGGTTCATGACAAAGTAATTCATGGCTTTCCACTGCTCATACAGATGCTTGAGCATGTGCAATGTTGAATTCCAGCAAGTTGGCATGTTGCTGATTAAGCAGTGTAGCGAAAGGCCGTTCTGTCACTGGAGGTCTAGGAGAGCATTGATCGCCACTTAAGACTGGTTGAAGGAACAGTCTACTGGACTTTGCCTGCACCTTGCGCAACCCAGTGTACTTATTTAGAAAGTGCTGCCCCACTAGGTTAATGACCTGCACCATGTAGGGAGCATGTGTTGTTTTGCCAGGTTGTTGCTCCCATTGTTGCTGACCACCTTGCCCAGTCGGAGATGGCAGGGTGACAGTCAGCGGGATGTTTGCAGCTTGATGTACTTGAGCAACTACTCGCTGGTGTGGCTACTCTCTCCCAGGCCCATCAGCTCTAACACGGCGTGGCAATGCTTGACTTGACACGTGATAGGAAAGAGGATAGAGCGAGCAAGCCTATGCCCTGCTGCTATTGGGAATGTGTCTATAGAGAAGGAGGAGGCAGATAAGTGCCTGGTGTGGAAGCCATGGCAACACAATTGTGGGGGATCAAAAGGACCTGGCCTCATTGAGGGGTGCGGCCTCGCTGCTGCTGGAAAAAAGATTGACCCAGTGGGCCATGAAAGACATGTGCTGTCCCTGCTCATAAGATCTGCCCCAGGTGTCCAACCTTCCCACACAGTGAGAATCGCAGGGAGCTTCCCACGTTGTCCACCATGTGAGAGTACAAGGCAGGGATGACTTTTTGGGAGAAAATGCTAGGTGTGGTCGTGCTTGCACAATATAGAAAAAAGCACTAGCCTATGTGAGCACCCATGGTCCCGGTTGACGCTTTTTCCTATATTGTGCAAGCACGACCACCCCTGATGGATTGCAGGGTGATCTGCAACCGTGAAAACGAGCAGTGTATAATTTGATGGAAAAATTAATCCAGCCAGCGAAGGAAGCAATATTGATAATTCGAAACATCCGAAGTCGATTCGCCTAAAACTTCGTTTAAATACCACTTGGAACCGAATCCGAGTTTGGGAAATGTCTTTTTTACAGTATAAATCAATTTCTGAAGTTATTATGCAAAGTCTTGCGAGACTTCGCGGAGTAATAACTTCGGCACATCTGAGCCAATACATTCTAACACTGTACGGAGCTCTTACTCCGTACAGTATTGAAACAAAGTTTTATGCGAATCGACTTTGGATGTTCCATCTGAAGTCGATTCACTCATCCCTAATAATAACAATATATTAGTAAGTGGCTTGTATTAACTTTCTCTACACGATAAATGCCACTTACTGAAATGAGACCCTTTAAAACCATAGGCAGGGATGACTTTTTGGGAGAAAATGCTAGATGGGAATCTTACAGCTAGGCTGAGCTCAGGAGGACGAGTCTGAGTGGGAGGAGCGGAAAGGGGTGATGACTATGTAAAAGACATTGTACTGCCCGTGGATGCCCCCTTGCTGGTGCAAGGGGGACCAGGAGAAGGACAGAAGTATTGCTGCGGTGGCTGGCTGCCACCTCTATTTGCCAATAGAAGGGGGTGACAGCACTTCATTTGGTTCAATAGAGCTGTGGTGCCCACTAGTGTTGATCGAGCACCAAAGTGCTTGGGTGCTCGAGTAGAATACTTTGGGATGCTCGGGTGCTCTACAGAGCACCAGAGCACAATGGAAGTCAATGGGAGAACCAGAGCATTAAACCAGACACCCTCTGCTCTGAAGAGGGGAGGGTATCTGGTTCACAGGAAAAGGTCAGAAATTGATGGAAACAACACTGAAATGGTTCGGGAACAGCATGGGGAGGATGTCTGGATGCATCTTGGACTCCCAGGTCGTTGCTGGGAACGATGTTGTCCGAGTAGTTTGCCACTTTTACAGACTGACAATAATAGGCACAAAACCGAAGATAAAATTGATTTTAGAGGAAAAATTATTCATTCTTTCCTGTTTTTTTATTTGTATATAAAGTGCAAGTGCTGCCAAAAATTACAAGGAAGAGGCACTCCGATACAACCTGTATATGACATAAAGGAGGGCCTCATTCACATTGTGGTACAATTGTTTAGGTAGTGGGACTCCTACACTTATAAAGCCTATGCACTAAGTGAAAGGGCTGCCAAAAATTACAAGTAACCGGCACTCCAATACTGCAATACACCCTTTATTACACATAAGGAGGGCATCATACACACCCTTGAAAAATTATGATTAATGGCCTACTGGTGACCCTCAAAAAGTTTTGGAGCAAGGGCCAGCTGGTGACCGGCTAAAACATTAGGGGCGAGGGCCTGCTGCTGATCTGACCATCTAAAACATTAGGGGTGAGGGCCTGCTGCTGATCTGACCTTCTAAAACATTAGGGGTGAGGGTCTGCTGCTGATCTGCCATCTAAAACATTAGGGGTGAGGGTCTGCTGCTGATCTGCCATCTAAAACATTAGGGGTGAGGGCCTGCTGCTGATCTGACCATCTAAAACATTAGGGCGAGGGCCTGCTGCTGATCTGACCACCTAAAACCTTAGGGGTGAGGGCCTGCTGCTGATCTGACCATCTAAAACATTAGGGGTGAGGGTCTGCTGCTGAGCTGACCCTCTAAAACATTAGGGGCGAGGGGCTGCTGCTGATCTGACCATCTAAAACATTATGGGCGAGGGCCTGCTGGTGACCCTCTAAAACATTAGGGATGAGGATCTGCTGCTGAGCTGACCCTCTAAAACATTAGGAGCGAGGGCAGCCTAATAAACATGTTGATATGATGGAGAAGGAGGAGGAGGACGAGAAAAGGAAGATTGAACCATATACCCTTGTTTGTGGTGGAAGGGCTGCATGGGAATAGAGTGTATTAAAGAAATATGGAGGGTGGTCCCTCAGGGAAAAAAAAAGGTGCAGTGGCACCCACCCCCAGTACAAAGGGGGACAGCAACGTGTTAAAACCTAACTTTTAATGTTAAAGATTAAGATCCCTGAAATGGGAAAAGGACCCCTTACAGACAAACAATACAGACAACAGCAAGGAACCTGGTGTGCCAGGTCGCCTTTGGTCGAGTCCACAATGCCGCCTCTGAACAGGGCGGAAGTGGGACTGATAGACCAATAAACATAAATAAAGTTAAGACCACGGCGATGTGCCTAAAGGTCTGTAGACATGCCAATAGGCAAAGAAAAGGGTAGGTCTTACCAGTGGAGGACAATCTGGACCCACTCGTGCGGAACACAAACAAAGGTGGTTCTTAAGCTTGAACGAATCCTCCGGTGGGTGGTTACTCTGTGATGGAGAGCCACAGGAAGAATCTATCCCTGTTTATGCCCTACTTGGCCTGTTGTGCCCTAAAGTAAGCCTCCTAACACGAGGGGTGACCCCGTCCGGAACCTGACCCTAAATTAATTACCCTATGTGGCCCTGTCAGGGAAAGTGGCCCTGTTAGGGGCAGGGAAGCTGGACCCCGGGTGTATCAAAAGGTAAAGGTGGTGAAAAGCTTATATGGCGATATACTCGATGTTCCTACGCGTTTCATATGGGAATATATCTGCATCTAAAAGAAAAGGCCTCTAACTGTGGAAGACCCCATAACTCATCAGGAGATAAGGGTCTTAGATAGAGGGAGAACCCCCACTCCTACAACAACTATATGGTTTAGACAGAGGGGAAGGGGGGGGGGGAGAAATTGTAGTGGCGCAGACTTAGAAGGACATTTTAGTCCTATTCAACCTAGGCACTGTTTCCTTGGAGCGCGTGTGGCCTTTACCAGGGAGTGCGGCAGAGCGGAGGAATGTGCTGCCGGTCTGACAGAGTCTGACCTATTCAATACACCATAAAAGCCACATTTAAAGTGCCTTTATGTTCAGCAGCTTTCCTCTGGTGGAGTAGAAAAGTCAGGGGCAATCCAGGCCTTGTTCATTTTGATAAGAGTCAACCTGTCAGCATTTTCAGTTGACAGGTGGATGCGCTTATCAGTTATTATGTCCCCAGCAGCACTAAATACCCTGTCTAAAAAAACGCTGGAGGCAGGGCAGACCAGCACCTTCAAGGCGTAGAGCTTGGACACCCAATAGTTGTAAGGCACAGAGGGATCACTGAGGACGCTGACACGGTCTGCTATGTACTCCTTTACAATCTTCCAAAACTTTTCCCTGAATGTCACAGATATTTAGGACACGCAAACGTTATAGAGAAGATATAGCGCAGGAAATGTCGCTATCACCAGCGGCGAAAAAATTACACTGAATGTCACAGATATTTAGGATGCGCAAACGTTATACAGGAGATGTAGCGCAGGTAATGTCGCTGTCACCAGCTGCTAAGAAAAAATTACATTGAATGTCACAGATATTTAGGATGCGCAAACGTTATACAGGAGATGTAGCGCAGGTAATGTCGCTGTCACCAGCTGCTAAGAAAAAATTACATTGAATGTCACAGATATTTAGGATGCGCAAATGTTATACAGGAGATGCAGCGCAGGTAATGTCGCAGTCACCTGCGGCAAAAAAAATTGCACTGAATGTCACAGATGTTTAGACTGCACAAATGTTATACAGGAGATGTAGCGCAGGTAATGTCGCTGTCACCAGCGGCTAAGAAATAATTACACTGAATGTCACAGATATTTGGATGCGCAAACGTTATACAGGAGATGAAGCGCAGGTAATGTCGCTGTCACCAGCGGCTAAGAAAAAATTACACTGAATGTCACAGATATTTAGGATGCGCAAATGTAACACAACAGATGTAGCGGAGGTTGTGTCACTGTCAGCAGCAGCCAAACAATTGCACGCAATTTAGTGCAGGTTGCGCTAATAATATATATTGCAGCCAGATAAAACAATAGTCCTTAAAAGGACTTTTGGGTCTCTAACACCTTTTAACACTAAACCCTGCCTAAAAAACAAAAACAACTCCTGTCCCTATACTATCTGTCCCTTCTGCTGCAGCTCTCCCTGACTAAGACTGAGCCGAACAATATGTGCTATATAGCAGCTGATGACACGTTCCGGCCAGCCAATCATTGTAATGCCAGTAACCTCACACGTTTATTGGCTGCGTAGTCAAAATGGTGTTCGGCCGAGCATGCTCTCCCAACACTAGTGCCTAAGTTTGAGTTTGCCCGCCCATGTCTTATTTTGCTCTTGTACAGCATTCATAAAGCAATGCTTTTGTCTTCTAGCAGTGTGGAGAAAAAATTCCAAATGGGAGATAGTTTTGGAGCAGAGGTGGAGGCAGTTAAGTCTGGCTTAGCTTTGGCCCCTTTTTGGCCTAACCCACCCACAGCATCAGTGGCATCACCAGATCCTGAACCAGACATGACGCTGGCTGTTCTTTGGGAGGTATGTGGCCTCTGCTCTTTATTGCTGCTGCCATCATCCTCCTCCTCAGCAACCCGATCCGGCTCCTAGGTCCTGTCCAGCACACAATCATCATTGGAATCCTCACCCTCCCTTTCGCTTCTATCAGACTGTGGGATATCATATGGGGTTCTTTGGTCCCCTCCCTTGCTCTGCCCCGATTGCCACTTTCACAACCCCCAACGCCAATACCACGGCTATGGAGTCCACTACAACATGGCTATGCCTGGGATCTGCAGTCTCCTTCTCCACCTCCTCCTCAGGGCAATACAAACGCTGACTGCTCTCACTCAAGTCATCAACAGGGAGACTCTCTTGACTATTTGCCCACAGGGCATAGTGGGGTTTTCTTGCCACACAATTCTTCTTCTTTGTAATACTAACCTTTCCCTTCACTCTCTCTGGCAGTAGAATACAAGTATAATTGCTTTTTTTTTATGATGCCTGATTTTTTTTTCACTCTCCATGACTCCCTAATATTGGCAGAAAATATAAAACCCATCCACCCTCATTCACAGTCCAGTACAGAATGACATTTTGCTCATTCTGCTAGGGAACCTCCCTGCCTGCTCTAGCTCATCCAGGCTGTCTGTCAGCCTGGGAGCCAATCAGGGCAACCACCCCCCCTTCCTCTCAGGGTCATGTAAGAACCCTTCTACTTCCTCCCTAGTAATTTTTTTCCAGCTGACATGTGCATTAAAAATGGAGCTACATGCCATTATAGAGGATTCGTCCGAAACAAACGCAAAAAGATTCAGCTTCTTCTGCCGTCCAAAAAATAACAAAGTTCGGACTATACCCGGTCCTTAAATAGTATAACAATTTTGTAATTCAGCCCATTGAAGACAAACTCATTGCTAGCATGTGCATGGAGTCAAGCATACAGCTCATTAGCCATAGAACCTGTCATACTGAAGAGGTTCATCATTATTGATGGGACTGGGAAATTGGTCAGAGTTGAGGGAAAGATGGATGGTGCTAAATACAGGGATATTCTTAAGCAAAACCTGTACCACTCTGTGCGTGATTTGAGGCTAGGACGGAGGTTCACCTTCCAGCAGGACAATGACCCCAAACACACTACTAAAGCAACACTTGAGGGGTTTAAGGGGAAACATGTAAATGTGTTGGAATGGCCTAGTCAAAGCCCAGATCTCAATCTAATAGAAAATCTGTGGTCAGACTAAAAGATTGCTGTTCACAAGCGCAAACCATCCAACTTGAAGGAGCTGGAGCAGTTTTGCAAAGAGGAATGGGCAAAAATCCCAGTGGTAAGATGTGGCAAGCTCATAGAGACGTATCCTAAGAGACTTGGAGCTGTGATTGCTGCAAAAGGTGGCTCTACAAAGTATTGACTTTAGGGGGGTGAATAATTATGCACATTTACTTTTTCTGATATTTTGTCCTATTTGTTGTTTGCTTCACAATAAAAAAAGAAAAAAAAAACATCTTCAAAGTTGCGGGAATGTTCTGTAAATTAAATGATGCAAATCCTCAAATAATCCATGTTAATTCCAGGTTGTGAGGCACCAAAATACGAAAAAGTCAAGGGGGTGAATACTTTTGCAAGGCACTGCAGTTACATACTGTAGCTGGTGTGCTGAAATAAATATGTCCATCAATTTCAAGCTTTTATACTGAAAAACCAACTGATCCAGTGGAAAAATAAGTGGTTTTATTGTAATGTCGAAAAATCTAATTGCAAAAAAGGAACAGGCAGCTCAGGTTCATCGTTCTTACCACAAATCACGCATAACAGTATAGTGCTTCTATATTATGCTTATACCCTTAATTATTGGCAACATTGTAGCGGTCAGAGGAGGGAGAGACCGCAAAGCAGGATTCAAGTACAGTACAGCGGACAAGGAGAATAGAAGCAAAAGCCGGCTTTATTAAGGAGCAAAATGAAACTGCCGGAAAAGCTGAGTAACAATACAGTACCACCGCACCAGAGGCACAATGGGTCAATGACAGGAATGATATGAACAGGTGAACATAAAACAGCAACAGTGGCAATGAGATTTTGCATAGACACAGAATGAGCTAAACAGTAAGCAGTCAGCTTGCAGGCTACTCTCAACACTTATTCTCTATCTAGCCCTGCTACCCAGGGGACGCTTCTACAGCGCACTGACTAAGTCCCTGACTCTATAACCTATCACAGAAAAGCACCAGTGTCACTCACAGTTCTGCAGATTCTCTTGGATCCAATAATATGCAGTCTGGATCCAGGTCCGGTCGCTTGCTTGGCTGTCTTTCTCTCTCTGGTCACAACAGATGCAGCTCTCCACCTCTGGCAGGAAGGATCCGGCATGTCTCTACATGGTCCCACTTCTTCTGGAACACACAGTGAAGTCCTCTGTGTGCAGCTCTACAGCTGTCAGGAAAATCTCAGTTAATATAGCCTCCTGCTGCCACAGTCTTTTGCTGTTATCTCTCAGCAGTCCATCTCTCTCTGTTATCTCAGCAACTTCTGGAACAGCCCGGGAAAAACTTCTTAACCCTTTCTTAGCCTCTGGCCAGCACAACTCAGGTTCCTGTTTAGTCACAGTGGCCTCTGGTGGCCGGAGGGAAACATGACAGTCTGCATAGATATAAGTGCTGGAAATGCTGCTGTTTGATTAAAGGGCTGCCTCTTACATGCCTCCCCACTTAAAGGTGGCCGTCCTCGGCCTCGCTATATAGTCCATGGAAAACAAAGGGGTTAATGAAACATTTAAATGGCAGTACAACATTGTCCACAATGGACCTCTGAGGAAGCTAGCATTTGCACTAGCGATACGCGTCAGGTTCCTTTGGCTCTCCTCACTGATGGACTTTGGTTATTCTATGTGCTACCACTGTGTTCCACGATAAGTATTTTGTTCAGGTCTTGCAGATATTCCACTGTTGTCCTGTTGTGGTATTATTATTGCTTGGTGGTCCCATTCATGCACTGTAGCACTTTATTTCTTCATATGTGAGGTGTACCTTGTTCATCTATGTTTTTAAACTATCTGTCTTAATAAAATCATGTTTTATGTCTTGGAGGTGCGGCTGAGTTCTGGTATTTCTTTCTCTAATGTTGCTCATGGTTGCTTTTTTTTTATACCAGGCCTGCACTCCGTTCTAAATTGTTAGGTGTGCCCCTCGTTGTTTAGTTTAACATTGTCCACAATACCTACAGGCAGACCAAATGAACTCGTCAGCAGCCTACCTGTTCGGTGGAACCCCTGCAGTAGACTTACTGGATCTCCGGAGGTCTTGACTATCTGCTAGAACCTGACTTTCTCCACTAGGACTTGTTAACCTGGGCTCTTCCATTACAGCAGGAGATCTGGATGTGGTCGCGGGTTCCTCCTCACTGAGAGACGGTAGTGGTTCTGTAGCAGGAGCCTCATCACTTACGGCCTGGGGACCTTCCGCAGTGTCAGGAACGGTCCACCAGTCTTCACATTAGTTTCCATCTGAGATAACACATTCTGGGTATAGGGCAGGAGGAGAAGGTGTCCTCTGAATAGGTGCAGGATCTGCGGACCGGCATGGCCGTAGCATATTCCTATGTAAAGTCCGTGAAGCAAACTCCTCATTTTCAACTTGCACTTCGTAAACCGGACCATTAGGGTACACTCTCTTGATCACTTTGTATGGCTGTACTTCCCAACGCTCACTCAATTTGCCTCTGGGGCGTTTCTCTCGTACCAGGACCCGGTCTCCAGGCTTCAATGGCACCTCCTGGACTGGAGGACGGTCCGTATGAGTTCTCTCCTGTAACCGCTGGCCAGCCAAATGGCGGATGGTCTGGAGTCGCTGACGGTGTTCTTTCACCCATGAGGTGGTTGATCGCTCCATTAGGTCTTCTGGCTGCTCCAGGTTCAATTCAACGATTTCTCTACCAGCTCTCCCAAACAGTAACATATACGGGGTGTAACCGGTGGTGGTATGAACCCGATTATTGTAGGCCCAGACTAGTTCCGGCAGGTAATCAGGCCAGTGTGCCCTCTTGTCTTCCTCTAGCGTTCTCAGCATTTGTAGCAGCGTCCGGTTGAAGCGCTCACAGGCCCCATTCCCTTGGGGATGATAGGGGGTCATTCTGGATTTTTCAATACCGTACAATCGGTGTAGCTCCTCCATTACTTTCCCTTGAAAGAACGCCCCTTGATCTGAGTGGATCCGCTTTGGACACCCGTAGACCCGGATAAAATCCTGACAGATAGCGCGTGCTGCGGACTCAGCCGTCTGATCCCGAGTTGGGGAGACTACTGCAAACTTGGAGAAGTGGTCAACCATGACCAGGCAGTACTGTGGACCTCTCAATGATTGTCCCACGAGGAGGTAGTCTATCATCAATAATTCCAGCGGTTCTTTGGTCTGTATAGACTGGAGGGGTGCCCTCTGTTCTGTGCTTTTAGTGAGTTCACACACTCGACACTGTCGGCAAACTTTCTCCACCACTGCCTCCAGTCGCGGACAATACACATAACGCTGCAGCCACTGGTAAGTCTTGGCGGGCCCGAAGTGAGCTCCAAATTCATGGGCTTCTCTGGCTATCTCACTGTCACGAGGGTGTCAAGAGCCACGCCTGACTCCGTTATACCCTGGGTCAGGAAGTCGCAGCGGGTGGCTGCGCGCTCTATGTCTAAAGACAGTGCTGTTTATTAATGGTAGCTTTCTGGGTTTGCCTTGCAATCCTTTTTGGCTCACTCAGGGATCCGTAGCTTCTCCTCCTCAGCTGTTTCTTGTCCAGCAATCCCAACCTCCTTATATTCCCATCTCTCACTTCTCTGGTTGCCAGATATAGAGCTTCCTGCCTGGACTTCTATACTGATCCACTGGAGCTGTGTAGCTGTGTTCCCTGGTTGTTGTTCCAGAACGTTACCCTCCGGATCCCTGTTGGGCCTTGGTGGTCTGCTGTTGTCGCCCACCTGGGATTATATGTTTGTCTGTATTGTCTGTCCTCTCCTTGGTGTTTTCCTCTTAGTGTCAGTGGTGCGGACTAGTGATCCCACCGCCCCGTTCACTACATAGGGCTCATCTTAGGGAAAGCCAGGGTTTAGGCACGTGATCGGCGTACGGGGGAGGAACCCGTCTAGGGACGTCAGGGCAGTCAGGTGCCAGCCGCAAGGTGAGTCAGGGGTCACCATCTTTCCCTCTCCCTTGGACAGGGCCTTCCCATTTCCCTCCCTTTGCGTGACGCCGGTCATTACATTATATCTGGCCCTTATTTTGTGTAGGTAAAAAAAAAAAAAAAAAATCCAGTATGGATCCAATTGCTGCTTTGTCAAAGCAACTTCAAGGCCTGTCTTTGGAGGTGGCAGAATTGAAGGCGTCGGTCCTCCAGCAACAGCAGCAATTGCTACAGACCGGCAGCCCAGCGGTTGCTACAGGTAACCAGGTTGTTGCGGAACCCAAGGTTGCTCTTCCTGACAGATTTTCTGGGGAAGGGACAAATTTGTGACGTTTCGTGAGGCCTGTAAATGATATTTTAAACTGCGCCCTTACTCCTCTGGTAATGAAGAACAGCTGGTGGGGATTGTTATTTCCCTGCTTCAGGGGGACCCGCAATCCTGGGCGTTCTATTTACCTACTGATTCCCAGGCTCTCCGGTCAGTGGATGAATTTTTTGGGGCCTTGGGTCTCATATATGATGACCCTGACCGAATCGCACTGGCTGAATCAAAGGTACGGAGACTCCTACAGGGAGAGCGGCCAGTAGAGGAGTATTTCTCAGAGTTCCGTAGGTGGACTACGGATACCCAGTGGAACGACCCGGCTCTCAGGAGTCAGTTCTGCTCTGGGTTATCCGAAAGGATTAAGGATGCGCTTGCGCTGTATGAGACTCCCTTTTCCCTTGATGCAGTTATGTCCCTTTCTATCAGGATAGATAGACGTCTTAGGGACAGATTGAAAAATCCGGAGCAACTGGTAACCCCTTCCAAGCAGCAGTTAGTCTGTACGGACTTAGACGAGCCTATGCAGCTAGGAGGAACTACTCGTCAGGTCCGTCCTCCTGAGGCTCGCCGTAGGCGTGGGGTTTGTTTTTTCTGTGGGGAGAGGGGTCATTTTATTAATGTCTGTCCTTCCTTCCTCAAAAAAAAAAGACAGTCGGAAAACTACTAACCCCAGGCTGTGTGGAGGATGTCAGCCGGGGGGGTATACGTTTCCTCCATACGAACATCGCAATTTGTGTTGCCAGCGGTTGTTGTTTTTGGTGTTAAGACGGAGACTATTTCTTTTTTTCTAGACAGTGGAGCAGGAGTAAATTTGATAGATGCCCATTTTGCCCACACTATGGGTTTGTCTCTCTGTACGCTACAGAGACCTATTCCCATATTCGCTATTGATTCTGCTCCTCTGTCTCAGAGAAACCTCACTCACATTGTCTATAACTTACACCTTCGGGTAGGGGACCACCATAACGAGTGGCTTTCATGTTATGTTCTGGAGGGGCTTCCCACTCCGGTGGTGTTGGGTCTTCCCTGGTTGGTAGCGCACAATCTAGTGGTGGATTGGCAGGCCAGGGAGATATTGGAGTGGAGTGAGCATTGCAGAGAAAATTGCTTAAATAGCAATTGCTTAGTCGCCTCCATAGCTACCCTACCTACATTTGTTTCGGACTTTGAGGACGTTTTTTCTGAAAAGGGTTGCCAGAAGTTACCACCTCACCGTCCTTATGATTGCCCGGTTAACCTGATTCCCGGTGCAAAATTACCCAAGACCAGGTTATATAATCTTTCGGGTCCGGAGAGACAAGACATGAAAGATTATATCTCCAAGAGCTTGGCTAAGGGACACATCAGACCCTCTTCTTCACCCGTGGCTGCAGGGTTTTTCTTCGTTAAAAAGAAAGATGGGGGCCTGCGTCCTTGCCTAGATTTTCGCGAATTAAACCGGATAACCATCCGAGACCCATACCCTCTTCCTCTCATTCCTGACCTGTTTAATCAGATTGCGGGTGCTAGGTGGTTCTCCAAACTTGATCTTAGGGGGCCTACAATCTGATTCGTATCAAGGAAGGGGATGAGTGGAAGACAGCTTTTAACACCCCTGAGGGGCATTATGAAAATCTAGTCATGCCTTTCGGTCTGACCAATGCTCCTGCTGTCTTCCAACATTTCGTTAATGACATTTTTAGTCATCTTATCGGCAGGTTTGTGGTGATATACCTAGATGATATTTTAATTTATTCGTCTGATCTGAAAACACATGAGGTGCATGTCAGACAGGTACTGCAGGTCCTACGGACGAATAAATTATATGCTAAAATTGAAAAGTGTGTCTTCGCCGTTCAGGAAATACAGTTCCTTGGTTATTTATTATCTGCTTCAGGTTTCCGTATGGATCCTAGGAAGGTCCAGGCAATTTTAGATTGGGATCTTCCTGAGAACCTAAAAGCACTGCAACGGTTCTTGGGCTTCGCAAATTTCTATAGAAAGTTCATTAAAAATTATTCGGTGATTGTAAAACCCCTTACTGACATGACTAGGAAGGGGACTGATTTTTCTAAATGGTCTGACGCCGCTAAAATTGCTTTTTCCTCTCTAAAAGAGAGGTTTACCTCGTCACCTGTACTAATCCAACCTGATGTCTCCCAGCCTTTTATTGTTGAAGTAGATGCGTCAGAGGTGGGAGTGGGGGCTGTGCTGTCTCAGGGTCCGTCTCCTGGCAAATGGCGTCCTTGTGCGTTCTTTTCTAAAAAAACTATCTGCAGCAGAGAAGAACTATGATATGGGCAATAGGGAACTATTAGCTATTAAACTAGCGTTTAAAGAATGGCGTCACTTTTTAGAGGAGGCAATCCACCCCGTCACTGTGATTACGGACCACAAAAACCTTCTGTACCTCGAATCAGCTAAGCGTCTCACCCCTAGACAAGCTAGGTGGTCGCTATTTTTTACCAGGTTTAACTTTGTTATTACCTATCGTCCTGGGGCAAAAAATACCAAGGCAGATGCACTAACTCGTTGTTTCCCTGGAGGGGGTAATGTGAGTGATCCGGTACCCATTCTACAAAGAGGAGTGGTTGACTCTGCGGTACACTCTGTTCTGGAGGGGAAGGTGTTAGAGGCCCAGTGGGACGCCCCGGTCTCTTGCCCCTCAGAGAAATTGTTTGTACCGTTAAACCTGCGTCTCGAATTATTAAAGGAACATCATAATTCGGAACTTGCTGGGCACCCGGGTAGTATAAGCAACCTTGGAGCTATTGTCTCGTCGTTTTTGGTGGCCAAGGTTGCGTCAGGATGTAATGGATTTTGTGTCTTCCTGTTCTACTTGTGCCACTTGTCATTCCCAATAAGCCATGGACACATCTGTCAATGGATTTTATCACTGACTTACCTTTGTCTGCGGGTAAAACTGTTATCTTGGTAGTAGTGGACAGGTTTAGCAAAATGGTACACTTCATTGCGTTACCCGCACTACCTAATGCTAAGACTCTTGCTCAGGTATTCATCAGTGAAATCGTGAAGCTTCACGGGGTCCCTTCCGATGTTGTTTTGGATCGGGGAACCCAGTTTATTTCTAAATTTTGGAAAGCTTTTTGTTCCCGTTTGGGGGTACACTTGTCCTTTTCCTCAGCTTTCCATCCTCAGTCGAATGGACAGACTGAGCGTACCAACCAAAACCTTGAGACATATCTAAGATGTTTTGTGTCTGAAAACCAAGAGGTGTGGTCATCATATTTACCGTTAGCCGAGTTTGCCATAAATAATCGCCATCAGAAATCTACTGGCAAGTCACCATTTCTTGGTGCATATGGTTTTCATCCACAATTCTGTACTTTCAAAGAGGGGGGGGGGGGTCTTCTGGGGTTCCCGAAGAGGAACGGTTTTCGTCATCTCTTTCTTCTGTATGACAGAAAGTGCAAGCTAATTTGAAAAATATGGGACGTAAATATAAATGCATGGCTGATAAGAGACGGTCACCTAGGAGTGAATGACTATGTGTGGTTGTCTACTAGGAATATTAAATTAAAGGTTCCCTCTTGGAAACTGGGTCCTAGGTTCATTGGCCCTTACAAAATAGTAGCCATCATTAACCCCGTGGCTTTTCGCCTGGAGCTACCTCAGACTTTTAAAATCCATAACGTCTTCCATAAGTGGTTACTCAAGAAGTATGTTTCTCCTCTAGAACCGTCACCGCTGCCACCTCCTCCTGTTGTTGTGGATGGTAATCTAGAGTTTCAAATATCCAAAATTGTAGATTCTCGTCGGGTCCGCTGCTCTCTTCAATATCTGGTGCATTGGAGGGGTTAGGGTCCCGAGGAAAGAATGTGGGTTCCAGCGTCTGAGGTAAACGCCGACAGGTTAGTTTGGGCTTTTCATGCCTCTAGTCCTGAGTGTCCGGGGGCCCCTCGTAGAGAGGGGGTACTGTCACGAGGGTGTCAAGAGCCACTCCTGACTCCGTTATACCCGGGGTCAGGAAGTCGCAGCGGGTGGCTGCGCGCTCTTTGTCTAAAGACAGTGCTGTTTATTAATGGTAGCTTTCTGGGTTTGCCTTGCAATCCTTTTTGGCTCACTCAGGGATCCGTAGCTTCTCCTCCTCAGCTGTTTCTTGTCCAGCAATCCCAACCTCCTTATATTCCCATCTCTCACTTCTCTGGTTGCCAGATATAGAGCTTCCTGCCTGGACTTCTATACTGACCCACTGGAGCTGTGTAGCTGTGTTCCCTGGTTGTTGTTCCAGAACGTTACCCTCCGGATCCCTGTTGGGCCTTGGTGGTCTGCTGTTGTCGCCCACCTGGGATTATATGTTTGTCTGTATTGTCTGTCCTCTCCTTGGTGTTTTCCTCTTAGTGTCAGTGGTGCGGACTAGTGATCCCACCGCCCCGTTCACTACATAGGGCTCATCTTCGGGAAAGCCAGGGTTTAGGCACGTGATCGGCGTCCGGGTGAGGAACCCGTCTAGGGACGTCAGGGCAGTCAGGTGCCAGCCGCAAGGTGAGTCAGGGGTCACATCTTTCCCTCTCCCTTGGACAGGGCCTTCCCATTTACCTCCCTTTGCGTGACGCAGGTCATTACACTCACATGCCACGCTTCCAGGTATGACTACTTGCCACCTCGCCTCTAGGTCATTAGGCTGTTGCCACTTGCGGGACAGAACAGCTCCATGCATTTCCAGTCTGTCCCATTGATGTAGAACGGACTTCATCTCGGCATCCAGGTCAGCCCTTACTTCTTTGTTGAGCTTCCTTCGCTGGGTTACCTAGCTTTTCATCTGCCGCAGTCCAACCTCTTCATCCTGTAATCGGCCCCAGTCCTCATTAGTCCTCCTCAATGCCTTGGGTAGCTTACGGGCCTCCCCACTTGTCTGGGCCACAACTGTGGGCAAAACAAACTTGCGGAAATCCGGAGTTTCATCTTCTTTTTTTTGTTCATCGACATCCCCTACTGGGACCTCAAAAGTAACCCTCGACAGGCCATCGGCATTCGTATTCTCCGTAGCGGAACGGTAGCGAATTGAGAAGTCATACTTTGCAAGGCGAGCTGCCCAGCGTTGCTCCAGGGCTCCCAACTTGGCAGTGTCCAGATTGGCCAGGGGATTGTTATCAGTCCGTACAAAGATCTTAGCTCCTGTCAAATATCCTGCAAACTTCTCCGTCATGGCCCACACCAGGGCAAGGAGTTCTAGCCGGAAGGAACTGTAGTTATGGGGGTTTCGCTCTGTCTCTCGCAAGGATCTACTGGCGTAGGCGATCACCCTCTCATGTCCATTTTGTACCTGCGACAGGACTGCCCCGAGTCCGTAGAGAATGCCATCAGTGGATAAGAGAAATGGCTTATAAAAGTCGGCATAAGCCAATATGGGGGCCGATGTCAGCATTCTTTCAGGGCCTGGAAGGCCTCTTCCTGCTTCTGCCCCCAGGTAATATTTTGGCCCTTGGGTTGCCCAGCCGTTCCTCTCAACAACTCATTCAGAGGGCCCGCTATCTTGGCATAGTCTTTGATGAACCGCCGGTAGTACCCGGTCAGTCCAAGGAAGGCCTTCAACTCCCGCAGCGTTCTGGGCACTAGCCATTGTCGTATTGCAGCCACTTTGTCTTGGGACGGCAACACTCCGTCTTGGGACACCCTATGGCCCAAGTACTCGATCTCCCTCTTGAAGAGATGACACTTCTTTGGCTTTACCTTCAGGCCATGGGATCGCAGTCACTCGAGTACCTGCCCTAGCCAATTCAGGTGTTCTTGAAAAGTAGCAGAGTATATGATGATATCATCCAGGTATATCAGAGTGGCTTCAAAATTCAGGTCTCCCAGGCATCTCTCCATCAGCCGCTGGAAGGTCCCCGGGGCATTTGTCAGCCCAAATGGCATCCTGTTGAATTCGAATAGTCCCATGGGGAGTATGAATGCCGTCTTTGCCTTGTCTTGCTCGGCCACTGGTACTTGCCAGTACCCGCTCGCCAGGTCCAAGATAGAGAAGTATTTGGCTCGTCCTAGAGCAGTCAGAGACTCCTCGATACGTGGCAGAGGATATGAGTCTCGCGCGGTGCATGCATTCAACCGCCGGTAATCCACACAAAACCGAATAGTGCCATCCTTCTTCTTAACAAGCACCACTGGGGCCGCCCAAGGGCTCTGGCTACCCCGCACCACTCCGGTATCTATCATCTGTTTCAACAACATTTTCACTTCCTGGTACAATTTGGGCGGAATCTGCCGATATCTTTCCCGAATTGGAGGAGTGTCCCCCGTCGGTATCTCATGTGTGATAGCATCCGTGCAGCCAAAGTCATCGGCGTGACGGGCGAATGCAGCCTGATTCTCCCACAACATGTTTTCAACTGCTTGCCGTTGGTCTGAACTGAGAGCCTTCACATATATTTCCATTTGATCCAAGATGGTTCTCCCATTCCATTCTGGGGTTGGCATCTCTTCTACACTGGCAGTAACTGCCAGGGTCCAAACAGCATCACCTACTGGAGCTAGAGTCACTTCTCTCCGACTCAATACTTCTCCCCGGTGTAGGTATATACGAGTCAGTTCCACTCCTGGCGTCAAGGAAACTTCTAGATTTCCCATATTCACAGCTCTTATGGGTACTCGTCCATTCTGGACCACTCCCAGTGTTCGGGCCACCAGGACATCCTGACCCAACTCTCCTAGGGCCGTCGGTTCGATGAACACCTCCATACCTTCAAGATTGCGGAAGGTTCTCACGGGTAACGTCAACACGGTCTCCCGTCCAGGGGGGATGGTGAGGGTAGTCTTTCCTGGCGCTCGGATCGTTCCCACAGACTGGTGTGCTGGGACACTTTTCTGTGTCCCACAAAATTGGATCAGCCATTGAAACGCTTTCTGAGTAGGTTTGTGCGGAGTGGCTTGCTTCCAATAGCCTGGCCCCGTTTGGTGAACATTATCTGATCTAATTCTCGCTGAATGTTCATGCCCATTATCACAGGCACATCTTCTTTGAACGTCTCAGGGACCAGCAGGATACATTTCCGTCCCACTTCTTGCCCACATAGCCGTACATTCATCCACACGACTCCTGTGACAGGGATCTGTTGTTGATTGGCCGCTGTAACCCGGACCAGCATCTCTCGCTCTGGCTTGGCCAGCACTTGGAAGTAACGGTAGAAAAATGACTCAGGCATAGTCGTTACTTGTGACCCGGTATCAACTAAGCAGTCGACCAGAATGCCTTCAAATTCAGTTCGAATGGTGGGACACCCTGCGACCAGGTGTTCGGAGCCATACTGGGTATCTTGGCTCTCCACCTCCCCCGCAGTACGCCGCACTACTGCGGGGGCAGGAAGTTTAACGGTGGCTCTGGGTGTCTGGCCACATCACTCCGACACTCTCTGGCATAATGTCCATAATTTCCACACCGCCAACACTGTGCCCCTTGACGGCCTTCTCTTTGTCTGCGTATGGGGGGTGCCCTTAGGACTTGATTGACGGGCCTCCTTGGAGGATATTGAGGAGCTTGGTGAGGAGGTAAATTAGGGTGAGGATATTTTGATATAGGAACCCATGGGGGCGCCTGATAACTTTGTTGTCGGGCCAGGTAGGCAGTTTCAGGGGTATAGTGCGACTCCATCCGTTTTTCCAGGTGTGTCAACTTTTCGTGCATAGCACTCAGTGAGCTCTGTAAGTCTTGTACTACTCTGACTAGGACCTCTTCGCTCTTTGAAACCCCAGGAGAGGTGACTGTCTGGGTCCGTATCACTCCGGACACATAACTTTCTTCTTTGCTCCGTGCCACTGCCTCTGCTAATATTTGTCTAAAGGTTAGTGTAGAGTCCACCCTAACTCGTTCCTGCAGGGCCCGTTTCAGGGGAGTGCTGTAGAGTCCCAGAATGAATTGTTCCCGCAGGATCCAATCTGCAGTTCCCATGGCGGTTACTCTGTCCGCCTCTTTTTTCTGCACCTCGGCCAACACTTCCTGTAGCGCCATTGCATACTGCGAGACACCTTCGTCTTCCTGCTGAATTCGGTAAAAGAATTTCGCCCTGAGGTGCCCTGCGCTGGCTGTTTCCCCGTATATTTCTTCCAGGAATCTCTTTCAATGTATTGCGCGTGGCTTCCGGTTGTAGTAGGACATTTTGTCGGGCCTCACCCTCTAGAGCGGCCAAAGCGATTTCTACTTGTAGTTCTGGGCTGACATTGTAAATCCTAGCAGCGCTCTGTAATCTTGACACCCAGTCCGACAGTGACATGTTCTGGCCATCAAATTTAGGTAGCAAGTTAAACAACGTGCCAATAGGGAGGGCCCTTGCAGGGGTTCCACCATTGCCTGAGGTGCTTACATTAGCATTATGCACATTGCCTTCAGCCGCCTCCATCTCTGTGACTGTACCCTGCTCGCAGCGCCATTTGTAGCGGTCAGAGGAGGGAGAGACAGCAAAGCAGGATTCAAGTACAGTACAGCGGACAAGGAGATTGAAGCAAAAGCCGGCTTTATTAAGGAGCAAAATGAAACTGCCGGAAAAGCTGAGTAACAATACAGTACCACCGCACCAGAGGCACAATGGGTCAATGACAGGAATGATATGAACAGGTGAACATAAAACAACAACAATGGCAATGAGATTTTGCATAGACACAGAATGAGCTAAACAGTAAGCAGTCAGCTTGCAGGCTACTCTCAACACTTATTCTCTATCTAGCCCTGCTACCCAGGGGACGCTTCTACAGCGCACTGACTAAGTCCCTGACTCTATAACCTATCACAGAAAAGAACCGGTGCCACTCACAGTTCTGCAGATTCTCTTGGATCCAATAATATGCAGTCTGGATCCAGGTCCGGTCGCTTGCTTGGCTGTCTTTCTCTCTTTGGTCACAACAGATGCAGCTCTCCACCTCTGGCAGGAAGGATCCGGCGTGTCTCTACATGGTCCCACTTCTTCTGGAACACACAGTGAAGTCCTCTGTGTGCAGCTCTACAGCTGTCAGGATAATCTCAGCTAATATAGCCTCCTGCTGCTACAGTCTTTTGCTGTTATCTCTCAGCAGTCCATCTCTCTCTGTTATCTCAGCAACTTCTGGAACAGCCCGGGAAAAACTTCTTAACCCTTTCTTAGCCTCTGGCCAGCACAACTCAGGTTCCTGTTTAGTCACAGTGGCCTCTGGTGGCCGGAGGGAAACATGACAGTCTGCATAGATATAAGTGCTGGAAATGCTGCTGTTTGATTCCAGGCTGCCTCTTACAACATAGTGAAGGCTGTTTTTACTGTTGCTGGTGCCAAAGTTAGCTGCCTCTTCTACCAACCCTTTCATCCAGTCATAGCAATATACCGTAGATTGTTTCCTGCTTTGTTAAAGGGCATCCATCACCAGGTTTGTACCTGTGACACTGGCTGACCTGTTGCATGTGCGCTTAGCAGCTGATGGCATCTGTTTTTGTCCCATGTTCATATGTGTCCACATTGCTGAGAAAAAGTTTTAATATATGCAAATGAGCCTCTAGGAGCAACAGGGGTGTTGCCATTACACCTAGAGGCTCTGCTCTTTCTGAAACTGCCGCTCCCACTGTACTTTAGAGCAAGATAAAACTTAAAAAAGGAATATGCACAGAGTGCATATGAAGTGTGGGGGGGGGGCACAAAAGAAATGCAACTCCTAGGTATGTTAGTTAGTGAAGAATTACAAAGTAAAAGAAAAAAACTACTGAGTGAGGTAGATACTGGTTTTGAAATGGTATCTTAACCACTCACTTTACCAGGGAGGGGAGTACGAAATAAATTCAATACACTCGTAACCTCTCCTCCCTCGCCGAGATCGCTTGACAGATGTAATGGATTCCTTATCCCAGAGTGGTTAAACAGGGACCTCACAGGATGTGGCATCAGAAGGTTGCTTTATTCCAATTAAAATGAGCTTGACGCATTTAGGGGAAGTAAATAAATCCCCTTCCTCAGGAGCAAGATATACAAGCATACATACACATAAAAACCCACATATAAATAGGCAATTGCTTAGGAAGAGGTGGGCTTATACTTGTGATGTCATTTCCTGTGGCATATGCTGGCCAGAGGCAATTAAGTTTGGAAAGAGAAGGAAAAAAAATGAGAAGAAAAGAATATATATATACAGTACAGACCAAAAGTTTGGACACACCTTCTCATTCAAAGAGTTTTCTTTATTTTCATGACTATGAAAATTGTAGATTCACACTGAAGGCATCAAAACTATGAATTAACACATGTGGAATTATATACATAACAAACAAGTGTGAAACAACTGAAAATATGTAATATTCTAGGTTCTTCAAAGTAGCCACCTTTTGCTTTGATTACTGCTTTGCACACTCTTGGCATTCTCTTGATGAGCTTCAAGAGGTAGTCCCCTGAAATGGTTTTCACTTCACAGGTGTGCCCTGTCAGGTTTAATAAGTGGGATTTCTTGCCTTATAAATGGGGTTGGGACCATCAGTTGCGTTGAGGAGAAGTCAGGTTGATACACAGCTGATAGTCCTACTGAATAGACTGTTAGAATTTGTATTAGGCCTCTTTCAGACGACAGTATGGCTTTTTCAGTGTTTTGCGGTCCATTTTAAACGGATCCGTTGTTCCGTTTTTTGTTTCCGTTGTGTTTCCGTTTCGTTTTTCCGTTCCGTATGGCAAATACAGTATACAGTAATTTCATAGAAAAAATTGGGCTGGGCATAACATTTTAAATAGATGGTTCCGCAAAAAACGGAATGGATACGGAAGACATACGGATGCATTTCCGGATGCATTCCGTTTTTTGCGGACCCATAGACTTTAATGGAGCAACGGAACGTGATTTGCGGCCAAATATAGGACATGTTCTATCTTTAAACGGAACGGAAAAACGGAAATACGGAAACGGAATGCATACGGAACACATTCCGTTTTTTTTGCGGAACCATTGAAATGAATGGTTCCGTATACGGACCGTATACGGACCGCAAAAAACGGCCCGCAAAACGGAAAAAAAAAATGGCCGTGTGAAAGAGGCCTTATGGCAAGAAAAAAGCAGCTAAGTAAAGAAAAACAAGTGGCCATCATTACTTTAAGAAAGTAGTCACCGGACCTGAACCCAATCGAGATGGTTTGGGGTGAGCTGGACCGCAGAGTGAAGGCAAAAGGGCCAACAAGTGCTAAGCATCTCTGGGAACTCCTTCAAGACTGTTGAAAGACCATTTCAGGGGACTACCTCTTGAAGCTCATCAAGAGAATGCCAAGAGTGTGCAAAGCAGTAATCAAAGCAAAAGGTGGCTACTTTGAAGAACCTAGAATATGACATATTTTCAGTTGTTTCACACTTGTTTGTTATGTATATAATTCCACATGTGTTAATTCATAGTTTTGATGCCTTCATAGTCATAAAAATAAAGAAAACTCTTTGAATGAGAAGGTGTGTCCAAACTTTTGGTCTGTACTGTGTGTATATATATATATATATATATATATATATATTTATATATATATATATATATATATGGCAATCTGGACTAGAAGGCAGTAGAATAAAAAAAACGGTATATTAATAAGATATATTCATCAACAGATATATCAGAATAAATACATATAAGAGAATATATATATATATATATATATATATATATATATATACAGTATATATATATATATATATATATATATATATATATATATATATATATATATATAGCAATCTTAATACCAATAATAATAAAATATATATGGGAATAATAAAATATATAAAAACCCATGTTAAAAAACAGTTTGTTAATAGAGCAGATTAGTCAAAAGGAATACATACAAATGCCACTGCGCACAGTAAAGAAGAATAAATTAAGTTAAAATGTATAAGTCAATAGATGGATACATAGATATATCCATGTTATTTATAATCATCTATTTATCTATGTATCCATCTATTGACTTATACATTGTAACTCAATTTATTCTTCTTTCCTGTGCCTAATGGGATTCGTATGTATTCCTTTTGACTAATCTGCTCTATCAACAAACAGTTTTTTAACATGGGTTTCTTTATATTTTATTATTCCCATATATATTTTATTATTATTGGTATTAAGATTGCCATATACAGTACAGACCAAAAGTTTGGACACACCTTCTCATTCAAAGAGTTTTCTTTATTTTCATGACTATGAAGGCATCAAAACTATGAATTAACACATGTGGAATTATATACATAACAAACAAGTGTGAAACAACTGAAAATATGTCATATTCTAGGTTCTTCAAAGTAGCCACCTTTTTCTTTGATTACTGCTTTGCACACTCTTGGCATTCTCTTGATGAGCTTCAAGAGGTAGTCCCCTGAAATGGTCTTCCAACAGTCTTGAAGGAGTTCCCAGAGATGCTTAGCACTTGTTGGCCCTGCGGTCCAGCTCACCCCAAACCATCTCGATTGGGTTCAGGTCCAGTGACTGTGGAGGCCAGGTCATCTGGTGCAGCACCCCATCACTCTCCTTCATGGTCAAATAGCCCTTACTTTCAAAGTTTTCCCAATTTTTCGGCTGACTGACTGACCTTCATTTCTTAAAGTAATGATGGCCACTCGGTTTTCTTTACTTAGCTGCTTTTTTCTTGCCATAATACCAATTCTAACAGTCTATTCAGTAGGACTATCAGCTGTGTATCCACCTGACTTCTCCTCAACGCCACTGATGGTCCCAACCCCATTTATAAGGCAAGAAATCCCACTTATTAAACCTGACAGGGCACACCTGTGAAGTGAAAACCATTTCAGGGGACTACCTCTTGAAGCTCATCAAGAGAATGCCAAGAGTGTGCAAAGCAGTAATCAAAGCAAAAGGTGGCTACTTTGAAGAACCTAGAATATGACATATTTTCAGTTGTTTCACACTTGTTTGTTATGTATATAATTCCACATGTGGTAATTCATAGTTTTGATGCCTTCAGTGTGAATCTACAATTTTCATAGTCATGAAAATAAAGAAAACTCTTTGAATGAGAAGGTGTGTCCAAACTTTTGGTCTGTACTGTGTATATATATATATATATATATATATTCTTTTCTTCTCATTTTGTTTCATTCTCTTTCGAAACTTAAAGGGGCTGTCCGGGTTCAGAGCTGAACACAGACAATCCTCTATTTTCACCCAGGCAGCCCCCCTGACTTGAGCATCGGAGCAGTTCATGCTCCGATGCGCTCCTTTGCCCTGTGCTAAATTGCGCAGGGCAAAGGCTCTTTTGTTTACAATAACACACTGCCAGGCGGAGGCTTCCGCCCGGCAGTGTGTTTGGTGATGTCAGCGGCTCTGATGGGCAGGCTTTAGTGCTGCCCTAGCCATTTTACTGGCTAGAGCAGCGATAAAGCCCACCCATCAGTGCCGGTGACATCACCGGGCTCCCTGAGCAGCCGCAAGAAGAGGCTTCAGTGCTCCTGCAAGGGACCTGGTACATCACAGAGTCTAAGAAAACTTCACTTACGACGAAGAATTTAAGAAAACGGGACTTCAGGAACATGTGGAAAAGGTAGGACATGGATGTATGTTAAATGTACAGTATGTCTGTCTTGTACTAATAGAGCAAAGTCCTCAATCCCAGACAACCCCTTTAATTGCCTCTAGCCAGCATATGCCACAGGAAGTGACCTCACTTTTTTTCCCCTTCTCTTTACAAACTTAATTACCTCTGGCCAGCATATGTTACAGGAAGTGACCTCACAAGTCTAAGCCCACCTCTTCCTAAGCAATTGCCTAATTATATGTGAGTTTTATGTGTATGTATGCTTCTATATCTTGCTCCTGAGGAAGAGGATTTATTTACTTTCCCGAAACGCATCAAGCTCATTTTAATTGGAATAAAGCAACTTTCTGATGCCACATTTTGTGAAGTCCCTATTTTACCACTCTGGGATAAGGAATCCATTACATCTGTCAAGCGATCTCGGCGATGGAGGTGAGGGTATGAGTGTATTGACTTGACCTCCCTGGTAAAGTAAGTGGTTAATATACAGTTTCAAAACCAGTATCTACCTCACTCTGAAGTAAGTAGTTTCTTATCTTTTACTTTGTAATTCTTTACTAACTGTTAGCCCTGCAGTCTGTGCCGGCGCCTCGAACCGTGGACACGGGCGCCGGGCTCCCTCTTTTTCCTCCTGCCACAATGCTGACAAACGCGGGCAGCAGGTAGCTTAACTATGCTATCTGTGTTCCATGCCAGAGTTTCATTCCTGCTGGAGACTTGCACTGGTGTTTGAACATGTGTGGGTGTGTCTCTCTTCACCTATGAGGCAATATATACACGCCCTCTGTCTCACCAGCCTATGGCTGGATTCCAGCAGGTATTTAAAGGCGCTTCCTACTACAGGAAGATGCCTGAGCATCCTCATGGTTTTAGCTTGTCTATCTCCAAGTGCTAAGGTGTCTCTCTTGTCTGCTTCGCTATGTATTGAACTCCTGGACTTTGCCTGTTTGCCGCCTGCCTCTGTCCTCAGATCTCGTTTATGGACTTTGTTTGTTTACCGCCTGCCTCTGACCTCGGACTTCGCTTACTGATTTCGATTGATTACCGCCTGTCCAGACCCGTAACCTCCTGGCCATGCAAGTCCTCTCAGTGCACCGAGTACTCTGACCTCCTGGTCAGCTGCCACTGACTAGAGAACTGCTCTGGAGTAGCCCCTGGCAACTACCCTAATGGCCCAAGCCTATCCTCACCATCAGAGGCTCTAGTGAAGACCAGGTAGTGGATTAGTTACGCCCCTCCAGAGTAAACCCAGTCAGTGGCGCAGTGAGTCCATACCCGCTTGCATAACACTAACTAACACACCTAGGATTGGCATTTATTTGGCACCCATACACTTCATATGCATTAAGTTTTATCTTGCTCTATATTCACAGTTCACCCGTTTGGGTTGAATTGAATACATAGGGCGCAGCCTTAGTGTCCAATTCCACAGCATTCCATCGCTTAGAGTATTCCCCTGGAGCTTTGTCATCCTCTATCTCTCTTTCCCTTCTTCCTACCTGAATTCTGGTTACATTTTATAACTCCTTTTTTTGGTTTACTCAACCCTCTGTACTTTGACAGGACCAGGCAGTGTAAAAGTCATCACATCTGCCTGGCCCTGTTAATCAATGTTCAGGGGGTGCGGCAGTTGCAGAGCTTCTAGGTGTAACAGCAATGCCCCCTTGATCCTAGAGGCTCATTTGCATATACTAAAACATCATTTTTCTAAGCATTACGGGCACATATGAACATGGGACCAACACAGATGCCTTCAGCTGCCAAGTGAACATGTAACAGGTCAGCCAGTGTCATAGGTACAAATCTGCTGACAAATCCCTTTAAATGCCAAAGACTGCACATATCTGTAGATGGTAAAAAAGAAGGCAAATGCCTATCTTTTAGCTGTGCAGATCTAAAGACCCTCATAAACATTAGTGTATCGTCAGTTGAATCTGCTGAGAATAGCAACCTCGGCCAAAAGTCTAATGAGTATGGAGGAAGATCGGGCGAAGTGAATATTTTCGACCTATACTTCTCACAGGAGATAAGCCTCCTCCAGAAGTGTCTGGCAGCGGCTTTCTCTGCTCCCCATTGAATGCACATGTAGCCTCAGCAGATCCAAATGTGTATGAGGGAGTTGGAAGAAATACAGTACTGTTTGGCCAAACGATTGTTCTGCCGACAGCTATTGAATATGTATGACTGGTTTAAGGATTGTTGGTCAGGAATGTGGAGAGCTATCTTAATAGTTATTTCCTCCTGACTTCAGGAAAATCAGGCGTCCTGATGATAGTTGTTAGCAATATAACAATTATGCTTATCAGAAGAATGATCTAAACTCTTAAATTGTCTTTTGTACAAAATAGAAAAGTTGGACATGATATGAATAAAAGTCATTTGGATATGCAAATGTGCACAGCGAGGCTATTCTTACTTTACATGTAAATTTGTATTCTGCTGTGTCGAATGGGGGAGGAGGTTGGATAAGTTAGAAAAAGAGAATAGAAGCCACTTTTCTTTCATAGCAATTCTGAAACTGGGGTGCATGGAATGTATAAAAAGATAAAATATTTATTCTAAGGCATCAAATATTTGATTTGAGAAACTATATATGAGACTTACTGAACATCAATGAAAAGTGTAACATGACAGAGGGAGAGAACAAGAATATGTGGGAAGAAAGGGAAATGGCCAGTACATCTATTCATTTTCTAATTATAAGTATGGCTCAACACCAAATCGAATAAGATAAAATTCAATAATATTACTTAAAACTTTGAATAAACATGTAAGAAAACCAGAATAAAAATAGTAATCTCTGGAAATTTTACCTACAGTGGCGCTTGAAAGCTTGTGAACTAGTGAAACAAATTGACTTTGATCCGAATTTCAGGAAAAATGTGATTTGCCACGAATCCGAATTTCCTCACGCCTTGTGTTAACAAATAATTTTTTTCCTAAAAGGACGTGTTACAAAGTGAAAGTAAGAAGTCCAGGAACGTGATATGTCCCATAATGCTGTGCAGCCAGCCAAACAGCAGATAGCCATCCCCTGTAATGTCACAGCACTATAAAAGAGAGATGTGGCAAGTGCTAAGGACAGTGTGTTAGAAAGCTTTTAATTGTAGAATATTGGATAGGGAGAGTGCAGGGACAGTGTAGGGAGATCATAGGGAGAGGTTTTAGACACTGGGGAGAGCATAGGGAGACTGCAGGGACAGTGCAGGCTCAGTGGAATCACCCTGAGTATCTTGTTCACCTGTTGTGTCATTCATTTATAAAGAGGTTCTCCAGGAATTAAGAAAATGAAAATACTTAAATATTACTTCATTATAAATATATTACCAAATACCTTTCATTAGTTATAATGGAGTGTTTTGTCTAGGGAGCAATCATTAGTAGAAACAAAATGGCCACCATCCTATTAGTACACACAAAACCTGTCCTAATCAGACAGCAGGATAAGTTACTTCACAACACTGAGCTAAAGAGCTGCCTCATCCTCCTCTCTGCTCTGCTTGTCAGAGATCATGATCCTGAATACAGATGATAAGATCTTCAGCTGAATCTCTGTAGGAATTGAGTTCATGAGCAGATGTGGCAGGTGCGGCACTTGTGTGCAGTCTCCATTACCACAGCCCCACATTACCACAGTCTGTTCTGTCCACCCTTTCTGTACTTTATGTCTCCACATAAACTCAATTTCCACAAACATTCATCTAAATATCATATTAAACTGTATTCAGGATCATAATCCCTAACAAAGAGGATGAGGCAGCTCCTTACCTCAGTGTTGTGAAGTAATTTGAGGTGTAAAGGGATAAAACTCAAGACACCCAAAACAACCACCTCCCTCGCCTGGCTCGCTTGTAGAATGGTTGGAAGATACGGCAGTCCACGACTAGGAACTTCTGGTATAATACTTTAATAGATAAATAGGTCAGATGGGCTCAACGCGTTTCGGGGATAGATAAACCCCTTCCTCAGGAGCAGAGCAAGTAATAGACTTATACAAGGTATTAGAACAAACAAACATCTAGATATAGCAGATCCAAATCAAAAAAGGGGGCGTTTTTGGCGCCAAAAAGATCGTCAGTGTCATTTCCGGAAGTGACATCACTAGTTACATATAGAGAAGCTAAATACAATTAGATACAAAAGAAGCAAAAACATACTGAACATGATACATTAATTATACATCTGTATATTCCTAAATTAGCCCTAATTTGAATGGTATAGGGGCCAAAAGGGATATCGGGCTGGATATAAATGGGCGGAGAATGGACTTCCGGTCTGTGGAACGCACCAACCGGAAGTGCGTTCCAAATCGCGGTCACAGAGTGAACAGAGGGAGCTGGTGATGTCAGTGAATTGTAGGTGAATGGAAGTGGTAATAAGCATATGGAATCCTAAAGGCCGGAGGGGGGACTAATATCAATTGTAATAAGGACGAGAATAATGGTTCCGATATATGGCACGCATTGGCCGGAAGTTCCGGTATATGGAACGCATCGGTCGACAATGCGTTCCACCTAAACTAATCGTGATTTCCGACAGTTTGGGCCACAATTAGAAGAAGGGGGTGGGGTGGGAAACAATATGAATGGGACGCAAATACAAATGAAAACTAAAAGGGATATGTTGGAATGAGTAGAAGCTCCTAGAGTGACAATAATACAATCTGGGAGGGAAAAGTACAAATTCAAAAAAAAAAATCTAACGGCAGATATAAGAACATATATAGAGAAAAGAGAAAATAATATATAAAATAAGACAAATCGATACTGGACATCACTGAAAGATGGAAGGATCACAAAATAATAAATATGATCAACAGTAAATAATAAAAGGACAATATAGTATAATAAGAATATGTAAAAAAGTAGGTAAATTTGTAAATAAATACAGTAGAAGCCCACCCAAGCAGGCATCCATAGAAAGCCCTAACAGTGGGGAAAAATTATAAATTATCAGTGGAAATGATATATATATATATAAATAAAAAAAAGATTAAAAAAAGGGATACCAAAGTACTAGATAGGTAAAGAACCTATATGCATGCACACATATATAAAATGCATACACATATACAGATCCACAACATAACATATAAAACGAGTAACACATATATGCCTAGTGGCGGAGGGTTAATACCTAAATATGGAAAATAAGTGAGATCTTATAAATACCCAAGTGTCCGTAAGAAATACATAAAAAAATACATAAAAAATAAATATATATAAAAAATAAATAAATATATATATAAAAAATATATATAAAAATACGTAAAAAATTGATAAATATAGGAATATGTAAACAAGAAGGGGGAGAAGGGGATCGGCTAGATGAGTAATTAGTTAGTATTTCGTATACTCTAGACTCATTTAGACCAAAGGGCGTTAGCGTGTTCATGCGGTAAATCCAAAACATCTCCTTTCTGGCCAGGTTCTGAAATGAGGACGTAACCCATTCGAGTGGGGTAACGTTCAAAAATTGTGGGTTACCATCATGTATCTCCGAGAAGTGTCTGGAGACACTATGGGTTAATATTTTTCTTTTAGTATTCGACCGGTGGTCATTCATGCGCTCTCTAACCGTTTGGGTGGTTCGACCTATATATTTGAGTTGGCATGTACATTCTAGCAGATATATAACATCTTTTGAGCTGCAACTCAAATGATGTTTAAGGGTAAAATATTCATGTGTACCTGGGATATTTATTACCTTCCTACCATGTGTAATCATCCTACAACATTTACATCTGGTTTTGTTACATTTAAAAATGCCCGGAGTAGCGACTGCCATAGGTGTATGCTGAATCTCCAAAGATAGACGTTTGGGCATGTTTTTGTTTTAATTTGGGACATGAAGGGGCCAATAGGTTTTTCAAGGTGGGAACTCGTCTAAAAGTAAGCGAGGGGATGGGGGGAAGAATTTTCCCTAATATAGGGTCTTTTCGTAAAATGGGCCAGTGTTTGGCTATAATTTCCCTAATCTTTTTATGCTCGGGTCTCCATTCTTTTAGTAGGACAATCGTTCTTAACAATACTCCTAGGCCTAAGGGACTCTTCTTGGTCTAGTTGTAATACCCGTTTTTCGGATCCTACTATAAGTGGTTTAGGATATCCTTTTTCTCCGAAATGGTTTTTTAGGGTAGTTAGTTGCACTTTAACCTCTTAAGGACACATGACGTACCGGTACGTCATGATGTCCTGGTACTTAAGGACACATGACGTACCGGTACGTCATGTGTTGTTCCGATCACTGCCGCCTGGCCGGCAGTGATCGGAACCCGGTGCCTGCTCAAATCATCAAGCAGGCACCTAGGCTAAATGCGCGGGGGTGTCCCGTGACCCCCCCATGTCGGCGATCGCGGCAAACCGCAGGTCAATTCAGACCTGCGGTTTGCTGCGATTTCTGCAGTTTCTGACCCCTGCGGTCCCTGACCGCGGGGATCAGAAACTTTAGTATTCCTAAAATAGATCTGTATCCCTCCCCCTACACCCCCCGAGTGATTTTAGCCCAGTGGGAGGTGCAGGGGGAGGGTTGCGGGCAGTGTGGGCGGTGCGGGAGGCGGGCGGTGCGGCAGGCGGGATCGCGATCCCCCGCCCGCCTCCCCTTGTATAATCGTTGGTTTCTAGTGGGGATACCAGGGTGCCAGCACATTGCTGGCACCCTGGTATAAACGGCTGACATCTGCGATGCGATGTCAGCCGTTAACCCTTTCCATACAGCGGTCCGTACGGACCGCTGTATGGAAAAGGTTAACAGCGCAGGGAGCTCCCTCCCTCTCCCATCGGGGGGCTGCTGTGCCTTTGCAGCCCCCCGATGGGAGAGGGAGAGAGCCCCCAGAGAGCCCCCCTCAGCCCTGTGCTTACCCTTCCCCGTCTGCGCAGTTCTGAGCAGACGGGGAAGGTTCCCATGGCAACAGGACGCCTCTCAGGCGTCCTGCTGTCCATGGTGCTGAACAGATCTGTGCTAAAAGCATAGATCTGTTCAGTGTAAGTAAAATACAGTACAGAACAATATATATTGTACTGTACTGTATTATACAGACATAAGACCCACTGGATCTTCAAGAACCAAGTGGGTCTGGGTCAAAAAAAAAGTTAAAAAAAGTGAAAAAAAAGTAAAAATCAAAAAACACATTTATCACTGATTAAAAATGAAAAAAATAAAATTCCCTACACATGTTTGGTATCGCCGCGTCCGTAACGACCTGATCTATAAAACGGTTATGTTACTTTACCCGAACGGTGAACGCCATAAAAATAAAAAATAAAAAACTAGGATGAAATTGAAATTTTGCCCACCTTACTTCCCAAAAAAGGTAATAAAAGTGATCAAAAAAGTCGCATGTACGCCAAAATAGTACCAATCAAACCGTCATCTCATCCCGCAAAAATCATACCCTACCCAAGATAATCGCCCAAAAACTAAAAAAACTATGGCTTTTAGACTATGGAAACACTAAAACATGATTTTTTTTGTTTCAAAAATGAAATCATTGTGTAAAACTTACATAAATAAAAAAAAAGTATACATATTAGGTATCGCCGCGTCCGTATCGACCGGCTCTATAAAAATATCACATGATCTAACCCCTCAGATGACCACCGTAAAAAAATTAAAATAAAAACGGTGTAAAAAAAGCCATTTTTTGTCATCTTACGTCACAAAAAGTGTAATAGCAAGCAATCAAAAAGTCATATGCACCCCAAAATAGATGCCAATCAAACCGTCATTTCATCCCGCAAAAAATGAGACCCTACTTAAGATAATCGCCCAAAAACTGAAAAAACTATGGCTCTTAGACTATGGAGACACTAAAACATTTTTTTTGTTTTAAAAATGAAATCATTGTGTAAAACTTACATAAATAAAAAAAATAGTATACATATTAGGTATCGCCGCGTCCGTGACAACCTGCTCTATAAAATTACCACATGATCTAACCTGTCAGATGAATGTTGTCAATAACAAAAAATAAAAACGTGCCAAAAAATCTATTTCTTGTTACCTTGCCGCACAAAAAGTGTAATATAGAGCAACCAAAAATCATATGTACCCTAAACTAGTACCAACAAAACTGCCACCCTATCCCTTAGTTTCTAAAATGGGGTCACTTTTTTGGAGTTTCTACTCTAGGGGTGCATCAGGGGGGCTTCAAATGGGACATGGTGTAAAAAAAAACTGTCCAGCAAAATCTGCCTTCCAAAAACCGTATGGCGTTCCTTTCCTTCTGCGCCCTGCCGTGTGCCCGTACAGCAGTTTACGACCACATATGGGGTGTTTCTGTAAACTACAGAATCAGGGCCATAAATAATGAGTTTTGTTTGGCTGTTAACCCTTGCTTTGTAACTGGAAAAAAAATATTAAAATGGAAAATCTGCCAAAAAAGTGAAATTTTGAAATTGTATCTCTATTTTCCATTAAATCTTGTGCAACACCTAAAGGGTTAACAAAGTTTGTAAAATCAGTTTTGAATACCTTGAGGGGTGTAGTTTCTTAGATGGGGTCACTTTTATGGAGTTTCTACTCCAGGGGTGCATCAGGGGGGCTTCAAATGGGACATGGTGCCAAAAAAACAGTCCAGCAAAATCAGCCCTCCAAAAACCAAACGGCGCACCTTTCACTCTACGCCCCGCTGTGTGCCCGTACAGTAGTTTACGGCCACATATGGGGTGTTTCTGTAAACAGCAGAGTCAGGGCAATAAAGATACAGTCTTGTTTGGCTGTTAACCCTTGCTTTGTTAGTGGAAAAAATGGGTTAAAATGGAAAATTAGGCAAAAAAATGAAATTCTCAAATTTCATCGCCATTTGCCAATAACTCCTGTGCAACACCTAAAGGGTTAACGATGTATGTAAAATCAGTTTTGAATAGCTTGAGGGGTGTAGTTTCTTAGATGGGGTCACTTTTAGGGAGTTTCTCCTCTAGGGGTGCATCAGGGGGCTTCAAATGGGACATGGTGTAAATAAACCAGTCCATAAAAATCAGCCCTCCAAAAACCATACGGCGCACCTTTCACTCTACGCCCCGCTGTGTGGCCGTACAGTAGTTTACGGCCACATATTGGGTGTTTCTGTAAACGGCAGAGTCAGGGCAATAAAGATACAGTCTTGTTTGGCTGTTAACCCTTGATTTGTTAGTGGAAAAAATGGGTTAAAATGAAAAATTAGACAAAAAAATGAAATTCTCAAATTTCCTCCCCATTTGCCAATAACTCTTGTGCAACACCTAAAGGGTTAACAACGTATGCAAAATCAGTTTTGAATACCTTGAGGGGTGTAGTTTCTTAGATGGGGTCATTTTTGGGTGGTTTCTATAATGTAAGCCTCGCAAAGTGACTTGAGACCTGAACTGGTCCCTAAAAATTGAGTTTTTGTAAATTTCTGAAAAATTTCAAGATTTGCTTCTAAACTTCTAAGCCTTATAACATCCCCAAAAAATAAAATATCATTCCCAAATCAATTCTAACAAGAAGTAGACATATGGGGAATGTAAAGTCATCACAATTTTTTGGGGTATTACTATGTATTACAGAAGTAGAGAAACTGAAACTTTGAAATTTGCAAATTTTTCCAAATTTTTTGTTAAATTAGGTATTTTTTGGTGCAAAAAAAATAATTTTTTTGACTTCATTTTACCAGTATAAAATTAATTATATCACCACACTGGATAAATCTGTGGCGATATCTGATTACACCCAAATAATTATCAGATTCATTTTGTAAACTGGGATTACTTTAAAACATAACATTTACTAAATCATTTAAAATAATGGTTTCTGTAAGGTGATGGACAACAACAATATCTCCAATATACCACTTCAAATGCATGAAAAGAGGGTGGATCTTACCCCATTCTGTGGGATCCACATTCAATGGAGAAATTTCCTGGTCTTGAATAGTACCAGGAACCGGTGTGACCAGGGTGCTTGCGTCCGTATTGGCACTGCAGATAACTCCTAATAGGCCCTATTCTGCCTTTCCTACCTCATTAGGGGTCAGGGGCTACAAGCAGCGCCTACCTATCACACATGGAGCACCCGCCCCGACAGGGGCGACCCCACACCGAACCTTTCCCTCAGTATGGGTCTAGTGTTCTATATGGCCCTAATTACAAAGCCCTACATGCCATGTTTCTGTCTTTCTTTTGAGACATCATCAGGGGACTTCACACATGTATTCAAGGGCAGCTGGAAATAAAATCACAAACATACACTAAATACAGGTCACATATATTACTGAGTACCGCATATGAAATAATCATCAGCAGGCTCAGGTTACTTACTAAAGATCAAGGTGGTTTTGGCCTCGTGTCTTCACTCAGGATATTCAGTTGTTCCTATCCATGCTGTACAATGGGAAGTGTCCCATGGCAGCCAGTGTCTCACCACAAACAGCAATGATTTGGGTGAGCACTCAACAGTTGTTATCCTCATCCTTATATACCTCACCTTCCGGTTAGTGTACCCCCCCCCCCTAATTACCTACCTCACCTGTCCGTATCCATTGTGGTGCATGTTGCTGCAAATGGAACGCACGCCGCTCCCATGCGTTCCACCGGACCGGAAGTTGTAATCACATGGGTCGGGCTGACCGGAAGTGACGTAAAGACCTGCATCTAGGCGTCGCTGGTAACATAGCAACCTCCAGACGCACGGCCAGTTCCCAGGCATATGATAATTTGCCTGCTCTTTTCTATATGCACAATCGCAAACTAGATTTATTAGGCAGGATTGCCAAACTCGATCTCCCACTCTTCACAGCCTTTACC
Source organism: Bufo bufo (assembly GCF_905171765.1). Taxonomy (NCBI): domain Eukaryota; kingdom Metazoa; phylum Chordata; class Amphibia; order Anura; family Bufonidae; genus Bufo; species Bufo bufo. The sequence continues at coordinate 122,781,426 of NC_053392.1, forward strand.
AAATAGGCCTGGGGGACATACGATATCAGAATTCCATCTGGAAGGGGAGCAAGTGGATCCATATTCATACCGAATAGGCCATCACATCTCACATTTTTATTATGAGCGATGATGTTTCCACTCTATCCCAGAAGATCTTCAGTATTCTGGTCAGATCATCCATTACATCTCACATGCCCATCACTGTGGATGAGCTACTGTGAGTGGGAGGGAGATCTGGCCATTTTACAACACTAAACCGCTCCTAGGAGTCAGGATTATTCATATAAAGCAGCAGTAATTTTGTTGTTCGTTTAGGCCAAAAGGGTGAACTGTCTTCAAATAGAAGATCCATTTTGCTTCACATTGAAGGATCCTTCTATCAAAGTCGCCCCTTCTTATTCCTGGCTTGATTTTTTCGATCCCCATAAAGGAGAGACAATCAGGCCTGCCATCATGTTCAGTATTCACGTGTCGTGCCACCGACGTATCTCTGCCATTTCTGATGTCGCTCACGTGTTCTCCTATCCTTCTCCTCAGTTCTCTCCCCGTCTTCCCCACATATTCCTTTCCACATTTGCATGTAATTTTGTACACCAATCCCATGCTTTTACAGTTAATCATATCATTAACTGTATACATTTTGCCAGTGTTATTGCTCCTAAATGACTTTGCCTTGGCCATAAAGGGGCACGCCACACATCCTCCGCACCTGAAATTACCACTGATGCCTCTCTCAAGCCATGTTTTTTTATGAGGCACTGGTGTATAGTGGCTATGCACCATCATATCACGGATGCTTTTACCACGTCTGTACGTGATGCTGGGGTGCCCCTTTATGACCCTGCAAATGTCCGGGTCCATCTGGAGCACATGCCAATGTCTTGATATAATATCTCTTATTGCCGAGGAACAGCCATTGTATGTGCTAATGAGTCGGATTTCCCTGTTTTCACTGGCCCCACTAATCCTGGGGATATCAATTTTTGGGGCCAATAAAGACCCCCTGTCCTTGTTTAGGGCCATTTGGTACGCTGGGGTAAGTACACCTCCTGGGTATCCACGATCTAAGAAGCGGGTTTTGAGGTCATCAGCCTGTTTAATGAACTCAGAGCGTCTGGAGCAATTCCTCCTTAGACGTAGGTATTGCCCTCTCGGTATTCCCTTCCTGAGGGGATATGGATGGCTACTTTCCCATCTCAGGAGTGAATTTGTGGAGGTCGGTTTCCGATAGATGGTTGTCTCCAGGCAGCCCATCCCGTTTATACTGACGCAAATATCCAGAAAGGGGAGTTTAGATGGATCGCATTCTGATGTAAAATGGAGGCCTATCTCGTTCTGGTTCAATTCTTGAACCCAGGCAGAGAACGTCTCCTTGCTCCCCTTCCAGATGACGAAAACGTCATCTATAAATCGCGCCCACTTTTGGACACACTGTAATTCCATTGTGGACTCATCCCCAAATACTATGGTGTTCTCCCACCAGCCCAGGAACAGATTAGCATACGATGGGGCACAGGGACTCCCCATCGCAGTGCCCCTGAGCTGGTGGAAGAAACGCCCACTAAACAGGAAATAATTCCTTTTCAATGTGAATTCCAATAATTCCAACACAAAAGCATTGTGTGCCCCAAAATGTTTGCCTCTAGACGATAGAAAGTAGGCCACTGCATGCAAGCCCCACTTGTGTGGTATGGATGAGTATAGTGCTTCCACATCTACACTCCCCAATATACAGCCTGCATCCAGATGAATACCCTCCATCTGTCTAAGTAAATCCCCCGTATCTTTTACATGGGATGATAAGGAAAGGACGAAGGGTGCCAAGATCTTGTCAATGTACACTCCTAGGTTTTGATTCAGGCTATCAATGCCCGATACAATCGGACGCCCTTTTAAAGGGTCATAGCCCTTATGTACTTTTGGCAGACTGTAAAATGTGGCGATTTGTGGGCATTCTGGGTATAGAAAATCCATTTCTTCCTGGCTGATTAGTTTATTGAGTTTTGCTTTGATCAAAATATTTTTTAACTCTTTTTGATAAGCTATGGTTGGATCACTTTTTAGGATTTCATAGCAATCCCGTGGAGCTAGCAGTTTCTCGCACATCACCTCATAGTTCTTTGTACCCAGGATGACTGTGTTGCCACCCTTGTCTGATGGCTTGATGACAATACTTTTGTTCTTGGACAATTCCTCCAAGGCACACAGTTCATCCTGGGTACAATTATGAGGTGATGAATGCAGGTGGGTGGTCTCCAGGTCAGTGCTGACCAATTTGAGAAATACATCCACGCAGTTTGTCTCACCTACCGGGGGTGTCCTCCTGCTCTTTATTTTAAGAGCTGTAAAGGGCCCTTCACCCAATGACGGTTCATTAGTCCCTGTTAGACTTTCTAAAAGTTTTACATCAGGTACCATCTCTCTGGGGACACCCATCTCTGCACTTTGTTTTTTCTCAATGTTGCAAAAGTACTTATACCAACGCAATTTACGCGCAAACAATTGCAGATCCACAATCGTTTTAAACGGATTATATTTAGACGTAGGGACAAAGGAGAGACCCTTCTCAAGGACCTGCGTTTCTATCTTTGTAAGGTTATGATCTGACAGATTAATTATTTTGGGGCCAGCACTGTTGCTGTTCCCTGAGGTTGTTGTGGTGCTCGATTCCGTAGGGGGTATGGCGAGTTCTGATCTAAAAAACCTTGTCCACCCTTGTTGTAATATCCCCCCCGGTAGTTTTTCTTCCCACGTCCTCTACCTTTAGTTGGATTTTTTCGATTACCTGTGTATTGTTCTTTCTCTGATCCTGAAAGATCTGTCTCTGTTGATGAGATATCAGTGTCTCTCTCTATCACCCTTCTCCTTTCTAATATTTGTACATATACCTTATTTTCTTTAAAATCGGCTAGGTCCCGTGTAAACTGTTTATGTTTACGCTCCTTAAGATGGTATTGAAACTTATCTAAGGAGGTCTGAAGCTGTTTCTCCTTTGTCCCAAAATCCGTCTCCTGTGAAAAAGATTGCGTGATTGCTATTTGATCTCGTAATTTGGTATCAAGTCCTGCCAGGGTCAGTCGTTCCTGTTCTATTAATAATCTCATAAATCTTAATGAGCTACTGGTGGCCTCAGACTCCCATTTATTCATTAAGGTGGTATTTCTACAACGAATTGCAGGAGTGAGGTTAATGCGTAGACCCCGCGGAACAATATTATGTTCTAAATAATGTTCCAAACTTTGAACCTCCCACCAGGAAACTATTTGTTCTTTATACACTTTTTCTAGCTCCTTAAAGGAAGCACCATACGATGGAATATATTTCTTCTGGCAGAATGCTCTATCAGAGAAAACCTCCTTGGCCTCAGTCAGCCAGCTATCCGAGTCAAAGCCCGTGCTCAGGAATCCCGCCATATCCAGTATTTGTTCAATTCAAGAATAAAATTAATTATATCACCACACTGGATAAATCTGTGGCGATATCTGATTACACCCAAATAATTATCAGATTCATTTTGTAAACTGGGATTACTTTAAAACATAACATTTACTAAATCATTTAAAATAATGGTTTCTGTAAGGTGATGGACAACAACAATATCTCCAATATACCACTTCAAATGCATGAAAAGAGGGTGGATCTTACCCCATTCTGTGGGATCCACATTCAATGGAGAAATTTCCTGGTCTTGAATAGTACCAGGAACCGGTGTGACCAGGGTGCTTGCGTCCGTATTGGCACTGCAGATAACTCCTAATAGGCCCTATTCTGCCTTTCCTACCTCATTAGGGGTCAGGGGCTACAAGCAGCGCCTACCTATCACACATGGAGCACCCGCCCCGACAGGGGCGACCCCACACCGAACCTTTCCCTCAGTATGGGTCTAGTGTTCTATATGGCCCTAATTACAAAGCCCTACATGCCATGTTTCTGTCTTTCTTTTGAGACATCATCAGGGGACTTCACACATGTATTCAAGGGCAGCTGGAAATAAAATCACAAACATACACTAAATACAGGTCACATATATTACTGAGTACCGCATATGAAATAATCATCAGCAGGCTCAGGTTACTTACTAAAGATCAAGGTGGTTTTGGCCTCGTGTCTTCACTCAGGATATTCAGTTGTTCCTATCCATGCTGTACAATGGGAAGTGTCCCATGGCAGCCAGTGTCTCACCACAAACAGCAATGATTTGGGTGAGCACTCAACAGTTGTTATCCTCATCCTTATATACCTCACCTTCCGGTTAGTGTACCCCCCCCCCTAATTACCTACCTCACCTGTCCGTATCCATTGTGGTGCATGTTGCTGCAAATGGAACGCACGCCGCTCCCATGCGTTCCACCGGACCGGAAGTTGTAATCGCATGGGTCGGGCTGACCGGAAGTGACGTAAAGACCTGCATCTAGGCGTCGCTGGTAACATAGCAACCTCCAGACGCACGGCCAGTTCCCAGGCATATGATAATTTGCCTGCTCTTTTCTATATGCACAATCGCAAACTAGATTTATTAGGCAGGATTGCCAAACTCGATCTCCCACTCTTCACAGCCTTTACCAAATAGGCCTGGGGGACATACGATATCAGAATTCCATCTGGAAGGGGAGCAAGTGGATCCATATTCATACCGAATAGGCCATCACATCTCACATTTTTATTATGAGCGATGATGTTTCCACTCTATCCCAGAAGATCTTCAGTATTCTGGTCAGATCATCCATTACATCTCACATGCCCATCACTGTGGATGAGCTACTGTGAGTGGGAGGGAGATCTGGCCATTTTACAACACTAAACCGCTCCTAGGAGTCAGGATTATTCATATAAAGCAGCAGTAATTTTGTTGTTCGTTTAGGCCAAAAGGGTGAACTGTCTTCAAATAGAAGATCCATTTTGCTTCACATTGAAGGATCCTTCTATCAAAGTCGCCCCTTCTTATTCCTGGCTTGATTTTTTCGATCCCCATAAAGGAGAGACAATCAGGCCTGCCATCATGTTCAGTATTCACGTGTCGTGCCACCGACGTATCTCTGCCATTTCTGATGTCGCTCACGTGTTCTCCTATCCTTCTCCTCAGTTCTCTCCCCGTCTTCCCCACATATTCCTTTCCACATTTGCATGTAATTTTGTACACCAATCCCATGCTTTTACAGTTAATCATATCATTAACTGTATACATTTTGCCAGTGTTATTGCTCCTAAATGACTTTGCCTTGGCCATAAAGGGGCACGCCACACATCCTCCGCACCTGAAATTACCACTGATGCCTCTCTCAAGCCATGTTTTTTTATGAGGCACTGGTGTTATCTGCAGTGCCAATACGGACGCAAGCACCCTGGTCACACCGGTTCCTGGTACTATTCAAGACCAGGAAATTTCTCCATTGAATGTGGATCCCACAGAATGGGGTAAGATCCACCCTCTTTTCATGCATTTGAAGTGGTATATTGGAGATATTGTTGTTGTCCATCACCTTACAGAAACCATTATTTTAAATGATTTAGTAAATGTTATGTTTTAAAGTAATCCCAGTTTACAAAATGAATCTGATAATTATTTGGGTGTAATCAGATATCGCCACAGATTTATCCAGTGTGGTGATATAATTAATTTTATTCTTGAATTGAACAAATACTGGATATGGCGGGATTCCTGAGCACGGGCTTTGACTCGGATAGCTGGCTGACTGAGGCCAAGGAGGTTTTCTCTGATAGAGCATTCTGCCAGAAGAAATATATTCCATCGTATGGTGCTTCCTTTAAGGAGCTAGAAAAAGTGTATAAAGAACAAATAGTTTCCTGGTGGGAGGTTCAAAGTTTGGAACATTATTTAGAACATAATATTGTTCCGCGGGGTCTACGCATTAACCTCACTCCTGCAATTCGTTGTAGAAATACCACCTTAATGAATAAATGGGAGTCTGAGGCCACCAGTAGCTCATTAAGATTTATGAGATTATTAATAGAACAGGAACGACTGACCCTGGCAGGACTTGATACCAAATTACGAGATCAAATAGCAATCACGCAATCTTTTTCACAGGAGACGGATTTTGGGACAAAGGAGAAACAGCTTCAGACCTCCTTAGATAAGTTTCAATACCATCTTAAGGAGCGTAAACATAAACAGTTTACACGGGACCTAGCCGATTTTAAAGAAAATAAGGTATATGTACAAATATTAGAAAGGAGAAGGGTGATAGAGAGAGACACTGATATCTCATCAACAGAGACAGATCTTTCAGGATCAGAGAAAGAACAATACACAGGTAATCGAAAAAATCCAACTAAAGGTAGAGGACGTGGGAAGAAAAACTACCGGGGGGGATATTACAACAAGGGTGGACAAGGTTTTTTAGATCAGAACTCGCCATACCCCCTACGGAATCGAGCACCACAACAACCTCAGGGAACAGCAACAGTGCTGGCCCCAAAATAATTAATCTGTCAGATCATAACCTTACAAAGATAGAAACGCAGGTCCTTGAGAAGGGTCTCTCCTTTGTCCCTACGTCTAAATATAATCCGTTTAAAACGATTGTGGATCTGCAATTGTTTGCGCGTAAATTGCGTTGGTATAAGTACTTTTGCAACATTGAGAAAAAACAAAGTGCAGAGATGGGTGTCCCCAGAGAGATGGTACCTGATGTAAAACTTTTAGAAAGTCTAACAGGGACTAATGAACCGTCATTGGGTGAAGGGCCCTTTACAGCTCTTAAAATAAAGAGCAGGAGGACACCCCCGGTAGGTGAGACAAACTGCGTGGATGTATTTCTCAAATTGGTCAGCACTGACCTGGAGACCACCCACCTGCATTCATCACCTCATAATTGTACCCAGGATGAACTGTGTGCCTTGGAGGAATTGTCCAAGAACAAAAGTATTGTCATCAAGCCATCAGACAAGGGTGGCAACACAGTCATCCTGGGTACAAAGAACTATGAGGTGATGTGCGAGAAACTGCTAGCTCCACGGGATTGCTATGAAATCCTAAAAAGTGATCCAACCATAGCTTATCAAAAAGAGTTAAAAAATATTTTGATCAAAGCAAAACTCAATAAACTAATCAGCCAGGAAGAAATGGATTTTCTATACCCAGAATGCCCACAAATCGCCACATTTTACAGTCTGCCAAAAGTACATAAGGGCTATGACCCTTTAAAAGGGCGTCCGATTGTATCGGGCATTGATAGCCTGAATCAAAACCTAGGAGTGTACATTGACAAGATCTTGGCACCCTTCGTCCTTTCCTTATCATCCCATGTAAAAGATACGGGGGATTTACTTAGACAGATGGAGGGTATTCATCTGGATGCAGGCTGTATATTGGGGAGTGTAGATGTGGAAGCACTATACTCATCCATACCACACAAGTGGGGCTTGCATGCAGTGGCCTACTTTCTATCGTCTAGAGGCAAACATTTTGGGGCACACAATGCTTTTGTGTTGGAATTATTGGAATTCACATTGAAAAGGAATTATTTCCTGTTTAGTGGGCGTTTCTTCCACCAGCTCAGGGGCACTGCGATGGGGAGTCCCTGTGCCCCATCGTATGCTAATCTGTTCCTGGGCTGGTGGGAGAACACCATAGTATTTGGGGATGAGTCCACAATGGAATTACAGTGTGTCCAAAAGTGGGCGCGATTTATAGATGACGTTTTCGTCATCTGGAAGGGGAGCAAGGAGACGTTCTCTGCCTGGGTTCAAGAATTGAACCAGAACGAGATAGGCCTCCATTTTACATCAGAATGCGATCCATCTAAACTCCCCTTTCTGGATATTTGCGTCAGTATAAACGGGATGGGCTGCCTGGAGACAACCATCTATCGGAAACCGACCTCCACAAATTCACTCCTGAGATGGGAAAGTAGCCATCCATATCCCCTCAGGAAGGGAATACCGAGAGGGCAATACCTACGTCTAAGGAGGAATTGCTCCAGACGCTCTGAGTTCATTAAACAGGCTGATGACCTCAAAACCCGCTTCTTAGATCGTGGATACCCAGGAGGTGTACTTACCCCAGCGTACCAAATGGCCCTAAACAAGGACAGGGGGTCTTTATTGGCCCCAAAAATTGATATCCCCAGGATTAGTGGGGCCAGTGAAAACAGGGAAATCCGACTCATTAGCACATACAATGGCTGTTCCTCGGCAATAAGAGATATTATATCAAGACATTGGCATGTGCTCCAGATGGACCCGGACATTTGCAGGGTCATAAAGGGGCACCCCAGCATCACGTACAGACGTGGTAAAAGCATCCGTGATATGATGGTGCATAGCCACTATACACCAGTGCCTCATAAAAAAACATGGCTTGAGAGAGGCATCAGTGGTAATTTCAGGTGCGGAGGATGTGTGGCGTGCCCCTTTATGGCCAAGGCAAAGTCATTTAGGAGCAATAACACTGGCAAAATGTATACAGTTAATGATATGATTAACTGTAAAAGCATGGGATTGGTGTACAAAATTACATGCAAATGTGGAAAGGAATATGTGGGGAAGACGGGGAGAGAACTGAGGAGAAGGATAGGAGAACACGTGAGCGACATCAGAAATGGCAGAGATACGTCGGTGGCACGACACGTGAATACTGAACATGATGGCAGGCCTGATTGTCTCTCCTTTATGGGGATCGAAAAAATCAAGCCAGGAATAAGAAGGGGCGACTTTGATAGAAGGATCCTTCAATGTGAAGCAAAATGGATCTTCTATTTGAAGACAGTTCACCCTTTTGGCCTAAACGAACAACAAAATTACTGCTGCTTTATATGAATAATCCTGACTCCTAGGAGCGGTTTAGTGTTGTAAAATGGCCAGATCTCCCTCCCACTCACAGTAGCTCATCCACAGTGATGGGCATGTGAGATGTAATGGATGATCTGACCAGAATACTGAAGATCTTCTGGGATAGAGTGGAAACATCATCGCTCATAATAAAAATGTGAGATGTGATGGCCTATTCGGTATGAATATGGATCCACTTGCTCCCCTTCCAGATGGAATTCTGATATCGTATGTCCCCCAGGCCTATTTGGTAAAGGCTGTGAAGAGTGGGAGATCGAGTTTGGCAATCCTGCCTAATAAATCTAGTTTGCGATTGTGCATATAGAAAAGAGCAGGCAAATTATCATATGCCTGGGAACTGGCCGTGCGTCTGGAGGTTGCTATGTTACCAGCGACGCCTAGATGCAGGTCTTTACGTCACTTCCGGTCAGCCCGACCCATGCGATTACAACTTCCGGTCCGGTGGAACGCATGGGAGCGGCGTGCGTTCCATTTGCAGCAACATGCACCACAATGGATACGGACAGGTGAGGTAGGTAATTAGGGGGGGGGGGGTACACTAACCGGAAGGTGAGGTATATAAGGATGAGGATAACAACTGTTGAGTGCTCACCCAAATCATTGCTGTTTGTGGTGAGACACTGGCTGCCATGGGACACTTCCCATTGTACAGCATGGATAGGAACAACTGAATATCCTGAGTGAAGACACGAGGCCAAAACCACCTTGATCTTTAGTAAGTAACCTGAGCCTGCTGATGATTATTTCATATGCGGTACTCAGTAATATATGTGACCTGTATTTAGTGTATGTTTGTGATTTTATTTCCAGCTGCCCTTGAATACATGTGTGAAGTCCCCTGATGATGTCTCAAAAGAAAGACAGAAACATGGCATGTAGGGCTTTGTAATTAGGGCCATATAGAACACTAGACCCATACTGAGGGAAAGGTTCGGTGTGGGGTCGCCCCTGTCGGGGCGGGTGCTCCATGTGTGATAGGTAGGCGCTGCTTGTAGCCCCTGACCCCTAATGAGGTAGGAAAGGCAGAATAGGGCCTATTAGGAGTTATCTGCAGTGCCAATACGGACGCAAGCACCCTGGTCACACTGGTACTATTCAAGACCAGGAAATTTCTCCATTGAATGTGGATCCCACAGAATGGGGTAAGATCCACCCTCTTTTCATGCATTTGAAGTGGTATATTGGAGATATTGTTGTTGTCCATCACCTTACAGAAACCATTATTTTAAATGATTTAGTAAATGTTATGTTTTAAAGTAATCCCAGTTTACAAAATGAATCTGATATTCATTTTACCAGTGTCATGAAGTACAATATGTGACGAAAAAACAATCTCAGAACGGCCTGGATAAGTCAAAGCGTTTTAAAGTTATCAGCACTTAAAGGGACTCTGGTCAGATTTTCAAAAAATGGCCTGGTCCTAAGGTGTAAAAAGGCTGTGTCCTTAAGGGGTTAAGGGTCTGATCTTCTGAACAGTTCCTTCTCAAACGTTTCATTTGGCTAAAAGGAATATTCCTTTTCCATTTCAGGTAATGACCGCTAGTAAAATCAAGAAAACTGTTAGCATCCACTTTCTTAAAGAAAGTTTTTGTCTTGATGGTATTATTAGTGGAGTTAAGGTTAATATCTAAAAATATAGCTTCTGACGGATGTTGTTCAATGCTAAAAGATAGGCCCCAATTGTTAGTGTTAAGAACATTAAAAAAAGAGAAAAGTTCAATATCAGTGCCCTCCCAGATAAAAATGATGTTGTCAATTTAGCAACGATAAAATCTAATCTTAGGGTAGTGTAAAAGATTATGAATTTCTTCAAAAAGGCCCATAAGGAGATTAGCGTAGGATGCGCAAATTTCGTCCCCATCGCGGTCCCTTTCTGTTGAATATAAAATTTATCATTAAAAGTAAAATAGTTATGATGAAGAATAAAATCAATCCCCTTGCAGATAAATTCTTTTTGTACATTTGGTAATGTCAGGTCTTCTTCCAAAAAATGTTTGACTGCCATTAAGCCTAGGTCGTGTCTAATGTTACTATATAACGAGGTCACGTCAAGGGTGACCCAAATATAGTTATCTTGCCACTGTTCTTGAGAAGATTAATTAAGTGGGAAGAATCTCTTAGGTAGGATGGCAGTAGTTGGACATATTTTTGGAGGAAGGAGTCAACGTAAGCTGAGAGATTAGTGGTGAGGGAATCAATTCCTGATATAATAGGTCTGCCCGGGGGTTCTTATCATTTTTATGGATCTTGGGTAAGAAATAAAAAATAGCGGTGGCGGGCTGGAAAGGGATAAGGAATTGTTTTTCTTTTTTGTCTATGATCCCAGAGACATAACCTTGTTCAATCAATGATGTAAGGGACTTTTTGAAAACATCTGTTGGGTCACCATCCAGGGTTCTGTAGTAATCCGGGTCTGTAAGTATTTTATTTGCTTCTTTAAGGTAATATTCAGTATCCATAATTACGACTCCCCACTTTTTTTTATTTTTATTTATTTATTTATATATATATATATATATTCTTTCCACTGATAATTTATAATTTTTCCCCACTGTTAGGGCTTTCTATGGATGCCTGCTTGGGCTTCTACTGTATTTATTTACAAATTTACCTACTTTTTTACATATTCTTATTATACTATATTGTCCTTTTATTATTTACTGTTGATCATATTTATTATTTTGTGATCCTTCCATCTTTCAGTGATGTCCAGTATCGATTTGTCTTATTTTATATATTATTTTCTCTTTTCTCTATATATGGAAATGTTCTTATATCTGCCGTTAGATTTTTTTTTTTGAATTTGTACTTTTCCCTTCCAGATTGTATTATTGTCACTCTAGGAGCTTCTACTCATTCCAACATATCCCTTTTAGTTTTCATTTGTATTTGCGTCCCATTCATATTATTTCCCACCCCACCCCCTTCTTCTAATTGTGGCCCAAACTGTCGGAAATCACGATTAGTTTAGGTGGAACGCATTGTCGACCGATGCGTTCCATATACCGGAACTTCCGGCCAATGCGTGCCATATATCGGAACCATTATTCTCGTCCTTATTACAATTGATATTAGTCCCCCCTCCGGCCATTAGGATTCCATATGCTTATTACCACTTCCATTCACCTACAATTCACTGACATCACCAGCTCCCTCTGTTCACTCTGTGACCGCGATTTGGAACGCACTTCCGGTTGGTGCGTTCCACAGACCGGAAGTCCATTCTCCGCCCATTTATATCCAGCCCGATATCCCTTTTGGCCCCTATACCATTCAAATTAGGGCTAATTTAGGAATATACTGATGTATAATTAATGTATCATGTTCAGTATGTTTTTGCTTCTTTTGTATCTAATTGTATTTAGCTTCTCTATATGTAACTAGTGATGTCACTTCCGGAAATGACACTGACGATCTTTCTGGCGCCAAACACGCCCCCTTTTTTGATTTGGATCTGCTATATCTAGATGTTTGTTTGTTCTAATACCTTGTATAAGCCTATTACTTGCTCTGCTCCTGAGGAAGGGGTTTGTCTATCCCCGAAACGCGTTGAGCCCACCTGACCTATTTATCTATTAAAGTATTATACCAGAAGTTCCTAGTCGTGGACTGCCGTATCTTTCAACCATTCTACAAGCGAGCCAGGCGAGGGAGGTGGTTGTTTTGGGTGTCTTGAGTTTTATCCCTTTACACCCCTCCCTGGTGAAGTGAGTTTCGGTGTTTACCACCTTTTATATATTTTTATGTGTTTCATCTGATATTATACACCAGCTGTTTTATGGCTTTATTATATGATTACTGAGCATTGCAATGCCCCCCTCCTTTATTTTAGTAAGGGGCCCCTATCTACTATTTATTAGTTTTTATCTATTTCTTATATCGATTCCATTTTACATATATATCTATATATATATTTATTCATCTATAACCCCTATTATTGGTGTACATCTTATTTAAGTATATACAATATCTTATTAGCAGTTAGGCGCCACGTGGTGATTTTTTACTTTTGATTTACTCCAGTATTACTATAATCGCATTCCTGCATATAGTCCATCACCTAGGCTGCCCTGCTTTGGGTCTATTACCTTACTGTTCAGTGCAACCTGAACTCTATCCTACCTTCTCCTCCACTTTGGTCTTTACCTCTGGCGCCCTGTGTGTTTATCCCATATCTCCTATCTCAGGAGTACAGGATTGACCCTCTTATTTTCTCCCCTTAGCTGGATTATTGCCATACGGGAAGAGTGTCGTTGGTCAGTGTTTTACATCAGTATTTGATCAGAATTTGTAAGCCAAAAGCAGGAGTGCACCCAATATAGAGTTGAGATGCAAATAATTCCATTACATTTTATATCTGGACCCATTCCTGTTTTTGGCTTACAATTACTGATCAAATACTGATGCAAAACACTGACAAAATACTGACCATCTGAAAGAGGCTTTATGGGTGCTCAAAACAAGATTTTTTTTCTTTGTCTTATGTTCCTCTGCCAGATCAAGCCACTTTTTTCACGGCCACTGCTGCTGCCATTACCTTCCCCACTCTGTCATGGGGCCACTATTGTCACGGTTACTGCCATTGCTGCTGCCAGCACAGTCCCCACTCTATCATGGGGCCACTACTTCCATTGCTGCTGCCACCGTCCCCACTCTGTAATGGGGCCACTACTTGAATCTTGGGTCACTGCACGGTTAAGTCCACAGCAATAAATTAGACCTGACGATTTTATTGACCTGTAATACTGGCGCACAGTAATTCCATAGCTAACAGAAGGGATTAGCTATGAATCTTGGTGCCCTGCACAGGGATGTAGATGGCGATAAATTACAACTGGCTGTAATACTGATGGCACAGTACCTACAGAATGGATTAACTATGAATGTAGGTGCGCTAGAATGTAATGCACATGGCGATACCTGCTCTGTGAACTCTCCCTTCACTGTCCCTGCAGTTTAAGTTCCAAACCTTCACACTGAGATTGGGCCACTAAGTAGGGTGCATATGATTAGGCAGAGTGGCCTGGGTATACAAGATTTATTGTGATTCGTGATAAATTATTTGGAAACAAAGTTTTCCAAACTTCACTCATCTCTGTTGTGAACCCTTCTGATTTTCACACAAATCCTAAAAGTAGATTAAGATAACCAAATCAAACAATGAGTCAAAAATAATAGACATGGTCATTTATATTTAGAGGAAAATGATCCAATATTGCATGTCTGTGAGTGGTAAAAGTATGTGAACCTTTACTTTCAGTATCTGGTGTAACCCCCTTGTGCAGCAATAACTGCAACTAAACATTTATAGTAATTGATTTGTTCTGTACTTTGGCTTTTAGTCCATTTCTCTGTATAAAACAGCTTTAATTCTGTTGCGTTGGAGGTTGCCTACCGTTCACTGCTTGCTTCAGGTGCTTCCACAACAGTTCTACTAGATTAATGTCAGGACTTTGACTTGGCCATTCCAAAACCTTAACTTTATTCTTCTTCACCCATATTTTGGTTGAGCGACTTGTGTGCCTAGGGTCATTGTCTTGCTACATGACCCAAGTTCTCCTGAGAATCAGCTCATCGACAGATGTCCTGACATTTTCCTTATGATTTGCTGGTATAATTCAGAATTCATTGTTTCATCAATGATGGCAAGCCATCCTGGCCCAGATACAGCAAAACAAGCTTAAACCATGATACTACCACCATCATGTTTCACAGATGGGATGAGGTTTTTATTCTAAAATGCTGTGTTTTCCTTTTTTCAAACATAAGTGTTTTCATTTACACCAAAAAGATCTATTTTGGGCTCATCCGTCCACAAAACATTGTTCCAATAGCCTTCTGGCTTGTCCAGGTGATCTTAAACTGCAAAAGGGCAGCAATGTTCCTTTTAGAGATGTTGGTATCAAGAACATGGTTTTGTAACCTTTTCCAGCCCGATGAGCATCAACAACTCTTCCTCTGAGGTGCACAGAAATCTCCTTTGTTCGTCCCATGATGCACTTCCACAAACATGGGTTGTGAAGATCCGACTTTGATGGATTCCATTTCTTTAAATAAAACAGTTCACTCTCTCATACCTGATCGTCATCCCATTGAACACATCTGACTCTAATTTTACCTTGCAATTATCTGCTAATCCTAAAGGTTCACATACTTTTGCTACTCATAGATAAGTGACATTGGATTATTTTCCTCAATAAATACATGGGCAAGTCTAATACTTTTAACTCATTTGTTTGATTTGGTTATCTTTATCTAATTTTAGAACTTGTGTGAAAATCTTATATAGTTTTAGGTCAAAATTATGTAGAAATATAGGAAATTCTGAAAGGTTCATAAACTTTTACGTGTCACTACTTTGACTTCCAATATTTCTATATTGGGGCTGTAAATTCATATTTTCTGGGAGAATATTGGTCTATTTTACCTTTCCTGTTACAATATGCCATTCCCCAATTCCTCTATGCTAGTTTCTTATATTTTATGTCCCTGTCAGGGGTATACATACAATAAAGGAGGAAAAGCTGATAGCAGTGTACGCTCCCTCCTTTTTATTGTAGGTTTCCTCTAAGAAATTGTTCCTCCTCTTATTGCCTTATTCATCCAATTCTTAATAGTAGGTATGGGTGGTAAGAGCCTTGGACTGGATTCCCAAGAAATGGTTTGACACCAGACATTGGAAGAAGAACCTAAGTGGGGCATCTCCTTTTCATGAGCTCCATGAGCTTACACTTGCTCCCACTACTCAACATTTTTTTGCCTACACATCATCTTCCTGTGTGATAGCCAATATCTGCGTCAAAGTTTTTTCTGTGTTACTGGTTGTCAGACCTCTCAATATGACCTTCATGGGACCAGAACTAATGTTTTTTGTGTCAAGTTCTGTGGGCATCTAATACCTGCAGTTACGAATACTTTTGCTTGACTATCTCATTGCATTAGGCATGAGCACAAATTATGAATAGGCTCTTGAACTGTGGCTATATGTCACTCTCTTATTATTTCTGTGTTCTTTTTAGTTGGTTTTGTGGGAAGAGATTTAGCAAAACCTGTAAATTCTACATTTAAATCTCGTCTTTTTCTGAGTTCAGTTGTACACAGAGGCTGTCTTATCAGTGATTGATAGCCATCTCTATGCTAGCGTGTAAACATAGCCACTCGTCACTGATAAGACCACCACCATGCACATCTATCAGTGGCTGACAGTTAACTCTGTGTACACACTTATGGCTCATGCTCATGAACGTATTTTTTCCGTATCCTTGGCGTTTTTTGTGTGGCCCACTTGCGGCCTGCAAGTTTGTTCCACAAAAAATATGATTAGGTCCTCCTACTCTTTAACATGCTGCCTGCAGACTACACTGCATTTCACGCTTACAAGTTCTCTTTAAAGGGGTTTTCCAACATTTTTATTCTGATGACCTATCTTCAGGATAGATCATCAGTATCTGATCGGTGGGGTCTGACATGGGACCACTGCTGATCAGCTGTTCAAGAAGGTAGCAGCGCTTCTGTGAGCACTGCGGCATTCTCGCTGCTTTTCTTAGTGAAGTCACGTTCATCATTCACGTGGTCTAGGAGCAGCTCCGCCGCATTCAAGTGAGTGCATTACCAAACACAGCCACTATACAATGTACAGCACTGTGCTTGGCGAGCTTTGAGAAAGCAGCGGCGCCCACAGGAACACCAGTGCCTTCTCAAACAGGTGATTGGTGGGGTTCCAGGTGTCAAACCCCCACCGATCAGGTACTGATTACCTATCCCAAGGAAGGGTCATCAATATTAAAATATCGGGAAACCCTTTTAAGCATAGAAGTAAAGTGATTTATTTTTGAATAGCTGTGGATTTTTGGTGTCTATGCTAGAACTTTCTTCATATATTGTAAAGTCATTCTTTTAAAGTAAATTAGAACTTCAGTCAGCAGTGCACATTCACAAGTCTTCTAGTTAGCACCTGGAAAAGTTACTTTCACAAACACTCTGACAAGTTGCAGGCGCCAAAATTGCAGGCTTAATTCTCAAGCTCTCTTCTGGAATGCTTGCTATTGTTAGAATCATAAGTAAAGCAAGATCTTAATAACTTGTTTTTTAAGGAGGATATACACTCACCTAAAGAATTATTAGGAACACCATACTAATACGGTGTTGGACCCCCTTTTGCTTTCAGAACTGGCTTAATTCTACGTGGCATTGATTCAACAAGGTGCTGATAGCATTCTTTAGAAATGTTGGCCCATATTGATAGGATAGCATCTTGCAGTTGATGGAGATTTGAGGGATGCACATCAGGGCACGAAGCTCCCGTTCCACCACATCCCAAAGATGCTCTATTGGGTTGAGATCTGGTGACTGTGGGGGCCATTTTAGTACCGTGAACTCATTGTCATGTTCAAGAAACCAATTTGAAATGATTCGAGCTTTGTGACATGGTGCATTATCCTGCTGGAAGTAGCCATCAGAGGATGGATACATGTTCTCATTCTGTTTACGCCAAATTCGGACTCTACCATTTGAATGTCTCAACAGAAATCGAAACTCATCAGACCAGGCAACATTTTTCCAGTCTTCAACAGTCCAATTTTGGTGAGCTCGTGCAAATTGTAGCCTCTTTTTCCTATTTGTAGTGGCGATGAGTGGTACCCGGTGGGGTCTTCTGCTGTTGTAGCCCATCCGCCTCAAGGTTGTGCGTGTTGTGGCTGCACAAATGCTTTGCTGCATACCTCGGTTGTAACGAGTGGTTATTTCAGTCAACGTTGCTCTTCTATCAGCTTGAATCAGTCGGCCCATTCTCCTCTGACCTCTAGCATCCACAAGGCATTTTTGCCCACAGGACTGCCGCATACTGGATGTTTTTCCCTTTTCACACCATTCTTTGTAAACCCTAGAAATGGTTGTGCGTGAAAATCCCAGTAACTGAGCAGATTGTGAAATACTCAGATCGGCCCGTCTGGCACCAACAACCATGCCACGCCCAAAATTGCTTAAATCACCTTTCTTTCCCATTCTGACATTCAGTTTGGAGTTCAGGAAATTGTCTTGACCAGGACCACACCCCTAAATGCATTGAAGCAACTGCCATGTGATTGGTTGACTAGATAATTGCATTAATGAGAAATAGAACAGGTGTTCCTAATAATTCTTTAGGTGAGTGTATATCGCTCTGGTAGCTAGGGTAAGTAGAACTTCTGTGTTTATTCACACACGAGACAAGTTCACAAAACAAAACATCACTTTGCAATCTTGGGGTTAATTCACACACAATGGCAAGTTCATACAGAAAAAATCACCTTGTTGCCAGTTCTGCCTCCAGCAGTCCATAGCAGGCTTTAGGGGGCCTGTTTCCCCGACACACGGGTCTCATCCCCCCAGCCTGGCACAAGCCTCAGATCCCAGCACAGATATTGTCTTTTAAGGACAGCCAGGTGCTGCCAAAACCCAGACGGGAACTTAAAATCCAGTCCGGTGTTTCACCCCACCTGGCTGCAAATCAGCCCAGCAGCACATGCTGGGAGGAAAATACCTTTTTTTCCCAGACCATCCCCTTCACTGTGTCACTATATATATATATATATATATATATATAGGGGTCATTTATTATACTGAAATATGGCGTATTTCAGGCGCAGATGGCGGCACAATGAATAGTTTTAGTATGGCTGTGGAAAATAAAAGCAGAGAAAACAAGTAGCATACTATTTATTTCTTTAGATTCCGTATGAAAGACAAGATTAGCCCCATTTAGGAGATAATTCTCATGTAGATCTGCTGCTCATCCACAGCAGCTCTGCAGCAAAAATCCAAGGGTTAGCCTCAAATTTCTGCCATTGAAATGTGATTAGGTTTTAAACCATCATGTGAACATAACTTTACACCTCAGCATGTCCGTGCAATGTGCTTTAACATTAGATACCATCCAGGCTTCTAATTATTTTTTCGCGACCCAAAGACTTCTGCACCCTATTAGGCTTTGGTTCTAATTCATGAATGCTTAAGAATCGAGTTAATACCCCAATGGCTCTGACTAGGGTACCAACAATATTAACAGGGGAACTTCTAGTCTTTTACTGCCTCAGACTAAAATGAAAAGGTTTATCGCTTGAAAATGATTCTATATTTTTCAAACCAACAACTGGATCTGCATAGTTTTGGAATTGCATGTAATTATAAAGCTAGCATAGCCACTTTTATTCAATAGAATCTATCTGTATAGCACCAATTGCTGTTTGTTCTTTTTCTTATTTCTCTGTCCACCTCATTAACACCAATGAGGTGGTCGCACATATTCAGTTCTATCCTTCAACTGCCAGCAGCATCTGCAGAAAGAACACACCCCTGAGCTGTTATATAGAGAAAGCTGTGACAGAAAAGACATGCACCCTGAGAAAAAACATGTCTCTTGGAAAGGACAAAAGGACACACAAGCTGCCAGCCTGAAATTAATCTAGCAGAGCAATTGGAACAATGAATGCAGAGATCTCTGGATCCATGTGTACAGGGCTGGTTCTAGCTTTGCAAGTAAAAGATTCAATAAAACATGTCATTTATACATTATTTTTGCTTTTTAGCAGCCTCATGAATACCTATCGGTACAGGGAGGAGTAGTTATCAGTAGAGATAAGCGAATTTCTCAAAAATTTGATTCGGCTGGCTCGCCGAATTTTCAGAAAAGTTTTGATTCAAAACTAATTTATTCGCGGCAAATCGCGTTAAAAAACAGCTATTTCCTGGCTGCAGAGAGCCTGTATAGTGGTGTACAACACTGTGCCTTGCAGTAACACGCATAGGGAGTCTGCTGTGGTAGTGAAACAATACTGTCAGTATGACATGCAGATGACAGGCGTCGCTCTTAGAATAACTGCACACTTCACTTATTGGGGCAGTTACGGGGCCAAAACTGACCAAATAACTGAAGTATGAACTCAGCCTTACAGGTCGATGTTAGCGCCAAGTATAAAGAACCCTGCAGAGGCCCAAGATCATACTGTAGCATGACAGAGCGCACTCCTTTTACACTGTCGTCAGCTGATTCCACATAGATGTCTGCAGAACCTGTTCTATTAAACACTTATACAAGTAGAGCCCCCCTGACAGAGGGGAGAGGGTGTCAGCAGTAAGTTTGTGTTGACGTCACTGATTATTTTGCCCTTCCTCTGATCCGTCAGAACAATAACTCCCCAAAAAACAGATCCTGGCTGTTGAGCATCTGCCTTCACTCGGTCAGCATTTGGTCAGTAATCCATCAGTATTGCTAAAGCCCCCCCAAAAATCAGGAGTGGATCCAAAACAGAGATGACACGTGAATGGAATATTTGCATGTCTTCTGTGTTTTGTACCCACTCCTGCTTTTGGCTACCAAATCATATGCCAATTCTGATGGGACCATACAGGCCTTACAGCTGCTACAGGATCCGTTGCTGCTACAGGATCCATTGTGCGTCTCATTTTTCCTTCCTTCTGACAGATCAGAAGAAGGGTCAAATAAATGATGATCTCAACCAGGCCAAAAAGGCAAACTAGTGGCCCAGTCATGGAGTGGGGTGGGTGGGAGAACACCTTGAGAAGTCCATAGAGTGGCCCAATGACAGTGTTGAGGTAGCAGCAGCATGAAGAGACCAGACAGTGGCCCAGAGACAGAGTTGTGAGTTTGCAGGAGCATGAGGAGACCACAGAGTGGCCCAGTGACATAGTGTGGAGGTAGCAGCAGCATGAGGAGACCACAGAGTGGTAAAGTGGCAGCAGCATGAGGAGACCATAGAGTGGTAAAGTGGCAGCAGCATGAGGAGGCCACAGAGTGGTAAAGTGGCAGCAGCATGAGGAGACCACAGAGTGGCCCAGAGAAACAGTTGTGAGTTTGCAGGGGCATGAGGAGACCACAGAGTGGCCCAGTAACATAGTGTGAGGTAGCAGCAGCATGAGGAGACCACAGAGTGGTGATTTGGCAGCAGCATGAGGAGACCACAGAATGGCAAAGTGGCATCAGCATAAGGAGACCACAGAGTGGCCCAGAGACAGAGTTGTGAGTTTGCAGGAGCATGAGGAGACCACATAGTGGCCCATTGACATGGTGTTGAGGTAGCAGCAGCATGAGGAGACCACAGAGTGGTGATTTGGCAGCAGCATGAGGAGACCACAGAGTGGTGAAGTGACAGCAGCAACATGAGGAGGCCACAGACTGGCAAGGTGACATAGTCTGGAGGTGGCAGCAGCATGAGGAGACCACAGAGTGGCAAGGTGACATAGTGTGGAGGTGGCAGCAGCATGAGAAGGCCACAGAGTGACACAATGACAAAGTGTGGAGGTGGCAACAGTATGAGGAGACCACAGAGTGGCACAATGACAGAGTATGGAGGTGGAAGCAGCAACATCAGGAGACCACAGAGGGGCAGAATGATCCGCTGATGATGGTAGCTGTAAGAAGGAGCACTTGGCATCAAATGTATGGCATCAGGCGATGGCAGCATCAGAATAGTAGCTAAGGCAGGTAGCCAGAAGAAACCAGTCTCTTTTGTCAAGGTTTGGGTGAGGCAGCATGGATGATCTAATCTGATGCATCAGGCATTAGTGGGTGGAAATCCTGGCTGATCCATGCCTGAGTTATCTTGACAAAGGTCAGTCTCTCCACATTTTGGGTGGATAGGCGAGTTCTCCTTTGGGTAACTATAAAACACCTGCTCTGATGCAACACTACTGGCAGGGCAGGACAGCTTTTCCAGGGCAAACTCAGCCAGTTTGGCTGCCCAGTAACCCCGCGGATCTTCAATGTGGGGTGGCAGGATGCTGTCCAAGTATGCCACCACCTGCTGGTTAAGGTTCTGCTCCATATCTAGCTGCTGCTGGTGAGTAGTTTCTTCACTAAGCGGGTGAAAGCTGTTCATCAGCGAATTAGACTCAAGTTGCTGCTGATGGGGCTGGTACTGCTCCTACTCCCCCACCCTGCCACAGCAGCCATGGAAGTGGAACAAGAATGCAGAGGGCCCTCCCAGTTAGAGGATGGATGATGGCGCAGATAGGCAGCCGCCAAGTGACTACATAGGATGTCTCTATAGTAGTTCAGTTTGTCCTCCCTCTCAGCGGGTGTAAAAAAGGCCCCCATTTTGGACTGCTACCAAGGGTCTAACATGGTCGAGAGCCAGTATTCATCCCTCTGCCGAATGGTGAAAATTCGGCTGTCACTACACATTCAACTGAGCATGCATTGGGCCATTTGCGCAAGTGACTCGGAGGGACTCCCTGCCTTCATCTCCACTGCATACTGCCACTTTGTGTCTGGGTCCTCTACCTCCTCTTCCTCATCTCCCTATTGCTCCTCCGGCTGTTCCTGCTCCTCCTCTCCTGTCACCTGTGTAGAAAAACCACCCATTTCGCTACACATTGCTTGTGCTCCAATGTCCTCTTCTTTGTCCAGTTCAGCCCCCACAGGGCTGTAGGCGCCATGTCTCCAGTCCCCTGACCAGCCAGATTTACCAGCATCTTTTCCAGGACATGAGTCAGTGGAATGACATTGTTCATATCGTAGTCCTGGTGACTGACAAATAAAGTGGCCTCCTCAAAGGGCACGAGCAAACGGCAGGTATCACGCATGAGCTGCCACTGGCTATCATCAAAGTTACACAGGGGAGTGTTGCCTGTATCATCAAGAAATCGTTTATTGCCTTTCTCTGTTCGTATAGTCGGTCCAACTTATGGAGAATGGAATTCCAACGGGTGGAAACATCGCATATCAGCCTATGTTGGGGGATGCCATTCTGCTGCTGCAGCTCAAGGAGGGTGTGCTTTGCGGTGTACAAGTGGCTGAAGTACATGCAAAGTTTCCTGGCCATTTTCAGGATGCCTGCAGCATTGATGCTCCGTGGGCTGTACACTAAGGCAGAGTGGCCTGGATATACCTGATTTATAGCGATTTGTGACAAATTAATTCGGAACAAGTCAAATTTCTTGGTGAACTTTGGCAAAGTTGCCGAATCGAACTTTTCAAAACTTCGCTCATCTCTAATTATAACTATGGATGTCGGTAAAGGGTTGTTATTCGAACATAGCACCCATGACATAACTTGTGGATTTCTTTCTACAGCAGAATTGCATGCCCCTGTAATATAGTGTGTGATGTAAATTATAATTCCGCAGCACATCAGTTTATACTGCAGATTAAAGATGAGATAACTGAATTATGTGAATCAATTTGTCCATCACAGTTTTTGAGCAACAAGGGACTGCCCCCACTCCTAAAGATGCTCTCGTTTGATTGACAAGGCCAGAC
Organism: Bufo bufo; assembly: GCF_905171765.1. Classification (NCBI taxonomy): domain Eukaryota; kingdom Metazoa; phylum Chordata; class Amphibia; order Anura; family Bufonidae; genus Bufo; species Bufo bufo. Next base: position 122,804,479 of record NC_053392.1, read on the forward strand.
ATCTCACTCAGCCCTGTAAATCTTACATCTGCCCCACTGCTCTAAGTAGCGGTGTAAGTGTAAAAGGCAAAGACAAAAAAGCTACTCAGCGAATAAAATCCAATAGTGCTTTATTTCTTCACTTTAAAAAGATACAGTACAAATTTCCATTAATTTCCGATGAGTTTCATAGTTATAGAAGGACATCCATTTAACGTAAGTGCAAAGGCTCTGCTGCTGCTACCGAAGCAGCCACTGTGCAAGCATCACTTCAGTTCTAAGTAGTGGCGCATGCACCATCAATGCAAGTGTGAGATGGTCCAGACCTGTCAATCAAGTTGGAGCGGGAGCCTCTTGAGCAGCGGGGACAACCCCTCTCTGCTCAAGAACTCTGTCTGATGAATGAATTGATTTGTACGAATCGATTTGCTCATCTCTACTGCATATTTCTGTTACAGATTTTACTTTTGCAATGCAGAGGGTGAAATCTTTGGCAAATCCGCTGCCAAATCTATGTTCAAATTTGCATGTAACTCATGCAGATTTTGAAGCTGATTTATGTCATTATGTCAGTAAATTTTCTGTAAAATGTCATACGTTGCTATAACCTTATAGTCTATAGCCTATATGCCATTTCATACCATCAATGCAGACCACACCGTTGGTTTGGGCATGGTGGGTTGGGGGGCCTTCCCATGCCAAACAACCAATCCCGTTTCCTATACTGTAAGGAGTCCTTGCTCTTTTCTATGGAGGCACAGTTTCCCCCTTTCAGAGGCTGCTCTCAGCTGTGCTGTAAGGAGAGTCTGTTCTTTTCTATGGAGACCTTTAGCAAGCACTCTGAGATGAAGGGAGAGGATACTCCCTTCTTTGAGATTGATGCTGCTGGGTCTCAAACCTGCAACCTGCTGTATGGGAGGAAGAAACCTTACTAGTTAAGCCACAAGCTAAACTGTAGTCAATGAAAGGATTTTCTCTGGCTAAACACATCAATAGTATTCTATATATATATATATATATATATATATATATATATATATATATAGATATACACACACACACACACATATATATACACATATATATACACAGTATATATATATATATATATATATTCTGACCTTTGCTATGGGGCCACATGATTTCTGTGGATGCTCCTGGATGAATAATTACATTTGATGTGAAGCTGTGCAATGCATGCCAGTGCTATATAAAGACTATAACATAGTTATATATCTGTCCCCATCTCTTTCTGCTTATTTGAATATCTTGCTCCATAAACGTCAGTTTTACAGGCCTCAGCATTTGAGTACTTTAGGAGCCTCTAACACTCTTGGGAACTGAGTCAGCACTTTCCTTCGAAATGCAGATTTGTGGGATATTCATTCTTTTCTATAGCTTTTACTTCCGACACAGTTCTTCCAAGTATTGTTCCCTTCCTCATTGAATTCCTACTGTCATCACATTACTAATAAGCAGGGTAATGCCTGGAGCTGTGACGGGTCAGATATTTTGCAAATCCAGACATCCGCTATATAGTGAGGAACAGACACTAAAAATTTCCTTCATGGACAGACTCTTCCTCGCCAACGCTCATTTCCTGTTTATCATTAACTGAGTTAATTAAAAGGATTTAAATGAGCCAATATTTATCACAGCAGCATTTCTAATCTATCTGCTGAGAATTCTGGGTAAGCAGACAGCAAACACAGGGCCCGATGCTTTATAGAGATTAATGACTGTATACTGTATATACACATACAGTCCCATATGTTGCTAATGGAAATAATAATATATGTAAATAAATGGACAAGAGATTCAGTTTAGAGAAGGATTTGTATCAAAATCATAACATAAATGAAACATCTAAGCTTTTTTATTTTGCTAGTTCAATGGCTAAACAAAAAAGGCATACATTAAATAATAAAAGTTGCCATACGCATCTGTAATGGCACGATTTAATAACATCTGACCCCACCAGATGTCTGACAACTCCTTAACCCCTTAAGGTCTCAGCCCTATTTCACCTTAAGGACTTGGCCATTTTCTGCAAATCTGACCAGTGTCACTTTAAGTGCTGATAACTTTAAATGCTTTGACTTATCTAGGCCATTCTGAGATTGTTTTTTCGTCACATATTGTACTTCATGTCACTGGTAAAATGAAATCAAAATAATTCATTTTTATTTATAAAAAAATACCAAATTTACCAAACATTTGTAAAAAAAAATTCCAAGTCTAAATTTCTCTACCTCTATAATACATAGTAATACCTCCAAAAATAGTTATGACTTTACATTCCCCATATGCCTACTTCATGTTTGGATCATTTTGGGAATGATATTATATTTTTTGGGGATGTTACAAGGCTTAGAAGTTTAGAAGCAAATCTTGAAATTTTTCAGAAATTTTCAAAAACCCAATTTTTAGGGACCAGTTCAGGTCTGAAATCACTTTGCGAGGCTTACATAATAGAAACCACCCAAAAATCACCTCATTCTATAAACTACACCCCTCAAGGTATTCAAAACTGATTTTACAAACTTTGTTAACCCTTTAAGTGTTCCACAAGAATTAATGGAAAATAGAGATACAATTTCAAAATTTCACTTTTTTGGCAGATTTTCCATTTTAATAATTTTTTTCCAGTTACAAAGCAAGGGTTAACAGCCAAACCAAACTCAATATTTATGACCCTGATTCTGTAGTTTACAGAAACATCCCATATGTGGTCGTAAACCGCTGTACGGGCACACGGCAGGGCGCAGAAGGAAAGGAATGCTATACGGTTTTTGGAAGGCAGGTTTCGCTGGACTGGTTTTTTTGACACCATGTCCCATTTGAAGCCCCCCTGAGGCAACCCTAGAGTAGAAACTCCATAAAAGTGACCCCATCTAAGAAACTACACCCCTCAAGGTATTCAAAACAGATTTTACAAACATCATTAACCCTTTAGGTGTTCCACAAGAGTTATTGGCAAATGGAGATGAAATTTCAGAATTTCTATTTTTTGGCAAATTTTCCATTTTAATCCATTTTTCCCAGTAACAAAGCAAGGGTTAACAGCCAAAAAAAACCTCTATTTATGGACCTGATTCTGTAGTTTACAGAAACAGCCCATGTGTGGTCGTAAACTGCTGTACGGGCACACGGCAGGGCGCAGAAGGAAAGGAATGCCATACGGTTTTTGGAAGGCAGATTTTGCTAGACTGTTTTTTTTTACACCATATCCCATTTGAAGCCCCCCTGATGCGCCCCTAGAGTAGAAACTCCAAAAAAGTGACCCCATTTTAGAAACTACGGGAAAGGGTGGCAGTATTGTTGGTACTAGTTTAGGGTACATATGATTTTTGGTTGCTCTATATTACACTTTTTGTGAGGCAAGGTAACAAGAAATAGCTGTTTTGGCACCGTTTTTATTTTTTGTTATTTACAACATTCATCTGACAGGTTAGAGCATGTGATATTTTTATAGCCAAGGTTGTCACGGATGCGGCGATACCTAATATGTATACTTTTTTTTTATTTATGTAAGTCTTACACAATGATTTCTTTTTTGAAAAAAAAAAATCATGTTTTAGTGTTTCCATAGTCTGAGAGCCATCATTTTTTCAAATAAGTTTTTGGGTGATTACCTTGGGTAGGGTATGATTTTTGCGGGATGAGATGACGGTTTTATTGGCACTATTTTGGGGTGCATGTGACTTTTTGATCGCTTGCTATTACACTTTCTGTGATGTAAGGTGACAAAAAATGGCTTTTCTTACACTGTTTTTATTTTTTTTACGGTATTCACCCGAGGGGTTAGGTCATGTGATATTTTTATAGAGCAAGTTATTACGGACGCTGCGATACCTAATATGTATACTTTTTTTTTTATTTATGTAAGTTTTACACAATGATTTCTTTTTTTAAACAAAAAAAATCATGTTTTAGTGTTTCCATAGTCTGAGAGCCATAATTTTTTCAGTTTTTTGGCGATTACCTTGGGTAGGGTATGATTTTTGCGGGATGAGATGACAGTTTTATTGGCACTACTTTGGAGTGCGTGTGACTTTTTGATCGCTTGCTATTACACTTTTTGTGATGTAAGGTGACAAAAAATTGCTTTTTTTACACCGTTTTTATTTTTATTTTTTTACGGTATTCTCCTGAGGGGTTAGGTCATGTGATATTTTTATAGAGCAAGTTATTACGAACGCTGCGATACCTAATATGTATACTTTTTTTTGTATTTATGTAAGTTTTACACAATGATTTCTTTTTTTAAACAAAATGATTTTTGCGGGATGAGATGACGGTTTTATTGGCACTATTTTGGGGTGCGTGTGACTTTTTGATCGCTTGCTATTACACTTTTTGTGATGTAAGGTGACAAAAAATGGTTTATTTAGCAGTTTTTATTTAAATTTTTTTATCTGAGGGGTTATAACGTTCATGTGATATTTTTATAGAGCCGGTCGATACGGACGCGGCGATACCTAATATGTATACTTTTTTTTATTTATGTAAGTTTTACACAATAATATCATTTTTGAAACAAAAAAAAAATCATGTTCTAGTGTCTCCATATTCTGAGAGCCATAGTTTTTTCAGTTTTTGGGCAATTATCTTAAGTAGGGTCTCATTTTTTGCGGGATGAGATGACGGTTTGATTGGCACTATTTTGGGGTGCATATGACTTTTTGATCCCTTGCTATTACACTTTTTGTGATGTAAGGTGACAAAAAATGGTTTATTTAGCATAGTTTTTATTTTTTATTTTTTAAGTTGTTCATCTGAGGGGTTAGGTCATGTGATATTTTTATAGAGCCGGTCGATACGGACGTGGCGATACCTAATATGTATACTTTTTTTTATTTATGTAAGTTTTACACAATAACAGCTTTTTTAAAACAAATAAAATTATGTTTTAGTGTCTCCATATTCTGAGCCATAGTTTTTTTATTTTTTGGGCGATTGTCTCAGGTAGGGGCTCATTTTTTGCGGGATGAGGTGTCGGTTAGATTGGTACTATTTTGGTGGGCAAACGGATTTTTGATCGCTTGCTGTTGTACTTTTTGTAAAGTAAGGTGACAAAAAGCTGGTTTATTTAGCACAGTTTTTATTTTTTACGGTGTTCATCTGAGGGGTTAGGTCATGTGATATGTTTATAGATCTGGTCGATACGGACGCGGCGATACCTAATATGTCTACTTCCCCCCCCCCCTATTTTTTACCAATTTTTTTTAACTTTATTTGGGGAAAATGACGTTTTTGTTTATTTTTACTTGAAACTTTTAATTTTTTGGGGGGAAAACTTTATTTTTTAAACTTTTTTTTTACTTTATTTTTTGTCCCACTTTGAGACTTCAACTTTTGGGGGTCTAATCCCTTTTACAATGCATTCCAATACTTTTGTATTGGAATGCATTGGCTGTATGAGTAATACAGTGTGTATTACTCATACATCTTCCGGCCTGTGAGATCCAGGGGGCTGGATCTCACAGGCTCGTAACCGGAAGGCAGCGCAGATGCCTAAGGAAGGCATCGCGCTGCCTTCCATGCCATCGGGTCCCCCCTACAGCCACATGGGGACCCGATGGCACCTCCGATCACCGCCGCCGCATAAGGCAAAAGCCGCAAACGCAGGTCTGAATTGACCTGCGGTTTGAGGCGATCGCCAACACGGGGGGGTCACGGGACCCCCCCGAGCGTTGTGACAGGATGCCCGCTGAATTATTTCAGCGGACATCCTGTTCCAATCACCCCCAGCAGCGCCGCAATCTAGTTTTAAACTTAGGACGTACCGGTACGCCCTGAGTCCTTTAAGGACTCGGCAAACATGGTGTACCAGTGCGTCCTAAGTCCTTAAGGGGTTAAAGAGGACCTGTCACAAATTCTGGGTGATCTTTTTATGTAAAGCTATGTATGTTGTCCCATTCTTCTATTATTCCTGACACTCCCCAATCGGTGCTGCCAGTAGAAGACTGTGCAGGGACACATCCCCAACTGGTACCACACAGGTACACAGCAATTCATAACTTCTAGCACTAATAATAAAGGAATGGCACACCATACAGTCTTAAGAATCTCCCGCTACTGCATCTGTTCTGGATAGTGAGACTATTTCAGCTATTAGATCAACTCCTAGCCCTATTACATCCATTAGGCAAGAAAATCCTCAATCCAATAGTGTTGTCCCACTTCAGGATTCAGGAGTCCGTGGATGCCTTTTCTCGAACACATCAAGCAGATGGCCATTTTAGATTGGAGGAGATACACTGAGGGTTTTACAGGAGAACAGGAGAATGCATCCTGCCCTCACAGCTGTGGGTTCTACAGATCCTGGGCTAGTACCTGTTTTCCCAACTCCTGATGAGCAAGAGGAGGAAGACACCTGCCTCTAATAGGTGCCCTGCCAAGGATGGCGACTATGTTTGCATTTATCCATCGTAGTTCTCCAGGCCACCCAAGAATCTCCCCTTCAATACTCTGATATAGATATATTGTTAACACCACTTCCAAGTTGTGTTTATTGCACCTTCCCCTTGTTCTCAGGTTAACCACAAACCTGAGTTGCAGCATTTAACAACTTGTGTCCAGATGAGAACGTTTTACCCACAAAGCCATCTGTGATCCAAATACAAAGCCCTCTGTGCTAAATACCCAAAAATGCCTTCTGTCTTCACGTGCCAAAGCGATCCATGATTTAACCAAAAAGCTGAGTAAAATCTGTCAGTCCATGCAAAGTCTGCTGTGAGTACTGTATTGGAATGTTGATTCCCTCATAATTGCCCAACACTTCAGAGAACCCTGCCTTGCACCTCGAAGTGTATCACCACCAAGAACACCTTGAACCACCATCAAGCAGGAGAGCTCCAAACCTAGGAAGTGCTCCAAAGGGAAGAAAAGGTGGGCCCTATCACTGCAAGGCCCAGGAGAGTAACCACTACCACCATTATTCCTCCTCCTCCTCCTATCCTCTCCCTCTCCAGGGCCTGCAGCATTTGCAGATGACTACGCTGTATTATTATTTTCTACAATAGTCTTCTTCAATGCGATCACTGAAAATCAGAAAATGTTAGGACCCCACAATCAATACTCAAGCCATTAACCCACAAAAATATCTAGAATAATGTAGATGCATATGCAATTATACATATCATCCCTGCTCTTCTCTAATAATGTTTATCTGATCACAGTCGGGAGTCATTTCTCTGCTCAGTGTGGGTCGAATGCAGGTAATTTACAAGTACAGATGGATAAAAGTGGGATTTGCATGGAATGGTTTTGTAGGGGTGGAAGGTAGCTACAATAGGAAAGGTCACCTTTAGAGGCTGATGGGATGATGACAGACACAGGGGAGATGGGAAGCGGGTGGGATATCTAATCTGCATGAAATGTAGCGGTTTGTGTTTTGTGAGATGGTTTCTTGGGATATTCTGCCGCCTGTAGGTGATAAGAAAACATCCGATTGTATTAGCCCAAATGGCCAAATTGTCACCTGCAGTCAAATATGTCTTTGTCTGCAGCTCGCAAGGATTAAGTACATTTTGCAAACAAATTTGCCTGTGCCATTTCAAGCCTGTACGCATTCCTGCCTCCAAGAACTGCAAATCTACTTATCCCATGGAGTAGGATAATGCAGAAAGAGACACTTAGGATAAATTGCTCCTTGAGATGCTGCTCCTTGTAAAGCAGCAATTCAGTTTTTACAAGTAGGCATCATTTACTTGACAAAAGATTTCATCTCACAACGCCTGACCTTGCAATTGGCAGCATCGCTGAACCAGGCGGCATTGTATCTACTGTACACAATGGCAGCATTGCTGTCCGAGGTGCTGAAGTGAATATTGACCTGCTCTTCAGAGGATGAATCACTTAGGGTACCTGCACACGAGTGCCGATTTCAAAACAGAAAATCTGTGCAGTTTTTCCTACAGGTTTTGTATGCATTTCCACACCGGACCCGCATCAAAACACATACGTGCTAGTTGCGGATTTGATGCAGTTTTGCCTCAGATCTTTCTCTTCCATCGAAAAGGGTGAAATCTGCACCAAAAATTGCACAATTCACGTTCTGAGGATTTCTAATTCTGCACGTCAGGTCAGTTTGTGCATGGAAGAAAGAAGGAATGTGTAATGTGATTTGTCTAATTTCATACACTTTGCTGGGACTGTATTACCCTGTGTTTTTTCTTTGCGTAAAAAAAGTGTGGATTCCATATCATATGCAGGTAGCCTTAAAGTCTTAGTAAATAATTGTATTCCTCATAAAATAACTTATTTTCCTAGAACTGTATGTTGCGACAAAAACAACTCCTTGCATCGGCCCCTGCAGGGAAATGTAGTATTAGGCCTCATGCACACGACAGTATTTTGTTTCCGTGTCCGATCAGTTTTTTTTGCGGATAGGATGCGGACCCATTCATTTCAATGTGCTGTCCGCTTCAGTATGTCCGTTCCGTTGCTCCGCAAAAAAAATAGTGCATGTCCTATTTTTTTCTAGTTTGCGGACAAGGATAGGCATTATTACAATGGATCCGCAAAAAAAAAAGATGCCATACGGAACGTCATCCGTTTTTTTTTTTCGGATCCGCAATTTGCGGACCGCAAAACACATACGGTCGTGTGCATGTAGCCTTACACTGGCAATTCAAATGAATGGCCAATCACATAATACATGAATGGCTGCTGCTTGTTAGTAACAGGTTCATGAAGGGGGTTCCCGAGTGAGGAACCCACCATGATATCCATATAAAATGAAGATATTGGGGTTATTTTTTACAGCTCTACGCAGTTTTTCTGGTGCATTTAACCCTTAGGATATCAGATGTTTTTTCGTTTTTGGGTTTTCATTTTTCTTCCCTATCTTCCTAAAGCTATAACTTTTTAATTTTTCCGTTCACATAGATTTATGAGGGCTTATTTTTTGAAGGATAAGTTGTCATTTCTAATGCCACCATTTAATATGGCATACATTGTAGTGGAAAGCTGGAAAAAAAATCCAAATTGGGTCAAATTGGAAAAGAAAAAAAAGCTATTCCTCCATCATTTTACGGGTTTTGTTCCCTTGGTGTTCCATTTGCAGCAACATTGACCTGTGCACTTCATTCTCTGGGTCAGGTTTTTTTTTATGTCTAAATAGTGTAAAAATAAATTTAAACTTTGAGAATTTAGTTTTTTACATCATCATATTCTGACCCCCATAACTTTTTTATAGTTATATCTACTGAGCTGTGTGGGGGCTCATTTTTTGCAGGACAATCTCTAGTTTTATTAATATGGGATTTTGTGAGTGATTTTTTTATCACATTTTATGAAATTTTTTGGGGTAAGAGAAGCCATATTGACCCTTTTTTTCCGTTATGCCATTCACCGTATTGGAAAACTATTTTTATATTTTAATAGTACGGGCATTTCCATTCGCAGTGATACCCATGATGTTTATATTTTTTGTTATTTATGTATTTATTTAAGACTTGCTTGTGTGTGAAATAATGGTCTTTAGTAAATGACCTTTACTGAGTGAAAACAGACATATCCTGCAAGGTCTCTTAAAGGGGGTTTCCAGCCTTATAGCTGTCATTTGCAGGAGTCCTATCCTGTGCCCCTAAACATGAAAAAACTGTTCCTGGATGCTTTTGATCCCTGTAGGGCTAGGAAGCAGCTTGGTCCCATGACCTTTATGGCCAATCACAGGTCTCAGTGGCTTGAATAGTACATCACAACCGTGCCATGGTGTTCTAACCACTGTCACCATTGAAGCCTGGGATTGGCTGCAGTAATCATGGGACCAAGCCACTTCCTCTTCCTGCAGGGACTGGATTAAGGCTACATTCATACAAAAGTGGAAAAACTGCCATTTTCCAACCATTTTTGCTTCCATTTTCTGGCGATCTGACCACTTTTAATGGCCGTTTTGCATCCAGTTTTAACTGCTGTTAAAAACAAATGATTTTCATTTGCTTTTTTTATTTAAATCCCAACCCCAGCAGAATACAGTACATAACACCCCCAATAGTGGCCCCCTGCATTAATAGTGTTCCCCAGGGTGGCCCCCAGCAGTAATAATTTCTCCCATAGTGGTCTCAAGCAGCAATAATGTCCCCCAGAATAAATGACATCACAATAAATAAAATCATGAATGATACTACTTAGCAATTTTTTAAGTGCAATTTTACCATTATATAATGTTTCCCTGACAACGCTACTCAGCGAAGCCTTGAAACCAGTTGGGAGCAGAAAGGGGTCACTGATACGACCTGCATCCAGCACCACATGATACAAAATCAATTACATTTTTATTTTTAGCAATTATTACATATTCTGCTTCTATTTAGTCTTTAGCCAACTTCTAGTTGGCTGAAAGTTGCAGTGCAATATTGCCATAGCTTGGCGCTGGAAAATATGGTAATCACCTTAGGAATCAGAATTAAAGGAGTTGTCCAGGTTTAGACCTGAACCCGAACATATTCCCATTTTCAACCAAGTAGTGCTCCAAGCACCCAAGCTCCAATGCTCTGCCTTGCCCTGCGCTGTATCGCGAAGGGCAAGGGCTGTTTGCTTAGATTTTTACACTGCTAGGCGGAGGCTTCCGCCTAGCAGTGCTGCTAGTGACGTCACCGCCACTTGTAGGCATACTTTAGTGCTGCCCAAGCCGTTTTACAGGCAACACTGCTAGGCAGAAACCTCCGCCTTGCTTTACCCATGGAGAGCCCGGTATGTCACCGGATCTCCAAAACAGCCTTTTCCCTGCACGATACAGCACAGGGCAAAGGAGAGCATCGGAGCATGAAATCAGGGAGGCTGCCTGAAAAATGGGGATTTGTCTAGGTTCAGAGCTAAACCCGGACAACCCCTTTAAATCTCAAGATGTATCATGGGATAGACCAAGGTCAGGGTTGGCAGAATACAAGCAATGTGGGAATGAGTCAAAGGTCAGGGCAAGCAGCGCAGAGTTAATATGAGTAACAGGCACTGGTTAGGTCAGGCAGCGTAGGGTTAATATGGGTAAACAGGGAGCAGTCAGTACTTGGGAAGACAACAGTACACACTACACCTTAGCAAGAACTTAGCAGGATAAAAGACCTATTGCTCATGCATCCTCTGACTGGGAAGCACCCCAGGTTAGCCAGCCATCAGCTGGTGAGGATTAGGACAAGAGAGCTGGAGGCCTACAGGCAGAGAAGAAGAGACCTTGCCAGCAAACAGGCCTCAGCCTGCGTGGAAGGACAGAGCAGATCCGGTAGCCAGAGGAGGTGGGCCCAGCCCGCCGGTTAAGTTTAACAGAGTAGCGCCAGCTCACAGACATGTCAGGGGAGGTTACATGTCCACTTTAAGTATGTATCTCTGCTTTATCTGTATTTTAAAGACTTCTACCTGTAATACCTTTACCATCCAACCTATTCACATTAGGCTGGTATTTAAAGACAGCGCCATGCCAACTCAATATTCAGCTGTAGAAAGCAAAAAACACAAAACTACCATTTTGAAAAGGCCATCAGATATGTCAGTGTAAGTCAGACATTTGCTTGTGGACTTTGCAGACATTTTCTGCATTCAGTCTCCCTCCCACGGCAGACAGCCCTTCAGCTCGGATAGGCTTTTCTGTCATTTGGCTGTTTTTGTTTTTTTCCAAGGCAAGAAAATGCAGGTCATAGAGGTTACAACACTTCCCATTACATGACAGCCTTAGCAGAAAATCTTATCAGACGTCGAAGAAACAAGAGCCAAAAGTACTTGTTCCTTTCAAAATGTAACTGAACAGACTTTGGCAAAGTTACTAGACAAACATCAAAGATTTCCAACATTGTATATCAAAAGGTTTATACAGAGCTCCCTAAATCGTTCTGCATACCACAGAGAAAGAGCTCGTTGTACGCATAGATCTACCATGGAGCATGCCTTGGACATGGTCCTGGATTCTATATACAAGTATACGGCTGAGTGATCTTCCATTTCTTCCTGTTAATATTTACAGCACAATGATGCAGTCTTCTGTCTCATAAATAATTCCCTAGTATCATATACATGTCAAAAATCTCTGTACTCCAGTGTACTAGAGTCAGTACATCAATGTGGAGGATAGGTCACCTGTATCAAAAAGCTGGAATAACCCTTTAACAGCTTCTCTAAGACTTAAAGGGGTTTTCAGGATAGGTCATCAGTATCTGATTGGTGGGGGTCCAACTCCTGGCATCCATGCCAATCAATGAGCCTCCTCTCAGTTTATCAAGCACAGCACCATCCATTAGATAGTGGCTGTACTTGGTACTGCAGGTCAGCCTCATTCACTTGAATGGGACTGAGCTGTGCCTAAGTCATGTGACCAATGAGCATGATGTCATTGGCTTAGGAAGAGGGTGCAGCACTCATGAGACTGCTGCAGTCTCTTTAAACAGCGGATAAGCCGGAGTGCCAGAAGTCGGATCCCCACCGATCTGATACTGATGACCTATCTTGAGGATAGGTCATCAGTATTAACTTTAAAAGGGTTGGCCCAGAAAAAAATTTTTTTTCAAACCAGCACCTGGATCTGAATACTCGTGTAGTTGCATGTAATTAAAAAAAATTATTATAGCCACTGATTTATTCAAAAACTATGGACACTGGCAGCACTGATCGGATAGTATCAGACGGTGCAGGGACACTCTCTTAACCAGTAACACCCATTTACTGATTCATTAATAAACTTCTACTAGCAATAACTGAGGAACGGAGCAACATAGAGTTATATATAAAGAGGCTTCAGAATCATTATTGCATGGGGAATATACTTTTTTTAGTAAAAGACATGTTGAGACTGGTGACAGCTCTTCTTTAATCTGTGAAGCCCTATCTGACTACTAAACACAGAATATGTATCTGACAGCCGGCTAATATTTCTCTGAATTGAAGGTGACTGCACTCTCGTCTTGTCTCTCCATGTTATTGTCTATTCTGATTATTTAGGTACAGAACGGGATGAAGCATGGCAAGCTGTCATTTCTAATCCTAAATAAATAGTTCAAACCTGCATACGATCTGTATCTTCATCATCTTAAGCCTCATAGCAAATAATTAACTTGAGATTTATTTCCAGATTCTACTGCAGCACCCTAGAAGGACTGCAAAGGGTTAAAGGGGTTGTCCAGGTTCAGAGCTGAACCCAGACATATCCCCGTCTTCCCCTAATCAGCCTCCCTGATATGAGCATCATTTCATGCTCTGATGCTCTCCTTTGTCCTGCGCTGTATCGGGCAGGGCAAAGGCATTTTCTGGAGATCCGGTGACGTACCTGGCTCTCCATGGGGAAAGCTAGGAGGATGTTTCCGCCTAGCAGCGAGCCTGGTGATGTCACCGGCACTAATGGGCGGGCTTTAGTGCTGCCCTAGCCTGTAAAACAGCTAGGGCAGCGCTAAAGTCCGCCCATCAGATCCGGTGACATCACCTCCTAGCAGTGTAATAATATAACCAAAAAAGCCCATGCTCATGTCAGGGGGGGGCGGAGGGGTGAAAATGGGGATATGTCTGGGTTCAGCTCTCAACTCGGACAACCCCTTTAATTACCATTGACAGAATTAGTGCAATGTTTCTTGACTTAAACATTGTAATTTGTTAAGAATATGCACTTAATGGCATTGTAGAGACAACATATGGTTAAAAACTTGACAAATTGTGTTAGGTTGTCGGGAGATGAACTAGGTCCACTGCCTGACTAGTTAGTGTTGATGGAGTCTATTCTGAAGCAACCTGGACTGAAGACTTTCCTGTTCAATCTTCTGCACAACTAGGTCCAGAGAACCTCAAAGGGAATCTACCACCAGCAACCACTGTGTCTATCTGTTTGCATAGACAAATAGCTATGTTTCACCTGAGGAAGTCAAGGGGGAACTGGAGACAGCTTTAAAGGAGTTTTCTGGGCAACATATATTGTAGAAACTATCATCAGGCTATGTCATCAGATCGGTCGTGGTATGACACCTGGCACCCCCTCTGATTGACACAGCAAACTATACAGCTGGATGCAAACAGCTCTATACACTGTGTATTGGCTAGCCTGGAGTACCGCAGGTCATCTCCCATATAAGTAAATTGGAGCTAAGCTTCAGTACACTGGCACTGGAAACTACACCGTTTATGAAGCCATCTGCTTTTTGCTTCATATACTTTTAGTTTTGATGCTGTGGAAGCCCAAAACGGTTGATCGGTGGGGCAGCCGAGTCAAACCACCCCCAATCTGTTACGGATGACCTATTCTGAGGATAGGCCATCGATTTCTGTAGGTGGGAGAATGACTTTAAGACAGAAGAGAAAAAGTAGTGGTACAGTTTATCAAGATGGAATTGTGGTAGGCATCCATGAAGAAGTGGGTTTTAGGGTCTTCTTGAAGTGTTGTATACTGGTCGATAGATTTATTTAATGGGGGAGCTTTCCAAAGATGATCAGCATGGGAGAAGTCCTGAATATTAGATTGTGTATGGAATCAATGTCTATTGTCATAATATGTATAGTTCTGTGGAATACATATATGAAAAATGACCAATTCCATCATGTTTTGCTCTTTAAAGTTGACCCTATCAAGTATCTAACCATTACTGGATACTGTTATATATGTTCTGCTACTGGAGTAACAGCACAATTGATTATATGGTGTTCATTATATTTTGACCAAAGACCTTTATGGCATATAGCTTATTCACACATAGCTGCCCCTGACTTTGAATCCAATTTGTGGGCTCCACCTAATAGATATGCCCTACATGTCTTTATTCTGAATATCCCTTTTAACCCAATCGCTTGAGCTCATCCATGAATTACCTCTTCTATGGAATAAGGTATTGCATTATCATCTCACTGATGCTGCAGATTGACTTCAAGTAGGGTATTTCAATGAAAGATCATTGACAAAGATAAAGAAGATGTTTAAACTCTTCTGAAGTATATTGTACACGGTGATGGTTATGGCTGTGGATAGGCCATAAATAAAAGTAATGAAAAAATCTGTCCACGCCATTTACTCAGTGTGGTACCTGGATTATTTGCAAGGACAGGTAAGTGAACAATAAGCACAGGACTTTAATCTGGACTGAAGGACTGTCTAGGGAAGTGAGAAAATGACATCTCCGCTGGATGTATGTGTTCTGGCTGGAGGGATGTAGTTTCACCCCGATGACAGGACTGACTATATAGGCAGTGACAGCTAAAGGAATTATCATCCGGTAATATACATTCAACGCCAGGCCTCGGGAGACGTTGGAGGACAGAGTCACCATGGAGACCTAGAAATCAAAAACTGCTGCCTAAGACTGTTTTATAGGAAAACTGAGTCTCAGAGATTTTGGCATCAGATCTTCTCTAGGTTAGGCCTTTCGGAATGTGAATGTCAATTCTGTGGGTGGTGGAGAAGACATATGGAGGTCAACTTATTTGTAGAGACACTTGTACTATGTGTCATCAGCCCTAAACCAGGGTAGTGGCAGATGTAATTGCAGATCATTGTTTTTTATTATTATTTTTTAAGACCTTTCCATCCATTCTAAACAAATATTGAAGGATAAACATTAGCTCTTCCAGGACAGTGGTAGAGCATGTCATGCAGCTTTTGCGGGACGTGATCCAAATACAGTTACCTTATTCTTTATAGAAACATAAGATAATGAGTAAGGTGAACACAATATGCAAGGACAAAGCTTGTTTCTTTTCTACCCCTTTCCACACAGTACTAGATCACATATAGATTCCCGTAGGAATTCCAGCATGAAATGCTAGCAGAATGCTTGGATGTATAGGGAGAGGCATTACCAGTAGAAAGAGGGAGGTGCTCATGCCGCTCTACAGAGCACTAGTGAGACCTCATTTGGAGTATTGTGCTCAGTACTGGAGACCATATCTCCAGAAGGATATTGATACTTTGGAGAGAGTTCAGAGAAGAGCTACTAAACTAGTACATGGATTGCAGGATAAAACTTACCAGGAAAGATTAAAGGACCTTAACATGTATAGCTTGGAAGAAAGACGAGACAGAGGGGATATGATAGAAACTTTTAAATACATAAAGGGAATCAACAAGGTAAAAGAGGAGAGAATATTTAAAAGAAGAAAAACTGCTACAAGAGGACATAGTTTTAAATTAGAGGGGCAAAGGTTTAAAAGTAATATAAGGAAGTATTACTTTACTGAGAGAGTAGTGGATGCATGGAATAGCCTCCCTGCAGAAGTGGTAGCTGCAAATACAGTGAAGCAGTTTAAGCATGCATGGGATAGGCATAAGGCCATCCTTCATAGAAGATAGGGCCAGGGGCTATCCATAGTACTCAGTATATTGGGAAGACTAAATGGGCCAAATGGTTCTTATCTGCCGACACATTCTATGTTTCTATGTATTGTGACGTGTCATGCATACATGGTTTTGTAGAACTGCCGACCCTTCTTCAGCCTGGCCCAACTCGGGTGGAAGTCCCATATAAAATGAGTCTGCCAAAATGGTATTAAAATTATTAGCAACTCTTTCTGCTGGGCAGTGCACCACTTAACTTGCAAGCCCACCTCCCACACTTTTATGGCACAAAATGTGAATTTCAGTTATATAGTGGTCATGCTCTGTACATTTTTTTTATAAAATCCCCACAGTATTACAGTACCAATAAAGGGGATGAGATTTAACAAAATGTCATCCACAGGCTGTAGAAAAATTTCAGTAGCAGAAATTGACCTGTGATAAGGATTTTAAATCCACAGAATGTCAATTTAGGCTAGTTTCACACTGATGTTAAAATTGTCTGGCAGGCTGTTCTGGCAGAGTTCAGATACTGCCTTTCTCTGCCAAAGCCCAATGACTATAATGGGTCCCATTTCCGGCATTAGTACAGGGATTTGGCCAGACAAAAAACGGCTATGCTGGATACAATGAACTCTAGCAGGCTGATACTCTGCCGGAACAGCCTGCCAGATCATTTTAACACTAGTGTTAAACCAGCCTTATGCTGCAAATTTCACCCTTTGCAATGCATTAGATGAAATCTGTGTACATGTAACACGTGTGGACCCTATCCACCCCGATCCCACATATGATGTTAACATGGAACCGAAGTGGATATATATCCAAACCCACATGTGAACAAAAACACTACTGCTGGATCTGCCTATTAAGAACTTTTTCTTTATAGCAAATACCACAAAGAAGTAAAACTGGCTATGTTAAATTTTCCACAACAAACTTAAATAAACATATGTATTATTTAAGATGTATTTTATATCATAACTAATGTTGTTTATATTTTTTATTTTTATTTTTAGTCCCCGACTGCATGAAAGAAGAAAAAAAAAAAAAACATGGTGTGTACATTTTTGTTATTGAATTATACTTAAGATTAACTATTTTTATATAATATTTACACCTTTTGTGGGCTAATCTCCCCTTACTAAAAGTTACTCAAACTATACGTGTGACATCTTTAAAAACATCTTAAAATATCATTGTGAGAGGTACATACCATATGAGAATAAAAGGTTAAGGAACAAAAAGAAACCAGTGTGGATAAATAGAACTGTAAAGAAAGCAATAAATGACAAAGAAAGCATATAAATCACTAAAACAGGAGGGTAGCACAGAAGCACTAAAAAACTATAAGGAAAAAAATAGAACATGTAAAAAACAAATAAAAGCGGCCAAACTAGAGACCGAGAGATTAATTGCCAAAGAGAGTAAAACTAACCCTAAAATGTTCTTCAATTATATAAATGTTAAAAAGTATAAATCTGAAGGTGTCGGCCCTTTAAAGAGTAATGAGGGGGGAGTCACAGAGAGTGACAAGGAGAAAGCAAAGCTGTTAAATATTTTTTTCTCCAATGTATTCACTGAGGAAAATAAACTCTCAGATGACATGCAGAATGTAAAAATAAATTCCCCATTAAAAGTGCCCTGTCTGACCCAGGAAGAAGTAAATCAGCGACTTAAAAAGATTAAAATAGATAAATCGCCAGGACCGGATGGCATACACCCCCGTATCCTAAAGCAATTAAGTAATGTCATAGCCAGACCCTTATTTCTGATATTTGCGGACTCTATACTGACAGGGAATGTCCCACAGGATTGGCGCATGGCAAATGTGGTGCCAATATTCAAAAAGGGTCCAAAAACAGAGCCTGGAAACTATAGGCCGGTAAGTTTAACATCTGTTCTGGGTAAACTGTTTGAAGGTTTTCTGAGAGATGCTATCTTAGAGCATCTCAACGGAAATAAGCAAATAACACCATATCAGCATGGCTTTGTGAGGGATCGGTCATGCCAAACTAATTTAATCCGTTTCTATGAGGAGGTAAGTTCTAGACTTGACAGCGGCGAATCAATGGATGTCGTATATCTGGACTTCTCCAAAGCATTTGACACTGTACCACATAAAAGGTTAGTATATAAAATGAGAATGCTCGGACTGGGAGAAAACGTCTGTATGTGGGTAAGTAACTGGCTCAATGATAGAAAACAGAGGGTGGTTATTAACGGTACACACTCAGATTGGGTCACTGTCACTAGTGGGGTACCTCAGGGGTCAGTATTGGGCCCTATTCTCTTCAATATATTTATTAATGATCTCATAGAAGGCTTGCATAGTAAAGTATCAATTTTCGCAGATGACACTAAACTGTGTAAAGTAATTTACACTGAAGAGGACAGCATACTACTACAGAGGGATCTGGATAGATGGGAGGCTTGGGCAGATAAGTGGCAGATGAGGTTTAACACTGACAAATGTAAAGTTATGCACATGGGAAGGAATAATGCAAGTCACCCGTACATACTAAATGATAAAACACTCGGTAAGGCCTCATGCACACAACCGTTTTTTTTGCGGTCCGCAAAAACGGGTTCCGTAGTTCCGTGATCCGTGTCCGTTTTTTCTTCCGTGGGTCTTCCTTGATTTTTGGAGGATCCACGGACATGAAGGGAAGTAAAAAAAAAACGGCCAAACGGATCTGTCCTGACTTACAATGCAAGTCAATGGGGACGGATCCGTTTGACATTGACACAATATGGTGCAATTGCAAACGGATCCATCCCCCATTGACTTTCAATGTAAAGTCAGGAGTCCCTATTATACCATCGGATCGCACTGGCCACCAATGAATTTAAAACTGGGTAGGGAGGGGGGTCTGCCCCCTCCTGCCTGGCAGCACCTGATCTCTTACAGGGGGCTATGATACGCACAATTAACCCCTCAGGTGCGGCACCTGAGGGGTTAATTGTGCTGATCACAGCCCCCTGTAAGAGATCGGGTGCTGCCAGGCAGCAGGGGGCAGTCATGTACACAGTTCGTAGTATATTCTAACTTGAAGCGTCCCCATCACTATGGGAACGCCTCTGTGTTAGAATATACTGTCGGATATGAGTTTTCACGAAGTGAAAACTCAGATCTGAAAAAGCTTTTATGCAGATCTGAAAAAGCTTTTATGCGGATCCGTCTGTGTGAAAGTAGCCACGGACACGGATCACGGACGCGGATGACAATCTTGTGTGCATCCGTGTTTTTTCATGGACCCATTGACTTGAATGGGTCCATGAGCCGCTGTCCGTCAAAAAAATAGGACAGGTCATATTTTTTTGACGGACAGGAAACACGGATCATGGACGCGGATGAACAACGGTGCATTTTCCGAGTTTTCAACAGACCCATTGAAAGTCAATGGGTCCGCAGAAAATCACGGAAAGCGGAACAACGGACACGGATGCACACAACGGTCATGTGCATGAGGCCTAACACTGACATGGGAAAGGATATAGGAATTTTAATAAACTGCAAACTAAGCTGCAAAAACCAGTGTCAGTGTCACGACCGCTATCCCAGCAGCAGTCGTGTCGCACCAGACGAAGGGGAAGGGGGACCCTTATCTACGGATGGGAAATAGAATGGCCACCCCTGAGTCACCCTAAGCTGGCACCTGTCTGCCCTGATACCCTAGACGGGGTGTGAACCCGTGCGGCGAGCTGGATGCCTAAACCCTCAGTCGCCCTAACACTGGACTGGGGAAAGGCCGATGGGAGTGCTAGTCACCATCACTCAAGTCTAGGAGAACAACAGGGGAAGACAACAACAAGCAATCTACAGCAGATAGACTTATCCAGTCACGAGCAGAGAAGGCGATCCCAAACACGACAGTCCACGCCGGACAAGAGCTCCACAGCAACACCATCACCATCAATCGATCTCCTTCCAAGGTCAGAGTAGCACTGGAAGTAAGGACTATATCTGGCAATGACTGCAAGTGAAACTGAAACTAATATAGTAGCTGGGAGTGGCAGACAGGACTCACCTGAGAAGGATGCCTACAAACTCCCAGTCAGGACAAAAAGGTTCACAAGGCAAAACCCAGATGACATACCCTGAACCACGGAGCAAACTCACAAGCTATCGCGAGTAGCAAGTCGCTGCGACCATCTCCTCCCAGACCTGTCTGGATCAGTCACAATCGTGACAGTCAGGCAGCTGCTGCCAAGGCCAATAAGATAATGGGTTGCATCAGAAGGGGCATAGATGCCCGTGATAAGAACATAGTCCTGCCACTTTACAAATCGCTAGTCAGACCACACATAGAGTACTGTGTACAGTTCTGGGCTCCTGTAAACAAGGCAGACATAGCAGAGCTGGAGAAGGTCCAGAGGAGGGCAACTAAAGTAATAACTGGAATGGGGCAACTACAGTACCCTGAAAGATTATCAAAATTAGGGTTATTCACTTTAGAAAAAAAAAACGACTGAGGGGAGATCTAATTAATATGTATAAATATATCAGGGGTCAGTGCAGAGATCTATCCCATCATCTATTTATCCCCAGGATTGTGACTGTGACGAGGGGACATCCTCTGCGTCTGGAGGAAAGAAGGTTTGTACACAAACATAGAAGAGGATTCTTTACGGTAAGAGCAGTGAGACTATGGAACTCTCTGCCTGAGGAGGTGGTGATGGTGAGTACAATAAAGGAATTCAAGAGGGGCCTGGATGTATTTCTGGAGCGTAATAATATTACAGGCTATAGCTACTAGAGAGGGGTCGTTGATCCAGGGAGTTATTCTGATTGCCTGATTGGAGTCGGGAAGGAATTTTTTATTACCCTAAAGTGGGGAAAATTGGCTTCTACCTCACAGGGTTTTTTTTTTGCCTTTTCTCTGGATCAACTTGCAGGATAACAGGCCGAACTGGATGGACAAATGTCTTTTATCGGCCTTATTTACCTTATGTACTATGTTACTGTTACTATGACATCCTAATATAAATACATCAATTCCTTTTTTTTTTTTATCCTATAGGATAGTGGGTGTTTAATCTCAAAATCGAGAAGGCTTCTAGTAGTAAAACCTTATGTTTGATGTTACCGCCTCTGGGTGGTAATCTTACTTTCTCAAATGCATAAGTGCGAAGTCTTACCGTACTTCTATTATGTACATTAATAAAATGATTAGCTACACTTGATGTACCTGTGGCCTGAGGATTAGTAATATAGTTTGAATGTTCTCTGAATCTATTTTTGAACTTTCTAATTGTACTGCCAATGTACATTTTATCACACAAAGTGCAAATGATAGTGTAAATTACCCCCTCAGTATTACAATTGATGTAATGTTTTATTACGAATGTTTCTTTGTGTGACGAATCTTCAAAGTTTTTAGTTCGTTGTGCAAACCCACAGGTTTTACATGGGGACGTGCCACATTTAGTAAAGCCCTGATATTTCAACCAAGTGCTATATTTGGGGCTACGTACAAACACTGATGGTGATAAGATGTTACCAAGTGTACCTGATCTTCTTGAAATCACCCATCTTTAAGGATGTCATGCAAAATATTATCCTGATACAATATAGGTAGACATCTTTTAACCGCACATTCTATTTCTGAAAATTGCTTACTATACGTCAGTACAAGTGTAGGCTTCTCCTGTTTAATTCCTTGTTTGTCCCATTTTGCAGAAAAATCTGTTTTAAACAGAAGATCACGTCTCTTTTTATTTAGTGCAATTTGTTTAGCTCTACACAACATCCAATGGGACTATCCCCTTATCCTAAGGCGATCCCATATTAATCGACACTCCCTTTCAAATGTGTTTAATGTGCTACTGTTTCTACGGGCTCGTACAAACTCTCCAACTAGTATTGCCCTTATCGTGTGTTTCGGATGGTGACTAGTAGCTTTGAGTATGGTGTTTTCCGCAGTGTCCTTTCGATAAGTAGCCGTATTAATGATATGGTCAATATTGCCAGTAAGTCTATAATTTTTATATATATATATATATATATATATATTGTGAGGCAGTGACAGGCCTCACGGCTGCTAGGGGAGAGATATGGCAGGAGTTTCCATTTCTTCGCTGTCAATCAGCAGGTCAGAGGCTGCACCAGGTGGAACAATCAGTCTGGGATAAGAGCCCAGTCCAGACTGTTAGGAGAAGGAAGAGTCTGTGTGCAGCAGAGGCCTGGGAAGGCTCTGTACAAGTGGGCTCAGCCGAGCTGGCTGGGGGCCACGGGGCTAGGTGTTAGCCTGAACTTTGGGGGACTCCGCGAGGTCTTGGAATCGACGGTCGCTTGGCCAGAGTCAGGAGGACTTCTGGGCCACAATCCCCCAAAAGGTACTGGACTTTTTTACAGCCTGGAAGTGCTGGATTGTTAGGCGGGGAAAAGCTGCATGTTCTTCCCGTGTGTGAACGGGGCTTTCAGTGAGGTAGGGAGTCCTCATGTTTAGTTAGAGCCCAGGCGAGCAGGTGTTTTTATTTGTATTGTTTGTTTTGGTTTTGCTGAGGTGCCACATAAAAGCAATGTTTGGCCCCTAACCCTGTGGTTAGGAAAGTGGATTTGTCATCGTGGGCCAGTTGAATGGCCCCCAAGGTCTCCCGATCTGACCCCCTTAGACTTTTATCTTTTGGGTCATCTGAAGGCAATTGTCTATGCTGTGAAGATACGAGATGTGCAGCACCTGAAACTATGGATACTAGAAGCCTGTGCTAGCATTTCTCCTGCGGTGTTGCTATCAGTGTGTGAAGAGTGGTAGAAGAGGGTTGCATTGACAATCCAACACAATGGGCAGCACATTGAACACATTTTATAAGTGGTCAGAAACTTGTAAATAACTCATGAAAGAATAAAGTTACGTTAAAACCAAGCACACCATTGTTTTTCGTGTGAAATTCCCAATAAGTTTGATGTGTCACATGACCCTCTTCCTATTGAAAAAACAAAAGTTGGATTCAAAATGGCCACCTTCAAAATGGCCGCCATGGTCACCACCATTCTTGAAAAGTTCCCCTCTCACATATACTAATGTGCCACAAACAGGAAGCTAATATCACCAACCATTCCCATTTTATTAAGGTGTATCCATATAAATGGCCCACCCTGTAGTATGTGTGCACTGGTCACATAGGGGTTAATTCCAGCCTTGGTTTGAGATCCTGGGATTATTTCAGCTGTGTGGCTGGCTCACACATGAGGTTACGAGTAAGGACTAACAAGTCCGAAACATGTCAACCTAGCAGTGGAGGAGAAGCTGTCCATGTACAGTGGCGTAGGGAT
Source organism: Bufo bufo (assembly GCF_905171765.1). Lineage (NCBI taxonomy): Eukaryota > Metazoa > Chordata > Amphibia > Anura > Bufonidae > Bufo > Bufo bufo. The sequence goes on from NC_053392.1 coordinate 122,827,980, forward strand.
CGCCATAGCAACCATAGCAGTAGCTATGGGGCCATACGCCACTGGGGGCCCGTCTGGGCCGCCTTCTGTTGATTTTTTATTTTTATTTACATATACACCACACACAGGCAGCCAGGCCCGAGCCGCGGACCGCCCGCCCACTACACTAGACTAGTGTAGTGGGCGGGGCGCGTGCGGTCCGCGGCTCAGGGATGGCTGGGGAGGAGTCAGGACTGGAGCAGGGCGCATGCAGGGCCGGGCCGACACAGAGGATGGGGAGGCTCCAGCCAGGCCACTGAGTAGATCCGATGGTATATTTTAACCCCCAGGCGTTCCCATGGTGACGGGGACGCTTGCCTGGGGGTTAGAATATACAAGGGCCACGCCGCTCACAGGAGTATATTTATAAACTAATCAGTAACTAACTACTTTAACTTTAATCATTGACATTGCTGATCTCTTTACTGGGATATCTTACTCTGTCTTAGCTCCGGTAACAGCAGGCAGTGCGGAAGGGCGGCGCTCACTCACTGACTTCACGCGCCTGCGCCGCCTAGTGGGAGGAGCAGGCGCGTGACGTCAGTGAGTGAGCGCCACCCTCCCGCACTGCCTGCTGTTACCGAAGCTAAGACAAAGTAAGATATCCCAGTAAAGAGATCAGCAATGTCAATGATTAAAGTTAAAGTTACTGATTAGTTTATAAATTTACTCCTGTGAGCGTCGGGGAGGGGGATCTGTGGATGTTACTGTTTAGGGAGGGGGATCTGTGGATGGCACTATTTAGGGGAGGTGGATCTGTGGATGGCACTGTTTAGGGAGGGGGATCTGTGGATGGCACTGTTTAGGGGAGGGGGATCTGTGGGTGGCACTGTTTAGGGGAGGGGGATCTGTGGATGGCACTGTTTAGGGGAGGGGGATCTGTGGGTGGCACTGTTTAGGGGAGGGGGATCTGTGGATGGCACTGTTTAGGGGAGGGGGATCTGTGGATGGCACTGTTTAGGGGAGGGGGATCTGTGGATGGCACTGTTTAGGGGAGGGGGATCTGTGGATGGCACTGTTTAGGGGAGGGGGATCTGTGGATGGCACTGTTTAGGGGAGGGGGATCTGTGGATGGCACTGTTTAGGGGAGGGGGATCTGTGGATGGCACTGTTTAGGGGAGGGGGATCTGTGGATGGCACTGTTTAGGGGAGGGGGGATCTGTTGATGGCACTGTTTAGGAGAGAGGGATCTGTGGATGGCACTGTTTAGGGGAGGGGGATCTGTGGATGGCACTATTTAGGGGAGGGGGATGTGTGGATGACACTATTTAGGGGAGGGGGATGTGTGGATGGCACTATTTAGGGGAGGGGGATCTGTGGATGGCACTATTTAGGGGAGGGGGATCTGTTGATGGCACTATTTAGGGGAGGGGGATCTGTGGATGGCACGGGGGGGGGGGGGGGGCATACATTTTTTTTGCTATGGGGCCCATGCATTTCTAGCTACGGCCCTGTCCATGTATGTGAATTGTGACCATTATGAATAAAGAAAACATCTAGGTTTTTATCCTGAATGCTGGAACTTCTCTTTTTCTTTGTGTTTCAAGTGAGGACTGGTCCGGTCTGTTCCGTGCATGGGAAAAGATATGGTGAGCTGAAAAAACGTGTTTGTATATGCCAGACAAATATCAACCCTTAATCTTACTCTGGACACCTATTGTCACGGCTGAGGATGGGGAAAACCCTCAGCTGTGCGATGACAGGGGATGGTAGTCACGTCTTGGCCAGAACCACAGAACTAGGGAGCAGGTCACCTCCTATTGCCTCCCTAATCTGACCCTAACTCCTAGCGACATTAGCCGACCTTGAAGGTAGGAGGACTCATGCTCTGGAACCTCGGGTCCCTACTTGCCCTCCGCCGGTCCCTACGCTAGGAGCTGGGTAGACTACCTGTTCCTCCTGGACATGGAGAAACAGGAGTCTAAAGATGGCCAAACTATAAAGACAGGGGAAACGGAAACAGGCATATGGCAATGGCAGGTAAGTGCAACTAGTACTAACACCCACCTGCCACAGACACAGGGCCTGGGACCCAAGTATCAATGCTGCTGTCCACAAACCCAAAACGACAGAGCACACAACACCACACAGGACACCAGGAAACCATACGCTGAAAAGAATAGACATGACAAACAAACACATCCTCATAACATCGTGTATAAACAATACATAACAATTTGTTTATGACCACAAGGGTGGCCCCCACTGGCAGATGGAAATACCAGGAGGGTTTCTCCAGCAAAGCATGGCTGAAGCTTCAGATCTCCAAAGAGGCTTTATAGCCCAAAGTGGCCACACCCACACAGACACACACAGGAGAGGGAATTAACCCTTCCAACACTAACAGGGAGTGAAACCACTTAAAGGGGAAGTGTCCAAATGCACATCACACTGTAGCTGTTACCGCAGGCAACGACATGGGTGGCGAGTCAGCCAGAAGGCCGAGACACTGCCACCACATGTACACATACCAAACGCTGCCACGGGCAGCCACAGTGAAGGGAAGTGTCACAGTGCACATCTAACATAAACCTAGTGCACACCAGACATACAAAGTGCATAACATACACACACACACCTAACAGAGAGGTTGCTAGGTGCAACGCATGCACATTGCCGCAAGCTGCCTAGCACCAGCTCAGGCTGCTCTACTGCGACAATACCCAACTACTTGTTGCCCGCGGCAACCACAAGTGAGGCTACACACTAGCGGCCCTCACCTGTGGTTGAACAACTAAACCAGACCGCAGGCAACCGCATGCGGTAAAGGAGTCACAGCCATGACCATGGCCGTGACACCTATATCCACAATTGCCTGCTAGTGCCAATCAATAGCTATACAACCTGCCACCATACTGCCTCATCTGGTGCCAGAGAATCTGCACTTTGTACTTATTATTGCTGGATGTGCCACAAGTTATATTTTGCCCTATATTTAAGTGCCATAAGTAAAGAGAGACTGTTTTATTTTTACTTCTGGCCTGATTCTTCAAGTTACCTTTCTACTACATCGATCCCCAGGGATTAACGCTGAGGGAGTTGGACCCCACCAATCAGATATTGACAGCCAATCCTGAGGATAGGCAATCACTTGAAAAATCCCAGAAACTTAGATCTTAAACAAACAAACAAACAAACAAACAAAAATGACCTAAAGGGCCATAATCCCCACTAATTAACCATCCAATCAGGCCACCTAAACTGTCAACTTTATTCACACATATTTAAACTGAAGTAATGGGGGGACTTTATCACACTCTGTTTATCAGACTGTACAGTCGTGGCCAAAAGTTTTGAGAATGACACAAATATTAGTTTTCACAAAGTTTGCTGCTAAACTCCTTTTAGATCTTTGTTTCAGTTGTTTCTGTGATGTAGTGAAATATAATTACATGCACTTCATACGTTATAAAGGCTTTTATCGACAATTACATGACATTTATGCAAAGAGTCAGTATTTGCAGTGTTGGCCCTTCTTTTTCAGGACCTCTGCAATTCGACTGGGCATGCTCTCAATCAACTTCTGGGCCAATTCCTGACTGATAGCAACCCATTCTTTCATAATCACTTCTTGGAGTTTGTCAGAATTAGTGGGTTTTTGTTTGTCCACCCGCCTCTTGAGGATTGACCACAAGTTCTCAATGGGATTAAGATCTGGGGAGTTTCTAAGCCATGGACCCAAAATGTCAACGTTTTGGTCCCCGAGCCACTTAGTTATCACTTTTGCATTATGACACGATGCTCCATCGTGCTGGAAAATGCATTGTTCTTCACCAAACTGTTGTTGGATTGTTGGAAGAAGTTGCTGTTGGAGGGTGTTTTGGTACAATTCTTTATTCATGGCTGTGTTTTTGGGCAAAATTGTGAGTGAGCCCACTCCCTTGGATGAGAAGCAACCCCACACATGAATGGTCTCAGGATGCTTTACAGTTGGCATGACACAGGACTGATGGTAGCGCTCACCTTTTCTTCTCCGGACAAGCCTTTTTCCAGATGCCCCAAACAATCGGAAAGAGGCTTCATCGGAGAATATGACTTTGCCCCAGTCCTCAGCAGTCCATTCACCATACTTTCTGCAGAAGATCAATCTGTCCCTGATGTTTTTTTTGGAGAGAAGTGGCTTCTTTGCTGCCCTTCTTGACACCAGGCCATCTTCCAAAAGTCTTCACCTCACTGTGCGTGCAGATGCGCTCACACCTGCCTGCTGCCATTCCTGAGCAAGCTCTGCACTGGTGGCACTCCGATCCCGCAGCTGAATCCTCTTTAGGAGACGATCCTGGCGCTTGCTGGACTTTCTTGGACGCCCTGAAGCCTTCTTAACAAGAATTGAACCTCTTTCCTTGAAGTTCTTGATGATCCTATAAATTGTTGATTGAGGTGCACAATATCCTTGCCCGTGAAGCCATTTTTATGCAACGCAATGATGGCTGCACACGTTTCTTTGCAGGTCACCATGGTTAACAATGGAAGAATAATGATTTCAAGAATCACCCTCCTTTTAACATGTCAAGTCTGCCATTTTAACCCAATCAGCCTGACAAAATGATCTCCAGCCTTGTACTGAAATGATCTCAGCAGGTCCTTTAATGACAACAATGAAATGCAGTGGAAATTTTTTTTTCGGATTAAGTTAATTTTCATGGCAAAGAAGGACTATGCAATTCATCTGATCACTCTTCATAACATTCTGGAGTATATGCAAATTGCTATTATAAAAACTTAAGCAGCAACTTTTCCAATTTCCAATATTTATGTAATTCTCAAAACTTTTGGCCACGACTGTACATTCTTTTCCTGGCCAGACCTCAGTCTGTCCATGACTATGGTTGTTGCCTGATCCCTCAGTGCCCTGGACCAGTTTCTCTTGACCAAGTGGGTCAGCAGTGACTTGAACTGACAGTACTTAAAAAGGTAGAGGCCTGGTGGTTTCTCTGCATCAAAGTCAAGATCCCTGTATATTGCTTAAAGGGTGAAGACCAGGAGGTTACTTAGGTGCCCTTATGAATAACCCCAAGCTAAATCTGTTGACGTGACACAGTGGGTCCACATCCTCTTCGTTATACTGTACTATGTCAGAAAAGCTACGTAGAGGTATAATAAATGACCACCATAAGTGTTAGGTATAAAAATGTGCCAAACTGGAGTAAAGTATGCCAATGCAGACTCAAGCAAAACTGAATTTAGTTGTGGTGCTATGGTGCTCTTAGTTCAGAAAAGCTGCAGGAGATATGGGCATTGTGGTTGTAATACTGATGCTAAAATGCTGCCACGTTATTGTTGTCGGAGTTTTATGAAAATTCACTTACAGGCCCACAATCTATATAAACATATCTGACCTTGACTAGATATGACCATTGGTCACAACTATCATACAACCAGATTGGAAAATATGTCTACTTGGAAATCCCAGGAGATTCTGTAATGTCATTCACACAATGCAGTGCAAGGGCGTATGACGAGGCAGGAGAAGCATGTGAGAAAGGCGATCTCAAGAGAGTCCGCTAAAAGAGCATTTCAACCAAGAGGCTAGAAAAGGGATGCAAGGCTATTCACACATAATTCAGTCTTCACTTATGTGTTCTTACAGAATTAGATGCAAGTGAGGAACTAAGGTTTTCATCATCCCCTATATTGAACTATATAAATTTGTGTCACATGTGGTCATCTTAGATGTTTGAAGTAGAAGACCCGGGGTAGTCAACCTCAGTGGTTTTTTTTTGTTTTGTTTTTTACACAGAGAACATTTTTATGAATAAATTGAAAACCCAAAAACAAATGGCACACATCACAGCTGTCTACCTGATGATGGGAATATGACTCACACCTCACAGTGAATATATTAGTCACAGATAGGTGAGAACGTGAAATGAAAACATAGCACAATAGTATAAAATGCCAAATCAGTAGTGTAAACTCAGACCTGAATGGCTCATGTATAGTACAGACACAAACGCTCTATCACAAGACACCAATACACAACATAGGCATGTGTTTGTGGGGAGGGATATGGCCAGATAGTTGGGGAGGGAGTTGGAGCAAATAAGTGTTACAAACAGAATGTTTTTCGGTTGCCAACGGTTCCTCTGAAAGGACTTAAAGGGGTTGTGCATAATATTTAAATTATCCCCTATCCACAATCTGACAGTGGCAGCACTGACTGAATAATGTCAAACCGTGGAGGGTCACAACTTACATGGTCACATCAAGTTGGACCTTTATAGCAGGCAGCTATCAATTAATTCATAAACGTATAGTAGGAATTATACAGGAATGGCACACCATAGGATAGATGCCTCAGAATTGTTATTACATGGAGAATGAAAGTAGTTACTAAACATAACGTACATGTCAAAAGAGGGGGCATCTTTAAAGAGGTTTTCCGGTTTACATCAACATACTTTAAAATAATTATTTATGAAGTTAGCTGTAATTTTGCAATGTATTTATTTTACCTATATTGTTCCTGTCTTCCGTCCTGGGCTGTGGTCACATGACCATGTCCATGCAGCTCGTACTTATTTTCTGTGATGGGGTGTGTCAGTGATAGGGGAGTGTCTATGTAATTTGCTGGTTGGAGAAGCTATAAACTAGCTGGGAGTTGTTAGGGGCAGTAATAGTCGAGTGTCTATGTAACTAGCTGGTGGTAGGAGCTATAAACTAGTTGGGCATTGTTAGGGGCAGTGATAGGGGAGTGTCTATGTAAATAGATGTTGGGAGTGTCAAGACGCGGTGTGGGTAGAAAACTCCACACCGAACACAAGAGGGAAGGGAAAAGGTACTAGGCCTGGAAACTAGGGAAAGGTCACCACCTAGTGAATCCCTAAACCAAGCCCTGACTACTATCAGTATGAATAGACCTCAATGGTAGGACTGTTCATATGCAGGAACCTAGAGCCCTATCTGACCCTAAAGGGCCCTGGAAATAGTGTCAGGACAAAGAAGGAACAGGAGACTCCCTCATGCCTAATACCAAAAGATAGGGGAATACAACAAACAAGAAATAAGGAAAAAACACTTAACTTCGAAGTATGCGGACGAGCAGCAACTCAGAGGAGAACCAACACCAGCACTTCCACAATCAAAAAGGAGCTATCAATCACATAGCATGATGGCAAGACCAGACTAAATAGAGGAGTTGGAATGACCACTTAATCTACACCTGAGACGAAAGGTGTGGTCATAACCATTAACAACACAGAAACAAGTGAAACCAAAGAGGCTGTCAGATCACATCATGTGCAGCCAGTCTCTTAGATCTTCTGACCCCTGTCACAGGAGAGACTGTGACAGGGAGGAGCTCTAAAATAGCTGGGTGTTGTTAGGGGCAGTAAAAGGGGAGTGTCTATGTAACCAGCTGGGTGGGAAGAGCAATAAACTACCTGGGTGTTGTTAGGGGCCGTGATAGGGGAGTGTCTATGTAACCAACTGGTGGGAGGAGCTATAAACTAGTTGGGCATTGTTAGGGGCAGTGATAGGGGAGTGTTTATATAACTAGCTGGGTGTTTTTAGGGGCAGTGATGGGAAGTGTCTAACGAGCTGGGTGGGAGGAGCTATACACTAGCTGGGGGTGAGGGGCAGTCATAGGGGAGTGTCTATGTAACTAGCTGGGTGGGAGGAGCTATAAACTAGCTGGGTGTTATTGGGGCAGTGATAGGGGAGTGTCTATGTAACTAGATGGTGGGAGGATCTATAAACTAGCTCCATGTTAGGGGCAGTGATAGGGGAGTGTCTATGTAACTAGCTGTTGGGAGGAGCTATAAACTAGCTGGGCGTTGTTAGGGGCAGTGATAGGGGAATGTCTATGTAACTAGATGGTGGGAGGAGCTATAAACTAACTGGGGGCGTTATTGGGGCAGAGCTGGAGCTGTGGCAGAGAAAGAAGTGCATTATGGGTTTGGTTGGGTACAACAATAGGAATTGATACATACAGGATATAAGCAAAGTAGATTTGTTTACATGGTGTAAAATGGGCTAGACGAGTTCAAATTGGTAGGAGGAAAGCAAGTACATGAGCATATCTGTTAAACGCTATAGTTACCTGGGAAGACTTCCTAAATTAATATTCTATTTTGATGTGTATCTGTACAGCTGGCTTAGTTATCCTTAGTCAAAAACACTTTTTGCAATAGTGAATAACCACAAATACAGTAGTCCCTTTATTAATGGGACAAACGTTAAGAAAAACTATTTCTTTTTAAAATGTATTGGCTGTGCTTTCTAGATCTAATTTTTTAGCCTCAGACAAGATGAATATAAGATAATGTAAACTTAGTGGTGACCAAATCTGCAAGGTCCCAGTTCACAGGAAATATTGCAAACAAACTCCAGAGCTATCACATCTGGAATATAAATCCAATCACTGCTACCCAACCATGAAGTTGACATGAGGATATCAATAGATCTTCTAGGCTGTCTTTATAAATCTCTACCTTTCCTTGGCAAAACAGTGGCCCAAGTACCTAGGGGGTCATTTACGATCAGAAATATGCCTATATTAGGTGTATTTCTGTCGCAGATTTCGGCTCAAAGGTTATTTACGCCGCAATCTGTGACTTTTCCTCGCTCACACTTAAAAAAGTGGGCTTGAATGTAGGCACGGAAGGGGATGGGCTGGCAGGCCTGTCTCATTCATAATTTTCTACAACTGTTTTAGGCGTAGAAAATGGTCTAAATATAAGACAGCAAGGAAGCTGGCTTACATTTAGACGGGCGCTGGATATGCCGAAGTTATGTAGAGGCCGGCGTAGGGGCTTACTAAGACCGGCGTTTCAAATGACCCTCTTATCAGGGCTGGGACAAGGCCATTTGGTGCCCAGGGCGAAGATGGCAAACTGCGCCCCCCCCCCCCCCCCCCCCCCCCCCCGTGTTTAAGAAAGAATCAATGTTGTTTCAAAACAAGAATATACTTAATGCAATAGAACAATGGACTGTGGGACTTTGAAAGTCACAGACACTATAAAGTTCCCCCCCATCATCATGTGCCAGTATAAAGTCCCCCCCATCATCATGTGCCAGTTTTGTAATAAGCCCCCCCAATGTGCCAGTAACACTATTGTAAAAAAAACAAAAAAAAACCACTTATACTTACCTAAGTGTCAGCGATGCGATGCAGCCTCTTCCTGTGTCCCACGCTGTAATGTAAGGCTCAGGCGGCACGATGACGTCATTGAGCCGGCCTCTGATAGGCTGCCGGCCTAGTGCCTGCAGCCAGGGGCGTACATAAAAATCACTGGGCCCCATAGCAGGAATCTAAATTGGGCCCCCAAAACAGCCCTGGCACACAAAAGAGGTATAATAGATGCAGATGTATATTATATACAGCAGTGTACAGTTATGTGAGGTACGCGGTATAATAGATGCAGTGTGTACAGGTATATAGTATATTCCCTAGTGTTCTGATATGTGAGGTACAGGGTATAATAGATGCAGTGTGTACAGGTGTATAGTATATACAGCAGTGTACTGATATGTGAGGTACGGGGTATAATATATGCAGTGTATACAGTATATACAGTAGTGTAATATGTGAGGTACGAGGTATAATAGATGCAGTGTGTACAGGTATATAGTAAATACAGCAGTGTATTGACACCTCGTACCTCACATATCAGTACACTGCTGTATATACTATATATCTGTACACACTGCATCTATTATACCTCGTACCTCACATATATAGTATATACAGAAGTGTACTGATATCTGTACACACAGCATCTATTATACCTCATACCTCACATATCAGTGCACTGCGGTATATACTATATATCTGTACATATTGCATGTATAATACTGTGTAATATATGCAGTGTGTGTGCATGTATGTGTGTATATATATATATATATACAGAGCAGTGTATTGATGTGACAGATTCTGCAGGACCTGTGATGTTGAAGATGATGTCATCACAGGTCCTGGCAGATGCACTGTTCTAACCTGGGAACTACACTTTACACTGTGCAGTTCCCTTACAGGACCTGTGATGACATCATCAAAGGTCCTTTAGCTTTAGAAAGGTAAACAGGAGTAATTAGGGGGCGGGGCCTCTCCTCCACTTCGGTGCCTGCCTGCAGCCTATCAGAGGAAAGGGAAGGGACATGCCTCTCCCTCCCCTGCACCTCCGCTGGCACAGACAGTTTACAATGGAGATGAGCGCAATGGAAGCGCTCATCTCCCTGTGCCCGGCGGCGGCTGCTCACTTGGGGGGGGGGGGGGGTCATTTTAGTTGGGGGGGCACATGGGGGGGCACAGCATGATGTAGGGGGGGCCGTGGCTGGCACTTCACCTGCGCCCCCCTCCTGTCCGCAAATGGTAGCGCCCAGGGCACCCGCTCCTTCGGCCCCTGCCTTGTACCGGCCCTGCCTCTTATTGTTTACCTTTGGTGAATTTACAAACAGTGCTATTGGACATAGTAATGTCACAGCATGGGAATAATGCACATCGTGATGCCAGAGAAGAGACATATTGTAACATATCAGAAACGATAAACACTGTGATGTCATCGCCAATGTTAAGTATCACAGTGATGTAATACACAGAGATACTAAACACTGGCTTTTCATTTTGTTAGTAACCACTGGGTTACCCAGGGCTTAGGTTTTAACTGTCAGGAAAAGTTACACCTGCTAGGGGTATAAAATACTGGAATACTTGTAGCTATAAGGCCCCTTTCACACGGGCGAGTTTTGAACCCATTGCACCCGCACTGAATCAGGACCCATTCATTTCTATGGGGCTGTTCACATGAGCGGTGATTTTCACGCATTACTTGTGTGTTGCGTGAAAATTGCAGCAAGCTCTATTTTGTGCGTTTTTCACGCAACGCAGGCCCCATAGAAGTGAATGGGGCTGCGTGAAAATCGCAAGCAACCGCAAGCAAGTGCGGATGCGGGGCGATTTTCACGCACGGTTGCTAGAAGACGATCGGGATGGGGACCCGATCTTTATTATTTTCCCTTATAACATGGTTATAAGGGAAAATAATAGCATTCTGAATACAGAATGCATAGTACAATAGCGCTGGAGGGGTTAAAAAATAATTTTAAAAAATTTAACTCACCTTAATCCACTTGCTCGCACAGCCCGGCTTCTCTTCTGTCTTCTTCTTTGCTGTGTACAGGAAAAGGACCTGTGGTGACGTCACTCCGGTCATCACATGGTCCATCACATGATCCATCACCATGGTAAAAGATCATGTGGTGGACCATGTGATGACCGGAGTGACGTCACCCCAGGTCCTTTTCCTGTACACAGCAAAGAAGAGAAGCCGGGCTGCGCGAGCAAGTGGATTAAGGTGAGTTAAATTATTATTATTATTATTATTATTATTATTATTTTAACCCCTCCAGCGCTATTGTACTATGCATTCTGTATTCAGAATGCTATTATTTTCCCTTATAACCATGTTATAAGGGAAAATAATACAATCTACAGAACACCGATCCCAAGCCCGAACTTCTGTGAAGAAGTTCGGGTTTGGGTACCAAACATGCCGGTTTTTCTTACGCACGTGCAAAACGCATTACAATGTTTTGCACTCGTGCTGAAAAATCGCGCATGTTCCTGCAACGCACCCGCACCTTTTCCCGCAACGCCCTTGTGAAAGAGGCCTAAGGGTCCATTCACACGTCCATAGAATTTGAGTCCGGATCCGTTCCGCAACGTTGTGGAACGAATCTGGACCCATTCATTCTCTATGGGGCTGGAAGAGATGCAGACAGCACACAGTGTGATGTCCGCATCCGAATTTACGAAGCTCAGCCCCGATCTTCCATACCGCAGCTCCTAAAAAAAATAGAACATGTTCTATTCTTGTCTGCAATTGCGGAAAAGAATAAGCAGTTCTATGGGGGTGCCGGCCGAGTGTATTGCGGATCCGCAATACACTACGGACGCGTGAATGGACACTAATTCACACCGCGCGGCGCCTGGAGCTGATCTGTCACTGCGAACTTGACTGGATTTTGATTGAACCTGCTTTAATGACTTCATTAATGATTTCTACATTTTTATGCCAAACACATTTTGCTTCACGTCTTGTTACAACTTTTGTCAGATCTTTTTATTACAGATAACAAAATGTATAATGTGACCTCGTTGTCCTTTTTATCTACAAATCCTTTTATTATATTCCCCCCTGACTAGCTTTTATATAGCTATTCCAATTCCCAGCATGTTTAGTTCCTCAGCTTCTATCACGTTCTTCCCCCTCCTGCTGCCCCTAGACTGGTCACCTTTACTGTGAAGCGTTTCACATCTGCTTTGAATGTGACGCCTGGGATTAGGACCTTGTGCCCTGATCCATTTATCTTCTTCTCTTGGAACTTGTTACATTTTAATAAAAAAAAAACTTATCCCGATTCTCATTTTTCTGTTATTTTTGAGTGAAAACCTTTGGTTTTGGTCTCCTTCTACCACCACAGAGATATGAATTTTAATGGTTGAAAATTAGCTATAATTAAAGTATCGGTCATATTCAGTACATAATACTGTATATACAATGCCTTTAACCTCACACATACACATGAAGGCAGGCAACTCTATTGGTTGTAGAAAAATATGCAAACTGCAGTATAAACTACTTTTTCAACATTTCTGTTGAGCATGAAATTAGGTTTTGGTTTGTGACCAGCGACAGTGTGGAGTTTCACTTTAAGGCTTAGATTATATGACTTCATGGTGGCTTTTGGGTTGGAGTTTGGTGCCAAAACTGGCAGTGGAAGATTACAAGTGAATAAAAGGAAATAATGAAGGAATCTAATTAAAGAGGACCTGTTGCCTCTCCAGACATGGCTGTTGTAGTAACTACTTGCAATCCCCATGTAATAACAATTCTGAAGCATATTCTTCTGACTCTATGATGTGCCATTTCTTTGTTGTTATTATTACTAGAAGTTTATGAATGAATTGCTAGAAGCTTGCAGTAAAGGTAGAGCTGGGTGTTACCAGTTGGGGTGTATCCCTGCCCAGTATGCCACTGGCAACACTGATTGGAGAGAGTCAGACACACCCACCACTGGTAACACCCAGCTCTACCTTTACTGCCTATTTACAAATAAATTGGCAATGTATTTGTAAACTTCTAGCAGGAATAATAAAGGAATGGCACAACATAAAGTGATAAGAATAGATGCTCCAGAATTGGTATTATATGGGGAATGCAAATAATTAATAAAACAGACATGTCAGGAGAGGTGACAGCACCTCTTTAAATTTTCAGATTAGCAATTTTGCTACTTACTGAAGTTTCCCATTCAGACTACGCCAAGCAAAATGGTAATGCTACATTACAAACTGTAGGCTTCAATAGAGTTTCGATATGAATGCAACCATAAAATTCAGAAATATCCGTGGTGGTGGTGTCTGTGATACTTCCAAGTTTCATTTAATGTTTAAATTCTAATAAAGGTTAAGATGGGGTATGTTTTTTTTTTAGGGGCTACCTAGGTAATGTAGGAAATTGGTGAGCCAGATGCTACTTTCAAGACCCAATCTGTAGGAATATTTATAGTTATCGCCTCAAACATGGAAATCTTAGCTAGTCCAGAAACCTTTTGAAGCCTCCACACATGTCATTTTCTATTAGGCTCCCCAACTGTGCAGTTAACACAATCTGTCGGCTATGTGGAGGTCTCCAGAAACCTAAGAGAAATTATGTTTTAGGCAATTTTGTCTCCATCTCTGATGTTCTGCCAAGTTTAGACAGTTTAGTTTACTATGTTAGTTACCTGTTTTGTTTTTTTAATCCATAAGAAAGCATATTATTATTTGCACCGGAGACCCGTAACGTGTACATTCATCCCTCAGCAGCCATGCGAACATAATCCTGCCGGGCATGAAAAGGTCAGAAGAACGTATGAGCAACACAGATTGTATAAATTCAATATTCATAATACGTCTGCTGGGTACGTTCTGTTCCTCCTTAGGTTTTATTACCATTTTTATTGACTTGGGCCGCCTCTCGTTGCATAATTCAATCTACACAAATCTTTTAGCATGTCAAAAATGAAAAATGGGATGGATTGGTGCTTCTGAAAAACAGGAGCCATGTGCAAAGCTTCAGCCTGATTCCCTAAATAGCTCTTATTCTGACACAGCTTTACACGTCGGAGATTTAACGACTCAATGTGGAAGAAAGAAAAGGTTGCCAGTGAGGTTTATGGCGGTTAAATAATCATATCCTATGTGTAGTGATAACTGTACATAGATACTGGATTGAAAAAAAGACCTAGGACCTTTAATACTGTCAAACTCTAGATGATCCATAATTACGAAGACAACAATATGACATAGAGCCATTCGCCACAGAGTGAAAAAATATCTTCCTGACCCCGAATGGCAAGTAAACCGATCCCTGGATGACCATCCTACAGTAATACCAGTAAAACTCTAGATTGTGCTTCTCAGAGAAGATGTTTAACTCTTTCATAAACCTTCATTGTGTGGGAACAAATTTCATAACTTTACAGTCAGCCCAGTAAAGTCATGTTTTTAAATTATGGGAGGAAATTGCACTTTTCTTTACTGAATCTCAGGATATGTCATTAAAGGGGTTATCCAAGAATGGATAGTGATGGCCTATCCTCAGGATTGCTCATTATTATCACATCGGAGGGGGTCCAAGTCCCGACCAGCTGTTTCAGGGAGCCGCAGCGCCCACCAAAGCGGCTCCCGTCAGCCCTCCAGGCATTGGTATTGCAGCTCAGCCCCACTCACTGATGTACAGTAACATCACATGGCCCAGGAAGAGGCCTTGGAACTCGCTGATCGGCGGGGATCCTGAGTGTTGCGGATAGGTCATCAATATTAATTACCAGATAACCACTTTATTATCAGGTCGGCATGGTTCGACACTCATCATGTCCACTAATTAGCAGTTTGTATGGGCCACAGCACTCGTGTGAGAGCTGGATCTTCTTCAGTGGTTACCTGCAAACCATCTCCTTTGTAGCGGCAGTGCAGAGTGATTACAGCTTCCCATCCACTCCAATGGTGACGATTTGCAGGTAAATAATGAAGAGGTGCTAAGAATCAGGCCCCCACCAATCTGATATTGATCACGTATCCTGAAGAAAGACCAGACAACCCCTTTAAAAGGGCCACTGTAGGAGAATTAAGGCCAAATGGGTACCCAAGTCCATGCAGTGCCACAGTAATCAGATAAGTACCTTTCAGCTCACCTGAGCTACTAGTCACAAGGCCGAAAGCTGCCCATCCCCTTGCTATATAAACATTCCATGAACATGGCTGTTGTGTCCATGGAAACCAAAATGTGGTATTAATGCGGTTAAAGGGGTATTCCCATCACAATGATCACTGTTAAATCTATTAATGATTTGGCAGTGATCATTTTTGTAAATACATTTTATTACCCAATTCCCACACTTTTTGAGAAAATAAGTCCCCTCTTACCTGATTGTTTTCTTTCGTTTCCCGTGGTTACGGACACCTCTCGCCTGTCGAATCCTGTGGCCGTGCTTGCGCAGAAGACTGAAGATTTTCTCCTGGGCTGGCCGCGCAATGTCCTGAACACGCACGCCCCAGCGCATGCGCCATGATGACTTCTTCCTGGCCAGTATAGTACAGAGCCGCGAATGCGCACGCTGGCTCTGTACTATACAGGCCAGGAATAAGTCACCATGGTGCATGCGCGGCGGCGTGCGCGTTGAAGACAGCGCGCGGCCCGGCCGGGAGAAGACGTCAATCAAGCTGACTGAGCTCGCCCAGCCGAATCCAGGAAGTAAATGTCGCGCTCGCCGCAGGTAAGTATGAAAACTGCTGATGGGAATACCCCTTTAAAGGTCCATTCACACATCCGTGTGTGTTTTGCGGATCCATGGATCCGCAGATCTGCAAAACACAGACACCAGCAATGTGCGTTCCGCATTTTGCGGACCGCACATCGCCGGCACTATAATAGAATATGCCTAATCTTGTCTGCAATTGCAGACAAGAATAGGACATGTTCTATTTTTTTCAGGAACGGAATTGCATATCGTGCGGCCCCTCAGAAATGAATGGGTCCGCAATTCCGTTCCGCAAAATGCGGAACAGAATTGCGGACGTGTGAATGGACCCTTAATAACATGACTACCATACACATTGCAGCGCTCCTGCACGCCACTCCTATTCACAGATATACTTACTGCTGAGGAAGGTCCTCAAAGGACCGAAACCTCCGGTTTATATTTGAATCTGTGAATTCCACAAAGGCCAACTTTATGACCAAATCTGGTTCAATTATGACCATTGACCAAATCTGGATCAGTTATGCTGGATGTTATGTATTTACAATAAAACTGTTACCGTAATTGCAAGCAATAATTGAGTGCAGAGAATTGATTATTATACTATATTTGACTACCCAGTCCTTGGCTAGCACCTAACAATTCTAAGAGTGCCAACCCCAATTATTATTTATTATGCAGCAGGCTGTCGGCTCCTGCACTGTTCCCCCTCTCCTCCTCCAGGCTGAGTGAGGTCACAGACAGTGGAAGGGGGGAGGCTCTGTAGAAGATAGAGATGTGCGCCTGGTCTTGCATGAAAGCTGGCAATCTAAGTCTTAGAAAAGACTCACAGCAGTATCTCCTCTATATGATGTTATACAGTATAACCTTTAGAAATCGGATCTGGAGTGACAGCAGCTGCCAGTTTCAGCTGCTGTCACTCCCAACCCAAGAAAAACATTATATAACTACACCCCAATCCTCCATAGGTTTCCATATTTTTCGTAAATTCTTCCTCTTTCTCACTTGTTTTATAATGCAATTTTTCATATATCATAATTTGTTAAACAGAGTTTATCCATTGTAGTATATATACCTATTCGGAGATTAGATATCCAGGTATTTACAATCACAAATTACAATTATAAATTGATGCTAACAACATTCTACTACATGCTGTTTTTCCACCCCTTTTTTTCAATAACTTTCCTGTTTCTCCCAGGACAAATATACCGGTATTTGGGCTTTTCTCAGTTCCACAATTGAACTCTGTTCCAATCATCCTTGTTACCATCTTCTATAATTCCATAAAACACCATGATTTTCGGACACGAGCACATCATGTGTAACATTTTCCCATCCTCACCATCACATTTTTCTATTTCCATTTCTCTATCTGACGTGTTATTTTATTTTGCCATACAGGTATACAATAATACCTTTTGACAATACAAGATTGTTTTCATTTGTCATATTATAATTTGACACTTCCTTCACTGCTTTTACTATGAAATCTCATTGCTCTTTTGTAAGATTCCCTATTTTGTTCTTCCCATATCCATATTTTCCCCTTGTAACCAGGTTTTCAACAAATTTGTATACATTTATGATATAGCTCTTTTTTATGTTTGCATTTCTTCAAACTTTCCAACTTCTTAATCTGTGAAATTCTTGAAATACTTTATTATTGATTTAACAGTACAAACCGTATTCCCAAAAAGTTGGGACACTAAACAAATTGTGAATAAAAACTGAATGCAATGATGTGGAGATGGCAAATGTCAATATTTTATTTGTAATAGAACGTAGATGACAGATCAAACGTTTAATCCGAGTAAATGTATCATTTTAAAGGAAAAATACGTTGATTCCAAATTTCCCGGTGTCAACAAATCCCCAAAAAGTTGGGACAAGTAGCAATAAGAGGCTGGAAAAAGTAAATTTGAGCATAACGAAGAGCTGGAAGACCAATTAACACTAATTAGGTCAATTGGCAACATGATTGGGTATAAAAAGAGCTTCTCAGAGTGGCAGTGTCTCTCAGAAGCCAAGATGGGTAGAGGATCACCAATTCCCACAATGTTGCGCAGAAAGATAGTGGAGCAATATCAGAAAGGTGTTACCCAGCGAAAAATTGCAAAGACTTTGCATCTATCATCATCAACTGTGCATAACATCATCCGAAGATTCAGAGAATCTGGAACAATCTCTGTGCGTAAGGGTCAAGGATGTAAAACCATACTGGATGCCCGTGATCTCTGGGCCCTTAAACGACACTGCACCACAAACAGGAATGCTACTGTAAAGGAAATCACAGAATGGGCTCAGGAATACTTCCAGAAACCATTGTCAGTGAACACAATCCACCGTGCCATCCGCCGTTGCCAGCTGAAACTCTACAGTGCAAAGAAGAAGCCATTTCTAAGCAAGATCCACAAGCTCAGGCGTTTTCAATGGGCCAGGGATCATTTAAAATGGAGTGTGGCAAAATGGAAGACTGTTCTGTGGTCAGACGAGTCACGATTCGAAGTTCTTTTTGGAAATCTGGGACGCCATGTCATCCGGACCAAAGAGGACAAGGACAACCCAAGTTGTTATCAACGCTCAGTTCAGAAGCCTGCATCTCTGATGTATGGGGTTGCATGAGTGCGTGTGGCATGGGCAGCTTGCATGTCTGGAAAGGCACCATCAATGCAGAAAAATAGATTCAGGTTCTAGAACAACATATGCTCCCATCCAGACGTCATCTTTTTTTCAGGGAAGACCCTGCATTTTTCAACAAGATAATGCCAGACCACATTCTGCATCAATCACAACATCATGGCTGCGTAGGAGAAGGATCCGGGTACTGAAATGGCCAGTCTGCAGTCCAGATCTTTCACCTATAGAGAACATTTGGCGCATCATAAAGAGGAAGGTGCAACAAAGAAGGCCCAAGACGATTGAACAGTTAGAGGCCTGTATTAGACAAGAATGGGAGAGCATTCCTATTTCTAAACTTGAGAAACTGGTCTCCTCGGTCCCCAGACGTCTGTTGAGTGTTGTAAGAAGAAGGGGAGATGCCACACAGTGGTGAAAATGGCCTTGTCCCAACTTTTTGGGGATTTGTTGACACTATGAAATTCTGATTCAACATATTTTTCCCTTTAAAATGGTACATTTTCTCAGACTTTTATTCCGTGATTTATGTTCTATTCTGAATAAAATATTAGAAGTTGGCACCTCCACATCATTGCATTCAGTTTTTATTCACGATTTGTATAGTGTCCCAACTTTTTGGGAATCCGGTTTGTACAATAACCTATTTATTTGGTAATTTATAACTTGTTTTTTTTAAACCTTAAAGGGGTTTTCCAGGATTTTGATATTGATGGCTTATCCTAAAGATAGACCATCAATATTAAAAAGGTTGTGCAGGCGGTATATATTAATTACCTATCCTCGGCATTGGTCATCAATATCTGATTGTATCTGCCCATGGGTTTCCTCTGGTTGCTCTTGTTTCCTCGCGCACTCCAAAGACATACAGTCGTGGCCAACAGTTTTGAGAATTACATAAATATTGGAAATTGGAAAAGTTGCTGCTTAAGTTTTTATAATAGCAATTTGCATATACTCCAGAATGTTATGAAGAGTGATCAGATGAATTGCATAGTCCTTCTTTGCCATGAAAATTAACTTAATCCCAAAAAAAACTTTCCACTGCATTTCATTGCTGTCATTAAAGGACCTGCTGAGATCATTTCAGTAATCGTCTTGTTAACTCAGGTGAGAATGTTGACGAGCACAAGGCTGGAGATCATTATGTCAGGATGATTGGGTTAAAATGGCAGACTTGACATGTTAAAAGGAGGGTGATGCTTGAAATCATTGTTCTTCCATTGTTAACCATGGTGACCTGCAAATTAACGCGTGCAGCCATCATTGCGTTGCATAAAAATGGCTTCACAGGCAAGGATATTGTGGCTACTAAGATTGCACCTCAATCAACAATTTATAGGATCATCAAGAACTTCAAGGAAAGAGGTTCAATTCTTGTTAAAAAGGCTTCAGGGCGTCCAAGAAAGTCCAGCAAGCGTCAGGATCGTCTCCTAAAGAGGATTCAGCTGCGGGATCAGAGTGCCACCAGTGCCGAGCTTGCTCAGGAATGGCAGCAGGCAGGTGTGAGCGCATCTGCACGCACAGTGAGGAGAAGACTTTTGGAAGATGGCCTGGTGTCAAGAAGGGCAGCAAAGAAGCCACTTCTCTCCAAAAAAAACATCAGGGACAGATTGATCTTCTGCAGAAAGTTTGGTGAATGGACTGCTGAGGACTGGGGCAAAGTCATATTCTCTGATGAAGCCTATTTCCGATTGTTTGGGGCATCTGTCAGTCCTGTGTCATGCCAACAGTAAAGCATCCTGAGACCATTCATGTGTGGGGTTGCTTCTCATCCAAGGGAGTGGGCTCACTCACAATTTTGCCCAAAAACACAGCCATGAATAAAGAATGGTACCAAAACACCCTCCAATAGCAACTTCTTCCAACAATCCAACAACAGTTTGGTGAAGAACAATGCATTTTCCAGCACAATGGAGCACCGTGCCATAAGGCAAAAGTGATAACTAAGTGGCTCGGGGACCAAAATGTTGACATTTTAGGTCCATGGCCTGGAAACTCCCCAGATCTTAATCCCATTGAGAACTTGTGGTCAATCCTCAAGAGGCGGGTGGACAAACAAAAACCCACTAATTCTGACAAACTCCAAGAAGTGATTATGAAAGAATGGGTTGCTATCAGTCAGGAATTGGCCCAGAAGTTGATTGAGAGCATGCCCAGTCGAATTGCAGAGGTCCTGAAAAAGAAGGGCCAACACTGCAAATACTGACTCTTTGCATAAATGTCATGTAATTGTCGATAAAAGCCTTTGAAACATATGAAATGCGTGTAATTATATTTCACTACATCACAGAAACAACTGAAACAAAGATCTAAAAGCAGTTTAGCAGCAAACTTTGTGAAAACTAATATTTCTGTCATTCTCAAAACTTTTGGCCACGACTGTACTTATAGGGAACTTACATTGTGAACTCCATTGGAGACAGCAATGATAATGTGATAGGGGGGTCTGACTCCTGGCAACACCCCAATTAGCTGTGTCGTCTTGCTTGCAGCTGTGGGGCAATGCTATTACAAGTGTTCTTCCCATTCAAGGGGCTGGAACAAGCACTTGTTATTACACTGCATCACTGAAATTAAGCACAGTGTAATTTTCAAGAGGAAGTAGTGCTCGCACGAGCGCCGCCTCCTCTTCAAACAGCTGATCGGCGGGGTATCGCAAGTCAAACCTCCACCTATCAGATATTGATGACCTATCCTTAGGATAGGTTATCAGTATGTACTAGCTGCACAACCCCTTGGAGGTCCTGGAAAACCTCTTTAAGGACTTGAAAAAATATCTAATTGCCAGGGGTCTCATGCCCAGCAACCCCTGCCAATAATCTGTTTCAGGGTAGCACTGGGCACTACATAGTTTCATTCATTGTGTAATGGATGGGTCTGGTTACTGGAGCGCCGCTTCCTTTAAAGCTCCACAAAGAACAGGGTTGTATTGACTTCTGATGCTGGAGCTACTCTGAACTCTGAGGCAGTTGATTGGTGAGGGTGGGGGTGTAAGAACCCTGCGGATCTGATATATTTGTGGCCTATCCTGGTCATGGGCCATCAATTTTAAAATCACAGAAAAATCCTTTAAATGTTTATAACTCACCTGATTTGTCTTTCTAATCCACCAAACTCCGATTTACTATATCTTTAGTCTTATTATTTTCACACAAGAGTCTGTTCGCCCCCCCATGGTTTACACCATATAGTGCCTTTAGCCTCCATATTTTTTCTTCACTGCCAATATATTTCATACTTCACCCAGTTATGGAATAATCTAAATTCTATCGCAGATTTTAACAGTTCATATATGCCCTGATGCTTCCCATCGGCCTTCTTTCAGATGTATAGTACATCTCTACTGAGCCTTCTTCTGCCACCTCATAAAATCCCCTCTATCTTCTATCTCCACTCCTATCTTTTTTGTCTTTTCTTTCCAACTTTTTATATCTTTCATTTCCATCTCCATTACTTTGTTACTCCATTCTAACATCCTCTTTGTTCATCTTTTCCATTATTGTAACAAATTCCCTCCCCGACAGTCCTTTCAGATAAACATGGGCTATATCCCACACTGTTTGCATTGATGCCGTACCTTTATTAAAGAAGATACGATCCCTGAGGTTTCCTACCATGAGTTGATGGTTTATAAGCAATCAAAGCCAGCATGGATTTATTTTTAATACTTCGTTCACGTTTACCTATTCCCAGCTACCTCTAGAAGCAGCCAATGTTCAGATGTGTTTCTAGGGTCAAATGTAATATTCTCTTTTATATTTTACACTTCTCAATGTCAAATAAATCCTGGAAAAAGTACTATGTCTCTATATCTCTTAGGCCTCATGCACACGCACGTATTTTCTTTCCGTGTCCATTCCGTTTTTTTTACGGATCGTATGCGGAAGCATTCACTTCAATGGGTCCGCAAAAAAACGGAAGTTACTCCGTGTGCATTCCGTTTCCGTATGTCCGCATTTCCGTTCCGCAAAAAAATAGAACATGTCCTATTATTGTCCGCATTACGGACAAGGATAGTACTGTTCTATTAGGGGTCAGCTGTTCCGTTCCTCAAAATACGGAATGCACACAGACATCATCCATATTTTTTGCGGATCTGGCCCCTATAATTAGCAGGCTAAATTTTATTTTTCAAAAATTAATTTAGGCAGAGGAAAGCAGAATTCTTTTTTTTACACTGAAGGAGACAATATGTATACAGAAGCCATAACAAATTTCTGTCTATTTAACCTACAATGGATAGCAATGAAGTGGATCTATTTTTTCTGAAACAATTTCACAATTTACTCATGATAGACCAGAACTCTGATTTATTAAAAGGGTTGTCCCATTAAAAATATTCAGCAGTTTTCAAAACACCACCTGGGTCTGAATACTTTTGTAACTGCAAATTTTTTTTGAGTTATTCAATAAAATGTATTAGTATAGCGCCACTGCACAAGTGGCAAATTACTCTGCACTTCAAATAGAGAAGCAGAATACAGCACAGTACAGTAGTTTCACGGCCTTTTGTTTGCGCTGTGACACTGTTACCACACTTGGGGTTGCCCGCGGCAACGTGTGGCTGTTAGAACATGCGGTGGCAGTGTCTCGGCCTTCTGGGTGATTGCCGGGACATGGTTGCCACGCATGCTGTTGCCAGTGGTAACATGTGGATTGGTATGCTTGTGTGTGCACTTCCCCTTTAAGTGTCTTCCTTCCTCTGTCTGGTGTTGGAAGGGTTAACTCCCTTCCTAGTGTTTTGTGAACACTGGGTTTGTGTGTGTGTGGGTGTGGCTGCTTGGGCTATTTAGACTTTGCGGGATGCCTGAAGCTGGGGGTTCCTCCAGCCTTGGTGTATGCTGGTGGTTTACAGTTCCTGGCTTGTTCCATCTGTCCAGTGAGGGCCACCCTTGTAGTCATAGATGTTCTATGTCATCCCGGTGTCTCCTTCCCTTCCTGTCCCTATTTGTATGGAGTGGGTTATGTGCAGGCTGTTTGGATGTCTAGCTTGGTGTTACATGTCTGGTAGTGCTTGGTGTCATGTTTACCAAACATTCCCCTGTCTCAAGTTATTGCAGCTATGGTGACCTGGGTTCCTGTGTGGTTTGTTGTGTGTGCTGTGTCCTTTAATGTTGGTGTGGACACCAACACTTGTGCACGGGTTCCAGTCAGTGTGTCTGTGGCAGGTAAGTGTGTTACTGGTTTCACTTACCTGCCATCTCCTTTAGCTGTATG
Source organism: Bufo bufo (assembly GCF_905171765.1). Lineage (NCBI taxonomy): Eukaryota > Metazoa > Chordata > Amphibia > Anura > Bufonidae > Bufo > Bufo bufo. The sequence continues at coordinate 122,851,602 of NC_053392.1, forward strand.
TGTTTCCCCTCCCTGCAGCCTGGCCTTAGTTAGAGACTCCTGTTCCTCTGTGTTGTGGATGAACAGGTAGTCTCTCCCCTGCTACTAAGTGAGGGATTTCCAGGGTGACTCAGGATATTAGGTATCCAGTGTATGAGCCGTCCCACCATCGGGGTCCGCTCATATGATGAGGAGTCAGGGAGAGGATTAGGGACGCGGTAGGAGGTGACCTGCTCCCTTATCACTCCTTTTGGCCAGGCTGATCCCCTTTTACCCTTTGACACCGCACGGTGGGGGGTTTCCTGCACTCACCGCCGTGACAAGTAGCTAGTTGTACTGTGTTGTTTGTGGAATAACTAATAACCCCTTAGTAGTATTTTTTCACCTTAAGGTGTTGTCCCACAAAAAATGTTCTACAGTTTTCAAACCAGCACCTGGATCTGAATAAATGTATCTGTATAGCGCCACCTGCATTTTTTTTTTTCTTATTTCTTTATCTGGCTCACTAAGATGGTCGCACATCCTTCAACTGCCTCCTAAGCTGTGATAGGGAGAAAGCTACAGAAGAAAGGAAAAGTTCCCAGAGATACCAGCTTGATACAAATAAAGCAGAGCAACTAGAGCAATAAACAAGGAGATCTCTGGACCCATGTGAGGTACAGGGCTGGTTCTATCTTTGTTACAAAGAGATTGATATGTACTATATGATGTCTGATTTTAATTTTTTTACATTAATCATGGCATAATCACATTAACAGCAGAAAAAATGTTTTGAATTAGTTCCTTCCCACACCATCCCCTCAACCTGGTCGGTAGGCACCACTTAAGTGCATGAAATATTGTATTTCACTTTTCTCCATCCTCCATCACACTCCAGCAAATGATTTTAATTATAGCTTGGAATCAAGATATAAATGCTCATCACTAGGCGGTCTATCATAGACAAAGGAGATAAAGCAGTGACAAGGATCATAAAGGAGAATAGGGAAGCGAAGAACCTACTGAAAGAGAGGACCAATTGAAGGAAATAGTTACATTCTTCCATTCATCCAACTGTTCAGTCCCCTCTAGTCTGCTGGTTCCCACCACCTTTACCTTTTCTCCCATAACTGTCAAATCATTGCACATAGCTTAAAGGGTTATCCTATGATTAATGTTTAAATTTAAAATGCAACATCATATAGTGCATGACAATACCTTTCTAACAAAGCTAGAACCACCCCTGTACCTCACATGGATCCAGAGATCTCCACATTCATTGCTCTGCTAGATTTATATAAAGCTGACAGCTCAAGGGGAGTATCTTTTCTGCTGCAGCTAAGGGGGCGTGTCTCAGCTCTCCCTATCACAGCTCAGGAGACAGCTGAAGGATGAAACGGAGCATGTGCGACCATCTCAGTGAGCAGGTCAAAAAAAATAAAAACACAAACAGCAGGTGGTGCTATACAGATATATTTTATTGAATAACTCAGTAGCTATACTACATTTTTCATTACATGCAATTACAAAATAATTCAGATCCAGGTGCAGGTTTGAAAACTAGAATATTTTTCATGGGACAACCCCTTTAAGTCTGACTACTTTTCTAACATGCAATCCTCACTATCCAGCACCCCTCAAATTTGTATTTTCTGATCATAAGACTCCATGCAGGTGTATATGGTTTTGACTGAATGTGGATAATGCTATTTCTTAATTTTAATAATAGAGATTACATTCCATGTAGCAAAGCTGAATATGTCATTTCAATTTTATGGAGCCACAGTAATTACACAATAGATGTAAATGAAGTTCTATTATAACTACAGATAACACATTATGAATGATATCAAAATAAGTTGAGTCGGATGACAAACTCAAATCTGCTGCATTAGCTGCCACATAAGGCCCTTCTACCATCTAGAAACTCCCTTCGACCTGCAAATATACATAAGCCCTGCTTCTTAGTGGTCTTGTTTATAGGGTAGTCCCACAGAGCAGTGTAGTACTGTAGTAAGTAGGGCCCATCAGTAAAATGTATTCTGGGGGCCCAATCCACAGCTACATGCAAATACTACCTGCTCACACAGTGGCAGGCAGCAGCAAATGTAGTGCCCTGGAACAAAGGTACATTGGAGTCTGGAATCTGGATGTTTGTGGACACTTGCCCCTATTGCTGCTAAGCAAAGCCATCAACTCCCTATTTTAGTGAACTTTGAAGGGTTAACTTGCACTATATAAACAGAGCCTGGAAACTATAGGCCGGTAAGTTTAACATCTGTTGTGGGTAAACTGTTTGAAGGTTTTCTGAGAGATGCTATCTTAGAGCATCTTAACGGAAATAAGCAAATAACGCCATATCAGCATGGCTTCGTGAGGGATTGGTCATGTCAAACTAATTTAATCAGTTTCTATGAGGAGGTAAGTTCTAGACTTGACAGCGGCGAATCAATGGATGTCGTATATCTGGACTTCTCCAAAGCATTTGACACTGTACCACATAAAAGGTTAGTATATAAAATGAGAATGCTCAGACTGGGAGAAAACGTCTGTATGTGGGTAAGTAACTGGCTCAGTGATAGAAAACAGAGGGTGGTTATTAACGGTACACACTCAGATTGGGTCACTGTCACTAGTGGAGTACCTCAGGGGTCAGTATTGGGCCCTATTCTCTTCAATATATTTATTAATGATCTTGTAGAAGGCTTGCACAGTAAAATATAAATTTTCGCAGATGACACTAAACTGTGTAAAGTAATTAACACTGAAGAGGACAGTATACTACTACAGAGGGATCTGGATAGATTGGAGGCTTGGGCAGATAAGTGGCAGAAGAGGTTTAACACTGACAAATGTAAAGTTATGCACATGGGAAGAAATAATGCAAGTCACCCGTACATACTAAATGGTAAAACACTTGGTAACACTGACATGGAAAAGGATCTAGGAATTTTAATAAACCGCAAACTAAGCTGCAAAAAACAGTGTCAGGCAGCTGCTGCCAAGGCCAATAAGATAATGGGTTGCATCAAAAGGGGCATAGATGCCCGTGATGAGAACATATTCCTACTACTTTACAAATCATTAGTCAGACCACACATGGAGTACTGTATACAGTTCTGGGCTCCAGTGAACAAGGCAGACATAGCAGAGCTGGAGAGGGTCCAGAGGAGGGCAACTAAAGTAATAACTGGAATGGGGCAACTACAGTACCCTGAAAGATTATCAAAATTAGGGTTATTCACGTTAGAAAAAAGACGACTGAGGGGAGATCTAATTACTATGTATAAATATATCAGGGGTCAGTACAGAGATCTATCCCATCATCTATTTATCCCCAGGACTGTGACTGTGACGAGGGGACATCCTCTGCGTTTGGAGGAAAGAAGGTTTGTACACAAACATAGAAAAGGATTCTTTACGGTAAGAGCAGTGAGTACAATAAAGGAATTCAAGAGGGGAGAATTCAATTAGAGACCTGAAATTCAAGATTACCATCAACAATAATCGGAAGGGGAGGCAAAGAGGAGGGTACAGTGGGTTGGACATAAGGTTTTAATAGGGACTTGTGAAATACATTATGGATCTTCCAAGTCTGAGGAAGATCAAGACGGAAGGCAACAGGATTGATGACGGACAAGATCTTGTAAGGCCCAATAAACTTAGGACCCAACTTCCAGGAGGGAACCTTCAGTTTGATATTCTTTGTAGACAACCACACCAGATCACCAACATTCAGGTCCGGACCAGGCACACTTCTCTTATCCGCCACACGCTTATATCTCTCACTCATCCTCTTCAGATTACCCTGAATCTTTTGCCAAATAAATGACAAAGACGAGGAAAATCTGTCCTCATCAGGTAAACCAGAAGACCCCTCTCCAGAGAATGTCCCAAACTGCGGATGAAACCCATATGCACCAAAAAATGGTGACTTATCAGAGGACTCCTGGCGACGGTTATTTAAAGCAAACTCAGCAAGGGACAAAAAAGAATACCAATCCTCCTGATTCTCCACCACAAAACAGCGCAGATATGTCTCCAGATTCTGATTGACGCGTTCGTCTGACCATTCGACTGCGGGTGAAAAGCAGAAGAGAATGAGAACCGAACCCCCAAGCGAGAACAGAAGGCCTTCAGGAATCTGGAAACAAATTGCGTGCCCCTATCAGAAACGATGTCTAAAGGAATGCCATGCAATTTAACAATATGATCAACAAACGCTTGCGCCAGCGTCTTATCATTGGGTAACCCAGGAAAGGGAATGAAATGCGCCATTTTGCTAAAACGGTCCACTACCAACAAAATCGCAGTCTTCCCCGAGGAACGAGGCAGGTCCGTAATGAAGTCCATAAACAGATGCATCCAAGGACGGGAAGGAATGGGTAACGGGAGGAGAGAACCCGATGGCCGTGAATGAGGGACCTTGGCACGAGTGCAGGTCTCGCAGGCTGCCACAAAACCCTCAACCGTCTTATGAAGAGCCGGCCACCAGAATCTCCGAGCAATGAGATCCACTGTGGCTCTACTCCCCGGGTGCCCAGCAAGGACAGTATCGTGATGCTCCTTAAAAACCTTGTGTCGTAAAGCGAGAGGCACAAACAACCTCCCAGGAGGACAAAGATCAGGAGCCTCTGCCTGGGCTGCCTGAATCTCTGCCTCCAAATCAGGATAAAGAGCAGAGATGACCACCCCTTCAGCCAAAATGGGACCCGGGTCTTCAAAGTTCCCCCCTCCTGGAAAACAACATGACAGGGCATCAGTCTTCACATTTTTTAACCCCAGGGCGGAACGTAACAACAAAATTAAACCTAGAAAAGAACAAAGACCATCTGGCCTGTCTCGGGTTCAGACGCTTGGCCAATTCCAAGTAGGCCAGATTCTTATGGTCGGTAAACACGGTAATAGGGTGTCTGGCTCCCTCTAACCAATGGCGCCATTCCTCAAAAGCCAATTTGATGGCCAACAACTCCCTATCTCCCACATCGTAATTTCTCTCTGCAGAGGAGAGTTTCCTTGAGAAAGAGGCACACGGTCACCATTTTGCAGGAGAGGGACCCTTAGATAAGACCGCACCCACACCCACCTCAGAAGCATCCACCTCAACAATAAAAGGTAGAGAGACATCAGGTTGTACCAAAATGGGAGCGGAAGCAAAACTCTCTTTAATACTAGAAAAGGCTTTAAGCGCATCTACCGACCACGAGGAAAAATCCACCCCCTTTTCAGTCATATCAGTGAGTGGCTTAACAACAGAGGAATAATTCAAAATGAACTTTCTGTAATAATTGGCAAAACCCAAAAACCGCATCAGTGCCTTCTGATTCTCAGGAAGCTCCCAATCAAGCACAGAGCGGACCTTCTCAGGATCCATCCAAAAACCAGAAGCGGAGAGAAGAAAACCAAGAAATTGAACCTCCGGAACTGCAAACACACATTTTTCCAGTTTAGCGTATAATTTATTCTCCCGCAGAATCAGCAAGACCTGACATAGGTGGTCCCGATGAGTCTTGAAATCAGGAGAAAAAATCAAAATGTCATCTAGATACACCATTACAAATTTCCCCATTAAATGATAAAAAATGCTGTTCACAAAATCTTGGAAGACGGCCAGAGCATTAATCAAACCAAAGGGCATAACCAAATTCTCGAAATGACCCTCAGGGGTATTGAAGGCTGTCTTCCATTCGTCCCCTTCCCTGACCCTGACTAGGTTGTATGCCCCTCTTAAATCCAACTTAGAAAAAACTTTAGCCCCAACAATCTGGTTAAAAAGGTCCGGGATCAGAGGAAGCGGATATGGGTCACAAATCGTGATACTGTTCAGCTCCCTGAAATCCAGACAAGGTCTTAAAGAAGCATCTTTTTTCTTAACAAAAAAAAAACAGCGGCAACAGGTGACTTCGAGGGTCGGATGTGTCCCTTTCTCAGGCTCTCAGAGATATAAGTACGCATAGCGACTCTTTCAGGTTGGGAGAGATTGTATAAACGTGATTTTGGCAGCTTGGCGCTTGGGATGAGATTAATAGGGCAGTCGTACTCCCGGTGATGGGACAACTCCTGGACACCACTCTCGGAAAACACATCCGAAAATTCAGAGAGAAAAGATGGCACAGTCTTGGTAGAAACCTCTGCCGTGAGGCAATTCTTACTGCAAAATTCACTCCAACCATTTATTTGCCTTGCTTGCCAATCAATAGTGGGGTTATGTTTAGTGAGCCAGGGTAGCACCAACACTAGAGAAGTAGGTAATCCGCTTAAGACGAAACATGACATATCCTCAACATGAGCGTCACCCACAGTCAAACGGATATTGTGAACTATGCCCTTTAACGATCTTTGAGAAAGTGGAGCGGAATCGATAGCAAAAACAGGTATATCCTTTTCCAAAGTGCATACCTGGAAACCATGCGTTGTTGCAAATTGATTATCAATGAGATTGACAGCTGCTCCACTATCTACAAAAATCTCACAAACAATGTTCTTGCTGTCTAGCGCCACCCTGGCAGGTAGGAGAAAACGGGAACTACAAGCAAACGGCAAACCTTCAATTTCCGCATCAACCTTGCCAATAGTAGCAAATGAAAAGTTCTTAGAGGGTTTTTTTGTTTTTGTTTTGTTTTTATTACCCTCTGAAAACGCCATGAATCTCTTAGAGGGGCAAACATTAGCCAAATGATTTATACCCCCACAACAGAAACAAACCCTCCTCTGAGAGCTGAATCCTCTACTATCAGAGGCAAGCAAACCCATCTGCATGGCCTCCTCCTCAGAGGGGATTGAGACAGACTGAGACCCCTGCGCACTGAATGAGACAGCCCCACTGTCCTTGGGCTGAATATGGCAGGAAAGAGTAGTCTCCTCTCTCTCTCTAAGACGCCTGTCAATACAAACAGCTAGAGACATGGCTGACTCTAACGACGCTGGTCTCTCATGAAAAGTGAATGCATCTTTCTATCTTTCCGAAAGACCATGGCAAAATTGACTTCAGAGTGCAGCATCATTCCAACCAGTATCAGCTGCCCATCTCCGAAATTCAGAACAATATATCTCTGTGGACTGTTTACCCTGGCATAAAAGACGCAGTTTAGATTCAGCCAGAGCAATACGATCCGGGTCATCATATATCTGCCCCAGGGCTACAAAAAATTCATCCACCGATTGGAGGGGCCGTTCCCCCACCGGCAGCGAAAAGACCCAAGACTGAGCGTTATCCCTGAGCAGCGAGATGATGATCCCCACCCTCTGCTCCTCATCACCAGAGGAATGGGGAAGTAGGCGAAAATTGAGTTTGCAAGCCTCTCTAAAGCAAACAAAATTCTCACTACCCCCGGAGAACGTATCCGGGAGCGAGATCTTAGGCTCGGAACAAACTCCATGAACGCCAGCAGAACCGGTCACCTGAAACTGAGACACAGTTTTACGGAGATCTGCTACCTCCAGCGAAAGACCTTGCATGCGGTCAATCAAGGCTGAAACCGGATCCAAAAAATATTGGGGATGTCCAGGCATGGAGTATGAATAAGCTTCCAGTGTCCATCGGCCCTGAAGTGTGACATGCTGGCTATATTGCACTTCACTAGTACTGGGCAATCAATGGCCTTAATGATTATGTTCCTGCACACTTCACCGCTGGATATTTTCCCAATTTTTTTCAGGTCTCAGACAACCCCTTTAATGTGCTTCATGAACTCTCAGAAGTACAGTTAAACCTTTGAAGACTTGAAGTTGATAACTTTTATTTGGAGTTAATAGACAATTTTCAAGAAATAAAGAAGAGTCATGACCACTTTGAGAAATGTCACGACAGAAAGTAAAAGCTGAGCCTGAGATGAATGACCTGACCCTGTTAGATTTAATAGCCCATTTATCATGTCATGTGCAAATTAGAATATGCGGCTTTAAATTTGCTTTTCCATAAGGTATCTCAGGTTTTGACTTGTGCGCAGTACAAGAAGGATCTGCCATCGCAGTGACGACTGGCTGCATGAATGACATTGGGCAGCCGCTTCTCCTAACACAAATTTCACAGAGCAGATAAGAAGACAGGACTGTGAATTAGGACAAGCGTAAAGAATGAACAGTGCCCCGGCCAGCAGGATGAGAGTCAATGAATGCCATACCGCATCATTTACGTAAACTATTCTCTGCATTTATATTACCTTAAAGCAAAAAACCTTGTACCCCAAACCACTGATAAATCAGCTGCACTTTACATTAAGGGAAAATTAGCATTGATTTGGGATAAAATGGCCACAGGATTGTCGGCATGAATCATTCCATGGCTTTTAACTAACCTTTGTTTTCACTAGACTGCCTTATGGGATGATAAATAGTAGAGACATACTGTACATGATAGTCCAAGCATTGGATAGTCCAGAGCATTGTAAACTGAATCCTATATGTCAAGTAATTGCTGGAAGAGGGGTCCGGAGCTTAGAATTGTAATATGAGGCAGTAAAAGGATGTGTAGGGACAGTTTGTATGGGAGGTGAAAATATATAAGTGGCGCCATTGTGCGGCAATAGGGGTCCATTTGTTTAGTCTATAGGCAATGCATTTTCCTTGCTTAAGTAACATAAGAAGGTTTTTAGACACTATGCCTGCTAATATGACAGCTTTTTACAGGAAGATAGAATTAACAGTTTTCTACATTCCTTATCAGTTGCAATAACCTAAGGTGCTTTCATTGAATATAAATATATTTGTGAAGCGCATTAATAAATTACACTTGGATAATTATAACTCATGACTATAGTTACGACCACAGTTAGATACACTGGTTCAGATTTAAAGGGGTTATCCAAATCTGAAAAACCCACCCACAATGCCCAGGTCCCTCATACAGAGAATAGTTACCTGGTCCTCGATGCCTATGTCCTTCTGAATCCCTCCATGGCCGTTGCTGCATCTCCCCGGTGTGCAGATCACAATATCTGTGAAGGGGGGGTGCAGCCAATAACATGCCGCGTTGCTGACCTGTGACACAAGGGGGCAGGTCACCGTCGCAGTCTGCTATTGGCTGCATTCCCCACCCGTTAATGGATGTTGTGATCTGCATTCTGGGGAGGGATCCGGAAGGACACAGGTGTCAGGGACCAGGTAAGTATTTTCTGTATGAGGAGCCTGGGCATTGTGGGTGGATTTTTCTAATTTGGATAACCCCTTTAATAATCTTGTCTGATGCTTATGCATCAGATTTATCACAGTGGCTCAGGCTGGATGATATCTTTGGTGCATATTTAGACACGTTTGTTTAAAGGCTATGAAAACTTTCAGGGTCATTTGTTATGATTTAATATTACTCATTTTTGGCTAAAAGTAATTTTCTTCAATTGGTCTTTATTAAAAATCTTCAGCAGTTTTTGTCATAAAGGGTTAACTCTTAACCCGCTATGAGCATCTTAATTTCACTTGAAGCCATTATCTGCTGGCTTTGTATATCCCTTATCTTTGAACTATCTAACAGCTTATAAACACTTAGATTCCTATCAGAATGATCCGAATTGAGCAATAATGAGTGTTTAGGAGGTCAGAAGATCAGAGCTAAGGAGCTGTCAGTTGAGCTGTCTTAAGGGAAACCGTATAAACATGGAGCCTGATACTAGAAAATCTCAAGGCTGTACACAGAAAGGGGTTAAAAATGTTTAATAAAGACCAAATGAAAAATGATTATAGCTCAAAATGAGTACAATACAATGAAAAAAAAATGCTCCCATAGGCTTTAACATTATACGAACTATTGGTTTGCGTTACTTTGCTAAAATTTTGTTGCAGATTGGCACAATAAATGGCATGCCCCTTTTCTGGTTAACCGAACACATTTTTGCAAATTCCCCCCTCTTGTCAAGTGAGATGCAAAAAGTGTCTAAAGCACATAATAAATATGGTGCACGTGATGTACAACAGGTTTTTTAGCACAAAGAGAGTAGAGAGACAGAATTCTGGTGCATTTAGTAAATCTCCATCTTATTGTATAACGTATGACCATAAGTCATTTACTCCTTTGCCTTTAAGGTATATGCAAGATGATGGTTAGCATAATTGAGCACCCCCACTAACTACGACATCATGTAACTACTGTGCAACAACTGCTTGGACCACCAAGACCACTGGTAATTTTAACTCCAGTTCTTTGTACATCCACAGTCAGAAGGAGTCAAGTACCCTCACCATTGTCCTATACAATCCTATGGGACATATGAAATCAATCAAGTAAGAGCTCTGGAGAAGAGGAACAGGTTCTTCATAGTAGTGATTGGTGGAACCCATGAAATGTAACATCTTGTGGATAGGCCATAAATAATGTTATTAGGAAAAACCCATATAACCCAATATGTAACGTACAAAAATAAACAAACTAAATGGACTGAAAAATTATTCGCAGAAGAGCAGAGTGTGGAGCTGTTCCCTTTTGTTCTATTGCATATGTTTCTTATGTAAAGTTAGTTCTTGTGAACCTAAAAATTGTAAAGAAGCAGAAGTTACCCCAGAAAAAAAAACATGTCTTCTCTATGACTGTGGATGACATCATGGAAACCTCTGCATCAGTGGCAACCAGGAATCAGTGCTCACCGGTAGTTTTTCATAAAATAGGACTAACACTATTGTGAAAGGTCATTACTAATATAAGAGTAGAGTCCACTCCTTTTGCCACCATTGGCCACCATGTTGATAGAGTGGCTCTCTTTTTAAATGGAAGAAAAAAGGCACATTTTTTTCTTTTTTAATCTCTGACTCTCCAAGATTTCTTAGTCAGATCCTTCTCTTTGCACTGGTATCGGGAAGCATCCTGAAATGGCCTATATTATATTAAAGTTCAATAGTCCATGAAATCCAATAATCCAAAGCAAGAGAAATTATTAAAGCTTTGCATTTTCCACATACCACCCAGACAATGACCCATATCATTCCAGTGCCATTTGACATATCAAAGCAAAAATCAGATTACCTGACCTAAGCGATACATTTTCTGACAGCGTTTGGGAAATACCATTCACTGTGATTTTTTTTTTAGACAATAACCTAAAATACGTGTAAATGAAACAGGCGATTTTCTAAATATAAATAGAGGAAGTGTTCAAGATAAATCTAGGTACGCAGCAGAAATACAGCGATGTGGATCACATGGGAAAGTTCAGCTCACTTTGTAGATTTGTGTGAGGTGGTTTCTGTCCCCTTGGGTGTATTTTCCATAACTAGAGTGAGGTGGTTTTATATCAAAGATGATTACATTGTTTACATTCAACCCCAGCAGCCCTACCATAGCTTTCCTGTCTGTCTCTGCTCTCGCTCCCTGCGCTTTCAGTGCCAGAAACCAGCAGGAGGCATCAATTACTCCAGATTTATTCACCTCATTTCATGCATCTTACAGAAAATCATGTGGAAGACAAATATCATTTAAAAAAAACAGCAGCATGAGCCATCATCCTTCATTAAACACGTCTTCCTCACAGGGAGAAAGCAATCTCTCTGTTGCCACCTACAGTTGTGTTCCAAATTATTCAACCCCCAATGCTGTAAAGGGTTTTAGGGAATTTTGTGTACATTTGTAATTGTGTTCAGAATAAAATCTTACAAGGACTTTTTAAAGAACCAAATGCAACTAAAATTACATCAATTGTTTTTGCAATACAGTATTAAATGTTTTTTTTTGTGATTTCTTCATTGACACAATTATTCAACCCCTTAAAGACTACCACTCTTAAGAACAGAGGTTCATTCAAGTGTTTTCGATCAGGTATTGAAAACACCTGTGGATGTCAAGGAGCAGCAATCAAGCATAATAAGCACCAATTAGGCAGATTTAAAAGGACTGTGATACTCAGCTCCTTCTAGACATTTACTGGTGTGTTTACAAACATGGTGAAGTCAAGAGAATGGTCCAGGAAGACAGGAGAAGAGGTGATTTCTCTTCACAGTAAGGGCAATGGCTATAAGAAGATTGCAAAGATGTTAAACATACCAAGAGACACCATAGGAAGCATCATTCGCAAATTCAAGGCAAAGGCACTGTTGAAACGCTACCTGGTCGTGGCAGAAAGAAGATGCTGACTTCGACTGCTGTGCGCTACCTGAAGCGCAAAGTGGAGAAAAGTCCCCGTGTGACTGCTGAGGAACTGAAAACAGATTTGTCAGATGTGGGTACTGAAGTTTTAGCTCAGACAATAAGGCGCACACTGCGTAATGAAGGCCTCCATGCCAGAACTCCCAGGCGCACCCCCTTGCTGTCTCCAAAGAATAAGAAGAGTCGACTGCAGTATGCCAAAAGTCATGTGGACAAACCACAAAAGTTTTGGGATAGTGTTCTGTGGACTGATGAAACAAAATTAGAACTGTTTGGGCCCATGGATCAACGCTATGTTTGGAGGAGGAAGAACAAGGCCTATGAAGAAAAGAACACCTTGTCTACTGTGAAGCATGGTGGTGGGTCAATCATGCTTTGGGGCTGTTTTGCTTCTACAGGTACAGGGAAGCTTCAGCGTGTGCAAGGTAACATGAATTCCAGGAGATATTGGATGAAAATGTGATGCAGTCCGTCACAAACCTGAGGCTTGGGAGATGTTGGACCTTTCAACAGGACAATGATTCCAAGCATATCTCCAAGTCCACTAGAGCATGGTTGCAGATTAAAGGCTGGAACATTTTGAAGTGGCCATCGCAGTCACCAGACTTAAATCCGATTGAGAACCTCTGGTGGGACTTAAAGAAAGCAGTTGCAGCGCACAAGCCTAAGAATGTGACTGAACTGGAGGCTTTTGCCCATGAAGAATGGGCGAAGATACCCGTAGATCGCTGCAAGACACTTGTGTCAAGCTATGCTTCACGTTTAAAAGCTGTTATAACTGGAAAAGGATGTTGTACTAAGTACTAAGATTGAATGTCACTTGGGGGTTGAATAAAACTGATAATGATGTGAGCACAGAAAAGATATTTGTGGTTATTTCATTATAAATGTTATGTTTTATTTGTCTGAATTACAAGTGCCTCTTTGATTTAATTGTAAACAAGATGACTGAAATGATCAAAATCAATGTCAAACTGGCCAAAACACTCAATTTCAGTGGGGGTTGAATAATTTTGAAAACAACTGTACCTGGCTGTTTCCTTCAGTGGTTGCTCAATAGGTCTCTACAGATCCTGCCAGGCCCTCTAATCTGCTTGACCCTGATCCTGCCAGGTCCTCTGATATGCTTGAACTATATCCATTTGTTTGCCCATGTATTGACATCTACCTGCCTCCTGGACCAGTGCCTATTCACTGTGCTGACCCTGAGCCGCCTGTCCTGACCTCTGGACTGTATTAGGATTTACACATCCTCTGCCTGCACTGACCTCAGCCTGTTTTCTGACTATGATTACAGCCTGAACCTTTGGTGTTCTGCACTAGTGTCTCTGACTCCCCTGGGTCAGCTGCCAACTACACCAGGACTATTCCAAGAAGCAGTGGCCTGGTGAATCCCCTGCAGTGAAGACCAGATCCTTGTATAGGAGTTAAAGGTTGAAAACCTGGAGACCACCAGGCCAATGCACTCAGGATTAACCCAAAGTCAAACCAGCTAGTTGGCACAGTGTGTCTGACTCCACACCCATAGTCTATAACATACAGATTGCTATTAGTTAAACTTTTAATTAGAACTGGCAAATGTAAGCTCAGATTTGGTATATAATATTGACTTGGCTCTCCTAATATCTCAGGTAGAGGTATTGCCTTTCATTTTATGGTATGTGGGTGGCATTCTACCGCATTTGCTGGATTTATTGCTTTATGGTCTTTAGCTTGTGAGTTTATACAAAGATTTATTTTGTAACAACACAAAAATCCCTCTAGATACAATTATATCCAGTATATATGGCATATTTCATCATATTTTGTCAGCTTGACAATAACATACTAAACTTCATATCTGAAAGTAAGAAACAGCAATATGTTTAGTTTAAATTTCAGTGGAACATGATAGACGTATCATTCTGCAAAGTACACATTATTTGAAATACATAATTTCTTGTAAATACCTCACCTATTCCGTAATTTACTGATGTACCATAAATTTTGGCATCATATAAAGCAATATTATGTTAAGATTATTTAATCTAGTGAATACGCATTTTCACTTAATGTATACAACCAAGGAATGGATAGACTGGCCTGGCACACATTATTTTGCCCTTCACATCCCATACACCTATAAATGTTAAGGCTTCAGACACCCTGTAACTCATTTGACACATGCTCTACATTATAGCATGCAGTGACATGTGGTCATGTTGTGTAGAGATCTCATGTACAATGGTAAACTGGTGAAAATGTTATATACATGTCATATGATGGCCAATTATAGTGCTGCTTTTTATGCACACAGTCAAAACAGATTAATCTGAAAAATCACTTGAAATGACAGGGACAGGCTTTAAAGGGGTTGTGCAGTTTTTCTAAAAATTTTCTCATGTGATCTCTCATTTCCTACTATCTTCAGCTCGAAATGCCAATCACATGACCCACGTCTGTAGCCCTCTGTGTTACTTCTTGTGACGTTGTATGCACTGTCTTGCTTCTGTGTCTTCACAAAATTCCCCCTGGTCCTGGCTGTATCCCTGCCCATTCAATTTACATGTGCAAGGTGTAGCCATCATAATTAGATCTCCTTCACCAGGAGAAACATGAAGATACAGAACCAAGCCAGTAGACGCAACGTCCCCAAAAAGAAACACAGAGGACAGAGTCACATGACTGGCATGATGATCGAAAGATAGGGGCCATACAGGTAATATTGTTATGTTAGTAAATGATCTATCACAGAACAGTGAAATATATGAGAAAAGGTTGAGAACAACTGGAAACCCCTTTAAAAGGATTGTCCCATTATGACAAATTATTCCTTCTTCTCAGAATAGAGGATAAGTGTTTGATTGGCAGAGGATCGACCACTGATGCCCCCACTGATCACAAGAATGGGGCTAATGCTTCCTTATTTGAATGGAGCGGTGGTCACCCATGAATGCTGCCTCTTGATTCTGCTCTAGGGGCTGCTGAAGATAGCCAAGTACAAGTGTTCAGCTATCTCCAGCAGTACCATAGAGTTGAATGGAGAGGCGGACCTGCATGTATGCCTGTTGCTCCATACAAAAGGCGAGCATGGACCCCTGTTCTTGTGATCACTGAGTGCACCAGGGGTTGGACCACTGCCAACCAGACAGTTATTTCCTATCCTGTGAATAGTATATATGTTGTCATAATGAGGCATCCCGTATAAATATCATAGACCCCTTTCAATGGATGAACATGCACATATCCCATAGATAATTCAAAGTAATCAGAGTATGCTATAGCCATAATACATTTGATTTGGGTTAGCAAAATGCATTTGAGGAGCACTTGTCACTTGCAATTCTTTTTTTTTTGCAGTCTCTACAGTTAAAGGAGAAAACACTGGTGTTTTTACGAACTGCCCATTAGAGTTGCTGACGTCACCGGGAACACTACTAGGAGGAAGGCACCACCTAGCAGCCTGTTCAGCGCAGGGCAAGGGGGAGCATCAGAGCGTACAAATCTCAGATACTCCCTTCATTCATGGTGAATGAGTGCAGATCGGGTTGTGTCCGGGTTCAGAGCTGAAGGAGAGCTCTAGGTGGTCCTCCTCTGGTCATGGGCCCTTGGGAACTCATTATAGAAGTCACTGATCATAGCTGATGTGTTATTATTAATAAACTGAATGCCCTATCTATGCAACCTTGAGAACACCTAAGTGAAGGTAACATCCTATGTCCCTGTACCTTCCTCTCTCTCTGCTCTGTTTTCAGAGATTCTCTGGCATATCACTTTCAATTTCCATTGAGAGACGCTTCACAGTTGTCCTTACATCTGCTTCTTTTAATGATCGTTCATTATTCCATCAGGGAGCACATCGTACAAAATGTTGTGCTTTATATGCATGTATATTTCTTCAGTACAGCCGGGCGTTTCCTCCTCCACAAAATCATCACAGAGGAAGATGCATCTCCTAATCCCCCACCGGAGAGGTGCGGGAGCTGCACCATGATGTGATATGAAATAGATCAAGCTTTGAAAAGTTTACACATGTGCAAAAGACTTGAAACAAATGATCAAGTTTATTAAAAATATAACATTCTAGACCTAGAAGAGGCATCAAGATCATAGAATCAGGAGATGCATCTGAATCTCCCCCAAATATCCACTGTCTTCTCCCTGAGGAATCTACATATCACAAGTTGCTCCTCAGGAGCACATGATAGCACTTATATTTTGGTTGCTTGTTCTTAAGGGGTTGTCTCACTTCAGTAAATGGCATTTATCATGTAGGGAAAGCTAATACAAGGCACTTACTAATGTATTGTGATTGTCCATATTGCCTCCTTTGCTGTCTTGATTCATTTTTCCTTCACATTATACACTGCTTGTATCCAGAGGTTACGACCATCCTGCAATCCAGCAGCAGTGGTCGTGCTTGCACACTATTGGAAAAAGCTCCAACCTATCTGTGCGCCCACGGTATTGGCCACCAGAGAGACTGGTGCTTTTTTCTATAGTGAAAAACTGAAAGCTGAGCTCTGATTGATTGCTATGGACAGTTAAGACAGATTTACTATTAGGCAGTTTGATTTGGAGATAATGGAGGTGGGCTGCTGCTTTATGGGCCACCCTGTATAAACTAAGAAACGAACAAAAATACTACTGTAGTAGGGTTAACACACATGCTTTATGAGACGTGTTATCTAAATGAAATGTGTTAAGCAAACACTTTCAATGGCTTTTGTTTCAAGAGAACACGATGAGTTAGGAAATTTGAGTTAAGAGTGTGTGTCTTAACCCTGTATATGCAAGGTTAGCTAGAGTCATGACATAGACGCGCTTCACATAGGAATGTGCAAAAAGACTTCTATCTACTACTCTATTTAGGCTACCTTCACACAACTGTAAGGGCTCCGTGTCCATATTGTGGTCCGCAAACGTTAACCACCTCAGCCCCCTAGCTTAAACACCCTTAATGACCAGACCACTTTTTACAATTCTGCACTACACTACTTTCACAGTTTATTGCTCGGTCATACAACTCACCACTTAACAAATTAATTTACAACTTACCAAATTAATTTTACCTCCTTTTCTTCTCACTAATAAAGCTTTCATTTGGTGGTATTTCATTGCTGCTGACATTTTTACTTTTTTTGTTATTAATCGAAATTTACCGAAATTTTTGCAAAAAAATGTCATTTTTCACTTTCAGTTGTAAATTTTTTAAAAAGAAAATACATTTCTATATAAATTTTTCTCTAAATTTATTGTTCTACATGTCTTTGATAAAAAAAAATGCAATAAGTGTATATTTATTGGTTTGAGTAAAAGTTATAGCGTTTACAAACTATGGTACAAAAATGTGAATTTCCGCATTTTGAAGCAGCTCTGACTTTCTGAGCACCTGTCATGTTTCCTGAGGTTCTACAATGCCCAGACAGTTGAAAACCCCCACAAATTACCCCATTTCGGAAAGTAGACACCCTAAGGTATTCGCTGATGGGCATAGTGAGTTCATAGAACTTTTTATTTTTTGTCACAAGTTAGCGGAAAATGATGATTTTTTATTTATTTATTTTTTTCTTACAAAGTCTCATATTCCACTAATTTGTGACAAAAAATAAAAACTTCCATGAACTCACTATGCCCATCACGAAATACCTTGGGGTGTCTTCTTTCAAAAATGGGGTCACTTTGGACCTAATGCGTGAGAAGTAGTTTGAATTCCAAATGTGTAAAAAATGCCCTGTGAAATCGTAAAGGTGCTCTTTAGAATTTGGGCCCCTTTGCCCACCTAGGCTGCAAAAAAGTGTCACACATGTGGTATCGCCGTACTCAGGAGAAGTTGGGCAATGTGTTTTGGGGTGTCTTTTTACATATACCCATGCTGGGTGAGAGAAATATCTCTCTAAAAGACAACTTTTCCCATTTTTTTTATACAAAGTTGTCATTTGACAGAGATATTTATCTCACCCAGCATGGGTATATGTAAAAAGACACCCCAAAACAAGATTTCACAGGGCATTTTTAACACATTTGGATTTCAAACTACTTCTCACGCATTAGGGCCCCTAAAATGCCAGGGCAGTATAAATACCCCACAAGTGATCCCATTTTGGAAAGAAGACACCCCATGGTATTCCGTGAGGGGCATGGCGAGTTCATAGAAGATTTTTTTTTTGGCACAAGTTAGCGGAAATTATTATTATTTTTTTTCTCACAAAGTCTCCCTTTCCGCTAACTTGTGACAAAAAATAAAATCTCCCACGGACTCAATATGCAACTCAGCAAATACCTTGGGGTGTCTACTTTCCAAAATGGGGTCACATGTGGGGTATTTATACTGCCCTGGCATTTTAGGGGCCCTAAAGTGTGAGAAGAAGTCTGGAATCTAAATGTCTAAAAAATTTTACGCATTTGGATTCCGTGAGGGGTATGGTGAGTTCATGTGAGATTTTATTTTTTGTCACAAGTTAGTGGAATATGAGACTTTGTAAAAAAAAACAAAAAAAAAACAAAAACAATTTCCGCTAACTTTTGACAAAAAAAAAAAATCTTCTATGAACTCGCCATGCCCCTCAAAAGTGATCTTTTTATAGCGCCGCTACGATTTTACGGTGTTTTTGCAGTGATCAGAAAAAAAAATTCTGCCACTGCGGTGGGGCGGACTGAACGCAAGTGTGCGCACAAGATCAGGCCTGATCGGGCGAACACTGCGTTTTTTGTAGCGCCTATAGAACATGTTCTATTCTTGTCCGCAATTGTGGACAAGAAAAGGCATTTTCTATATAGTTCTGGCAATGTGCGGATCCGCAAAATGCGGAAAGTACATTGCCAGTGTCCGTGTTTTGCGGATCTGTGGTGTCCTTGTTTTGCGGATCCGCGGTGTCCGTAATTTGCGGATCCACGGATCCGCAATACACATACGGACGTCTGAATGGAGCCTTACAGGGGGGTGATCAATGACAGGGGGGTGATCAGGGAGCCTATATGGGGTGATCACCCCCCTGTAAGGCTCCATTCAGACATCCATCTGTGTTTTGCGGATTTGTGGATCCATGGATCTTGCCTCTCGCGAGAGGATGCGCCGGCGCGTCCAGGAGGAATAACAGGGCCGCCGCCAGGACGCAATCCTGCGTACGGCGGTCCTGTAGTGGTTAAAGGGAATCTGGGTCTGACTTGAATGGGTCCACGATCCGCAAGATATGGCAAAAGATAGGATATGTCCTATCTTTTGCGGAATGGAGGCACGGATCGGAAGCCCACGGAAGCACTAGGAAACATGTCCTATCTTTGGCAGTATCTTGTGGATCGTGGTCCCATTTCAGTCAATAGGTCTGCATCTGCACAATGGAGTGCACGAGGCTGGTGCCCGTGCATTGTGGACCACAATTTCCGGTCTGCAGCATGGACGGCTTCCGTTCATGTGAATCTAGCCTTACCATAGTTAAAAGTAAAAAACATTGCAGTCATGAATATCTCTACTACCATTATCATTAAGGTACCTACAGACATAAAAATTCTGTAAGATTTATTGGTGTTCATTCCAATGTCCACAATGTTTTTGTGAGTTTTTCACTCGTACTACTGAAAAAATTGGATTTTTTTTTATTTTTCATTTTTGCATGGAAGTGTTGAATGCCTTATGAATCCGGTACTATAGTGGATGATCCCTCATAAATTTCTTGGCCTTGGCATATTTTAGATCATTTAGTGAGTGTAGTTTTGTTATTGTATTAGTGCAACAAAGCTTGTCTCATTAACTCCTTGAGCTCCAGTGCCATACATGTACATTGGAAGGAGGAGTTTTAAAGGGAACCTGTCATGGGGATATTTGATTATAATCTAACTAATTATATACAATCATTAACTACTAAAAAGTGCCTTAGATGTATTCACTTACTGGTGTGACAGATGGTTACCTCATAATATACACACAAAGATGCCACATGCTAATGAGCTGATTTGAGTCCAGCGTGATGTCATTGAGTCCAGCGGTTATTTAATTAACAGCTATAGCCACTCCCCTGCCCAACTGCTGCTGATTCATATGGAAAATAACTGTCACTCAGCAGCAGGTAGGCGGGGAGAGTCAGGAGCTCATGAATATTCAGGACTTATCATTATGAGCTGGGGCTTTTCAATACAAGATGTTGGCAGATTGACTGGGTCAATTAAAGAAAGTGACCCAGCATTTTGCTAAGAGAATCGGTCACTTATTTATGTTGCCCTTAGTTAGGACACCAAAAAACTGGTGACAGGTTCCCTTTAAGTATGGAGCCCGCTGTCACACTTCATCAAATACTTAAGCATTGCAATATGCTAATGCTAATATGTTAATGGTATAATAATAAAAAAACAATCTAGGTTCCCTATCAGTTTGTCTTCGGAGTGTGGGAGGAAACCAAAGGAAACCCATGCAAAAACCGGGAGAATATGCAAACTCTATGCAGATGCTGTGCTTGGTCGGATTTGGATTAGGACCCCAGCGCTGCAAGGCACCAGTGCTAACCACTGAGCCACTGTGCTGCCCATGTCTTAATCAATTGAGTTTTCTCAATTAAAATGGTTGTGCAGTGCAAATATATTGATGACCTATGCTCAGAATTGGTCATCAATAAAACTACCTGTGTGTCATTTTGCTGCTACCCCTGCAAACAGCTGAACCATGGGAGTGGCAAAAGTCGGATCCCTATCTGATATCGATCACCTTTCCTGAGGATAGGTCATCAGTATCTTTGCACTGCACAAGCTCTTTAACCTGTGCAGTTTCCTAAACAGTGGCCCAAGGTACATATCTGGACCACTGCTTATTTACCGAAAATGTGCCCCTCTTGGGTAAAAAAGGGCAACAGTTCGAGTCCCAGCTCAAGGAAAGTAGTGGCGAGGATATATAGTTGGATTCTTTGGTATTTGATTCTATAATGATACAGAAGAGACTAGGGCAGCTATTAGATCATGTGATAATTAATATTATTAGTGAGACTATACAAGCTAGCGGGAGTGCTGTCTAGAAGTTTCAGGGTTCTGTAGATTTCTGTATTCTATAAGAAATTAAGAAAGATTATCTGGGGCAATGGGAGGAAAATTAATTACAAAGGAGACAGGTGGAAACAAGTGATTGTACTGCAACACAAAGAAACAAATTTCAAAGCAAAGAATTGAGATGAAAAAGAGTTATTTATATTTTGCTGAGAACTGTTCTCAGCTCCTGGGATAAATGATTCATGGAGCATTCATCTATTTCTTTCATCCATCCTTCAGACGGCGCTACCTTTGAGTATATAATCACATTTCACGCCATGCTAACGGAACCTAGAGCTCCAGAGACCCATGCACATGGACTAAATATCTGGTGCCGGTGTTTGATATTTACTAGACTGACAAGAAAACCCATACAAATTTTAGTTTAAACCTCAGATTACAGTGTATGGAAATGCTGGTCCTGAGAGAGAGAATAATGGGATTTCGATCTATTTCAAGAAATGTATGGAGCGTTTAGGTAGAGTGTTTTGCAACAGTCATATGGCGGCACAAGAGCATCTTGCCACAGGAGCTAATGTTCTAATTCTGCATGGATAGCACAGCTTGATAAATGACTTTTCAATTACTTGGCACGAGGAATATTGACAGGTGGAGTCAACTTGCAGAGAAAAGCAGTACTGTGAAAGTACATTCCATATTAGATTATTTCAGTAATGTAAATGCAGAACATATGTGAGAGGCACTCGATCCTGGCAGACATATTAGCCAGTGCCCAAAATATGTTCATGCACTGGGCATTACGTCGGAGATATAAATCCAAAAACATTCCATTACATCCACAAAAACTCAGATTTTCAAGAAACCTTTAGACATGATCAAATTGAACCGGGGGATAGAAAATGGTGCAAAATATCCTAAATAAACACAGGGAACCTACAACCCACATGGTTATTAAACGTAACACAATTAATATTTCTTTTCAATTCCCTTACTATTGAAATGTAATACATAGCAAAGGTCTTTATAATAATAATTGCTCTAGGATATAAAAAGCATACACGGCCATGTAGCAGACAAGTATCACAATAAGTCCAGCAATACGCAATAGGGGCACAGGACATTATAAACAATATAGCGTAGTAAAGATAGGGGTAGAGGGGAAGGAATGGGGAGAGGGTGGAGGGAAGAGTAATCCAGATATATATTAAGCTTTTACTACTACTGCACAGGTTTACACACAACCACATACAGTATTTAATCCTATGCCTTAAACACAATAGGGATGCAGTTGGTCTACCGGAATGCACTTGCTACTTAAACTGCTGGCAAGACAAAAATACCCTTAGTTCTGAAAGTAAGACAATATTTGGGCATGTTATATTCTTGCTCCTTATTTCTAACATTTTAACGCCTCCGATTTTGGAAAACTGATTTTCAATATAAATCAAAGTAGCAAATTCACTTGACCACCAATATAAAATGATAATAATATCAAAAACCTAACAGATGATTGTTGGTCAAATTATATTAAAAAAAATATATAAGAAGAAGCAAGTTAATCATTTTAGTAGGTATGCATAAAAGACAGAAGTTTTCCAGGTTAATGCCCACTTTATGAATACAGTGTAATCTGGTGATGAGTCTTACCTGTGGGATGCACAGGAGAACATCTTTTAGGAGGACAGCATGTGGAGCTATGGAGAGGCAGAGCAGCCGGTGGGGATGACTACACAGTATTACAGCACAGGGTACAGAACCACTTCAAGCAACTCTCTCTGCTGGTAGTGAAGCTTTACTGAATCCTCAGATACAGGAGCAAAGCCACTCCTTCCATCTACACACAGATGAGTCACAGGAGAAGATGTGAGCAAGGCAGTTTTCTTTAACCCTTCTGCTGCCGTTTATATAGGAATGTTTAACGGAGGCATGATAAAAAAAAGAATAAATCAAATCATCTTAAATGAAGTAGGAGCAATTTTATATCAGTGGTTACAAGGTGACCTTGTGATCACCGGGCACTAATTCTTATACATCTAAATGGATTATAAAAAGAATTTGATTTGATGGATTATTCATCATAGTCATGAAGTCAAACCTTGCAGATGGTCCCGCATCGAGGTGCTCTGAAAAATCATTTTGATTAACTGATAAACTGCTGAGAATAACAATAAAAATCCGATCGCTTTTCATTTATGTGAAGTGCAGGTTCACCTTCAAGCCATGTTACAGATTGCATATTGATATATTGAGCAACTTGGTAAAGGCTTAACATCTTGACTCCAACAGCAAAAATAAATAGATATTATCACTATATATATATATATATATATATATATATATATACCGGTACATATATAAAAAAATCACGGAGTATTAAGGGACAATACAATTTGGCAACGGGTAAATATTACACTTACCCTTGGTGCTCTAGGCTGGTTCAATCAATACCCTTGGGTTTCTGGAGTGGTTTAACAAATTAAAAATGAATGTTCTTGGTGGTTTAGGCTAGTTAATGTGTTAAATTGGCACTGCACTTTCAAAACTCTCTGTGTAAATCAATAGAACTAGGAAATACAAGAAAGTTTGTAATATATCTTATTAGAGGAAAAATGCCTCTTTCTCCATTTATGAGTCACCTCCCTTGCCTTCTTAGCTTATTATTCAACCTTAATTAAAGCTAAAATCAGTACAATTTCTGAGGGATCAGGTTGCATGATGCTCTTAGAAATCTATGGAGAGAGGAAGAGAAGGATGCAGCTGCAGAGTGAGATAGAGACCATGGCTACTGGGTTTAGTAAGTTTTTATCACCTTTGCTGGATTCACAGGTACTCTGCTCAGTACAGGTATATAATTTTCTGCATGCTGAACACAGAAATGTGAGCAGGGTCTCCTCTGTGTATGAGAGACATCATGGCAGCTAGTCTTCACCCACTAGCTAAGGGAACATTTTGAGATGGATCCTAATTAGGGGACAAATTGTGGAAAATGGAACAGCATTATTCCTTATGACCTGGTAATTCTGAAAAGTTGCTTGAAAGGACAGATATGCCTTATGTTCATTGTTAACTAATATTGCTAATCTGTTTCCATGTTTGGTTTTCCAAATGTTTTATCAGTGATCTGGGGTCTGATTCATTTAGGGTCTATGAGGGTATTTAGCGGTTCATTGTAGCATCACTGTATTTCACAAGGTTACAAATTAGTAATTGAGATGTTATGGCAAAGAACACATGACCATACAGAAGGTTAGACGTCAAGAAAAGACACAGGACAATAAAAACATTCATGTACCCTATAGCTCACTTCACCAGTGTACAAGGCAAAATCAATGGAATATAAATCTTTATACCAACAGCAACTCAGATGCTGCTTGCAGCAATGGCTATGTCCACTGCACATAAGTAAAGACAACTGGTTCTAGTGGTGTCTTGTTAAAATATTATATTGTTAAACATCAGGAATTAAAATTATGTTTTTTTAATAAAAGCTAATTTTTTTATGAAAACATCAGAGAAGCAATGGACAGTGTATTCTTCTGCCTTGTGCATACGTGCATCATGAGCTGCTAGTAAACCTTGCCTCATAGTGTGGGAATGAGATGATGCCGGCCCGTCCCCTTTCCCACCCATTCAATGCCCACTTTTTTAGACCTGACATGAGCGAGGAGAAATCGAAGAGTGCAGCGCAACTAACCGTTCAATCTGCGCCTGAAATACGCCTAATATAGGCGTATTTCAGCATCATAAATGACCCCCTTAGTTTTTCGTCAGAAGATATTCCACCTTTCTAGCTATCTTTATTACATGTCAGTAGCTTGCAGGCTGGCAACTGCTAATTGGATGAGAAGATTGAATTACCGTATTTTCCCCCCTATAAGATGCACCGGCCCATAAGAAGAACCTAGGTTTTAGAGGAGGACAAAAATAATAAAATATTTTTCATTAGACCTCAGATCATCAATAAGACTCCCAATGTTAATCAGACCTCAGCTCACAGGCCCAATCAGATCCCCAATGTTAATAAGATCTCAGATCAGACCCCAATGTGAATGACCCCCAATCAGACCTCAGATCAGAGCCCAATATAAAGAAGACCCCCAATCAGACCTCAGATGAGACCCCTGTGCCTCATATCAGCCCCCAGCCATATGTGATAAGCCCCAGTCATATAATCAGCCCCAGTCATATAATCAGCCCCAGTATTAATCAGCCCCCAGTCATATGTACTCAGCCCCCAGCCATATGTACTCAGCCCCCAGCCATATGTGAGCAGCTCCCAGCCATATGTGAGCAGCCCCTATCCATAATTCAGCCTCAGATCACAAAATAAAAAAGCCACTTACCTCTCCTGCTCCTGGACGCCGCCGCTCCTCACATCGCGATCCTCTTTCTCCTGCAGTTGGCTGTGCTGTGAACTGGCGCGCACAGCGTGAGGTCTAGAGATTGCCTTGCGGTTCGCCCAGCAGTCGTTTCATGGCAAACTTTACACGTTAGCGATTCGCCGAACATGCAAACATATGGCGATGTTCACATGCGCCATATTTTTTTGCATTACGCTGAACTTTGACCTATGACACATCCATCAGGTGAGACAGGACAGCCAATTGAGACGTTTTAGCACATGGACACACCCCCACCCTATAACAGAACCCGATCTGGCTGCCATTTTACATTCTGTGTTTTTCCAGTATAGGGAGAGGTTGCTTTGTGGAGCAGGGACAGACTGTTAGGGACACCAAACGCTAGCTAATAGGGCCACAAAAGTCCTTTTAAGGACTGGTATAGGTGTGTTATCGATAGGTGTGATATACTGAGGGGTGTGATATACTTATAATATACTTTCTAACATAGAAAGTATATTATAGTGCATTTGAATTGTGCAGCAGTTGTGTGCGGTTCGGCTGCGATACAGCAGGTATATAGAGGGACAAACGCTATTGGAATAACTAATTGCAACTGGTGTGATATACCTGTTGCCCCCAAAAAAAAAAAAACGATTCAGGGGTGTGATATACCTATAAAATACTTTCTAAAATAGAAATTATAAAGTGCATTTGTATTGTGCCGCAGTTGTGTGCGGTTCTTCTGCGATACCGCAGCTATATAGAGGGACAAACGCTATTGAAATAACTAATTGCAAATGGTGTGATATAACTGTAGCCCCTCAAAAAATTATTGAGGGGTGTGAAATACCTATAAAATACTTTCTAAAATAGAAAGTATATAGTGCATTTGTATTGTGCAGCAGATATGTGCGGTTCTGCAGCGATACCGCAGGTATATAGAGGGACAAGCGCTATTAGAACAACTATTTGCAACGGGTGTGATATACCTGTTGCCCCCCAAAAAACTGATTGAGGGGTGCAATATACATGCTTCCACAAAATACTGATTAAGGGGTTTGATATACCTGCTTCCACACAGAACTAATTGAGGGGTGCGATATAGCTGCTTCTACCAAATATTGATTGAGGCCTGTGATATACCTGCTTCCACAAAATACTGATTGAGGGGTGCAATATACCTGCTTCCACCAAATATTGATTAAGGGATTCTATATACAGTCAGGTCCATAAATATTGGGACATTGACACAATTGTAACATTTTTGGCTCTATACACCACCACAATGGATTTGAAATGAAACAAACAAGATGTGCTATAACTGCAGACTGTCAGCTTTAATTTGAGGGTATTTACATCCATATCAGATGAACGGTGTAGGAATTACAACAGTTTGCATATGTGCCTCCCACTTGTTAAGGGACCAAAAGTAATGGGACAGAATAATAATCATAAATCAAACTTTCACTTTGTAATACTTGGTTGCAAATCCTTTGCAGTCAATTACAGCCTGAAGTCTGGAATGCATAGACATCACCAGACACAGGGTTTTATCCCTGGTGATGCTCTGCCAGGCCTCTACTGCAACTGTCTTCAGTTCCTGCTTGTTCTTGCGGCATTTTCCCTTCAGTTTTGTCTTCAGCAAGTGAAATGCATGCTCAGTCGGATTCAGGTCAGGTGATTGACTTGGCCATTGCACAACATTCCACTTCTTTCCCTTAAAAACTCTTTGGTTGCTTTTGCAGTATGTTTTGGGTCATTGTCCATCTGCACTGTGAAGCGCCGTCCAATGAGTTATGAAGCATTTGGCTGAATACGAGCAGATAATATGGCCCGAAACACTTCAGAATTCATCCTGCCGCTTTTGTCAACAGTCACATCATCAATAAATATAAGAGAACCAGTTCCATTGGCAGCCATACATGCCCACGCCATGACTCTACCACCACCATGCTTCACTGATGAGGTGGTATGCTTAGGATCATGAGCAGTTCCTTTCCTTCTCCATACTCTTCTCTTCCCATCACTCTGGTACAAGTTGATCTTGGTCTCATCTGTCCATAGGATGTTGTTACAGAACTGTGAAGGCTTTTTTAGATGTCGTTTGGCAAACTCTAATCTGGCCTTCCTGTTTTTGAGGCTCACCAATGGTTTACATCTTGTGGTGAACCCTCTGTATTCACTCTGGTGAAGTCTTCTCTTGATTGTTGACTTTGACACACATACACCTACCTCCTGGAGAGTGTTCTTGATCTGGCCAACTGTTGTGAAAGGGTGTTTTCTTCACCAGGGAAATAATTCTTCGGTCATCCACCACAGTGGTTTTCCATGGTCTTCCGGGTCTTCTGGTGTTGCTGAGCTCACCGATGCGTTCCTACTTTTTAAGAATGTTCCAAACTGTTGTTTTGGCCATGCCTAATGTTTTTGCTATCTCTCTGATGGGTTTGTTTTGTTTTTTAAGCCTAATGATGGCTTGCTTCACTGATAGTGACAGCTCTTTGGATCTCATATTGAGAGTTCACAACAACAGATTCCAAATGCAAATAGCACACTTGAAATGAACTCTGGACCTTTTATCTGCTCATTGTAATTGGGATAATGAGGGAATAACACACACCTGGCCATGGAACAGCTGAGAAGCCAATTGTCCCATTACTTTTGGTACCTTAACAATGGGAGGCACATATGCAAACTGTTCTAATTCCTACACCTGATTTGGATGTAAATACCCTCAAATTAAAGCTGACGGTCTGCAGTCAAAGCACATCTTGTTTGTTTCATTTCAAATCCATTGTGGTGGTGTATAGAGCCAAAAATGTTACAATTGTGTCCATGTGTCAATATTTATGGAGCTGACTGTACCTGCTTCCACAAAATACAGATTGAGGGGTGCGATATACCTGCTTCCACCAAATATTGATTAAGGGATTCTATATACCTGCTTCTACAAAATACTGATTTAGTGGTTTTTATATACCTGCTTCCACAAAATACTGATTGAGGGGTGCGATATAACTGCTTCGACCAAATATTGATTGAGGCCTGTGATATACCTGCTTCCACAAAATATTGATTGAGGGGTGCGATATACCTGCTTCCACCAAATATTAATTAAGGGATTCTATATATCTGCTTCTACAAAATACTGATTAAGTGGTTTTTATATACCTGCTTCCACAAAATACTGATTGAGGGGTGCGATATACCTGCTTCCACAAAATATTGATTAAGAGGTTCTATATACATGTTTCCACAAAATACAGATTGAGGTTGCGATATACCTGCTTTTACCAAATATTAATTAAGGGGTTCTATATACCTGCTTCCACAAAATACTTATTAAGGGAATTGATATAACTGCTTCTACAAAATATTGATTGAGGCCTGCGATACACCTGCTTCCACAAAATATTGATTAAGGGGATTGAGATACCTGCTTCCACCAAATATTGATTGAGGCCTGCGATATACCTGCTACAATCAAATATTGATTGAGGCCTGTGATACACCTGCTTCCACAAAATACTGATTAAGGGGTTTGATATACCTGCTTCCACAATATACTGATTGAGGGTTGCAATATACCTGCTTCCACCAAATACTGATTGAGGCCTGCGATGCACCTGTTTCCACAAAATACTGATTAAGGGGTTTAATATACCTGCTTCCACAAAATACTGATTGAGGGTTGCGATATACTTGCTTTGACCAAATACTGATTGAGGCCTGCGATACACCTGGTTCCACAAAATACTGATTGAGGGGTGCGATATACCTGCTTACACAAAATACAGAGTGAGTGGTGTGATATACCTGCTTCCACCAAATATTGATTAAGGGGTTCTATATACCTGCTTCCACAAAACTACTGATTAAGGTGATTGATATACCTGCATCTACCAAATATTGAATGAGGCCTGCGATACACGTGCTTCCACCAAAATACTGATTGAAGGGTGCGATATACCTGCTTCTACCAAATTTTGATAAAGGGGTTCTATATACCTGCTTCCACAAAATACTGATTAAGGGGTGCGATATACCTGCTTTCACCAAATATTGATTAAGGGGTTCTATATACCTGTTTCCACAAAATACTGATTGAGGGGTTTGATATATCTGCTTCCACAAAATACTGATTGAGGGTAGCAATATACCTGCTTCCACCAAATACTGATTGAGGCCTGCGATACACCTGCTTCCACAAAATACTGATTTAGGGGTGAGATATGCCTGCTTCCGCAAAATACTGATTAAGGGGTTTGATATACCTGCTTACACAAAATACAGATTAAGAGGTGCGATATACCTGCTTCCACCAAATTGCGGCGAGGGACTGGAACAAGGGGATACTAGTATAAAAGTTATCCACGTACAGGTGGTAAACCTTATCTAGCAGTGTGTGCATAAGGTCCCACACAAGTTTCCCGCTAACACCCAGAGTGGGGGGACATTCTGGGGGTTAAATACGGGAATCTTACCCCTCGTACACATGAAAATTGTAAGTGTACCCTGAGGTACTCTCACAAAGTTTGTACAGCTTCACGCCATACCTCACCCGCTTAGAGGGAACATACTGGTGGAAAATGAGTCTCCTCTTGAAAGCAATGAAAGACTCATCAACCGCAGACTGCTGGTATCCAGGGTAACAGGGGGAGGGGATACCACCTTTAACTCACCCTTGGCCCCTTTACCCAACCTTGACCCATAACAAAAGACACGACAACTGTATTACTTTATTGCTGGATGGTGATCGGCCACAGCTTCTTTATTAAAGCGGCAAACCTTAATAAACCATAAGATCGGAACGGTATGCCAAAGGCTGGACTCCCAGCGGGCAAGTTAAACCGTAATCATCAGAGCTGTCTGCCAACCGCTGGACTCCCAGCGGGCAGTTACTCCATCTGCTACCACCATATCTCCGCTGTACTCAAATGCCGCCAGCTGTGACTTCTTTTTTTTAAATTTTGTTATTTATTTTTTTTTTTTCACTTTATTGATAAACTCGACCAAAATTCGCAGCTCTCCAAAGCCGTAATCATCGGAGCAATATCCAAAACCGCTGGCCTCCCAGCAGGGTCTCTTAAAAATAGAAAAACAAAACAGAATAACCAAGTATCCATAACTGAACAGAATCGTGCACTTCGACCCGCCTCCCAAGAATAACCGCAAAGGGAGGGAGGGAGGGCCAATCTGCTTCCACTTGCAAGAGGAAGTGACCAGGACAGAGAGAAGGTATATGTGACCTTCAGGATTTCCTGCACCGCCCCCATCCTGTCTAAGGAGGTTCCCCAGTGATTAACCCTCAATGACCCTAATCTGCAACCTACTTAACCATTACTGAGACGGGGCCAGATTCCTAAATACCCCTAAGGGGAAAAGGGGGGGGGGAGGACCATCAGTCCCTAAGCACCCTCCCTATACAGTCAGGCGCTTTCCAACCTCCCTTGCAGGTACATAAGCCTCCACAAATTTGGATAATGCAGGCATTTCCGGATGACCTCAAACCGGGAGCATGTCATGGCCGTACTGTAAAGTGGGGTCTGGTAGAGGACGTCCCCACTCCAGTAATGCCTGACACTAGGTTTTTTGACTAGGCCCATGTGCAGCACGAGGCCCCAAAGCGTCCTCATCTCGGCTGCACTGACCGGAGTCCAGCCACCGTCCCTAGCCAAAAAGGAGCCCGGGTGTTGAACAACGAACTGTTGGGCGTACAGGTTTGTTTGCTCCACCATCAGATTTACTAAGTGGTCACTGAAAAAAAGACTAAAGTAGTTGTATTTAGTGAAGCCCACTGTGGAAATCTGGATTCCTGGTTGGCCTACAAAATCAGGAATTGCGGGCTCAAAATTCTCTGGGGTACACCAGACAAGTTCACCAGCAGGGGGCTCAGTTGGACTGATCTGGTGGGCAGGAAAACTAGTACGAGCCTCAAAGCTCCTCGTACTAGTGTGGGCCACAGGTCCCTAGCATGGCGGTCCCCTTGCTCCGCCGCCTTGGGGGCTCATCATCATCGCTAGATGATGAGGAGGACGCGGATGACAAAATGAAAGTGGGGTCATCCTTGTCCTCACTGGGGCTCTGGGACTTGGAGGCAAGCTGGGCGTATGCCTCCTCGGCCGAGAACCTCCGGGCGGGCCATAGGGGAGTGTGTGTGTGCGTGTGTGTTAAACTTTATTTGGTGTGCGTGTGTGTGGGGGCACGGGTGTTCACGGACATACCCTAAACCTAACAGACCCCCCAAAAAAAAAACAAAATAAAAAAAAGGCCCAAAAATGTGAATTTTTAAATTTTTTTTATTCAAACTCGCTGATCAACCGTCCGAAGTTGATCAGCGGTGGTGTGTGCGATGCGCTAACAGTGGGCGGACGCTAAAAGTGCCGGCCACAGTCAGCGTACACAGAAAAAATATATATGTTTGCGCCCCAAAAAAAGTTGTATGGGGGGGGGGGGGCAGGGGGTAAGCTGCAGCACCCCTGGGGGGTCTAGGGTCACACAGATGTGCTGTGGACCCCAGACACCCGATTTAGGGTGATGCAATCAAAAACTTTTTCTTTTTTTTCCCCCACTAACTTTCCCTGAATATCCCTGCCTAACCTAACCTGTCCGTAAACTCTCCCTAAATACCTTGGTGAAGGTGAAGGGGAAAGGGGTGCTGGGGCACAGATGGGGGTGCTGGGGTGCTGCCTCTGGAGATCCATGCAGCTTGCTCCTCTCTCCTCAGCTCACGGACACAAAAGGAGGAGTAGAGGAGCGCTGCACTAATTTAAATGGCCCGCCCGCCCCTGCAGCCAATGAGAGCCGATCCTGAGAGGTGATGTTACAATCACCTCTCAGGATCGCAGGATGGTAATTGGTGGTGTATTATCACACCACAGATCACCATCCTGTTCCGGGTTATAACACGGAAACGCAGCAAACCGCAGGTCTGAATTGGCCTGCGGTTTGCTGCGATCGTCGACACGGGGGGTCACAGGTGCATTGTCCCAGGGTGCCTGCTCAATGATTGGAACAGGCACCTAGTTCCGATCACCTCCCGCCGTGCGGCGGTGATAGGAACTACACATGACGTACCGGTACGTCATGTGTCCTTAAGTACCGGGACATCATACCGTACCTGTACTTTATGTGTCCCAAACAGGTTAAGGGGTTCTATATATCTGCTTCCACAAAATACTGATTGAGGGGTGCGATATATTTGCTTTCACCAAATTTTGATAAAGGGGTTCTATATACCTGCTTCCACAAAATACTGATTGAGGGGTGCGATATATCTGCTTCCATCAAAATCTGATAAAGGGGTTCTATATACCTGCTTCCACAAAATACTTATTGAGGGGTGCGATATACTTGCTGCCACCAAATATTGATTGAGGCCTGCGATACACCTGTTTCCACAAAATACTGATAAAGGGGTTTGATATATCTGCTTCCACAAAATACTGATTGAGGGTAGCAATATGCCTGCTTCTACAAAATATTGATTGAGGCCTGCGATACACCTGTTTCCGCAAAATACTGATTGAGGGGTGCGATATGCCTGCTTCTGCAAAATACTGATTAAGGGGTTTGATATGCCTGCTTCCATAAAATACAGATTGAGGGGTGCGATTTAACTGCTTCCACCAAATATTGATTAAGGGGTTCTATATACCTGCTTCCACAAAACACTGATTGAGGAGTGCGATATACCTGCTTTCACCAAATATTGATTGAGGCCTGTGATAAACCTGCTTCCACAAAATACTGATTAAGGGGTTTGATATACAGTACAGACCAAAAGTTTGGACACACCTTCTCATTCAAAGAGTTTTCTTCATTTTCATGACTATGAAAATTGTAGATTCACACTGAAGGCATGAAAACTATGAATTAACACATGTGGAATTATATACATAACAAACAAGTGTGAAACAACTGAAAATATGTCAAATTCTAGGTTCTTCAAAGTAGCCACCTTTTGCTTTGATTACTGCTTTGCACACTCTTGGCATTCTCTTGATGAGCTTCAAGAGGTAGTCCCCTGAAATGGTTTTCACTTCACAGGTGTGCCCTGTCAGGTTTAATAAGTGGGATTTCTTGCCTTATAAATGGGGTTGGGACCATCAGTTGCGTTGAGGAGAAGTCAGGTGGATACACAGCTGATAGTCCTACTGAATAGACTGTTAGAATTTGTATTATGGCAAGAAAAAAGCAGCTAAGTAAAGAAAAACGAGTGGCCATCATTACTTTAAGAAATGAAGGTCAGTCAGTCAGCCGAAAAATTGGGAAAACTTTGAAAGTAAGGGCTATTTGACCATGAAGGAGAGTGATGGGGTGCTGCGCCAGATGACCTGGCCTCCACAGTCACCGGACCTGAACCCAATCGAGATGGTTTGGGGTGAGCTGGACCGCAGAGTGAAGGCAAAAGGGCCAACAAGTGCTAAGCATCTCTGGGAACTCCTTCAAGACTGTTGGAAGACCATTTCAGGGGACTACCTCTTGAAGCTCATCAAGAGAATGCCAAGAGTGTTCAAAGCAGTAATCAAAGCAAAAGGTGGCTACTTTGGAGAACCTAGAATATGACTTATTTTCAGTTGCTTCACACTTGTTTGTTATGTATATAATTCCACATGTGTTAATTCATAGTTTTGATGCCTTCATAGTCATGAAAATAAAGAAAACTCTTTGAATGAGAAGGTGTGTCCAAACTTTTGGTCTGTACTGTACCTGCTTCCACAAAATACTGATTGAGAGTTGCGATATACCTGCTTCCACCAATTACTGATTGAGGCCTGAGATACACCTGCTTCCACAGAATACTGATTGAGGGGTGCGATATACCTGCTTCCGCAAAATACTGATTACGGAGTTTGATATACCTTCTTCCACAAAATAGTAATTGAGGGTTGCGATATTCCTGCTTCCACCAAACACTGATTGAGGCCTACGATACACCTTTTTCCACAAAATATAGATTGAGGGGTGCGATATGCTTGTTTCTGCAAAATACTGATTAAGTGGTTTGATATACCTGCTTCCACAAAATACAGATTGAGGGGTGCGATATACCTGCTTCCACCAAATATTGATAAAGGGGTTCTATATACCTGTTTCCACAAAATACTGATTGAGGGGTTTGATATATCTGCTTCCACAAAATACTGATTGAGGGTAGCAATATACCTGCTTCCACCAAATACTGATTGAGGCCTGTGATACACCTGCTTCCACAAAATACTGATTGAGGGGTGCGATATACCTGCTTCTACAAAATACTAATTGAGGGTTGCGATTTACCTGCTTCCACCAAGTACTGATCGAGGCCTACGATACACCTAGTTCCACAATATACTGATTGAGGGGTGCGATATGCCTGATTCCGCAAAGTACTGATTAATGGGTTTAATAAACCTGCTTCCACAAAATACAGATTGAGGGGTGTGATCTACCTGCTTTCACTAAATTGATTAAAAGTGTTCTATATACCTGCTTCCACAAAATACAGATTGAGGGGTGCGATATACCTGATTCCACTAAATTGATTAAGGGGTTCTATATACCTGCTTCCACAAAATACTGATTGAGGGGTGCGATATGTCTGCTTCCACAAAATACTGATTGAGGGTAGCAATATACCTGCTTCCACCAAATACTGATTGAGGCCTGTGATACACCTGCTTCCACAAAATACTGATTGAGGGGTGCAATATATTTGCTTCCACTAAATTTTGATAAAGGGGTTTTATATACCTGCTTCCACAAAATACAGATTGAGGGGTGCGATATACCTGCATCCACCAAATATTGATTATGGGGTTCTATATGCCTGCTTCCACTAAATACTGATTGAGGGTTGCCATATACCTGCTTTCACCAAATATTGATTGAGGTCTGTGATACACCTGCTTCCACAAAATACTGATTAAGGGGTTAGATATACCTGCTTCCACAAAATACTTATTGAGGGTTGCGATATACCTGCTTCAACGAAATTAATTAAGGGGTTCTATACACCTGCTTACACAAAATACTTATTGAGGGGTGCGATATACCTGCTTCCTTTAAATATTATTTAAGGGGTTCTATATACCCGCTTCCACAAAATACTGATTGAGGGGTGCGATATACCTGCTTCCACCAAATATTGATTGAGGCCTGCGATTCACCTGCTTATGCAAAATACAAATTGAGGGGTGCGATATATCTGCTTCCACCAAATATTGATTAAGGTGTTCTATATACCTGTTTCCACAAAATTCTGATTGAGGGGTTTGATATACCTGCTTCCAAAAAATACTGATTGAGGGTTGCGATATACCTGCTTCCACAAAACACTGATTGAGGCCTGCGATACACCTGCTTCCCCAAAATACTGATTGAGGGTTGCGATTTACCTGCTTCCACCGAATACTGATTGAGGCCTACGATACACCTGCTTCCACAATATACTGATTGAGGGGTGCGATATGCCTGCTTCCGCAAAGTACTGATTAATGGGTTTAATAAACCTGCTTCCACAAAATACAGATTGAGGGGTGCGATATACCTGCTTTCACTAAATTGATTAAGGGGTTCTATATACCTGCTTCTACAAAATACTGATTGAGGGGTGCGATATATCTGCTTCCACAAAATACTGATTGAGGGTAGCAATATACCTGCTTCCACCAAATACTGATTGAGGCCTGTGATACACCTGCTTCCACAAAATACTGATTGAGGGGTGCAATATATTTGCTTCCACAAAATTTTGATAAAGGGGTTTTATATACCTGCTTCCACAAAATACAGATTGAGGGGTGCGATATACCTGCATCCACCAAATATTGATTATGGGGTTCTATATGCCTGCTTCCACTAAATACTGATTGAGGGTTGCCATATACCTGCTTTCACCAAATATTGATTGAGGCCTGTGATACACCTGCTTCCACAAAATACTAATTAAGGGGTTTGATATACCTGCTTCCACAAAATACCGATTGAGGGGTGCGATATGTCTGCTTCCACAAAATACTGATTGAGGGTAGCAATATACCTGCTTCCACCAAATACTGATTGAGGCCTGTGATACACCTGCTTCCACAAAATACTGATTGAGGGGTGCAATATATTTGCTTCCACTAAATTTTGATAAAGGGGTTTTATATACCTGCTTCCACAAAATACAGATTGAGGGGTGCGATATACCTGCATCCACCAAATATTGATTATGGGGTTCTATATGCCTGCTTCCACTAAATACTGATTGAGGGTTGCCATATACCTGCTTTCACCAAATATTGATTGAGGCCTGTGATACACCTGCTTCCACAAAATACTGATTAAGGGGTTTGATATACCTGCTTCCACAAAATACTGATTGAGGGTTGCGATATACCTGCTTCAACTAAATTATTTAAGGGGTTCTATACACCTGCTTACACAAAATACTTATTGAGGGGTGCGATATACCTGCTTCCTTTAAATATTGGTTAAGGGGTTCTATATACCCGCTTCCACAAAATACTGATTGAGGGGTGCGATATACCTGCTTCCACCAAATATTGATTGAGGCCTGCGATTCACCTGCTTATGCAAAATACAAATTGAGGGGTGCGATATATCTGCTTCCACCAAATATTGATTAAGGTGTTCTATATACCTGTTTCCACAAAATTCTGATTGAGGGGTTTGATATACCTGCTTCCAAAAAATACTGATTGAGGGTTGCGATATACCTGCTTCCACAAAACACTGATTGAGGCCTGCGATACACCTGCTTCCCCAAAATACTGATTGAGGGTTGCGATTTACCTGCTTCCACCGAATACTGATTGAGGCCTACGATACACCTGCTTCCACAATATACTGATTGAGGGGTGCGATATGCCTGCTTCCGCAAAGTACTGATTAATGGGTTTAATAAACCTGCTTCCACAAAATACAGATTGAGGGGTGCGATATACCTGCTTTCACTAAATTGATTAAGGGGTTCTATATACCTGCTTCCACAAAATACAGATTGAGGGGTGCGATATACCTGATTCCACTAAATTGATTAAGGGGTTCTATATACCTGCTTCCACAAAATACTGATTGAGGGGTGCGATATATCTGCTTCCACAAAATACTGATTGATGGTAGCAATATACCTGCTTCCACCAAATACTGATTGAGGCCTGTGATACACCTGCTTCCACAAAATACTGATTGAGGGGTGCAATATATTTGCTTCCACTAAATTTTGATAAAGGGGTTTTATATACCTGCTTCCTCAAAATACAGATTGAGGGGTGCGATATACCTGCATCCACCAAATATTGATTATGGGGTTCTATATGCCTGCTTCCACTAAATACTTATTGAGGGTTGCCATATACCTGCTTTCACCAAATATTGATTGAGGCCTGTGATACACCTGCTTCCACAAAATACTGATTAAGGGGTTTGATATACCTGCTTCCACAAAATACTGATTGAGGGTTGCGATATACCTGCTTCAACTACATTAATTAAGGGGTTCTATACACCTGCTTACACAAAATACTTATTGAGGGGTGCGATATACCTGCTTCCTTTAAATATTGGTTAAGGGGTTCTATATACCTGCTTCCACAAAATACTGATTGAGGGGTGCGATATACCTGCTTCCACCAAATATTGATTGAGGCCTGCGATTCACCTGCTTATGCAAAATACAAATTGAGGGGTGCGATATATCTGCTTCCACCAAATATTGATTAAGGTGTTCTATATACCTGTTTCCACAAAATTCTGATTGAGGGGTTTGATATACCTGCTTCCACAAAATACTGATTGAGGGTTGCGATATACCTGCTTCCACAAAACACTGATTGAGGCCTGCGATACACCTGCTTATGCAAAATACAAATTGAGGGGTGCGATATATCTGCTTCCACCAAATATTGATTAAGGTGTTCTATATACCTGTTTCCACAAAATTCTGATTGAGGGGTTTGATATACCTGCTTCCACAAAATACTGATTGAGGGTTGCGATATACCTGCTTCAACTACATTAATTAAGGGGTTCTATACACCTGCTTACACAAAATACTTATTGAGGGGTGCGATATACCTGCTTCCTTTAAATATTGGTTAAGGGGTTCTATATACCTGCTTCCACAATATACTGATTGAGGGGTGCGATATACCTGCTTCCACCAAATATTGATTGAGACCTGCGATTCACCTGCTTATGCAAAAGACAAATTGAGGGGTGCGATATATCTGCTTCCACCAAATATTGATTAAGGTGTTCTATATACCTGTTTCCACAAAATTCTGATTGAGGGGTTTGATATACCTGCTTCCACAAAATACTGATTGAGGGTTGCGATATACCTGCTTCCACAAAACACTGATTGAGGCCTGCGATACACCTGCTTCCCCAAAATACTGATTGAGGGGTGCGATATACCTGCTTCCAAAAAATTCTAATTGAGGGTTGCGATTTACCTGCTTCCACCAAATACTGATTGAGGCCTACGATACACCTGCTTCCACAATATACTGATTGAGGGGTGCGATATGCCTGCTTCCGCAAAGTACTGATTAATGGGTTTAATAAACCTGCTTCCACAAAATACAGATTGAGGGGTGCGATATACCTGCTTTCACTAAATTGATTAAGGGGTTCTACATACCTGCTTCCACAAAATACAGATTGAGGGGTGCGATATACCTGATTCCACTAAATTGATTAAGGGGTTCTATATACCTGCTTCCACAAAATACTGATTGAGGGGTGCGATATATCTGCTTCCACCAAATTTTGATTAAGGGGTTCTATATACCTGTTTCTACAAAATACTGATAAAGGGGTTTGATATATCTGCTTCCACAAAATACTGATTGAGTGTATCAATATACCTGCTTCCACCAAATACTGATTGAGGCCTGCGATACACCTGCTTCCACAAAATACTGATTGAGGGGTGCGATATGCCTGCTTCTACAAAATAATGATTAAGGGGTTTGATATGCCTGCTTCCACAAAATACAGATTAAGGGGTGCGATATACCTGCTTCCACCAAATTGATTAAGGGGTTCTATACACCTGCTTCCTCAAAATACTTATTGAGGGGTGAGATATACCTGCTTTCACAAAATTCTGATTCAGGGGTGCGATATTTCTGCTTACACCAAATATTGATTGAGGCCTACGATACCCCTGCTTCCACAATATACTGATTGAGGGGTGCGAAATGCCTGCTTCCGCTAAATACTGATTAAGTGGTTTAATATACCTGCTTCCACAAAATACTGATTGAGGGGTGCGATATATCTGCTTCCACCAAATTTTCATAAAGGGGTTCTATATACCTGCTTCCACAAAATACTGATTGAGGGGTGCGATATATCTGCCTCCACCAAATTTTGATAAAGGGGTTCTATATACAGTACAGACCAAAAGTTTGGACACACCTTCTTATTCAAAGAGTTTTCTTTATTTTCATGACTATGAAGGCATCAAAACTATGAATTAACACATGTGGAATTATATACATAACAAACAAGTGTGAAACAACTGAAAATATGTCATATTCTAGGTTCTTCAAAGTAGCCACCTTTTGCTTTGATTACTGCTTTGCACACTCTTGGCATTCTCTTGATGAGCTTCAAGAGGTAGTCCCCTGAAATGGTTTTCACTTCACAGGTGTGCCCTGTCAGGTTTAATAAGTGGGATTTCTTGCCTTAAAAATGGGGTTGGGACCATCAGTTTTCGTTGAGGAGAAGTCAGGTGGATACACAGCTGATAGTCCTACTGAATAGACTGTTAGAATTTGTATTATGGCAAGAAAAAAGCAGCTAAGTAAAGAAAAACGCGTGGCCATCATTACTTTAAGAAATGAAGGTCAGTCAGTCAGCCGAAAAATTGGGAAAACTTTGAAAGTAAGGGCTATTTGACCATGAAAGAGAGTGATGGGGTGCTGCGCCAGATGACCTGGCCTCCACAGTCACCGGACCTGAACCCAATCGAGATGGTTTGGGGTGAGCTGGACAGCAGAGTGAAGGCAAAAGGGCCAACAAGTGGTAAGCATCTCTGGGAACTCCTTCAAGACTGTTGGAAGACCATTTCAGGAGACTACCTCTTGAAGCTCATCAAGAGAATGCCAAGAGTGTGCAAAGCAGTAATTATAGCAAAAGGTGGCTACTTTGAAGAACCTAGAATATGACATATTTTCAGTTGTTTCACACTTGTTTGTTATGTATATAATTCCACATGTGTTAATTCATAGTCATGAAAATAAAGAAAACTCTTTGAATAAGAAGGTGTGTCCAAACTTTTGGTCTGTACTGTATATAGAACCCCTTTATCAAAATTTGGTGGAGGCAGATATATCGCACCCCTCAATCAGTATTTTGTGGAAGCTGAAAATATGTCATATTTTAGGTTCTTCAAAGTAGCCACCTTTTGCTTTGATTACTGCTTTGCACACTCTTGGCATTCTCTTGATGAGCTTCAAGAGGTAGTCCCCTGAAATGGTCTTCCAACAGTCTTGAAGGAGTTCCCAGAGATGCTTAGCACTTGTTGGCCCTTTTGCCTTCACTCTGCGGTCCAGCTCACCCCAAACCATCTCGATTGGGTTCAGGTCCGGTGACTGTGGAGGCCAGGTCATCTGGCGCAGCACCCCATCACTCTCCTTCATGGTCAAATAGCCCTTACTTTCAAAGTTTTCCCAATTTTTCGGCTGACTGACTGACCTTCATTTCTTAAAGTAATGATGGCCACTCGTTTTTCTTTACTTAGCTGCTTTTTTCTTGCCATAATACAAATTCTAACAGTCTATTCAGTAGGACTATCAGCTGTGTATCCACCTGACTTCTCCTCAACGCAACTGATGATCCCACCCCCATTTTTAAGGCAAGAAATCCCACTTATTAAACCTGACAGGGCACACCTGTGAAGTGAAAACCATTTCAGGGGACTACCTCTTGAAGCTCATCAAGAGAATGCCAAGAGTGTGCAAAGCAGTAATCAAAGCAAAAGGTGGCTACTTTGAAGAACCTAGAATATGACATATTTTCAGTTGTTTCACACTTGTTTGTTATGTATATAATTCCACATGTGTTTATTCATAGTTTTGATGCCTTCAGTGTGAATCTACAATTTTCATAGTCATGAAAATAAAGAAAACTTTTTGAATGAGAAGGTGTGTCCAAACTTTTGGTCTGTACTGTACCTGCTTCCACAAAATACTGATTGAGGGGTGCGATATACCTGCTTCCACCAAATATTGATAAATGGGTTCTATATACCTGTTTCCACAAAATAGTGATAAAGGGGTGCGATATATCTGCTTCCACAAAATACTGATTGAGGGTAGCAATATACCTGCTTCCACCAAATACTGATTGAGGTCTGCGATACACCTGCTTCCACAAAATACTGATTACGGGGTTTGATATACCTGCTTCCACAAAATACATATTGAGGGGTGCGATATACCTGCTTCCACCAAATATTGATTAATGGGTTTTATATACCTGCTTCCACAAAATTCTGTTTGAGGGGTTTGATATACCTGCTTCCACAAAATACTGATTGCGGGTTGCGATATACCTGCTTCCATCAAATACTGATTGAGGCCTGCGATACCCCTGCTCCCCTAAAATACTGATTGAGGGGTGTGATATTCCTGCTTCCACAAAATACTGATTAAGGGGTTTGATATACTTGCTTCCCAAAAATTTTGATTGAGGGGTGCAATATACCTGCTTCTACCAAATATTGAATAAGAGGTTCTATATAGCTGCTTCCACAGAATACTGATTAAGCGGTGCGATATTCCTGCTTCCACCAAATATTGATTAAGGTGTTCTATATACCTGCTTCCACAAAATTCTTATCAATGGAATTGATATACCTGCTTCTACAAAATATTGATTGAGGCCTGCGATACACCTGCTTCCACAAAATAGTGATTGAGTGGTGCGATATACCTGCTTCCACCAATTATTGATTAAGGTTTTCTATATACCTGTTTTCACAAAATACTGATTGAGGGGTGCGATATACCTGCTTCCACAAAATACTGATTGAGGGGTGCGATATTTCTGATTCCACCAAATATTGATTGAGGCCTGCGACACACCTCCTTCCACAAAATACTGATTATGGGGTTTGATATACCTTCTTCAACATAATAGTAATTGAGGGTTGCGATATTCCTGCTTCCACCAAACACTGATTGAGGCCTACAATACACCTGCTTCCACAAAATACTGATAAAGGGGTTCTATATACCTGCTTCCACAAAATACTGATTGAGGCCTGCAATACACCTGCTTCAACAAAATACTGATTGAGGGGTGGGATATACCTGCTTCTACCAAATATTGATTAAGGGTTTCTATATACCTGTTTCCACAAAATACTAATTGAGGCGTTTGATACACCTGCTTCCACAAAATACAGAATATTCGAAAAAAAAACGAATGTAGAACAATTTAGCTAATATAGTGCTACAATGTTTTTTTTTAATAGTTGTATTTTTTTTTCAATTACAACTATTAGACAAAAAAGATTATAGCACTATATTAGCTAAATTGCTCTATATCTGTTATTATTTTCGAATATTCGCTATATTGCTATATATTCTTGTTTTTCAATATTCCGAATATTCTAAAAAACGAATATATTTGTTTTCTAGAATATTCGTATTTTTATTTTTAATCTGTACAGTTGTTCCACTTTGGCATACTCCTCCCCTACAAGCGTCCCCGTCACCATGGGAACACCTGGGGGTTAGAATATACCCTCAGATCTGAGTTTTCACGATCTCATTGATTCTCATTACGAAAATTCGCATCACAGAAATTCTCATTACGAAAATTCGTATTACGAAAATTCGCAATCAACACTACTAACGAATATTCAAATTTGCGTATATTCGATGAATATTCCACGAAAAAAAATCGCGAATCATCGGGAATTCGAATATGACCCCTGCCCTCATCACCTACCCAATACCATCCCTACAATGAAACAATGTGGTCGGAGCATCATGCTATGGGGGTGTTTTTTAGTGATTGGGGCAGGGAGACTGGTCAGGGTTGAGGGAAAGTTGAATGGAACAAAGAACATGGCTATTCCTAATGAAAACCTGATCCAGAGTGCTCTGGACCTCAGACTTTGCTGCTTGGGGACAACTATGTGAAAGTCTCCATCTAACCTGACAGAGCTTGAGAGGATCTGCAGCAAAGGATTGAAGAAAATCCCCAAATCTAGGTGTTAGAACCTTGTGGCATCAGACCAAAGAAGATCGGAGGCTGTAATCGCTGTAACAGGTGCTTCAACTAAGTCATAAGTAAAAGGTCTGAATACTTAGGTCAAGGCAAGACTTTAGTTTTTCCTTTACTTAAACTAGCAAAGATTTCGAACATTATGTTTTTACTTTGTCACATCCATGCAAGCCACAGCTGTTTTCTATTCATTTAAAACTCATTGTCAGTCACTTGCTGATTGTGAATGACCCTATGATTTTCTGGGTAAACTTAGGCAGGGTGCTGAATATCCTTAAAGAGACCAGTCCTGTATGGAGACTTGCTGGCAATACTCCATGGGAAACAAATATGCAAAGAGGTATCTTCCAAGGATGAGAACCATCTCACCTATTGGAAGTGGCTCCCTATGAGTCAAGATTTAATTTTCCTACAAGCCTAGAGATTTCACAAGAGAATATAGCCAAGCCAGATATCCATCCATAAACAGCTGTTTCAGGGGGCTTGACCCTCATTAGTATAGAGTAGGA
This sequence comes from Bufo bufo, assembly GCF_905171765.1. Classification (NCBI taxonomy): domain Eukaryota; kingdom Metazoa; phylum Chordata; class Amphibia; order Anura; family Bufonidae; genus Bufo; species Bufo bufo. The sequence goes on from NC_053392.1 coordinate 122,895,665, forward strand.
TTTAGACTGGCTAGGTGTGATGATTTGAAAGTGGCTAAGGCAGGCTGCTCAATCTCCTTAAAGAGACCAGTCTTGCATGGGACTAGATCCTGTATGAGGGACAAGCACAATGAAACAGCTGTCTATGGATGGATATCTGGCCTGGCTATATAACCTTGTCAAACCCCAAGGAATGTTGGAAAGTCAGATCTTTACACATAAGGAGCCATTTCCAAAAGGTGGTGCCAGTGAGATGGTTCTCTTTCTTGGCAGATGCCTTTTAGCATATTTGTTTCCCATGGAGCATTGCCAATAAGTCTCCATACCATGGAATACTTCCGGTAAGTCTCCACTCACGGGTGGTCTCTTTAAGGAGATTCAGTACCCTGTCTAAATTGCTTCCAAGGCCTCACACTGAGCCAGCCAGAATTCTACTCCGTACTGATGATGGGCAAGCACACTAAAACAGCTGTCTCCAGATGGCTATCTGTAGGGCCGGCATCAGAACCCGGCATACACGGGCAAGTGCCGGGGCCCACTGTAAGTTAGGGGGCCCACTCATTTCCGCGGCGCGGCCCCCTTAACATTTTTACATACTTCAGTTAGTAGATAGTTCATGCTGCGCAGCGCCCGGTCCCTCTCTCACATGATCTGACTCCAGGCAGAGAGTCTGTGCGCCGCACATCAGGAGTACATTTTCCACAGCGCACAGGCACAGACTGTACAGTGTAAGCCGGCCCTCAGCCAGCAGCAGGACTCGTCTCGACGCAGCTGCAGAAGATTCAGACAGGACGCATAGCCGAGCCCAGAGAAAGCGTGGCCAAGCCGCCTGCCGAGCCCAGAGGAAACCTGGCTGAAGCTCAAGCTGAATGCTGCTGGACTCGTTTTAAATTTACTGTAGAATTCAGGTACTACAACAGACAGACCAAGACCAGTTCATGTAGTATGTTACATGGGGGCCTGCCTGCCGCCTGGGGCTATCTACAGTGTCAGTGTACACTAAAATAAAGGCTCAAAGGAGCCAATAATTGAATAGAGGACAATTACCATGTGTTGCTTTGCTCAACAGCACAGATTCCAAAACACAATATAAACTCCTATAAGAAAATACCAGAACGCATGAAATCAATTATACAGTTCATTGGCAAAAATTCATAAGAGGAAATTTTCCTCTTATGAATTTTTGCCAATAAAGTGTATTATTGATTATTATTTTCTTATAGGAGTTTATGTTTTAGGCCTCATGCACACGGCCATTGTGTGCCCACTGCCCATGGCTGTATTAAGGCCCGCATACGGCAGGTCCGCAGCGCAATACACGGGCACAGGCTGTGTGCACTCCGCATCACAGATGCAGACCCATTCACTTGAATGGGTCCGCAATCACAGAGATGCAGAACGAACGCATGGATCGGAACCCCATGGAAGCACTATGGAGTGCTTCCGTGGTGTTTCTGGCCGTGCCTCCGCACCCCAATAAAATAGAACTTTTTTTGCGGGGGGCAGACGGTTAACTTGAATGGGTCCGGATCCGTACCGGCCGCTGCACGGACGTTGCCCGTGCATTGGGGACCGCAATGGATGCACAACGGCCGTGTGCATGAGGCCTAAGGGCTCTTTTATACGAGCGGATGCCATGCGGGTAATCCGCTGTGTGAAAGAGTGCCAAGCCCCGCTCCGGACAGCAGAGACACGGAGCATTAACATGATGATAATGCTCTTTGCCTCTCTGTGACATTTTTACTACAGAATCACAGTGAGATACAGTTGTCACCATGATTTTGTAGCAAAAAGATCACAGAGAGGCAAAGAGCATTATCAATCATGTTAATGCTCCGTGTCTCTGCTGTCCGGGATGGGGCTTGGCACTCTTTTACGCAGTGGATTACCCGCACGGCATCTGCTCATGTGAAAGAGCCCTTGGCCCCTTGCAGACTAGCTTTCCTCCCGCAGCGAGTCCACATCGCAGCACCCGGCCTGACCTCCCAGCGCTGCCGGAGGTCACATAGCATTATATTGATTGATCTAACCCTTAAAGTTCTGGAATGTATTGGATAACACTGGCATAATGCTGTTAGTGTCATCTAATACATTCCAGGACTGTAAGGGCTGTTTCACACGAGCGGATGCCGTGCGTGACATCCGCTCCGTGAATGACAGCCAAGACCCAATGCAGACTGCAGAAGCACGGAGCATTAACATGACTAATAATGCTCTGTGCCTCTCTGTGATCTCTTTACTACGAAATCACAGTGGCAACTTTATCTCACTGTGATTTCGTAGTAAAGAGGTCACAGAGAGGCACGGAGCATTATCAATCATGTTAATGCTCCGTGCTTCTGCAGTCTGCATTGGGTCTTGGCTGTCATTCACGGAGCGGATGTCACGCACGGCATCCGCTCGTGTGAAACAGCCCTAAGGGTTACATAACATCATAAATCAATATAATGCTATGTGAATCCCGTCAGTGCTGGGAGGTCAGGCCGGGTGCTGTGATGCGGACTCACTGCGGGAGGAACGCTCATCTGCAAGGGGCCCACTGAGGCTTTATCGCCCAAGGGCCCACATGAACCTGGAGCCGGCCCTGGCTATCTGGTCAGGCTATATTCCCTTGTCAAATCCCAAGGCTTGTAGGAAAATTGGATCTTGACTTATAGGAAGCTACTTTAAATACTGTAAGTGGCGGTAGTGAGGTGGTTCTCTTCTGTGGGTATATCTGAAACATCAAACTGCCATTAAGACCTCATGTTTTTCATCCATGTGCTATCCACATTTTATGTGGACAACATACTGACCAGTGTTTGTGGACAGATATATGGACACTGTGTATGATGCCTAAATTTAAGCAAGAGGAGGATAATCAATTTTAATGGTCTATAAAAAACAGCTATAGCTTACAATGATGTATCGTTTTTGCCCACATCTCAACCACCTGCAGGCCCCCATCCATGCCTTGAACTGTAAAATCCAATATAATTACGGTACTTCGTATTCTGCACTATATGTGGCAAATTTAGCCAATCAATTTCACAACAATGTAACTAAACTGTATTGACACATTAAGTGGAAGGTCAAGATATCTACCTTAGAAATATTTTCTTATGCAGGCAATAAAAATCTAGGTAATGTTAGATTGCTACTATAAATAACAATACACTCAAAAACAAAAAAAATAACGCACAGACAAGAGGTTGATGGAATGGAATGTGTGATCGAAATGGGGATATATGTAAGTGATTAAATATTACAGTGAAAGGATAAGTTTATTGAGGAAAACTGTACATTAAAAAGGAGGCTTTAGGACATGTTGGGCCTCCTCCAGCCTGGATACAAGATGAGATACAGTTGGGCATGGAGGAATACAGGTTCTGTATGGTATCCTGCTCCACATTTGCCCACAGATGTTGCACTTTTGCCTGTAGATCCTGCACACTTATAGATTGCTGAGGCTGACATCCCTGGCAATAAATCTGGTGACCAGGCAGGCCAAGGGAGTGTTGCAATCTGGCAGAGACATTTCTGTGTGTGGGTGAGCATTATCCTGCTTGAAAAATGCTAGTTGGAAGCCCTGCCATGAGAGGCAACACATATGGCTTTAGTATTATTTATTTTATGCACTTATATAGCGCTAATATATTCCGCAGCATTTTACAGACATTAGCAACCAACTGTCCCCAATGGGGCTCACAATCTAAGGTCCCTATCAGTATGTCTTTGGAGTGTGGGAGGAAACCGGAGTATCCAGAGGAAACCCACGCAAACATGGGGAGTGCTAGCCACTGAGCCACCATGCTGACCCTATTACCTGAACATGTCGCGGAGCTGTTAGTGTTCCTCGTGGCACTAATACGAGTTACCAACTATTGTATGCAATGGCTCCCCAGATCATCACACCAGTAGTTGGGGCATTGTGTCGCCCCACAGTAAAGGCAGAAATGAGGACTCACCATTTATCGGTAAAGCAGTCCAGGTTTCTTGTTCACTCCATCACTGCAAACAAAGGCGACGGTGGCTGGATGTCAATGGCAGAGCATGTGATGGGCACCATGACACCAAATGTCCTTCTGCTAAGTGCCTGGAAATGATCCAGCCAGAGACGGAGGCGGGTGTAATGAATGTGCCATTGTGTCTGGATGATGGACAATGAAACTGTGGGATCTGCTTATGAATGATGGTGCATCAAACAATCCTCTTTACTGGTAGCCTGTCTGTCAAGAGCCTGTTCTTCATGTGTGCATACCCTCAGGTAACCATTGCTCCCGACACCTACTAACAGCTAGGTCAGACTTAGAACGATATAGGTGGTGGGTAATTTGTTCTTCTTTAAGTCCAATGATGTGCCCCATCTCTAAATCTGTCCATTGGGCAAAATGTATTTGAGTGGGTCATAGTGGCATGTCTAGCTGACAATCGTCTCTCACCAAGTGGTACACTACCCACAATTAGCCCCTGAGAGTCTTTTTATAGGGTAATGGGGGAACCATTTTTACACCCTCTTGTTTCAAGACACCTGTAATCATTTAGACATAACTGCTTGCCAAGTTTTACAGCAATCCAACATTTGTATCTGGGTGGATTACTTTTTTTTTTGTCAAGGAGTGTAATTGGGAGATGATATAATTCATTGGACATGACTATTAAGCCAGGTTTACATGTTGCGTTTTTGTTGCTGTATAAAAATGTGACAAAAAATAATTTAGCAAAAAACATATACGTTTTAAAATCTTATTGATTAGTGGTTTTGCAATGTGGTAATGCACCAACCCAGAAGGGAGGTTCCAGGCAGAGAGGAGTGGTAGTGGCTCTATAATGGTGGTAGTAGTGCTCACATTTCACAGTGGCAGTCCTCTTCTTGGGTCGTGCAGTGAATGGAAGGCACACTCTTTCTTCCCTTGGGACACACCTTTGTATTGGGGCTCCTGCCTGATGTTAGGCAGTGTGCGCTTGTTGTTATATAGCTGGGTGCAATGCATAACTTCCTAGTGGTGTAGGAAATACAATGCTGGCAACAGTGCAGATGTGTGGAGTAAGGCAGTAAGGAGGCCAGTGTATTGTAACAAGTTCAACCAGCTTTAGGATGGGTTTACATTACATCAAATGCTGGTATCACCATAGAGTTCTACTGTAAAATAAATAAATAAATAAAGTTTGTTTATTTATAAATTTTTAACAGGACTCCGTAAGGCTACTTTCACACTAGCGTTTAAGTTTTCCGGTATTGAGTTCCGTAATAGGGGCTTAATACCGGAAATAAACGTTTCAGTTTTATCCACATTCATTGTCAATGGGGACAAAACTGAACTGAACTGAACGGAATGCTCCAAAATGCCCTGTTCTGTTTAGTTGCGTTCCCAGACCGGAGAACAAACTGCAACATGCTGCGGTTTTCTTTCCGTCCTGGGATGTGGAGCAAGATAGATCCATAATGACCCCTGAAGAGAAATGTGACTCCATCTTGTCTTCTCTTACATGTACAGAATTGTTATAATATCTCACCCACGCACTGTTTCACATCCCCCCGCTGTGAGTTAGGTTTCCTTATCTGTCCCAGGACAGATTCTGGGAATATCCCAGAACTAGAACAAACGTTCTTGTCTCATTCAGGGTCATTCGGCACAACTGCGTACATTCTTATATGTGACGTATTACGTACCATAAAAGGATGTTCCGGTAGTATCTGTGTGAGCACCAATGTTTATCTTTATGATTGGTTTAACGCTGTTGTTATGCAAACTTTTCTACTGCCTATATAAGGCCAAGCTATAGCATTATAAAGTTAGAGTGTTTCTCAGTGATGTGTGTGTGTGTCTATTATTGCCAACTGAGAAACATCTCTCCTGATGTCAGTGGTTGTCATAGAGGTCCAGAAAGGTCCAAATCCTTTTAACCCCCAAAGCAATTCAATGGGGACGGATCCGTTTTCTCTGCCACAATCTGCCACAATAGAAACGGTCCTCCATTGACTTTCAGTGGAGTTCATGACGGATCCGTCTTGGCAATGTTAAAGATAATACAACCGGATGCGTTCATAACGGATGCAGAGGGTTGTATTATCAGTGACGGAAGCGTTTTTGCTGAACCATTCCGGATCCAGCAAAAACGCTAGTGTGAAAGTAGCCTAAGATGGTAAAATGTGGCATACTATGCTTTTGTATCTCTTTTTTTCCAAACATATACGTAAAATGTAGGGCAAAAACGTGATGTGAACCCAGCCTTACTGAGGTATTTTTGGGTAATAATACTTGTAAGGAGAACGTCAGTCTCTCTAGGGGACACACACAATCCTTCCAAGGCTGAATATGGGAAAGCAGGCTGTATAGTCTCTCTCTATTAAATCCAGACAACATCCCAAATTGACCAAAGGTGTGCAAATCCACACTATGTACTACAGTTCCCACAATGGGTAGGTTATCTGTTGAAAAATTGTGGTGGATAATAGAGGCAATTCATCTTTTTTTACAAGCAGCAAAGTCCATAGCCATAAACGGGCATTACTTGTGCTATCACATATGGACTTATATTCCTAAATAGTCTGTGAATATCCATTCTCTCTCTCCCATGAGTTTGTCACTTGTCCTCAGCATGTACGGATTGGGAACCTCTCTTGTAGTAGGCCTCACACTGCACAGACCCATGCAGCTCCTAACACGTCAGCTGCACTTGTCCTCAGCGCGTAGGGATGGAGCACGTCTTATAGTAGGCCTCACACTCCACAGAGCAATTCAGCTCCTCACATGTCAGCTGCTACTAGACTGGCTGATGCAATCAGACTACACAGTTCCTTCCTCAGAGTAGACCGGTCCAGCCATTCTCCTTCTAAGTAGGCTACAATAAGGCCTCCTGCACACGACTGTATGGCTGATTCAGTGTTTTGCGGTCCATTTTTCACGGATCCGTTGTTCTGTTTTTTGTTTCCGTTGTGTTTCCGTTTCGGTTCCATTTTTCCATTCTGTTTTTCCGTATGGCATATACAGTATACAGTAATTGCATAGAACAAATTGGGCTGGACATAACATTTTCAATAGATGGTTCCGCAAAAAACGGAACAGATACGGAAGACATACGGATGCATTTCCGTATGCGTTCCATTTTTTTTGTGGACCCATTGACTTTAATGGAGCCACGGAACGTGATTTGTGGCCAAATATAGGACATGTTCTATCTTTGCACGGAACGGAGATACGGAAACATGGAAACGGAATGCATACGGAGTACATTCCGTTTTTTTTTGCGGACCCATTGAAATGAATGGTTCCGTATACGGACCGTATACGGAACGGAAAAAACGGGCCGCAAAACGGGGAAAAATAACGGTAGTGTGAAAGAGGCCTCACTAAGCTGTTTTCCCATTTCAGCTTTTGGATTCACAGTACACGTGAGTGAAAATATATTAACCTTTAATAACAAAGTTAACCCTTTGCAGTGCTCCTCTGAGGCACTGCAGTAATTGACAGAAGTTTTGCAGGTTAAACACCCTGGGTGAGATTTACCAAAGCTGGTGCGGAGGAAAACTGGCTTAGTTGCAACCAATCTGATCTTTTCATTCTCCAAAGGAGTTCTGAAAAAAATGAAAGGTGAATTCGGTGAATTAGGTCGCTATGGGCAACTGTCAGTTTTCATTTGCACCAGTTTTGATAAATCTCCCCCATTGATTCAACATGTTTAAAAAAAAAAACGCAGTCACGTTAAAAGTGCATCAGTCACTATGATCATTTTTTTTAAATTGCAACATATAAGGCTGGGTTTACACAGGGCATTTCTTATGAGTTTTTCAGCAACAAAATGCATAGGAAAATGCTGTGCCACCAGATTTTTTTTTTTTTTTACATATGCATTTTTTTTCTCTTGAATTTTTACCTATTGCGTTTTATTGCTCTACAAAACCACATCAAAAACACAACATGTAACCCCGGACTAAACCCACCCTCGTACAAGATAATTACACTTATTACTACAGCTCAGCTGGATTGCTACTTCATTGGCGAGTTCACACTGGCAGATAATCAGGCCACTTTCCTAGTACGTTAATAATTTGTTGACATTTCTCTGTTAGCTCAATGAATCAGGAAAGTCTCTGGAAAACAGATCTTCCATAGATTGAGTGAAACTCCATATTCACAGACAGCAGATGTTATCTATTCTATGGCAGGGCTATGTTTTCCCTGTATTGATCCTGACACAATGGTTTCTGGTAATTTGTGTTTGCTGATGCACCGGTCACTGTATTGAGCCATCTGCATAGTATCACGGGTGGTTTGAAGTGTATGGGCTCAGTAAATCACACTATAGAATCACACCATGTCTGTCACGGCTCAGTGGCGAGCAGAAGGAATGGATGACATGACTAGAGGAGTACACAATCTGCTGGAAATGCTGGCTGTGCTGAGCATTTCTCTCCCTATGATAATGTAATAGTGTTCCGGGGAGAAACCGATGCTGTATGTTTGTATAGAGCTTTTGCTGCCTCCATTTAATGCTAACAATACATCCATGCTATGCTCCTGAGGTTAGTTGTTGAAGCCAGCTTATATTCAGCTTTGTTACTGTGTTTCATCATTTGCAAGACTTTTATAATGAGCACCTATTGTCTGGATAGGTCGTCATTATCTGACCGGTGGGGGTCTGACCCCTGGGACCCCCTGCTGATAAGCTGTTTGAGAAGGCACCGGAGCTCGCAGCTTAGCCTAGGCCAGGGATGGGCAAACTGCGGCTCTCCAGCTGTTGTAAAACTACAACTCCCAGTACGGCAAGCGCCCGACTGTATAGGGAGGGTGATTAGGGACTGATGGTCCTCCCCATTCCCCCCTTTTCCCCCTAGGGCGTTTAGGGAGCTGGCCCCGTCACGTTAATGGTTAAATTGGTGGCAGATTAGGGGGCCATTAGGGTTAATTCCCTGGGGATCCTCCTTAGACAGGATGGGGGTGGTGTAGGAATCCTGAAGGTTACATATACCCCTCCCCTGTTCCGGTCACTTCCTCTTGCAAGTGGAAGCAAATTGGCCCTCCCTCCCTTTGCGGTTATTCTTGGGAGGCTGGTCGAGGTGCACGGTTATGATCAGTTATGGATACTTGGTTATTCTGTTTTGTTTATTCTATTCTAGCCCCCGCTGAGAGTCCAGCAGTTTGGATATCGGCTTTTGAGAGCTGCGAATTCTGGTTGAGTTTATGAAGTCACAGCTGGCGGCATTTGAGTACAGCGGAGATATGGTGGGAGCAGATGGCGTACTTGCCCGCTGGGAGTCCAGCGTTTCGCAAACCGCTCCGATATTATGGTTTATTAAGGTTTGCCGCTTTAATAAAGAAGCTGTGTCCGATCACCACCCAGCAATAAAGTGACACAGTTGTCGGTGTTGTTTGTTATGGGTCAAGGTTGGGTAAAGAGGCCAAGGGTGAGTAAAAGGTGTTACCCCTTCCTGTGTTTCCCTGAATACCAGCAGTCTGCCCAGTCAGCCTACAGCAGGGCATGATGGGATTTGTAGTTTTACAACAGCTGGAGAGACGCAGTTTGCCCATCCCTGGGCCCTAGGCCATGTGATGCCACGTTCATCAGTCACATGGCCTAAGCACAGCTCAGCTTCATTAAAGAAAATGGGGCTACGCTGCAATACCAAGGAGAGACAATATACAATGTACATTGTACTTGGTGAGCTGTGAGAAGGCTGCAGCACTACTACAAGCGCTGGTGCCTTCTCAAACAGCTGATCAGTGGGGGTCCCAGATGTCGGACCCCCACTGGTCAGATACTGACGACCTATACAGAGGATAGGTCATCAATATAAAATTCTTGGGAAACCCTTTTATACAGTAGGTTTTAATTATTTATTTATTTATTTTACGCACTTGTATAGCGCTGCTAAATTCTTGTATAGCGCTGCTAAATTCTTGTATAGCGCTGCTTTGCAGACATTAGCATTAAGCTGTGTACGATGTACATGTGCAGGACACGGCTGAACACAGTTTTTGGATTTTTTGGACCACAGGCCTCCAGAGAAATCAATGATGAACCCAGTTACAACAATCAATTTATTGAGGTTTCAATAAAGGGAACACACAAAAAATGTATATAGAAAGGGTATATAGTCATAAAACGACATAGCCACTAAAGGGTCTGTTTAAACTACGTACATCAAAAATATTAAACACCCCAAAATGAAAAAAATAAAAAATAGCGAGAAATGAATGCCATGGCCCCCTCTACTGCCTATAGGGCGTACGTGCTCTTGCTGACCCTTAAAGGTCCAGCGTGCACACATCCAGACCTGCTCCTGCCTATGGCTGGAAGGCAAGAGGAAGGCACCTAAACTTTAGTTATTCTGGTTCTGCTGGCCAGCGCACCTTTACTTCACTGCACATGTGACAGATGCCTCTGGAGGTGGCTTAAAAGAAAGGACTGCATGACTACTCCTAAGTCTGGAATCACCCAAATGATCATTAACAGGCAGTGAGTGCACGCTGCTTTATTACTTTATTTTTACCTTTATGCTGAACATGATATTTTAGAGAACATTTTTCAAACTGCACTTTCACTTTAAAGTTTATAGTTGATAGAACTAGTAGGGTTAGTATGTCCTTCCTGAATTATGCTGATTGCACAGATCTGTAACCGAGTTTCCTAAAAATGCTAAATAACTGAAAATGCTAAATAACTGGAACAAATCTGTGTTCATAGAAAATCAGCAACAACATCTTCATTTCTGAACATGAGGTCAGCAGCAGAATCAAGAGTGCGCACAATGCACTGGGGAGAAGATATCAACTGACACAACTGACTATTCTGGATACAGCATTATACACTGCTCAAAAAAATAAAGGGAACACTTAAATAACACAATGTAACTCCAAGTCAATCACACTTCTGTGAAATCAAACTGTCCACTTAGGAAGCAACACTGAGTGACAATCAATTTCACATGCTGTTGTGCAAATGGGATAGACAACAGGTGGAAATTATAGGCAATTAGCAAGACACCCCCAATAAAGGAGTGGTTCTGCAGGTGGTGATCACAGACCACTTCTCAGTTCCTATGCTTCCTGGCTGATGTTTTGGTCACTTTTGAATGCTGGCGGTGCTTACACTCTAGTGGTAGCATGAGACGGAGTCTACAACCCACACAAGTGGCTCAGGTAGTGCAGCTTATCCAGGAAGGCACATCAATGCGAGCTGTGGCAAGAAGGTTTGCTGTGTCTGTCAGCTTAGTGTCCAGAGCATGGAGGCGCTACCAGGAGACAGGCCAGTACATCAGGAGACGTGGAGGAGGCCGTAGTAGGGCAACAACCCAGCAGCAGGACCGCTACCTCCGCCTTTGTGCAAGGAGGAACAGGAGGAGCACTGCCAAAGCCCTGCAAAATGACCTCCAGCAGGCCACAAATGTGCATGTGTCTGCTCAAACGGTCAGAAACAGACTCCATGAGGGTGATATTGTCATGGTCTTACCTTCTTGCTGTTCTCCTTCGTTTGACATGTGCTGGCGGCCATCTTGGTTTCTGGGTTTCTTGTAGCCTTCCACCCTGCGGCTCCTCCTTCCCACTGGGAGGAGCTGGATGCCTAGCTCATATATATAGGAGGTCTGTGGCTTCAGTTCCTTGCTTGGTCCTCTTGTGTTCACATGCTTCTAAGACTGCTGCTGCTTCTGGTTCCTGATCCTGGCTTCGTCTGACTACCCTGCTGGTTCCTGATCCTGGCTTCGTCTGACTACCCTGCTGGTTCCTGATCCTCGCTTCGTCTGACTACCCTTCTGGTTCCTGACCTCTGGCTTCGCAAAGACTCTGCTCGGTTTCACCATCCGTTTGGACTTTTGCTTTACAGCTTTATTTTCAATAAAGCCTTCTTATTTTCACTTATCTCTTGTTGTACGTCTGGTTCATGGTTCCGTGACATTAGGACCAAGCCATGAATTCTGACGGTACAGGGCCATCCTCGCTACCCACGCTGGTTGCCAGACTTGATCAGCAGGATCACCTGTTGGGTCGGTTCGCTGTGGCGTTGCAAACCCTGCTTGAACGCACGGCTCATTTCGCTCCCGTTGCCGATGGGTCGGTTGTCGCTCCTGGGCTCGCTCCTACTGCCGCTCCGGTTGTTGCGCCAGAGTCTACCCCGACACCTGTTGTTGCGCCTGCGGTGTTTCGGGGTATGACTGGTTCTGCCCCTCTTCCACAGCGCTTTGGGGGAGAGCCAACTCAGTGCCGAGGTTTCCTTAACCAGGTGGGCATTTATTTCGAGTTGCTGCCACATGCCTTTCCCACTGAGAGATCAAAGGTGGGCTTCTTGATCTCGCTGCTCTCGGACAAGGCCTTGGCCTGGGCCAGCCCTTTATGGGAGAACAAGAATCCGGTGGTTGCCGAGTTTTCCGGTTTTGTTGCTTCTCTTCGGAAGGTATTCGATGTGCCGGCTCGTGCTGCCTCTGCTGCGAAGCTCCTTATGTCCATCAGACAGGGTTCACGATCCGTAGCTGAATACGCCATTGAGTTTCGTACCCTGGCAGCAGAGGTGGGCTGGAATAATGAGGCTCTGGTCGCTGCTTTCTCTCATGGTCTCTCGGATGCCTTGAAGGATGAGGTTGCAGCTAAGGACCTACCAGTTGAGCTCGAGTCTCTTATTTCTTTCCTGATTTTGATTGACACCAGACTCAGGGAGAGACCTTCCTTTAAGGAGAACCTGCGGAGGTCTTCTAACAGATTGGTGCCTACGTTTGCTGTCCCACCCGTGCCTCCCTCTCCTCCCACGCCTCCTGGGGATGACTTGTCTGGGGGTGAACCCATGCAGCTGGGGTTTTCTCGCCTGTCCGAGGGGGAGAGGGCACTCCGGAGACGCGAGGGCCGATGCATGTACTGTGGTCTCGGTGGGCATTTTCGGTTGGCATGTCCGAACCGTCCGGGAAAACGCTCGTACCTGAGATCCTGTCGGGGGCAGATCTTGGGTGGAGTCTCCTCGTCCCCGGTTTCCCGTGTTGACAAACCACTGATCACTGTTGTCCTCTCCTGGGTCGGGGGCTCGGTGACGACCCAGGCGTTGGTGGACTCTGGTGCTGGTGGTTTGTTCATTGATAGTGTGTGTTCGCTGCCGCCAATTCCATTCCTCTGCAGGCTCGAGGTTCCCCACTGGCTCTTGAGGCGATAGACGGCAGACCCCTTCTGCCGCCACACGTGACTCATGAGACCCTTCCAGTGGGGATAGCCATTGGTGCCGTTCACAGAGAGTCGGTCTGCCTCCAGGTTATTTCGTCTCCACACTACTCGGTGGTCTTGGGGTACCCCTGGCTCCAGAAGCATAATCCGACTTTCGATTGGAGATCGGTCGAGATCCTCTCGTGGTCACCGCAGTGTGGGGCTAGTTGCATCCATGGGTCTGTCAAGTTGCTGTGTACTTCCTCGGACTCTCTGTTGCCTCCTGAATACGAGGAGTACCGGGATGTATTCGATAAGGTGCGCGCGGTTGCCCTACCTCCGCACCGCCCATACGATTGTGCCATAGAGTTACAATCTGGTGCCGTTCCTCCTCGTGGCAAAGTCTATCCACTGTCGGTAGCGGAGAATGAGGCCATGGAGGAGTACGTGAGGGAGGCGCTTTCACGCGGACACATTCGCAAATCTTCGTCCCCGGCAGGGGCTGGATTTTTCTTTGTGAAAAAGAAGGGCGGTGAGTTGAGGCCTTGCATCGATTACAGGGGTCTCAATCGCATCACGATCAAGAACGCTTACCCGATACCCTTGATTTCCGAGCTGTTCGATCGCCTTAAAGGGGCCACGGTCTTTACCAAACTCGACCTGAGGGCGGCATATAACCTGGTAAGGATCAAGGCGGGCGATGAGTGGAAGACCGCGTTTAACACCAGGACCGGTCATTACGAATCCTTGGTTATGCCCTTTGGGTTGTGCAATGCGCCCGCAGTCTTTCAGGAATTCATCAACGATGTTTTCCGTGACCTGTTGCAGCAGTGTGTGGTGGTCTATTTGGATGACATCTTGGTATATTCTGAATCCATGGAGGCCCACATTCTGGATGTCAGACGAGTGTTGCAACGGTTACGAGAGAACAAGCTGTTCGGTAAGCTTGAGAAATGCGAATTTCACCGATCCCAGGTAACCTTCTTAGGTTACATAATTTCCGCTGAGGGGTTCTCCATGGATCCTGAGAAGGTTTCGGCTGTCTTACAGTGGCCCCAGCCCAGTGGTCTTCGTTCCCTGCAGCGCTTTTTGGGCTTCGCCAATTATTATCGGAAGTTCATCAGGGACTTTTCCATGCTGGCCAAGCCTCTCACGGATCTGACCAGGGAGGGGCAGTAATTCCCAGGTCTGGCCGCTCGAGGCCATCCGAGCTTTTGAGGCCCTAAAGTCCGCCTTTGTGTCGGCTCCGATTCTGTCGCATCCCAACCCTGGGTTGCCCTTTGTCCTCGAGGTGGACGCGTCTGAGACGGGAGTAGGCGCCCTTCTGTCTCAGCGTAGAACACCAGAGGGTCCTCTGCTTCCTTGTGGGTTTTACTCCCGGAAACTGTCTTCCGCGGAGTGCAACTATCAGATTGGTGACAGGGAGTTATTGGCCATCGTGCAGGCCCTTAAAGAATGGAGGCACTTGCTCGAGGGTTCGGTGGTTCCGGTTCTCATCCTGACGGACCACAAGAATCTGACCTACCTTTCTGAGGCCAAGAGATTGACACCACGTCAGGCCATATGGGCTCTGTTCTTGTCACGTTTTAATTACGTGGTCTCCTACCTACCCGGTTCCAAGAACATCAGGGCGGATGCCTTATCACGGCAGTACTCCGAGCTGTCCAGGGAGGAGTCGATTCCGACTTCGGTCATACCTCCGAATCATATCCTGGCCACCATTCGCACCAGCCTGACCTCTCCCCTGGGTGAGCAGATTTTGGCGGCTCAATCTGGTGCCCCCTCTGGGAGACCCAACGGCAGATGTTTTGTGCCTGAGGAGTTGCGCACTCGGTTGTTGCGAACCTACCATAACTCCAAGACCGCGGGGCATCCTGGAAAGAATCAGCTGTCCTGGGCTGTTTCACGTCTGTTCTGGTGGCCTTCCCTACGTTCCGACATCGCCGCATATGTAGCGGCATGCTCCGTTTGTGCCCAGAGTAAGTCCCCTCGGCACCTTCCGTTGGGCCTTCTGCAACCCATAGCCACCGGGGAGCGCCCATGGTCACACCTGGGGATGGATTTCATTGTGGACCTCCCTGCATCCCGAGGCCATACGGTCATTCTCATGATTGTGGATCGGTTTTCCAAAATGTGCCACTGTGTTCCTCTCAAGAAGTTACCCTCTGCACAAGAGTTGGCCACGATTTTTGCCAGGGAGGTCTTCCGGTTGCACGGTTTGCCCAAGGAGATTGTGTCGGATCGGGGGAGTCAGTTTGTGTCCAGGTTCTGGCGCGCCTTTTGCTCCCAGTTGGGGATTCATCTCTCCTTCTCCTCGGCCTACCACCCTCAGTCCAATGGGGCCGCAGAACGATCCAATCAGGCCTTGGAGCAATTCCTTCGTTGCTATGTCTCCGATCACCAAGACAATTGGGTTGACCTCCTGCCTTGGGCTGAGTTTGCCAGGAACACGGCGGTGAACTCTTCCTCTGGGACGTCTCCCTTCATGGCCAATTATGGGTTCCAACCTGCCGTGTTACCGGAGGTATTCTCTCCCCAGGATATTCCGGCTGTGGAGGATCACCTTTCCGTCCTACGTGCTTCTTGGGTACAGATCCAGAAGTCCCTTGAGGTCTCTGCGCAGCGCCAGAGACTCCAGGCTGATCGCAGACGAGCGCCTGCTCCTTCCTACCAGGTCGGAGACCGTGTATGGTTGTCCACCCGCAACCTCAACCTTCGAGTGCCCACTCCCAAGCTGGCGCCTCGCTTTGTTGGTCCCTTCCGAGTGCTTCGCAGGGTAAACCCGGTAGCCTATGCCCTTGCGCTTCCTCCTGGCATGCGGATCTCCAACGTGTTTCATGTCTCCCTGTTGAAGCCACTGGTGTGTAATCGTTTCACTTCCTCGGTTCCTCGGCCTCGTCCGGTCCAAGTGGGCAATCGTGAGGAATATGAGGTGAGCAATATCCTGGACTCACGCCTGGTCCGCGGTCGGTTGCAGTTTTTGGTCCATTGGCGTGGTTATGGTCCAGAGGAGCGTTCCTGGGTTCCCTCCGCAGATGTCCATGCTCCTGCCTTGCTCCGAGCCTTCCACGCACGCTTCCCTCAGAAACCGTTTTGTGCTCCGCGGAGGAGGGGCCCTTGAGGGGGAGGTACTGTCATGGTCTTACCTTCTTGCTGTTCTCCTTCGTTTGACATGTGCTGGCGGCCATCTTGGTTTCTGGGTTTCTTGTAGCCTTCCACCCTGCGGCTCCTCCTTCCCACTGGGAGGAGCTGGATGCCTAGCTCATATATATAGGAGGTCTGTGGCTTCAGTTCCTTGCTTGGTCCTCTTGTGTTCACATGCTTCTAAGACTGCTGCTGCTTCTGGTTCCTGATCCTGGCTTCGTCTGACTACCCTGCTGGTTCCTGATCCTGGCTTCGTCTGACTACCCTGCTGGTTCCTGATCCTCGCTTCGTCTGACTACCCTTCTGGTTCCTGACCTCTGGCTTCGCAAAGACTCTGCTCGGTTTCACCATCCGTTTGGACTTTTGCTTTACAGCTTTATTTTCAATAAAGCCTTCTTATTTTCACTTATCTCTTGTTGTACGTCTGGTTCATGGTTCCGTGACAGATATGAGGGCCCGACATCCACAGGTGGGGGTTGAGCTTACAGCCCAACACCGTGCAGGACGTTTGGCATTTGCCAGAGAACACCAAGATTGGCAAATTCACCACTGGAGTCCTGTGCTCTTCACAGATGAAAGCAGGTTCACACTGAGCACATATGACAGACGTGACAGAGTCTGGAGACGCCGTGGAGAACGTTCTGCTGCCTGCAACATCCTCCAGCATGACCGGTTTGGCATTGGGTCATTAATGGTGTGGGGTGGCATTTCTTTGGAGGGCCGCACAGCCCTCCATGTGCTCGCCAGAGGTAGCCTGACTGCCATTAGGTACCGAGATGAGATCCTCAGACCCCTTGTGAGACCATATGCTGGTGCGGTTGGCCCTGGGTTCCTCCTAATGCAAGACAATGCTAGACCTCATGTGGCTGGAGTGTGTCAGCAGTTCCTGCAAGACGAAGGCATTGATGCTATGGACTGGCCTGCCCGTTCCCCAGACCTGAATCCAATTGAGCACATCTGGGACATCATGTCTCGCTCTATCCACCAACGTCATGTTGCACCACAGACTGTCCAGGAGTTGGCAGATGCTTTAGTCCAGGTCTGGGAGGAGATCCCTCAGGAGACCGTCCGCCACCTCATCAGGAGCATGCACAGGCGTTGTAGGGAGGTCATACAGGCACGTGGAGGCCACACACACCACTGAGCCTCATTTTGACTTGTTTTAAGGACATTACATCAAAGTTGGATCAGCCTGTAGTGTGTTTTTCCACTTTAATTTTGAGTGTGACTCCAAATCCAGACCTACATGGGTTGAAAAATTTGATTTCCATTTTTTTATTTTTGTGTGATTTTGTTGTCAGCACATTCAACTATGTAAAGAACAAAGTATTTCAGAAGAATATTTAATTAATTCAGATCTAGGATGTGTTATTTTTGTGTTCCCTTTATTTTTTTGAGCAGTGTACTATCAGACACCAACGCAAACCCTGCATTATTAACACAAGAACCAGCATAACAGACTAGGGCGATGCTCACATCAATGTCTTGAAGATATTGCCATTCAATGACTTGGTGTGTCACATATTCCTTATTCATTTAGACAGTCATCCAAAATTGCGGTAAAAATCTGTCTTCTAGTTGGGTGGCCCAGGTAAGGGGAAATATTCCCATAGAAGTGGTCTTTGGAGAAGTTTCACAGTGTATAATTCTGTTATTGCATATATGAGAATAGAACAAGCATATGATCTGACCACCTTTATCACAAGGTCTGGTTGGTGGGGGGTATTAAAAGTGTAAGCAAAGAGGGGGATCATCAGGCCTTAAGGAGATCTGCCTTTAAAAATCTGAAGAAGCTGAATTAGAACATTTTGGGATTTTTATTGGTAAGGGGGTCTGGGTGCTAAGGCCTCCACTGATTGCTAGAAGATAATAGCAGTGGCACTCAGCTGAGCACTATGCTCCATTGGCTCGGACTGTGACGTTTAGGGTCTCCTGGAAGAGGTGAGCTTATCTGCATAGCAGCAAAAGACTTTCTATTATACCCTACATTGTCTTCCTTGGACCAATTAGGGGAGATGGAAAAAGCTAATCAGAGCTGAAAAGACCTAGTGGGTCATTTACATACAGAAATACGTCTAAATTAGGCTTATTTCTGGTGAAGATTGCAGAGCAAAGGATCTTTACGCCACAATCTGCGACCTTCCCCTGCTCACGTCTGCAAAAGTTGATGTGGCGTGGGCAGGGAAAGGGGATGGTCCAGCAGGTCCATCTCATTCATCATTGTGTATGCCTGTTTTAGCGCCTCTACATAACTTTGGCATTCCCACCCCCAGTGCAGGGCCTTACTAAGACAGACATTTAAAATGCCAGTTTAATAAATGACCTTCCCCCCCCAATGCCCAATGCTCAGCCCTTTGGTTCTAGTGAGGAATCTTGAGACCTGGGTTTTCTACCAATGAAAACGTCATGCCAGAAGTTTTTAGTTTTTTTTTTAAACTATGTTAATCCTTTAAATTATTATCGTGGGGAGGAATGCACTCACAACAGGAGAAACTTAAAGGAGTATTCCCATCTTGGACATTGGAGGCATATCACTAGGCTATGCCCCCAATGTCTAATAGTTGCGGGTTCCACCTCTGGGCCATACACCTATACTTACAACGGAGACCGCAAAGTGCCTGAGGGCACACCGCTCATACGTGGCTGCCCTTCATTCATTTCCATGGGAGCACGGAAAATTGCTGAGCAGCGCACTCAGCTATCTTTGGAAGTCACATTAAAATGAATGAAAAGCAGACTGCGCAAGGCTGACATCCGCTCCATTCACTTGGGGCTTGCAAAAATAACCAAGCCAGCTCAGCTATTTTCAGAACTCCCATAGGGATGAATGGAGGGCGATTGTGCGATTCTAAGTATAGGTGCAGGTCCCAGAGGTGGTACCCACACCTATCAGACATTAGGGGCATGTCCTAACAATACCTCTTTAATTCCCCCAGACCCATGTCAAAGGTGTCTCACCCAGCCAAACCAGTACCCTACTCTGCTCTGACAAGGGGCAAAAACCCGGAAACAGCAGTATGTTGATTGAGCTCTCCTTCTTATGGAAGAGATTCTGGGTTTGGCTTTTATCCCAAGATATTGTTCCTACATCTGTTTCAAAGGGCCAGACCATGAATTAAAGGGTAACTATTAAATAGGTGCCACTAGAGAACCAGTTTTATCCTCTCCGATTACAGCTTTTATACATTTCCCATGGAGCATTGCTTGGCCTACAGGACACCCTACCCCAACTTGCTGGTCCCCACATGGAGAAACATAATTCCCTCAGACCCCCGTATTAACAAGAAGAAACTGTGTGTTTGCTTTAGTACCGAAGAGTCTGATATACTGAACACCATGAACACTGTGACTTGACAAGAGAAAGAGACACGAGAAGCAGCTGAAGCCAGCAAGGTGTCTTGTTCAAGTGACAAATAATAAAGTGAGCTCTTGAAGAGATCAGATAAAATATTTATCACCGTCTCCTTCCTGGATTTTACCGTGGTTGGTGCTCTTAGTCACAGGAAATGGCATTTATTAACACGTTGTCAGCGTCCTTCCTGAGTCTTGGGATTTCTAGACTAAATCTATTTGCAACTTACATCAAATATTATGACTCATAATGATCTATTGCTGAGGCCTGTGAAAGTCTTGTGTCTAGAGCAGAACAATATAACTAGTGCCCCCCAGAGGACACGGAAGAAAGGGCAACAATTCCAAAGAGAGTTTGTTCAGTGCTGCAATCATTTCTTAGCACGAAAAAAATCTGACTTCCACCCCTGTGTACGGTGATACAGCATTCCCATTGCATTTGATGCTTTACTAACTGCAAAGACCATAATCTTGATAGAATCTCCCAATACTACAATGTCTTTAGAACATACAAATTCTGTGCAGGTCAGATTTGAAGACAGGCAACAGTGAACCACTTGCCACCATGCTACAGTAGGGCCCATAGACTAATATGAAGCTGTAATACAAACATAAACATAATAATTTTATCAGGAAATCATTATTTAAGCAATTCCCTTAGGCTACTTTCACACTTGTATTGTTAAGTCCAGTTTTGAGATTCAGCAGAAGATCTCAATACCGGAATCAAACAGATCCGTGTTGATCAGGACGCATCCATTCCATTAGGATGCAGTTGTGTGAAATCAAGATGGAAAAAACGGATCCATCACTAAATACATTGAAAGTCAATGGGTGACGGATCCTTCACCATTGACTTACATTGTTTTCAGTGACGGATCAGTTTTTACCCATTTTTACGACTGCATCCTGAACGGATCTCTTTCCATTCAGATTGCTTGAGGACTAAACAGAAAGATATTTTTTTCCAGTATTGGAATCTTAATACCGGAAAACAACAACGCAAGTGTGATATTAGCCTTATACAGTCTGCAAAGTTAAGGCCCTTTTATACCGGTCTATGATCAGGCAAATGTTCATTCCAAATCATTGCCCTGTGCAGGCCCAGTGAGGAGTCGACAAATGAGTAAACCTGTGTTTGTCAGCTGCTTGCATAGAAATCATCAGCTGTCAGAAGCGCGTTATCTTGTGCAAACAGGGGGGTGCTCTCTACAGTAATGAAACTGTATGAGCCCCGGTGATCAATCAGTATCAGTGATTGCCACATGTAGATTGCAAGCCCTCATGCTCAGGGCCCTCTCTCCTTCTGTACCAGTTTGTAACTCGTCTTGTTTATGCTTAGTGCAATTGTCTTTATTATGTATGTATACCCCTTTTCATATGTACAGCGCCATAGAATGAATGGCGCTTTAATAATAAATAATAATAATGTAAATTAAGCTTAAGGGCCATTTATATGGGGTGATACACAGGGCAATAATTGTGGAACAACTGTTACTTTCCCAACATTGCCCATTTGTACAGCTGCAGTTTGCAATATCCTTGTCACGAGTAGGAGGTCCCAGGAGAGACCACCACGTCGTCAAGCAATAAACAAACAGAAATCAGGTACAGACACACAAGAGTTTATTGCACAAACAAAAACCAGGGAAGGCAGCACAGACAAAACATGAGCTCTATGTACCGTCAGCACAGTGGGAGAAAACCCCCACTGCGCCACTGTCTAGTAATACTCCAGAGGGGCGTGACTAAGCAACTCCTGGTATTCACTAGGGCCCCAGATGGTAAGGTTAGGCTTTGCAGCAGGAAGTTGCCAGGGTCCACTCTGGAGCGTGAACTAGACAGTGACAGCAGGAACGAATGGACAACAGGTACCAGAAGGTACCGACGGCACATAGGCATACATAACATAGACAGGCAAATACAAACAGGGCAACTAATAACACAAGCAGGAGTACATAGCAAGGAAACAGGAGTGACAATGAGCAGAGAAGGACTTGCTCCACCAGTAGTAAACTGCATGGCCTTACCCATGGCACTCTGCTGCAAAGAAAGGTGCAGCAAGGGCTTGCTGAACAGAGACATGAATACACACAAGGTAACTAAAACATAACTGGCAGAACAGATTACAGAAACACAGGAAAGAGGACATCAATGAACAAGTAGGAAACCCACAGAGCACAGACAGACACGGATCCCATGGGTCAGCAGCATGGGAGAGTGGGTACAAACAAGGAGCAGGACAAGACAACACACACCAGGAGAGCTGACCCAGAACTGAGGAAACCTCAGCCTTATATACAGGTTCCATGGGTGCAGCAGAGAGGCCACACCCATGGAGCAGACAGAGAGGATTAACTCCTAATAGACACACAGGGGAGTTAACCCATAAAGAACCACAAATGACACACAGGAACGGAGCTGCAGCGAGAGCATAGACAGAAGGTCACAGCCAGAGGTAATGACTGTGACACTCCTCTGCTACTACAATCATTTATCCCCATATAAAATCATGGTTTGTTGGCAGCACATCACTGGTTACACAGGGCAAAATTCTGCTGACAGTCAGTGATTTATGTGCTGCTAGTCATGTTATTAATGTCACTTTTCTGGGCTCAAATTCAAGCTGTCAGTTTAGGGGAGTGTGTCCTTTCTCACAAAACAGTCTTTCTTGGGGATGTATAATTTCTGCTGCAACTCTCTCCCTATCACAGCTCAAGGGTACGCCCTTTCTGCTGCAGCTCTCTCCCTGTTACAGCTCAGGCATGTGTCTTCTTCCTTTCTGCTGCAGGTATTTTCCTATCACAGCTCAGGGATGTGTCCTTTCTGCTGCAGACAACAAACATATAGGTCCCTCAGGAGGTTGCGACGCTATATTCAATATATTATAGGATTCACAGGTCTCTAGGACCTAAGCGTAGCTTTTGCATACCTCTCTGACTAGTATAAAATAAAACATATTTCTTTAATGTGTACTTTTTAAAACCACAAAGAATTCTTGGGGACTACTTTAAAATTCCCCAGGAATAGCAGGAGGGAATGTGTATTTGTGTATAGGGCTATGTCACTGTTCATATAGCCATACTTAGGTGGAATGCCTGATTGCTTCTCAGGCCACTCATCCTCACTATTTCATTCTATATACCGCTATCTCGATAGTTTCTCCCACTCTGGGGTCCCTACCTCTCTATCCTCAGGGGCGGATTAAGTGCATGATAGGCCCGGGGCTGTCTACCCAACTCGGGCCCCTCCCTCCATTTTAGTTTAGTTTTTTCTTTGTATGAAGAGGCTGCGGTGCTTCATGAGCGCCACAGTCTCTTCTTAGGCCATATGACATCTTCAGACTAAAAAAAAATACCCCAAATTACCCCAAATTGGGTCCTAAACTGAAAAATGTGGTCGCCAAATTTAAAATACATATAATTATAATACAAAAGACATGGAGGAGAATACAGCACCACATACCTCTTACATCCAGGGACATCTCCTGTCATGTAGACCTTCTCTTTCCTCTTCTCCTCCATTTGACCCAAACCGCCATGGCAAATTCATTCAGACGCATCTCGTCTCTACAGTTTGTAACACAGACATGTTAGATTTCTCAATTTTTCCATCAACCTCCCCATCCTGGTGTCCCCACAGTGTCATCCTGCTGCCACCCCCAATACTGTGTCCGTTGTGCTCCCCAATGCCCCAGGTACTATACTGCTGAAAAAATAGTGACCCTAATAGACATAATTGGAGTCATTTATCAAACTGGTGTAAAGTAGAACTGGATTTCCAAAACAGCTGTCAAAAATGAATGGTGGAATCTGATTGGCTGCTATGGGCAACAAAGCCAGTTCTGCTTTACACCAGTTTGATAAATTACCCCAAATGTCCCTATAGTGTCCACAGCAGCTATAATGTCTCCTAGAGACCCCCAGTAATAATAACACCCAATACTGTGCTCCAGGCAATAATCCCTGTATAGTGTCCCCAGAAATAATAGAATTGCCCCTACAGTGCCTCCCCAATAGCAACACCCCCATATAGTGATTTCCACCACACTACCCCCACATAGTAATCCCCCCATAGTAATTTGCCCCCACACAGTAAATTCCCCCAAACTGCCCCCATATAGTAGTTTGCCCCCACACAGTAATTTCCCCTACATAGCAATTTCTCCCACACTGCCCCATATAGAAATTTGCCCCCACACAGCAATGTCCCCCACACTGCCCCCACAGAATAGTTTTCCCCACACTGCCCCCACACAGTAATTTCCCCCACACTGCCCCCCAACAGTAATTTCCCTCACACTGCCCCCACATAGTCATTTGCCCCCACACTGCTCCCACATAGTCCTTTGCCCGCACACTGCCCCATATAGTAATTTGCCCCCACATAGTAATTTGCCCCCACATAGTAATTTGCCCCCACACTGCCCCATATAGTAATTTCCCCCAGCATAGTCATTTGCCCCCACACTGCCCCATATAGTAATTTGCCCCCACACTGCCCCACATAGTAATTTTCCCCCACACTGCCCCATATAGTAATTTGCCCCCACACTGCCCCAAATAGTAATTTGCCCCCACACTGCCCCATATAGTAATTTGCCCCCACATAGTAGCTCCTCCCATAATAATTTGACTTCACACAGCCCCCACATTCCCCCCCCGATGTACTCAATGTCTCTTCCCTAATATGTCCTCCTGTGTGCCCCCCCAACATGTCCCCCAAAGTAGGCACATAAAAAAAAAAAAAAGAAAAAAAAAAGTAAAGCTAAATACTCACCTATGTCCAGGGCGCTTGCTCGCAGAGGAAGGCGAGATGAGGCAGGCGTCACAGTGCTGCGTCCCGGCACAGGCGCGCTATGATGTCATCACGCCCGCCTGCGCCGGAATTTTGCTACCGCATAGGCCTCAGGCCTACTAGGCCTGAAGCCTATGGCGGTGATCGGCGACGGGACAGGGAGCTATGCGCTCTCGTGCCCCGCCGCAGTATGTGGGCGTTCGGGTCAGCGTTGGGCCCCCCAGCGGTGCTGGGCCCGGGGCTGCCGACCCGAACGTCCCTATTGTAATCCGCCACTGTCTATCCTGAACTAAAAGTTTAAGCCTGCATCCTTACATGTTTCACCGTTTACATCGGAGTCTTCAGGGGATGGCGTGCAGGATTTTAAAAAGTACACATTAAAGAAATATGTTTTATTTTATACTAGTCAGAGAGGTATGCAAAAGCTACGCTTAGGTCCTAGAGACCTGTGAATCCTATCATTTCTGCTGCAGGTCTCTTCCTATTACACATAAGGGGGCATGTTCTTTCTGCTGTAGCTCTCTCCGTGTAGCTGTCACAGCTTCTAACAGTCGATATGGCTGGTGGCAGTTGAAGGATGGAACTGACCATGTACATCCACCTCAGTGATGTTACTGAGGTGGACGGAGAAGCAAGGAGAATAACAAACATCAGGTGGCGCTATACAGATGCATTTTACTAAATAACTAAGTGCCTGTAGCCCTGTACAACATTTTTAATTACATGCTGTTCCAAAAGTATTCTGATCCAGGTGCTGGTTTGAATAATGTAGAATATTTTTCATGTAGGACCCCTGTAAGAGAGATAAGCTTCCACCGGAGGTGTCTGGCAGCAGCCTATTCCCTGTGCTGATTGAAAACACATACGTGAACAGAGTGTGTATGTGGGGTTTGTGAAGAATAGCTGTACGAGTGTTGGGAGTGTATGGCCAGCTTTAGCGTCTTAGAAATGTAGTCCTGGTAAATGCATTTCGTCTAAACTCGTCTCTACGCAGCTTTTAGGTTTAGTCATTTTTCTACTTCTCTGCGGTGCCTTACGTATCTGCCCATCAGGAATGACACACAGGACCCTCGTGAAGACAATAGAAGGTAGATCTGCTCATCTAATCTAACATCCCCAGCACGTTTCTTGCATATCTTTAATTGGCTTTGTTGTGGAGGAACTCTTTCAAGTGATGCATAAAGCTATCTGGATAACAGAAACTTGTTCTCTCTATCCACGGGGACGGATTACATCGATTCTCTGTTGTTTTTCTTCTGGAGTTCTTATTACCTTATCAACCATTCTTTTACAGACAGATCTTTCATTTTGTAAATGTTAAATCTGAGGAAATACAGGCTTTATTAACCCAATGTACAAGGAGCTTAGAAGTAAAGAATCAGAATTTGCCTGTTTTGCATGGTATAGGCTTTATCGTGTTGGGTTGCATAACTAGGCAGATTTGTCTTTTAAGATGCTAGTTGGCATATTGCTTAACCCCTTATATATCACCGGGAATTAAGAAAATGAAAATACTTAAATATTACTTTATTATAAATGTATTCCCAAATACCTTTCATTAGTTATAATTAGTGTTGAGCAAATCTAAGTCCACAGGATAAATTCAGTTTGCAAATTCAAATTTCCTTGTGCTTCGTGGTAGCAAATCGATTTTACATGAAATAGTGTAAAAAAAATAAAAATAGTACTTGCCTCATCCATTTGCTCACGACGGGCCGGCCGCCCGCCACCACCTTACTTGAGGATCTCGCACAAAATCCTGTGTGCAGTGGTGTATGACGTCACCACACCGGCCGACTTGGCCGGCCCGTCACGAGTAAATGGATGAAGTAAGCATGTTTTTATTTTTATTTTACACTGTGTTTTTACGATCAGATGCCGCAATCAGCTATGAATACAGTATCTGAGGGGTGCAATCGCCACTCCATGATTTCACCCACTACTAACAAACAAAAAAAGCGCTTTGTGATGAAGATAATTAATCACACCCCCACCCTCCTCTCTATACTTCATGTCTCCTCATGAACTTCATTCCTACAGAGATTCAGCTGAAGATCTTATCAGCTGTATTCGGGATCATAATCCCTGACAAGCAGAGCAGAAAAGAGGATGAGGCAGCTCTTTAGCTCAGTGTTGTGAAGTAACTTGTCCTGCTGTGTGATTAGGACAGGTTTTGTATGAACTAATAGGACTGTGGCCATTTTATTTCCCCTGATGACTGCCCCCCAAACAAAACAAGCCATTATAACAACTGAAAGGTATTTTGGAACGTGTTGATAATAAAGTAATTCCCAGAGAAGTAGGGATGAGCGAATTGACTTTGGATGAAACATCCAAAGTCGATTCGTATAAAACTTCATTAGAATACTGTATGGAGCGAGCTCTCCATACAGTATTAGAATGTATTGGCTCCGATGAGCCGAAGTTATTACTTTGCGAAGTCTCGCAAGACTTTGCATAGTAAACTCAGTAAAAAAACATTTCCTGAACTCAGGTTTGGTTCCAAGTGGTACCTTGGAACCGAACCCGAGTTCGGGAAATGTTTTTTTATAGTACTGTATAAATCAATTTCTGAAGTTATTATGTGAAGTCTCTCGAGACTACGCAAGGTAATAACTTTGGCTCATCTGAGCCAATACATTCTAATACTGTACAGAGCGCTTGCTCTGAACAGTATTGAAACAAAGTTTTATGCGAAACATCCGAAGTCGATTCACTCATCCCTACATTTTGTTTTTGCATTTTTGTTTTTTCCTCCCCATGTTCCAATAGACATAACTTTTAAAATTTTCCATCCATATAGTTATATGAGACCTTATTTTTTGCGGGATGAGTTCTATTTTTTAATAGCACCATTTACTTTACTATGTCTTATATTGGAAAACAGGAAAGATTTTTCTTCATGGGGTTAATTTGAAAAAACCCACAATTCTGGCATAGCTTTTTGGGTTTTGATATTACGGCGTTCACTGTGTGGAAAAAAATTACATGACATTTGTACTACGTTATAAAAAAATTAAAACCTTTGAAACAAATTCAAAATTTTCTTTGCACCGCCATTTTCTGGCAGCCAACGTTTTTTATATTTTCGGCCATGGAGCTGTATGAGGGCTTGCTTTTTGCGGGACTAAATGTAGTTTTTTATGGTAACATTTTTGGGGTACGTACAACATTTTGATCACTGTTATTAAATTTTTTGGGGATAAGATAACCAAAAAATTGCGAATCGCGTGTTTTTATTTTGTTTCCATTATTGCACAAATCATGCAGGAAAAATATTTTAATATATTAATAGTTCAGGCATTTTCAGATGCGGCAATACTGTATTTTTCGGACTATAAGACTCACTTTCTGCCCCCCCCCCCCCCCCAAAAAAAAGTGTGAATGCTAATATCCATCAGCATGCGGGAGGCACGGGGAGGCGAGAGCAATGATGAGCTCCCTGGACTCCTTCCAGGTCCTGCTGTGCACCGTCAGGTCACAGTACACAGCAGGACCCAGAAGAAATTATGCGGTCATTCCTGGATCTGCAGTGCCATCTGGAGCAAGCGAGGTAAGTTTATTTATTTTTTTTGAAACGCCTGATCTGAGGTCTGATGGGGCTTGGGTGGTCTGTTGGGATACTGATCTGAGTCTGATGGGGGCTAGGGGGTCTGATGGGGGCTGTTCTGAGCCTAATAGAGGCTAGGGGATCTGATAGGAGTCTGATCTGAGGATGATGTAGGCTAGGGGGTCTTTTCTGAGGCTGACGTAGGCTGGGGGGGTCTGATCTAAGGCTGATGTAGTCAGAATAGGCCTCTTCATGGCATTGCCAATGTGTTCTCCAGACCAGTCTCCAGCTATCACTGTATCCAAGACAAAAGTGGGACTCCTCACTAAAGAGGATATACCTCCATTGCTGTTTTGATACAAACACCATGATATCCTTTAGGAGCAGTGATGTGTGGACGTCTGGCTTGTAGCCCAGTGTTGTGCAAACGGATTATGATGGTGTGTGCAGACAATGTTTGCTGCCCTAGGCTTGGGATGTGATGTACAATTTCACTTGCAGTAAAGAATGGATCACTATGCGCCATTCTTCTAATCAGGTGATCTGTCCATGCAGAAGTTTGTCTCTGTGCACCTCTTGCTGTCATTCTACTTAGTCATCATTCTCCCCTCCACCGGGGCACACAACATTGAACAGTGTTGACATCATAGCCTAGGCACTAATGATCTACTGAAATGATAAACGAAGGTCTCTCAGTTCAAGGATTCTGTCCTTATCAGTATGAACAGGTGAACAGGAGGCATTTCAAAATCACCCCACATGACTTGATCCAATGTCTGAGGTGTCAGGTGGCTGAAAAACGTTTACTTTCTTTCTGGCTTTTATGCTCCTCCCACATGCCACAGGTTGGAGCTAGGTGATTGAAAATTTGATCACCTGCAGATCTTAGCAACACCTGCTGCTTCCTCGATTTGCATAACCTTACGACTGGTGCTTTTTGGTGTTGCAATTTCAGTGTTAAGGAGTGTATATCTATACATGATATGCTTGGCAATCCTAGCGGTAATAGGGATATTTCTACTTCTATGTAGGAATGCCTTCCTAGCTTTCACAATCTTGTGACAATTGGAGCATAGAATAGAGAGGTGGTAATCTAAGTCTCCAAGATGGCTAATATGGTTCCAACTTATTATTCCGAGGTACATTGTGAACAGCAGCTCTGGAGAACAAGCTATTATTCTAAGTAAAATGCTATGCAATCTAAGAAACCCTCATGAGGTTCAACCAAAACCTCTACTACTAAAATCATTATGTACATTATGCTCAGTTATTACAAGTATTTTATAAAAATTAAGCCTGCATGCAGAAGAGGAAATCATTTTGTCAAAACTTTAGACCAGAGAATTGATTTTCAATGAATTCACTAATTACAAAAGCTGAAAGCTATTTTTTAGACATCTAAAAAATTTTTTTTTATTAAATCAATATTCTCAGGAAAGAAAATCTCCCCTATTTATCTTGTTTAATAGACAGGAATATATTGAATACTGACAGGTCTTGGCTGGATGATTAATATAATATAATACTTTCTGCATGTCGGCAGAAACAAAAGATGGTTGTGTATAGCGAATTATGGTCACACAGGAACATATTAGCCATCTACTGCATAAACTTCAGGCTGCACAGGTCTTTGTGCTTCAAATATCAGTTACAATGAGTGAAGATGGTGAAGAAACGACTTACACGTTAATTTAAGGTTCAATATATTAAACACAGCCTAACTGTTACTGTTCGCTGCCATGGCTTTAAAATATACTACATCAGGGCAGCCTAAGGCCTCATGCACACGACCGTTGTGTGCATCCGTGGCCGTTGTTCCGTTTTCCATGATTTTCTGCAGACCCATTGACTTTCAATGGGTCCGTTGAAAACTCGGAAAATTCACCGTTGTTCATCCGCGGCCGTGATCCGTGTTTACTGTTCGTCCAAAAAATATGACCTGTCCTATTTTTTTGCTGGACATTAGTTCACGGACCCATTCAAGTCAATGGGTCTGTGAAAAAACACGGATGCACACAAGATTGGCATCCGCGTCCGTGATCCGTGGCCGTAGGCTACTTTCACACAGACGGATCGCAGATCCGTCTGCATAAAAGCTTTTTCAGAGCTGAGTTTTCACTTCGTGAAAACTCAGATCCGACAGTATATTCTAACACAGAGGCGTTCCCATAGTGATGGGGACGCTTCAAGTTAGAATATACTAAGAACTGTGTACATGACTGCCCCCTGCTGCCTGGCAGCACCCGATCTCTTACAGGGGGCTGTGATCCGCACAATTAACCCCTCAGGTGCCGCACCTAAGGGGTTAATTGTGCGTATCATAGCCCCCTGTAAGAGATCAGGTGCTGCCAGGCAGGAGGGGGCAGACCCCCCTCCCTCCCCAGTTTTAAATTCATTGGTGGCCAGTGTGCCCCCCCTCCCTCCCTCCCCTGTATTACATTCATTGGTGGCCAGTGCGGCCCCCCCTCCCTCCCCTGTATTACTGTACTTTCATTGGTGGCCAGTGAGCCCCCCTCCCTCCCCTGTATTACTGTACATTCTAAGAAAAGACCGGCACTTCACTCCTTGTTCGTGATAATGTTGCTTTATTGAAAGCATAGAAGAGACACAGCGATAAAGCGACACGTGTTTCGGCTCGAATGCGAGCCTTTGTCAAGCATAGTGTGCATTGCTACAAACACATTTAAATAGTGCGCCATCACCGGCGTCCAAACGTATTGATGTCACATCACAATAGTAACTTGTGTACACAAAACATAAAATACAACAGAAGACGTAATGCATAGAACAAATACATGATCATAATGCTAGTAAATATCTTATAGCTTCATGTGGATAGAATGAACTGCATGAAGGAAAAATACAAGAGGTAAGCCAGCAAACATGTGATGCAAACCAACAAAATTCATTTAAGCCGAAAAAAATTTAGTTAATTACCCTGAGATGTATTTATCTCGTACAGGCTACACTTGGATCAAGGGTTTCCAATCTTGTCATTTTTTCTGTGACTAGATGAATATGGATATAAAATTAAAATTAAAACATGATAATATAAATATAAATGAAAAAAAGAGAGAACTAAACATCATCAATTGTCTACAAAAAAGCACTCAATTCATACTCCCAATTAGGACCCCTTGGTTCAAGGGTTTGCAGAGTGTGGATCCAAAAACTTTCCCGTTTTTTAAGCATTAGCCACCTGTTGCCACCTCTACGGGGTTGTTGAACCTGCTCAATGATCTGAAATCTTAATTGTGATACATTGTGAGAACATCTATCAAAATGGAAGGGAATTGGTAATAGCAGATTTTTCTTCCGTATGCTGGACTTATGGTTGCTGAACCTATCCTTCATTCTGGTAGATGTCTCACCAATGTACAAGAGGCCACAAGGGCACTTCAACAGGTAGACTACATAATTGCTATCACAGGTAAAAAAGCCCCTGACTGGGAATTTTTTACCTGTGTGCGGATGGGAAAAGGATTCACCCTTAATCACTGCCAAACAATGGACACATCCCTAATGTTTTTTGTTCTTTTATAGCTATAAAAGAACAAAAAACTTTAGGGACACAATTGTTAAAGCAGACATAGGTGGTACTATGAATATGCCATGCCAACTTTTTCTTTCTACTCCTAAAAAAGGCACCTTCCCTTGTTTGCAGTGTGTCCATTGTTCGGCAGTGATTAAGGGTGAATCCTTTTCCCATCCACACACAGGTAAAAAATTCCCAGTCAGGGGCTTTTTTACCTGTGATAGCAATTATGTAGTGTACCTGTTGAAGTGCCCTTGTGGCCTCTTGTACATTGGTGAGACATCTACCAGAATGAAGGATAGCTTCAGCAACTATAAGTCCAGCATACGGAAGAAAAATCTGCTATTACCAATTCCCTTCCATTTTGATAGATGTTCTCACAATGTATCACAATTAAGATTTCAGATCATTGAGCAGGTTCAACAACCCCGCAGAGGTGGCAACAGGTTGCTAATGCTTAAAGGGGTTATCCGACTTAAATAAATCTATTCTTACGGCATACATATTAGGACATCGTCAGACATCATCCACAACTCCATCCTCCGTCAGGCAAAACTCCCTCCTACCTCAGACTTTAGACAAAACTCCGTCCTCCCTCATCCAAAACTCCATCAGACCTCAGACAAAACTCCGTCCTCCCTCATCCAAAACTCCATCAGACCTCAGACAAAACTCCGTCCTCCCTCAGACATCAGCCAAAACTCCATCAGACCTCAGACATCAGCCAAAACTCCATCAGACCTCAGACATCAGCCAAAACTCTGTCGTCCCTCAGCCAAAACTCTGTCGTCCCTCAGCCAAAACTCCGTCGTCCCTCAGCCAAAACTCCGTCGTCCCTCAGCCAAAACTCTGTCGTCCCTCAGCCAAAACTCTGTCGTCCCTCAGCCAAAACTCCGTCGTCCCTCAGCCAAAACTCCATCAGACCTCAGCCAAAACTCCGTCGTCCCTCAGCCAAAACTCCGTCGTCCCTCAGCCAAAACTCCGTCGTCGCTCAGCCAAAACTCCGTCAGACATCAGCCAAAACTCCGTCAGACATCATCCACAACTCCCTCCTCCGTCAGGCAAAACTCCCTCCTACCTCAGACTTTAGACAAAACTCCGTCCTCCCTCATCCAAAACTCCGTCAGACCTCAGCCAAAACTCCGTCCTCCCTCAGACATCAGCCAAAACTCCATCAGACCTCAGACATCAGCCAAAACTCCATCAGACCTCAGACATCAGCCAAAACTCTGTCGTCCCTCAGCCAAAACTCTGTCGTCCCTCAGCCAAAACTCCGTCGTCCCTCAGCCAAAACTCTGTCGTCCCTCAGCCAAAACTCTGTCGTCCCTCAGCCAAAACTCCGTCGTCCCTCAGCCAAAACTCCGTCGTCCCTCAGCCAAAACTCCGTCGTCCCTCAGCCAAAACTCTGTCGTCCCTCAGCCAAAACTCCGTCAGACATCAGCCAAAACTCCGTCCTCCCTAACTCAAAATATGCCCTACTACACACACTCTTCACCTGACAGAGCTGCTAGCTGCTGGAGAGGCAAAGGACCTGTGATGATGTCATGACCATGTGATGAGTCACGTGTGTAGGAGGGGTCAGATGTGCACAGCAGCTAGTAGAGTGTACAGAACTGTATGTCACGGAACCATGAACCAGACGTACAACAAGAGATAAGTGAAAATAAGAAGGCTTTATTGAAAATAAAGCTGTAAAGCAAAAGTCCAAACGGATGGTGAAACCGAGCAGAGTCTTTGCGAAGCCAGAGGTCAGGAACCAGAAGGGTAGTCAGACGAAGCCAGGATCAGGAACCAGCAGGGTAGTCAGACGAAGCCAGGATCAGGAACCAGCAGGGTAGTCAGACGAAGCCAGGATCAGGAACCAGAAGCAGCAGCAGTCTTAGAAGCATGTGAACACAAGAGGACCAAGCAAGGAACTGAAGCCACAGACCTCCTATATATATGAGCTAGGCATCCAGCTCCTCCCAGGGGAAGGAGGAGCCGCAGGGTGGAAGGCTACAAGAAACCCAGGACCCAAGATGGCCGCCAGCACATGTCAAACGAAGGAGAGCAGCAAGCAGGTAAGACCATGACAGTACCTCCCCCTCAAGGGCCCCTCCTCCGCGGAGCACAAAACGGTTTCTGAGGGAAGCGTGCGTGGAAGGCTCGGAGCAAGGCAGGAGCATGGACATCTGCGGAGGGAACCCAGGAACGCTCCTCTGGACCATAACCACGCCAATGGACCAAAAACTGCAACCGACCGCGGACCAGGCGTGAGTCCAGGATATTGCTCACCTCATATTCCTCACGATTGCCCACTTGGACCGGACGAGGCCGAGGAACCGAGGAAGTGAAACGATTACACACCAGTGGCTTCAACAGGGAGACATGAAACACGTTGGAGATCCGCATGCCAGGAGGAAGCGCAAGGGCATAGGCTACCGGGTTTACCCTGCGAAGCACTCGGAAGGGACCAACAAAGCGAGGCGCCAGCTTGGGAGTGGGCACTCGAAGGTTGAGGTTGCGGGTGGACAACCATACACGGTCTCCGACCTGGTAGGAAGGAGCAGGCGCTCGTCTGCGATCAGCCTGGAATCTCTGGCGCTGCGCAGAGACCTCAAGGGACTTCTGGATCTGTACCCAAGAAGCACGTAGGACGGAAAGGTGATCCTCCACAGCCGGAATATCCTGGGGAGAGAATACCTCCGGTAACACGGCAGGTTGGAACCCATAATTGGCCATGAAGGGAGACGTCCCAGAGGAAGAGTTCACCGCCGTGTTCCTGGCAAACTCAGCCCAAGGCAGGAGGTCAACCCAATTGTCTTGGTGATCGGAGACATAGCAACGAAGGAATTGCTCCAAGGCCTGATTGGATCGTTCTGCGGCCCCATTGGACTGAGGGTGGTAGGCCGAGGAGAAGGAGAGATGAATCCCCAACTGGGAGCAAAAGGCGCGCCAGAACCTGGACACAAACTGACTCCCCCGATCCGACACAATCTCCTTAGGCAAACCGTGCAACCGGAAGACCTCCCTGGCAAAAATCGTGGCCAACTCTTGTGCAGAGGGTAACTTCTTGAGAGGAACACAGTGGCACATTTTGGAAAACCGATCCACAATCATGAGAATGACCGTATGGCCTCGGGATGCAGGGAGGTCCACAATGAAATCCATCCCCAGGTGTGACCATGGGCGCTCCCCGGTGGCTATGGGTTGCAGAAGGCCCAACGGAAGGTGCCGAGGGGACTTACTCTGGGCACAAACGGAGCATGCCGCTACATATGCGGCGATGTCGGAACGTAGGGAAGGCCACCAGAACAGACGTGAAACAGCCCAGGACAGCTGATTCTTTCCAGGATGCCCCGCGGTCTTGGAGTTATGGTAGGTTCGCAACAACCGAGTGCGCAACTCCTCAGGCACAAAACATCTGCCGTTGGGTCTCCCAGAGGGAGCACCAGATTGAGCCGCCAAAATCTGCTCACCCAGGGGAGAGGTCAGGCTGGTGCGAATGGCGGCCAGGATCTGATTCGGAGGTATGACCGAAGTCGGAATCGACTCCTCCCTGGACAGCTCGGAGTACTGCCGTGATAAGGCATCCGCCCTGATGTTCTTGGAACCGGGTAGGTAGGAGACCACGTAATTAAAACGTGACAAGAACAGAGCCCATCTGGCCTGACGTGGTGTCAATCTCTTGGCCTCAGAAAGGTAGGTCAGATTCTTGTGGTCCGTCAGGATGAGAACCGGAACCACCGAACCCTCGAGCAAGTGCCTCCATTCTTTAAGGGCCTGCACGATGGCCAATAACTCCCTGTCACCAATCTGATAGTTGCACTCCGCGGAAGACAGTTTCCGGGAGTAAAACCCACAAGGAAGCAGAGGACCCTCTGGTGTTCTACGCTGAGACAGAAGGGCGCCTACTCCCGTCTCAGACGCGTCCACCTCGAGGACAAAGGGCAACCCAGGGTTGGGATGCGACAGAATCGGAGCCGACACAAAGGCGGACTTTAGGGCCTCAAAAGCTCGGATGGCCTCGAGCGGCCAGACCTGGGAATTACTGCCCTTCCTGGTCAGATCCGTGAGAGGCTTGGCCAGCATGGAAAAGTCCCTGATGAACTTCCGATAATAATTGGCGAAGCCCAAAAAGCGCTGCAGGGAACGAAGACCACTGGGCTGGGGCCACTGTAAGACAGCCGAAACCTTCTCAGGATCCATGGAGAACCCCTCAGCGGAAATGATGTAACCTAAGAAGGTTACCTGGGATCGGTGAAATTCGCATTTCTCAAGCTTACCGAACAGCTTGTTCTCTCGTAACCGTTGCAACACTCGTCTGACATCCTGAATGTGGGCCTCCATGGATTCAGAATATACCAAGATGTCATCCAAATAGACTACCACACACTGCTGCAACAGGTCACGGAAAACATCGTTGATGAATTCCTGAAAGACTGCGGGCGCATTGCACAACCCAAAGGGCATAACCAAGGATTCGTAATGACCGGTCCTGGTGTTAAACGCGGTCTTCCACTCATCGCCCGCCTTGATCCTTACCAGGTTATATGCCGCCCTCAGGTCGAGTTTGGTAAAGACCGTGGCCCCTTTAAGGCGATCGAACAGCTCGGAAATCAAGGGTATCGGGTAAGCGTTCTTGATCGTGATGCGATTGAGACCCCTGTAATCGATGCAAGGCCTCAACTCACCGCCCTTCTTTTTCACAAAGAAAAATCCAGCCCCTGCCGGGGACGAAGATTTGCGAATGTGTCCGCGTGAAAGCGCCTCCCTCACGTACTCCTCCATGGCCTCATTCTCCGCTACCGACAGTGGATAGACTTTGCCACGAGGAGGAACGGCACCAGATTGTAACTCTATGGCACAATCGTATGGGCGGTGCGGAGGTAGGGCAACCGCGCGCACCTTATCGAATACATCCCGGTACTCCTCGTATTCAGGAGGCAATAGAGAGTCCGAGGAAGTACACAGCAACTTGACAGACCCATGGATGCAACTAGCCCCACACTGCGGTGACCACGAGAGGATCTCGACCGATCTCCAATCGAAAGTCGGATTATGCTTCTGGAGCCAGGGGTACCCCAAGACCACCGAGTAGTGTGGAGACGAAATAACCTGGAGGCAGACCGACTCTCTGTGAACGGCACCAATGGCTATCCCCACTGGAAGGGTCTCATGAGTCACGTGTGGCGGCAGAAGGGGTCTGCCGTCTATCGCCTCAAGAGCCAGTGGGGAACCTCGAGCCTGCAGAGGAATGGAATTGGCGGCAGCGAACACACTATCAATGAACAAACCACCAGCACCAGAGTCCACCAACGCCTGGGTCGTCACCGAGCCCCCGACCCAGGAGAGGACAACAGTGATCAGTGGTTTGTCAACACGGGAAACCGGGGACGAGGAGACTCCACCCAAGATCTGCCCCCGACAGGATCTCAGGGTACGAGCGTTTCCCGGACGGTTCGGACATGCCAACCGAAAATGCCCACCGAGACCACAGTACATGCATCGGCCCTCGCGTCTCCGGAGTGCCCTCTCCCCCTCGGACAGGCGAGCAAACCCCAGCTGCATGGGTTCACCCCCAGACAAGTCATCCCCAGGAGGCGTGGGAGGAGAGGGAGGCACGGGTGGGACAGCAAACGTAGGCACCAACCTGTTAGAAGACCTCCGCAGGTTCTCCTTAAAGGAAGGTCTCTCCCTGAGTCTGGTGTCAATCAAAATCAGGAAAGAAATAAGAGACTCGAGCTCAACTGGTAGGTCCTTAGCTGCAACCTCATCCTTCAAGGCATCCGAGAGACCATGAGAGAAAGCAGCGACCAGAGCCTCATTATTCCAGCCCACCTCTGCTGCCAGGGTACGAAACTCAATGGCGTATTCAGCTACGGATCGTGAACCCTGTCTGATGGACATAAGGAGCTTCGCAGCAGAGGCAGCACGAGCCGGCACATCGAATACCTTCCGAAGAGAAGCAACAAAACCGGAAAACTCGGCAACCACCGGATTGTTGTTCTCCCATAAAGGGCTGGCCCAGGCCAAGGCCTTGTCCGAGAGCAGCGAGATCAAGAAGCCCACCTTTGATCTCTCAGTAGGAAAGGCATGTGGCAGCAACTCGAAATAAATGCCCACCTGGTTAAGGAAACCTCGGCACTGAGTTGGCTCTCCCCCAAAGCGCTGTGGAAGAGGGGCAGAACCGGTCATACCCCGAAACACCGCAGGCGCAACAACAGGTGTCGGGGTAGACACTGGCGCAACAACCGGAGCGGCAGTAGGAGCGAGCCCAGGAGCGACAACCGACCCATCGGCAACAGGAGCGAAATGAGCCGTGCGTTCAAGCAGGGTTTGCAACGCCACAGCGAACCGACCCAACAGGTGATCCTGCTGATCAAGTCTGGCAACCAGCGTGGGTAGCGAGGATGGCCCTGTACCGTCAGAATTCATGGCTTGGTCCTAATGTCACGGAACCATGAACCAGACGTACAACAAGAGATAAGTGAAAATAAGAAGGCTTTATTGAAAATAAAGCTGTAAAGCAAAAGTCCAAACGGATGGTGAAACCGAGCAGAGTCTTTGCGAAGCCAGAGGTCAGGAACCAGAAGGGTAGTCAGACGAAGCCAGGATCAGGAACCAGCAGGGTAGTCAGACGAAGCCAGGATCAGGAACCAGCAGGGTAGTCAGACGAAGCCAGGATCAGGAACCAGAAGCAGCAGCAGTCTTAGAAGCATGTGAACACAAGAGGACCAAGCAAGGAACTGAAGCCACAGACCTCCTATATATATGAGCTAGGCATCCAGCTCCTCCCAGGGGAAGGAGGAGCCGCAGGGTGGAAGGCTACAAGAAACCCAGGACCCAAGATGGCCGCCAGCACATGTCAAACGAAGGAGAGCAGCAAGCAGGTAAGACCATGACACTGTAGCCATCAAATAGAGCTCTGTACTAGAGATGTGTGTGTAACCTGCATGTAGCAGATCTGTATGTGTAACCTGCATGTAGCAGATCTGTATGTGTACCCTGCATGTAGCAGAGCTGTGTACTGTGTAGCAGAGCTGTATGTGTAACCTGCATGTAGCAGAGCTGTATGTGTAACCTGCATGTAGCAGAGCTGTTTACTGTGTAGCAAAGCTGTATGTGTAACCTGGATGTAGCAGTGCTGTGTACTGTGTAGCAGATCTGTATGTGTACCCTGCATGTAGCAGAGCTGTGTACTGTGTAGCAGATCTGTATGTGTAACCTGCATGTAGCAGAGCTGTATGTGTAACCTGCATGTAGCAGAGCTGTGTACTGTGTAGCAGACTGTATGTGTAAAATGCATGTAGCAGAGCTGTATGTGTAACTGCATGTAGCAGAGCTGTGTACTGTGTAGCAGAGCTGTATGTGTAACCTGCATGTAGCAGAGCTGTATGTGTAGCTGCATGTAGCAGAGCTGTGTACTGTGTAGCAGAGCTGTATGTGTAACCTGCATGTAGCAGAGCTGTGTACTGCGTAGCAGAGCTGTATGTGTAAGTTGCATGTAGCAGAGCTGTGTACTGTGTAGCAGAGCTGTATGTGTAAACTGCATGTAGCAGAGCTGTATGTGTAACCTGCATGTAGCAAAGCTGTATGTGTAACCTGCACGTAGCAGAGCTGTATGTGTAACCTGCATGTAGCAGAGCTGTATGTGTAACCTGCATGTAGCAGACCTGTTTACTGTGTAGCAGAGCTGTATGTGTAAACTGGATGTAGCAGAGCTGTATGTGTAACCTGCATGTAGCAGAGCTGTATGTGTAACCTGCATGTAGCAGAGCTGTATGTGTAACCTGGATGTAGCAGAGCTGTTTACTGTGTAGCAGAGCTGTATGTGTAACCTGGATGTAGCAGTGCTGTGTACTGTGTAGCAGATCTATATGTGTAACCTGCATGTAGCAGAGCTGTATGTGTAACCTGCATGTAGCAGAGCTGTGTACTGTGTAGCAGATCTGTATGTGTACCCTGCATGTAGCAAAGCTGTATGTGTAACCTGCATGTAGCAGAGCTGTATGTGTAACTGCATGTAGCAGAGCTGTGTACTGTGTAGGAGAGCTGTATGTGTAACCTGCATGTAGCAGAGCTGTATGTGTAACTGCATGTAGCAGAGCTGTGTATTGAGTAGCAGAGCTGTATATGTAACCTGCATGTAGCAGAGCTATATGTGTAACCTGCATGTAGCAGAGCTGTGTACTGTGTAGCAGTGCTGTATGTGTAACCTGCATGTAGCAGAGCTGTATGTGTAACCTGCATGTAGCAGTGCTGTGTACTGTGTAGCAGATCTGTATGTGTACCCTGCATGTAGCAGAGCTGTGTACTGTGTAGCAAAGCTGTATGTGTAACCTGCATGTAGCAGTGCTGTGTACTGTGTAGCGGAGCTGTATGTGTAACTTGCATGTAGCACGGCTGTGTACTGTGTAGCAGAGCTGTATGTGTACCCTGCATGTAGCAGAGCTGTGTACTGTGTAGCAGAGCTGTATGTGTAACCTGCATGTTGCAGAGCTGTATGTGTAACCTGCATGTAGCAGGGCTGTGTACTGTGTAGTAGAGCTGTATGTGTAACCTGCATGTAGCAGAGCTGTATGTGTAACCTGCATGTAGCAGTGCTGCGTACTGTGTAGCAGATCTGTATGTGTACCCTGCATGTAGCAGAGCTGTATGTGTATAACCTGCATGTAGCAGAGCTGTGTACTGTGTATATAGAGCAGTGTGTCTAACCGCATGTAGCAGGGCTGTGTACTGTGTTACAGAGATGTGTGTGTAACCTGGGAACTATAAAAAAAAAAAAAAAAAAAAAATCAGACCTTTTCCCAAAATGAAAATAAAAGAACTAAAAAAATACACATCATGGGTTTTGCAATGTGTAAAAACACTCATTGTATAAAAATATATTCCCCATAGGGCAAACAGCAAAACAGAAAAAAAAAAAGAGTCCAAATGTCCGATTCGCTGTTTTTGGTCGCTTCACTTGCTACAAAAATTTAAATAAAAAGTGATCAAAAAGTCTTAAACACCCCATAATGGTATCAGTGAAAAGTTCAGATTGCCCCGCAAAAAATTTGCCCCCACCCAGCTCCGTACACATAATTACAAAAAAGTTATAGGGCTCAAAATATGGCGACAAAAAAATAAATCTGATTTTTATTTTGTTTTTTTTATCACTATTAAAACGCAAGAAAAACTATACATATAAGGTATCGCCGGATTCGATCTGACCTGTAGAATAAAAGTAACCAGTCAGTTTTATCTCACATCGAATGTCGTAAATAAAAATCCCGTAAAACTGTGGTGGAATTGCTTTTTTTTTTTCAACAGGAAGAATGGGCAGTTTTACCATCTGAGAAAATAAAGAGCCTCATCCACAACTACCACAAAAGACTTCAAGCTGTCATTGATGTTAAAGGGGACAATACATGCTATTAAGAACTGGGGTGTGTAAACTCCTGATCAGGGTCATTTGGGGAGTTTGTGTTGTGATTATGATTTATAAAGAAGAGTAAACATAGTTGCTTGACATAAATGGCTTCAGCCGACCACTAACCATGAGCGAGAGAAAAGTGTCCGTGTTATCAATTATATTCTCTGCACAATGGTTAAAGGGGTATTCCCAGCACAATGATCACTGTTAAATCTGTTAATGATTTGACAGTGATCATTTTTCTAAATACATTTTATTACCCAATTCCCACCCTTTTTTAGAAAATAAGTCACCTCTTGCCTGATGTTGTCTTTGGTCTCCCCTGGTTACGGCCACCGATCCTGTCGAATCCCGCCGGGCCGCGCTTGCGCAGAAGACTCTCCCGGCCGGGCCGCGCAATGTCCTGAATGCGCATGCCGCCGCGCATGTGCCATGATGACTTCTTCCTGGCCAGTATAGTACAGAGCCGCGAACGCGCACGCCGACTCTGTAATATACAGGCCAGGAATAAGTCACCATGGCACATGCGCAGCGCCGTGCGCGTTCAGGACATTGAGCGGCCCGGCCGGGAGAAAATCTTCAGTCTTCTGCGCAAGCACGGCCTGGCCGGGAGAAGAATCCAGGAAGTGAACGTCGCGCTCAAGGAAGGTAAGTATGAAAAGGGAAGATAAGAATACCCCTTTAAGAAATCATAAGTTTACATACCCTTGCAGAATTTATCAGCACAACTGTAAGTAGCTGTGTGATATAAATCTGTGGAATATGGGAAGCATAGGAGGATGTGCACCATAAATCCCATCTTTGTAAGGCCTCTTGCACATGGCCGCTGTGTGCCTGTGGTTGTATTGTGGACCACATACGGCAGTTCCGCAATACACAGGGCACCAGCCGTGTGCATCCCGCATCCGTGATGTCGACCCATTCACTTGAACGGAACGGAAACACGGATCGGATCCCCATAGAAGCACTACAGGGTGCTTCCGTGGTGTTTCTGGCCGTGCCTCCGCACAGCAAAAAAGTAGAACATGCTCACGGACCCATTCAAGTTGAATAGGTCTGGATCTGTCCCGGCCGCTGCACGCGCGTTGCCCATGCATTGGGGACTGCAAATTGCTGTTCCCAATGCACGGAATGGACCAACAACGTTTATGTGCAAGAGGCATAACACTTGTGATCTAGTTTTGTGTGAAGTGGCATATATGCATTCATGTTGCATGTATTTATTAATTAGGGCTACCAATTCTGAGTAACTCGGAGTGACAGGAGATTTCCAGAATCAGAATTTTTTTTTTGTCGTCATATTTTGACCCCTATAACTTTTTCGTAATTATGTGTACAGAGCTGGGTGGGGCTAATTTTTTGCAGGGCAATCTGAACTTTTCACTGATACCATTCTGGGGTGTTTAAGACTTTTTAATCACTTTTTATAAAAAAAATTGTAGCAAATGAAGCGACCAAAAACGGCGAATCGGACATTTGGACTCTTTTTTTTTCTGTTTTACTGTTTGCCGTATGGGGAATATATTTTTATACAATGGGTGTTTTTACACATTGCGACACCCATGATGTGTATTTTTTCAGTTCTTTTATTTTCATTTTGGGAAAAGGGAGGTGATCTGATTTATTTATTTTTTTTACACTTTTTTATAGTTCCCAGGTTACACACACATCTCTGTAACACAGTACACAGCTCTGCTACATGCAGGTTACACATACAGCTCTGCTACACAGTACACATCTCTGCTGCACAGTACACAGCACTTCTACCTGCAGGTTACACATACAGCTCTGCTACACAGTACACAGCTCTGCTACATGCAGGTTACACATACAGCTCTGCTACACAGTACACAGCTCTGCTACATGCAGTTTACACATACAGCTCTGCTACACAGTACACAGCTCTGCTACATGCAGGTTACACATACAGCTTTGCTACACAGTACACAGCTCTGCTACATGCAGGTTACACATACAGCTCTGCTACAGAGTACACAGCTCTGCTACATGCAAGTTACACATACAGCTCTGCTACAGAGTACACAGCTCTGCTACATGCAAGTTACACATACAGCTCTGCTACACAGTACACAGCTCCGCTACATGCAGGTTACACATACAGCTCTGCTACACAGTACACAGCTCTGTAACATGCAGGTTACACATACAGCTCTGCTACACAGTACACAGCTCTGCTACATGCAGTTTACACATACAGCTCTGCTACACAGTACACAGCTCTGCTACATGCAACTTACACATACAGCTCTGCTACGCAGTATACAGCACTGCTACATGCAGGTTACACATACAGCTCTGCTACACAGTACACAGCTCTGCTACATGCAGGTTACACATACAGCTCTGCTACACAGTACACAGCACTGCTACATGCAGGTTACACATACAGCTCTGCTACATGCAGGTTACACATACAGCTCTGCTACACAGTACACAGCTCTGCTACATGCAACTTACACATACAGCTCTGCTACGCAGTACACAGCTCTGCTACATGCAGGTTACACATACAGCTCTGCTACACAGTACACAGCTCCGCTACTTGCAGGTTACATATACAGCTCTGCTACACAGTACACAGCACTGCTACATGCAGGTTATACATACAGCTCTGCTACACAGTACACAGCTCTGCTACATGCAGGTTACACATACAGCTCTGCTACATGCAGGTTACACATACAGCTCTGCTACACAGTACACAGCTCTGCTACATGCAGGGTACACATACAGATCTGCCTCACAGTACACAGCACTGCTACATCCAGGTTACACATACAGCTCTGCTACACAGTAAACAGCTCTGCTACATCCAGGTTACACATACAGCTCTGCTACATGCAGGCTACACATACAGCTCTGCTACATGCAGGTTACACATACAGCTCTGCTACATCCAGGTTACACATACAGCTCTACTACACAGTAAACAGCTCTGCTACATGCAGGTTACACATACAGCTCTGCTACATGCAGGTTACACATACAGTTCTGCTACATGCAGGTTACACATACAGCTCTGCTACATGCAGTTTACACATACAGCTCTGCTACACAGTACACAGCTCTGCTACATGCAACTTACACATACAGCTCTGCTACGCAGTACACAGCTCTGCTACATGCAGGTTACACATACAGCTCTGCTACACAGTGCACAGCTCCGCTACTTGCAGGTTACACATACAGCTCTGCTACACAGTACACAGCACTGCAACATGCAGGTTGTACATACAGCTCTGCTACACAGTACACAGCTCTGCTACATGCAGGTTACACATACAGCTCTGCTACATGCAGGTTACACATACAACTCTGCTACACAGTACACAGCACTGCTACATGCAGTTACACATACAGCTCTGCTACATGCAGGTTACACATACAGCTCTGCTACACAGTACACAGCTCTGCTACATGCAGTTACACATACAGCTCTGCTACATGCAGGTTACACATACAGCTCTGCTACACAGTACACAGCTCTGCTACATGCAGGTTACACATACAGCTCTGCTACATCCAGGTTACACATACAGCTCTGCTACACAGTACACAGCTCTGCTAC
This sequence comes from Bufo bufo, assembly GCF_905171765.1. Taxonomy (NCBI): domain Eukaryota; kingdom Metazoa; phylum Chordata; class Amphibia; order Anura; family Bufonidae; genus Bufo; species Bufo bufo. The sequence goes on from NC_053392.1 coordinate 122,940,110, forward strand.
ATGCAGGGTACACATACAGATATGCTACACAGTACACAGCACTGCTACATCCAGGTTACACATACAGCTCTGCTACACAGTAAACAGCTCTGCTACATGCAGGTTACACATACAGCTCTGCTACATGCAGGTTACACATACAGATCTGCTACACAGTACACAGCACTGCTACATCCAGGTTACACATACAGCTCTGCTACACAGTAAACAGCTCTGCTACATCCAGGTTACACATACAGCTCTGCTACATGCAGGTTACACATACAGCTCTGCTACACAGTAAACAGCTCTGCTACATGCAGGTTACACATACAGCTCTGCTACATGCAGGTTACACATACAGATCTGCTACACAGTACACAGCTCTGCTACATCCAGTTTACACATACAGCTCTGCTACACATTAAACAGGTCTGCTACATGCAGGTTACACATACAGCTCTGCTACATGCAGGTTACACATACAGCTCTGCTACATGCAGGTTACACATACAGCTCTGCTACACAGTACACAGCTCTGCTACATGCAGGGTACACATACAGCTCTGCTACATGCAGGTTACACATACAGATCTGCTACATGCAGGTTACACACACATCTCTAGTACAGAGCTCTATTTGATGGCTACAGTTCTGTACACTCTACCAGCTGCTGTGCACATCTGGTTACACATACAGATACAGATCTGCTACACAGTACACAGCTCTGCTACATGCAGGTTACACATACAGCTCTGCTACACAGTACACAGCTCTGCTACATGCAGTTACACATACAGCTCTGCTACATGCAGGTTTCACATACAGCTCTGCTACACAGTACACAGCTCTGCTACATGCAGGTTACACATACAGCTCTGCTACATCCAGGTTACACATACAGCTCTGCTACACAGTACACAGCTCTGCTACATGCAGGGTACACATACAGATATGCTACACAGTACACAGCACTGCTACATCCAGGTTACACATACAGCTCTGCTACACAGTAAACAGCTCTGCTACATGCAGGTTACACATACAGCTCTGCTACATGCAGGTTACACATACAGATCTGCTACACAGTACACAGCACTGCTACATCCAGGTTACACATACAGCTCTGCTACACAGTAAACAGCTCTGCTACATCCAGGTTACACATACAGCTCTGCTACATGCAGGTTACACATACAGCTCTGCTACACAGTAAACAGCTCTGCTACATGCAGGTTACACATACAGCTCTGCTACATGCAGGTTACACATACAGATCTGCTACACAGTACACAGCTCTGCTACATCCAGTTTACACATACAGCTCTGCTACACATTAAACAGGTCTGCTACATGCAGGTTACACATACAGATCTGCTACATGCAGGTTACACATACAGCTCTGCTACATGCAGGTTACACATACAGCTCTGCTACACAGTACACAGCTCTGCTACATGCAGGGTACACATACAGCTCTGCTACATGCAGGTTACACATACAGATCTGCTACATGCAGGTTACACACACATCTCTAGTACAGAGCTCTATTTGATGGCTACAGTTCTGTACACTCTACCAGCTGCTGTGCACATCTGACCCCTCCCACACACGTGACTCATCACATGGTCATGACATCATCACAGGTCCTTTGCCTCTCCAGCAGCTAGCAGCTCTGTCAGGTGAAGAGTGTGTGTAGTAGGGCATATTTTGAGTTAGGGAGGACGGAGTTTTGGCTGATGTCTGACGGAGTTTTGGCTGATGTCTGACGGAGTTTTGGCTGATGTCTGACGGAGTTTTGGCTGAGGGACGACGGAGTTTTGGCTGAGGGATGACGGAGTTTTGGCTGAGGGATGACGGAGTTTTGGCTGAGGGACGACAGAGTTTTGGCTGATGTCTGAGGTCTGATGGAGTTTTGGCTGATGTCTGAGGTCTGATGGAGTTTTGGCTGATGTCTGAGGGAGGACGGAGTTTTGTCTGAGGTCTAATGGAGTTTTGGATGAGGGAGGACGGAGTTTTGTCTGAGGTCTGATGGAGTTTTGGATGAGGGAGGACGGAGTTTTGTCTAAAGTCTGAGGTAGGAGGGAGTTTTGCCTGACGGAGGATGGAGTTGTGGATGATGTCTGACGATGTCCTAATATGTATGCCGTATATTCTAATTGCATTTATTGTAGACCAGTGAAAGATTCTTAAAATCACTTTCATCACCTATCTATCACTGTTTGGCCAGTTCAGTTCAGGGTCATGTTACACCTGACGTCAGTAACCCTGCTCTGCTGGTGACTTCTCGTTTACAAGCTTCTCTCTGCTTGAGGGAGTGTCCAGGCTGTGTAAACGAGACGTCAGAGCCTCTGGTGCCCTCCCCCCTCCCCCCTCCCCCTCCAGCTCTCCTCACACTGCCCGGCTCTGCTCTGCTGATGACGTCTCGTTTACAGCCGTCTCCCTGCTTGAGGGAGTGTCCAGGCTCTGTAAATGAGACGTCAGAGCCTCTGGTGCCCTCCCCCCTCCAGCTCTTGTCACTGCCTCGGCTCTGCTATGCGATCACTCATGTGCAGTACATACCAAGGTGATCTCTTCTCCAGCAGCACAGGGTATGTTTGTCCCTCCTGCATTCACTGGGGCTAGAGGTGGCAGTTTGTAAACGTTCCCCTCTGCATCTGGGGATCATTATTACAGCCCTGGTCCCCCATCCCCCCCCCCCCCCCCCCCCACACTAGTACACATTCAACACCCCCTGGGAAATATAAATAAATTATTGGCCATCATTATTATGATCATCATCATCATTATTCAGCTATATAAAATCCTTATCTGCCACCAATATATGGATTTATCTAAGCAATATCCATATTGAATATATATTTGAATAATATAGATCAGTGTTTTTCAACCACTGTGCCGCGGCACACTAGTGTGCCGTGAGATATTGTCTGGTGTGCCGTGGGGAAAAATTCCAATTTGGTCTATTTGTGACCTGAAGCCGCATGTTACGGACTATATAGCTCCGGTGTCACTGTCCTGTTACAGTCTGACAGGAGGAGACATCGCAGTAGATCACCGATGCGCAGAAGAGCGCCGATGGATCTGATTATCGCGTCGCAGCGCAGAGGAGCGCTGAGTGATGGATCTGGAGGAGACATGAGCAGAAGAGTGCTGATTGATGGATCTGATTATCGCGTCGCAGCGCAGAGGAGCGCTGAGTGATGGATCTGGAGGAGACATGAGCAGAAGAGTGCTGATTGATGGATCTGATGCGCAGAAGAGCGCCGATGGATCTGATTATCGCATCGCAGCGCAGAGGAGCGCTGAGTGATGGATCTGGAGGAGACATGAGCAGAAGAGCGCTGATTGATGGATCTGGATGGAGAAGAGCGCCTTAGGTGTGACGGACAGCGGCTATCTGGAGGAGACAAGCACAGTAAGTACTGAGTGACAGTGAGACAGGAGCAGATACAGTGATGGACACGTTTTTGAAAAGGAAAGAACTGGACCCTGAACAAAATTCGGAGCCACATGAGAGCCCAAGTATGAGTGGGGATCAAAAGAAAGCAAAGATGGTTAGCTCAAGCAAATTCTCTGGCACAAGGCAATATAGCGAAAGCTATATTTCATTTGGATTTACTTTCACCGGAGATGCAAAGAAACCAACTCCACTGTGCTTGGTGTGTGGTGAAAAGCTATCTAACAGTGCTATGGTCCCAAGTAAACTTAAACGCCATCTCCAAACGAAACACCCTTCGCTTCAAAACAAGAATGCGGACTATTTTGTTCGCCTGCGTGAAAACACGGAGAAGCAGGCAACTTTCATGAGAAAAACCACAAAGGTAAATGAAAGAGCTCTTAAAGCTAGCTATCACGTTGCTGAACTTATAGCTAAGTCAAAAAAGTGGTGGTGTGCCTCGTGATTTTTTTCATGAAAAAAGTGTGCCTTTGCACAAAAAAGGTTGGAAAACACTGATATAGATATTGCTTAGATACAGATAATGCTAATGATATTTTCACACTAGCGGCAGGACGTATCCGACAGGCTGTTCACCCTGTCAGATCCGCCCTGCCGCTATTTAACGGTGCCGCTGGACGGATCCGTTATTGCAATTCATTTCTAGACGGATCCGCACCTGGATCCGTCTACAAATGCTGTCACTTGTCACACTGATCGGCGGATCCAGCAGGCACGCAGCTCCGACGACGGAGCTGCCGTGCGGATCCGGTGTTGCAAAACAACTGAAGGACGGATCCGCCCTTCCGGTCTGCGCATGCGCAGAACATGAAAAATGTGAAAAAGACTGACAGAGGGATCCGTCCATCCACATGACAAGCGGATAGACGGATCCGTTATTGCAATTCATTTCTAGACGGATCCGCACCCGGATCCGTCTACAAATGCTGTCACTTGTCACACTGATCGGCGGATCCAGCAGGCACGCAGCTCCGACGACGGAGCTGCCTTGCGGATCCGGCGTTGCAAAACAACTGAAGGACGGATCCGCCCTTCCGGTCTGCACATGCGCAGAACATGAAAACTGTGAAAAAGACTGCAAGAGGGATCCGTCCATCGACATGGCAAGCGGATAGACGGATCCGTTATTGCAATGCATTTCTAGACGGATCCGCACCTGGATCCGTCTACAAATGCTGTCAGTTGTCACACTGATTGGCGGATCCGGCGGGCAGCTCAGACGATGGAACTGCCTGCCGGATCACACTAACGCTAGTGTGAAAGTACCATAAAAAGTTGAAAATCCAGGACTTTTAGTCAAGTGGCCGCTCGCTGTGCACTGCCGTGCTGCGCCATAGCTCCACCACCGTCCCCTTTATAGTCAATGGGGACAGAGCGGCAGTCCAGCGGCACGGCAAAATAGCGGCTGGCCGGATCCGACAGGGTGAACAGCCTGTTAGATCGATCCTGCCTCTAGTGTGAAAGTAGCCTTAGGCTCCATTCACACATCCGCAAATGGGTCCACATTTGTTCTGCAATTTTGCGGAACGGGTGCGGACCCATTCATTTTCTATGGTGACGGAATTTGGAATTAGTGAAAATACGTCCTTCTTGATATACTGTAATAACAGAAAGAGAAAATTTTTAGACTAGAAACAAAACCAAACATGAAAGAAATGTATGTAAAATAACATAACTTACACTGTACAGCTGCAATGTGACAGGAAGCTCTTCTGCCCTGTGTGTGTATTTATTTATTTTTATGCAAAGTGCAGAGCAGGGGGAGGGGAAGGTCAGGTTGTTCACGCCCAGAAATATTCATGAGGCAGAGCTCAGGCTTTGCTGTTACACGCCCCCTCAGCATGTACTTCAGCATGTAAACAAAGCAATGACAGGACCATGAAAAGGTGCAAATATGGGTTTTAACTTGATGAAATCAAGCTTAACCAAATTATATGTATATCCTGATGGATTTTAAGTGTTTTTTTTTTTTTTTTTTATTAACTCGGATAACCCCTTTAAAAACGGGAAAGTTTTTGGATTCACACTCTGCAAACCCTTGAACCAAGGGGTCTTAATCGGGAGTATGAATTGAGTGCTTTTTTGTAGACAATTGATGATGTTTAGTTCTCTCTTTTTTTCATTTATATTTATATTATCATGTTTTAATTTTAATTTTATATCCATATTCATCTAGTCACAGAAAAAAATGACAAGATTGGAAACCCTTGATCCAAGTGTAGCCTGTACGAGATAAATACATCTCAGGGTAATTAACTAAATTTGTTTCGGCTTAAATGAATTTTGTTGGTTTGCATCACATGTTTGCTGGCTTACCTCTTGTATTTTTCCTTCATGCAGTTCATTCTATCCACATGAAGCTATAAGATATTTACTAGCATTATGATCATGTATTTGTTCTATGCATTACGTCTTCTGTTGTATTTTATGTTTTGTGTACACAAGTTACTATGGTGATGTGACATCAATACGTTTGGACGCCGGTGATGGCGCACTATTTAAATGTGTTTGTAGCAATGCACACTATGCTTGACAAAGGCTCGCATTCGAGCCGAAACACGTGTCGCTTTATCGCTGTGTCTCTTCTATGCTTTCAATAAAGCAACATTATCACGAACAAGGAGTGAAGTGCCGGTCTTTTCTTAGAATATTGAAGCGGGTTATTCCCACCCTGGACGCGAGCATCACGATACGTGAGGAGGAGTGCCGACTGTCTGCATTTTTGTATTACTGTACATTCATTGGTGGCCAGTGGGCCCCCCCTTCCTCCCCTGTATTACTGTACATTCATTGGTGGCTAGTGGGCCCCCCCTCCCTCCCCTGTATTATTGTACATTCATTGGTGGCCAGTGCGCCCCTCCTACTGGTAAGTGACAGGTCTGTGCTATAAGCAATGCGCCGCACAGACCTTTTACTTACCAGTAGGAGGAGCGCCCGGCCGGTCACAGACAGCGAAGGTAAGTATAATGCTTCTAAAATTGCACCTGAGGGGTTAATTGTGCGGATCACAGCCCCCTGTAAGAGATCGGGTGCTGCCAGGCAGCAGGGGGCAGTCATGTACACAGTTCGTAGTATATTCTAACTTGAAGCGTCCCCATCACTATGGGAACGCCTCTGTGTTAGAATATACTATAAGATATGAGTTTTCACAATCTAACTCATGGTGATGGGGACGCTTCAAGTTAAAATATACCATCGGATTGGAGAAAACTCCGATCCGATGGTATAATAGGGACTCCTGACTTTACATTGAAAGTCAATGGGGGACGGATCCGTTTGCAATTGCACCATATTGTGTCAACGTCAAACGGATCCGTCCCCATTGAATTGCATTGTAAGTCAGGACGGATCCGTTTGGCTCCGCACGGCCAGGCGGACACCAAAACGACTTTTTCTTCATGGCCGTGGATCCTCCAAAAATCAAGGAAGACCCACGGAAGAAAAAACGGACACGGATCACGGACCTACAGACCCCGTTTTTGCGGACCGCAAAAAAAAAACGGTCGTGTGCATGAGGCCTTACTAAAATTGTCTAAAATGCAGACAGCGTAAAGATGGACAGGTACTCTAGATGTGCCAAATTAATCACAATAGCTAATACTAGATGAGAAATTTGATGCTAATTTGTGATGGTATGAGGAACAGTTTGAGTAGCCTGAAATGAGTTCTGTATTTTAACTCTTCAACTCAATAAAGTCCTGCTTTTACATCTGAACAGACACAGTGCTTGATTATATTGACCTGGAACTGAATAGGTTTGTAATTGCATATAATTAAAAAATTAATATTGTCACTTAGTTATTCAATTAAAATTATCTGTATAGTGCCACCTTCTATTTATTCTTTTTCTAATTTCTCTGTCCACCTGACTGAGGTGGTTGTGTAACACCCCAGAGTTGTGTTACTACACGCCTCTACCCCGCTGCTATCTCCTAGGAGCCTTTATACTGTCATCTGATATCATTTATATTATGTCCTCCACAAATGTGCATACAAAGCTATGTTAAAAGTAATTGTTCCTGTAATTCCTGATTACCAGTAGGTGGCAGCAACACATTGGCAGATACAGATACAAGTTTAGTGTTTAGTATATCTGAGGTGGAATGGATTATTCCAGCTTAGCTCCCCCTGTGTGTGAAGAAGTGGGCTGGTCCTACATCCTGCAGCATGGGTAGAGAAGGACGTTAGAAGTAGTGTACCAGCCACCCCTGTTGTGTAAGGCTGTGTGTTAGTGTCCAGGAGTTCCCCTGCATAGGGAAGATAGCATGGACCTAGTCTCGGCTGAGACTTGGCCATATACCCAGCTTGAGCACCCTCAGCTCAGCTGGATGAGAAAAGCAGAAACTACAGACAACCTCCAGAGTTCAAGGAAGAAAGAATCCCCTGAGAATCCATCTGTGAGATAAGTCCAGTGCCTAGGAGAAGCCAATTCCTCCTCAGCTAGTCTGTCCCCATACAGCAGAAGGTACCAGATAAGTTAGAAGCTAACCCTGCCACAATTACAGAGCTACCAAGCAGACGTTTTATCTTGCAAACTCCACATTTAAAGAAGAAGTACTCATTCCTGCCAATGATTGCCAAAATCTAGTGGGATCAAGAGACCAAAGCTGTATACCGCTTGGATGAAAGTTACCTCAAGTAAAGAAACGTTTGAACTTCATCTAAAGGTCTGGACATCATTTCTTCTGCAAAATTCATCTATTACTCCTACTATCACTACACTCAAATTTATTGCAAGTGAGCCAGGAGTCCGGCCGTACCCAGGTAGGAGACACCGTGACACAATTATCACTATCCTACAAAGACATTATAGGCCATTACACCACTCTGGCATTCCTAATCTGGGACATGCATTATAACACCTTGGAAGGGCCCTGGGATAGTACCACGCTGCAATTGGTTTCACGAGAAATACAGGACATATTATCTACCTGACCCTGCCACTGCACTAAAAGTGGCATCAACGAAACCGTTCCTGGTCACTGCATAAGTGGCGTCGAACAGGATTGAATTGTGTGCCGAACAGGATCGAATTGTGTGTCTAACAGACCCATGGCCTCCATCAGCAGGTCTTGCGGGATTACGCGCTGCGGGACGGGATTGAGCACCGATGCCACCGAAGTGACTGAACTCATGCCGGCGCAGCAGGAAAGTAGTGGAACAAGTACAAGAGGGGCAGGGGAGCACCCAGGAATTTTGTCTAGGGGGGGTCCGAAAGGCAAAAAAATGTGGCACATGTAGTGCGCTGTGCCAATTCTTTTGCCTGCCCATTTTTCAAAGCCCCCTTTGTATTTAAAAATGCAGGGGGGGGGGTGTAGTGTGTTGCGCTGATTCTTTTACTTGGCGATTCTAAAAGCTCTGCAGGAATAGAACAATGCGGCGCGCACAGCGCCCTGCATTTTTTAGCCCCGCCCATTATTAAAAGCCCCTCCTACATATAATAGGCCACTCCCAACGGACACTGTACAGCTGAAATTCTATTGTTGAGGCCTGTCTCTACACATCATACGAAGAGGGGAGGTTCCGTCCTGGCTGCACTGCCTGCTTATACCACAAGCTACAGCCAGGAAGCTCCTCCGCTCTCCTCCCTCCCCAGATCCTGCTCAAGGCCTGTGGTTCCCCCCTACCATCTGCCACCCGCCTGTGGCCTGCTGCCCCCTTTGGCCGTCCTCACCCAGCTCTGAATCCTCCTTGTGCAAATGGCAGGGGGAGGAGCCGGAGCATCTCCTCTCCTACATAGCGCCACATACCTCTTACATCCAGTGATGTCACCTTTGTTGTAGACTTTCTCTTTCTTTATCTTCTCCATTCAGACCAGACCGCCATGATGATTTTTCTGCCATCTCCAGTCTCTGCAGAGATTGAGAAACAGACATTAGTTTCCCACATTTCCATCATCTTCACATCTTCTGAACACCCTTTCCTGCCACCCCCAATACTATACTGCAGAAACAGTCCCCCTGGAAATGCTACTACAACACAGATAGTGCCCCCTTAAACAATTATTGGCACACAGTGCTCTAAAAAATAACTGCCCAGACACTAATAGTATAAAGATAATGTCCCCCAAAAATTATTGTGCTAAGCTGATACTGTGGCAGGGTGCCCCCCAAAGTAACAGTGCTCCCCAAAATCCCACCGATAGAAATAATTCTCTGCCAGAGCACACTTAGTAGTAATAATGCCCCTATAGTGCCCATACTAGTAATCATGCTCCTCATAGCCCCCCAGTAGTAGTAAAGCTCTGCATAATACCTCCCAGTACTAATAATTCTCCCTACAATATGACAGTACATGAAATACCCCCGCTTAGTGCCCGCTGTTGAGCTAATGTCCCCATAACGTATGCCAGTATAAAATACCCCTATATAGTGCCCCACTAAATGCCCTCATAGTGCTCCTCTCCCCCTTCCCCATAGTGTCCCCCATAATATGCCAGTAAAAAATGCCCCTTCTAAGTGCCACCATATGCCCCAATAGTGCTCCACTCCCCCATAGTGCCCCCAAATAATGCCCCATAGTGCCGCTCTCCCCTATAGTGCCTCCCATAATGTGCCAGTAAAAAATGCCCCCTTAGTGCCACCAGATGCCATAATGCCCCCCATAATGTGCCAATAAGAATAAAGGCCCCTTTAGAGCCCCCACTTCCCCATAGTGCCCCCAAATAATGCCCCTATAGTGCCACCAGATGCCCCATAGTGCCATTCTCCCCTATAGTGCCCCCCATAATGTGTCAATAAAAAAAAGCCCCTTTAGACCCCCCAGATGCCCACATAGTGCTCCTCTCCCCCATGGTGCCCCCCCATAAATGTGCCAGTAAAAAATGCCCCTTCGAAGTGCCACCATATGCCCCAATAGTGCTCCACTCCCCCATAGTGCCGCTCTCCCCTATAGTGCCTCCCATAATGTGCCATTAAAAAATGCCCCCTTAGTGCCATCAGATGCCATAATGCCCCCATAATGTGCCAATAAGAAAAAAATGCCCCTTTAGAACCCCCACTTCCCCATAGTGCCCCCAAATAATGCCCCTATAGTGCCACCAGATGCCCCATAGTGCCGTTCTCCCCTATAGTGCCCCCCATAATGTGTAAAAAAAAAAAGCCCCTTTAGAGCCGCCAGATGCCCCCCTAGTGCTCCTCTCCCCCATGGTGCCCCCCCCCCATAATGTGCCAGTAAGAAGTGCCACCCCCAAAAAAATTGGGCTGTAAGAATTGTCAGATGCCCCCATAGTGCTAGCTCCCCCCCTCCAAAAAAAAAAACACTGATACTTACCTCCATCAGCAGCGATGTGAAGCAGGCCTCTTCCGGCCTGTGTCCCTGCTGTGTGCTGCCCGGCTCAGGCGGCGCGATGCAATGCCTGCAGCCTATCAGAAAAACAGGGGAGGGACACTCCTCTCCCTCCCCTGCCGCAGCACAGGCATCTGTATCGCTGTCCTGAGGACGGCGATACAGATAAATATGGAGATGAGCGCTTCCACAGTGGAAGCGCTCTTCTCCTACGGCCCCCCACAGCTGCCGCAATTACACCCAGGGCCGCGCCGCCTGTGGTGATCGGTGGTGCGGCCCTGAAGGATAAAAAAAAATATATTGGCTGGTTGTTCTAGGGGGGGTCCAGACCCACTGGACCCCCTCTGTAGGTGCGCCACTGAAGAGGGGTGGGGGATGATCTGTGGGGTTGCCCAGGTCCAATCAATATAAAAGGTCCCTGGAATAGCCAAAAAAATGCTACCAGCAATCCAGCATAACATTCGGGGCACTGGACAAAACATCCGGGGCTCAAGCCCCGATATTTTTGACCTAACAACGCCCCTGCCGAGAACCAATATCACAATTATTGTAGAGTAGGCCTGGAAAAGAGTCACGGCCACCTGAGAAGAGTCATGGTTATTCATAAATTCCTGCTCTCTCGCCCACCTAGTGATGACTGACAGTCTTCTACCTAGTTTTCTCCCTTTCTCTCTAGAAGAGAACTGCCAGTCATCAGCAGATGGGTAACAGTGCAGAAGATTATGAATAACCATGACTTTTCTCAAGTAGATTTGACTCTTTTTAAGGCCAGCGCTGTCATGATTATAAAGCTGGTTCTCGGCAACCACTTACTTTTAGCTCATGAGTGACACACTGCTGAAATCAGCATTTCTGTCACTATTTTATGCTGCCCTCAGTGAGGTCAGCATAAAGTTGATGACAGGTTCCCTTTAACGCGTTAACCATCAAGTTTAGCTCGGCTGCATCTGTATTTCCTACTTATGCTCAAAAAGTACTGTTGTGTGTTTCTGTTTCCTATAATTGTGAGTCTGCAGCTAACTTTTTGGATTCCCAGGTTGCCCAAAGATTAGACATTCCATTGGTACAGCTTTCTAGTCTGACTAGTGTAATTGCAATGGATAGTACTCCATTGTCCAAGGGTCCCGTCAAACTTTCTCCCTCACCAGTAGCTGCAATTGTGGGTGCTATGCATTTTGAATTGATTTCTTGGAATTTGATTTCTACTTGCAGGAGTGATTTTTGAGTATCCTTGGTTTTACATTCACAACCCTGTCATTGAATAAGAAACAGGGGACCTAGTCAAATTTAATTTTAAATTTATGTTTGTCCTTGTGCCTTGTCTATTGCTTGTCTCTTCTGACACCTCTAGTAAGGCAGTGAGACCCTTCTCCAGGGGCATAACTACCATAGCTGAGGACCATGCGACTGCTATGCGGCCCAGGGCAGGAGGGGGCCCAGTTGGAATCATCTTTTTTTCTACTGGGGGTGAAAACTTGTTCAGGACTCTAAAGAAACAACTTTTACCTTGGTTGAACTTGATGGACGTATGTCTTTTTTCAACCGTATTAACTATGTAACTATGAGGCAGTGGAAAAAATGGCCCAAGGGTCATTGAAAGGGGTTTTGGCAGAAACCCTTCTGTCCTGTGTGGGTGGGGGGGGGGGAGGGCTGGTTTAATCCTTGCTATGGAGCCCTTACTTCTCTATGTACACTACTGCCCTTCTCCCTCATATACCATATTCTATTTTGCTATTAGTCTGCTCCCAGGAAGGCAGGCCATTAATGATTATATTGAGGATAATCTTCTTATATGTATACCGCAACCTGCTGTTTGCCCTTTTTCTACATTCTCTCTCCAGCTTACTGAAGTTGACATTCATGCTGAGTTCCATCCTTCAGCTACCACAAGCTACAGCAGAAAGGACATACCCCCAGTGGCGTATCTATCACGAGGCAAACAAGGCATTTGCCTAGGGCGGCACTTGCCAATGGGGAGGCAAAATGCCTTGTTTGCCCCTGTCCCATCCGTCTGCCGCCGGTATACTCAGAAGATCCGATGGTATATTCTAACCCCCAGGCGTTCCCATGGTGACAGGGACGCTTGCCTGGGGGTTAGAATATACAGGGCCACGCTGCTCACAGGAGAACATTTATAAACTAATCATTAACTTTAACTATAATCATTGCTAATCTCTTTACTGGATATCTTACTCTGTCTTGACTCTTAGCTCTGGTAAAACAGCAGGCAGTGCGGGTGGCGCTCACTCACTGACGTCACGCGCCTGCGCCGCCTAGTGGGAGGAGCAGGTGCGTGATGTCAGTGAGTGAGCGCCGCCCGCACTGCCTGCTGTTTTACCAGAGCTAAGAGTCAAGACAGAGTAAGCTATCCAGTAAAGAGATTAGCAATGATTAAAGTTAAAGTTAATGATTCGTTTATAAATGTTCTCCTGTGAGCGTCGGGGAGGGGGATCTGTTGATGGCACTATTTAGGGGAGGGGGATCTGTTGATGGCACTATTTAGAGGTGGGGGATCTGTTGATGGCACTATTTAGGGGAGGGGGATCTGTTGATGGCACTATTTAGGGAAGGGGGATCTGTGGATGGCACTATTTAAGGAGGGGGATCTGTGGATGGCACTATTTAGGGGAGGGGGATCTGTGGATGGCACTATTTAGGGGGAGATCTGTGGATGGCACTGGGGGGATCTGTGGATGGCACTGTTTAGGGGAGGGGGATCTGTGGATGGCACTATTTAGGGGAGGGGGATCTGTAGATGGCACTATTTAGGGGGGAGATCTGTTGATGGCACTATTTAGGGGAGGGGGATCTGTTGATGGCACTATTTAGGGGGGAGATCTGTGGATGGCACTGTTTAGGGGGGAGATCTGTTGATGGCACTATTTAGGGGAGGGGGATCTGTTGATGGCACTATTAAGGAGGGAGATCTGTGGATTGCACTGGGGGGGATCTGTGGATGGCACTGTTTAGGGGAGGGGGATCTGTGGATGGCACTATTTAGGGGGAGATCTGTGGATGGCACTATTTAGGGGAGGGGGATCTGTGGATGGCACTGTTTAGGGGAGGGGGATCTGTGGATGGCACTGTTTAGGGGAGGGGGATCTGTGGATGGCACTGTTTCGGGGAGGGGGATCTGTGGATGGCACATAGGAAGGGGTGGGGTTTAGAGAGAAAGGGGTTTGGCCTTGACAGGAAGGGGTGGGGTTTAGAGAGAAAGGGGTTTGGCCTTGACAGGAAGGGGTGGGTCAAATTTATATTAGGGGGGTGCCCGAGTTTAGTCTCGCCTAGGGCAGCACAAAACCAAGATACACCACTGCATAACCCCTGAGAAAGTACACGCTCCCTAAGCTCCTAGCTGTGAAATCTCCCTACGGTACAAGCCATAACTGACTTGGTCCAACCAACTTCACTCAAGGCTTTTCAGAGATTTCTGGGATCTGCTAACTATTATAGGAAATGTATTTGTAATTTTTCCTCTATCACCAAGCCTTTGACTTAGCGGGGGAGCTGATCTTCAGAAATGGAGCTTCGAGGCTGTATCTGCTTTTAGATCTCTGAAGTAGACCTTCATGAAAGCTCCAGTTTTGGTTCAGCCTGATCTGTCACGTCCCTATATTGTGGAGGTGTAGAAGTGGGAATGAAGGCAGTTTCGTCCTAAGGATCCCACTCACTGACTATTCTGTGTCCCTGTGCCTATTTGTCCCGTGAGTTATGGTAGAGATGGAAAACAGAATTTCATAATGTTTGGTCGGTCTTTAGCAGTAGGGCATAAAAAAATAGAAAACAGCACAAATGTGTTAAAAAACAAATGGGTGGTATGGCAGTGGTTGTTGTTTAGTGACTATAGATTGTACTGCCTGGACTATTTTATGGCAGATGTGGCTAAGAAGGTGATATTGCTTAGATTTTAAATCCTGCACAAGGATTTGAGTGGCTACCTCCTACATTGCCTCCTGCATACTATTACATTGCGAGTTTTTTTTTGTATATGGTTACAGTACTCTTTTGGTTTTCACTTCCGGGGTCCTGAATATATCCCATATTTGTATTTATATGACATGCATACATATTTATTCTAAAATTTGTAAATTAGACACTAATTTACAAAAAGTCCAGATTCTAATGAGCATGAATTTTGTGTAATTCAGGACAATCACGAGAGAGAGAGATGGAGATAAAAGAGATTGTGAGAGAGATTGAAAGGGAAACTTTTCTAGGCAATCTAAGCACTTTTGATTCAGGTCAAATTTATTCGGAGCTTAATCAAATTGGCAGGACTATTCTGCCGAATTGGGCCAGAATCTAAATTTAATAAATGTGCTTATCTCTAATAACATGATAATATAGGGGTAATTATCATGTTTAAGTTTTATTTTTATCATTTGCAGGTTTTGGTTAGGTAGGTGATCCCTGTGGTGCTTTTACTTTGACAGTTTTCTTGACTATACAAGGAGAGCATGGTTAATGGGGTTGTCTCACCTCCCTCGTTGTTGGCTGCCTCGCTGCTCTCAGGGCCTCTCTTCCCTGCTTGCTGATGCAAAGCAAGGCAAGCCTGGCAGGGAGGAAGTAATCCCTCCCCTTGTCCGTGCGTGCTCGCTCCCGCGGCTGTCTGAGGAGATTCAGCCTCAGGGAGAGCTGCACAGCTGCAGAGCAGATCGTGACATCCAATGGTAAGTTGCTTGTCATGATCTGTTCTGAGTGATGTGTAAAAGTTCCGCCTCCTGTCATCAACACACAGTTTACTAGGAGATTATGTTTCAGCCTCTGGAAGAGCAGCAGAACAGCAGAGCAGATCGTGACATCCAATGGTAAGTTGCTTGTCACGGTTTGTTCTGTGTGCTGTGTAAAAGTTCTGCCTCCTGTCATCAACAAACAGTTTACTCTGCCTATTTTCTATTTTCCCTGTCACTGCCTCCCTGCAATGTAGTTTCATGTCCTTCCCACCTTCCCCAACTGATCATGTCATTTTTATGCTTTCCCATCCCACTCCATTATTCATGTCTGTATTATGCTCTCACCCCCTCATCGTGTCATTATTATGCTCTCCCACCCCCCTCCATTATTCCTAACAGTATTAGACTCCCCCCCTACCCCACTGATCATGTCATTATTACGCTCTCCCATCCGTAGCGAACACCCTGTAACTGTGATAATCATCCCTGCGAGATGGCCGGGGCCGGGAGTGAATGCGCATGCGCCATTGTCTGTGCGAGCTCACTCCCGTGAAACCCGGCCACCTCGGCAGCCGGAGAGGAGCAGAAGACTCAGCGGTAACAGCGCTTGTGCGGCCACCGCTACTAACATAGTAGAGGTGGCCGTAACCCCTAGAGACGAGCATGTAAAATCGGGGTATAAATATGTCAATAACAGGATTTACATCCTGTTTAGATAATATAAATATATTGAAGAAATGCTTATTGGAGGGGAAGGAATAGACTGAAAGGGGATTGTGAAGGTGAGACAAACCCCTTTAAGGTACAGTACCTAAATAAAACCAATAAAAATGCAGAACACAATTCGGTCTATACCATAAACGTAGGGAGAAGGAAAACCAAATGTGTATTTGACAAAATATTACCAATACAATACTGCCTTTCTTTCTCCTTTAGATTGCATGCCTCTATATGCTATTCCATGTAATGAAGAATCCACTCAAAGGTAACACAACAGGGTCAATCTCGATACAATAATCTGATGGTTACTTGCAAATTAAAAACCTTTCTCTGCTCAGATACTGGTCAGACAAGCCTCTGGCTGGCTGATTTTCTCTGGTTGAGATATTATAGATTGAACTCCAAGGATCCGCACAACCTGCAGATGCTATTATAAGGGGAAGAGGGGTGACTGCAGCAATTTACAGGGGAAAAACTACCAAAGTGCAGACGAGCCTGTGATATCTGCTGAGATTTCTAATAACAAGGTTTTTGTGCTTTCTCCTTTATCTGATTCTATCGCAATTCCCCCCTAAAGCAGCTGTGCTGTGTCCACTGCCTCTCGACACCATCATGTAACGATTCCTCAGCTGGTTTCTAATATTCACATTTGTTTGTTCCTTACAAGTTCAGAATCTTCAGAGTTCAGTCTTACTGTCTTCATTTTCTACCAGTCTGTACTAATGATCTGTAAATACTTTATTTTTTTCCAGTTAAAAAATAAATAATATTAAATTTGTGGTGGGATGTATTTGTAAAAGATAGAGATGCCCGGTAAATAATTCACTAACTTTTATGGAATGCTTGCCAACTTAAAGAGGTTTTCTAGGTCATCAAAGATCAGCTGTGTGAAGAGGCTGCAGCACTCTTGAGTATTGCGGCCTCTTCGTAGGTCAGTAAGTTCACCATCATCGGTCACAGAGCCTAGGTGTTACAAGGGTGTCATGACCTATTGTTGACCCTGTTGTGCCTGGGGTTAGAAGGTCGCAGCGGGTGGCTATGCGCTCGGTTTCAAGAGATCGCTCCATGACCTAGTAGTGGGAATGGATTCCGGTCCAGGTTTTCCTGCTTAGGTTTGCGATCCTTTTTGTCCCATTTCGGAATCTGTAGCTTTTCCTTTCAGCTGTTCTCTGTCAGCCACTCTCAGCTACTATATATTCTCCCTTTCTGCTTCCCTTGTTGCCAGATATAGACCTTTATTCTGACCTCTGGTATTGTAGGAGTTGCTGTGGCGGTGTTGGAACTGGAGCTCTTGGATCTCCGGTTCTCTTCTGTTGTTGTCTACTGTTTGTTGTCTCCTTTTGGGGATTGTGTGTGGTGTTTGTGTTGTTTGTCATCCCCTGTTGTTACTCTAGGTGTCAGTGGTGAGGACTAGTGCTCTCACCGCCCTACTCACTACCTAGGGCTTATTTCAGGGTAAGCCAGGGACGAGGCACTTGATCGGCGTACGGGTTAGCAGCCCATCTAAGGATGTCAGGGCAGCCAGGTGCCAGTGCTAGGTGAGTTAGGGGTCACCACTCCTCCCTCTACCTAGTGAAAGGCTACTCTCCTTCCCTTCCCTATGCATCGCACGTCTGTTACCTGCCATATCAGACGTGATACTAGGATCTGGGCTGCAATAGTAAGCACAGCCACTATACAATGTACAGTGCTATCCGTGTTAAACAGCACTCATCAGAACGCCACTAGCGCTTCAAACAGCTAATTGTGGGGGTGCTGGGTGTTGGACCCCCCCCCCCCCCCCATCTGATGTTAACCTATCCTGCCAATAATGCAAAAATTAGCTTATATAGAACTCATGAGATCCTGCAGATGCTGATGACTGGAACACACCTGCCGTTTTAGATGTTATTGAACTTGTTATATCTTTCTGGGAATGTTATGTATCCCCATGTTTTTTAAATTTTTGTTGTTTTTTTTGTTTTCAAGGAGAAATGTAGCTTTCATGTAGTGGTATATATTATGTATATTCTTATCAGTTTTTTTTTTAATTTCTAAATCCTAGAAAAGGGCAAAAAATGCAATTTTCTCCAATTTAACTTGTAACATTTTGAAAATAAATTAAGTTTTTACTTACGTATGCTTCTAGATTTATTTCTGTGTTCTGATTACATGGATACCAAATATATTGTTGAATGTTATTTTTTAGACTGCCATATAATTTAAAATACATTGTTGTATTTTATATTTTAAAACGGAAATTATATTTTCAAAAATGAGATATGGCCTGATTGACCCTTGTTGACCAAAGCATAAAAGCAGAAACATAACCCTCCCTATAGCATACTATTTGCATTACTACCGGAATGTACATGCCAATGGGTATAGTTTGCCCTTTGGCCCTTTGGAAATCTGAAAAAAAAAATATATATATATATTTCACGCAATTGTATGATGCACAGAGCATAATTTTATAAGCAAAACAAAATATCCTAAAAAAAAAACATTCTCCTATCCCTCCCGTGCATGATGATAACAAACATGTACCTGTTTTTTTTCTTATTGGGTACATGGCATGGCACAAAATGAAAGGTACCCATTTTGGTCAAAAGACAGCTGATTTTCAAGCCTCATATTGTCTTTGCTGAGACTCTGTGGTGTCAAAACATAAAAATTATCCCTAAAATGTACATAAAGTTGACATTCTGTCAAAATCGTTTGATGTCTTCTTCCCCTCCTACAAATAAAAGGTGTTCAACATTTTTTTTTTTAAGAATTCTAAAAATGTAATTGTTCCTTGAGCCTTTTTGTAAATTACTTAGGAATTAACAGTAGCAACCTGTATCAGGTATATTGCCACCTTCTTCTATAATTTAATGCCATACCTGTCCATACCTAGTAAATTTTACGAGGGATTCATCCACATTCAAGTTCAAGTTAGGAGTGTAAGATTTTGAATGTCTCTTTTAGGCCTCATGCACACGACAGTGTTTTTTCACTATCAGTGATTTGGCTTCAGTGGTCCGTGTCCGATTTTGCTTCAGTTGTGTTTCCTTGTGTCTTCCTTTTTTATTTGTCTGACAGGGGAAAAAAAAGGAAGGTTAATGAAAAGTGTAATTTTATTGCACCACGGTCTTGTAGAAAAAAACGGACACGGACGTGGACACGGATGACATACCAGTTGTGCATCCATTTTTTTTGACGGACCCATTGACTTGAATGGGTCCGTCCTCCGTTTTCCACTGACAAGAATAGGACGGGTTATTTTTTTTGATGGACTGGAATCACGGATCACGGATGCGGAGAAAAAACTGAGGACTATCAGTTTTTTTTCACAGCTCTATAGAAATGAGTGGGACCTCCGCTAAACTGTGAAAAATGACGGAACGGACGCGGATGCACACAACGGTCGTGTGCATGAGGCATTAGAGCAGTGGTTCTCAACCTTTCTAAAGCCGTGACCCCTTAATACAGTTCCTCATGTTGTGGTGACCCCCAACCATTACATTTTTTTCCTTGCTACGTCATAACTAATTTTGCTACTGTTATGATGACCCACCAAAAACACGCACAGACACCAATACACCAAATGTTAATTCAAATACACAAGTATTCATTCATAACCACAGAACTTTAGCATAAATACAAAATATTTGTAAACCAAATAAATAACTTTAAAATAAATAATAAGCAACAAATACCCCCTAAAAAATAAATCAGTGGTGCGCACAGTACCCCTCAAATAAATAACTCAGTGGTGCTCACAGTACCCCCCCCCCAAAAAAAAAAAAAAAAAATCAGTGGTGCTCAGGGTACCCCTCAAATAAATAAATAAGTGGTGCTTCAAGTCCCCCCCAAATAAATAAATCAGAAGTGCTCAGGGTCCCCCAAATAAATAAATCAGCGGGGCTTCAGGTCTCCCCCAAATAAATAAATCAGCGGTGCTCAGGGTACCCCCAAATAAATAAATCAGTGGTGCATCAGGTTTCCCCCAAATAAATAAATCAATGGTGCTCAGGGTCCCCCAAATAAATAAATCAGAAGTGCTCAGTGTCCCCCAAATAAATAAATCAGCGGTGCTTCAGGTCCCCCCCAAAATAAACAAATCAATGGTGCTCAGGGTCCCCCAAATAAATAAATCAGCGGTGCTTCATGTCCCCCCAAATAAATTAAGCCTTGCTCAGCCAAATAATTAAAATAAAATTAGCCAGGCTCAGCCAGGCTCAATTAAATCATTAATGGCAGTGGTGCTCAGCGGCGGTGTCATTAACGAAAAAACTCGGACCTCAGCAGACAGGCGGCCCGACTTACCCGTCCAGACGTCAGGCTCCTTCAAGCACAGGCAGTGATAGGACATCACTTCCTGTGCGCGAGGATAAGGGGCCGCTGCCGTTGTGCGGGCGAACCCACAATAGGAAGCCTCAGGCGACCGCCCGGAAAGGGCCGATCGACCCCCAAAGGGGTCGCGACCCCTAGGTTGAGAACCGCTGCCTTAGATAATGATGATAAATGGCATTAGTTTGTGAAAGCTATCATGTCCTGGATCCCTTCTTGGACGATTTTCTAATCTGTTTTTGAAATACAGGAACAGCATTAATGCCTTGACAAACCCCTTGACATTACCGAGCCAGAAACTTGGGTTGCATGGGTAGATATCGCTGACTAGCAAGCATGGGTGGATGGCTTTTTTACAATACCTATGTTCAAAATAAGCCCTAAATCTTTTTAAATTCATAGAGATTTTAGGAGCCAAGACCCTTGCATAACATGATGCAGGTTTCTGTGAAATTAATTGCCTCGCATACAGGTTGGTCTAGTCCACAATAGATTCTGAAAGCATGTTTATGACAAATATTTGAAAATAATTTAATTGGGCAAAATCCACAATATAAATTTATGTGCCTGGAGTTTCCATAAATTGGGGAACGTGCTGATCCCAAAAAATATTTGTACCTGATACTTTCCGCATTTGCACCTTCAGCAACTGTGACTTCCTCCATTAGACTATGGGGGGATGCGACAGAAGCTTCAGATGAAGAACTTAAGGAGTCGTCTCTACTAGTGTTGAGCGAACAGTTCGAGCATAGTTCGGGTCCGTACCGAATTTTGGGGTGTTCGTGACACGGACCCGAACCCGAACTTTTTCGTAAAAGTTCGGGTTCGGGTTCGTCGTTTGGCATGTATTTTGGCGCATTTTGAAAGGCTGCAAAGCAGCCAATCAACATGCATCATACTACTTGCCCTAAGATGCCATCGCAGCCATGCCTACTATTGGCAAGGCTGTGATTGGCCAAGTGCAGCATGTGACTCAGCCTCTTTATAAGCTTTTGCGCACGTCGGGACGTGCTCACTCCCGATGTGAATAGAACAGGGATAGACGCAGCTGATGCTAGGGCGAGAATAGGCAGGGATAATTGAATAACTGGAAGCAAATTTCTCTCCTCCACCTGTGATTCATCTGAACAACTGCAGCTGAGCTGCTTTTTTGATAGGGATTGGCTATTTTTAGAGTGGCCAGAGTGATTTTTCCATCCACATGTACCTGGGCTGACCGCCGGCCGCCATTTTGCGACTTGTAGTGCTGCAGCAGAAGCTGCCACAGTGTGCATTCCAAAGCTCCAAACAAGTCAGACATCTACACCTGGGATTCAGACCAATAGCGATTTAGCAGCACAGTCCAAGGCTATTTTTTTTAAAGGTTGTGCAGACCATTTTGTGGCACATGTTACTGGGCTGATAGGCGGCGGCCATCTTGGGACTAGTGCTGCAGCACAATCTCTCCCAACGTCCATTAATCACTTGTAATAGTGGTCTGTGCCATAGAAATCCTACATCAGGGACTTGGGTGTGCTTGTGTCACCCCTACTAATACCAGTCCACCTGTAATCCATACAGTGAAAAGCCATAAAGTATTCCAGTGAGGGAATTTTTTTTTTATTTAAAAAAGGCCAAGTTAGTTTATCTGGCGTTCAATATACTAGATACAGTTAGGCCTGCGTTTCATACATCTGGAATTAGCAAACTAATGTGCTGGGGTTGGGAAAACATATATGTACCCATACTAGAATCTGTCAAAGAAAGCGGTACTCACATATAACAGTCATTCCATCTGTAATCCATACAGTCAAAAGACTGAAAGTATTCCAGTGAGGGAATTTTTATTTTATTTAAAAAAGGCCAAGTTAGTTTATCTGGCGTTCAATATACTAGATACAGTTAGGCCTGCGTTTCATACATCTGGAATTAGCAAACTAATGTGCTGGGGTTGGGAAAACATATATGTACCCATACTAGAATCTGTCAAAGAAAGCGGTACTCACATATAACAGTCATTCCATCTGTAATCCATACAGTCAAAAGACTGAAAGTATTCCAGTGAGGGGATTTTGCTTATAAAAAATAATATATTTCATTGTGGTGCGAGTTGAATCGCAACAATGAAGAAAAATACTATTAAGGGACGAGGACGCGGTCGTGGTGGTGTCCGTGGAGCCTCTGTTGCTGGTAGAGGACGTGGCCGTTCGGCCCCAGGCGCACACAGTAGGGAACGAACTCCCTCAACTAGCCGGCAGAATGTACCGCAATATCTCGTGGGGCCCAATGCCGCTCTTAGGATGGTAAGGCCTGAGCAGGTACAGGCATTAATCGATTGGGTGGCCGACAGTGCTTCCAGCACGTTCACCACATGGTCTTCCACCCAGTCTTCTGCGGAAAGCGCACAGGTGGCACCTGAAAACCAAGCCCATCAGTCTGTCACATCACCCCCAAGCATATCAGGGAAACGGTCTGAGCCACAAGTTATGCAGCAGTCTCTTCTTCTGTTTGAAGACTCTGCTTCCAGGGTTTCCCAGGGGCGTCCACCTAGCCCTTCCCCAGTGGAGGAAGACATACCATGCACTGACGCACAACCACTTATGTCTCCAGATGAAGAGGACATGGGAATACCACCACAGCAGAGTCACCGACTCTCTGATGATGACGAAACACAGGTGCCCACTGCCGCGTCTTTTTGCAGTGTGCAGACTGAACAGGAGGAGGTCAGGGAGGGAGACTGGGTGGAAGACGATGCAGAGGACGATGAGGTCTTAGACCCCACATGGACTGAAGGTCGTGGCGATGACTTTCACAGTTCAGAGGAAGAGGTAGTGGTGAGACCGAGACAACAGCGAAGCCAAAGAGGGAGCAGGGGGCCAAAGCAGACGAGCCGCCGCCCCCAGAGTTCGCCTGCTACTGGACATCGCCAACAGGGACCCAGCCCCACAAAGGAAGCTTCAAAGAGTTCCCTGGCATGGCACTTCTTTAAACAATGTCCTACCGACAAGACCCGAGTGACTTGCACGCTCTGCCATCAGAGCCTGAGGCGAGGCATTAACGTTCTGAACCTCAGCACAACCTGCATGACCAGGCATCTACATGCAAAGCATGAACTGCAGTGGGGTACACACCTTAAAAACCAGGCACTCGCTGAGGCTCCCCCTGCTCCCTCTACCGCTGCTGCCTCGGCTTCCGCCTCGAGAGGAATGTTGCCACCTGCCGAGCAGCAAACAGAGGATGTGCCACCGACACCACCACCACCGCCACCGTCAACTAGCGTCTCCACTATATCACACAGCAGCGTTCAGCTCTCAATATCTCAAACCTTAGAGAGGAAGCGCAAATTCCCCCCGAGTCACCCTCGAGCCCTTGGCCTGAACGCCAGCATTTCTAAACTGCTGGCCTTTGAAATGCTGTCATTCCGGCTGGTGGACACAGACAGCTTCAAACAGCTGATGGCCATGGCTGTCCTGCAGTATGTGGTTCCCAGCCGCCACTACTTCTCCAAGACAGCCGTGCCTTCCCTGCACATGCAAGTGTCCGATAAAATCAAGTGTGCACTGCGCAACGCCATTTGTGGCAAGGTCCACCTAACCACAGATACGTGGACCAGTAAGCACGGCCAGGGACGCTATATCTCACTAACTGCACACTGGATGAATGTAGTGGCGGCTGGGCCCCCGGCGGACAGTTCCTTGGCGCACGTCCTTCCGCCCCCTAGGATCGCAGGGCATCATTCTCTGCCTCCTGTAGCCTCCTCCTCCTACTCGGCTTCCTCCTCCACTGCTTCCACCAGCTCATCCGGTCAGCCACACACCTTCACCACCAACTTCAGCACAGCCCGGGGTAAACGTCAGCAGGCCATTCTGAAACTCATATGTTTGGGGGACAGGCCCCACAGCGCAAAGGAGTTGTGGCGGGGTATTGAACAACAGACCGACGAGTGGTTTCTGCCGGTGGGCCTCAAGCCAGGCCTGGTGGTATGCGATAATGGGCGAAATCTCGTGGCAGCTCTGGGACTAGCCGGTTTGACGCACATCCCTTGCCTGGCGCATGTGCTGAACTTGGTGGTGCAGAGGTTCATTCACCACTACCCCAACATGTCAGAGCTGCTGCATAAAGTGCGGGCCGTCTGTGCGCGCTTCCGCCGTTCACATCCTGCCGCTGCTCGCCTGTCTGCGCTACAGCGGAACTTCGGCCTTCCCGCTCACCGCCTCATATGCGACGTGCCCACCCGGTGGAACTCCACCTTGCACATGCTGGAGAGACTGTGCGAGCAGCAGCAGGCCATAGTGGAGTTTCAGCTGCAGCACGCTCGCGTCAGTCGTACTGCCGAACAGCACCACTTCACCACCAATGATTGGGCCTCCATGCGAGACCTGTGTGCCCTGCTGCGCTGTTTCGAGTACTCCACCAACATGGCCAGTGGCGATGACACTGTTATCAGCGTTACAATACCACTTCTATGTCTCCTTGAGAAAACACTTAGGGCAATGATGTTAGAGGAGGTGGCCCAGGTGGAGGAGGAGGAGGATGAGGGCTCGTTTCTAACACTTTCGGGCCAGTCTGTTCGAAGTGGCTCAGAGGGAGGTTTGTTTAAGCAGCAGAGGACAGGTTCACAAGTCGCCAGCCAAGGCACTGTACTGGAGGACGAGGAGGATGAGGAGGAGGAGGTGGAGGGGGACGAGGATGACGCAAGTTCACAGCGGGGTGGCAGCCCAGGCCCATCACTGGTGCGTGGCTGGGGGGATACGGTGGACGATGACGATACGCCTCCCACAGAGGACAGCTTGTCCTTACCCATGGGTAGCCTGGCCCACATGAGCGAATATATGCTCCAATGCCTGCGCAACGACAGCAGAGTTGCCCACGTTTTAACGTGTGCAGACTACTGGGTGGCCACCCTGCTGGATCCCCGGTATAAAGACAATGTGCCCACTTTAATTCCTGAACTGGAGCGCGACCGTAAGATGCGCGAGTACAAGCGCACGCTGATAGAGGCGCTCTTGAGAGCATTCCCACATGTCACAGGGGAACAGGTGGAAGGTGAAGGCAGAGGAGTGGCAAGAGGTCGCCAACGCAGCTGTGTCACGGCCAGCTCATCTGAGGGCAGGGTTAGCATGGCAGAAATGTGGAAAAGTTTTGTCTCCACGCCACAGCTATCTGCACCGACACCTGATACGGAACGTGTTAGCAGGAGGCAGCATTTCACTAACATGGTTGAACAGTATGTCTGCACACCCCTCCACATCCTGACGGATGGTTCGGCCCCATTCAACTACTGGGTTTCGAAATTGTCCACGTGGCCAGAGTTAGCATGTTATGCCTTGGAGGTGCTTTCCTGCCCGGCGGCCAGCGTTTTATCTGAACGCGTATTCAGCACGGCAGGGGGCGTCATTACTGACAAGCGCAGCCGCCTGTCCACAGCCAACGTGGACAAGCTGACCTTCATAAAGATGAACCAGGCATGGATCCCACAGGACCTGTCCCTCCCTTGTGCAGAGTAGTCCTTATTAACTGCCTAAAACATGTCTTGTTGTGCTACGGGCCACTTCTTTATTTGATACAAATTTTATGAAACCCACAGTTGAATGAAACTCTTCTCTGTCTGGGCGCCGGGGCCTAACCAGATGAAAGTGGCCGGTTAAACTAACGGGTGACATGAAGCCATAACCTCTGCCATGCTACCTCTGTCTTCTGTCTGGGTGCTGAGGCCTAAGTCAAATAAAGCGGTCTTCTGCTGTGCTGGGGGATATGAAGCTAATCTCTGACCTCTCTCCTCTGTCTGGGTCCAAAGGCCTAAATCACTGAAAGAGGCCTTCTCCTGTGGTGTGTGATATGATGCCAGAATATGTGCTGTGGGGCCTCTCTCCTCTTCCTGGGTGCAGGGGTCAAATAAACTAAATTGTGGCCTACTCCTGGGGTGGTTGATATGATGCCTGATTCTCTGATGTGGAACCTCTCTCCTCTGTTTGGGTGAAGGGGTCAAAGTAACTAAATGGTGGCTTCTCCTGTGGTGGCTGATATGATGCCAGAATATGTGCTGTGGTGCCTCTCTCCTCTTCCTGGGTGCAGGGGTCAAAGTAACTAAATGGTGGCTTCTCCTGTGGTGGCTGATATGATGCCAGAATATGTGCTGTGGGGCCTCTCTCCTCTTCCTGGGTGCAGGGGTCAAAGTAACTCAATGGTGGCTTCTCCTGTGGTGGCTGATATGATGCCAGAATATGTGCTGTGGTGCCTCTCTCCTCTGTCTGGGTCCAAAGGCCTAAATCACTGAAAGAGGCCTTCTCCTGTGGTGTGTGATATGATGCCTGAATATGTGCTGTGGTGCCTCTCTCCTCTTCCTGGGTGCGGGGGTCAAAGTAACTCAATGGTGGCTTCTCCTGTGGTGGCTGATATGATGCCAGAATATGTGCTGTGGTGCCTCTCTCCTCTTCCTGGGTGCGGGGGTCAAAGTAACTCAATGGTGGCTTCTCCTGTGGTGGCTGATATGATGCCAGAATATGTGCTGTGGGGCCTCTCTCCTCTTCCTGGGTGCAGGGGTCAAAGTAACTCAATGGTGGCTTCTCCTGTGGTGGTTAGTATGATGCCAGAATATGTGCTGTGGGGCCTCTCTCCTCTTCCTGGGTGCAGGGGTCAAAGTAACTCAATGGTGGCTTCTCCTGTGGTGGCTGATATGATGCCAGAATATGTGCTGTGGTGCCTCTCTCCTCTTCCTGGGTGCGGGGGTCAAAGTAACTCAATGGTGGCTTCTCCTGTGGTGGCTGATATGATGCCAGAATATGTGCTGTGGGGCCTCTCTCCTCTTCCTGGGTGCAGGGGTCAAAGTAACTCAATGGTGGCTTCTCCTGTGGTGGTTAGTATGATGCCAGAATATGTGCTGTGGGGCCTCTCTCCTCTTCCTGGGTGCAGGGGTCAAAGTAACTCAATGGTGGCTTCTCCTGTGGTGGCTGATATGATGCCAGAATATGTGCTGTGGGGCCTCTCTCCTCTTCCTGGGTGCAGGGGTCAAAGTAACTCAATGGTGGCTTCTCCTGTGCTGATTGATATAAAGGTGATGGTTGTGCCATCTGACATGGTTGCCAGGGTCTGATTCAATGGGGGCCTACTCCTGTGGTGGGTGATCTAAATGCCTGATTCTCTGCTGTGAAATCTCTCTCCTCCGTCTGGGTGTAGGGGTCAAAGTCTTTCAAAGTCGCCTTCTCCTGTGCTGATTGATATGAAGCTGATGGTTGTGCCATCTGACATGGTTGCCGGGGTCCCATTAAATTGTGGCCTACTCCTGTGGTGGTTGATATGATGCCTGATTCTCTGATGTGGAACCTCTCTCCTCTGTTTGGGTGAAGGGGTCAAAGTAACTAAATGGTGGCTTCTCCTGTGGTGGCTGATATGATGCCAGAATATGTGCTGTGGGGCCTCTCTCCTCTTCCTGGGTGCAGGGGTCAAAGTAACTCAATGGTGGCTTCTCCTGTGGTGGCTGATATGATGCCAGAATATGTGCTGTGGTGCCTCTCTCCTCTTCCTGGGTGCAGGGGTCAAAGTAACTCAATGGTGGCTTCTCCTGTGGTGGCTGATATGATGCCAGAATATGTGCTGTGGTGCCTCTCTCCTCTTCCTGGGTGCGGGGGTCAAAGTAACTCAATGGTGGCTTCTCCTGTGGTGGCTGATATGATGCCAGAATATGTGCTGTGGTGCCTCTCTCCTCTTCCTGGGTGTGGGGGTCAAAGTAACTAAATGGTGGCTTCTCCTGTGGTGGTTGATATGATGCCTGATTCTCTGCTGTGAAACCTCTCTCCTCCATCTGGGTGTAGGGGTCAAAGTCTTTCAAAGTCGCCTTCTCCTGTGCTGATTGATATAAAGCTGATGGTTGTGCCATCTGACATGGTTGCCAGGGTCTGATTCAATGGGGGCCTACTCCTGTGGTGGGTGATCTAAATGCCTGATTCTCTGCTGTGAAACCTCTCTCCTCCGTCTGGGTGTAGGGGTCAAAGTCTTTCAAAGTCGCCTTCTCCTGTGCTGATTGATATGAAGCTGATGGTTGTGCCATCTGACATGGTTGCCGGGGTCCCATTAAATTGGGGCCTACTCCTGTGGTGGGTGATCTAAATGCCTGATTCTCTGCTTTGAAACCTCTCTCCTCCGTCCGGGTGTAGGGGTCAAAGTCTGTCAAAGTCGCCTTCTCCTGTGCTGATTGATATAAAGCTTATGCTTGTGCCATCTGACATGGTTGCCGGGGTCTGATTCAATGGTGGCCTACTCCTGTGGTGGGTGATCTAAATGCCTGATTCTCTGCTGTGTAACCTCTCTCCTCCGTCTGGGTGTAGGGGTCAAAGTAACTAAATGGTGGCCTACTCCTGTGGTGGGTGATATGATGCCTGGTTCTCTGCTGTGGGACCTCTCTCCTTTGTCTGGGTGCTGTGGTCAAAATAATAGTAAGTGACCTTCTCCATTGGTGGGTGACTTGAAGCCTGATTCTGTGCTATGGGACCTCACTCCAATTAATATTGTTTAATTTTTATTTATTTTATGTTAACTCATCATTTCCCTATCTACATTTGTTTGCAGGGGATTTAACTACATTTTGCTGCCTTTTGCAGCCCTCTAGCCCTTTCCGGGTGTGTTTTACAGCCTTTTTAGTGCCCAAAAGTTCGGGTCCCCATTGACTTCTATGGGGTTCGGGTTCGGGATGAAGTTCGGGTCGAGTTCGGATCCCGAACCCGAACATTTTTCGAAAGTTCGGCCGAACTCGTCGAACCCGAACATCCAGGTGTTCGCTCAACTCTAGTCTCTACATAAAAATTCCACTTATGAAGTGGTCTCTGTGTTAGTACCTGAATCAGAGCACAAAATAGTATACTCTTCTTCTGCACTATAAGTTCTATTGTAATATTTTATGACTGCAAAAATAGAACAATAAATTAAAAACTTTTATTTTATTTTTTTTAGTATGTAGGACAAAAGAAAAACAGTACTTTTTTGTTTTTTTAAAGGTTCTTTTTTTTTTTGTATTTAGCAACAGCCATAATGGTAGTCCTAACCATGGATCTAATATAAGTCCAATAAAGGGTTAATAAAAGTTTAATTTGTTTTCTTGTTTTACACTTTAGTTACTGTTACAGTCTCTTTCCCTGCAGGTCTTTGCCTTTTCTGTCTCAAAAGAAGAGTAAAAGGAGAAGCGAAAGCTGGGAGGATCTCAAAGCCTGCTTTTTGTCTTGTAGTGGGGCTGTGATCGCTGTTATTGTTTTTTTTCCACAGTGTTCAAAGCTACGGGAATCAATCAAATTGATCCCCAAAATAATCTCCAAGCTCCTAGTCTAAACTGACAGGTGGGGCTTGGAGATTTAATAGTTGCATGCAGGACAATCTTATTCTAAAGCACAGCCTAGAATGACCACCATATAAACTCATCATTAAAAGATAACTGTCATATTTTCATAAAAATAAATACATTTTAGTATATGTTACTGCAGCAGCAGCATTATGCATAAAGCAATCTTTAGTTTCTTCACTTACCACTGTTTTCCTTGAGTTTGTATCCTACATTATGAGGATCTTCTCAAGATGGCTCCTCTGCCAGTTCTCTGAGGCCAAAACTGCATTCCCTCAGGTCACATACAAACTTGCTGTAGCTAGCAGCTTCCTGCCAGCCAATCAGATTGGATTACTGTGAGACACACCTCCTCGCTCTGAAGACTAATGCAGGCATGCAGTGGGAAGGACCGCCCCTCTGTCTTCTTAGCCGAAGACAGATGAGCCCTAGCAACGGTCTTTTAAGGGAGCAGTGGAAAGGGACAGGAGACATTAATAAAAGCTGTTATTATAAGGTAATTACAGATCTTTTGGCAATCATTGATAGACTAACTCAGGTATACATGCCACTCTCTAATAAACTAGAAAATAAAATATGACAGTTATCCTTTAAGGGGTTAAAGAGGTTGTGAAGTCTTAGAGAACTGCATAAACAATCATTTAGACCTACTTGTCAGCAGCACTCACAAAGAGGTCTTCTCTCTAGCTTTGCTGGCCAGGCACTCTCTACTCCAGGGGTGCACAACCTGCGGCCCGCGGGCCGCATGTGGCCCCCAGAGCCATGGTTTGTCGTGCGATCAGCTGTGTTCTGCCGGGAGTGCTGCACAATTGCAGGATTACAGCTCCTGCTCCCGCACTGTAGCAGGAGCAGGACGGGTCCCCGGCTGTCAGAGACAGCATGAGACCTGAGGAGAAGACAGAAGCAGTGTATCAGCGCTTCTGCCTTCTCCTCACACAGGTGGGAGGCGTGATGTGCAGTTTAGACCCGGCGATCACGTGATCGCCGGGTATCAGGGGCAGAGGATTGCAGAGCCTCACCAGCTCTGCCCTATACAAAGCCTCCCTCCTTTGAAGTCCTAAGCTGAGTTGCGGTTACAATGCTACACTGCTCTGTCGCTGGAAGATAATGATGGCCTGAATGCAATGCCACAGTTTGGCCACTAGATGTAGCACCGTTGATGGAACTTATGCTCAGCTTCATGGAAGGAGCTCAGTGGAAAAATTGCCACCCCCCTTGTAGTGATGTCACCCAATTTGAAGGACAGTAGGCATCCCCTCATAAGCACCTGATAATGGCATATTGGGCAAAGTGCAGTACATACCGCATGTTAAGGCACTCATCTCTCAGCTGAGGATGAGTGAGCACTATGCTTTTCTGCAGCAGGTGAAGAGCACTTGTTCCTTCATCCAGATAACAGAACGAGAAGAGTGTTTCCAGCAGAATATGGAACAGCCATGCTGGGATATCATGTGTATCCTCTGCTAGGGGTGCGCCAGAAGATGGATGCAGCAGTATAAAGACTAGCAAAAGAACACGAGACTCAGAGATGACAAAGTGGTGCAGGAGTGTTGGAAGTGGAGCACTGTCCTATGCCAGGGAAGTGCTGAAGCCTGAGCCACAGACCAGGCCCAGGATCACAGGCTGCAGACCAGTTGTGGAGCAAAGTCCCTGACTAGGATAAAGTGAGGCAGTCACCATGGTAATGATGATCAGGAGACAAATCACCAGAGCAGAGTCTGTATGAGCATGGACATCTGAAGTGTTGCAGAAGAGCAAGTGAGAAGTGGAATTGGTAAGAGATGTCCAATTTGCCTGCACAATACCAGGCAAGAAAAAGGGTGCCACAGAGCAGCGCTGAGGGAGTGTGGCTGTCCGTGGACAGCGATCTGGCTGTATAGCGGTCTATTGGAAGAAAATATACTGTACAAAAAAATACAAATAAAAGGAAAATAAAAGTGCAAAATAAAAAAAAAGCAAGTCAGCATCCCACAGAGGTCTTTTAAAGACCCCTTGGGGGACATACAAGTAGAGATATAACCTCCTGGCACTCTGGAAGTAATCAATTGGAGTCGGGTTCCCACCCCGTACAATAATAATAGAAAAACTCCAGTTGTTTGTGAATCAAATGGTTTTCTGTTTATTTTGATATGCGGCTTCAAAGTGACGTTTCGGCCTAGATGGCCTTTATCAAACTGTGACAATATCAATAGAAAAGTGACAATTACAATTTAGTGGACATATAAACCAACATCTGGTTACATATTTATATATGTTATTAATAAGACAATTACTCATACGCTGTTAGCATTGTATATACGTATTCATTGCCATACAGTATTGGTGTTCAGCAGAACCAAAGCAAAATAAAAGCAAAATAAAAGACAGAAGTTAAAGAGGGACATAGAAAAGAAACATAGCTTTATACTTAAATCATAGCATTATAATTTAAATCATCATCGCCAGTTAGAGCAGTGTATATGGAAACCTCTATGTTAAGGAGAAGCAATAGATGTTGTGGACCAAGATCTAAAGGTGATGGGTCTAAACTCCGGGTAACACTTGGAACAGAGAAGAGATAAGGTTAAATATTAACCTCATAAAGGTAGTTGATATCGTGCCCAGGGGGGGTGGGTAGAATAAGCCTGATGGACTTATAAGTGATCCTATTAGTGGTGTACATATGGAGAGACTTACCCAATACCGCTGTGGGAGGCTGTGTCAATAGATCCTGCGCTGAGTAGGTGATGGCGTGTGTCCACACGCCTCTCTAGGGATGCGCTCTGTTTAGATGCTAGGCGCGTCCATAAATAGCGTGGGGGGGGGCGTGTCGCTATGTGCCGGGAGCGTGCGGTCCACCATGCGTTCCACTAGTCACATGGTGGGGAGGATGTGGCGTCACGTGTAACCGGAAAAGCCCTGCGTTCCAGGGGAATCCGGAAGTGATGCGTTCCACTACTAGTCTCCTGATCTATCAGTCGGAGGCTAAGCTAGATAACTGTTATTTGACAGTATGTGCACACCTAGCGATTTGGTCTATCTTAGATACTAGAATATGTCTAGTGTGGATGGAGGTGTATATTATACAAACAATCCCAGGATCTATTACCACATTAGAGGGAGGCTTTTGATTCAATATCAGAGAAAAGGATATCAGAGAAAAGGATATCTGGTCATATGTCGCAGTCCGACATTGATTATATAGCCTATGAGAAAGGAGAAGAAAAATGATTAGAGATGCATAATAACTCTTGTTATATCATAACCATGGGACAGATCAGGATTTCATGTAAAACATTGTATTTCGTAGTCTCTGTTGAGTCCCTTAGGTTCCAAGCAGTCCATCTTGTGGATCCAAAATGCTTCCCGTTTTTTTAGTTGCGTTATGCGATCATATCCTCTCCTGTGGGGTAAAATCTGTTCTATGACCTGGTATTTAAGTTGTGATAAATGGTGCCCGGCTGTTTCAAAATGGGACGGTACTGGGAGTAATAGATTTTTGCGTCTAACCGAAGACTTGTGTTGGCATATGCGGTCACGTATTTTTTGGGTCGTTTCACCTATGTAAATTTTGCCGCACGGGCATTTGAGTAAGTACACTACAAAGGCCGAGTCGCATGTGAAAAAGCCTTTCACGGGAAAGCTTTTTCCTGATTGGGGGTGATGAAAATGGGTACCTTTTTGTACATTGCTACATTGTTGGCAGTGAATGCATGGAAAAGTCCCTGTTTTTTGTGTTGTGAGGAACCTCTGTCTAGGAATGGTGTGTGTGGGGCCAATGTCCGCCTTGACTAGAAGATCTCTTAAGTTCTTGGGTCTCCGTGTACAAGCTAGAATGGGATTCCTAAATTCTTCAACTGTGGGGAAAGCTTTGTGTAGGATGGACCAATGATTTCTGATACTGTTCAGCATCTTTTTATTGGTGGGATGGTAGGTATGAACAAATGGTATGCGGCTGAGTTTAGTTTTTGGTTTCCTGATGGCGGTAGTTGTCTCATCTCTAAGGAATTGTTCTGGATATCCTCTCTCTATGAATCTATCTTTCATCTCCGTGAGGCGTGTTTGTAGTTGATTGCTAGATGTAACAATACGTTTGATTCTTGTGTACTGGGAGGTGGGGAGGGATTTCTTGGTATTCAATGCATGGAAACTTTTAAAGTGTAGTAGGTTGTTGCGGTCTGTTGGTTTTCGGTACAGGTCTGTGGAGAGGGTGTCTGATGGAGTTTTGATGACCGTTGTATCTAGGAAGCTGATGGATGTAGGGTCAGAATGAATGGTGAACTGTAATTCTTGATATATACTGTTGAGGTATAAGTGGAAGTCGTTCAGGGACTCCAACGAACCCCTCCATATGCAAAAAATGTCATCGATATAGCGTTTCCAAACGAGAACATGTTCACAAAAACGACTGTCTGGATAGATGAAGGATTCCTCGAACTCGGCCATGTAGCAATTTGCATATGGAGGGGCTACGTTGGACCCCATCACGGTCCCCTGGCACTGTAAATAGAAGGTGTCTTCAAAAAGAAAAAAATTATTGGTGAGAACAAGTTCCAGTATGTCCATATAGAATGATATAGTGTCAGGATTGTTGAAGTTGACTGTAAGGCATTTAGAGACGGCCTGTAGTCCTTTGTTGTGTTGGATTGAGGTGTATAGGCTCGAGACGTCCCAAGTGACCAGTAGTGTTTCTTGTGGTAGTGGTGGGAGATTGTGGTTAATCTTAAAAAAGTCTGATGTATCGAGTATAAATGATTTAGTCAGTTTGATCAAGGGAGTGAGTGATTTTTCTAGTAGAATGGAAAGTGGTGACAATATCGAATTAGTTGAGGCCACGATTGGTCTCCCGGGTGGTTTATGTAGGTCTTTATGGATTTTGGGTAGTGTATATAGAACAGGGATGACCGGATGGCTATTGGATAGGAAGGTGACCGTAGTGTTGTCAATGATGTTTAGCATCTGATATTGCTGTAAAATCTTGCGTATTTTCTCCCTAATCTGTGGGGTGGGGTCTGAGGTGAGTTTGCGGTAAATGGTTGTATCTTGTAATTGGCGGTGAATCTCTGTTGTATATTGGGCTTTGTCCATTAGTACCAGTGCACCCCCTTTATCTGCTGGTTTTATGATAAGGTCTTTTCTTTTTGTTAAGGAGAGGAGGGCCTGTTTTTGGACATTGTTAAGGTTATTTTGGTATTTATATTTGCCCATGTGGAGATCTTTCCTAAATTGGGTCATGTCTTTTTGGACCAGGGCAATAAAGGTCTCTATGGCCGGTTTTGTCTTAGGTGGCATGAAATGACTCTTGTTTCTTAGTCCCAAGTCACCGATGGAAACTTGTGGGCTAGGATTAC
Source organism: Bufo bufo (assembly GCF_905171765.1). Classification (NCBI taxonomy): domain Eukaryota; kingdom Metazoa; phylum Chordata; class Amphibia; order Anura; family Bufonidae; genus Bufo; species Bufo bufo. Next base: position 122,975,180 of record NC_053392.1, read on the forward strand.
AAGAGATGGTCTTGTTGCGTTCCTGTAGTTCAGAAAAATGTGCCTTTAGGCGAATGTTCCTGTAAAGTCTGTGTAGGTCTAAATCCAATTGGAAAGTGTCCACTTGGTTAGACGGACAGAACGATAATCCCATCTCAAGAAGGGATATCTCAGCAGGTCCTAGTGAGTGTGATGAGATATTTACGACTAAAGACGGTACCTGAGATCTAGTCGTCATGTTGGGTGGTCTCCGTGTTGTTGTTGCCGTTCTTCCCTGGTTTCTGCGTCGGCCTCTGAAGGAATGTTGAGTATAGTTGTCCTGTTGAGAGTGGGGGTCACCTTCTGAGCCTGAGTGTGATGAGTCCCTTGATTGGGAGCGGTATCTGTAGCGGCTGTTGGTGGAATTGGTGGGGTCGGGCCATTTATATACCCTGTTGAGTCTGTAATCCTCGGTATCGCGTAGAAACTTGTTACGTTTCGTGGACTCGACTTCCTTCTTGTGGTTCTGTAGAGAAGATTCAATCTTAGTGTGTAGCTGCTGGAATTCATCTGCCGGTAGTACCGCGGTTAATTGTTCCTCTATGGTCTTGATTTCACCTTTAGTTTTGGTGATTGCTTCTTGGAGGTATGATAAAGTTAAGGCAATAAGGTCGAAGGAGCATTTATTTAAAATGCGTTCGAACTTGTTACAAAATTCGGCGTCGTCCTTAAAGAATGTCGGTCTCGTGCGGATTCTCAGGCCGCGAGGGATTCTCTGTACTTTAAGGTATTCCGCTAATGTAACGCAGTGAAGTTCGTAGTTCAGTAGTCTCCGGGATTCCCTCTCGAGGTCCCTGGACTTCAATTCTGAAGGTGATGTTTGTAGAAAATCACTTGAGATGTTGACTTGTGATAGCATATGTGTAATCTCGTCCTGTTCAAAGGAAAGAGTTTCACTTGCCATGATGTTGGTCTCAGGTGCTCAGTCCAGTAAGGGAAAATCAAGTAGAGATATAACCTCCTGGCACTCTGGAAGTAATCAATTGGAGTCAGGTTCCCACCCCGTACAATAATAATAGAAAAACTCCAGTTGTTTGTGAATCAAATGGTTTTCTGTTTATTTTGATATGCGGCTTCAAAGTGACGTTTCGGCCTAGATGGCCTTTATCAAACTGTGACAATATCAATAGAAAAGTGACAATTACAATTTAGTGGACATATAAACCAACATCTGGTTACATATTTATATATGTTATTAATAAGACAATTACTCATACGCTGTTAACATTGTATATACGTATTCATTGCCATACAGTATTGGTGTTCAGCAGATTGCTACATGGCCGAGTTCGAGGAATCCTTCATCTATCCAGACAGTCGTTTTTGTGAACATGTTCTCGTTTGGAAACGCTATATCGATGACATTTTTTGCATATGGAGGGGTTCGTTGGAGTCCCTGAACGACTTCCACTTATACCACAACAGTATATATCAAGAATTACAGTTCACCATTCATTCTGACCCTACATCCATCAGCTTCCTAGATACAACGGTCATCAAAACTCCATCAGACACCCTCTCCACAGACCTGTACCGAAAACCAACAGACCGCAACAACCTACTACACTTTAAAAGTTTCCATGCATTGAATACCAAGAAATCCCTCCCCACCTCCCAGTACACAAGAATCAAACGTATTGTTACATCTAGCAATCAACTACAAACACGCCTCACGGAGATGAAAGATAGATTCATAGAGAGAGGATATCCAGAACAATTCCTTAGAGATGAGACAACTACCGCCATCAGGAAACCAAAAACTAAACTCAGCCGCATACCATTTGTTCATACCTACCATCCCACCAATAAAAAGATGCTGAACAGTATCAGAAATCATTGGTCCATCCTACACAAAGCTTTCCCCACAGTTGAAGAATTTAGGAATCCCATTCTAGCTTGTACACGGAGACCCAAGAACTTAAGAGATCTTCTAGTCAAGGCGGACATTGGCCCCACACACACCATTCCTAGACAGAGGTTCCTCACAACACAAAAAACAGGGACTTTTCCATGCATTCACTGCCAACAATGTAGCAATGTACAAAAAGGTACCCATTTTCATCACCCCCAATCAGGAAAAAGCTTTCCCGTGAAAGGCTTTTTCACATGCCACTCGGCCTTTGTAGTGTACTTACTCAAATGCCCGTGCGGCAAAATTTACATAGGTGAAACGACCCAAAAAATACGTGACCGCATATGCCAACACAAGTCTTCGGTTAGACGCAAAAATCTATTACTCCCAGTACCGTCCCATTTTGAAACAGCCGGGCACCATTTATCACAACTTAAATACCAGGTCATAGAACAGATTTTACCCCACAGGAGAGGATATGATCGCATAACGCAACTAAAAAAACGGGAAGCATTTTGGATCCACAAGATGGACTGCTTGGAACCTAAGGGACTCAACAGAGACTACGAAATACAATGTTTTACATGAAATCCTGATCTGTCCCATGGTTATGATATAACAAGAGTTATTATGCATCTCTAATCATTTTTCTTCTCCTTTCTCATAGGCTATATAATCAATGTCGGACTGCGACATATGACCAGATATCCTTTTCTCTGATATCCTTTTCTCTGATATTGAATCAAAAGCCTCCCTCTAATGTGGTAATAGATCCTGGGATTGTTTGTATAATATACACCTCCATCCACACTAGACATATTCTAGTATCTAAGATAGACCAAATCGCTAGGTGTGCACATACTGTCAAATAACAGTTATCTAGCTTAGCCTCCGACTGATAGATCAGGAGACTAGTAGTGGAACGCATCACTTCCGGATTCCCCTGGAACGCAGGGCTTTTCCGGTTACACGTGACGCCACATCCTCCCCACCATGTGACTAGTGGAACGCATGGTGGACCGCACGCTCCCGGCACATAGCGACACGCCCCCCCCACGCTATTTATGGACGCGCCTAGCATCTAAACAGAGCGCATCCCTAGAGAGGCGTGTGGACACACGCCATCACCTACTCAGCGCAGGATCTATTGACACAGCCTCCCACAGCGGTATTGGGTAAGTCTCTCCATATGTACACCACTAATAGGATCACTTATAAGTCCATCAGGCTTATTCTACCCACCCCCCCTGGGCACGATATCAACTACCTTTATGAGGTTAATATTTAACCTTATCTCTTCTCTGTTCCAAGTGTTACCCGGAGTTTAGACCCATCACCTTTAGATCTTGGTCCACAACATCTATTGCTTCTCCTTAACATAGAGGTTTCCATATACACTGCTCTAACTGGCGATGATGATTTAAATTATAATGCTATGATTTAAGTATAAAGCTATGTTTCTTTTCTATGTCCCTCTTTAACTTCTGTCTTTTATTTTGCTTTTATTTTGCTTTGGTTCTGCTGAACACCAATACTGTATGGCAATGAATACGTATATACAATGCTAACAGCGTATGAGTAATTGTCTTATTAATAACATATATAAATATGTAACCAGATGTTGGTTTATATGTCCACTAAATTGTAATTGTCACTTTTCTATTGATATTGTCACAGTTTGATAAAGGCCATCTAGGCCGAAACGTCACTTTGAAGCCGCATATCAAAATAAACAGAAAACCATTTGATTCACAAACAACTGGAGTTTTTCTATTATTATTGGGGGACATACAGTGGTGCAAAAATCTATGAAAGAAAAAAAAAGAAAAGAAAGCAGGTCTTGCGGGATTACGCGCTGCGGGACGGGATTGAGCACCGATGCCACCGAAGTGACTGAACTCATGCCGGCGCAGCAGGAAAGTAGTGGAACAAGTACAAGAGGGGCAGGGGAGCACCCAGGAATTTTGTCTAGGGGGGGTCCGAAAGGCAAAAAAATGTGGCACATGTAGTGCGCTGTGCCAATTCTTTTGCCTGCCCATTTTTCAAAGCCCCCTTTATATTTAAAAATGCAGGGGGGGGGGGGGGTGTAGTGTGTTGCGCTGATTCTTTTACTTGGCGATTCTAAAAGCTCTGCAGGAATAGAACAATGCGGCGCGCACAGCGCCCTGCATTTTTTAGCCCCGCCCATTATTAAAAGCCCCTCCTACATATAATAGGCCACTCCCAACGGACACTGTACAGCTGAAATTCTATTGTTGAGGCCTGTCTCTACACATCATACGAAGAGGGGAGGTTCCGTCCTGGCTGCACTGCCTGCTTATACCACAAGCTACAGCCAGGAAGCTCCTCCGCTCTCCTCCCTCCCCAGATCCTGCTCAAGGCCTGTGGTTCCCCCCTACCATCTGCCACCCGCCTGTGGCCTGCTGCCCCCTTTGGCCGTCCTCACCCAGCTCTGAATCCTCCTTCTGCAAATGGCAGGGGGAGGAGCCGGAGCATCTCCTCTCCTACATAGCGCCACATACCTCTTACATCCAGTGATGTCACCTTTGTTGTAGACTTTCTCTTTCTTTATCTTCTCCATTCAGACCAGACCGCCATGATGATTTTTCTGCCATCTCCAGTCTCTGCAGAGATTGAGAAACAGACATTAGTTTCCCACATTTCCATCATCTTCACATCTTCTGAACACCCTTTCCTGCCACCCCCAATACTATACTGCAGAAACAGTCCCCCTGGAAATGCTACTACAACACAGATAGTGCCCCCTTAAACAATTATTGGCACACAGTGCTCTAAAAAATAACTGCCCAGACACTAATAGTATAAAGATAATGTCCCCCAAAAATTATTGTGCTAAGCTGATACTGTGGCAGGGTGCCCCCCAAAGTAACAGTGCTCCCCAAAATCCCACCGATAGAAATAATTCTCTGCCAGAGCACACTTAGTAGTAATAATGCCCCTATAGTGCCCATACTAGTAATCATGCTCCTCATAGCCCCCCAGTAGTAGTAAAGCTCTGCATAACACCTCCCAGTACTAATAATTCTCCCTACAATATGACAGTACATGAAATACCCCCGCTTAGTGCCCGCTGTTGAGCTAATGTCCCCATAACGTATGCCAGTATAAAATACCCCTATATAGTGCCCCACTAAATGCCCTCATAGTGCTCCTCTCCCCCTTCCCCATAGTGTCCCCCATAATATGCCAGTAAAAAATGCCCCTTCTAAGTGCCACCATATGCCCCAATAGTGCTCCACTCCCCCATAGTGCCCCCAAATAATGCCCCATAGTGCCGCTCTCCCCTATAGTGCCTCCCATAATGTGCCAGTAAAAAATGCCCCCTTAGTGCCACCAGATGCCATAATGCCCCCCATAATGTGCCAATAAGAATAAAGGCCCCTTTAGAGCCCCCACTTCCCCATAGTGCCCCCAAATAATGCCCCTATAGTGCCACCAGATGCCCCATAGTGCCATTCTCCCCTATAGTGCCCCCCATAATGTGTCAATAAAAAAAAGCCCCTTTAGACCCCCCAGATGCCCCCATAGTGCTCCTCTCCCCCATGGTGCCCCCCCATAAATGTGCCAGTAAAAAATGCCCCTTCGAAGTGCCACCATATGCCCCAATAGTGCTCCACTCCCCCATAGTGCCGCTCTCCCCTATAGTGCCTCCCATAATGTGCCATTAAAAAATGCCCCCTTAGTGCCACCAGATGCCATAATGCCCCCATAAGAAAAAAATGCCCCTTTAGAACCCCCACTTCCCCATAGTGCCCCCAAATAATGCCCCTATAGTGCCACCAGATGCCCCATAGTGCCGTTCTCCCCTATAGTGCCCCCCATAATGTGTAAAAAAAAAAGCCCCTTTAGAGCCGCCAGATGCCCCCCTAGTGCTCCTCTCCCCCATGGTGCCCCCCCCATAATGTGCCAGTAAGAAGTGCCACCCCCAAAAAAATTGGGCTGTAAGAATTGTCAGATGCCCCCATAGTGCTAGCTCCCCCCCTCCAACAAAAAAACCACTGATACTTACCTCCATCAGCAGCGATGTGAAGCAGGCCTCTTCCGGCCTGTGTCCCTGCTGTGTGCTGCCCGGCTCAGGCGGCGCGATGCAATGCCTGCAGCCTATCAGAAAAACAGGGGAGGGACACTCCTCTCCCTCCCCTGCCGCAGCACAGGCATCTGTATCGCTGTCCTGAGGACGGCGATACAGATAAATATGGAGATGAGCGCTTCCACAATGGAAGCGCTCATCTCCTACGGCCCCCCCACAGCTGCCGCAATTACACCCAGGGCCGCGCCGCCTGTGGTGATCGGTGGTGCGGCCCTGAAGGATAAAAAAATATATATTGGCTGGTTGTTCTAGGGGGGGTCCAGACCCACTGGACCCCCTCTGTAGGTGCGCCACTGAAGAGGGGTGGGGGATGATCTGTGGGGTTGCCCAGGTCCAATCAATATAAAAGGTCCCTGGAATAGCCAAAAAAATGCTACCAGCAATCCAGCATAACATTCGGGGCACTGGACAAAACATCCGGGGCTCAAGCCCCGATATTTTTGACCTAACAACGCCCCTGCCGAGAACCAATATCACAATTATTGTAGACTAGGCCTGGAAAAGAGTCACGGCCACCTGAGAAGAGTCATGGTTATTCATAAATTCCTGCTCTCTCGCCCACCTAGTGATGAGTGACAGTCTTCTACCTAGTTTTCTCCCTTTCTCTCTAGAAGAGAACTGCCAGTCATCAGCAGATGGGTAACAGTGCAGAAGATTATGAATAACCATGACTTTTCTCAAGTAGATTTGACTCTTTTTAAGGCCAGCGCTGTAATGATTATAAAGCTGGTTCTCGGCAACCACTTACTTTTAGCTCATGAGTGACACACTGCTGAAATCAGCATTTCTGTCACTATTTTATGCTGCCCTCAGTGAGGTCAGCATAAAGTTGATGACAGGTTCCCTTTAACGCGTTAACCATCAAGTTTAGCTCGACTGCATCTGTATTTCCTACTTATGCTCAAAAAGTACTGTTGTGTGTTTCTGTTTCCTATAATTGTGAGTCTGCAGCTAACTTTTTGGATTCCCAGGTTGCCCAAAGATTAGACATTCCATTGGTACAGCTTTCTAGTCTGACTAGTGTAATTGCAATGGATAGTACTCCATTGTCCAAGGGTCCCGTCAAACTTTCTCCCTCACCAGTAGCTGCAATTGTGGGTGCTATGCATTTTGAATTGATTTCTTGGAATTTGATTTCTACTTGCAGGAGTGATTTTTGAGTATCCTTGGTTTTACATTCACAACCCTGTCATTGAATGAGAAACAGGGGACCTAGTCAAATTTAATTTTAAATTTATGTTTGTCCTTGTGCCTTGTCTATTGCTTGTCTCTTCTGACACCTCTAGTAAGGCAGTGAGACCCTTCTCCAGGGGCATAACTACCATAGCTGAGGACCATGCGACTGCTATGCGGCCCAGGGCAGGAGGGGGCCCAGTTGGAATCATCTTTTTTTCTACTGGGGGTGAAAACTTGTTCAGGACTCTAAAGAAACAACTTTTACCTTGGTTGAACTTGATGGACGTATGTCTTTTTTCAACCGTATTAACTATGTAACTATGAGGCAGTGGAAAAAATGGCCGAAGGGTCATTGAAAGGGGTTTTGGCAGAAACCCTTCTGTCCTGTGTGGGTGGGGGGGGGGGGGGGGGGGGGGGGGCTGGTTTAATCCTTGCTATGGAGCCCTTACTTCTCTATGTACACTACTGCCCTTCTCCCTCATATACCATATTCTATTTTGCTATTAGTCTGCTCCCAGGAAGGCAGGCCATTAATGATTATATTGAGGATAATCTTCTTATATGTATACCGCAACCTGCTGTTTGCCCTTTTTCTACATTCTCTCTCCAGCTTACTGAAGTTGACATTCATGCTGAGTTCCATCCTTCAGCTACCACAAGCTACAGCAGAAAGGACATACCCCCAGTGGCGTATCTATCACGAGGCAAACAAGGCATTTGCCTAGGGCGGCACTTGCCAATGGGGAGGCAAAATGCCTTGTTTGCCCCTGTCCCATCCGTCTGCCGCCGGTATACTCAGAAGATCCGATGGTATATTCTAACCCCCAGGCGTTCCCATGGTGACAGGGACGCTTGCCTGGGGGTTAGAATATACAGGGCCACGCTGCTCACAGGAGAACATTTATAAACTAATCATTAACTTTAACTATAATCATTGCTAATCTCTTTACTGGATATCTTACTCTGTCTTGACTCTTAGCTCTGGTAAAACAGCAGGCAGTGCGGGTGGCGCTCACTCACTGACGTCACGCGCCTGCGCCGCCTAGTGGGAGGAGCAGGTGCGTGATGTCAGTGAGTGAGCGCCGCCCGCACTGCCTGCTGTTTTACCAGAGCTAAGAGTCAAGACAGAGTAAGCTATCCAGTAAAGAGATTAGCAATGATTAAAGTTAAAGTTAATGATTCGTTTATAAATGTTCTCCTGTGAGCGTCGGGGAGGGGGATCTGTTGATGGCACTATTTAGGGGAGGGGGATCTGTTGATGGCACTATTTAGGGGAGGGGGATCTGTTGATGGCACTATTTAGGGGAGGGGGATCTGTTGATGGCACTATTTAGGGAAGGGGGATCTGTGGATGGCACTATTTAAGGAGGGGGATCTGTGGATGGCACTATTTAGGGGAGGGGGATCTGTGGATGGCACTATTTAGGGGGGAGATCTGTGGATGGCACTGGGGGGATCTGTGGATGGCACTGTTTAGGGGAGGGGGATCTGTGGATACTTGTTCCAAAGATATACCATACACATGTAGAGGCATTAATGATTCTATTTTCATATAGTGCAATACTACTAATTGCCTACTCTTGACATGTGTAATTAATCATTGACATTAAAATATAGCTTTTATTACTAACTGCTTAAAATAATATGAACTACCTAACCTAATATTAAAACTATCTAATATGGCCTCTGATGTACCGTTTGTTCTATTAGCTGTGCTATTGTAGTAGTGGCCTGGTAGCGGCGCGCTTGCTCCAGTTACCACTCGATGATGCTATGTGGAATCTATATCGAACTGTCAGAGGTCTATTGTAGCCTAAAAACTTATACACTGCCCCCCGACATGTTTCGCCATATACATGGCGTCTTCAGGGGCACGGGCAGTAGACTGCCCGTGCCCCTGAAGACGCCATGTATATGGCGAAACATGTCGGGGGGCAGTGTATAAGTTTTTAGGCTACAATAGACCTCTGACAGTTCGATATAGATTCCACATAGCATCATCGAGTGGTAACTGGAGCAAGCGCGCCGCTACCAGGCCACTACTACAATAGCACAGCTAATAGAACAAACGGTACATCAGAGGCCATATTAGATAGTTTTAATATTAGGTTAGGTAGTTCATATTATTTTAAGCAGTTAGTAATAAAAGCTATATTTTAATGTCAATGATTAATTACACATGTCAAGAGTAGGCAATTAGTAGTATTGCACTATATGAAAATAGGGGATCTGTGGATGGCACTATTTAGGGGAGGGGGATCTGTAGATGGCACTATTTAGGGGGGAGATCTGTTGATGACACTATTTAGGGGAGGGGGATCTGTTGATGGCACTATTTAGGGGGGAGATCTGTGGATGGCCCTGTTTAGGGGGGAGATCTGTTGATGGCACTATTTAGGGGAGGGGGATCTGTTGATGGCACTATTAAGGGGGGAGATCTGTGGATGGCACTGGGGGGGATCTGTGGATGGCACTGTTTAGGGGAGGGGGATCTGTGGATGGCACTATTTAGGGGGAGATCTGTGGATGGCACTATTTAGGGGAGGGGGATCTGTGGATGGCACTGTTTAGGGGAGGGGGATCTGTGGATGGCACTGTTTAGGGGAGGGGGATCTGTGGATGGCACTGTTTCGGGGAGGGGGATCTGTGGATGGCACATAGGAAGGGGTGGGGTTTAGAGAGAAAGGGGTTTGGCCTTGACAGGAAGGGGTGGGTCAAATTTATATTAGGGGGGTGCCCGAGTTTAGTCTCACCTAGGGCAGCACAAAACCAAGATACACCACTGCATACCCCCTGAGAAAGTACACGCTCCCTAAGCTCCTAGCTGTGAAATCTCCCTACGGTACAAGCCATAACTGACTTGGTCCAACCAACTTCACTCAAGGCTTTTCAGAGATTTCTGGGATCTGCTAACTATTATAGGAAATGTATTTGTAATTTTTCCTCTATCACCAAGCCTTTGACTTAGCGGGGGAGCTGATCTTCAGAAATGGAGCTTCGAGGCTGTATCTGCTTTTAGATCTCTGAAGTAGACCTTCATGAAAGCTCCAGTTTTGGTTCAGCCTGATCTGTCACGTCCCTATATTGTGGAGGTGTAGAAGTGGGAATGAAGGCAGTTTCGTCCTAAGGATCCCACTCACTGACTTTTCTGTGTCCCTGTGCCTATTTGTCCCGTGAGTTATGGTAGAGATGGAAAACAGAGGAGAATTTCATAATGTTTGCTCGGTCTTTAGAAGTAGGGCATAAAAAAATAGAAAACAGCACAAATGTGTTAAAAAACAAATGGGTGGTATGGCAGTGGTTGTTGTTTAGTGACTATAGATTGTACTGCCTGGACTATTTTATGGCAGATGTGGCTAAGAAGGTGATATTGCTTAGATTTTAAATCCTGCACAAGGATTTGAGTGGCTACCTCCTAACTCCTACATTGCCTCCTGCATACTATTACATTGCGAGTTTTTTTTTGTATATGGTTACAGTACTCTTTTGGTTTTCACTTCCGGGGTCCTGAATATATCCCATATTTGTATTTATATGACATGCATACATATTTATTCTAAAATTTGTAAATTAGACACTAATTTTCCAAAAAGTCCAGATTCTAATGAGCGTGAATTTTGTGTAATTCAGGACAATCACGAGAGAGAGAGATGGAGATAAAAGAGATTGTGAGAGAGATTGAAAGGGAAACTTTTCTAGGCAATCTAAGCACTTTTGATTCAGGTCAAATTTATTCGGAGCTTAATCAAATTGGCAGGACTATTCTGCCGAATTGGGCCAGAATCTAAATTTAATAAATGTGCTTATCTCTAATAACATGATAATATAGGGGTAATTATCATGTTTAAGTTTTATTTTTATTTTTATCATTTGCAGGTTTTGGTTAGGTAGGTGATCCCTGTGGTGCTTTTACTTTGACAGTTTTCTTGACTATACAAGGAGAGCATGGTTAATGGGGTTGTCTCACCTCCCTCGTTGTTGGCTGCCTCGCTGCTCTCAGGGCCTCTCTTCCCTGCTTGCTGATGCAAAGCAAGGCAAGCCTGGCAGGGAGGAAGTAATCCCTCCCCTTGTTCGTGCGTGCTCGCTCCCGCGGCTGTCTGAGGAGATTCAGCCTCAGGGAGAGCTGCACAGCTGCAGAGCAGATCGTGACATCCAATGGTAAGTTGCTTGTCATGATCTGTTCTGAGTGATGTGTAAAAGTTCCGCCTCCTGTCATCAACACAGTTTACTAGGAGATTATGTTTCAGCCTCTGGAAGAGCAGCAGAACAGCAGAGCAGATCGTGACATCCAATGGTAAGTTGCTTGTCACGGTTTGTTCTGTGTGCTGTGTAAAAGTTCTGCCTCCTGTCATCAACAAACAGTTTACTCTGCCTATTTTCTATTTTCCCTGTCACTGCCTCCCTGCAATGTAGTTTCATGTCCTTCCCACCTTCCCCAACTGATCATGTCATTATTATGCTTTCCCATCCCACTCCATTATTCATGTCTGTATTATGCTCTCACCCCCTCCCGCACTGATCGTGTCATTATTATGCTCTCCCACCCCCCTCCATTATTCCTAACAGTATTAGACTCCCCCCCTACCCCACTGATCATGTCATTATTACGCTCTCCCATCCGTAGCGAACACCCTGTAACTGTGATAATCATCCCTGCGAGATGGCCGGGGCCGGGAGTGAATGCGCATGCGCCATTGTCTGTGCGAGCTCACTCCCGTGAAACCCGGCCACCTCGGCAGCCGGAGAGGAGCAGAAGACTCGGCGGTAACAGCGCTTGTGCGGCCACCGCTACTAACATAGTAGAGGTGGCCGTAACCCCTAGAGACGAGCATGTAAAATCGGGGTATAAATATGTCAATAACAGGATTTACATCCTGTTTAGATAATATAAATATATTGAAGAAATGCTTATTGGAGGGGAAGGAATAGACTGAAAGGGGATTGTGAAGGTGAGACAAACCCCTTTAAGGTACAGTACCTAAATAAAACCAATAAAAATGCAGAACACAATTCGGTCTATACCATAAACGTAGGGAGAAGGAAAACCAAATGTGTATTTGACAAAATATTACCAATACAATACTGCCTTTCTTTCTCCTTTAGATTGCATGCCTCTATATGCTATTCCATGTAATGAAGAATCCACTCAAAGGTAACACAACAGGGTCAATCTCGATACAATAATCTGATGGTTACTTGCAAATTAAAAACCTTTCTCTGCTCAGATACTGGTCAGACAAGCCTCTGGCTGGCTGATTTTCTCTGGTTGAGATATTATAGATTGAACTCCAAGGATCCGCACAACCTGCAGATGCTATTATAAGGGGAAGAGGGGTGACTGCAGCAATTTACAGGGGAAAAACTACCAAAGTGCAGACGAGCCTGTGATATCTGCTGAGATTTCTAATAACAAGGTTTTTGTGCTTTCTCCTTTATCTGATTCTATCGCAATTCCCCCCTAAAGCAGCTGTGCTGTGTCCACTGCCTCTCGACACCATCATGTAACGATTCCTCAGCTGGTTTCTAATATTCGCATTTGTTTGTTCCTTACAAGTTCAGAATCTTCAGAGTTCAGTCTTACTGTCTTCATTTTCTACCAGTCTGTACTAATGATCTGTAAATACTTTAAATACTTTATGTCCACTGCCTCTCGACACCATCATGTAACGATTCCTCAGCTGGTTTCTAATATTCGCATTTGTTTGTTCCTTACAAGTTCAGAATCTTCAGAGTTCAGTCTTACTGTCTTCATTTTCTACCAGTCTGTACTAATGATCTGTAAATACTTTATTTTTTTCCAGTTAAAAAATAAATAATATTAAATTTGTGGTGGGATGTATTTGTAAAAGATAGAGATGCCCGGTAAATAATTCACTAACTTTTATGGAATGCTTGCCAACTTAAAGGGGTTTTCTAGGTCATCAAAGATCAGCTGTGTGAAGAGGCTGCAGCACTCTTGAGTATTGCGGCCTCTTCGTAGGTCAGTGAGTTCACCATCATCGGTCACAGAGCCTAGGTGTTACAAGGGTGTCATGACCTATTGTTGACCCTGTTGTGCCTGGGGTTAGAAGGTCGCAGCGGGTGGCTATGCGCTCGGTTTCAAGAGATCGCTCCATGACCTAGTGGTGGGAATGGATTCCGGTCCAGGTTTTCCTGCTTAGGTTTGCGATCCTTTTTGTCCCATTTCGGAATCTGTAGCTTTTCCTTTCAGCTGTTCTCTGTCAGCCACTCTCAGCTACTATATATTCTCCCTTTCTGCTTCCCTTGTTGCCAGATATAGACCTTTATTCTGACCTCTGGTATTGTGGGAGTTGCTGTGGCGGTGTTGGAACTGGAGCTCTTGGATCTCCGGTTCTCTCCTGTTGTTGTCTACTGTTTGTTGTCTCCTTTTGGGGATTGTGTGTGGTGTTTGTGTTGTTTGTCATCCCCTGTTGTTACTCTAGGTGTCAGTGGTGAGGACTAGTGCTCTCACCGCCCTACTCACTACCTAGGGCTTATTTCAGGGTAAGCCAGGGACGAGGCACTTGATCGGCGTACGGGTTAGCAGCCCATCTAAGGACGTCAGGGCAGCCAGGTGCCAGTGCTAGGTGAGTTAGGGGTCACCACTCCTCCCTCTACCTAGTGAAAGGCTACTCTCCTTCCCTTCCCTATGCATCGCACGTCTGTTACCTGCCATATCAGACGTGATACTAGGATCTGGGCTGCAATAGTAAGCACAGCCACTATACAATGTACAGTGCTATCCGTGTTAAACAGCACTCATCAGAACGCCACTAGCGCTTCAAACAGCTAATTGTGGGGGTGCTGGGTGTTGGACCCCCCCCCCTCATCTGATGTTAACCTATCCTGCCAATAATGCAAAAATTAGCTTATATAGAACTCATGAGATCCTGCAGATGCTGATAACTGGAACACACCTGCCGTTTTAGATGTTATTGAACTTGTTATATCTTTCTGGGAATGTTATGTATCCCCATGTTTTTTAAATTTTTGTTGTTTTTTTTGTTTTCAAGGATAAATGTAGCTTTCATGTAGTGGTATATATTATGTATATTCTTATCAGTTTTTTTTTTTAATTTCTAAATCCTAGAAAAGGGCAAAAAATGCAATTTTCTCCAATTTCACTTGTAACATTTTTAAAATAAATTAAGTTTTTACTTACGTATGCTTCTAGATTTATTTCTGTGTTCTGATTACATGGATACCAAATATATTGTTGAATGTTATTTTTTAGACTGCCATATAATTTAAAATACATTGTTGTATTTTATATTTTAAAACGGAAATTATATTTTCAAAAATGAGATATGGCCTGATTGGCCCTTGTTGACCAAAGCATAAAAGCAGAAACATAACCCTCCCTATAGCATACTATTTGCATTACTACCGGAATGTACATGCCAATGGGTATAGTTTGCCCTTTGGCCCTTTGGAAATCTGAAAAAAAAAATATATATATATATTTCACGCAATTGTATGATGCACAGAGCATAATTGTATAAGCAAAACAAAATATCCTAAAAAAAAAACATTCTCCTATCCCTCCCGTGCATGATGATAACAAACATGTACCTGTTTTTTTTCTTATTGGGTACATGGCATGGCACAAAATGAAAGGTACCCATTTTGGTCAAAAGATGACTGTTTCCACAGCTGATTTTCAAGCCTCATATTGTCTTTGCTGAGACTCTGTGGTGTCAAAACATAAAAATTATCCCTAAAATGTACATAAAGTTGACATTCTGTCAAAATCGTTTGATGTCTTCTGCCCCTCCTACAAATAAAAGGTGTTCAACATTTTTTTTTTTAAGAATTCTAAAAATGTAATTGTTCCTTGAGCCTTTTTGTAAATTACTTAGGAATTAACAGTAGCAACCTGTATCAGGTATATTGCCACCTTCTTCTATAATTTAATGCCATACCTGTCCATACCTAGTAAATTTTACGAGGGATTCATCCACATTCAAGTTCAAGTTAGGAGTGTAAGATTTTGAATGTCTCTTTTAGGCCTCATGCACACGACAGTGTTTTTTCACTATCAGTGATTTGGCTTCAGTGGTCCGTGTCCGATTTTGCTTCAGTTGTGTTTCCTTGTGTCTTCCTTTTTTATTTGTCTGACAGGGGAAAAAAAAGGAAGGTTAATGAAAAGTGTAATTTTATTGCACCACGGTCTTGTAGAAAAAAACGGACACGGACGTGGACACGGATGACATACCAGTTGTGCATCCATTTTTTTTGACGGACCCATTGACTTGAATGGGTTCGTCCTCCGTTTTCCACTGACAAGAATAGGACAGGTTATTTTTTTTGACGGACTGGAATCACGGATGCGGAGAAAAAACTGAGGACTATCAGTTTTTTTTCACAGCTCTATAGAAATGAGTGGGACCTCCGCTAAACTGTGAAAAATGACGGAACGGACGCGGATGCACACAACGGTCGTGTGCATGAGGTCTTAGAGCAGTGGTTCTCAACCTTTCTAAAGCCGTGACCCCTTAATACAGTTCCTCATGTTGTGGTGACCCCCAACCATTACATTTTTTTCCTTGCTACGTCATAACTAATTTTGCTACTGTTATGATGACCCACCAAAAACACGCACAGACACCAATACACCAAATGTTAATTCAAATACACAAGTATTCATTCATAACCACAGAACTTTAGCATAAATACAAAATATTTGTAAACCAAATAAATAACTTTAAAATAAATAATAAACAACAAATACCCCCTAAAAAATAAATCAGTGGTGCGCACAGTACCCCTCAAATAAATAACTCAGTGGTGCTCACAGTACCCCCCCCCCCCCCAAAAGAATAAAAATAAATCAGTGGTGCTCAGGGTACCCCTCAAATAAATAAATCAGTGGTGCTTCAAGTCCCCCCCAAATAAATAAATCAGAAGTGCTCAGGGTCCCCCAAATAAATAAATCAGCGGGGCTTCAGGTCTCCCCCAAATAAATAAATCAGCGGTGCTCAGGGTACCCCCAAATAAATAAATCAGTGGTGCATCAGGTTTCCCCCAAATAAATAAATCAATGGTGCTCAGGGTCCCCCAAATAAATAAATCAGAAGTGCTCAGTGTCCCCCAAATAAATAAATCAGCGGTGCTTCAGGTCCCCCCCAAATAAACAAATCAATGGTGCTCAGGGTCCCCCAAATAAATAAATCAGCGGTGCTTCATGTCCCCCCAAATAAATTAAGCCTTGCTCAGCCAAATAATTAAAATAAAATTAGCCAGGCTCAGCCAGGCTCAATTAAATCATTAATGGCAGTGGTGCTCAGCGGCGGTGTCACTAACGAAAAAACTCGCACCTCAGCAGACAGGCGGCCCGACTTACCCGTCCAGACGTCAGGCTCCTTCAAGCACAGGCAGTGATAGGACATCACTTCCTGTGCGCGAGGATAAGGGGCCGCTGCCGTTGTGCGGGCGAACCCACAATAGGAAGCCTCAGGCGACCGCCCGGAAAGGGCCGATCGACCCCCAAAGGGGTCGCGGCCCCTAGGTTGAGAACCGCTGCCTTAGATAATGATGATAAATGGCATTAGTTTGTGAAAGCTATCATGTCCTGGATCCCTTCTTGGACGATTTTCTAATCTGTTTTTGAAATACAGGAACAGCATTAATGCCTTGACAAACCCCTTGACATTACCGAGCCAGAAACTTGGGTTGCATGGGTAGATATCGCTGACTAGCAAGCATGGGTGGATGGCTTTTTTACAATACCTATGTTCAAAATAAGCCCTAAATCTTTTTAAATTCATAGAGATTTTAGGAGCCAAGACCCTTGCATAACATGATGCAGGTTTCTGTGAAATTAATTGCCTCGCATACAGGTTGGTCCAGTCCACAATAGATTCTGAAAGCATGTTTATGACAAATATTTGAAAATAATTTAATTGGGCAAAATCCACAATATAAATTTATGTGCCTGGAGTTTCCATAAATTGGGGAACGTGCTGATCCCAAAAAATATTTGTACCTGATACTTTCCGCATTTGCACCTTCAGCAACTGTGACTTCCTCCATTAGACTATGGGGGGTTGCGACAGAAGCTTCAGATGAAGAACTTAAAGAGTCGTCTCTACATAAAAATTCCACTTATGAAGTGGTCTCTGTGTTAGTACCTGAATCAGAGCACAAAATAGTATACTCTTCTTCTGCACTATAAGTTCTATTGTAATATTTTATGACTGCAAAAATAGAACAATAAATTAAAAACTTTTTTTTTTTTTTTTTTAGTATGTAGGACAAAAGAAAAACAGTACTTTTTTGTTTTTTTAAAGGTTCTTTTTTTTTTGTATTTAGCAACAGCCATAATGGTAGTCCTAACCATAGATCTAATATAAGTCCAATAAAGGGTTAATAAAAGTTTAATTTGTTTTCTTGTTTTACACTTTAGTTACTGTTACAGTCTCTTTCCCTGCAGGTCTTTGCCTTTTCTGTCTCAAAAGAAGAGTAAAATGAGAAGCGAAAGCTGGGAGGATCTCAAAGCCTGCTTTTTGTCTTGTAGTGGGGCTGTGATCGCTGTTATTGTTTTTTTTTCCACAGTGTTCAAAGCTACGGGAATCAATCAAATTGATCCCCAAAATAATCTCCAAGCTCCTAGTCTAAACTGACAGGTGGGGCTTGGAGATTTAATAGTTGCATGCAGGACAATCTTATTCTAAAGCACAGCCTAGAATGACCACCATATAAACTCATCATTAAAAGATAACTGTCATATTTTCATAAAAATAAATACATTTTAGTATATGTTACTGCTGCAGCAGCATTATGCATAAAGCAATCTTTAGTTTCTTCACTTACCACTGTTTTCCTTGAGTTTGTATCCTACATTATGAGGATCTTCTCAAGATGGCTCCTCTGCCAGTTCTCTGAGGCCAAAACTGCATTCCCTCAGGTCACATACAAACTTGCTGTAGCCAGCAGCTTCCTGCCAGCCAATCAGATTGTATTACTGTGAGACACACCTCCTCGCTCTGAAGACTAAGGCCTCTTTCACACTTGCGTTGTCCGGATCCGGCGTGTACTCCACTTGCCGGAATTACACGCCGGATCCGGAAAAACGCAAGTGTACTGAAAGCATTTGAAGACGGAACCGTCTTCCAAATGCGTTCAGTGTTACTATGGCACCCAGGACGCTATTAAAGTCCTGGTTGCCATAGTAGTAGTGGGGAGCGGGGGAGCAGCATACTTACCGTCCGTGCGGCTCCCCGGGCGCTCCAGAGTGACGTCAGAGCGCCCCATGCGCATGGATGACGTGATCCATGCGATCACATGATCCATGCGCTTGGGGCGCCCTGACGTCACTCTGGAGCGCCCGGGGAGCCGCACGGACGGTAAGTATGCTGCTCCCCGCTACACTTTACCATGGCTGCCAGGACTTTAGCGTCCCGGCAGCCATGGTAACCACTCTGAAAAAGCTAAATGTCGGCTCCGGCAATGCGCCGAAACGACGTTTAGCTTAAGGCCGGATCCGGATCAATGCCTTTCAATAGGCATTAATTCCGGATCCGGCCTTGCGGCAAGTGTTCCGGATTTTTGGCCGGAGCAAAAAGCGCAGCATGCTGCGGTATTTTCTCCGGCCAAAAAACGTTCCGTTCCGGAACTGAAGACATCCTGATGCATCCTGAACGGATTTCTCTCCATTCAGAATGCATTAGGATAATCCTGATCAGGATTCTTCCGGCATAGAGCCCCGACGACGGAACTCTATGCCGGAAGACAAGAACGCAAGTGTGAAAGAGCCCTAATGCAGGCATGCAGTGGGAAGGACCGCCCCTCTGTCTTCTTAGCCGAAGACAGATGAGCCCTAGCAACGGTCTTTTAAGGGAGCAGTGGAAAGGGACAGGAGACATTAATGAAAGCTGTTATTATAAGGTAATTACAGATCTTTTGGCAATCATTGATAGACTAACTCAGGTATACATGCCACTCTCTAATAAACTAGAAAATAAAATATGACAGTTATCCTTTAAGGGGTTAAAGAGGTTGTGAAGTCTTAGAGAACTGCATAAACAATCATTTAGACCTACTTGTCAGCAGCACTCACAAAGAGGTCTTCTCTCTAGCTTTGCTGGCCAGGCACTCTCTACTCCAGGGGTGCACAACCTGCGGCCCGCGGGCCGCATGTGGCCCCCAGAGCCATGGTTTGTCGTGCGATCAGCTGTGTTCTTCCGGGAGTGCCGCACAATTGCAGGATTACAGCTCCTGCTCCCACACTGTAGCAGGAGCAGGACGGGTCCCCGGCTGTCAGAGACAGCATGAGACCTGAGGAGAAGACAGAAGCAGTGTATCAGCGCTTCTGCCTTCTCCTCACACAGGTGGGAGGCGTGATGTGCAGTTTAGACCCGGCGATCACGTGATCGCCGGGTGTCAGGGGCAGAGGATTGCAGAGCCTCACCAGCTCTGCCCTATACAAAGCCTCGCTCCTTTGAAGTCCTAAGCTGAGTTGCGGTTACAATGCTACACTGCTCTGTCGCTAGAAGATAATGATGGCCTGGATGCAATGCCACAGTTTGGCCACTAGATGTAGCACCGTTGATGGAACTTATGCTCAGCTTCATGGAAGGAGCTCAGTGGAAAAATTGCCACCCCCCTTGTAGTGATGTCACCCAATTTGAAGGACAGTAGGCATCCCCTAATAAGCACCTAATAATGGCATATTGGGCAAAGTGCAGTACATACCGCATGTTAAGGCACTCATCTCTCAGCTGAGGATGAGTGAGCACTATGCTTTTCTGCAGCAGGTGAAGAGCACTTGTTCCTTCATCCAGATAACAGAACCAGAAGAGTGTTTCCAGCAGAATATGGAACAGCCATGCTGGGATATCATGTGTATCCTCTGCTAGGGGTGAGCCAGAAGATGGATGCAGCAGTATAAAGACTAGCAAAAGTACACGAGACTCAGAGATGACAAAGTGGTGCAGGAGTGTTGGAAGTGGAGCACTGTCCTATGCCAGGGAAGTGCTGAAGCCTGAGCCACAGACCAGGCCCAGGATCACAGGCTGCAGACCAGTTGTGGAGCAAGGTCCCTGACTAGGATAAAGTGAGGCAGTCACCATGGTAATGATGATCAGGAGACAAATCACCAGAGCAGAGTCTGTATGAGCATGGACATCTGAAGTGTTGCAGAAGAGCAAGTGAGAAGTGGAATTGGTAAAAGATGTCCAATTTGCCTGCACAATACCAGGCAAGAAAAAGGGTGCCACAGAGCAGCGCTGAGGGAGTGTGGCTGTCCGTGGACAGCGATCTGGCTGTATAGCGGTCTATTGGAAGAAAATATACTGTACAAAAAAATACAAATAAAAGTGCAAAATAAAAAAAAGCAAGTCAGCATCCCACAGAGGTCTTTTAAAGACCCCTTGGGGGACATACAGTGGTGCAAAAATCTATGAAAGAAAAAAAAAGAAAAGAAAATTTTAGCAAAAAGATGTAAAATAAATAAATAACATACAAGTAAAAGAAAACTATAAAAAGGAAAAGTGCAAAATAAAATTGTTCACTGTTATTTTATGTGCCAAAAATATATATATAAAAAAAAGTGATGATAAAAAATTAAAAGATACAAAATAAATAAAATACAAATAAAAGAAAAAAAGGAAAATGTGCAAAAAAAGGCAGAAAAATATAAAAAAAATAAGTAAAAAATAATTATAAATAGTAAAATACATAAAAGAAAAAACCTCCCATACCAACCAAAACCATTATAAGTATCACCCCATTCATGTGAAACTATAATGTAACAGACCTCCTGGCACCCCGACCGGGTACCTCCGTCGATGGATGCTCCTAGCGCTTCTCGAGGACTCCAAGCACTCCACTTGACACCGTAAGCACTGCAGACCCCACGAACCGCCGAAGCTTGGTTGAGGTCTCACCGTCCTCCACCCACGCTGGACCCAAGACCGGGCTTCTGCTTCCAGTGGGTGAACCTCTCCTAAATCCAGAGAGCAGGAACAGCTCTTGCAAGAGCTAGTAGTTATAGCCAGGGGAGTATAGCAAATCTTCAGTGTATAGCAATCCCCAGTGTCGATCAGTTACCCAAACACCAGCCTCAACATGATGAAGGGTAAAACAGGAACTCTTTATTGAACACACAAGCATTGACTTATACACACATTTTCCAACAAGGGTACCCCCCCTCCCCCCGTGGACCTGGTTGGGAAATGAGGACATGACATAGCAGCCAATCCTTTACAGTTTAAACACAAAAACTAACCCTATTCAACAAACACAATCTCATTGTCTGTGACGCAATTAACAAACACAATGGCATTGTCTTTGACGCAATCAACAATGAACAACATGCAAACAGACATCTTCACGTGAAGCCCCGAAACGCGTTTGATCCAAGACCCCCAGCTTATCTCCATTTGAACCTTTGTTACACCAAGTGTTGAATTTTCTCCAGGCTGACGCTATACAACTGGAACATCTTCTAAGAGAACCTGGCACGCTGATACATCAGGAGCTTGAACCTCTCCAAACCAGAGAACAAGCACATCCTTATTTTGCGACCGCAAAGTCAATCCAGCGTGGAAGCAGGCAAACATAGGCTTGGAGGACATCGGCTCTTTTATCGTACGGAGCGGTGACCAGAGCCCTATAAACCGGTGGCGGAGACAACCTGGGAACAACTATTGGGTGACACAGAGAACCGGAACCACAGCAGTGCAATCCACACTAACAATCACCGAACAGTGAGTATAAGCGGGACTCCGCATATTACACTCACTGCAACGAAAGCATTGCTCTTTCACTCTTTCACTGTTCCATTGGATTTTGGATTATTCATAGACCTTGCCCCAATATCCTAAACATTATAATCATCATTTCCTTGGCCAGGAACTCGACTGTCTTTTAAACTTTACTATTAGATGTTATTATAGCCGCATATTACCATTCCTTATTAATTCCATATTATTGTCTATTTACCAATATTCTATTCATTTTAGGTACTTATAATGTATTGTATTTTATTCCAATGATATTCTATTGACTTTTAGATAGTTTAGTCCATTGTATTTTATCTCAATTATTATTAACGTCCAGCCATACTAATAAATCTGTTAATTCAGTCATTAGCATTGTTTCTATTTTATGGTTCTGCCTATAGTGTGAGTGCCCAGTATACCATTTCATATTGTTTCTCTTGTAAAGGAGGGGCGAATCCTTTTTTACTGCGAGCACCTCCATCTGTGGCCTCATTCACTCTTGTGCGTCTCATAACATTTACTCCATCATCTAGGAGTCGGCTGCTATTATAATCAACTATCTTAATCCCATCACTAACACAATCAGTGGGAGTCTCAGTGCAGAGTTAACCCTTTTTGTGTTGCTGAATCCACCCCATGCCTTTTTAATGGGCAATAGGAAATATGTGGCATATAAATTACACACATAAATCAGGGTTCATAGTTCCTTGTAACCCCAAAAGGTCTTAGGGGGTCTCCATAGTTCTCGGTCCATAGTGTGTAGGAAGGAGGCTGGCCCTCAGGCTTCTCCAGCAGCCCCAGTGACGGTTCAATCCGTCACATATACATATTGTATAATAAAATGATCTGGATGTAAACAGCACCGGAACTGGAAGATGGAGGCAGCAGGAGAGTATGAATCTTCTGTTTCAGGCCCATGCTGCAGGAATGTGTTAAAAAACATTTTTTACCAGGAAATCTCTAAGCCCCTGTTACATGGCACGATATTCAGGACAATTGCTGGGAACAAATGTTCATAGGAGCGCTCATTTCTGATATCTGGCCGGTATAATTGTGCTGCTGATCAGCTGATAAACAAGGAATCGCTCGTTTGTCGGCTGATTTGCATATTTTATCAGGATGAAAGATGTACAATTATTGTCAGCACATCTCACCATGTTATCAGGAATGTGCTACCGATAATCGATAGAGGTGAATGAGGGAGGAATAACTGTGGTAGTGATCATTCCCCCCCAGTCACTTTGCATTAGTCTGTGTAATAGGCTGATGCAAACAAGTGCTGCGATGTGACAATGCGGCCCCCAGACCAAAAAAGGTTGTGCACCCCGTCTACTCTATAGGCAAGTGGGTACAGGGCCAGCCTGTCTTTCGACAACCCACTAAAGACTGCCAGCTTAACTAGTTGCTACCTATACATAGTATTTTGGGATAAACAGTACACAAATCATCACCCCACTAAGCATTTTGAAGTGGTGAATATGAATATAAAACTTTTGACAGTGAATCATAATATTAACCCTTTAGCAGTGAACCACTGGGTCACTCCACTTGATACTGTGACCAATTACTGGCCTCAGTGGCCATATATGTTAGAGTGGCACATCACTGTTAGTGAGAACTGAGCTACAGTGACAATGGTGAGACTGTGGACAGGTGAGTGTTTTTTTAATATTAGGTGCAGGAGCCAAGGATTGGTCAGCTCCCGGGCCAGACAAACACCTTCATTCTAATGTCTTCAAGTCATGTTAATTCAATAGTAGGTCCTGCCTCTAATTTTAAGTAGTGAGCTTTAGAGAGTTTTTGGACTAAGTATGCCTACTCACTTGAGATATGTGCCAAGGGGGGTGTCTGCTCATCTCTACTGCTTCCATAGGGTTTAATATGCATGATTAACCAACATGAACATGCTAGTGGGGGTGGGTACATAGTAGATATGTTCCTGTTGGCAATTATACAGTATGTATGGCCAGTTTAAAAAAAAAAAAACTCTGTCAAATACATTAGACTGAAATGCAAAGTCTGAAGAAGCATTTTACACATTTATGTCATATTCTCCTTGGTTTAAACTCTAATGAAATGAAAGTTTTGATGTGACCAACGGGAGGCGGTGAATTATAATAAAGTTACTTACAAACTTACATTTAGGGATTTTAAAAGGTCCGCTCGTCATGGAAGCAGAGAGATTATATGTTGTCTTGATGTCAGTACACTACACAAGTATGTACCTAGCATGCTGGGTGATGTGTGGAAACGGCTTGTACTGCAGGTTTGACAAATGGTATTTTATACCCGACCTATATAGCCCCCCCAATACTGTTACATACTGTTAATTATTATCATATCTTTTCATGGTCAAGAATGACATGCCATACAAATGCCATAATACGGTCCTATTTATGGTCTCCTATCATAGTTATATCCCTAAAAGTGTTAATATTACTATATTGCAGGAACTGATAGAACTGACACAGACAACAGTCTATAACTCTGCATACACATGAGATAATAGTTGGTTGCACATGTTGAGGTGTATGGTGGTCATCTAACTGCCCCCCCATACAAATGTCTGGAAAGAGTGTCTGGATTTGTTGGATTTGATCAGGATTGATCCCTTGTTTTCACTGGAGATATTGCTTTTTACCCAGGATCCAGAATTGGAAACACCAGGGAGAGGTGGAAAAATTGCCAAATTTTCCTTAATTTGGTCATGCCTCCTTGCCAATACCTTAAATAGGTATACCAGGTGATCAACAAAATAAGGAAAATAAAAGTTGAACATAGAAACACCTAATCATATGGTCTGGGACAAGTATATAATACCATTACAGGAGCACCACTATAACCAATAACACCACCATACTGCCATATAAAGATACTGGGTTTGTAGAGGTACTCTGCAAAGTATTATCACACTGAAGACTAGAATCGACAATATAGCACTGATAAGACACAGTCAGAGGTGGAATAAACATTTATATTTAGTGACTCACTGGTGATGTCTCTTCTGATTGAAGTTGTTTGCTTTCGTTTCTTCTCCATCTGGTCCACGCTGTCAAGATGATTTCTCCCAGCCAGACTTTCTGCTGCAGAGTTTGTCAAGCAGATTTCTTCAGCCCTTAAAGGGGTTCTCCGGAATTAAGAAAATGAAAATACTTAAATATTACTTTATTATAGATGTATTCCCAAATACCTTTCATTAGTTATAATGGTTTGTTTTGTCTAGGGAACAATCATAAAAAATAAAATAAAATAGCCACTGTCCTATTAGTGCACACAAAACCTGTCCTAATTACACAGGAGGACAAGTTACTTCACAACACTGAGCTAAAGAGCTGCCTCATCCTCCTCTCTGCTCTGCTTGTCAGGGATTATGATCCATGTCCGATGCTGATTTCCTTCCCCCTCATAGACCATATGAGTGTGCCATCAATCTTGTTCCGGGGTTTAAGTACCCTAGGGGTCGTATTTATAATTTGTCCGGTCTGGAACGGAAGTCTATGAGGGATTACTTGAACGAGAGCTTACAAAAAGGACATATTAGACCCTCGGTGTCTCCTATGGGGGCGGGGTTTTTCTTTGTTGGAAAAAAGTATGGTGGACTGAGACCATGTATTGATTATAGAGCGTTAAATAAGATTACTGTTAAGAACCACTACTCTTTGCCTCTAGTCCCAGACCTGTTTAATCAAGTTCTTGGAGCTCACTGGTTAACTAAACTTGATCTCAGGGGGGCCTATAATCTTATTAAAATTAAGGAGGGGGATGTGGAAAATGGCCTTTAATACCCCTGAGGGTCTTTATGAATATTTGGTGATGCCGTTTGATTTAAAGAGGTTCTGCAGTTTTTTTAAACTGATGATCTATCCTCTGGATAGATCATCAGCATCTGATCGGCGGGTGTCCGACACCCGGGACCCCCGCCGATCAGCTGTTTGAGAAGGCAGCGGCGCTGGCAGTAGTGCCACGGCCTTCTCGCTGTTTACCGCAGGCCAAGTGACGTCAGGACTTGTATCAATGGCCTGGGCGGGGCTAATCTCCATTCAAGTGAACTGTCAAACAGTTGATCGGCAGGGGTTCCGGGTGTTGGACCCGCGCCAATCAGATGCTGATTCAGTTTAAAATAGCTGCAGAACCCTTTTAAGTAATGTTCCGGTGGTTTTCCAAAATTTTGTGATTGTTTATTTAGATGATAATCTGATTTATTCATCTGACTGGGATTCTCATGTTATTCACACTAGACAGGTACTGGAGGTTCTTAGAGAGAACCGATTGTTTCCGAAGGGTGAGAAGTGTATATTTGGAGTGCAGGAAATTTCATTTTTGGGATATATTCTCACACCCCAGTACTTTAACTCCTTCCCGACCGCCTAACGCACTGATGCGTCCTGGCGGCTGACGATTGATTCCTCCTGGACGCATCCGTGCGTCATCTCGCGAGACGCGAGATTTCCTGTGAACGCACGCACACAGGCGCGCGCGTTCACAGGAACTGCAGGTAAGCGAGTGGATCTACAGCCTGCCAGCGGCGATCGTTCGCTGGCAGGCTGTAGATGCAATTTTTTTAACCCCTGACAGGTATATTAGACGCTGTTTTGATAACAGCATCTAATATACCTGCTACCTGGTCCTCTGGTGGTCCCTTTTGCTTGGATCGACCACCAGAGGACACAGGCAGCTCTGTAATAAGTAGCACCAAGCACCACAATACACTACACCCCCCCTGTCACTTATTAACCCCTTATTAACCCCTGATCACCCCATATAGACTCCCTGATCACCCCCCTGTCATTGATCACCCCCCTGTAAGGCTCCATTCAGACGTCCGTATGTGTTTTAGGGATCCACGGATCCATGGATCGGACCCGCAAAACACATACGGACGTCTAAATGGAGCCTTACAGGGGGGTGATCAATGACAGGGGGTTGATCACCCCATATAGACTCCCTGATCAACCCCCTGTCATTGATCACCCCCCTGTCATTGATCACCCCTCTGTAAGGCTCCATTCAGACGTCCGTATGTGTTTTACGGATCATCGGATCCATGGATCGGATCCGCAAAGCACATACGGACGTCTGAATGGAGCCTTACAGGGGGGTGATCAATGACAGGGGGGTGATCACCCCATATAGACTCCCTGATCACCCCCCTGTCATTGATCACCCCCTGTAAGGCTCCATTCAGACGTCCGTATGTGTTTTGCGGATCCACTGATCCATGGATCGGATCCGCAAAACACATACGGACGTCTGAATGGAGCCTTACAGGGGGGTGATCAATGACAGGGGGGTGATCACCCCATATAGACTCCCTGATCACCCCCCCTGTCATTGTTTACCCCGTCATTGATCACCCCCCTGTAAGGCTCCATTCAGACGTCCGTATGTGTTTTACGGATCATCGGATCCTCAAAACACATACGGACGTCTGAATGGAGCCTTACAGGGGGGTGATCACCCCATATAGTCTCCCTGATCACCCCCCTGTCATTGATCACCCCCTTGTAAGCCTGGCTCCATTCAGAGGTCCGTATGTGTTTTGCGGATCCACTGATCCATGGATCGCATCCGCAAAACACATACGGACGTCTGAATGGAGCCTTACAGGGGGGTGATCAATGACAGGGGGGTGATCACCCCATATAGACTCCCTGATCACCCCCCTGTCATTGATCACCCACCTGTAAGGCTGGCTCCATTCAGAGGTCCGTATGTGTTTTGCGGATCCACTGATCCATGGATCGGATACGCAAAACACATACAGACGTCTGAATGGAGCCTTACAGGGGGGTGATCAATGACAGGGGATGATCACCCCATATAGACTCCCTGATCACCCCCCTGTCATTGATCCCCCCCTGTCATTGATCACCCCCCTGTAAGGCTCCATTCAGATGTCCGTATGTGTTTTGCGGATCCACTGATCCATGGATCGGATCCGCAAAACACATACGGACGTCTGAATGGAGCCATACAGGGGGGTGATCAATGACAGGGGGGTGATCACCCCATATAGACTCCCTGATCACCCCCCTGTCATTGATCACCCCCCTGTAAGGCTCCATTCAGACGTCCGTATGTGTTTTACGGATCCACGGATCGGATCCGCAAAACACATACGGACGTCTGAATGGAGCCTTACAGGGGGGGTGATCAATGACAGGGGGGTGATCACCCCATATAGACTCCCTGATCACCCCCCTGTCATTGATCACCACCCTGTCATTGATCACCCCCCTGTAAGGTCCCATTCAGACATTTTTTTGGCACAAGTTAGTGGAAATAGATTTTTTTGTTTTTTGTTTTTTTCTTACAAAGTCTCATATTCCACTAACTTGTGACAAAAAATAAAATCTCACATGAACTCCCCATATCCCTCACGGAATCCAAATGCGTAAAAATTTTTAGACATTTATATTCCAGACTTCTTCTCACACTTTAGGGCCCCTAAAATGCCAGGGCAGTATAAATACCCCACATGTGACCCCATTTCGGAAAGAAGACACCCCAAGGTATTCGCTGAGGGGCATATTGAGTCCATGAAAGATTTAAATTTTTGTCCCAAGTTAGCGGAAAGGGAGACTTTGTGAGAAAAAACAAACAAAATTTTTTTTCCCGCTAACTTGTGACAACATTTTTTTTTTTCGATGAACTCGCCATGCCCCTCATTGAATACCTTGGGGTGTCTTCTTTCCAAAATGGGGTCACATGTGGGGTATTTATACTGCCCTGGCATTTTAGGGGCCCTAAAGCGTGAGAAGAAGTCTGGGATCCAAATGTCTAAAAATGCCCTCCTAAAAGGAATTTGGGCCCCTTTGCGCATCTAGGCTGCAAAAAAGTGTCACACATGTGGTATCGCCGTACTCAGGAGAAGTTGGGGAATGTGTTTTGGGGTGTCATTTTACTTATACCCATGCTGGGTGAGATAAATATCTTGGTCAAATGCCAACTTTGTATAAAAAAATGGGAAAAGTTGTCTTTTGCCGAGATATTTCTCTCACCCAGCATGGGTATGTGTAAAATAACACCCCAAAACACATTGCCCAACTTCTCCTGAGTACGGCAATACCAGATGTGTGACACTTTTTTGCAGCCTAGGTGGGCAAAGGGGCCCACATTCCAAAGAGCACCTTTAGGATTTCACAGGGCATTTTTTACACATTTTGATTTCAAACTACTTCCCACACATTAGGGCCCCTAAAATGAAAGGGCAGTATAACTACCCCACAAGTGACTCCATTTTGAAAAGAAGACACCCAAAGGTATTTCGTGATGGGCATAGTGAGTTCATGGAAGTTTTTATTTTTTGTCACAACTTAGTGGAATATGAGACTTTGTAAGAAAAAAAAAAAAAAATCAGCATTTTCCGCTAACTTGTGCCAAAAAATAAAAAATTCTAGGAACTCGCCATGCCCCTCACAGAATACCTTGGGGTGTCTTCTTTCCAAAATGGGGTCACTTGTGGGGTAGTTATACTGCCCTGGCATTTTAGGGGCCCTAATGTGTGAGAAGTAGTTTGAAATAAAAATGTGTAAAAAATGCCCTGTGAAATCCGAAAGGTGCTCTTTGGAATGTGGGCCCATTTGCCCAGCTAGGCATTTTTTACACATTTTGATTTCAAACTACTTCCCACACATTAGGGCCCCTAAAATGCCAGGGCAGTATAACTACCCCACAAGTGACCCCATTTTGGAAAGAAGACACCCCAAGGTATTCAATGAGGGGCATGGCGAGTTCATAGAATTTTTTTTTTTGTCACAAGTTAGCGGAAAAAAATTTCTTGTTTGTTTTTTCTCACAAAGTCTCCCTTTCCGCTAACTTGGGACATAGTGAGTTCATGGAAGTTTTTATTTTTTGTCACAAGTTAGTGGAATATGAGACTTTGTAAGGAAAAAAAAAATATACAAATCATAATTTTCCGCTAACTTGTGACAAAAAATAAAAAGTTCTATGAACTCACTATGCCCATTAGCGAATACCTTAGGGTGTCTACTTTCCGAAATGGGGTTATTTGTGGGGTTTTTCTACTGTTTAGGCATTGTAGAACCCCAGGAAACCTGACAGGTGCTCAGAAAGTCAGAGCTGCTTCAAAAAGCGAAAATTCACATTTTTGTACCATAGTTTGTAAACGCTCTAACTTTTACCCAAACCATTTTTTTTTTACCCAAACATTTTTTTTTATCAAAGACATGTAGAACAATAAATTTAGAGAAAAATTTATATATAGATGTCGTTTTTTAAAAGAAAAATTACAACTGAAAGTGAAAAATTTTTGCAAAAATTTTGTTAATTTTCGATTAATAACAAAAAAAGTAAAAATGTCAGCAGCAATAAAATACCACCAAATGAAAGCTCTATTAGTGAGAAGAAAAGGAGGTAAAATTAATTTGGGTGGTAAGTTGCATGACCGAGCAATAAACGGTGAAAGTAGTGTAGTGCAGAATTGTAAAAAGTGGTCTGGTCATTAAGGGTGTTTAAGCTAGGGGGGCTGAGGTGGTTAAGATGGATCCGGGGAAGGTGCAGGCTATTTTAGAATGGGTGAGACCCTTCTCTCTTAAAGTGTTACAACGCTTTCTGTTTTTTTCTAATTATTACCGTAAGTTTATAAAAAAAAAAATTCTATTATTGCAAAGCCTCTCACTGACCTAACCAAGAAGGGGGCGGATCTAGTCAATTGGTTGCCTGAGGCCATAGAAACGTTTGAAACACTCAAGAGGTGTTTCGTCAACGCCCCAGTCTTGGTTCAACCAGATCAAGAAAGGCCTTTCGTAGTTGAGGTTGATGCCTCCGAGGATGGGGTAGGGGCAGTACTATCCCAAGGGTCATCAACTCTCACGAACCTGAGGCCTTGTGCTTTCTTTTTCTCATAAGTTCTCTTCTACTGAGAGAAATTCTGATATTGGTAATCGAGTTACTTGCTATTAAATGGGCCTTTGAGGAATGGCGTCATTTTTTGGAGGGGGCTCAACATTGTGTGACGGTGCTTACTGATCATAAGAATTTAATGTTTTTGGAATCTGCTAAACGTTTGAATCCCAGACAGGCTAAGTGGGCATTGTTCTTTACACGCTTTAACTTTTGCATTACTTTCCGGCCAGGAAGTAAAAATGTCAAAGCTGATGCCCTCCCCTGGAGTTTTTGTGCCTTTCAGTCTCCTGATACTCCACCAGAACCTATTTTGCCGGCAGGTATCATTTTGGCTGCGGTCTCTTCTGATTTGACGACTACTGACTGATATTACTGCGGGACAACACTTGGCTCCGGTACAATCCTCTATAGATAAGTTGTTTGTCCCTGGTCATTTGCATCTCCGACTATTAGGTGAGTGCGACAATTCTGTTTTTAGTAGGCATCCTGGCATTAATGCCACCAAGTAACTAGTTTCCAGGTTTTACTGGTGGCCCACCTTGTCTAGAGATATCCAGTCATATGTGTCCTCCTGTGAGGTTTGTGCCAGGTCCAAGACTCCTAAGTTCAAGTCCGGTCGGTGAGTTGCGACTGCTGCCTATCCCTAGTACACCATGGTCCTATATTTTCATGGATTTTATTACCGATCTACCGGTTTCAGAGGGTAAGTCGGTTGTGTGGGTAGTCGTTGACAGGTTTAGCAAAATGGTTCATTTCATTCCTCTGTCAAAATTGGCCAAAGCTAAAACTTTAGCTTCCCTTTTCGTGGACCAGGTAATACGTCTACACGGAATTCTGGAGAATGTGGTTTTTAGGTAGAGGTGTTCAATTTGTCTAAAAATTTTGGAGGACCTTTTGTCATAAATTTAATATTTCTCTGTCTTTTTCTTTGGCCTTTCATCCTGAAACCAACGGTCAAACTGAACGTTTAAACCAGTCTCTGTAACAGTATTTGAGGTGTTACATCTCCGACAACCAACATCTTTAGGTGAAACATTTGTCCTTGGCTGAATTCGCCATTAATAATCAAGTGAACTCGTCTACTGGTATGTCTCCCTTCTTTTGTAATCTTGGATTTCACCCGCGATTTAGATCATTCTCGCCGTCTTCCTCTCAGATTCCTGAAGCTGATTAGGTAGTTAAAGAACTGTGCACAGTCTGGGCCCAGGTTCAGACGAACCTAAAAAAAAAACGGGGTTCAAAAGATTAATGCTGAAAAAAGCCGCTCTAGAGGGGTGGATTTTCGGTTGGGAGACAAGGTGTGGTTATCCACCAAGAATTTGCATCTTAAGATACCTTCGGGTAAATTTGCACCTCAATTTATTGGTCCTTATGAGATTATTGACATAATTAACCCTGTGTCTTTTAAGTTACTGTTACCTGACTCCTTTCACATTCATAATGTTTTTCACAAAGCTCTACTTAAAAAGTATGTGTCGCCCGTGTCTCCTGCGCAGAAATCTCCGCCGCCAGTGGAGGTTGCCGGTCCACTAGAATACTAGGTTTCTAGAATCCTTGATGTGAGGAAAGTTTGTAATTCTTTGCAATATCTAGTTCACTGGAAGGGTTTTGGTCCCGAAGAGAGGTCTTGGGTGCCAGAGAGTAAAATGCATGCTACGAGGTTGGTGAGGAGATTCCATTTGGCTCACTCGGAAAAACCGACGCCAGTGATTATGAGTCCGGGGCCCCCATGGAAGGGGGGTACTGTAACGGGGAGCCGGCGACGCGCTCGCTCCCTGCAGCTCCGCCAGCATCCTATCCCTGAGGAGGAGCGAGGACGTGGCTGACTCCCTCGTCTCCATAGTAACAAGGGGGCAGGGAGGACCCGGCCGTGCACGCCTCCTCAGCGTGGCTGGCGTCCTTCATTCCCTAGACAATGAGCAGTGAGGAATTGAGCGTCGATGGCAATGAGTCGGCGCTCAGGTGTTTAGATCTCATGGACATGGGTCACGTGACGCTAGCTACGTCACGTGACCCATCAATTAGACCTATTTAAACAGATAACCTGCTGGCCACAGGTTGCCTGTTATTGGTTTTATTACCTCACTGGCGTTCTCTGCATGTGTGACTTCATTTGTTTGACTTTGGCTTGTATTTGACCTTGACCTGGTGTTACCCCTTGTTCTGACGCAATCTTTTGGCTCCTGACCTGGGCTTGTATTGACTTAGATTTTGTATTCACCTTTTGTGCCTGTGTTACCTCCTGGCTCTTGACCTCGGCTTCCAGTTGTTTCTGTTGTGGTACTTTTCCAGTCTGGGAAACTTGCGCTTCTGTTTGTTCTGTCTTTGTTTTCTTCCCTCATTAATTCCTTCCTTTAAGCCCCTGCACGTACGTAAGCTAGGGACTGCCGCCCAGTTGCACCCCATCGGTTAGGATGGACCGTGCAAGTAGGTAGAGATAGAGGAGTGGGTGGAGTTTAGGGCTGCACTTATTCCTTCATTTCCGTGACACACACACTGAACCCCTTAATAAAAAAAATGCCACCACTGTGCCCTGATTATACAAAAAACTGCACTCACTGACTTACCCTGACTTACAGATGTGCCCACTGTACCCTTGTTTAAAAAAGTGAACCCTACTGTGCCTGCTTATTAGGAGATTGCCTCCACTGTGTCCTGTGATTATAAAAGCAAATGCCCTCACTGTGACCCCTGAATAAATGTACAGAATAGATGTATCCAGATTTGATACCAGGTGCGCCAGGATGGTCACTTTAAAGAGTCTCTGAGTTTTCAGAAACTTTTGATATATCATAGAGACATATCCTAAGCTTTGATCAGTGGGTGTCTGAGCACCGAGACTCTCAGCGATCTCTAGAATGAGGAGAGAGATGCGCTCACTTAGCGTGCCCTCTTTCTCCTCGCTGCAGGAGATGAAGCTAGAAGGACTCAATAAAAGGTCTAGGGCCAATCTTGATTGCTTCTCCTACAGTATGGACAGAGAACACAATATGCAAGCATTTCTCTCTCCTCGTTTCAGGGATTGGTCTCAGCCCTCGGACCCCCATCGATCAAAACGTCTCTATGACATATCAAAAGTTTTACAAAAACTCAGTGAACCTTTAATATGATTTGTTGTATTACTGTAATGTGTTTTTGTTGCATTAATGTGTTAGGTCAGATAAAATAACAGTGGCTACATCTGTGTGCTCAACATTTTACCCTATAATAAAAAAGCCCCTGCCATCCAATTATACAATATTTATCTCCCAATTTTCCTATGCTGTTACCCTGCCTTTTGTGGCCGGGTTGCTGCAGAATGATACAGTTAGTGCAATGATGCAATTGAGCCACCTGCGTCATTGAGAAGGTGCCAAGTGGTGAGGCAAAGAGCTTAGTGAGGCTCCCTTGCACCTAGTAGCACAGGCACTACTATAGTCAATTGTTTCCACACTCTTAATAAATGGTCACATGATACTAGGGGATCTGGTTTCCAACATGACCAGTGATTGGGGGCAGCAATATCAAACCAGATGTTGACATCGAGGAAGCCCAGCGGAGCATCGCAGAACTAGAGGAGAAGGAGTGGGGAGCCAGTGGCAGGAAACCAAGTGGAGGCATTTGCCAACCCCCCCCCCCCCCCCCCCCTGCAATTCTTGAACAACCTATTTTAAGGAATTGTCAAAAATTATGATATTGATGGACTATCCTCAGGATCAATATTGTTTCGGAGAGAGTCCAACACAATGCACCTCCACTGATGAGCTGTTAGCTTATAGCTCTGTTGCCAGAACTAGCACTTTGAATGGAGACAGAAGCACAGCTCTATTCAAAGTGTAGTGGCTGTGCCAAGAAATCTGAAATTGTAATCCACCCTTGCCAAATGTGTTTCATCCTGGCATTTTAAATTGATGACTAGTAACATATCTAATGGAAGCACACAGCTAAAGTTAGCAAAAGTTTAAGTTGAGGACAGCTCCTGATGATGATGACTCTAGGACAGATAGTTCTGCTGCAAGCCCTGGAGGAGTTGAGTGATAGGAGTGGCAGTGACAATCCTCACACCAATGGAACCTAGGACTGAGCAGTGACAGGAGGGTGCACCCTTTCTTCCCTTGGGGCACACCCCGCCTGATGTCAGTTAGAGTGCCTTTGGTGTTATGCATATGGTACGAGTGAAAGGCAGGAGATGTAGGTGCAGTGATGGGCGAATGGTGTTGAAGTCAGTAGCCAGGCTAGTTGTTGAAGATACATCTCTCTTTACTAAGGTGCAGAATGGCAGTTGTAGTACAAACCGGATTCCAAAAAAGTTGGGACACTAAACAAATTGTGAATAAAAACTGAATGCAATGATGTGGAGGTGGCAAATGTCAATATTTTATTTGTAATAGAACGTAGATGACAGATCAAACGTTTATTCCGAGTAAATGTATCATTTTAAAGGAAAAATACGTTGATTCCAATTTTCACGGTGTCAACAAATCCCCAAAAAGTTGGGACAACTAGCAATAAGAGGCTGGAAAAAGTAAATTTGAGCATAACGAAGAGCTGGAAGACCAAATAACACTAATTAGGTCAATTGGCAACATGATTGGGTATAAAAAGAGCTTTTCAGAGTGGCAGTGTCTCTCAGAAGCCAAGATGGGTAGAGGATCACCAATTCCCACAATGTTGCGCAGAAAGATAGTGGAGCAATATCAGAAAGGTGTTACCCAGCGAAAAATTGCAAAGACTTTGCATCTATCATCATCAACTGTGCATAACATCATCCGAAGATTCAGAGAATCTGGAACAATCTCTGTGCGTAAGGGTCAAGGCCGTAAAACCATACTGGATGCCCGTGATCTCCGGGCCCTTAAACGACACTGCACCACAAACACGAATGCTACTGTCAAGGAAATCACAGAATGGGCTCAGAAATACTTCCAGAAACCATTGTCAGTGAACACAATCCACCGTGCCATCCGTCGTTGCCAGCTGAAACTCTACAGTGGAAAGAAGAAGCCATTTCTAAGCAAGATCCACAAGCTCAGGCGTTTTCACTGGGCCAGGGATCATTTAAAATGGAGTGTGGCAAAATGGAAGACTGTTCTGTGGTCAGACGAGTCACGATTCAAAGTTCTTTTTGGAAATCTGGGACGCCATGTCATCCAGACCAAAGAGGACAAGGACAACCCAAGTTGTTATCAACGCTCAGTTCAGAAGCCTGCATCTCTGATGGTATGGGGTTGCATGAGTGCGTGTGGCATGGGCAGCTTGCATGTCTGGAAAGGCACTATCAATGCAGAAAAATATATTCAGGTTTTAGAACAACATATGCTCCCATCCAGACGTCATCTCTTTCAGGGAAGACCCTGCATTTTTCAACAAGATAATGCCAGACCACATTTTGCATCAATCACAACATCATGGCTGCGTAGGAGAAGGATCCGGGTACTGAAATGGCCAGTCTGCAGTCCAGATCTTTCACCTATAGAGAACATTTGGCGCATCATAAAGAGGAAGGTGCAACAAAGAAGGCCCAAGACGATTGAACAGTTAGAGGCCTGTATTAGACAAGAATGGGAGAGCATTCCTATTTCTAAACTTGATAAACTGGTCTCCTCGGTCCCTAGACGTCTGTTGAGTGTTGTAAGAATTAGGGGAGATGCCACACAGTGGTGAAAATGGCCTTGTCCCAACTTTTTGGGGATTTGTTGACACCATGAAATTCTGATTCAACATATTTTTCCCTTAAAATGGTACATTTTCTCAGTTTAAACTTTTATTCCGTGATTTATGTTCTATTCTGAATAAAATATTAGAAGTTGGCACCTCCATATCATTGCATTCAGTTTTTATTCACGATTTGTATAGTGTCCCAACTTTTTTGGAATCCGGTTTGTACATCTAACAGTATCAAAACACAGTTCTAAACAATTCTCTGTGCAAATCTTCTCAGATAACGATGTATCGGCATAGGCTATGGTGGGGATTGTAGTACTCCTTCCCTCTATCTCTCCAAAGTGATTCTGCAGAATCTAAGGCTGGAAATATTATTCTTGCAATGGTGGCTATAGTTTCCAGGTGAGGGGTACAAGACATAGATATGGTGGACCAGACATTGTGTCCCTCTCAGTGCAGTAAAGTTTCCATCAGTCTTAAACAGCTAATACCTTACAGACTGACTCCAATCCTCTGTCATACAGATTCTGGATCTTCTAGTCCCTTCCCTTCTCTTTTGCTGGAGTATTGTGAGGTAGAGATGGATTTATCTCTATAAATTTCTCAGAGTTAGG
Organism: Bufo bufo; assembly: GCF_905171765.1. Taxonomy (NCBI): domain Eukaryota; kingdom Metazoa; phylum Chordata; class Amphibia; order Anura; family Bufonidae; genus Bufo; species Bufo bufo. Next base: position 123,012,185 of record NC_053392.1, read on the forward strand.
GTCCATTCACACGTCTGCATAATGGGTCTGCATCCATTCCACAATTCTTGGGAACGGGTGTGGACCCATTCATTTTCAATGGGGGTGCAAAAGGTGCAGACAGCACAACGTGTGCTGTCCACACTTCCGTACCGTGGCCCTGCAAACAAATAGAATATGTCCTATTCTTGTCCACAGCCACGGACAAGAATAGGCATTTCTATCATAGTGCTGGTCATATGCGGTCCGCAAAATGCGGAACGCACATGGCCGGTGCCCGTGTTTTGCGGATCCGCAATTTGCCGACCGCAAAACAGTTGCGGATGTGTGAATGGACCCTTAGTGGTTTTCTGGAGTTCAGACCTAGTACTCTGATGAGCGAGCACACGTAACTCCCTCTTATTTCCTCAGCTAACTTTAGAGTGAGCTAAGCAGGGATCTAAGTCCAAAATCTAACTTCCTACAGGGGCAAGTCAGAATTATTAGCCCTGGCGGACCCATACATAAATACACTGGTATATTACAATACATTAGAACATTAAATACCACTAAATAACATTTCACACCAAAAACAGTTTGTAAGTATCCTATTCTGGGGTATTGCATGTCTTACACTTTTTTTTGCCCCTTTCTTCCTATCCAGAACAGACACAATATCAGATACGGAACCCAAATGTTTACTCACATATGTATGAAACATGCAAAGAAGACTTGTCCTACAGTAGCTCATCAAAATCTGAGCTTTGCTGTGATAATTTCGTAATGCATGAAAACTTTACAACATTTAGCATTTTTGCTAAACTCTTCATTTTCATCTGGACCAGATGGCAGACCTCCTTGGTCTGCATGTGTTTATGAAACCTGCAGGTACTACAAAACTGTCTATAATATGCTCATTCAGCAGAGAAAATCAGACAGTGTGGGATAATGGCTGGAGTTCTATAAAACATGATGGGTAGAGACTCATGCGTGATTATTCATCCAGACTTTTACTGCAATCACTTCCAGCTGTTCCCAGTCAGAACCCAAGTTTAGAAAATCTGCAAAACTTATATTTGTTTTATTGAATTAAATCTGGAAAACTAATATTATTTGTTTTATTTTGTACCTTTTTATCCAAATTTACATGATTTCTTTTTAAGTTTTGAAAATGAGTACTACTTCAAAACAGTTTGAAAGATTAAGTTATATTTACAGTAGGCCAATTACTTTTGGGGAAAAGTATTTTTGCAAAGGAGTAGAAAAATATTTCAGAAATGCAGCTCTAGACTAGATGTCTCAGGTACCATGATGTACAGAAAAAAAATTATCGAGTGTATAGTTTTGTGAAATGAATCCTGATATTCTTGACTGGAAGTCTATATTGGTGATATTAACCATACTTGAAAATTACATATGAAATTACGTACTTTCACCTGTAATTACGATTTAAAGGGAACCTGTCACCGGGATTTTGTGTATAGAGCTGAGGACATGGGTTGCTAGATGGCCGCTAGCACATCCGCAATACCCAGTCCCCATAGCTCTGTGTGCTTTTATTGTGTAAAAAAAACGATTTGATACATATGCAAATTAACCTGAGATGAGTCCTGTCCCTGACTAATCTCAGGGACAGGACTCATCTCAGGTTCATTTGCATATGTATCAAATCGTTTTTTTTTTACACAATAAAAGCACACAGAGCTATGGGGACTGGGTATTGCAGATGTGCTAGCAGCCATCTAGCAACCCATGTCCTCAGCTCTATACATAAAATCCCAGTGACAGGTTCCCTTTAAAGTATAAGGTTCAAAATGATGCACATCTCAGCTGCTGCAGAATATCTCTCATATTTTTCACAAAGAAGGTCTACAGCAGCTAAAATGTGTATTCTGGGACATAAGACGGTATGGTACATGCTATAGCTGAAACACTCTCTACACAGCTCATAAACTGGTCATAAATCATACTCCAACACAGTTCATACATCCCAGATACACAACTCATTGCCGCTGCTTATCAATGGGCAATAAGTCTCCACATATACCATAAACCCCAGCTGGGGCAAAATGTAACTTTGAATAATATTCAATAAAATACATAAATTGCACCAGCCACCATGTTAAACATAACTCACACAATCACTACATGGGTCCCTGAATGGTATTGTGTTAAGTCCTAAGGTCCATCGATAAATACATATAAGATGTCATATGAGAATTGGAACGTTCTTACCAATTCAGCAGTACTCCAGACGAAACCAATCAGACAACCATTCATTCTTGATAATAATAAAATTAATAATAAAATTTATTTATATAGCGCCACCATATTCGGCAGCGCTTTACAAATTCTTAGGGTTCATGTACGAAACAAAACTAACTGGCTAATATGCAACTGAAACACTAGGAGTCAGGGCCCAGCTCGCAAGAGCTTACAATCTATGAGGAATTGGGGGTGACACATAAGGTAGTTGATTGTGATAAGTAGGATTTGAGCCATTATTGAACTGACAGGAGTGGTGCCGGATGATCTGCTGTGGGTTTGAGACTGCTAGAGGATCGAGTTCAGGCCAGAGAAGTTGGTGGGGGGAGGTTTAGTCGGGGAATAGTCAGTATAGGTAGCTTGATAAGCCTGCCTGAAAAGATGTGTTTTTAACGACTATATAAACTGACTATGGTCTCTGCTGCACTGGTCTCTGCTGCACTGTACTGTATTTTTTGCCCTATAAGATGCACCTAGGTTTTAGAGGAGAACAATAAGAAAAAAATATTTTTTATTACACCTCAGGTCAGACCAGCAATCAGACCCCCAATGTTAATCAGACCTCAGATCAGACCCCCAATGGCTCATATCAACCCCCAAACCTTTAGCCATCTATCAGCCCCACGTTTCAGCCATAAGCCCCCCATGTCAGCCATAAGCCCCCAATGTCAGCCATAAGCCCCCATGTCAGCCATAAGTCAGCCCCCCATGTCAGCCATAAGTCAACCCCCCATGTCAGCCATAAGTCAACCCCCCATGTCAGCCATAAGTCAGCCCCCCATGTCAGCCATAAGTCAGCCCCATGTCAGCCATAAGTCAGCCCCTCATGTCAGCCATAAGTCAGCCCGTGATGTAAGCCATAAGTCAGCCCCTCATGTCAGCCATAAGTCAGCCCCTCATGTCAGCCATAAGTCAGCCCCTCATGTCAGCCATAAGTCAGCCCCTCATGTCAGCCATAAGTCAGCCCCTCATGTCAGCCATAAGTAAGCCCCCCATGTCAGCCATAAGTTAGCCCCTCATGTCAGCCATAAGTCAGCCCCCCATGTCAGTCATAAGTCAGCCCGTCATTTCAGCCATAAATCAGCCCCTCATGCCAGCCATAAGTCAGCCCCTCATGTCAGCCATAAGTCAGCCCGTCATGTCAGCCATAAGTCAGCCCCTCATGTCAGCCATATAGTCAGCCCCCCATGTCAGCCATATGTCAGCCCCTTATGTCAGCCATATGTCAGACCCTCATGTCAGCCATATGTCCCCCAGGTCAGCCATCAGCCCCCAGTGCAAATAAAATAAAATAAACACTTACCTCTCCTGCTCCTGGTCATCATCGCGATCCTCTTCATTCTGCTGTCGGCTGGTTGTGTATAGCGGCGCACAGTGTGAGGTCACAGAGCGACCTCACAATGTGCGCAGCCCTGCACGGCCGATAGCCGAGCCGTGGACCAGGAAGCGGTGAGTACAGATCCTTCACCGCTTCCTGGTCCTTCTGTACTAATGAAGCGCTTCCATAATGGAAGCGCTTCATTAGTACAGCGTTAAAGACTGCCCTGATTGCCGCGTCCCGGCAAACCATCTTCCAGGGCCCGGTCCTGGGCCGCGGCCCGGCGGTTGGGGACCGCTGCATTAGGCGGTCACAGGATAAATATGTAACTGTTGACCAGTACAGGCCCCAAAAATTAGGCATTCACCTGACATAAAAGGCCTTTTATGCTGCTGTATATACAGTCAGGTCCATAAATATTGGGACATCGACACAATTCTAAAATTTTTGGCTGTATACACCACCACAATGGATTTGAAATAAAACGAACAAGATGTGCAATAACTGCAGACTGTCAGCTTTAATTTGAGGGTATTTACATCCAAATTACAGTTTGCATATGTGCCTCCCACTTGTTAAGGAACCAAAAGTAATGGGACTGAATAATAATCATAAATCAAACTTTCACTTTTTAATACTTGGTTACAAATCCTTTGCAGTCAATTACAGCCTGAAGTCTGGAACGCATAGACATCACCAGACTCTGGGTTTCATCCCTGGAGATGCTCTGCCAGGATTCTACTGCAACTGTTTCTTGGGGCATTTTCCCTTCACTTTTGTCTTCAGCAAGTAAAATGCATGCTCAATCGGATTCAGGTTAGGTGATTGACTTGGCCATTGCATAACATTCCACTTCTTTCCCTTAAAAAACTCTATGGTTGCTTTTGCAGTATGCTTTGGGTCATTGTCCATCTGCACTGTGAAGCGTCGTCCAATGAGGTCTGAAGCATTTGGCTGAATATGAGCAGATAATATTGCCCGAAACACTTCAGAATTCATCCTGCTGCTTTTGTCAGCAGTCACATCATCAATAAATACAAGAGAACCAGTTCCATTGGCAGCCATACATGCCCACGCCATGACACTACCACCACCATCCTTCACTGATGAGGTGGTATACTTAGGATCATGAGCAGTTCCTTTCCTTCTCCATACTCTTTTCTTCCTACACCGTGCACATCTTGTTTGTTTTATTTCAAGTCCATTGTGGTGGTGTATAGAGCCAAAAATGTTAGAATTGTGTCAATGTCCCAATATTTATGGATCTGACTGTACATAAGGCAAGGACCATTATTTGATCTGAGTAGTGGCGGATAAGTGTGGGCTGGCATGAGGAAATTCAATTACACGTGGTCATCACAGGTGTTGAATTCCTCCGATATCCATGCCTCATTAATTTTTTTAAATGTGAGGTAGTCCACACTGTCGTGAGCTAGGCGAGTGCGCTTATCGATCATGATTCCCCATGCTGCGCTGAACGTCCTTTCGGACAGGACACTCAAGGAGGGGCAAGCCAAGAGTTCCATGGCAAATTGTGCCAGCTCTGGCCACAGGTCAAGCCTGCACACCAAGTAGTCAAGGGGTTCCTCGCTTCTCAGAGCGTCCACATTGGCTGTTAACCCGATGTAGTCGGACACCTGTCGGTCTAGGCGTTCCCTGAGGGGGCAGCTGTTGATGGGTTGGTTGCAAGAATGATCTGATAACCGAAGTGACCAACACATCTTCAAACAGCCCTCTTTTTGCAGGCGCAGTAGGATTAGTACCCGCACATGTTTCGCTGTGGGTGGAAATTACTCTGCCAGTGCCCACAACAGCAGAGTGCAGCATCTCTCGCAGCAAAGCCTGGAAATGCTGCATTCTGACAGCCCTCTGTGATTCTGGTAACATGTCTGCCTGTCACGAGGGTATCAAGAGCCACGTCTGACTCCGTTATACCCGGGGTCAGGAAGTCGCAGCGGGTGGCTGCGCGCTCTATATCTAAAGATCACGTTGTTTTTTAGTGATTGTTTTCTGTGTTTGCCTTGCTATCCTTTTTGTCTCTCTCAGGGATCCGTAGCTTCTCCTCCTCAGCTGTTTCTTGTCTGCCACTCCCTACCTCCTTATATTCTCCCCTCACACTTCTCTAGTTGCCAGTTATAGAGCTTCCTGCCTGGACATCTATACTGACCCACTGGAGTGGTGAATCCTGCTTGTCGTTCCTGAGTGCTACCCTCCGGATCCCTGTTGGGCTTATTGTTGTCTCCTGTTGTCGCCCACCTGGGAATATATGTTGAGTCTGTCTTGTCTGTCCTCCCCTTGGTGTTTTCCCTTAGAGTTAGTGGTGCGGACTAGTGTTCCCATCGCCCTGTTCACTACCTAGGGCTCAGCTCAGGGAAAGCCAGGGCTTTAGGCACGTGATCGGCGTACGGGTGAGGAACCCGTCTAGGGACGTCAGGGCAGCCAGGTGCCAGCCGCCAGGTGAGTCAGGGGTCACCATCTTCCCTCTCACTTGGGCAGGGCCTTCCTCGTTCCCTCCCTCTGTGTCACGTATGTGATAGCCACGCCGACCGTGATATTATAACTGGCCCTTACTTTTTGAGAAAAAATAAAATAAAAAATTATATAATTTTTTATTTGTTGTTTTTTTTTCTCTCTCTACTTAGAATCCAATATGGATCCTATTGATGCCTTGGCAGAACAGCTTCAAAGCCTGTCTTTGGAGGTGGCAGCATTGAAGGCGTCTGTTCTCCAACAACAGCAGCAAATGCAGCAGACCGCACCCCCAGCGGTTGCTATGGGTAACCAGGTTGTCACTGAACCCAAGGTTGCTCTTCCCGACAGATTTTCTGGGGGAAGGGACAAATTTGCGACGTTCCGTGAGGCCTGCAAATTATATTTTAAGTTGCGCCCTTACTCCTCAGGTCATGAAGAACAGCGGGTAGGGATTGTCATTTCCCTGCTTCAGGGGGATCCGCAATCCTGGGTGTTCTCGTTACCCCCTGGTTCTCAGGCTCTTCGGTCAGTGGAGGGATTTTTTGGGGCTTTGGGTCTCTTATATGATGACCCTGACCGAGTCGCCCTGGCTGAGTCGAAGTTACGGAGACTCCTACAGGGAGATCGGTCAGCAGAGGAATATTGCTCAGAGTTCCGTAGGTGGGCTACGGATACTCAGTGGAACGACCCGGCTCTCAGGAGTCAGTTCTGCTCTGGGTTATCTGAAAGGGTTAAGGATGCACTGGCGCTGTATGAGACCCCCCTTTCCCTTGATGCTGTTATGTCCCTCTCTATCAGAATAGATAGACGTCTTAGGGAGAGATCGAAAATTCCGGAGCAATTGGTTACCTCTCCCAAACAACAGTCAGCCTGTACTGACTTAGATGAGCCTATGCAGCTAGGCGGAACTTCTCATCAGGTCCGTCCTCCCGAGGTTCGCCGTAGGGGGGGGGGGCTTGTTTTTTCTGTGGGGGGAGGGGTCATTTCATTAATGTCTGTCCCTCCTTTCTCAAAAACAAAAGACCGTCGGAAAACTACTAACCCCGGGCTGTGCGGAGGATGTCAGCCGGGGGGTATACGTTTCCTCCATACGAACATCTCAATTTGTGTTACCAGCGGTCATTGTTTTTGGTGTTAAGACGGAGTCTATTTCTGTTTTTCTAGACAGTGGAGCAGCGGTAAACTTGATTGATGCCCATTTTGCCCGCACTATGGGTTTGTCTCTCTGTACGCTGCAGAGACCTATTCCCGTATTCGCTATAGATTCTGCTCCTCTGTCTCAGAGAAACCTCACCCACATTGTTCGTAATTTACACCTTCGGGTAGGGGACCACCATAATGAGTGTCTTTCATGTTACGTTCTGGAGGGCCTTCCCTCTCCGGTGGTATTGGGTCTTCCCTGGTTGATAGCGCACAATCCAGTGGTGGATTGGCAGGCCAGGGAGATATTGGAGTGGAGTGAGCATTGCAGAGAGAATTGCTTAAATAACAATTGCTTAATCGCCTCCATAGCTTCCCTACCTACATTTATTTTGGACTTTGAGGACGTTTTTTCTGAAAAGGGTTGTCAGAAACTACCACCTCATCGTCCTTATGATTGCCCGGTTAACCTGATTCCCGGGGCAAAATTACCCAAGTCCAGGTTGTATAATCTTTCGGGTCCCGAGAGACAAGCCATGAAAGATTATTTCTCCGAGAGTCTGGCTAAGGGACACATCAGACCCTCTTCTTCACCCGTGGCTGCAGGGTTTTTCTTTGTTAAAAAGAAAGATGGGGGCCTGCGTCCTTGCTTAGATTTCCGTGAGTTAAACCAGATAACCATCCGTGACCCATACCCTCTTCCTCTCATTCCTGACCTTTTTAATCAGATTGCGGGTGCTAAGTGGTTCTCCAAACTTGATCTTAGGGGGGCCTACAATCTGATTCGTATCAGGGAAGGGGATGAGTGGAAGACAGCTTTTAACACCCCTGAGGGGCATTATGAAAATCTAGTTATGCCTTTCGGTCTGACCAATGCCCCTGCTGTCTTCCAACATTTCGTTAATGATATTTTTAGTCATCTCATCGGCAGGTTTGTAGTCATATACCTAGATGATATCTTAATTTATTCGGCTGATCTGAAAACACATGAGGTGCATGTCAGGCAAGTACTGCAGGTCCTACGGACGAATAAATTATATGCTAAAATTGAAAAATGTGTCTTCGCTGTTCAGGAATTACAGTTCCTGGGATATCTATTATCTGCTTCAGGTTTCCGCATGGATCCTGGAAAGGTCCTGGCAATTTTAGATTGGGATCTTCCTGAGAACCTTAAAGCCCTACAACGGTTTTTGGGTTTCGCTAATTTCTATAGAAAGTTCATTAAAAATTATTCAGTGATCGTTAAACCCCTTACCGACATGACTAGGAAGGGGACGGATTTTTCCAAATGGTCTGTCGCCGCTAAAGATGCATTTTCCTCTCTAAAGGAGAGGTTTACCTCGGCACCTGTTCTAATTCAACCTGATGTCTCCCAGCCTTTTATTGTCGAGGTAGATGCGTCAGGGGTGGGAGTGGGAGCTGTATTGTCTCAGGGTCCGTCTCCTGGCAAATGGCGTCCTTGCGCTTTCTTTTCCAAAAAATTATCTTCTGCGGAGAAGAATTATGATATTGGAAATAGGGAACTGTTGGCGATTAAACTGGCGCTTGAAGAGTGGCGTCACTTCTTAGAGGGAGCAATCCACCCCGTCACGGTGATTACGGATCACAAGAACCTTCTGTACCTAGAATCGGCTAAGCGTCTCACCCCTAGACAAGCTAGGTGGTCGCTATTCTTTACCAGATTTAACTTTGTAATCACCTATCGTCCTGGGGCAAAAAATACCAAGGCAGACGCATTATCTCGTAGTTTCCCTGGAGGGGGTAATGTTTGTGATCCGGTACCTATTTTACAAAGAGGAGTGGTTGTCTCTGCTGTACACTCTGTTCTAGAGGGAAAGGTGTTAGAGGCTCAGGGGGACGCCCCGGCCTCTTGCCCCTCAGAGAAATTGTTTGTACCGTTAAACCTGCGTCTTGAATTATTAAAAGAACATCATAATTCGGCACTTGCTGGACACCCGGGTAGTAAAGCAACCTTGGAGCTTTTATCTCGTCGTTTTTGGTGGCCAAGGTTGCGTCAGGATGTAATGGATTTCGTGTCTACTTGTTCTACTTGTGCACGCGCGAAAGTCTCTCATACACGTCCAGCAGGGTCTTTATTGCCACTTTTCATCCCCAATAGGCCATGGACACATCTGTCAATGGATTTCATCACTGACTTACCGTTGTCGGCGGGTAAAACAGTTATCTTGGTAGTAGTAGACAGGTTTAGCAAAATGGTACACTTTATTGCGCTACCCGCACTTCCTAATGCTAAAACTCTCGCTCAGGTGTTTATCAGTGAAATCGTGAAGCTTCGCGGGGTCCCTTCCGATGTGGTTTCGGATCGGGGAACCCAGTTTATTTCTAAGTTTTGGAAAGCTTTTTGTTCCCGTTTGGGGGTTCACTTGTCCTTTTCCTCAGCTTTCCATCCTCAGTCGAATGGACAGACTGAGCGTACCAACCAAAACCTAGAAACATATTTAAGGTGTTTTGTGTCTGAAAACCAAGAGTTGTGGTCATCATATTTACCGTTAGCTGAGTTTGCCATAAATAATCATTATCAGGAGTCCACTGGCAAGTCACCATTCCTTGGTGCATACGGTTTTCATCCCCAATTTTGTACTTTCAAAGAGGGGGGGTCTTCTGGGGTTCCCGAAGAGGAAAGGTTTTCTTCATCTCTTTCATCGGTATGGCAGAAGGTGCAAGTTAACTTGAAAAAGATGAGTGGTAAATATAAATGCATGGCCGATAAGAAACGGTCGCCAGGTCCGGACCTAGGAGTGAATGACTATGTGTGGTTGTCTACTAGAAATATTAAGTTGAAGGTTCCTTCTTGGAAACTGGGTCCTAGGTTCATTGGTCCCTATAAAATAGTAGCCGTCATTAACCCTGTGGCTTTTCGCCTGGAGCTACCTCAGACTTTTAAGATCCATAACGTCTTCCATAAATCGTTACTCAAGAAGTATGTTCCACCTCTAGAACCATCGCCGCTGCCACCTCCTCCTGTCATTGTGGCTGGTAATCTGGAGTTTCAAATAGCCAGAATTGTTGATTCTCGTCGGGTCCGCCGCTCTCTTCATTATCTGGTGCATTGGAGGGGTTACGGTCCCGAGGAAAGAATGTGGGTTCCAGCGTCAGAGGTAAACGCCAACAGGTTAATTCAGACTTTCCATGCCTCTCATCCGGAGAGACCTGGTCCTGAGTGTCCGGAGGCCCCTCGTGAAAGGGGGGGTACTGTCACGAGGGTATCAAGAGCCACGTCTGACTCCGTTATACCCGGGGTCAGGAAGTGGCAGCGGGTGGCTGCGCGCTCTATATCTAAAGATCACGTTGTTTTTTAGTGATTGTTTTCTGTGTTTGCCTTGCTATCCTTTTTGTCTCTCTCAGGGATCCGTAGCTTCTCCTCCTCAGCTGTTTCTTGTCTGCCACTCCCTACCTCCTTATATTCTCCCCTCACACTTCTCTAGTTGCCAGTTATAGAGCTTCCTGCCTGGACATCTATACTGACCCACTGGAGTGGTGAATCCTGCTTGTCGTTCCTGAGTGCTACCCTCCGGATCCCTGTTGGGCTTATTGTTGTCTCCTGTTGTCGCCCACCTGGGAATATATGTTGAGTCTGTGTTGTCTGTCCTCCCCTTGGTGTTTTCCCTTAGAGTTAGTGGTGCGGACTAGTGTTCCCATCGCCCTGTTCACTACCTAGGGCTCAGCTCAGGGAAAGCCAGGGCTTTAGGCACGTGATCGGCGTACGGGTGAGGAACCCGTCTAGGGACGTCAGGGCAGCCAGGTGCCAGCCGCCAGGTGAGTCAGGGGTCACCATCTTCCCTCTCACTTGGGCAGGGCCTTCCTCGTTCCCTCCCTCTGTGTCACGTATGTGATAGCCACGCCGACCGTGATACTGCCATTTTGTGTTTGTACGTTGCCACCCAGTACTGGTCCTTGCCCTTTATGCTTTTCATACGGGGGGTCCCTCTGCAGACACTGGAGCATGAAGGCCCCCATTTGCACTAAATTAGAAGTGGTGGAGCGCCCTGGCTCCTGCTCCTCGCCCAGGAGAATGTCGTCCTCGGTCTCCTCCCCCCAGCCACGGACAACAACATGGATCCTCGAAAAGTTTGAAGTCCCCCACAAAGCCTGCTCTTCTTGCTCCTCCTCCTCCCCCCAGGCACCATCCTCCCCTGACTCCTCTTCAGACTCCTGCTGACTTGTCTCAGATGGAGTAGCCCCACCTGGGAATTCATTCAGCATTGCGACTTCCTCATCTTCCAGTTCCTACTCCTCGACGGCTTGATCAATGACACAATGCAATGCACGCTCCAGAAAGAAGGCGTAAGGTACAATGTCACTAGTGATGAGCGGCAGGCGTCATATTCGAATTCGTGATATTTCTCGAATATTTTGTAGAATATTCGTCGAAAATTCTCAAATTCGAAAATTCGCAATTTTTTTTTACTCAAAAAATCGGAAAGGTAATGATTGTGTAATATGCGAATTTTCGGAATTCGAATTTTCGGATTCAAATTTTTTATTGCGAATTTTTCAACTTACAACTATTAAACAAAAAAGATTATAGCACTATATTAGCTAAATTGCTCTATTCGATTTTTTTTTAATATTCTCTGTATTGCCATAACTTAGTTTTTTCGAATATTCGTAATATTCTAAAACAAGAATATATGGCAATATAGCGAATATTCAAAAAAAACGAATATAGAGCAAAATTCGCAAACACTACTACTCCTAAAGTCAAGTATATTGCAGCATTCTTATTGGCCCACAAGCTAGAAGCAGTGAGGGATCATGTGTACTGATAAAAAAAAAGAAATCGAAAAAAAATTTGAATATTCTAAATTACGAATATATATAACTATATTTGAAATATTCGCCAATTTTCGAAATACCTATATTCGCGGTAAAAATTCGAAATTCGAATATTCGTGATCAACACTAAATGTCACTAATGGTGCCCTGCCTGCAACTGATCAGTTTGGTGATCTCATCAAATGGCTGCAGAAGTCTGCATGCGTCGCGCATGAGCAGCCACTGGCCCAGTGGAAAAAAAAAAAAAGCTCCCCAGAACCTGTCCTGACGCAGAGTTTGTACAGGTAGTAGTTAACGGCACGTTTCTGCTGGAGCAGCCTATCAAGCATATGCAAGGTGGAGTTCCAGAGCGTCGGGCAGTCACAAATCAGACGTCTGACGGGCAAGTGGGGTCGCCGCTGAACGTCAGCAAGGCAAGCCATGGCCTTGTAAGACCTTCGAAAATGGGCAGAGATTTTCCTGGCCTGCCGCGAGACGTCATGGACCCCGGGGAATTTGGCAACGAATCGCTGCACGACTAAATTCAGGACGTGTGCCATGCACAGCACGTGTGTCATTTTGCCCTTTTTTCAGCGCGCTCAGCAGATTGGCACCGTTGTCGCACACCACTTTACTAACTGTCAAATTGAGCGGGGTTAGCCACTGATCAGCCTGTGACCGCAGAGCTGAAAGCAGTGCAGGACCGGTGTTGCTCTTGGCTTCCATGCACAACAGCCGCAGCACAGCATGGCAACGTCTCACCTGGGACATCGAATAAGTTCTGGGGAGCTTGGGGGGTGCAGCGGAAGAGGCGGTAGCAGTGGAAAAGGAGGAATCAGCCGAGAAGGAGACGGAGGATGGAGTAGGAGGAGGAAAAGAAGAGTCAGACCTGCATGCAATCCATGGCGGTAACACCAAATCCACACGGGAGCCACGGGTTACATGCTTGACGACCATCAGAAGGTTCACCCAGTGGGCAGTAAAAGTTATGTACCTTCCCTGCCCGTGTTTGCTAGACCATGTGTCTGTGGTCATATCTTGGCACCGACACTGTGTGCCAGAGATATATTAACTTGCTGCTGAACGTGGCCATATACACTGCGTGCAGAATTATTAGGCAAATGAGTATTTTGACCACATCATCCTCTTTATGCATGTTGTCTTACTCCAAGCTGTATAGGCTCGAAAGCCTACTACCAATTAAGCATATTTGGTGATGTGCATCTCTGTAATGAGAAGGGGTGTGGTCTAATGACATCAACACCCTATATTAGGTGTGCATAATTATTAGGCAACTTCCTTTCCTTTGGCAAAATGGGTCAAAAGAAGGACTTGACAGGCTCAGAAAAGTCAAAAATAGTGAGATATCTTGCAGAGGGATGCAGCACTCTTAAAATTGCAAAGCTTCTGAAGCGTGATCATCGAACAATCAAGCGTTTCATTCAAAATAGTCAACAGGGTCGCAAGAAGCGTGTGGAAAAACCAAGGCGCAAAATAACTGCCCATGAACTGAGAAAAGTCAAGCGTGCAGCTGCCAAGATGCCACTTGCCACCAGTTTGGCCATATTTCAGAGCTGCAACATCACTGGAGTGCCCAAAAGCACAAGGTGTGCAATACTCAGAGACATGGCCAAGGTAAGAAAGGCTGAAAGACGACCACCACTGAACAAGACACACAAGCTGAAACGTCAAGACTGGGCCAAGAAATATCTCACGACTGATTTTTCTAAGGTTTTATGGACTGATGAAATGAGAGTGAGTCTTGATGGGCCAGATGGATGGGCCCGTGGCTGGATTGGTAAAGGGCAGAGAGCTCCAGTCCGACTCAGACGCCAGCAAGGTGGAGGTGGAGTACTGGTTTGGGCTGGTATCATCAAAGATGAGCTTGTGGGGCCTTTTCGGGTTGAGGATGGAGTCAAGCTCAACTCCCAGTCCTACTGCCAGTTTCTGGAAGACACCTTCTTCAAGCAGTGGTACAGGAAGAAGTCTGCATCCTTCAAGAAAAACATGATTTTCATGCAGGACAATGCTCCATCACACGCGTCCAAGTACTCCACAGCGTGGCTGGCAAGAAAGGGTATAAAAGAAGAAAATCTAATGACATGGCCTCCTTGTTCACCTGATCTGAACCCCATTGAGAACCTGTGGTCCATCATCAAATGTGAGATTTACAAGGAGGGAAAACAGTACACCTCTCTGAACAGTGTCTGGGAGGCTGTGGTTGCTGCTGCACGCAATGTTGATGGTGAACAGATCAAAACACTGACAGAATCCATGGATGGCAGTCTTTTGAGTGTCCTTGCAAAGAAAGGTGGCTATATTGGTCACTGATTTGTTTTTGTTTTGTTTTTGAATGTCAGAAATGTATATTTGTGAATGTTGAGATGTTATATTGGTTTCACTGGTAAAAATAAATAATTGAAATGGGTATATATTTGTTTTTTGTTAAGTTGCCTAATAATTATGTACAGTAATAGTCACCTGCACACACAGATATCCCCCTAAAATAGCTAAAACTAAAAACAAACTAAAAACTACTTCCAAAAATATTCAGCTTTGATATTAATGAGTTTTTTGGGTTCATTGAGAACATGGTTGTTGTTCAATAATAAAATTAATCCTCAAAAATACAACTTGCCTAATAATTCTGCACTCTTGTAGTTCAGGGATGCCCTTCTAGGAGAAATATTTCCTTCCGGGGACCTTCCATTGCAGTGTGCCAATGGCCACAAAGTTTCTAAAGGCCTCCGAGTCTACCAATTTATATGACAGTAGTTGGCAAGCTAGCAGTTCCGACAAGCCAGCGGTCAGCCATTGGGGAAAAGGATTATCCAGCATCATAATTTTGTTACCCCCAAACATTTAGGCCACGGAAACCTGCCTTCTGCCAGATGAACGCAACGACGGCATGGTGGAAGGTGGAGGACAAATGGGAGGAGAAGAAGAAGAGGCAGGACGTGGAGCGCCTGGAGTGTGGCTTTGTGGGTTCTGACGGGTTCATTGCTCCCACTGGGCTCAGTGATGGGAGGCCAGGTGCCTTCTTAAGGCGGTCGTCCCTAGGTGAGTGTTGGGCTTACAGTGAATTATGAGATGACAGCACAGGCTGCAGATAGCAACACTATTATCAGCAAATGATACGTTAAAAAAAAGCCCACACTGCGGAGCCATGTGCCAGCGTCCTGGGAGATGTGACCGTGCATGGTGGATGGCTCGCTCCAGATACATTTGCAGTCTGCTTTTTGCCTCCTGTGCACTGCGAGCTCTGCCTGCTTCTCCTCCTTCTCCCTATCAGCTGCTCTGTCTCTCCCTCTGAACTCCCCTCCTTATCCTCTCTTGTGGGGACCCACGTGACGTCCATCGACACGTCATCATCATCACCTTCACCACCACTGACATTAGAGATCTCGGAGTAGGCAGCAACAGCGGGACCACCCTCCTTGGGCTGATCTCGGTACTGTCGTCAGACCGCGGGGTGGTGGACGTTGCTACCTCCTCTTCCTCATCCGATGCCAAGAATGGCTGCGCATCAGTAAGGTCTGGAAATGGATGGGAAAATAATTCCTCTGACTCGAGTGGAGGGACTATGGTGGTGGTGGTGGTGTCTTTGGGGGTGCACACAGCAGAGTGAGGAGGGTGCAGATACAGAGGATGAGAAGGGTGCAAAAGCGGAAGGCTGAGTGAGCCACTCAACCAACTCTGGTGCGCCCTTTGAAGTTATCGCTTTCTCCAACTTCCCACTCAGGGTCCGGCCTGGTGCACCTGCCCGACCCCTACCATCCCTGCAGAACGGTCTGCCTCTGCCTGTCATTTTCTAAATGACCCTCTGCCTAAGTCCGTAGAGAAGAGCAGTATTTGTGGAAGAAGGTATATAGCAATTGCACCCCTCAATCAGTATTTTGTAGAAGAAGGTATATGGCACCCCTCAATCAGTATTTGGCGGAAACAGGTATATAGCACCCCTCAATCATTATTTGGCGGAAACAGGCATATGGCACCCCTCAATCAGTATTTTGTTGATGCAAATGTATCGCAGCCCTTAATCAGTATTTGGTGGAAGAAGGTATATAGCAATAGCACCCCTCAATCAGTATTTTGTGGAAGAAGGTATATTGCACCCCTCAATCAGTATTTGGCGGAAACAGGTATATTGCACCCCTCAATCAATTTTTGTGGAAGCAGGTGTATCGCAGCCCTCAATCCGTATTTGGTGGAAGAAGGTATAAAGCAATAGCACCCCTCAATCAGTATTTTGTGGAAGAAGGTATTTTTGAAGATAGGCTGATGCTCATGCAACAGGTGACCCTGTAGCTGTTGGGGACCCACAATAAGAAACTCCCATGGGGGAAGAGGTGCTGCCATTTGAGGAAGAGGAGTCAGAGGTGAAAGAGGATGATGATGGTGACACCGGCCACGAAGGTCACAATGGTAACCTGTAGACTCACTTGCTTACACAGTGACAGGTAGTTCGGTGACATCAAGCAGTCTGATGATTACTGGATAGCCATGCATTTAGACCATTGTTACCAAGGCAAAATGGGAGAATGTTTTCCTCTGGCAGAAAGGGAGGACAAATTGCATACGCAACTACTGTGTACGCAGCTTATGGTGAGCAGATGCGTGCCGCCAGCATGTCTGAAAGGGAGACCCCTGCAGTCACCCCCTTTCTGCCGCCATGAGCACCAGAAGCCACAATAAGCAGCAGCAGCAGCAGCCATTTCAGTCTCCGCAACATGATGGAGCAGTTTTTCCAAGTGCCAAGCCTGGATAAGGCCGGTCAGTAAGCCGATAGCTCCCACCTCAATGCCCAGGTTCAGGCCTACCTAAATTATTGCCAGTCTCTGTTGCATGCCCAGTTCCCTGACCCCATGGATTTCTGAGCAGGCAGATTGGAACAGTGGTCAAGCAGGCTGAATGCGATCAGTAGATGTCACCTTGCTGCTGGTGCCCTATCTTGCCACTCTTGCTGCTGCTACGGCCTGCATGATGCCACTAATGCCACTTGCCAACCATCACATTCCCTCAAGCCACTTATTTATTTCATCTCATAACACCTAGTGTGTTTAATCATCATCTGCCCCCAATCGGGGACAATTTTTGGAAACTTTAGTATATGAAAAAGCATGAGACATGTGCCGGCGTGGTGTCTTTTTAAACACGCTGTATGATAACACTGTCAAATTTGCGTTTACCCAAAGCTATGTATGTCAGTCTCACTGAGACATCATTTACTATTGCTGGCATCTCGTGCCAGAGCTTGGAGATGGAGGGAGGGGGAAAAAAGTAATAAAAAATAAACAAAAAAGAGATAACAAGTTTTCCTAAAAATTATGAATCTTAGGAGGCAAGAGGGGGTTATACAGTATACCAACTTTCAGGGCAATTGGAGCAACCTAGCATACTTAACCTTTCAACCAACTTTGCATTAATCAATAGTATAGTGTGTATACATGCGAAATAACACTATTTCTGGACATTACTTGTATTTGACATTTTTTGCAGTCTTCTAATCTGTATGCCTTATCTTTGGTTTGCAGTTCTCCCGGAGTTGATGAATGAAGACATCAGAATCTGCTTCCTAAATTTCTGTCATTCTCTCAGAAGCAGCCTCAGGATCATGGAGGACATTATAGAGAAAAACTGACCTGTATGAATGTGAATAAAGTACTTGAGGTGAGATAAAAACTGTCTATTATGCTGTCCCTTTGTCTGTTTGTGTCTGTCTTGTCTCAATTAGTGCCTAGTCGTTCCTCACCCTTCCTGTCTCTTTAGACTTTTACTGACATTTGTAATCTGATACTTTTGTTCGGTGGCCTGTCTTCGAACAGACTTATCAGAAATTTCAGAGAGAATGTTAGTTGAGGAAGGGTTGGGGGCAGCTGACAACAGGGGAACACAACCTTTTTTTCTGATAAGATATATTTGTATCTACTCTTGATTTATGCACCGTTGTATGTAAAGTTAGTGACTATTTAAATCCCTTGGTCTAACCAATGGCATATGGCTACTGGTTGCAAAAGTTTTGTTTCCCTTGCCATATAAGAAAATATGAGGGAATCTGGGTGTGTTTGTATAAATATGTCATACCAACTGAAAATTATATTATTACATAAAATAAAAAAAAATACATCCAATAACAGATGTTATTGGTAGTTACTTATAGAGGTTATAGAGGGTAAAGAACAAACTGGATCCTAGTGCTTGAAAATGTGCAAAGCACCCTCTGCTCCAATGGCAGAACATTAACCATATAACTGCTAAATGCACAGTAATGGACACAGCTATAGACATATATATATCATACTATACCCAATTATTAATTTCTTTTATGATGTAGAGCCTACATTGTGTGGAGTCCCTGCACTTTCCAGCACATCATTGCTAACAGTGGACCTGGTTGTGCACTGGTCTCTAAAAGCTTTGACATGTTCTATGTTCAAAGGTAGGAACCCAGGCAAGGTTTTTGCACTACATCCAAGAAGCTACACTTTTCACACATATGCAGATCTGTGGAGAATAATGGCCTGAGAAAGCTGACCCATCAGAGAAGTGGTCTGAACTTTGACTGTAAATCAGTACTCTGTTTCAGAAGTATAACTGACTTAAAAATACAGTAAGTAAAAGGGCTCCCACCTACTATGCACTGTTTATAATATGAATATCTTCTTATGTGGTAGAGAGGCAACACAAGAGCAAAGGTGCAAGTGATACCTCTGCACCACCACATATTAGGGCAGTCAGTCTGTACTCAGGATTTTTTTGGCTAGTTAGTGGATTGCATGGGATCCCCGCACAAGGATGGCTGCAGGAATCACATGCACAGAGTTGTAACTTGAAACAGCAATGGGGCAACGAGTTTGGTAGTTGCAAAGTCTTTTTAGAGGCATCTGGATTACTCTCTCAAAGTAACACAATGGGGGTCGACAACTCTTCCCTGGAGTCTCCCTATCCTGGCAGAGATGAAGGTGGCTACTGTATACTGCTAGGTCTAGACTACTCTCTATGTGAAGCATGTGCTACACACGTGTGCCCAGAGATCACAGGTCCTCTCCAAAAATAACACATTCATGCTCACAGTTTTCTGATGTAACTCATTTTTTTTTCCCAACGCAATCTGCACAGGACGACTGTCCAACTTCAGCTGTGTCACTCTCTACACAGACAGTTCACAGTGCAACAAGTTGGCTGGTCCTTTTATCCTGATCTGGCAAATCACAGATCCTATAAATGCTCACAGGTGTGAGGTTTAGAAAGCAGTGTGGTCGGCTCCCCCAGCACAGTACTCCCCTTTTGCTTCAACCTCTATCTAGATCCTTAGGGTAATGTGCCAATTTGCAAGCACCTCCACTTGCTAGCTAACTACTACACTGTGCACCTGGTCCTCTCTATTCCAGCAGCTGTGGTGTTTTCTGCAAACTGCATCTGCCTTCTGCCACATAGCCCTTCTGGACAACTCTATAAGGCGCCTTTCTCACGAATCATACGGATTGTGTCCGGATCTGTTAAGGAAAAAACTGATGGTTTTGAACTCAAGTGCAGTCAGTTTTGGCTGTGATTGCGTTCAGTGGTTCAGTTTTTTTTTCATGTAGATGCTTTTAGTTTTGATACAGTAGCAACCATCAGTGAAAAACACATTGCATCCGAACTGCATCTGGATTGCATCCGGATGCAATGCGTTTTTCACAGAGGCCCCATTCACTTCTATAGGACCAGGGTGTCACGGTCCCTCAGGTGACTGGTGTCAGGAGATCAGAGAGACTGGCTGAGCGTGGAGGAATATAACAGCCTCCTTGATTTCTCTTTATTCAGTGTTGATAGGGTTAATGACCACTTCCCTTTTCTTAGCTGTTGCTCAGTGGTCATCACTTCTACCCTTTATAGTCTAACCCCACCCTTCTGACTATGCGGAAGATAGCTCCATTTGGTTTTGGCTGAGCTGGTGTGAGGTCGTCTCTGGTGTTCCTGTTCTTCCATCTCTACAGAAGTTAAGTGTCGCATTTGTTTGTATTTGTTTTATTCCCTGTTGTTGTATCTGGGCCTGAGACAGAGACTTCCATTCGTCCATCTGGGAAGGAATGGGTTGTCTCTGGTCCTTAACTTATTCCAGAGCCTTATAGGGAAATCAGGGCCTAGGTATCCTGCATATGAATATTCCTACCTTTAAGGTCTATTCATGTTAATAGGTAATCAGGGCCCAGATTAGGAATGTCTAGGAGGTGACCTGTTTGTTCCCTGTTCCCCTTCCCTCCTGTGTTCAGTGTGGAGTTTCCCCCCACACTGATCGCGACACAGGGCGGTGTAAAAAACACAGAATATAGAACATACTGAGATTTTTGCATAACACAGAGATGATATGTGAAAAACAATGCTCATGTACACAGACCCATAGAAATGAACGGTGCGGGTGCTATGCGTTCACGTCACGCATTGCACCCGTACGGAAAACTTGTTTATGTGAAAGGGGACTAAGAGCTCATTCATGCAGCAATGTCCTATTTTGGTCTACAAAAAATGGACCTCAAAATTACGAATAACTTCCGCAAGCATTCCGTATTTTTCTCACTCCCATCAACAGAAAGGACTATTTTTGTCTGCAATTCGGACAAGAATAACACCTGCTCTATAATATGTGGAACAGCAACATGGATCCAAAAAAGGGCAGAGGGGCAGCAGTTTCCAGTTAGTTCTAAGCTAGTCTGGTTAGGAGTAAGGTGTGGCACACTCTCAGCCTGAGGTGCCTATGCCAGCCAGAGTAGCCTAAGCTCTGCTAACCATGGAAGCAAATGTCTAGAAACCATAGGGACCAGAGGAAATCGTTCTTCAGTCGTCATAAGAGATATCAGCAAGAGGAATAGTTCTTCAGCTGGAAGATAAGTTATTTGCTGAGTGTCAGGAGGGGACTAACAGTCAACAGCAACGCATCCAAGGATACCAGAACAGACCTAAAGTACAGAAACCAGACTTAAGCAGAGTTTAGTACAGCATAAAGAAAGAAAGCAGAGTATTTAAGCAAGCCTGGTAGTACAGCAGAGAAAGAGAGAAAGCAGAGATATCAAGTTTGCCTGACAGTAGAGTTGAGCGAACCCGAACTGTAAAGTTCGGGTTCGTATCGAACTTTAGGTTTTTTTCGGCACCCGAACCCGAACATTTACGTAAAAGTTCGGGTTCGGTGTTCGGCAATTTTTATGGTGCTTTTTGAAAGGCTGCAAAGCAGCCAATCAACAAGCGTCATACTACTTGCCTCAAGAGGCCATCACAGCCATGCCTACTATTGGCATGGCTGTGATTGGCCAACTGCAGCATGTGACCCAGTCTCTATTTAAGCTGGAGTCACGTAGCGTCGCCCGTCCCTCTACTCGGATTAGTGTAGGGAAAGGCTGCAGCTGCTGTGAGGGAGAGATCAGGGAGGAATCTTATGAAGAACTGCTTTTTTACTCAACTGCTTTTTTACTCTACAGCAAATGTGTTTTGTGGGTGCAGTGCACAATTGTTTTAAGCCTGCCCTGAGCCAACTACTACAGAAAACAAACTTTTTTTCCTTCAGTTAGTCCATACATAATCGGCAGTCATTTTATGCAACGATAGTGCACCAGCACAGGATATCTGCATGTCTGCAAGTCCATAAATACTGCTTTGAGACACTGGGGTTTAAAAAACCCTCTGTTTCATATAGTGCACATCTAGGATTATCGCTGCATAAGTGACTGTTCAATTTAGGCCAGAAATACGGCTTTCTCATACTGGGGCATACTGGGGTGAAAAAAAACAACTCTGTTTCATATAGTGCACATCTGTGATTATAGGTGCATGAGTGAGTGTTACATTTAGGCCAGAAATCCGGCTTTGGTATAATGGGGCATACTGGCTGAAAAAAAAAAAACTCTTTTCATATAGTGCACATCTAGGATTATAGGTGCATAAGGGACTGTTCTTTTTAGGCCAGAAATACGGCTTTCGCATACCGGGGTGGAAAAAACACTGTTTTATATACTGCACATCTGGGATTAGAGGTGCATAAGTTACTGTGAAATTTAGGCCACAAATACGGCTTTTGCTTACTGGGGTTAAAAAAAAACTCTGATACACTCCATATCTGGGATTAGAGGTGCATAAGTTACTGTGAAATTTAGGCCACAAATACGGCTTTTGCTTACTGGGGTTAAAAAAAAACTCTGATATACTGCACATCTGGGATTAGAGGTGCATAAATTACTGTGAAATTTAGGCCACAAATACGGTTTTTGCTTACTGGGGTTAAAAAAAAAACTCTGATATACTGCACATCTAGGATTAGAGGTGCATAAATTACTGTGAAATTTAGGCCACAAATACCGCTGTCATATAGAGTTAAAAAAAAAAATTGAGTGCAATACCCTACATCAGGGTTTTTATTGGCGGATAATTATTTTTAACAGACTCAACCACTTTTTACTTTGTTTGGTGAACACTAACTATGAGGCAAACATCTAATAAGGGATGCGGTCATGGTCATGGTGGTGGTGTTGGTGGAGCCTCTGGTGCAGGGAGAGGACATGGCCGTTCTGCCACAGCTACACGTCCTACTGAACCTACTACCTCAGGTCCCAGTAGCCGCCAGAATCTACAGCGATATTTGGTCGGGCCTAATGCCGTTCTAAGGATGGTAAGGCCTGAGCAAGTAAAGGCGCTAGTCGATTGGGTGGCCGACAGTGGATCCAGCAGGTTCACATTATCTCCCACCCAGTCTTCTGCAGAAAGCGCACAGGTGGCGCCTGAAACCCATGCCCATCAGTCTGTCACATCACCCCTGTGCATATCGGGGAACCTGTCTGAGCCTCAAGTCATGCAGCAGTCTCTTATGCTGTTTGAAGACTCTGCTGGCAGGGTTTTCCAAGAGCTTCCACCTAGCCCTTCCCCAGGGGTGGAAGACATAGAATGCACTGTAGCACAACCACTTATGTTTCCTGATGAGGACATGGGAATACCACCTCAGCACGTCTCTGATGATGACGAAACACAGGTGCCCATTGCTGCGTCTTTCTGCAGTGTGCAGACCGAAAAGGAGGTCAGGAAGGAAGACTGGGTGGAAGACGATGCAGGGGACGATGAGGTCCTAGACCCCACATAGAATGAAGGTCGTGCCACTGACTTTCAGAGTTCGGAGGAAGAGGCAGTGGTGAGACCGAGCCAACAGCGTAGCAAAAGAGGGAGCAGGGTGCAAAAGCAGAGCAGCCGTCGCCAAAACAGTTCGCCTGCTACTGGCCACCGCCACCAGGGACCGAGCACACCAAAGGCAGCTTCAAGGAGTTCCCTGGCATGGCACTTATTCACACAATGTGCTGACGACAAGACCCGAGTGGTTTGCACGCTGTGCCATCAGAGCCTGAATCGAGGCATTAACGTTCTAAACCTTAGCACAACCTGCATGACCAGGCATCTACATGCGAGACACGGGCTGCAGTGGAGTAAGCACCTTCAAAACCAAGAAAGGGCTCAAGCCCCTCCTGCTCCCTCGGCCTCTTCCTCCGCCTCTGGAGGAACGTTTGCACCTGCCGCCCAGCAAACAGAGGATGTGCCACCAACACCACCACCTCCGTCACCAAGCATCTCCACCATGTCACACAGAAGCGTTCAGCTCTCCATCTCACAAACCTTTGAGAGAAAGCGTAAATTCCCACCTAGCCACCCTCGATCCCTGGCCCTGAATGCCAGCATTTCTAAACTACTGGCCTTTGAAATGCTGTCATTCAGGCTGGTGGAGACGGTCAGCTTCAAACAGCTCATGTCGCTTGCTGTCCCACAGTACGTCGTTCCCAGCAGCCACTACTTCTCCAGGAGAGCCGTGCCCTCCCTGCACAACCAAGTATCGGATAAAATCAAGTGTGCACTGCGCAACGCCATCTGTGGCAAGGTCCATCTAACCACAGATACGTGGACCAGTAAGCACGGCCAGGGACGCTATATCTCCCTAACTGCACACTGGGTAAATGTAGTGGCGGCTGGGCCCCAGGCAGTGAGCTGTTTGGCGCACGTCCTTCTGCCACCAAGGATCGCAGGGCATCATTCTTTGCCTCCTGTTGCCTCCTCTTCCTACTCGGCTTCCTCCTCCTCTTCTACCACCTTCTCATCCGGTTAGCGACAGACCTTCACCACCAACTTCAGCACAGCCAGGGGTAAACATCAGCAGGCCATTCTGAAACTGATGTGTTTGGGGGACAGGCCCCACACCGCGCAGGAGTTGTGGCGGGGTATAGAACAACAGACCGACAAGTGGTTGCTGCCAGAGAGCCTCAAGCCCGGCCTGGTGGTGTGCGATAATGGGCGAAATCTCGTTGCAGCTCTGGGACTAGCCGGTTTGATGCACATCCCTTGCCCGGCGCATGTGCTGAATTTGGTGGTGCAGAAGTTCATTCACAACTACCCCGACATGTCAGAGCTGCTGCATAAAGTGCGGGCCGTCTGTGCGCGCTTCCGGTGTTCTCATCCTGCCGCCGCTCGGCTGTCTGATCTACTGCATAACTTCGGCCTTCCCGCTCACCGCCTCATATGCGGCGTGCCCACCAGGTGGAACTCCACTTTGCATATGCTGGCGAGACTGTGCGAGCAGCAGCAGGCCATAGTGGAGTTTCAGCTGCAGCACGCACGGGTGAGTCGCACTGCAGAACAGCACCACCTCACCAGCAATGACTGGGCGTCCATGCGAGACCTGTGTGCCCTGTTGCGCTGTTTCGAGTACTCCACCAACATGGCCAGCGTTACAATACCACTTCTATGTCTCCTTGAGAAAACACTTAGGGCGATGATGGAAGAGGATGTGGCCCAGGACGAGGAGGAAGAGGGGTCATTTCTAACACTTTCAGTACAGTCTTTTAGAAGTGGCTCAGAGGGAGGTTTTTTGCAACAGCAGAGGCCAGGTACAAATTTGGCCAGCCAGGGCCCACTATTGGAGGACGTGGGGGAGGAGGATGAGGATGAGGATGAAGCATGTTCACAGCGGGGTGGCACCCAACGCAGATCGGGCCCATCACTGGTGCGTGGCTGGGGGGATATGATGGACGCAGACGATACGTCTCCCACAGAGGACAGGTTGTCCTTACCTCTGGGCAGCCTGGCACACATGAGCGACTACATGCTGCAGTGCCTGAGCAACGACAGCAGAGTTGCCCACATTTTAACGTGTGCTGACTACTGGGTGGCCACCCTGCTGGATCCCAGTTACAAAGACAATGTGACGTCCTTAATTCCCTCACTGGAGTGTGATCGGAAGACTCCTGACTACACAGACTAACTCCTCCCTGTCTGGGTCTAAGTCTATATACTAGGTGTTTCCTAGCTCCCTCTAGTGTCTAGGATGCTAAACTACACCATAATAGGCCTGCTGCACATATCACAGGGAAAATACACATAAAATACATATTAAAATGCATTAAAATGTACTGTTAAATACACTGCCACTGTCCCACAGGAGGTGGAGAACAACGTGGCCCAATTGACCCTTGTGTAGTGCCCACATTTACCTAGTGGGACACTACATACCCCGTTGCTGTAACGTTGCCCATCCTTGGCGCAACACAAGGGGCCCTGCCCAGCTGGAAACTGCACCTGAAAGACAAAAATAATGAAAAGCAAGAACACACATCTACATTTGCAAATACACATATATATATATATATATATATATATATATATATCAGGCAGCTCCGCTGGCTAAGGAACAAGTCCGGTGAAAAGGGGCGTCGTTCTCTTCTCTCAGGATAGTATAAGGGAACAGGGGATGCTGACCTGGTGCAGCGTATCAAGGATACCAGGATAGTCCATAATAAAATACACTGCTCAAAAAAATAAAGGGAACACAAAAATAACACATCCTAGATCTTAGTTAATTAAATATTCTTCTGAAATACTTTGTTCTTTACATAGTTGAATGTGCTGACAACAAAATCACACAAAAAGAAGAAAATGGAAATCAAATTTTTCAACCCATGGAGGTCTGGATTTGGAGTCACACTCAAAATTAAAGTGGAAAAACACACTACAGGCTGATCCAACTTTGATGTAATGTCCTTAAAACAAGTCAAAATGAGGCTCAGTAGTGTGTGTGGCCTCCACGTGCCTGTATGACCTCCCTACAACGCCTGTGCATGCTCCTGATGAGGTGGCGGAGGGTCTCCTGAGGGATCTCCTCCCAGACCTGGACTAAAGCATCTGCCAACTCCTAGACAGTCTGTGGTGCAACGTGACGTTGGTGGATAGAGAGAGACATGATGTCCCAGATGTGCTCATTTGGATTCAGGTCTGGGGAACGGGCGGGCCAGTCCATAGCATCAATGCCTTCGTCTTGCAGGAACTGCTGACACACTCCAGCCACATGAGGTCTAGCATTGTCTTGCATTAGGAGGAACCCAGGGCCAACCGCACCAGCATATGGTCTCACAAGGGGTCTGAGGATCTCATCTCGGTACCTAATGGCAGTCAGGCTACCTCTGGCGAGCACATGGAGGGCTGTGCGGCCCTCCAAAGAAATGCCACCCCACACTATTACTGACCCAATGCCAAACCGGTCATGCTGGAGGATGTTGCAGGCAGCAGAACGTTCTCCACGGCGTCTCCAGACTCTGTCACGTCTGTCACATGTGCTCAGTGTGAACCTGCTTTCATCTGTGAAGAGCACAGGGCACCAGTGGCGAATTTGCCAATCTTGGTGTTCTCTGGCAAATGCCAAACGTCCTGCACGGTGTTGGGCTGTAAGCACAAACCCCACCTGTGGACGTCGGGCCCTCATATCACCCTCATGGAGTCTGTTTCTGACCGTTTGAGCAGACACATGCACATTTGTGGCCTGCTGGAGGTCATTTTTCAGGGCTCTGGCAGTGCTCCTCCTGTTCCTCCTTGCACAAAGGCGGAGGTAGCGGTCCTGCTGCTGGGTTGTTGCCCTCCTACGGCCTCCTCCACGTCTCCTGATGTACTGGCCTGTCTCCTGGTAGTGCCTCCATGCTCTGGACACTACGCTGACAGACACAGCAAACCTTCTTGCCACAGCTCGCATTGATGTGCCATCCTGGATAAGCTGCACTACCTGAGCCACTTGTGTGGGTTGTAGACTCTGTCTCATGCTACCACTAGAGTGAAAGCACCGCCAGCATTTAAAGTGACCAAAACATCAGCCAGGAAGCATAGGAACTGAGAAGTGGTCTGGGGTCACCACCTGCAGAACCACTCCTTTATTGGGGGTGTCTTGCTAATTGCCTATAATTTCCACCTGTTGTCTATCCCATTTGCACAACAGCATGTGAAATTGATTGTCACTCAGTGTTGCTTCCTAAGTGGACAGTTTGATTTCACAGAAGTGTGATTGACTTGGAGTTACATTGTGTTGTTTAAAGGGAGTCTGTCACCAGATTGTGACCTTATAGACCGTTTACATAGCGCTCTAGTATAGCAGTCTATGATTCTAATGGTACCTTTGATGTTTTCTTGTGAAGTTCCCCCAAGGCAAAAACGGACTTTTATTCATATGTAAATTAGGGCTCGCAAGTGCCCAGGGCGGCGTTCACCTTGTTCGTGCCCAGGCTGTTCTGCCTCTTTTCGTCATATCCCCACCCCAGCCTCTTCCTCTGCCCGCCCCGCTCTTCCTTTGCGTCCTCCTTCTCTGCAGCGAGATCCCGCGCCTGCACTATCGATTGCTTGGCCGGGGCATGCGCACTGCGATGCCCATTGTGGGCACGGCATCGCAGTAGCTACTGCGCATGCGCCGGCCAACGGCGAGAAACAGCGGAAAGGAGGCGGACCAGAGACACCCACAATGGGCATCCACTGGTATAGGCCCCATCCACTGGTATAGGCCCCATAGGCCTAGGGGTAATTATTGTCGGTGGCTGCATGGGCTTAGGCATCATTACAGTTGGAGGCTCCGCTGGTCCAGGTGCAACCACAGCAGGAGGCTCTATGGAATCAGGTGTCACGGTCTGTACGCGACGGTGCCTAGCGTAAGTAAATTTCACTGGTGCCGCAACAGCAGCTGCAGTCACAATGGATGACCGGCTGGTAGGGATAAGCACCCTTACCTCTGGCTCAGAGACGTCTAAGTCCTTAGTTGCACTTTTTCTTTCAAGTGGCGGAGACGGTATCCTGTTCGTGACGCCAAAATATGCAGTACGCAGACCTGCAGGGTATAGCGATGTGAGGTCACGGTTACTTAGGCAAACGAGGGTTGCTATGGGTTACTCACAGTTTGTAGGATGACCCTGGGCAGCGTACAGCAGTGATGGAGAGGTTGGCACAGAAGTCCTCTGGGGCACTCTCTGTATATGGGGACCAGGCCTGATGGTGGGTGAGGTGCCCTGGATGTTGCAGATGTTTAATGTGCCTAGGGCAAAGTCCCTTTAAGGTTCGTGATGCCAGTTCCTGTAACGGTGGCACACCGGTTGGTAGTAATAATAAGTGAGGAACACGTTGTTGGGGTGAACCAACCTTTCTTACTGGAAACAGTTCAACTTTATACAATTTGAATTCAGTTCCACTTTGCAGCAGTAATCAATAGCAGGCTTTACATCAATGGCAGGTAATGTTCTTTGCAAGATACTCAGAGGGTAAAATCATCACTCACAGACCAGGCTGCACTATTCCTCAGATATCCTGGCTGTCTGTATCCCAAGGCCCGTATTCCCTAATACTGGCTTTTACCCTTGGTAGCAATCCTCCTCAGGTATATATCCCTTGCTTTAGCTTAATGATCCTTCTGCCCTTCAGCTTACTTGACTAGCTGGAACACTGGCTCTGCTCTGCTCTGGTTAGGGAACTGCAGGTTTCTCCCAGGAGGAAAACTCTTCTCTTGGGGTGAATCTTCTGAGCTAACTCTGGCTCATTATCCACAGGCAGGCTGATCTTCACACTCACTAGCCTCCTGGTATCAACTAGAAGCCTGGGCTGTAGTGCCTACATTTACCTAGTGGGACACTACATATCTATTGCCCTAATAAAGCCCTACTCAACAAATGGATAGAATATAAATCCAAAAAACAAAAAAACATGAAGATTTCTATATGTATTCAAGGAAACTCCAACGCGTTTCACCTGCACACGGAAGCTCATCAGGGGTGATATAAAGTAAATAATCGTAGGAGTTAGCAAAAAATAAATAGAGAGATAAATAGAGATAGTATTTAGCTCCCATGGATAGCCTGTTTGATGTACTGATGATGAAAGAAACTCTGTCATTAGATGATTCACCTGTAACCCAAAATAAATGGTGCAGCAGGCTCCAATATACAAGTCCAAGATCGTCTGATAGTGTATATGGCACTTACCGATCAGAGGGGCCATTTAGATGACTAACACAGGCATCTGGGAAGCTAGTAGGGCTGGTGTGTGTACGTCAGTGCCCTGTATTTGAGCACCGGCGAGGTCTGCAGCTTCCGGACGCCAAAGTATGTGTAAGGTGTAAGGTATGTCAAAAATAGGCACCCCATAAAAACTAAACTAATACACATAACATACATGTCCAGCTTTAACAATCCAGGATAGCTGTGGTAATAGGAAAGTTAAACTCATGGCAATTCTACTAAATGGCCAGTAGATGGCAGCAGAGTGTTTAAAGCCTGAATGACATAGTACTGCAAATAGCAGGGGGGGGGGGACTTAAAACACAGACCTTTTGTTCCTGGCTGGACAGAATATACTGTTACTATCCTGTCTACCAGACTGAAGGTTATGGTTTGTCATTGCAGGTAAGAGAACACACATTAAGGGCAATAAACAGGGTAAAATGATTTAATGCACATCCCTCTAATCAGATAAGGCTGCTGGTGATGCAGTGTGAGTAGATAAACCTGCACAAATGTTAGTGAAGTAAACTGATGTGTCACCTGGCACTAGTGTATAGTGAATACGGCTGTTATAGGAGTTGATGTTAATATACACTCACCTAAAGAATTATTAGGAACACCTGTTCTATTTCTCATTAATGCAATTATCTAGTCAACCAATCACATGGCAGTTGCTTCAATGCATTTAGGGGGGTGGTCCTGGGCAAGACAATCTCCTGAACTTCAAACTGAATGTCAGAATGGGAAAGAAAGGTGATTTAAGCAATTTTGAGCGTGGCATGGTTGTTGGTGCCAGACGGGCCGGTCTGAGTATTTCACAATCTGCTCAGTTACTGGGATTTTCACGCACAACTATTTCTAGGGTTTACAAAGAATGGTGTGAAAAGGGAAAAACATCCAGTATGCGGCAGTCCTGTGGGCAAAAATGCCTTGTGGATGCTAGAGGTCAGAGGAGAATGGGCCGACTGATTCAAGCTGATAGAAGAGCAACGTTGACTGAAATAACCACTCGTTACAACCGAGGTATGCAGCAAAGCATTTGTGAAGCCACAACACGCACAACCTTGAGGCGGATGGGCTACAACAGCAGAAGACCCCACCGGGTACCACTCATCTCCACTACAAATAGGAAAAAGAGGCTACAATGTGCACGAGCTCACCAAAATTGGACTGTTGAAGACTGGAAAAATGTTGCCTGGTCTGAATTTGGCGTAAACAGAATGAGAACATGTATCCATCATGCCTTGTTACCACTGTGCAGGCTGGTGGTGGTGGTGTAATGGTGTGGGGGATGTTTTCTGGGCACACTTTAGGCCCCTTAGTGCCAATTGGGCATCGTTTAAATGCCACGGGCTACCTGAGCATTGTTTCTGACCATGTCCATCCCTTCATGACCACCATGTACCCATCCTCTGATGGCTACTTCCAGCAGGATAATGCACCATGTCACAAAGCTCGAATCATTTCAAATTGGTTTCTTGAACATGACAATGAGTTCACTGTACTAAAATGGCCCCCACAGTCACCAGATCTCAACCCAATAGAGCATCTTTGGGATGTGGTGGAACGGGAGCTTCGTGCCCTGGATGTGCATCCCTCAAATCTCCATCAACTGCAAGATGCTATCCTATCAATATGGGCCAACATTTCTAAAGAATGCTATCAGCACCTTGTTGAATTAAGGCAGTTCTGAAGGCAAAAGGGGGTCCAACACCGTATTAGTATGGTGTTCCTAATAATTCTTTAGGTAAGTGTATATGATTATACTGCACTATTTGCTTACTGTGACGCAGGTTCAGTAATAACAGAGCTGCACATGATAATGGGTTATCTCTTCTAAGAATGTTATAGCTGAATATGTGAATGTCAGTATTGAATATAGAGATGTGTATTAATCTATAGGGACAGAATATACTGTTGCTATCCTGTCTACCAGACTGAAGGTTATGGTTTGTCACTGCAGAAAAGTGTTCAATAAAAACACTCCTGGTTTTACACAGCCCGCAACACGTCAAAAGCACCCTAGTAGGTGGGCCGAACACCTGGGTCCACAAATCAGTGTCTGCGGGTCACACCACTGCCTCCTTTTCCCTTGTATTATGTGCTGGCCAATCCCCTGTCCCAAGACGCAGGGCCAGATGCCCCCGCCCTGCACCTGGACCTTCGCAAGCACCATCAGCTAGCACATCCACTTCTGTATCCCAGCGCAGCGTACAGATGTCCATACCCCAGGCCTTTTAACGAAAGCGCAAATACCCAACCACCCCCCCCTACAGGCCATAGCACTAAATGCGCACCTTTTCAAATTGATGGCCCTGGTAATGTTGCCATTTAGGCTTGTGGACACTGAGGCTTTCTGCAGCCTGATGGCGGCGGCCGTCCCTCGTTACTCAGTACCCAGCAGCCACTATTTTTCCGGGTGTGCCGTCACTGCCTTACACCCGTGCCCTGACCATCAGTTCCCAACTCCCTTTGTTCCCCCCTGTGCGATCAGCTGAAGTGCATCAGTTCCCCCCAGTGCCATCATCTCCACTATCCCCCGTGCCATCAGCTCAGTTCCCCCAGTGTCTTCAGCTGCCCCCCTAAGTGCCATGACCTCCCCCCTAATTACCAAGAGCTGCCCCCCTAAGTTCCTTCAGCTTGCCCTCCTAAGTGCCATCAGCTTGCCCCCCTAAGTGCCATTAGCTATTTTTTTTTGTATCCTTGGCCAGCGGCTCATCTATGATCTCCAGCTACTTCTATACATTTGTCTTGTATGATTTACATGGGCGTATCTCCTCCGCTTTGGTCTAGACTGATTTCTTGCAGTAATCTACTGCTGATTTTAACCCTTCATATTTCTAAAGCAGGCCATGACATTAGATGTAAGGCGGTTGACCATCTAATGTGTGTGGGATATCCCGCGACATCAGATATCAAGGAGAGAAGGGTCGGCGTGTTGGATTTCACTTGTACAACCCTTTTATTCTTGTAGATCAGCTGCCTGCCAGAGGGGTCTGGTACCAGATTATTCCCATTCACATGCATGGCTGAGCATCTATGTGTAAGGGGGGATCGGGAGGGTGTTCACCTGGAAGTTATCTCCTATATCTGGCCAGCTTTATAGTTAGGATTTGTGGAAAAACTTGAATCATTGAGCAGGTTGGCACTGTATTCTTTGGCAATGTATTCTACATTGAGACATTTTGTGGCAGCCATCCTATAAGTACCATTAGCTTGCCCCCCTAAGTGCAAGTGCTTCACTCCCACTCTGTGGTCACATGACACGAACGAATCCTTGATGCAAAAAATTAGCAACAAGGATTTTTTTGTGTCGAATTACTCTATTCAATCAAGTAATCGTTTCAGCCCTACCCTCAATGTTCATCTCAGATGCCGCAATCAGGGATGAACGCGTCACCTGAGGGCGCACACTAATTACAATGAAATGCGCTTCGTGAAATTTTTTATAAATTCGCTCATCACTACTTGGAATGAGGCCCTCTTCACCTTGAATATAGTGTAGTAAATTAGTTTAGATTATGATAACCTTTTTTGTGTATATTTGTGTCCTCTGGGTTTAGTCCTTTTTTTTTTATTGGCCTCTCGATGATCTGCATTTAAAAAGGCTGTCTGGGATTAGAAGAACATTGTCTAAATTTTTATGGCCAACCATTATACCTCGAATGTTAATGGAGATGGGCCCCCTAGTTGCCCAATAGAAGCTACTACACTGCGTGCAGAATTATTAGGCAAATGAGTATTTTGACCACATCATCCTCTTTATGCATGTTGTCTTACTCCAAGCTGTATAGGCTCGAAAGCCTACTACCAATTAAGCATATTAGGTGATGTGCATCTCTGTAATGAGAAGGGGTGTGGTCTAATGACATCAACACCCTATATTAGGTGTGCATAATTATTAGGCAACTTCCTTTCCTTTGGCAAAATGGGTCAAAAGAAGGACTTGACAGGCTCAGAAAAGTCAAAAATAGTGAGATATCTTGCAGAGGGATGCAGCACTCTTAAAATTGCAAAGCTTCTGAAGCGTGATCATCGAACAATCAAGCGTTTCATTCAAAATAGTCAACAGGGTCGCAAGAAGCGTGTGGAAAAACCAAGGCGCAAAAAAACTGCCCATGAACTGAGAAAAGTCAAGCGTGCAGCTGCCAAGATGCCACTTGCCACCAGTTTGGCCATATTTCAAAGCTGCAACATCACTGGAGTGCCCAAAAGCACAAGGTGTGCAATACTTAGAGACATGGCCAAGGTAAGAAAGGCTGAAAGACGACCACCACTGAACAAGACACACAAGCTGAAACGTCAAGACTGGGCCAAGAAATATCTCAAGACTGATTTTTCTAAAGTTTTATGGACTGATGAAATGAGAGTGAGTCTTGATGGGCCAGATGGATGGGCCCGTGGCTGGATTGGTAAAGGGCAGAGAGCTCCAGTCCGACTCAGACGCCAGCAAGGTGGAGGTGGAGTACTGGTTTGGGCTGGTATCATCAAAGATGAGCTTGTGGGGCCTTTTCGGGTTGAGGATGGAGTCAAGCTCAACTCCCAGTCCTACTGCCAGTTTCTGGAAGACACCTTCTTCAAGCAGTGGTACAGGAAGAAGTCTGCATCCTTCAAGAAAAACATGATTTTCATGCAGGACAATGCTCCATCACACGCGTCCAAGTACTCCACAGCGTGGCTGGCAAGAAAGGGTATAAAAGAAGAAAATCTAATGACATGGCCTCCTTGTTCACCTGATCTGAACCCCATTGAGATCCTGTGGTCCATCATCAAATGTGAGATTTACAAGGAGGGAAAACAGTACACCTCTCTGAACAGTGTCTGGGAGGCTGTGGTTGCTGCTGCACGCAATGTTGATGGTGAACAGATCAAAACACTGACAGAATCCATGGATGGCAGGCTTTTGAGTGTCCTTGCAAAGAAAGGTGGCTATATTGGTCACTGATTTGTTTTTGTTTTGTTTTTGAATGTCAGAAATGTATATTTGTGAATGTTGAGATGTTATATTGGTTTCACTGGTAAAAATAAATAATTGAAATGGGTATATATTTGTTTTTTGTTAAGTTGCCTAATAATTATGCACAGTAATAGTCACCTGCACACACAGATATCCCCCTAAAATAGCTAAAACTAAAAACAAACTAAAAACTACTTCTAAAAATATTCAGCTTTGATATTAATGAGTTTTTTGGGTTCATTGAGAACATGGTTGTTGTTCAATAATAAAATTAATCCTCAAAAATACAACTTGCCTAATAATTCTGCACTCCCTGTATACAGTTGTGTTCAAAATTATTCAACCCCCAATGCTGTAAAGGGTTTTAGGGAATTTAGTGTACATTTGTAATTGTGTTCAGAATGAAATCTTACAAGGACCTTTTAAAGAACCAAATGCAACTAAAATGACATCAATTGTTTTTGTAATACAGTATTAAATGTTTTTTTTGTGATTTCTTCATTGACACAATTATTCAACCCCTTAAAGACTACCACTCTTAAGTACAGAGGTTCATTCAAGTGTTTTCGATCAGGTATTGAAAACACCTGTGGATGTCAAGGAGCAGCAATCAAGCATAATAAGCACCAATTAGGCAGATTTAAAAGGACTGTGATACTCAGCTACTTCTAGACATTTACTGGTGTGTTTACAAACATGGTGAAGTCAAGAGAATGGTCCAGGAAGACGAGAGAAGAGGTGATTTCTCTTCACAGGAAGGGCAATGGCTATAAGAAGATTTCAAAGATGTTAAACATACCAAGAGACACCATAGGAAGCATGATTCGCAAATTCAAGGCAAAGGGCACTGTTGAAACGCTACCTGGTCATGGCAGAAAGAAGATGCTGACTTCGACTGCTGTGCGCTACCTGAAGCAAAGTCCCCGTGTGACTGCTGAGGAACTGAAAAAAGATTTGTCAGATGTGGGTACTGAAGTTTCAGCTCAGACAATAAGGCTCACACTGCGTAATGAAGGCCTCCATGCCAGAACTCCCAGGCGCACCCCCTTGCTGTCTCCAAAGAATAAGAAGAGTCGACTGCAGTATGCCAAAAGTCATGTGGACAAACCACAAAAGTGTTCTGTGGACTGATGAAACAAAATTAGAACTGTTTGGGCCCATGGATCAACGCTATGTTTGGAGGAGGAAGAACAAGGCCTATGAAGAAAAGAACACCTTGCCTACTGTGAAGCATGGTGGGGGGTCAATCATGCTTTGGGGCTGTTTTGCTTCTACAGGTACAGGGAAGCTTCAGCGTGTGCAAGGTACCATGAATTCTCTTCAGTACCAGGACATATTGGATGAAAATGTGATGCAGTCCGTCACAAACCTGAGGCTTGGGAGACGTTGGACCTTTCAACAGGACAATGATCACAAGCATACCTCCAAGTCCACTAGAGCATGGTTGCAGATTAAAGGCTGGAACATTTTGAAGTGGCCATCGCAGTCACCAGACTTAAATCCGATTGAGAACCTCTGGTGGGACTTAAAGAAAGCAGTTGCAGCGCGCAAGCCTAAGAATGTGACTGAACTGGAGGCTTTTGCCCATGAAGAATGGGCGAAGATACCCGTAGATCGATGCAAGACACTTGTGTCAAGCTATGTTTCACGTTTAAAAGCTGTTATAACTGGAAAAGGATGTTGTACTAAGTACTAAGATTGAATGTCACTTGGGGGTTGAATAAAACTGATAATGATGTGAGCACAGAAAATACATTTGTGGTTATTTCATTTTAAATGTTATGTTATATTTGTCTGACCTACAAGTGCCTCTTTGATTTAATTGTAAACAAGATGACTGAAATGATCAAAATCAATGTCAAACTGGCCAAAACACTCAATTTCAGTGGGGGTTGAATAATTTTGAACACAACTGTACTAGATAATCTAGTAATTTTACCCACATTTATATAGATACTGTAGGAAGGCGCAAGGGTCCGTCATTGACGGAAGGTACGTGTCACCGAGGTTCCTGGCCTCGGTGAGATAAGAACCGGTTATTTTATGTGCCAGCCGCAGCTAGTGCTTGCTGACACTGTTTATTCTTAGTGTGGCTGAAAAGCCGATCCGGGCCGGTTCTTATTGGGAGCAGCCAAAGAGCAGGGTGGGTGGCTGTTCCCCACGTCCAGGCCAGGTTTTGGGCTGGGGTTTAAAAACCCAGGCAGCAGCTCAGCTGGGTGTGGATTATCCTTCATGGCAGAGGAGCTGAGGAGTCTGTGGTTTGAGACACTGAGGCATTTATTTGTGAGAGCCATAGGCTGGGGAAACAGGCCTCTAAAGCCTGCTGCGGACTGTGGGTAAAAATCGTCTGCTGACCAGGTGAAGTCTTTTTGCACTGTGAACTTTGTGTGGTGTGAACAGGCACCAAAAAATGAACACTTACTTTTGGCTTGTTTTCTTTCTGTGTGAGAATAAACACTGAACTTTGATTTACAACCTTGTTTTTGCCTCTGTACTGCGTCCGCTTACCCTGCCTACCAGAGCGAATCCCCACAATACCTATCTATTTTCTCCAGAAAATGTGAGTTAATGACAAAAACACATTGGGCACCATGCTGTGTTATGCCTGACCTCCGCTAGGTCATGTACGGACATGAACAGTATTTATGCTGTATACTGGAGAATAGAGGGTTGATATACAACCTAGCACAACCAAATATAGATCGCTAGGCTGGTCTTCATTTGTCCTCCTACAGAGAAAAGGTGTATGCTTATATATACACCCTGTACAGAATTATTAGGCAAATGAGTATTTTGACCACATCATCCTCTTTATGCATGTTGTCTTACTCCAAGCTGTATAGGCTCGAAAGCCTACTACCAATTAAGCATATTAGGTGATGTGCATCTCTGTAATGAGAAGGGGTGTGGTCTAATGACATCAACACCCTATATTAGGTGTGCATAATTATTAGGCAACTTCCTTTCCTTTGGCAAAATGGGTCAAAAGAAGGACTTGACAGGCTCAGAAAAGTCAAAAATAGTGAGATATCTTGCAGAGGGATGCAGCACTCTTAAAATTGCAAAGCTTCTGAAGCGTGATCATCGAACAATCAAGCGTTTCATTCAAAATAGTCAACAGGGTCGCAAGAAGCGTGTGGAAAAACCAAGGCGCAAAATAACTGCTCATGAACTGAGAAAAGTCAAGCGTGCAGCTGCCAAGATGCCACTTGCCACCAGTTTGGCCATATTTCAGAGCTGCAACATCACTGGAGTGCCCAAAAGCACAAGGTGTGCAATACTCAGAGACATGGCCAAGGTAAGAAAGGCTGAAAGACGACCACCACTGAACAAGACACACAAGCTGAAACGTCAAGACTGGGCCAAGAAATATCTCAAGACTGATTTTTCTAAGGTTTAATGGACTGGTGAAATGAGAGTGAGTCTTGATGGGCCACATGGATGGGCCCGTGGCTGGATTGGTAAAGGGCAGAGAGCTCCAGTCCGACTCAGACGCCAGCAAGGTGGAGGTGGAGTACTGGTTTGGGCTGGTATCATCAAAGATGAGCTTGTGGGGCCTTTTCGGGTTGAGGATGGAGTCAAGCTCAACTCCCAGTCCTACTGCCAGTTTCTGGAAGACACCTTCTTCAAGCAGTGGTACAGGAAGAAGTCTGCATCCTTCAAGAAAAACATGATTTTCATGCAGGACAATGCTCCATCACACGCGTCCAAGTACTCCACAGCGTGGCTGGCAAGAAAGGGTATAAAAGAAGAAAATCTAATGACATGGCCTCCTTGTTCACCTGATCTGAACCCCATTGAGAACCTGTGGTCCATCATCAAATGTGAGATTTACAAGGAGGGAAAACAGTACACCTCTCTGAACAGTGTCTGGGAGGCTGTGGTTGCTGCTGCACGCAATGTTGATGGTGAACAGATCAAAACACTGACAGAATCCATGGATGGCAGGCTTTTGAGTGTCCTTGCAAAGAAAGGTGGCTATATTGGTCACTGATTTGTTTTTGTTTTGTTTTTGAATGTCAGAAATGTATATTTGTGAATGTTGAGATGTTATATTGGTTTCACTGGTAAAAATAAATAATTGAAATGGGTATATATTTGTTTTTTGTTAAGTTGCCTAATAATTATGCACAGTAATAGTCACCTGCACACACAGATATCCCCCTAAAATAGCTAAAACTAAAAACAAACTAAAAACTACTTCCAAAAATATTCAGCTTTGATATTAATGAGTTTTTTGGGTTCATTGAGAACATGGTTGTTGTTCAATAATAAAATTAATCCTCAAAAATACAACTTGCCTAATAATTCTGCACTCCCTGTATGAGGTTCTGGACATATTTTAAAAGCTCTAGTTCAATGGACTAAATTAAAAATATGCTTTCTAATATCCATTTTTTGTTTTGTTATTACTGCAGTAATCTAATTTACAGTATAGTGTTTACATTTCTGCTCGCTCTGAGGTTGGCATAGCAACCCCAGAGCAAGCATGCTAGCACATAGTAAGCATGTACATTACTGTAGTAGATCTAAGAAATGGAGAAGAAGGGAATCAGAAGTTTTATACTAATATACAGTACAGTATTATAGAAGTGCAGAACCAATTTTCCCCAAATCAGGTTTGATATCTGTAATAATAACAGTGGGTGCTTTCTTGATAATTTCAACTGCTTGTCTGACAGGTTGTCACTTGAATTCACCCACGTGTATCTTTTTGTTTCGAAGCAATGATTATAACGTATTTAAATAGCCTTTCTGTATCCTCATCGTATAATTATATCATCTTCAGATATTTTAAGCATTCTTGATGTCATGATTTTTCTACAGATCATAGAACTTAGAGTGGAAGCTAAACAATAACAATCTGATTAGAGAAATGAACCCCTTAATGTCCAGCTATTTTTTTTCTTTCAGTTTTGCCTCTCAGTCTCCATCTTTAAGCAGCCATAACTCTTTTTTTACATTGACATTGCTGTATAATGCTTAGTTTTAAGCAGGGAGAAACTGCATATTTTGGTGTTGTTTGAGAGTTCAGATAAATTACTCTGTAATTAAAAAAAAAAAAATTGTACAGCAGATATTTAAAAAAATTATTTTTGGCATTACTTTATTGTTTATACTGTACTAGCTGAAGGACCCGGCTTCACTCGGGTATATTTAATCTATTTAATTTAATTTTTGTGTGTGTCGTTAAAAGATATCAACACTATCAACTATAACAGTGACATCTACAGCACCCCGCCCCCAAAACAGTGACCTCCACAGCCCCCCGCCCCTTAACACTGACCCCCCCACAGTGCCCTGTCACTTAAAATTGGACCTCCACAGCAGCCCACACCCTTAACTTTGACCTTTACAGCAGCCTTCCCCTTTAACAGTAACTTTCACAGCATACCACCCCCTTCACAGGGCCCTACACAGGGGCCCGCCCCTTAACAGTGGCCTTTACTGGATCGGGGGCGTGTCCTTTTGAACAGCTCACTCTAAGACAGCAGCACTGTGCTGTCTGAGTGTAATCTGCAGGGAGAAAGTCACCCTCCCTCCCACGTCTGCAGTTGACAGAAGGTGATTTTTACCTTCATTTTTTCAATCTCAGTCGGCTGAGGAGTGGGAGGGGGCGTGGCCTAACCAGATCGGGGCGTGTCCTTCTGAACAGCTCACTCTAAGGGTCCATTCACACATCCGTAGAATGGGTCCGCATCCATTCTCCAATTATGCGGAACAGGTGCAGACCCATTCATTCTCTATGGGGCCGGAAGAGATGCAGACAGCACACAGTGTGCTGTCCGCATCTTCATTTTTGGAGCGCGGCCCCGATCTGCAGCTCTGGAAAAAAATAGAGCATGTCCTATTCTTGTTTGCAATTGCGGACAAGAATAGGCATTTCTATGGGGGCGCTGGCTGGATGTATTGCGGATCCGCAATTTGCAGATCCGCAAAGCACTAAAGACGTCTGAATGGAGCCTAAGTGTAGTGGAGCCTAAGTGAGTGTGAGCTGCAGGGAGAAAGTCACCCTCCCTCCCACCCCTGCAGCTGACAGAAGTTGATTTTTACCTTCATTTTTTTCAATCCCAGTCGGCTCAGGAGTGGGCGTGGTCTAACCTGATCAGGGGCATGGCTTAGCATGACCTGGGTCGGGGTTTATTTCTTTTGAGGGTGGACACATTGTGGCAGGGGGCGTGCCTGAGCTCCTTCCTGCAACAGTGACGCCCCTCTGGGCACCATACTGGCTCATTTGCATATCAAATAAACTGGATTTTCAGAGGATAAAAACATCTATTGCTGGAACAAAGGCACATCTTGAAATAAGGTACTAAGTGCTATTAGGCCATCACTTTACTTCAATAGCAATTATCCTGTTGACAGATTTCCTTTAAAACGCACCTACAGCAGTAAA
Source organism: Bufo bufo (assembly GCF_905171765.1). NCBI lineage: Eukaryota > Metazoa > Chordata > Amphibia > Anura > Bufonidae > Bufo > Bufo bufo. Next base: position 123,052,768 of record NC_053392.1, read on the forward strand.
AATAAATGGCTGGGTTGTTATGGAAACCTGAAGGACCTGAGAGCTTCTATTGGCTGATAAGGGTCATGTGACCAAGCTTCTATTGGCTAATGCATTTTTTTGGGAATATCTTGGGAACGGTACATCCTAGAGAGCTGAGACCTGTTCTAAAACCTTCCCGGACACCTGATGTACCTGTGTGCCAAATTTCGTGATTGTAAATGCGACGGTGCAGATTACTTTAGCGGACACACACACACACATACACTCAGCTTTATATATTAGAAGATGTATTTCACACTGAATAACCAGTTAAATTTATTTTGGTCTTGTGGATACTTAATAAGTATAGTTTTTATTTTATTTTAAGTAAACTATGTACAATAAAATGTATTTTATGTAAAATGGTCACTTATTTATAAATTTTTGCAAGCTTTTTTAATCAAATGTATTACATCTTATATTACATGCTTTATAATCCCATTTAGGAATTACTTATTTCAGACTTATGGTGTATTAGCATACTCTTGTATGCTAATACTTTAAGCTCTGTGTCTCTATGGCACAGGCTCAGGTTAAGGCAACACTAGCATGCCCTAACTGCAGATTTACTGAACTTTACAGTCCTGGGTCCTTGCTAGGTCCCAAGAGCTGACTGCAGAGGGCTTACCCAACCTCTGAACAGATTACAGACCCAATCATGCTGTGGTCACAGGCTGTGGCAATCAAAGGGTTAACAGTTGGAATTGGAGCTAGCTCTGATCCTGGCTATATAGCAGACTCTGGAGTTGTGGTACATTGCCCTACTGTTCAGCGACACCTGCACAAATATGGCCTTAATGGAAGAGTCATCAGAAGAAAACCTCTACTGTTTCCTCTCCACAAAATTCAGGGCCAGGAGTTTGGAAAAGAACACCTAAACAAGCCTGATGTATTTTGAGGTTAAAACAGAACTCTTTGGCCACAACGAGGAAAAGTATGTTTAGAGAAAAAAGGGCACATAATATTTTTTGAAGAGAACACCTCTCCTACCATTAAGCATCGAAGTGGATCAATCATCCTTTGGGGTAGTGTTGCAGCCAGTGGCATGAGGGATTCAATGAAATTTCCACTAAATTCTGGAAGCAAACATAACACCAACTGTAAAAAAGCTGAAGTTGAAAAGAGGATAGCTGCTACAAATGAATAATGATCCTAAACACACCTATAGCCTAAAACAGACCAGCAGTAAATGCTGGCAGTGTCCCGTATGTTCCCTCTGTATCGCCAATGTGATATGTAGCCAACCACCAGGAGATGCATAACAGCGGGCAGTCCGCACTCGCTATTGAGAAAGCAAGAAGCCGCAGTTGTACAGTATATAGGGGCAGCTGTAACAACTGTCTAAAACCCATGATAAATGTGTTGCATCACTGCAAATTCCTAAATATTACTTTATTATAAACATATTCCCAAATAGCATTCATTATTTATAGTGGCTTGTTTTCTCTAGGGGGTAATCATCAGGAGAAATAAAATGGCCGTTGCCTTATTAGCACACAAAACCCGTCCTAACGCCTATCAGCTGGACAGGTTAGTTCAAAGCAAGGAGCTAAGGAGCTGTCTCAGCTCTCCTCATATGTCTGGGTGTCATGAATTAGGATAATTTGAGGCACCGATCCACATAGGGATGGTGGCAATGACTGAGGGGACGGGTGATGGATAGGAGGGGTTAACTTGCTTCCCTCCTGCATGTTCCTCAGTTTGTTATGCCCCCGTCCCCCCTGTGTTGGGATACTCCTGCCTAAACTCATGTTCCTGAGGGTGATTGGTCCATGGTGTAGGTAGCCCTGCCCACTGGGCTACCTACATATAACTGTGACCAGTGAGGTATGGGGCTGAACAGAATTCAGGCGGAAGGAAAAGTGTGCAGTCCGCATTACAAAAAATGAAGCCTTCCACACCGTCTTTAAGCGGGTCACTGAGGGTGAGAGATTACCAGTAGTGATTGCCTTGTGGTTTACCCGGCGCTCAGTTTGCGGCGAACTTTGAGCGTTCACAATCCGCTGAATATATGGCGATTTTCGTGTGCGCCATATTCTTTTGCATTGCGCCGAACTTTGACCCATGACACATCCATCAGGTGGGACAGGACAGCTAATTGACACGTTTCAGCACATGGACACACCCCCACCCTATAATAGAAGCCGATCTGGCTGCCATCTTACATTCTGTATTTTGTCAGTGTGGGGAGAGGTTGCTGTGTGGAGCAGGACAGGCTGTTAAGAACACCAAACGCTAGCTAATAGGGCCACAAAAGTCCTTTTAAGGACTGGTATAGGTGTGCTATCGATAGGTGTGATATACAGAGGGGTGTGATATACTTATAATATACACTGCTCAAAAAAATAAAGGGAACACAAAAATAACACATCCTAGATCTGAATTAATTAAATATTCTTCTGAAATACTTTGTTCTTTACATAGTTGAATGTGCTGACAACAAAATCACACAAAAATAAAAAAATGGAAATCAAATTTTTCAACCCATGGAGGTCTGGATTTGGAGTCACACTCAAAATTAAAGTGGAAAAACACACTACAGGCTGATCCAACTTTGATGTAATGTCCTTAAAACAAGTCAAAATGAGGCTCAGTAGTGTGTGTGGCCTCCACATGCCTGTATGACCTCCCTACAACTGTGCATGCTCCTGATGAGGTGGCGGATGGTCTCCTGAGGGATCTCCTCCCAGACCTGGACTAAAGCATTTGCCAACTCCTGGACAGTCTGTGGTGCAACGTGACGTTGGTGGATAGAGCAAGACATGATGTCCCAGATGTGCTCAATTGGATTCAGGTCTGGGGAACGGGCGGGCCAGTCCATAGCATCAATGCCTTCGTCTTGCAGGAACTGCTGACACACTCCAGCCACATGAGGTCTAGCATTGTCTTGCATTAGGAGGAACCCAGGGCCAACTGCACCAGCATATGGTCTCACAAGGGGTCTGAGGATCTCATCTCGGTACCTAATGGCAGTCAGGCTATCTCTGGCGAGCACATGGAGGGCTGTGCGGCCCTCCAAAGAAATGCCACCCCACACCATTACTGACCCAATGCCAAACCGGTCATGTTGGAGGATGTTGCAGGCAGCAGAACGTTCTCCACGGCGTCTCCAGACTCTGTCACGTCTGTCACATGTGCTCAGTGTGAACCTGCTTTCATCTGTGAAGAGCACAGGGCACCAGTGGCGAATTTGCCAATCTTGGTGTTCTCTGGCAAATGCCAAACGTCCTGCACGGTGTTGGGCTGTAAGCACAACCCCCACCTGTGGACGTCGGGCCCTCATATCACCCTCATGGAGTCTGTTTCTGACCGTTTGAGCAGACACGTGCACATTTGTGGCCTGCTGGAGGTCATTTTTCAGGGCTCTGGCAGTGCTCCTCCTGTTCCTCCTTGCAAAAAGGTTGAGGTAGCGGTCCTGCTGCTGGGTTGTTGCCCTCCTACGGCCTCCTCCACATCTCCTGATGTACTGGCCTGTCTCCTGGTAGCGCCTCCATGCTCTGGACACTACGCTGACAGACACAGCAAACCTTCTTGCCACAGCTCGCATTGATGTGCAATCCTGGATAAGCTGCACTACCTGAGCCACTTGTGTGGGTTGTAGACTGCATCTCATGCTACCACTAGAGTGAAAGCACCGCCAGTATTCAAAAGTGACCAAAACATCAGCCAGGAAGCCTAGGAACTGAGAAGTGGTCTTTGGTAACCACCTGCAGAACCACTCCTTTATTGGGGGTGTCTTGCTAATTGCCTATAATTTCCACCTGTTGTCTATCCCATTTGCACAACAGCATGTGAAATTGATTGTCACTCAGTGTTGCTTCCTAAGTGGACAGTTTGATTTCACAGAAGTGTGATTAACTTGGAGTTACATTGTGTTATTTAAGTGTTCCCTTTATTTTTTTGAGCAGTGTACTTTCTAACATAGAAAGTATATTATAGTGCATTTGTACTGTGCAGCAGTTGTGTGCGGTTCTGCCGCTATACCGCAGCTATATAGAGGGGCAAACGCTATTGGAACAACTAATTGCAATGGGTGTGATATACCAGTTGCCCCCCCCAAAAAACTGATTGAGGCAGGGGTGTGATATACATACCTATAATATACTTTCTATATAGTGCATTTGAACTGTGCAGCAGATGTGTGTGGTTTTGCTGCGATACCGTAGCTATATAGAGGTTCAAATGGTATTGGAACAACTAATTGCAATGAGTGTGATATACCAGTTGCCCCCCAAAAAAAACTGATTGAGGGATGTGTTATACCTGCTTCCACAAAAGACTGATTAAGGGGTTAGATATACCTGCTTCCTCCAAATATTGATTGAGTCCTGCAATATACCTGCTTCCACAAATACTGCTCTTCTCTAGGGACTTAGGCACAGGGTCATTTTGAAAATGACAGGCAGAGGAAGAGGCAGGCCGTTCCGCAGGGGTGGTAGGGGTTGGGCAGGTGCACCAGGCCGGAGCCTAAGTGGGAAGTTGGAGAAGGCACGTGCGATTACTTCAAAGGACGCACCAGAGTTGGTTGAGTGGCTCACTCACCCTTCCGCTTCTGCACCCTCCTCATCCTCTGTATCTGCACCCTCCTCACTCTTAGCTGTGTGCACCCCCAAATCCACCACCACCACCACCACCATAGCCCCTCCACATGAGTCAGAGGAATTATTTTCCCATCTATTCCAAGACCTTACCGATGCGCAGCCATTCTTGACATCGGATGAGGAAGAGGAGGTAGCAACAGCTGCCACCCAGCGTTCTGATGACATTACCCAGATCAGCCCAAGGAGGGAGGTCCCCGCTGTTGCTGCCTACTCCGAGATCTCAAATGTCAGTGGTGGTGAAGGTGAGGATTATTACGTGTCGATGGACGTCACGTGGATGCCCACAATATAGGAAGAGGAGGGGAGTTCAGAAGGAGAGACGGAGCAGCATTGAGGGAGGAGAAGCAGGTACAGCTCGCAGGGCACAGGAGGCAAAAAGCAGACTGCAAATGTATCTAGAGCTAGGCATCCACCATGCACGTTCACTTCTGGCGCTTCTTGGCACTTCTTGATGACGCCGGATAACCCTCTTGCCCAAAGGCTGACTGCTGGCTTGTCGGAACTGCTTGTCCGCCAACTACTGCCATATAAACTGATGGACTCGGAGGCTTTAGAAAATTTGTGGCCATTGGCACACCACAATGGAAGGTCCCCGGAAGGAAATATTTCTTCCAGAAGGGCATCCCAGAGCTATATGGCCAAGTGAATATATCTCTGGCACACAGTGTCGGTGCCAAAATACATCTGACCACAGACAAGTGGTCTAGCAAACACGGGCAGGGAAGGTACATAATTTTGAGTGCCCACTCGGTGAATCATCTGACAGCCATCAAGCATATAACTTGTGGCTCCCGTGTGGATTTAGTGTTAACGCCACGGATTGCATGCAGGGCTGCCTCTTCTTCTCCTCCTCCTACTCCATCCTCCATCTCCTCCATGGCTGACTCCTCCTTTTCCACTGTTACCGCCTCTTCTGCTGCGCCCCCCAAGCTCCCCAGAACCTATTCGATGTACCATGTGAGACTTTGCCATGCTGTGCTGAGGATGTTGTGCCTGGAAGCCAAGAGCCACACCGGTCCTGCACTGCTTTCAGCTCTGCGGTCACAGGCCAATCAGTGGCCAACCCCGCTCAATTTGACAGTTGGTAAAGTGGTGTGCTACAAAGGTGCCAATCTGCTGAAACAGGGCAAAATGGCACACGTGCCATGCATGGCTCACGTCCTGAACTTAGTCGTGCAGCGATTCGTTGCCAAATACCCCGGGGTCCAGGACGTCTTGCGGCAGCCCAGGAAAATCTCTGGCCATAGAAGATCTTACACGGCCATGGCTCGCCTTGATGACGTTAAGCGGCGACACCACTTGCCCGTCAGATGTATGGTTTGTGACAGCCCGACGTGCTGGAACTCCACCTTATATAAGCTTGATAGACTGGTCTACAGCAACGTGCCGTTAACGACTACCTGTACGACCTCTACAGCAGGACAGGTTCTGGGGAGCTTGGTTTCTTTTCACCACGCCAGTGGCTGCTCATACGCGACGCATGCAGACTTCTGCGGCCGTTTGATGAGATCACCAAACTGATCAGTCGCAGCCAGGGCACCATCAGTGATATCGTACCTTACACCTTCTTTCTGGGGCGTGCATTGTGTCGTGTCATTGATCAAGCTGTCAAGGAGCAGGGGCTGGAAGATGAGGAAGTCGCAATGCTGAAGGAATTCCCAGGGGGACTAATCCATCTGAGACAAGTCAGCATGAGTCTGAAGAGGATTTAGAGGAGGATGGTGGCTGGGGGGAGGAGGAGCAAGAAGAGCAGGCTATGAGGGGGACTTCAAACTTTTCGAGGATCCATGGTGTTGTCCGTGGCTGGGGGGAGGAGACCGAGGACGACATTCTCCTGGGCGATGAGCAGGAGCCAGGGCACTCGACCACTTCTAATTTAGTGCAAATGGGGGCCTTCATGCTCCAGTGTCTGCAGAGGGACCCCCATATAAAAAGCATAAAGGGCAAGGACCAGTACTGGGTGGCAACATACTTAGACGCCTGGTACAAACACAAAATGATGGACATGTTACCAGCATCACAGAGGGCTGTCGGAATGCAGCATTTCAAGGCCTTGCTGCAAGAGATGCTGCATTCTGCTGTTGCGGGCACTGGCAGAGGAATTTCCACCCACAGCGAAACAGGTGCGGGTACCAACCCTACCGCGCCTGCAATAAGAGGGCTGTTTGAAGATGTGTTGGTCACTTCTGATATGAGATCATTCTTTCAGCCAACCCATCAACAGCCGCCCTCCAGATCCAGCCTCAGGGAACGCCTAGACCGACAGGTGTCCGACTACATCGGGTTAACGCTCTAAAAAGCGAGGAACCACTGGGCTACTGGGTGTGCAGGCTTGACCTGTGGCCAGAGCTGGCACAATTTGCCATGGTACTTTTGGCTTGCCCCTCGTCGAGTGTCCTGTCCGAAAGAACGTTCAGTGCAGCAGGGGGAATCGTGACCAATAAGCGCACTCGCCTAGCTCACGACAGTGTGGACTACCTCACATTTCTAAAAATTTATGAAAAATATAATAAAACAAAAAGGAGTCGGGTGAACAGGGATGTAGGACGGCAAAGGAGGGAATAGGATATGAGGCACCAATGGATATTTGCAATGAATGTTATTGAAGGTCTAGATGTGATAACTCAAAGTGAATAAGGCAGCTCCCCAAACCATGAAAATCTGTGCACACCAGTGAACTGCTGGAATAATAAGAGATAAGAAAGAAAGGCGGTTATACAGTGCTGCTCCAGGTATATCCTGGGAGCAAAATGGGGGCGCCAGAGGGCCAGAGAGCCAGACACCGATCTGCAGTATTCAATTATCGTCAAATGCCACAGTGGTGAACAAAATTAACTCTTAATAGAGTAATAAGGTAAAAGTGTACCAGGAAGTGAATAAAAAGTCTCTAAGTGAGAAACAAATAGACAGTATAAAATTACTAATTGTAGTATAAAATCATATATAAAAATCCATTATAGGATACATGAATTGTATTTAAATCTACTCAACTTGGTGTATATTACCAAATCTCAGTTTATCACCTTTATGAGCATAAAATAAGCACTGGTAAAGGACTTACTTTACCGGGGAGGGAAGTATAGGATAAGCACATAACACCTATACTTGTACCCCCCAGCCGAGATCACCTTGTAATGGTGGATGTGACTTCTACGTCCCGCAAAGGATGACACCAGGGCTCCAAGTTCCAAAGTAGAGGTCTTTAATACATAAAAAGCTTGACGTGTTTCGGGACAGTGCCCCTTTATCAAGAGCATAAGTAAAATACATACATGACAGGGTATATATAGGGATAGAAAGGCACATGACTTATGGTCAGCTGATCTAGAGGGCTGGACATGTGCTGACATCACTTCCTGGTAATAACTTTAAAAAGACAAAGGGTTATATAATCCAATATGGTGAAAATCAATAATCATATATAATATGGGCAGCATGGTTAGCACTGGGGTCCTAGGTTCGAATCCAAACAAGGGCAATATCTGCATGGAGTCTGTATGTTCTCCCTGTGTTTGCGTGGGTTTCCTCCAAACACTTCGGTTTCCTCCCACACTCCAAAGACACACTGATAGGGAACTCAGACTGTGAGCCCCATTGGGGACAGTGTGATGCCAATGTTTGCAAAGCGCTGAGAAATATAGTAGCGCTATATAAGTGCATGAAATAAATTAAAAAAATATATCCATCTATCCATTTAATTACCTATTTATTTATCTAGACACAACCTGTTGACACTATTTATTTAATTTTTTATAATTTTACTACTACTACTCTTATGATAAGTTTACACCATATATACATATTCCACATGGAATCTTACCCCATATACTAGAAGTTGTAAAGGATAGGATTCTTTCTCCTTGCCCACAAATATATGCCTGACAAGATAATGTTGTCACCACCACCTACCTTTCGAGCACACCAGCGGAGTTTTATTATTATTTTTTTTCTCCTCCTCCGATCACGTAGTTGCCGATGCGTTCCACAGTGGAGCTCATACGGCAGAATAGCGCACTAGCCGATCTCCCTCCTTACGTTTGCGTTGATGCCGATGCGTTCCACTCTGGGGCGCACGTGGCAGCTGACCAGCTGATTCCCTTCTCCCCCACCCATACAGGCGCCGGTGCATTCCACAGTGGAACGCATACAACGTTTTTCATGTCAGGCAACCCATATATATTTTATATTAGGAATATTCTTCACCCCATAGTGAATGGGCAGCATGTTATATATAGATCTGTACCCATGTGATTTCATAATCATATAAAACAGTCCCATGCTTTCAATTTGGAAATGCATAAATAGACACTCCCACCTCCGGTCTTTACAAGCTTAAGCAAGATATATAGTGTTCTTCTCTTATATTTAGTGATCAATCCACATACCCATTATCTACTAACTGCTCTTTATGATATATTTATTTATTTTATGCACTTATATAGCGCTACTATATTCCGCAGCACTTTACAAACATTGGCATCACACTGTCCCCAATGGGGCTCACAGTCTGAGTTCCCTATCAGTATGTCTTTGGAGTGTGGGAGGAAACCGAAGTGCCTGGAGGAAACCCACGCAAACACGGGGAGAACATACAGACTCCATGAAGATGTTGCCCTTGGTCGGATTCGAACATAGGACCCCAGCGCTGCAAGGCACCAGTGCTAACCATGCGGCCCATATTATATATGATTATTGATTTTCACCGTATTGGATTATATAACCCTTTGTCTTTTTAAAGTTATTACCAGGAAGTGATGTCAGCACATGTCCAGCCCTCTAGATCAGCTGACCATAAGTCATGTGCCTTTCCATCCCTATCTATACCCTGTCATGTATGTATTTTACTTATGCTTTTGATAAAGGGGTACTTTCCTGAAACACGTCAAGCTTTTTATGTATTAAAGACCTCTACTTTCAAACTTGGAGCCCTGGTGTCATCCTTTAGGGGACGTAGAAGTCACAGCCACCATTACAAGGCGATCTTGGAGGGGGGGGTACAAGTATAGGTGTTATGTGCTTATCCTCAAGTAAGTATATAAGGTGGAACAGGCAATCTATCACCTGAAGCTGCAGAGAGGTATTTCTATAGGTAAGTGAAATTTTTGGATATAGTGTACACTGAGACAGTATATTGTATGGGAAATATTTATTTATTTCATTTAGGACATCCAATTCATATAATAAAAGATAGATAAAATGGTAGATAAAAAGGTGGGTATAAAATGGTGTGAGGTGATCGGGTAAAAAATGGTGATCAAAAATGATGATCAGAAATATAACAGGGTCCTGAAAAAAAGTGCAATAAGATCCTAGGAGTAGTTCATGCAAGGATGTAGTAAAATCTTAAAAAATAATTAATGCAAAAAATAGTTCATGCGAAAATAGTATTTCATGCGAAGGTAATAATAGTTAATGCAGAAATAATACTTCATGTGGAAAAATTTTAAAATGATGTATATAATCGAAAAAATATGTATACGAAAAATATTCGATAAAATATTTGAAAAAATATTCGAAAAAATATATGGATACCGTTTGATGGATACCGTTGTTCTTCCAGTCTCTGCAGTATGACCTGATATGGTGCGATTTTCTTGCGGGAATAATGCTACAGGCCAGACGCGTTTCGAAGCTGAACTGCTTCTTTCTCAGTGGCTTGCATGAACTGGCACTGGTTGTATACCCATATATTTTTTCGAATATTTTTTCAAATATTTTATCGAATATTTTTCGTATACATATTTTTTCGACTATATACATCATTTTAAAATTTTTCCACATGAACTATTATTTCTGCATTAACTATTATTACCTTTGCATGAAATACTATTTTCGCATGAACTATTTTTTGCATTAATTATTTTTTAAGATTTTACTACATCCTTGCATGAACTACTCCTAGGATCTTATTGCACCTTTTCAGGACCCTGTTATATTTCTGATCATCATTTTTGATCACCATTTTTTTACCCGATCACCTCACACCATTTTATACCCACCTTTTTTATCTACTATTTTATCTATCTTTTACTATATGAATTGGATGTCCTAAATGAAATAAATAAATATTTTCCATACGATATACTGTCTCCGTGTACACTATGTCCAAACACGTCACTTACCTATAGAAATACCTCTCCGCAGCTTCAGGTGATAGATTGCCTGTTCCACCTTATATACTTACTTGAGCTATTTCCTTAAAGGACTGTGGGGCAGTCCTGGCACAAGAGCACCTATGTCCACTAGTTGTGTAGGGTGAGCCACCATCTACTATATGTGCTTATCCTATACTTCCCTCCCCGGTAAAGTAAGTCCTTTACCAGTGCTTATTTTATGCTCATAACAGTGATACACTGAGATTTGGTAATATACACCAAGTTGAGTAGATTTAAATACAATCCATGTATCCTATAATGGATTTTTATATATGATTTTATACTACAATTACTAATTTTATACTGTCTGTTTGTTTGTCACTTAGAGACTTTTTATTCACTTCCTGGTACACTTTTACCTTACTACTCTATTAAGAGTTAATTTTGTTCACTACTCCGACATTGGATGATAATTGAATACTGCACACCGGTGTCTGGCCCTCTGGCGCCCCCACTGTGCTCCCAGGATATACCTGGAGCAGCACTGTATAACCGCCTTTCTTTCTTATCTCTTATTATTCCAGCAGTTCACTGGTGTGCACTGATTCTCATGGTTTAGGGAGCTGCCTTATTCCCTTTGAGTCATCACATCTAGACCTTTCACTACCATTCATTGCAAATATCCATTGGCGCCTCATATCCTATTACCTCCTTTGCCGTCCTACATCCCTGTTCACCTGACTCCTTTTTGTTTTATTATATCTTTCATATACCATGGACCGGAACACTCCCCCCCCCCCCCCCCGCCCCCGCCGGTCGGAGTCCAAGAGGCTGAATTAGGATCTTTTGCATATTTAATGGATGACCTACCGCATTTACTCACAAGACTCTCCAATGAACTACAGAGACTGAATGCCTTTGATAGAAACATAGAAACATAGAAACATAGAATGTGTCGGCAGATAAGAACCATTTGGCCCATCTAGTCTGCCCAATATGATGACCTGATTGATTTGACATCAGATATAAAAGACACCTGGTCAACTTCTATACTAGAGGGATCGGAAATATGCAGTCTTGATGGAACTTACACAGATCAGAATCTAAGGCGTGATATACAAAATCTCCTACACCATGAACTGCATTGGCTTTTTCTTGCAATCTACCTGAATTCAGACATGATCCCAAGAGGTTTACTCTCGCATTTAAAACCAACCTTTCCTGACGACCCTGATTATAAAAGAATGCTCTAGGCATCTCATTGAACTATTAATTATGAGACGCAAGTCACTATGTAACACTTTGACTGCCCGAATATATCTGACAACTAAAAACACGACCCTTCAGAACTTTCTCACTCATGATAGAATTTCCCTTAGGAAATACGAATACAACCTAGTAAGAAAGAAATGCTTTAAATTAATACGTGATAATTCTGATTATGATACCCATAGAATATACCAATGGGAAAAGAAAAAAGTCCTTGGGTCTTCCTATGTTTATGCCACTACTGACCCCACTATGGCATCATTCCGCTCACAACTTTCCAATTCTTACAAAATGACAACTAAAGTATTTTATAATAGCAACTGCAGAAGACGGATTAACCTACAAGCAAACCGAAATTCATCCCCACGACCCAATAATAGAAAAGACAATTCTATTACCCCAGTCCTCATAAGGTCATCCATCAATGTCCCAACACCAGCAAATACTCTTGATTTGACATTTCCACTCAGTTTCACACACTTCTAAAACATCATATCCGGATGATCACACTACGGTCATCCCGATTGCCCCACCCCCCACTACTATTTACCAGTCTGCTACTAATAAATCAACATTTGCAGTCACAGCAGTCACACCAATACCAAAAGACATATCCAGTTAGGCACCGTCAGAATGCCTTATCACCTTCCACTCCCACATCGGATACAGATATTTTAAAATTTTCAACACATAGCGAACTCATCTCCAGTCCGGAACATTTTTTAGCATTACCCCCCAACCTTCTAGAAAACTCGCCGTTAAACCAACTATCTCCAGCCCCCGCTACCTCACGACCTGTCATCTCAAGTATCCAGTTACTCAAACCATTACTACTCCAAAACCCGACGGTTCGATCAAAAATTCCATTACCAATTCGCCCACAGGAGAAGATAACACACTTCTACAGTCCGGTTCAAGACCAACAAAAAAGAAAAACAAGAGCAAACAAAGGAGAAGAGGATGCAGAGGGGGAAAAAGACGACCCCGCCAACAAAAAGGCCCGGTCACCCCCCCCCCAAGCGTAGAAAATATATCAACTACTCTAAGATCTAAAGGTATTTTCAACCTTTCCAAATATGCACTAAAACAGGAAGAGATAGAGGTACTGAGCAGGGGCCTCTCTTTCTGCCCTAACACGAGTTCAGATCTCTTTGAACTCTTTGTAGATTTGTATCAATTCACCCGGAAACTCACGCTTCAACGCCACTACAGTTTAAAAACACATCAGCCCTCTATCCCTTCCACTCTCAACACTATAGAGGAGGACATTGACGTCGATTCGATAGTCAATGAACTATTCTGCACACCTATTCATTCTTCTTTCAAGCCAAAATCAACCTTCTACTCGATTGATAGTAGGGCCCCCACATTTAAACCTTTTACAATTTAGTTCTTAACGATTTAAGAGCAACTTTTGGAAAAAGAAATCATGTACAAAATTCAGGCTCATCATACAATCTATCCAAAACTCATCAGAAAGCAATTATAAATCTGGCCAAAAACAAAGATTTTGTAATTAAAAATGCAGACAAGGGCGGAGGAATAGTCATCCTCAATACTGAGGACTACAATAGAGAAGCCCTAAATATCCTCTCTGATGACACCTATTATTGCCAACTTCCAATAGACCCCACAGAAGAATTTAATAAACAACTCCACACCCTAATCACTCTAGGTTACGAAGATAAAATAATGACTAAACAAAAAAAAACTTTCTATTTATTGCACACCCCTCTGTACCCTATTTCTATTTTTTGCCAAAGATCTATAAATCACTCACCAATCCCCCCAGTCGACCCATTATATTGGAAATTAATTCAATAACCTGTAACTTACAGTATCAGCCTATGTGGATAGCCTATTACAAAAATATGTAGTCATTTTACACTCCTATCTTCGAGACTCAGGCCAACTCATTACTATCCTTAAAAATCTCAGCTGGAGTAATGATATGCTATGGGTGACAATAGATGTGTCATCCCTGTACAGTAACATCATCCATGAATTAGGTACCAAAGCTGTGGAGAACTTTCTTCACACAGACCCTTTCATGCCCCCCAAGCAAAGAAGATTCATTTTAGACGCCATATCTTTTATTCTCCATCACAATTATTTAAACTATAACAATAAATTTTATATCCAAACATGAGGTACGGCAATGGGAACTAAGTTCGCCCTATCCTATGCTAATTTATCCATTGGGGCGTTTGAGGAATCTTTTGGCTTTATGCACCACCCTAACAATAAACTTTATAAACGCTATCTAGATGGCATCATTTTTATTTGGCAAGGAAGGAGGACACTTTTAGAAAATTTTATTTCAAATATTAATCAAAATAATTGGAACCACAGATTTACCGCCCAGATAGTTACGACTACCGCCATATTTCTTGATCTCCAACTCCTGATTCACAACAACATGATTGAGACTAGCACACACTTTAAAAGTGTTGATGCTAACAGTTACTTAGACTATAAGAGCTGTCACTACCATAAATGGAAGCGGAATATACCTTATGTTCAAATGAGGAGGATTCGGAAAAATTGTTAGAATGATGCGGTAATGAAGGACCAAATAGGAATCTTGAAGACCAGAATTCTGGAAAAGGGGTATCCTGAAGACCTAATTCTAGACTCAATCCCTAGAATAGAAAAAGAAACTCAAATGGATTGCTTACTTCCCAAACATCAGATTGCGAAAAATAAATCACAAACCCATGAGGGCAATAGACATATTTATTACTTTATCACCCGTTACACCTCTTCTCATAACAAGATCAAACAAATACTACAACAACATTGGTCTTTACTTCTCAAAGATCCCATTTTGAGTAATCTTGTCCCCAAAACACCTCACATGATGTTTCGGAGGGCAAAGACTTTAAAACAGATATTAGCACCATCCTTCCCCAAACTCGACAAGCTAGCCATATCATCGATCAGTAATTTAGAGATGACCGGAAAGCAATGTAAACCTAAAAGATCCCATAAATGTGGACGAAAGCGTTGCAAATGTTGCCTAACGATATCAAACGACATCCAAGAGGCAACAATAAATTACTTTGGCGATAAGATTTCTCTTCTCAAATATGTGGACTGTGGCACCACAAATGTGGTGTATATGCTTGAGTGCCCTGTGGGTTACAATACATTGGACGTACCGCTCAGAGCATTAGGATCAGCTTAACTCACATTGCTCTAATATTTACCAAAAATATACCAAACATAGTATCTCCAGACATTTTGCGGCGATACACGTAGGCGATGCATCTCTCTTACGTCTAACCCCAATAGAATAGGAACCCAAATCCTTCATGCAGTTATGCAGGAAGGAGAAGTATTGGATTTTCCGTTTTAACTCATTAATTACCTTTGGCCTCAATGAAACACTGGAATACATTAACTATTAAACCTTGGACCTATTTATTTATTTATCTATCTATTTATTGGACTTATTCATATATTTATTCCATGTGTTTTTATTTATTTTCATTTTTGATGATACTTATAATCTTGATCCATCTATCCATTTAATTACCTATTTATTCATCTAGACACAACCTGTTGACACTATTTATAAAATTTTTAATAATTTTACTACTTTTAACATTATATCTCTATACCCGTTTTATATATGGTCTGATTTTAACCCCTTCAACCCTGGGCCTGTTTTCACCTTCCTGCCCAGGCCATTTTTTTTTAAATCTGACGTGTCACTTTATGTGGTAATAACTTTTAAACGCTTTTACTTATACAGGCCATTCTGAGCATGTTTTCTCGTCACATATCATAGATCATAACAGTGGTAAAAATGAGTAAAAAAAAAACATTTTTATTCATAAAATAATACCAAATTTCTACTTTTATAATAGATAGTAATACCTCCAAAAATAGTGATTACTTTACATTCCCCATATGTCTACTTCATGTTTGGATCATTTTGAAAATGACATTTTATTTTTTGGGGATGTTAGAAGGCTTAGTAGTTTGCAAGCAAATTTTGAAATTTTTAAGAAAATTTCCAAAACCCACTTTTTAAGCACTAGTTCAGGTCTGAAGTCACTTTGTGAGGCTTACATAATAGAAACCACCCAAAAATGACCCCATTTTAGAAACTACACCCCTCAAGAATTAATGGAAAGTGGAGATGAAATTTCAGAATTTAACTTTTTTGCCAGATTTTACATTTTAATCAATTTTTTCCAGTAGCAAAGCAAAAGTTAACAGTCAAATAAAACTCAAAATTTATTACCCTGATTCTGCGGTTTACAGAAACACCCCACATGTGATCGTAAACTGCTTGGTACTATTTTGGGGTACATATGATTTTTAATTGCTCTATATTACATTTTTTGTGAGGCAAGGTAACCAAAAAATAGATGTTTTGGCACCGTTTTTATTTTGTATTTTTTAACAACATTCATCTGACAGATTACATCATGCGCTATTTTTATAGAGCAGGTTGTTACGGATGCAATGATATCAAATATGTCTACTTTCTATGATGTTTGTTTCAGTTTTACATAATAAAGCATTTTTGAGAAAAAAAATTAGGATTTTGCATCTCCATTTTCTGAACGCCCTATTTTTTTTACTTTTATGCCGATCATCTTGTGCAGGGGCTCGTTTTTTGCAGGAAGAGTTGATGTTTTTATTGTACAAATTACGGGTACATATGATTTTTTGATCATTCATTATTACATTTTATGGTGCAAGGTGACCAAAAAATTGGTTGTTTTGGTGCAGTTTTTATTTATTTATTTTTACAGCGTTTACCTGAGGGATTAGGTCATGTGACTTTTCTATAGAGCAGATCGTTACGGACGTGGCAATACCTAATATGTCCACTTTTTCTTATTTATTTAAGTTTTACACAATGATAGCATTTTTGAAACCGAAATAATGATATTTTAGTGTATCCATAGTCTGAGAGCCATAGCTTTTTTATTTTTTTACCAATTCTCTTAGGTAGGGTTTCATTTTTTGCAGGATGACGTGATGGTCTGATTGTTTTTTTTTTTTTACAATACATTTTTATTGAATGGTATATTGTAAATGAGACAATTTACATATTATGCATAATGGACATAAAGTAAAATGACAAAAAGATTAAAGCGACAAATAATAATAAATAACAAATAAATAATAGAAGGCACCATAAATGTGTACATCAGAGTATACAATCAGAGTATGTAACATGTGGAGTAAGTATAAACACTAAACCTAGCGCATCTTACTCAGTATAGTAAGTTAATATGACGCGATCACATGTAGACATTGTGATTATACCACAGATCTATAACAAGTGATATGGGAGTGGAACCGCATATGCGCTGGACAGCCAAAGTAACCATGAGTTATGTGTTGATATTCTGTTTATCATAGAAGGGGCGAATGTGAACTCACACTGCATATGATAGTTAACCATACTAATGACTTCACTAATTGATGGGGACTGTAGACCTTTCCATTGGCGAGCAATCACTTTTTTTGCTGCTGAAAGGATTTGAGCTACTATGCTCCTGCTATCGTTGGGGATGTCCACTAGGCCAATGCTAAGAATTGCCATCTCCGGGGTCAGCATTCCTCTTATCCCCGTCACCTCTTCTAGTATTTTTAGCACTGAATCCCAGAAATGAGTTAAGGCAGGGCAACTCCACCACATATGATACGGAGAGCCAACCTGACCACACCCCCTCCAACATAATGGAGAGTAATCCGGGATGGTGTGAGCTAATCTGTTTGGGGTGAGATACCATCTTAATTGGATCTTCCTATTTTGTTCTGCATGATTTATGCATTTCGAGGATTTCATGGACCAGAATAAAGCATCAGTCCATTCATCTAGAGTGAATTCTTTCCCCATTTCAGCCTCCCATCTGGACATGAAGGGCTTTTTACCTTCTCCACCTGTTGACAGCATGAGAGGATACCAGAAAGAGAGGCTAGAATGAGGATGAGCACCCACACCAAGAATTTTGTTGAATGGGTCTCTCTCGTTCACTTCTGCATCTAAGGTGAGAGATGAAAGAAAATGATGAATCTGCAGATAATGGAAAAATAAAGTTAGGCAAGTTAAAGATAGAGTGCAGAGACTCAAAGGGGCGTAGGACAGATTGCTAAAATAGGCTCTCTAATGTATCTATGCCACAGTTCAGCCAGCCTGTAAGTTGGAGCGTGGGGATATGGTATTCTATCGCTGAGATGGGAAACTGCTTTTTCTCCATAGGGAGAGGAGTTTTATGTTTGAATGCGTGGGCCCATGCAAATATGGAAGCTTGCATCGTATCTAGAGGCATGGAGAAAACAAAAGGTTTTAGTTAATAGGCTGCCAGCAGCGACTTCAAAGATTTCCTTTTAACATAAACCTCTTCAATTGTTAACCATTTATGAGGCGAGGATGGGGACCACCATTCCATAGACTGATCTAATAGGTTGGCCAGATAATAACTGTATAGGTCAGGAACCCCCCTTGCGAAGAGATGGGAATAACACATGTTTGCTGATCCTAGGATGAGTACCTCCCCATATGAACCCAAGCATGTCATCCTGTAGCTGTTTTATGCAGGACCTAGGGAATTTCAGCGGGATGCATCTGAATATGTACAAGATCCTTGGGAGCACCAGCATCTTCACTATGTTAATTTTAGCTATCCATGAAAGTAACACTTTGCCATACTTAGAGTAGTCTTTTTGCAATTCGGACCTTAATAACTTAAGATTAAGCGAAATCATGCCTGGCAATGAGCTGGTCAACTCTACTCCCAAATATCTTATCGATTTAGATGCCCAGTTGAAAGGGTACCTATCACTTAGATCTTGATGCAAGCTTGCTGATACATTGATTGGGAGTACATTGTTTTTACTAACATTTAACTTATAATATGAAATGGATGAGTACTGATCCAAAATTTCCAGTGCTGCTGGTAATGAGATTAAAGGGTTAGTGAGCGTCAGAATAACATCATCAGCGTACAGGCCGATGCAGTGTGAGTATTTCCCCACTGTGATTCCTGATATCCGCGCACAGTTACGCATTTTTTCTGCCAGAGGTTCCATCACTAGCGCAAATATCATGGGTGACAGTGGGCACCCTTGCCTAGTCCCGTTAGTAATTGAGAAAGGGGCAGATAAAAAACCTGAAGTTAGAACATTCGCACTCGGTGTTGTATATAGCCCTAAGATAGCCTTTAGGAAGTGACCGTCAAACCCAACTTTCCTGAGGGTCTGGTCCAGGAATCCCCAGTGCACTCTATCGAACGCTTTTTCAGCGTCTAAGGAGACAAAGATCGTGGGGGCCCTGGACCAACCTGCAATTTTAATTAAGTTTATCATTTTCCTAGTGCCATCTCTACACTGCCTTCCTGGCACAAAGCCAACCTGATCCTGGTTAATTAGGGCCGGTAGAACCGTGTTGAGACGAGTGGTTAGTAACTTAGCAAACAGCTTGAGATCAGGGTTTAGTAGGGAGATTGGTCTGAAGTTCTCAGGGGCATCCGGGGATTTCCCTGGTTTACAGTGGCTTTAAGCATTTCTGGGGGGATATCCCCCGAGGTCAAAAATGAGTTATACAGCTTGGTTAAATAGGGGAGTAACGTTGAATGAAAAGTTTTGTAATATTCTACTGGGAATCCGTCAGGTCCAGGGGCCTTGTTGGACGGAGTAGCTTTAATGGTTTTTAAAATTTCTGCTGGGGTGAATGGTCTATTTAGAATGCTTAAGTCATCTGTAGACACACTAGGGAGCTTAAGGGAGTCTAGATACGTTGAGATTGCCTCCACGGATGGTTGTGCGGTATTATCATCTGCCCGTAGGTTATATAAGGGAGGAATAGTACGACGCGAAGGCATCTGTTATTTCCTGTGGGTGAGTAAATACTTTACTTTTATACTTTAAGCTGGTTATTCTAGCTGCGGCTTTATTACTTTTCAATCTACGCGCCAAAAGCGCGCCTGCCCTATCCCCAACATGATAAAAGTTTGACTGCAACCGCTTCATCCCTAGTTCTTGGCGGTAAAGGAGAAGAGTTCTGAGTGCAGTTCTGCATTCTTGGAGAGATGATAACGTTATGTGGTTGTTATTTATTTTATGGCACTGTTCCGCAGTTTGTAGGCGGGTTAGGGCATCCTGTATAGCCTGACTTCTGTTTTTATTCATTCTCGCCGCTAACTGTAGCAGGACCCCCCTCATAAATGCCTTGTACGTGAGCCAAAGAGTATTTACGCTGATGTCAGGAAGATCATTAAATGTCAAAAATTCCTGCATAGTTTCTGTGATCCCATTAACTCTGTCCGGGCATTTGAGCATATAGGTGTTCATTCTCCACTGCGGTCTGGGTAGGTTAGGGATGCCATCATCAATAATAATACTCACTGGGGCGTGATCTGACCAGGTTGCTCCCCCAATGTCTGACCGTACGACCCTATGCAGGAGGCTTTTGGAGACTAAGATGTAATCAATACGAGACTGAGATAGGTGTGCGGTAGATATGTACGTATAATCACTCTCGTTACTATGTTGGTAGCGCCAAACATCGTGAAATGCGGACTCATACAAGGTAGATTGGAGCTCTGCCCAACGACACCCCTGTGTTGATTTATAATCCAGTGCTGCATTGACTGGGATGTTAAAGTCTCCTCCTATTACTACCTCTCCCACCGCCAGTTTCTCCACCTTATTGAACAGCCTCCTGCAGAAGGCCACCTGTCCGACATTGGGGGCGTAAACAGATACCAGAGTGAATGGTTTACTATTTAATGTACACAATAAAATGATGTATCTCCCCCGCTCAGTCAGTTATGCATTTCTTAAGGGAGAAGGTTATTGAGGACTTTACACCAACAAGTACCCCTGCTTTCCTCTTTTTCCTAGTGTGTGAATGGAATAAAACAGGGAAATTTTTGTTTTTGCATCTAAATGCGTCTTTGTCCAACAGGTGTGTCTCTTGCAATAGAAGGACATCACATTTAGCTTTAGAAGCTTCTGACCAAAGTTGTGTGCGCCTGAATGGGGAGTTCAGCCCACGCACATTAAGAGAGAATACTTTTAGCCCCATTCCTTGTGCTGAAAAAACTCCTTGTAACACATAACTCCACATTACAATAGGGGAACCCTCAGAAGCTAACACATACACAACACTAGTTACATACATTATATGCATTGGTACCAACAAAAAAAACAAAGCTAAGCAAGCGAAAAAGAAAAAACAACGATAAATGTAGTGTGGTCATTAAGGCCTAACTGGCCCGACCAGTTAAGTGGAGGTCAAGGGACCCAGAAAAAACAAGTCCAATCGGGGCAAAAAAAGAAAACTTTAGCTCCATACTACGGACTAACATTAGTGATTGAGAACAGTCAATCGACTACCCCTTATCGGGGGAAACTCACGGATCAAGCAACGTCCCAATGCAACGTCCCAATCTGAAGGGATCTTGTCTGGGCGCGAGGCGGGCTCCTTTGCTCTGTGAGGATCTTCACTCATGATGCCCCATTCGATCAAACGCCTAGTCGCCCCTTGCGGTGTATTGAAGATCTGCATGCCGCCATTGTAAGTAACCAGCAACTTTACTGGGAAACCCCAGTGATACTTTATTTGATGTTGCCTTAGCGCAGCTGTAATCGGGGCAAACTCCCTTCTTTTTGCAAGGGTAGCTGCAGAGAGGTCTGCGTAGACCGCTATACCTTAAAAGTCCTCCCTTGGTGTCGGATTCTGCCTCAGGACTCTCAGGAACGCATCTTTGATGGTATAGAAGTGTATCCTGGCAATAGTATCTCGTGGAAGAGATGGATCGAGACCTTTAGGTTTAGGAACTCTATGTATGCGGTCTATTATCAAGTCCCTTTCAGTAGCTTCAGGCAATGCAGCTTTAATAAGTTGTTGCAGGAGGTGCTCCAGCTCATTCACTTCCACAGACTCTGGAATCCCGCGAAATCTGACGTTGTTCCATCTATGTCTATCCTCCAGGTCTTGAAGTTTAGCCGTTAACTTAGCAATATTGTCCTCCATAGCCTCGTGGGCATCTATTAGGGTGTTGTGGGAGGTGGCGAACTCGGCCATTTTAGTCTCCAGGTGAGACGTGCGCCCGCCGATGCTCTGTATATCTGCTCTGAGATCTTTTAGAAGCCCCAGCATGTCCTCCTTCATAGAAGAACGTAAGCTCTCCAACATGGAGTGCATGATGTCTGCTGTTAGCTGTGTAGATTCAAGGGCTTCCCTCTCAGGCCCACGCTTGTCAGCAGAGTGAAGCGCAGATGGTAATGGTGTTCCTGCCTTTGAGGCCGGCGTGCAAGCCGGGGAAGGCATCCCTCTCTGTCCAGGGGAAGGCGTCCCTCTCTGTCCAGGCTTTGCCGAAGAATTCGGTCAGTTTAGTCGGGGCATGACGCCTTCTGACCTTCCCCATGGCTGAAGTAGTAGATAAGGCTTCTAACAGTTGCGATGTGAATCAGGAGTAGTATCTGTGAGCCGCTTGAGGAGTGTTAAGTCCGGAGCAGACGCGCTATGCGACCGGCGCCATCAGCGTGCAGGCCACGCCCCTTGATGGTCTGATTGGTATTATTTTGGGGGGCATACGCCTTTTTGATCACTTGCTGTTGCAATTTTTGTGATGTAATGTGACAAAAATGGCTTTTTTTTAACTTTTTTTTTACTTTAGCACAATAATAGCAGATTTGAAGCAAAAAATAATCATATTTTAGTGTTTCCATGGTCTGAGAGTGATAGCTTTTTTATTTTTTGACCAATTCTCTTAGGTAGGGTCTCATTTTTTGCGGGATTAGGTGATGGTCTGATTGGTACTATTTTGGGGGGCGTACGCCTTTTTGATCACTTGCTGTTGCAAATTTTGTGATGTAATGTGACAAAAAAGTTTTTTGTTTTTTTTTACTGTGTTTAGTTCATGTGATATTTTTATAGAGCTGGTTGTTACGGACGTGGCGATACCTAATATGTATATATTTTTAATGTATTTCACTTTAGCACAATAATAGCAGTTTTGAAAACAAAAAAATAAGTTTTAGTGTCTCCATGTTCTGAGAGCTATAGTTTTTTATTTTTTGGGCGATTTGCAGTGATCGCATGCGCACCGCTCCGATGCCCGCGCGATCACCATGATGTACTAGTACGTCAAATTGCGGGAACGCAGTGGTTCCCATGACATAGTAGTACGTCATAGGTCGGGAAGGGGTTAATAATGGATTAGTCCAATCCATTATTTTAATAATAAAACCGCCCAAAAATTTCTCTTATGATAAGTTTACACCATATATACATATTCCATATGGAATCTTACCCCATATACTAGAAGTTGTAAATTATAGGATTCTTTCTCCTTGCCCACAAATATACACCTGACAAGATAATGTAGTCACCACCAGCTGCTACTTTTCGAGCACACCAGCGGAGTTTTTTTTTTTTTTCTCCTCCTCCGATCACGCGGTTGCCGATGCGTTCCACAGTGGAGCGCATACGGCAGAATAGCGCACTAGCCGATCTCCCTCCTTAGATTTGCAATTGATGCCTTTCTATCCCTATATATACCCTGTCATGTATGTATTTTACTTATGCTCTTGATAAAGGGGTACTGTCTTGAAACGCATCAAGCTTTTTATGTATTAAAGACCTCTACTTTGGAACTTGGAGCGCTGATGTCATCCTTTGGGGGACGTAGAAGTCACATCCACCATTACAAGGTGACCTCGGCGTGGGGGGTACAAGTATAGGTGTTATGTCCTTATCCTATACTTCCCTCCCCGGTAAAGTAAGTCCTTTACCAGTGCTTATTTTATGCTCATAAAAGTGATACACTGAAATGTGTTAATATACACCAAGTTGAGTAGATTTAAATACAATCTATGTATCCTATAATGGATTTTTATATATGATTTTATACTACAATTAGTAATTTTATACTGTCTATTTGTTTGTCACTTAGAGACTTTTTATGCACTTCCTTGAACACTTTTACCTTATTACTCTATTAAGAGTTAATTTTGTTCACCACTCTGGCATTGGATGATAATTGAATACTGCAGACCAGTGTCTGGCCCTCTGGCGCCCCCACTGTGATCCCAGGATATACCTGAAACAGCACTGTATAACCGCCTTTCTTTCTTATCTCTTAAAAATGAATCAGACATGGATCTTGGAGGAATTCAACACCTGTGACGACCGTGTGTAATTGAATTTCCTCATGCCAGCCCACACATCCGCCACCACCCAGAACAAAGAATGGTCCTTGTCTTATGTATATACAGCGGCCTTTTCTTTCAGGTGAATGGCAAATTTTTGGGGCCTCTTCTCCAGTGGTCTACAGTGCAATTTTTATCCAGCGACCGCCTAATGTACCTCAAGCAACAGGATCACAAGTTCTTTTGTGTCAGGTGAATGCCTAATTTTTGGGACCTCTACTCCAGTGGCCTACAGTAACAATTTTGTCCAGTGAACGCCTAATGTACCTTCAGTCACATCAGCCAAAGTTCTTTTCTGTCCGGTGAATGCCAAATTGTTTGGGTCTGTACTGGCCTACAGTAAAAATTTTATCCAGTGAACGCCTAATGTACTTACAGCCACATCAGCCAAAGTTCTTTTCTCTCCGGTGAATGCCAATTTTTTGGGGCCTGTACTCCAGTGACCTACAGTAAAAAAAAAATTCCAGTGACCGCCTAATGTACCTTCAGCCACAGAATCACAAGTTCTTTTCTGTCAGGTGAAGTCCTAATTTTTGGGGCCTGTACTGGCCGACAGTTCTATTTTTATCCAGTGACCGCCTAATGTACCTCCAGCCACATCATCACAAGTTCTTTTCTGTCAGGTGAATGCCTAATTTTTGGGGCCTGTACTCCCGTGGCCTAAAATAAAAATTTTCTAGGCTCCAGCAGGTCACATTTTTGAGAGTTTCCCTTTAAGACGCATAAAAATGGCCCCTGATTAAAATACATATTTTTTGTGAGAATTTTTGCCAGTGATATTGATATATCACTGTCCATGTTGTGGGACTATTTGTGTACTTCTAGTAAGTGGTTGCTGGCTGCAAATATGACCTGAAGGTTTTTTCAGGTTCGCCTGCCATTAAAGTGAATGTGGCTCGCCGTGAACGCGCGGTTTGCGAACATTTGACGTGCGTTCGCAAATCGTCCTGGCCGATATTTGTCCATCACTAATTACCAGCTGAGCAGTGGGCCGAGGTTCTGGCCCCCTTTCTCTCTGGCGAACCACAGAAGGCGTATTATGATTTATCGTTGCAGGATGCACGGGAATACTCCAGACTAAAAGCAGAAATATTGGCACGTCTGAGGGTAACCATCACCATCCGAGCTCAGAGGGTACACCAGTGGGAGTTTAAGAGAGACAAGCCTCCCAGGTCTTAAATGTTTGACCTCTTGCACCTCGTCCAAAACTGGCTGCAGCCGGACGTCTGTTCCCCAGCCAAAATGGTAGATCGGGTCATAATGGACAGATTCATGCATGCTCTCTCTAAGCCGGTACAATGCTGGGTTGCACAAGGAAACCCGCAGACAGGGCCGTCTTTAACGCGGGGCAAAAGGGCTAGCTTCCCCGGGCCCAGTTGCTCCTGGGGGGGCCCATGGCAGATGCCTCCTGAGCACCGCTGGCTACTGGTGACGTGGGGGGTGGCGGCAGGGCACAGGGAGATGAGCGCTTCCATTGTGGAAGCGCTCATCTCCATAGTCATCTGTATCGCCATCCTCAGGACAGCGAAACAGATGGAAGTGCTGCGGCGGGGCAGTCTCCCTTCCCCGTTCCTCTGACTGAAGTGCTGCAGTGGGGCAGTCTCCCTTCCCCGTTCCTCTGATAGGCTGCAGGCACTAGGCCTGCAGCCTATCAGAGGCCGATGCAGGCGATGCGATCACGTCATCTGGCCACCTGAGCCGTACAGCACTGGACACAGGCCGGAATAGGCCTGCATCGCATCGCTGCCAGCCTGATGGAAGTAAGTATAAGTGTTTATTTTTTTTATATGGTACTACTACTGGCACATGATTCTGGGGCATCTATGGGGGCACTTGTTACTGGCACATAATTGGGGGGCATCTATGGGGGCACTTGCTACTGGCAACTGATTGGGGGGCATCTATGGGGGCACTATGGGGGCATCCACGAGGCCTGTTAGATATCGCTAAGGAGACCCGGGAGAGTGAGGTCACGCCTTACAAAAGTTTCATTGAACATGTCACCACATTGCAGGAGCGAATAGCTCAGGTAACACCTATTGCGAAAGAGCATATGCTCCAGGCACAGGAGGCGCAAGCAAACATATACAACAGGACAGCCCGTCAGACAGTTCAGTCCAGGGTACCAGGTTCTAGACTTAGTCCCCACAGTAGAGAGCAAGTTCCTAGCCAAGTGGCAAGGGCCCTATGAGATAACTGAGAGGGTGGGTGAAGTGAACTACCGGGTACATCAGCCAGGTAGGAGAAAGCCCTATCAAATCTACCACATCAACTTGCTAAAAGCATGGAAGGATAGGGACCCCCCGAGAGCCCATGTCTGTTGACCCAACCAGACGCCATCATCGACAATGTAAAAATTGCCGAAACCCTGTCCCCTTCCCAAAAATACCAATGCCAGCTCCTGTTAGAGCAGAACAGCTACTTGTTCACAGAACCCCCCGGGTTAACTAAGGTCGTGGAACATGAGATTCTAACAAAGCCTCAGGCGCAAGTAAATTTAAAACCGTACAGGATACCCTAGGCCCGAAGTGAGATAGTTTCCAAAGAGGTCCAGAGAATGTTAAAACTGGGGGTAATTGAGGAATCGAAAAGTGGGTGGTCTAGTCCCATAGTGCTAGTCACAAAGCCCAATGGAGAATGGCGGTTTTGTAATGACTACCGTAAATTAAACGAGGTGTCCAAAGTAGATGCTTATCCTATGCCCCGGGCCAGCTCGCTACATAACGACCCTACATCTTACAAAGGGATATTGGCAAATTCCGTTGTCAAAAGAGGCTAAGGAAAAAACTGCGTTCTCTACACAGGAAGGGTCCTTCCAGTACGTTAGAATGCCGTTTGGTTGCAAGGGGCCCCCGCCACCTTTCAGAGAGCTATGAACCATATTTTACGCCCACACCAGGTATATAAAGCCGCTTACTTGGATGATATAGTGATCTTCAGTCAAGATTGGGAGAGTCACCTCAGTAAAGTTCAAACTGTCCTAGATGCGCTACAAAAGGCCGGATTCACTATAAATCCAAGTAAGTGTGCCATGGGGTTGGAAGAGGCTAGCTATTTGGGATACATCATAGAAAGAGGAATAATAAAACCCCAGATATCTAAAGTGGAAGCTATCCAAGAATTGCCCTGCCCACTTACCAAGAAACAGGTCAAAGCATTTCTCTGTATTGTGGGATACTACAGAAGATTTGTTCCTAAGTTTGCAGCGATATCAGTACCCCTGACCAACCTTACAAAAGGGGGAAAATCTGCTATGATCAAGTGGTCACCGGATGCTGAAGAAGCATTTCAAAAGCTTAAGTCCGCTCTTTGTAGACAGCCCATCTTGATAGCCCCTGACTTCTCCCGGGAATTTATTATTCAGGCAGATGCATCAGAAGTAGGCCTAGGGGCAGTGATATCTCAAGTCGGAAATGAGGAGGAAAATCCCGTGTGTTACCTCAGCAGATAACTGTCCCCAGCAGAACGGAATTACTCGATAATTGAAAGGGAATGCTTGGCCATGTAAACTGGTCTCGGATCATGCCCCTCTAAAATGGTTAAGAGAGAAAAAGGGTAAGAATGCCCTTGTCATCCGCTGGTTTCTATCCCTACAGGACTTAAGGTTTTTGGTTGAGCAAGGGAATGCAGATGCTCTGTCAAGAGTACACTGCATGTTTGCTGGAGTTGCCCAGCCCCCGGCTTTGGGCAGAAGGGGGGGGGGGTTTGTAGGAAGGCACAAGAGACTATCGTAGATGAGAGATATGTGTCACCGAGGTGCGTGGCCTCAATGAAGTAGGAGACAGTAGTTCATGTGTCAGCAGCAGTTGCTGATGGACACTTTGGTAGTTAGTATAGCTGTGAAAAACTAATCCGGGACAGCTCTTACTGGGAGTAGTCATAGTGCGGGGTGGGTGACTACTCCCCATGGTCCAGGCCGGGTTTTGACTGGCTTACAAATGTCCGCCAGCAGGGTCAGATGGTGTGTGATTACCTGGCTGAGGGTGGAGCTCTGGATAGCTGGGTGTTTTTGATCTGAGTAAAAGCCAGAGGGTCTCTGCCGAGAGACAGAGGGCAAAGTGAGATCCCCCCTCCACTCCGTGGGGACTACGGTACTGTGCCTTAATCATACCTGTGGGATGTTACCAGATACGGGACTGAATTGTTTTTCTTTAAGTGTCTGCTGGAGTAAGCTGATCACTGCCAGGTGTTGACTTGTTGTGTGCCAACAATAAAAGACATTTATTACTTTAATTTTCACCGTAAAAAGGCTATCATTTGGGAAATCCCTACAGGGCGTATTTCAGTAAAATAAGAAAAATATATATACGCACTGCACTGTTGCATTTATTTCTGGTGAAAGCATATTTCAGTAAAATAAGAAAAATATATACGCACTGCACTGTTGCAGTTATTTCTGTTGAAAGCGTATAGGGGCGTATTACAGGGAAAAAAAAGAAAAATATATGCGCATTTCACTGGTGCACTTATTTGTGGCAAAAGCATTCAGTGGCCTATTTCAGTACAGAAATAAAAATATATACGCACCTCACTGGTGCATTTATTTCTGCTGAAAGTGTTTACTGGCCTATTTCAGTACAAAAAGAAAAATATATTCTTAGTTCACGTCGGCGGTTATATGTGTTGAAAGCATGGCTGGGAGTCAGCAGAGTGGCAGCAGTGGGAGGTCAGGAGCCAAAAGTGCCCGGGGTAGAGCACCTGCTTCGCAGCAGCCTACCTGCACGGGAAGTAGTGGTGCAGGGGTTCACGGAAGTAGCGGCTGTAGCCAGGGCCGCTGATAGAAATCATGGGGCCCCGTACAGCATACATGACGGGGCCCCCTTCAGCTCCACCCCCTGATCCCTCCTTCAGCCACACCCCTGGCCCCGCCCTTGGCCCCTCCCCAGACGCCGCCTTGAAACAACATGCAGATTTGTCTACAAGTGATATTTATTTTTCTCCAGCAGTTATAAGTTTTATTATCCAAAAAAACATAAGTAATGTGGATGACACTTATGGGGGGATCTGTGGATGACACTTATGGGGGGATCTGTGGATGACACTTATGGGGGGGGGGTCTGTGGATGACACTTATGGGGGGGGGGTCTGTGGATGACACTTATGGGGGGTCGTCTGTGAATGGCGCTGTTATGGAGGGGATCTGTGAATGGCACTGTTATGGAGGGGATCTGTGAATGGCACTTTTATGGAGGGGATCTGTGGATGGCACTGTTATGGAGGGGATCTGTGGATGGCACTGTTATGGAGGGGATCTGTGGATGGCACTGTTATGGAGGGGATCTGTGGATGGCACTGTTATGGAGAGGATCTGTGGATGGCACTGTTATGGAGGGGATCTGTGGATGGCACTGTTATAGAGGGGGATCTGTGGATGACACATACCGTATATAGCATCTTATGCTATGTGTCATCCACAGATACCCCTCCATAACAGTGCCATTCACAGATACCCTCCATAACAGTGCCATCCACAGATCCCCCCCATAACAGTCATCCACAGATCCCCCCATAACAGTGTCATCCACAGATCCCCCCATAACAGTGTCATCCACAGATCCCCCCCATAACAGTGTCATCCACAGATCCCCCTCCATAATGGTGCCATCCACAGATCCCCCCCATAAGTGTCATCCACAGACCCCCCGGCCCCCCCCATAAGTGTCATCCACATGACAGACCCCCCCCCCGCCATAACAGTGCCATCCACGGATCCCCCCCCCCTCCCTATAACAGTGCCGTCATGACGTCATCCATATAGATCCCCCCCCGCCACTCACAGTAGTATACATTAATAAATCGGTGCAGCCGTGCAGGCTGCAGACAGTAACTTTAATTTTAGCACAGGCACAGCGCTCATCTCTTTACTAAAATACTACCTTACATTCAGCTCCTGCCTCCTCCCTCCACCCTCCAGCCTCCAGTAACAAGTGCGGGCGGCAGCGCTCACTCACTGACGTCACGCGCCTGCGCCGCCTAGTGGGAGGAGCAGGCGTGTGACGTCAGTGAGTGAGCGCCGCCCCCACACTGCCTGCTGTTACTGGAGCCAGCCCACTGACAGCAAAAAAATTAAAATGGCTCGGGAGTCGGCAGCCCGGGCCCCCCTGCCAGCCGGGCCCGGTACAACTGGGCCAGCTGTACTGGCCTATCAGCGGCCCTGGCTGTAGCAGTCAGTCAGTGCGGTGGTTATATGTGTTATTTTGTATTTCAGTACAAAAAGAAAAATGCATTCTCAGTTCACGGCGGCGGCGGTTAGATGTGTTGAAAATTTAGTGGCCTATTTCAGTACAAACAGAAAAATATATTCTCCGTTCACGTCGGCGGTTATATGTGTTGAAAGCATGGCTGGGAGTCAGCAGGGTGGCAGCAGTGGGAGGTCGGGAGCCAAACGTTGTCCGGGGTAGAGCACCTGCTTCGCAGCAGCCTACCTACCCAGGAAGTAGCAGGGGTTCACGGAAGTAGCGGCGGTAGCAGTCAGTCAGTGCGGCTGTTATATGTGGTAAAATCTTTATTGAAGTATTTCAGTCGAAATTTATTCAGCTCTCAGCGCTGCGGTTACATGCGGTTAAATCTCCATGATATCTCCATGATAAATCTGCAGCATGTGGACCCCGTGTGGCTTCTACACACTTTCAAAATAATCCTTCAGAGTAGTGAATAGATGCCAGATGACCGGGACCCTCCCTGACCTTCCCAGGAGTTGCTGTCAGGAGCAGAAGTTCATTTCTGAGACGTCCGTATAGTGCGGGGGGAATCCGAAGACCCTTTCCATCTCCATGCTCCATTATATGTGGTAAAATCTTTCTTGAAGTATTTTGGTGGAAAATAAATTGTATTCAGCCTTCAGCGCTGCACTTATATGCGTTTAAAATCTTTTGTGAATTATTTCAGTGGAAAAACAAATTTCATTCAGTGTTCAGCGTTGCAGTTATATGTGGTAAAATGTTTTGTGACTTAGTTCAGTGGAAAAAAAATTGTATTCAGCGTCAAGCGCTGCACTTATATGCTGTAAAATCTTTTGTGAATTATTTCAGGGGAAAAAATATTGTATTCAGCGTTAAGCGCTGCACTTATGTGCAGTAAAATCTTTTGTGAATTATTTTGGTGGAAAAAAAAATTGTATTCAGCGTTAGGCACTGCACTTATATGCGGTAAAATATTTTGTGAATTATTTCCATGGAAAAACAAATTTCATGCAGCGTTCAGCGCTGCAGTTATATGTGGTAAAATCTTTTGTGAATTATTTCAGTGGAAAAACAAATATCCACCTCCTCTATTAACTTCCTCCTCTCTTCATTTTCATTCTCAACACACACACTGACTTGACACCCCCCCAGCTATAGATATAAGTGGTGCCAGCACCACCTAGGGGCGAATAAAGGTAAATGACACTGCCAGCCTGTTAAAGGGAATTACAACATGATACCAAAATACATTTGATATGACATTTAGCAACAGTTTAAAGTGCCCACATATGGTACATAGTGATAAGCGGCAGGTGCCATATTCGATTTCGACTAAATTCGCGAATATTCGATAGAATATTCGTTTCATATTCGTCGAAATCGAATATTCGTCATTATTCTAGTTATCGCGATTATTATGCGATTTAAATAATCGTGTATTGCGATTTTAACTTAAGGCTACTTTCCTATTGGTTTTGATATCTAGAATTAGCGAAGATGACGATATGACGAATGTATTCGTCATATTCCTCAAAACGAAGATAACGAAGTATTCTACATCTTCGTTTTAGCTACCTATTCGTCAACTTCGCTAATTCTAGCAATCAAATAGGAAAGTTGACTATAGAGACAGCTAAGTTTAATTCGCTATGCGATTATATTACTTAGCTTTTTTTTATGGGAAGTATGGTGGTGGGGGCATCATGGTTTGGGGGTGCTTTGCTGCGTCAGGGCCTGGATGGATTGCTATCATCAAAGGAAAAATTAATTCCCAAGTTTATCAAGACATTTTGCAGGAGAACTTATAGCCATCTGTCCACCAGCTGAAGCTCAACAGAAGATGGATGTTGCAACAGGACAACGACCCAAAGCATAGAACTAAATCAACAACAGAATGGCTTAAACAGAAGAAAATACGCCTTCTGGAGTGGCCCAGTCAGAGTCTTGACCTCAACCCGATTGAGATGCTGTGGCATGACATCAAGAAAGCGATTCACACCAGACATCCCAAGAATATTGCTGAACTGAAACAGTTCTGTAAAGAGGAATGGTCAAGAATTACTCCTGACCGTTGTGCATGTCTGATCTGCAACTACAGGAAACGTTTGGTTGAAGTTATTGCTGCCAAACAAGGTTCAACCAATTATGAAATTAAAGGGTTCACATACCTTTTCCACCTGTGAATGTTTACATGGTGTGTTCAATAAAAACATGGTAACATTTAATTCTTTGTGTTTATTAGTTTAAGTAGACTGTGATTGTCTATTGTTGTGACTTAGTTGAAGATCAGATCACATTTTATGACCAATATGTGCAGAAATCCATATCATTCCAATGGGTTCACATACTTTTTCTTGCAACTGTAGGTCCATTCTCTGGACTTCTCATGCTGTTCCCACCCTCCCCATTTCATGACTGGTCCACTATTTTGCCTTTCGGCCTGGCTGACATTATCATTTATTTGACCTTTCTTCTGATCTGTCAGAAGGTAGGAAAAATGAAATGCACAACGGATCCTGTCTGTGTAGCAGCTGTAAGGCCTGTATGGTCCCATCAGAATTGACTTATGATTTTGTAGCCAAAAGCAGGGAGTGGGTATAAAAACACAGAAGACATGCAAATATTTCATTCATGTGTCATCAAGATCTGTTTTTTGTGGGTTATTGTTCTAACTGATCAGAGGAAGGCCAAATTAATTAGTGACTCTGTCCGGGGGGCTCCGTTTAATAGAACAGGTTTTGATAACATCTATGTGGAATCAGCTGGCGACGGTTTGTAAAAGGAGTGCGCTTCTTCTTGGCACCAACATCTACCTGTAAGACCGAGTTCACGCTTGAGTTATTTGGTCAGTTTTGGCTCCTTGACTGCCATAAAAGTGAAGTGTGCAGTGATTCTAAGAGCGACGCCTGTCATCTGCATGTCATTAGGACTCCAGTATTGTTTCACTACCATAGCAGACTCCCCATGCTTGTTACTACAAGGCACAGTGTTGTACACCACTATAAAAGCTCTCAGCAGCCAGGAAATAGCTGTTTTTTAACGCAATTCGCCACAAAAAAATTTGTACCAAAAAATTTGGTGAAACCGGCCAAATCAAATTTTTGAAAAAAATTCGCTCATCTCTAGGGTACTTTCACACTTGCGTTGTGAAGATTCGGCAAGCAGTTCCGTCGCCGGAACTGCCTGCCGGATTTGGAAATCCATGTGCAAACAGATAGCATTTGTAGACGTATCACGGATGCGGATCCGTCTAACAAATGCATTGAAACACCGGATCCGTCTCTCCGGTGTCATCCGTAAAATATCCGTATTTTTTTTTTGTTGCACTTTTAAAGCTCTGTGCAATGCGCAGACCGGAGAAAACCGGATCCGTTTGGCCGGAACAATTGGTGCCGGATCCAGCATTAATGCATTCCGGCAAGTGTTCCGAAATTTTGGATGGAAAAAAATACCGCAGCATGCTGTGGTATTTTCTCAGGCCAAAAATCATAAGAGTGACTGAACTGAAGATATCCTGATGCATACTGAACAGATTGCTCTCCATTCAGAATGCATTAGGATAAAACTGATACGTTTTTTTCCGGTACTGAGCCCCTAAGATGTAACTCTAGATAACGCTAGTGTGAAAGTACCCTAATTCTATTTGGTAGAATACAACTCTCTTTCTAACAAAGTTAGACTCAGCCCTGTACCTCACATGGATATAGAGATCTACCCATTGATTGCTCCAATTGCTCTGCTAGATTTGCTATAGTCTGGAAGCTCCTTCCTCAGAGGATTTGTCTGGGGGCATGTCCTTTCTGCTGCAGCTCTTTCCCTATTACAGATCAGGAATATGTCCTTTCTGCTGCATCTCTCTCCCTATGACTTTAACAGCTTATAACTGTAGAAATGGCTGCTGGCAATTACAGGATGGAGCAAGAGAATATCTCACAACTGGAGCATTTCTGTAACAGAAAGTGATCTTGTTGGTGCACAACTCAGGGGAGACAATTGCATTTTTAAACCCTTAGTAACATAATGAATTTTAGCCTTAAGGACCAATAATATCCCCCCCCCCTTTGTGTTCTAGCATTCATAACTTAATGTTATAATTTTATAATTTCATAACTTTAATTTTCTCTTCTAAATTTTTCTTTATTTTGCATGATTAGTTGTAGTTTTTTTTAGGAACCATTTTGGGGTATATATACAGTACAGACCAAAAGTTTGGACACACCTTCTCATTCAAAGAGTTTTCTTTATTTTCATGACTATGAAGGCATCAAAACTATAAATTAACACATGTGGAATTATATACATAACAAACAAGTGTGAAACAACTGAAAATATGTCATATTCTAGGTTCTTCAAAGTAGCCACCTTTTGCTTTGATTACTGCTTTGCACACTCTTGGCATTCTCTTGATGAGCTTCAAGAGGTAGTCCCCTGAAATGGTCTTCCAACAGTCTTGAAGGAGTTCCCAGAGATGCTTAGCACTTGTTGGCCCTTTTGCCTTCACTCTGCGGTCCAGCTCACCCTAAACCATCTCGATTGGGTTCAGGTCCGGTGACTGTGGAGGCCAGGTCATCTGGCGCAGCACCCCATCACTCTCCTTCATGGTCAAATAGC
Source organism: Bufo bufo (assembly GCF_905171765.1). Lineage (NCBI taxonomy): Eukaryota > Metazoa > Chordata > Amphibia > Anura > Bufonidae > Bufo > Bufo bufo. Next base: position 123,087,733 of record NC_053392.1, read on the forward strand.
CCTTACTTTCAAAGTTTTTCCAATTTTTCGGCTGACTGAATGACCTTCATTTCTTAAAGTAATGATGGCCACTCGTTTTTCTTTACTTAGCTGCTTTTTTTCTTGCCATAATACAAATTCTAACAGTCTATTCAGTAGGACTATCAGCTGTGTATCCACCTGACTTCTCCTCAACGCAACTGATGGTCCCAACCCCATTTATAAGGCAAGAAATCCCACTTATTAAACCTGACAGGGCACACCTGTGAAGTGAAAACCATTTCAGGGGACTACCTCTTGAAGCTCATCGAGAGAATGCCAAGAGTGTGCAAAGCAGTAATCAAAGAAAAAGGTGGCTACTTTGAAGAACCTAGAATATGACATATTTTCAGTTGTTTCACACTTGTTTGTTATGTATATAATTCCACATGTGTTAATTCATAGTTTTGATGCCTTCAGTGTGAATCTACAATTTTCATAGTCATGAAAATAAAGAAAACTCTTTGAATGAGAAGGTGTGTCCAAACTTTTGGTCTGTACTGTATATATATATATATATATATATATATATATATATACACTGCTCAAAAAAATAAATAAAGGAAACACTTAAACAACACAATATAACTCCAAGTCAATCACACTTCTGTGAAATCAAACTGTCCCACTTAGGAAGCAACACTGAGTGACAAATCAATTTCACATGCTGTTGTGCAAATGGGATAGACAACAGGTGGAAATTATAGGCAATTAGCAAGACACCCCCAATAAAGGAGTGGTTCTGCAGGTGGTAAACCACAGACCACTTCTCAGTTCCTATGCTTCCTGGCTGATGTTTTGGTCACTTTTGAATGCTGGCGGTGCTTTCACTCTAGTGGTAGCATGATACGGAGTCTACAACCCACACAAGTGGCTCAGGTAGGTGCAGCTTATCCAGGATGGCACATCAATGCGAGCTGTGGCAAGAAGGTTTGCTGTTGTCTGTCAGCGTAGTGTCCAGAGCATGGAGGCACTACCAGGAGACAGGCCAGTACATCAGGAGACGTGGAGGAGGCCGTAGGAGGGCAACAACCCAGCAGCAGGACCGCTACCTCCGCCTTTGTGCAAGGAGGAACAGGAGGAGCACTGCCAGAGCCCTGCTTAAAGCCCAACACAGTGCAGGACGTTTGGCATTTGACAGAGAACACCAAGATTGGCAAATTCGCCACTGGCGCCCTGTGCTCTTCACAGATGAAAGCAGGTTCACACTGAGCACATGTGACAGACGTGACAGAGTCTGGAGACGCCGTGGAGAATGTTCTGCTGCCTGCAACATCCTCCAGCATGACCGGTTTGGCATTGGGCCAGTAATGGTTTGGGGTGGCATTTCTTTGGAGGGCCGCACAGCCCTCCATGTGCTCGCCAGAGGTAGCCTGACTGCCATTAGGTACCGAGATGAGATCCTCAGACCCCTTGTGAGACCATATGCTGGTGCGGTTGGCCCTGGGTTCCTCCTAATGCAAGACAATGCTAGACCTCATGTGGCTGGAGTGTGTCAGCAGTTCCTGCAAGACAAAGGCATTGATGCTATGGACTGGCCCGCCCGTTCCCCAGACCTGAATCCAATTGAGCACATCTGGGACATCATGTCTCACTCTATCCACCAATGTCACGTTGCACCACAGACTGTCCAGGAGTTGGCAGATGCTTTAGTCCAGGTCTGGGAGGAGATCCCTCAGGAGACCATCCGCCACCTCATCAGGAGCATGCACCAGGCATTGTAGGGAGGTCATACAGGCAGGTGGAGGCCACACACACTACTGAGCCTCATTTTGACTTGTTTAAGGACAATACATCAAAGTTGGATCAGCCTGTAGTGTGTTTTTCCACTTTAATTTTGAGTGTGACTCCAAATCCAGACCTCCATGGGTTGAAAAATTTGATTTCCATTTTTTTATTTTTGTGTGATTTTGTTGTCAGCACATTCAACTATGTAAAGAACAAAGTATTTCAGAAGAATATTTAATTAACTCAGATCTAGGATGTGTTGTTTTTGTGTTCCCTTTATTTTTTTGAGCAGTGTATATTGTAATAAATAACTTTTATTATTTTATTTTTAGGGGGAAAGATTAGAAAACAGCAAATTTAACAATATTTTGATAAATTTATTTACGGCGTTCACTGTGTGGTATAAATAGCATACTTTATTATGTGGGTCAGTACAATGATAATTACTAATTTGTATACATTTTTAGGATTTTTTCTTTCTTCCTGTAGTTGTCAGCTCCTCAACTGCTCCCCCTCCTCCTCCAGACTGAAGGGGCAGCTGCTTTAGCTTTGGATAGGTATCATCTAGATATTTGTATTCTTTGAAAGCTGGCATTCCAAGCGATACTAGAATCACAGCATTATCTTCACTACATAGGAAAATATCACTGTTAGAAATCAAGGTGGAGTGAATGCAGCTGAAAGTGAAAGCAGGTTTTACTGTCTTTATTTTCGACTTGATTTCTAACAGTGATATCTCCTGCTTATGTTGTACTAATGCATTTTGGTCTTGTATGAAAGCCTAGAGTGGCAGCTTTGAAACAAGACCAGGCCTATGTCTTTAGTTGCCAATCAGGAGATATGAAAAGCTAAAGCAGACCTCCCTCTTCCCCTTCTACCCGAGTTAGGCTTCGGAAGAAGAGTTAAAGGGGCTTTCCGAGATTTTAGGATAGGTCATCAATATCAGATTGGCGGGGGGGGGGGGGGGGGGGGGGGTGAGGTGGTCCAATACCTGATCAACCCTAGCAGGCAGTATGCCTAGTTTAATAGGCTTGAGCATACTGACAGAGGATCTTAAAATACTGACATATTGAAAGACACTCTAAACTTCTACATCTTTCTCAATATTTCAAAAAATTTATGAAGCAAGGCTTAAAACATCCACTAGAAGAAAAATGCAGTAGAAGCAATCTATACTTTCATAAAATGTACGACACATTGTAATGTGTCAAATGACTTTTAAATCATTCTCTCCCTTTAGTCTAGTACATAAGACGCAGGAATAATTAAGGAAGACTTGAGTATGATATCATTATATAATGACTTAGTGTTAATAATGGAAGAACGTACCATAACTATTAAGAAGACTATGAAAAATCTTTTCTAGGCATGAGTCGGACCATCAGAATGACATTCCCCTGCAGTGTGGGCACTTATTATAGCAATTTCTGTAGTAGCTACAGTATGTACAAGTCGTTGTTTAGTACACTTTAGCAGTAGACCATATAGGGAAGGATTAAAATAGATTAATGTTATCTGCTGTATCCCTTAGAGAATATCCCTCTGTGGCTTCTAATATACACTGGCATTTCATAAATTATCTGCTGTTAGATTGCATTTGGCTTCAGAAATGAAATTCTCTAGTAGGTTTAAACCTCCCAGCTATTTCCTGTACATGGATTGTATCCCGTGTCTTCCACTGTAATGTACAGATTTCAATTTCCTGTAACTGAAAATAATAACTGGATCTACGTGCAGTTGTTCCACATGTAAAAGTTAAATTATTCTTTATAGCCTTACATCTCTTTCAAAATATCTCCTACTCAGCACATTATATATGTACAAAAGTTTCATCTTTAGCAATTATTTGTTACATGTAGTGGACATCTGCAAGGATTTACATAAGAAATTGTTTCCATGTTTTTTTTTTTATAGAAATTTGAGTACAATATTTACTTTCACACAATTTCATTTCATTTAATAGAAAATGGTGTAACTAGCACATTTCTATATCACTTCATTTAAAATTCTGTCAGGGGAACAGCCTGCCAGATCCGTGCTAACGGTAGCCCACCGTGCCGTCGGAAGTATGCTCCGGCCCTATTTACTGTAATGGGGCAGGCCGGAGGTCCGGCCGCAGCATGGCAAGCATGCCGAGAGGCGGCTGGACAAAAACTACAGCATGCTGTGCTTTTTGTCCGGCCGCCTCTCGGCTTGTTTTCCAGTGTGAAAGTAGCCTAAGAGGAAGTGGGAGCCTGTCAGAGCTAGTTGAGCCCCTGAGCCTGATAAAAGAACTGCTTCCACATTGCTTCTAAATATCAGAGGAGCCTCCTGCCTTTTTGAAAGTGTGATATATCCCTCATTATCTGATCGGTGAGTCTAAGATCGAAAAACAAACATAGTATGAAGTAAGGGAAAGGATTGCACAGCAGTACAAGTGCTGGCCAGTGCTGGAAAAAAAACATTTGGAAGCCCAAATTCCTTCACAGTTATGATTGTACAAAGAGGCCAAGTGCAATGAGCAGGACCGTGGTACGGTGGGCCAATGATGCAGTGGGTCAGGATAGGTGCATATAGGTCTATAAGTAGTTTGTGACGCCAATTGCAGCTTGCCCAGGTACTATAGCAGGGCCCTTTAAGATGTAATAACTCACGTACAAAGTGAGGAATGCCAGAGGGGGATAATGTCTCTGTTATAATAGGTATTGTGTCAACGGTTGTCTCCTACCTTGGTACAGCTTGGGTTGGACGGCACTCCTCTGGTGTCGTTTGGTACGGTGCTCAATGGTATTTGAGGTAATGTAGTAAAAGGAAACCACGGCAGTTTTGAAAATTTATATTTTCATTTCATATCATTTTATCATTTCATCATTTATCAGGCAACATGCAAGACAGACTAAGGCCGTGATCAAGGTCCCCATACTAGGACCGAAACGTTGGCCAGTCTGTGCATATCTCATTCCCGGATGCTGACAAAAATGAAATGATAAATGATGAAATGATAAATGATATGAAATGAAAATATAAATTTTTAAAACTACCAAAACGAGTGCCGTGGTTTCCTTTTCCTACCTTGGTACGGCTGGACTCCTGGATCCTGGCTCACTTGCAATAAAATTGAGTGTGGTCAGTAGGAGTAATTGAGGAATGAATGCAATCCAGACAGGAAATATAATCCAATTCGTCTTTACCTAATGCAGCTTGAATCCATACAAAATACAGCACACTAGTCTTGGGTCCCAGCAGGTATGGCAAATATGTGGCAGGAATTAATATATATTCTGCTTCTTGTCATATGCTAGAGAATCTGGCAGGAATCTATCTTCTGCTCTGTCTTCTGCTTGGTATGGGGCCCTGACTAGCTGAGGAGGTATTTGGCTTCTCCTGGTTTTTGGAATACGTACTCACAGGACTGCTCGCAGGGAATGGTTTCCTGGAGATCTGTAGTCTTGGAGGTGCTGCTTGCTTGTCACCAGCTGAGGTAGATGACTCAGGCTGGGAAGAGTGATCCTGGGCCTCAGCCGAGGCTGGATCCTAGGTTCTGATCCCTGTGTTCTGGGAGCTCCTGCTAACACAGCCTTCCCTAGAGGGGGTGGTACACACTAACTAACTTCCTTTCCTCCCCCTGAGGTAGGACTGTGGGAACATTCCACTCCTCCTCAAAGAGGGGGGAGCTAGATTGGAATGGACTATTCCAATCTAGCAATACTAAACTGGCAATGGTCTGCTGAACATATTGCTGCCACCTGCTGGTGTACATGGAAATTACAGCATGGTATATCAAACAGGCTGGAAAATACATACAATAATGAATGCAGTGTTATATTACACAAGATGACAATGCTATGCACTGAGATGATGCAGCGGGGACGGAGGAACAGAAGTTACGTGACATACATTCAGGATGTTACAAAAGCAATTATTCTAACATTTTTGAAAGCTAGGTATGCTTTAAATGTGCCACCACAGAAGCACTCATTCAATCACAGATGTGTCCCATAAGAACCCAGTGTCACGAGGGTGTCAAGAACCACGCCTGACTCCGTTATACCCGGGGTCAGGAAGTCACAGCGGATAGCTGCGCGCTCTATGTAGATAGGGATGTTTCCTTATGGTAGCTTTCTGGGTTTGCTTTGCAACCCTTTTTGCCTCACTCAGGGATCCGTAGCTCCTTCTCCTCAGCTGTTCCTTGTCCAGCACTCCCCAACCTCCTTATATTCCCCTCTCCACACTTCTCTGGTTGCTAGATATAGAGCTTCCTGCCTGGACTTCTATTCTGACCCTCTGGAGCTGTGTTGCTGCGTTCTCTGGTAAGTTGGTCCAGAACGCTACCCCTCCGGATCCCTGTTGGACCTTTGTGGTCTGCTGTGGTACGCCCACCTGGGTGTATGTGATTTGTCTGTATTGTCTGTCCTCTCCTGGTGTTTCCCTCTTAGTGTCAGTGGATGCGGACTAGCGATCCCACCGGCCCGTTCACTATCTAGGGCTCATTCTAGGGAAAGCCAGGGTTTAGGCCACGTGATCGCGCACGGGTGAGGAACCCGTCTAGGGACGTCAGGGCAGTCAGGTGCCAGCCGCAAGGTGAGTCAGGGGTCACCACCTTTCCCCTCTCCCTTGGGCAGGGCTTACCCTTTTCCCTCCCTGTGTGTGACGCCGGTCATTACATTGTATATCTGGCCCTTATTTTGTGGTAGGTAAAAAAAATATTCAGAATCCAGTATGGATCAAATTGCTGCTCTGTCCAAACAATTTCATGGCCTGTCTTTGGAGGTGGCAGGATTGAAGGCGTCGGTCCTCCAGCAACAGCAGCAATTACAACTGACCGCAAGCCCAGCGCGTTGCTACTGGTAACCAGGTTGTTGCGGACCCCAAGGGTCCCTCTCCCTGACCAGATTTTCTGGAGGGAAGGGACAAGTTTTTGACATTCCGTGAGGCCTGTAAATTATATTTTAAACTGCGCCCTTACTCCTCTGGGTAATGAAGAACAGCGGGTGGGGGTTGTTATTTCCCTGTGCAGGGGGACCCGCAGTCCTGGGCGTTCTCTTTCCCCACTGATTCCCAGGCTCTTCGGTCAGTGGATGAGTTTTTCGGGGCCTTGGGTCTCATATATGACGACCCTGACGAGTCGCCACTGGCTGAATCAAGATTACGGAGACTCCTACAAGGAGAGAGCGGCCGGGTAGAGGAATATTGCTCTGACTTCCGTAGGTGGGCTACGGATACCCAATGGAACGACCCGGCTCTCAGGACGTCAGTCTGCTCTGGGTTATCCGAAAGGGTTAAGGATGCGCTAGCATTATATGAGACCCCCTACCTTTTCCCTTGATGCGGTTATGTCCCTTTCTGTCCGAATAGATAGACCGCCTTAGGGACAGGTTGAAAAAAAAGGAGCAATTGGTAAACCCCTCCCCAAGCAGCAGTTCGTCTGTACGGACTTAGACGAGCCTATGCAGCTAGGAGGAAACTACTCGTCAGGTCCGTTCCTGCTGAGGCTCGCCGTAGGCGTGGGGTTTGTTTTTTTTGTGGGAGAGGGGTCATTTCATTAATGTCTGTCCGTCTTTCCTCAGAAAACAAAGGACCGTCGGGAAAACTACTAACCCCAGGCTGTGTGGAGGATGTCAGCCGGGGAGGTATATGTTTTCTCCATACGTACATCGCAATTTGTGTTGCCAGCGGTTATTGTTTTTGGTGTTAAGACGGAGACTATTTCTTTCTTTCTAGACAGTGGAGCAGGGGTAAATTTGATAGATGCCCATTTTGACCGCACTATGGGTTTGTCTCTCTGTACGCTACAGAGACCTATTCCCATATTCGCTATTGATTCTGCTCCTCTGTCTCAGAGAAACCTCACCCACATTGTTCATAATTTACACCTTCGGGTAGGGGACCACCATAACAAGATGCTTTCATGTTATGTCCTGGAGGGGCTTCCCACTCCGGTAGTGCTGGGCCTTCCCTGGTTGGTAGCACACAATCCAGTGGTGGATTGGCAGGCCAGGGAGATATCGGAGTGGAGTGAGCATTGCAGAGAAAATTGCTTAAATAGCAATTGCTTAGTCGCCTCCATAAACAACCCTACCTACATTTATTTCGGATTTTGAGGACGTTTTTTTTCAGAAAAGGGTTGTCAGAAGTTACCACCTCACCGTCCTTATGATTGCCCGGTTAACCTTATTCCCGGCGCAAATTACCCAAGACCCAGGTTATATAATCTTTCGGGTCCAGAGAGACAAGCCATGAAAGATTATATCTCCGAGAGCTTGGCTAAGGGACACAGCAGACCCTCTTCCTCACTCGTGGCTGCAGGGTTTTTCTTCGTTAAAAAGAAAGATGGGGGCCTGCGTCCTTGCCTAGATTTTCGCAAATTAAATCGGATAACCATCCGAGACCCATACCCTCTTCCTCTCATTCCTGACCTGTTTAACCAGATTGCGGGTGCTAGGTGGTTCTCCAAACTTGATCTTAGGGGGGCCTACAATCTGATTTGTATCAAGGAGGGGGATGAGTGGAAGACAGCTTTTAACACCCCTGAGGGGCATTATGAAAATCTAGTTATGCCTTTCGGTCTGACCAATGCTCCTGCCGTCTTTCAACATTTCGTTAATGACATTTTTAGTCATCTAATCAGCAGGTTTGTGGTAATATACCTAAATGATATTTTAATTTATTAGTCTGATCTGAAAACACATGAGGTGCATGTCAGACAAGTACTGCAGGTCCTACGAACGAATGAATTTTATGCTAAAATTTAAAATGTGTCTTCGCCGTTCAGGAGATTACAATTCCTAGGTTATTTTTTATCTGCTTCAGGTTTCCGAATTGATCCTAGAAGGTCCAGGCAATTTTAGATTGGGATCTTCCTGAGAACCTCAAAGCACTGCAACGGTTCTTGGGCTTCGCAAATTTCTATAGGAAATTCATTAAAAATTATTCAGTTATTGTAAAACCCCTTAATGACATGACTAGGAAGGGGACTGATTTTTCTAAATGGTCTGACGCCGCTAAAGTTGCTTTTTCCTCTCTAAAGAGAGGTTTACCCTCGGCACCTGTACTAGTCCACCCTAATGTCTCTCAGCCTTTTATTGTTGAAGTCGATGCGTCAGAGGTGGGAGTGGGGGGCGGTGCTGTCTCAGGGTCCGTTCTCCTGGCAAATGGCGTCCTTGTGCTTTCTTTTCTAAAAAACTATCTGCAGCAGAAAAGAACTACGATATTGGCAATAGGGAACTATTAGCTACTAAACTAGCATTTGAAGAATGGCATCACTTTTTAGAGGGGGCAGTCCACCCCGTCACTGTGATTACGGACCACAAAAATCTTCTGTACCTCGAATCAGCTAAGCGTCTCACCCCTAGACAAGCTAGGTGGTCGCTATTTTTTACCAGGTTTAACTTTGTTATTACCTATCGTCCTGGGGCAAAGAATACCAAGGCTGATGCACTATCTCGTTGTTTCCCTGGAGGGGGTAATGTGAGTGATCCGGTACCCATTCTTCAAAGAGGAGTGGTTGTTTCTGCGGTACACTCTGCTCTGGAGGGGAAGGTGTTAGAGGCCCAGGGGGACGCCCCGGTCTCTTGCCCCTCAGAGAAATTGTTTGTACCGTTGAACCTGCAACCTTGGAGCTATTGTCTCGTCGTTTTTGGTGGCCAAGGTTGCGTCAGGAATGTATTGGATTTTGTGTCTTCTTGTTCTACCTGTGCGCGCGCAAAAGTTTCACATACACGTCCTGCAGGGTCTCTATTACCACTCGTCATTCCCAATAGACCGTGGACACATCTGTCAATGGATTTTATCACTGACTTACCTTTGTCTACGTGTGTAAAACAGTTATTTTGGTAGTAGTGGACAGGTTTAGCAAAATGGTACACTTCATTGCGTTACCCGCCACTACCTAATGCTAAGACTCTTGCTCAGGTATTCGTCAGTGAAATCGTGAAGCTTCACGGGGTCCCTTCCGATGTTGTTTCGGATCGGGGTAACCAGTTTAATTTCTAAATTTTGGAAAGCTTTTTGTTCACCGGTTGGGGGTACACTTGTCCTTTTCCTCAGCTTTCCATCCCCAGTCGACAATGGACAGACTGAGCGTACCACCAAAACCCTGGAGACATTATCTAAGATGTTTTGTGTCTGAAAACCAAGAGTACGTGGTCATCATATTTACCGTTAGCTGAGTTTGCCATAAATAATCGTCGTCAGGAATCCACTGGCAAGTCACCATTTCTTGGTGCATATGGTTTTCATCCCCAATTCTGTACTTTCAAAGAGGGGGGTCTTCTGGGGTTCCCGAAAGAGGAACGGTTTTCGTCATCTCTTTCATTGGTATGGCAGAAGGTGCAAGCTAACTTGAAAAATATGGGAGGTAAATACAAATGCATGGCTGATAAGAGACGGTCGCCAGGTCCGGACCTAGGAGTGAATGACTATGTGTGGTTGTCTACTAGGAATATTAAATTAAAGGTTCCCTCTTGGAAACTGGGTCCTAGGTTCATTGGCCCTTACAAAATTGTAGCCATCATCAACCCCGTGGCTTTTCGCCTGGAGCTACCTCAGACTTTTTAAAATCCATAACGTCTTTCATAAGTCGTTACTCAAAAAATATGTTCCACCTCTAGAACCGTCACCGCTGCCACCCCCTCCTGTTGTTGTGGATGGTAATCTAGAGTTTCAGATATCAAAAATTGTTAATTCTCGTCGGGTCCGCCGCTCTCTTCAATATCTGGTGCATTGGAGAGGTTACGGTCCCGAGGAAAGAATGTGGGTTCCTGCGTCTGAGGTAAACGCCGACAGGCTAGTTCGGGCTTTTCATGCCTCTCATCCTGAGAGACCTAGTCCTGAGTGTCCGGAGGCCCCTCGTAGAGAGGGGGATACTGTCACGAGGGTGTCAAGAACCACACCTGACTCCGTTATTCCCGGGGTCAGGAAGTCACAGCGGTTGGCTGCGCGCTCTATGTAAGATAGGGCTGTTTCCTTATGGTAGCTTTCTGGGTTTGCTTTGCAACCCTTTTTGGCTCACTCAGGGATCCGTAGCTCCTTCTCCCCAGCTGTTCCTTGTCCAGCACTCCCAACCTCCTTATATTCCCCTCTCACACTTCTCTGGTTGCCAGATATAGAGCTTCCTGCCTGGACTTCTATTCTGACCCTCTGGAGCTGTGTTGCTGCGTTCTCTGGTAGTTGGTCCAGAACGTTACCCTCCGGATCCCTGTTGGACCTTTGTGGTCTGCTGTGGTCGCCCACCTGGGTGTATGTGTTTGTCTGTATTGTCTGTCCTCTCCCTGGTGTTTCCCTCTTAGTGTCAGTGGTGCGGACTAGCGATCCCACTGGCCCGTTCACTATCTAGGGCTCATTCTAGGGAAAGCCAGGGTTTAAGCACGTGATCGCCGCACGGGTGAGGAACCCGTCTAGGGACGTCAGGGCAGTCAGGTGCCAGCCGCAAGGTGAGTCAGGGGTCACCACCTTTCCCTCTCCCTTGGGCAGGGCTTTCCCTTTTCCCTCCCTGTGTGTGACGCCGGTCATTACACCCAGCCTGTGCTTACCACCTGGTGTCGAATATGTGTTGCAGCTTATATTTGCACGTTAGACTCAGTAACTAATGTTAGTTACTTCAAAAGGACTAAAGAGAAGATGACTACCAGTAAGTTCTGGCTGCTTCCCTACATTTTCCTCAGACAGAAACATTTTAAATAAGGTCATGTCCTAGGGGTCAACCGAACATATTACGAGCATGCAAAAACCAGACAAATGGATCACAGAAGACAAAACAACACTTTATTAAACATGACCAAACATGAAAGACATAATCCTGGACAAACAGGCTCAATGGCAGATGGATCACCACTGGACCAAGTGCACCGGTTTGGCTTGGAGCCAAACCCTAAAGGAATTGATTAAGTGAATGCTCTATCTTCACAGTACCCCTGATGGTGGGGATAGACTTTCCCAAGGGATCACCAGGTCGCTACGTCCTGGTAAAGTCCCGGTGCACTTGACCAAAACCTGAAAGATAACTGACTCTGATGAATAACACCAGCGGTCCAGGTGCAAAAACATAACAGGAACCCAAACAACCGGAAACATAGGACACAGTTCAGACATAAGCCACATACTGAAACACAGATGGACAAAGACAGATACCTAGACCCCATGCAGAATGGGTGCATGGTGGTCATAGACAGAGCTGCTAAGACATTAGATAGGCAGATGCCTGGACCCCATGTAGAACAGATGCATGGCAGTCATAGACAGAGCTTCTCAGTCAAGAGATATGCAGATACCTGGATCCCATGCAGAACGGATGCATGGCGGTCACAGACAAAGCAACTCAGACAAGTTTAAAGCAGAGGCCAATGACCCCATGTGGATTGGATGCATGGCCGTCACAGACAGAGCTGCTAAGACATGAGACAGGCAGATGCCTGGACCCCATGCAGAATGGATACATGGTGGTCACAGACAGAGCTGCTCAGATAAGAGATAGACAGATGCCTGGTCCCCATGTGAAATGGATGCATGGCAATCACAGACACAGCTGCACGGACATGACACCGGAACCCTTGCGGAATGGATGCATGGCGTTTCCAGTCAGATAAGGCCAAAGACACAGAGACAAGGTGACATCAATGAATTAGGTGACATCTGTGACCACCATGTATCCATTCCACATGGGGTCCAGGCATCTGCCTGTCTCATGTCTTAGCAGCTCTGTCTGTGACGGCCATGCATCCAATCCACATGGGGTCATTGGCCTCTGCTTTTAACTTGTTTTTGCATTTAAATTTAACTTTAAGGAAGGACCGTGACTACTATAGCCACATTGTTTGATTTTATAATTATTAATTGGTTTTATAACCATACTGCTCATATATTGCTATACGTTTGCGGTGGGTGGAGGGTTTTTCTTTGTGGCGCTGTGCGCTTCTTGCCGGTTGCTTGTGGTGGTCTGCGGAGAGGCGCCTGTTGGTGTGCGGTCTGTGTGGCGGCGGCCCCGCGGGTGTTCTCCGGCTGGTAGCACGCGCTCCAGAGCGCTCACCCATCATGTACACCATCAAATACTCATCTAACATCCTCCTCAGTCTAAGGAATACCGTCACACCACTTCCAACCACTTACCAAACAATACTACGGAAAGAACAACTTCTAAGAACTAACCTTCAATTACCGACCCAAAACAGGACCATACCACTTCCAGCACAACACCTGTCATGCGCGCTAATCAATACCAGATCAGCAGTGAAGCACAGACACGAAATCCACGACTTCATCACTCAACACAACACGGACTGTCTCTTTATCACAGAAAGCTGGCTAACGCCGGACTGTAACACCATCTTAGAAGAACTAGTGCCGAAGAACTACTCCATCCTAACTGAGCACGGTCAAAGAGGAGGCGGCCTAGCGGTGATTTATAAATCCCATCTTATCCTCACCAAACCAATTCTACAGAGCACATTGCCATTTATGGAAACACTCACACTTCAACTCCAAACAACACCCCAGGAGACCATCCACATATTACTATGCTACAGACCACCGGGACCAAAGACACACCTCCTCACATCCCTCACGGAATTCATCTCTTCACTCACTTTGAAAACCAAAAACCTCCTGCTACTCGGGGACTTCAACCTCTGGGCCAACTCCTCCCAGGACCCCATCACCACTGTCTGCATCAGCCAACTGGAAACACTAGGTCTGCAACAACTGATAAGGGCTCCCACACATGTTTCGGGCCACACTCTTGACTTCATCTTCAAACAAAATATTGACATCAACACACTGGACAACATGCCACTGCCATGGACGGACCACCACGCCATCAAATTCAAAATAACCACTGACACCATTTGCCAAAAACCAACACACTTAAAAACTACACACTGGACAAGATCACAGAAGAAATTAGACTCACAAATTTTCAAAATCACATCTAACAAAATAGCTGCGCTAACACAAAATTGCACAACTGAAGACACACTCAACACCCTAAACACAGCACTATTACAGACAGCAGACACAGTCGCACCAATACGTAGAGCTCCCACCCGCAAAAATAATTCTGGTTGGTTCAACGACTACCTTACTTCACTGAAACAAGAACGCAGGAGAGCTGAAGGAGCCTGGAGAAGGAACCCACACAAATTACAAATCACTCACCAAAAAATACCACAAAGCCATCTTCACAGCAAAAAAAAGAATATTTTTCCAACACCATCTCAAAAGCCATAAACCGTCCCCGCGAACTCTTCAAACTAGTCGCTCAGACTATGAACCCTAACTGTTTAGAGCCTCCAGCACACGAATTCTGCAATGAGCTATCTGACTTTTTTATTAACAAAATCACAAACATTCGAGAAATAGTCCAACAGAACATAGCAAGCAACCCCATTCGGCCAAGGCAAGAAGACAAAAAACACAGACTGCCGGTATTCAGGGAAACATGGGAAGGGGGGAAAACACCTTTAATCACATTTGGCCCCTTTACCCAACCTTGACCCATAACAAACAACACAGACAACTGTATCATTTTATTGCTGGATGGTGATCGGCCACAGCTTCTTTATTAAAGCGGCAAACCTTAATAAACCATAATATCAGAGCAGTATGCCAAACGCTGGACTCCCAACGGGCAAGTTAAACCGTAATCATCAGAGCGGTATGCCCACCGCTGGACTCCCAGCAGGCAAGTTAAACCATAATCATCAGAGCAGTATGCCCCCAGCTGGACTCCCAGCGGGCAAGCACGCCATCTGCTCCCACCATATCTCCGCTGTACTCAAATGCCGCCAGCTGTGACTTCATAAACTCAACCAGAATTTGCAGCTCTCCAAAACCGAAATCATCGGAGCGATATCCAAACTGCTGGACTCCCAGTGAGGGATCTGAAGAAATAGAAAAAACAACACAGAATAACCAAGTATACATAACTGATCATAACCGCGCACCTCACCCGCCTCTCAATGATAACCGCAAAAGGGAGGGAGGGAGGGCCAATTTCTGCTTCCACTTGCAAGAGGAAGTGCTGGAACAGGGGGAGGGGTATATGTACCTTCAGGATTCCTGCACCGCCCCCATCCAGTCTAAGGAGGTTCCACCAGAGAATTAACCCCTTAACGGCCGTCCTAATCCAACACTACTTAAACCTTACATGACGGGGCCAGCTCCCAGAATGTCCTGAAGGGGGGAATGGGGGGAGGAGGACCATCAGTCCCTAAGCACCCTCACTATACAGTCTGGCGCTTGCCAGACTGCCGGTATTCAGGGAAACATGGGAAGGGGGAAAACACCTTTAATCACATTTGGCCCCTTTACCCAACCTTGACCCATAACAAACAACACAGACAACTGTATCATTTTATTGCTGGATGGTGATCGGCCACAGCTTCTTTATTAAAGCGGCAAACCTTAATAAACCATAATATCAGAGCAGTATGCCAAACGCTGGACTCCCAGCGGGCAAGTTAAACCGTAATCATCAGAGCGGTATGCCCACCGCTGGACTCCCAGCAGGCAAGTTAAACCATAATCATCAGAGCAGTATGCCTCCAGCTGGACTCCCAGCGGGCAAGCACGCCATCTGCTCCCACCATATCTCCGCTGTACTCAAATGCCGCCACGGAGGAGAACCGTTCTCCAAACGGGGCTCCGACCACCACCCAGCGGAACAGGGTCTATTTAAAAACCTTCTTACAAAAACCTTCACTTATAAGGCAAAGTAGATACCAATCAGCCATAGCAGCAACTCATAGCCGGAAAAGGAAAACTAACTAGCGTACAAAACGCAAAACATGTATCATCAAAACCAATGCCAATCAGAAAACCGGTTAATGAAAATGTGGAATAGAAACCCATGAGGAGAACATAGCCCAACCCCCATTTAAAATACTAGTCAAACCACCCTGAAGGACAGTGTACAGTTCTGGTGCCCCGTAAACAAGCAGGCATACCGGAGCTAGAGAGGGTTCAGAAGAAAGCAACACAACTCCCATAAATCTACCCCCAGGACCGAGCCACGAACAGAGGAAATCTCCTGCGTCCGGAGAAAGAAGGTTAGAGAGGTCGTTGATCCAGCTGTAACCACTACACTATATACCCTTGAACTATACCTTTGTAATGTATCCCTAACGCATTTGTATTGTATCCCTAACGCATTCCCAAATACAGCCCAGAAACAACCCACTTGGGAGATTATCACCAACCTCCTAAAAATGACCGGAATAAACATACGTAAGAACCATGAGGTACAAAGATACGGAATAGGCCAGGGAATTATCCCAGCTGGGTCTCCAGCATCATCGTGCCCCTGGCACAACTCTATACCAACCACCTGGAATCCCGTATCCCGTTCCAAAAACTTCCACCTCTCGACAGCCAAAAACGCCCACCGGGCCGTGGTCCTCTCTCCGAACCCACGGAAGATATCCGAAAGGCCAACCAGCAAACCGCCGAACGCCACGACCTGAAAGAAAAAACAATTAGCCCGAGCAGAACACATGGAGGATCGATCATATAACAAGCCATAGAATGCCTCTATTCCATAGACATGACATTTTACAAATGTTATTCTTATTTTTTAATTATGTATTGGATTAGTTACATATTCCAATTTTATTTATTCATTTATTTTTTCATTCTTTTGGTGAAATGCAAAAACACAGGGGAAAAACCATGATGAGGAAAAGGAATTGAAGGCCCATCATAGTAAAGTCATAACCGAATACCCAACTAACCGCCGAATTGAAACCGGGCGGAAGAGGAGGTACACACCACTTAGATTCACTGGACCATAATGTATAGACGGGCACTAAGCCCAATAGAACCATTACCCCATACAAAACCTGGGATAAAACCCCAAACGCAGTGCGGCCTGGAATGAAGAGACAAACACTTTAATGAAATATAAATAAGCCAAAACAGAAGGCTGAAGGAGACAAAACATAACTTGCCAAAGAAAATACTCACTTATTACAGCCGCATCGCCTACCGTACAATGAAATGATGCATGAAAATTATATTTTGGAGGGTCAAATGACGGCCTGAAGGCATAAGAGGACCAATCATCGTGTCTGATCCACTCCAAAACTGATAAGAACGGGAATTGAAAGGATGCTGGTTAAAATGAAATTACATGAATTGTGCAAGCATCTTTTTAAAGCTCTATCCTGAGTGACAAATGAACGGACCCGGATGTCCGCTACCGTCTAAACTTCCGAAATACCTGAGACATGGATCCTAACATATGCACCCAAATAGAGGCAGCGGAGCACGTACAAACCCCTTTTTTTTTTTTTTTTTAACCGCTGCGCCAATACCACCGAGCCAAACAACCCAGCAGCGCTAGGGTAAGGCCTCTTGTGCCAAACACATCGCGGGTATACCCCTTGGATTCGCCCCTACTGAAACCCACCTAACTGCGACTCTTGTAACACTGGACATGAGCAAATGAAATATAAACAAGAACAATTTGTGAGGGAGTCCGAACTCACAGCTACTGTATCATAGCCCAGGGGTTTGGGAAAAGTAAATATACAAAGTTATCTCTATTACCGAATGTTTCTGCCAGGATTCAAACTAAACCTAGAATACTAGAAGCAAGTAAGGCAACCACTACAAGAAGAATATCTCTTCATGTTCCTTTTCCCTTTTTTATTTTTTATTTTTTTTTGGTAAAAGTTTGTGATGGGATTTGAACTCACTGCATCGTAGATCAGTACTTTAACCATTTTTTTTAATTTTTTTATCTATTTTATTGCTGACTATGATGAATAAAAACCCGCAATATATATTAGTATTGAAAGCACAAATAGAACGCATTAATGATTATTATCACTTTTTATTTTATTAAATACACACAGCATAGTGCCAAAAGTAGGAGCCCAACAGGCAGTACTACTTTACACAGGAAAGAACCCGAATGTAACACTACCCATACTTTACAATTTTATTATATTATTACGGAATATGAGAAAATAACCCCGGCATATTATGTCCTTACTTGTATATATATAACATACTCTATTTTATATATATATATATATACAGGGAGTGCAGAATTATTAGGCAAGTTGTATTTTTGAGGATTAATTTTATTATTGAACAACAACCATGTTCTCAATGAACCCAAAAAACTCATTAATATCAAAGCTGAATATTTTTGGAAGTAGTTTTTAGTTTGTTTTTAGTTTTAGCTATTTTAGGGGGATATCTGTGTGTGCAGGTGACTATTACTGTGCATAATTATTAGGCAACTTAACAAAAAACAAATATATACCCATTTCAATTATTTATTTTTACCAGTGAAACCAATATAACATCTCAACATTCACAAATATACATTTCTGACATTCAAAAACAAAACAAAAACAAATCAGTGACCAATCTAGCCACCTTTCTTTGCAAGGACACTCAAAAGCCTGCCATCCATGGATTCTGTCAGTGTTTTGACCTGTTCACCATCAACATTGCGTGCAGCAGCAACCACAGCCTCCCAGACACTGTTCAGAGAGGTGTACTGTTTTCCCTCCTTGTAAATCTCACATTTGATGATGGACCACAGGTTCTCAATGGGGTTCAGATCAGGTGAACAAGGAGGCCATGTCATTAGATTTTCTTCTTTTATACCCTTTCTTGCCAGCCACGCTGTGGAGTACTTGGACACGTGTGATGGAGCATTGTCCTGCATGAAAATCATGTTTTTCTTGAAGGATGCAGACTTCTTCCTGTACCACTGCTTGAAGAAGGTGTCTTCCAGAAACTGGCAGTAGGACTGGGAGTTGAGCTTGACTCCATCCTCAACCCGAAAAGGCCCCACAAGCTCATCTTTGATGATACCAGCCCAAACCAGTACTCCACCTCCACCTTGCTGGCGTCTGAGTCGGACTGGAGCTCTCTGCCCTTTACCAATCCAGCCACGGGCCCATCCATCTGGCCCATCAAGACTCACTCTCATTTCATCAGTCCATAAAACCTTAGAAAAATCAGTCTTGAGATATTTCTTGGCCCAGTCTTGACGTTTCAGCTTGTGTGTCTTGTTCAGTGGTGGTCGTCTTTCAGCCTTTCTTACCTTGGCCATGTCTCTGAGTATTGCACACCTTGTGCTTTTGGGCACTCCAGTGATGTTGCAGCTCTGAAATATGGCCAAACTGGTGGCAAGTGGCATCTTGGCCTGCTGCACCCTTGACTTTTCTCAGTTCATGGGCAGTTATTTTGCGCCTTGGTTTTTCCACACGCTTCTTGCGACCCTGTTGACTATTTTGAATGAAACGCTTGATTGTTCGATGATCACGCTTCAGAAGCTTTGCAATTTTAAGAGTGCTGCATCCCTCTGCAAGATATCTCACTATTTTTGACTTTTCTGAGCCTGTCAAGTCCTTCTTTTGACCCATTTTGCCAAAGGAAAGGAAGTTGCCTAATAATTATGCACACCTAATATAGGGTGTTGATGTCATTAGACCACACCCCTTCTCATTACAGAGATGCACATCACCTAATATGCTTAATTGGTAGTAGGCTTTCGAGCCTATACAGCTTGGAGTAAGACAACATGCATAAAGAGGATGATGTGGTCAAAATACTCATTTGCCTAATAATTCTGCACGCAGTGTATATATATATATATATATATATATATATATATATATATATATATATATATACATTATTATTATTATTCTTTATTTTATTTATTTTTTTATTAATACTTACATATGATATACTCAAAGAGGGTCACTATACCAATAGCTAAATCTGTAACTCGCTACTGCAAAATAAAACCCTTTTATTTTTTTTATTTTTTTTATTTTTTTTTTAGATAAAAGTTTCCCCTGGGACTTGAACTCACAACCTTACAAATCAGAATCAAGGCAATTACCCACACAGCTATGAAAGCTGTATATTTGGTGAACTTACGTGAAAACCAAGAAAACATTATTTTTTTTTTATATATATATATATATATATATATTTTTTTTTTTTTTTTTTTTTTTTTTTTAAAAAGGCTGAAAGGGGTTTGAACTCAGAAAGACTGGACGTTTGAGCTACCAGCTTGCCTTAAGCATCAACACAGCCAAAAGGGCTGCCTGGAGTACAGCATACGGCGGTAGCACTAAAGTTCCAACAGGGATATACGACCTCGTCCCTTAGGCAATGAACTAAATTTTTACAATATGTAATTTAAAATTATTATTATGTTTTTTTCTTTTTTTTTTTACTGTATAGAAAGTTCCTCCAGAGATCCGAACACACATGAGAGGCAAGCATTTACCTTCATAAAGCAACAAGCTAAAAGAAATTTAAGAGTTAGACCCAAAAACGTTAGAAGTTTTTTTTATTTTATTTTATTTTTTTTTATTTTTTTTTTAAGGGTGCACGCATCCAAGAGTGCCATAATTAATATATCACTATACAAGAAATTTCCCCAGCCCCAGTGCATTGGTACTCACCAGTCGTAGCGTAATCAGGGACGGCGCCACTGAAGTAGCAGGTACAGGAACTGCAACCCAAGGGGCCACTACAGTGACCAGGCTGAATGGATGGTAGGCACCTGCCTCTTACGGTTTTGATTGCAACATCAGACCAGACTCCTCAGACGCACCCGACATACCATCAAAAGACGATGGTGAGCGCCGCCTGGAGGAACTGGGGCGCCTACTTCCACCAGAAGCGGCGACGGGCCCGGCGCTTGCGGGACCCACTTTGGCCTTGCCATCTGGCACCTGCGAGAAGGAGGAAAAACACAAAGCCACCCCTGCTCCAAGAACGGGAGGGGGGGGGGGGCAGATGAAAACAGGAAAAAACTGAGACCCATAGTGCCCCATGGTTAGGAGGGGACGGATTAATAAACGAAGCACCAGTAATCCGCTGTACGGGCAATATTATATGTGAGGCACAGTAGGTGGCAGCAGGGGCTTATATGCATTCTACATGGAAAGTGCGGGGAGAGAAGCTGCACAGTAAAAACCCAAAGAAATACAATAAGAGGGTGGTGCTAGGGCCACAGTGGTGCTGGAGCCGGTCCCTGGTGCCTGGGAAGGGGGGGGGGGGACACATAAAATCAGCATGAACACAGGACCCCATGGGTACTGCTAGTAGGAGGGAAAAAGGAAGGGGGGGGTGCGGTAGGGGAAGCTCTGTCGCTGGGGTGAAAAACTTTTCACATGCCCACACCACTGAATATAATTGCTAGACACACAGGTGCCATGTAGGGGCTATAAGGGAAAAAGCAGGGGCACGGTGCGACGCTGCAAGTTCCTGAGGGCCATTCAATAGAGGGACACAGGTAAGATAAGGGGTTGTAATGGAGAGGGGGGGAGGGGTCTGCCGTGCGGATCGCAGGTCCCTCTCTCAGGCGGTGAGGCTGCTCGCATGGTGCGGCAGCTCCTGACCTGTAAATGGAGCGGAGAGCGTGGAGGGGGAGGGAGGCGGGAGAGTGAGAGTTACCGCCGACCATGTTGCTTAAGTGCCGGGGCTGCCCGCATGAAGCGGCAGCTCCCGGCCAGTTCTGTAAATAGGAGCAGGGGGGAGGGAAGGGTGCCAGGGAGAGCCGGAACACTCAAAATGAGCCAGCAAACCCTCACCCTCCACATACATACTCGCCAGGAGATCCACGAGGCCGCAAATCCCGCGGAAGCTTGGAGTGGACAGAGCAGGGAGGGAGACATACCTCTCCAATTTCTGCTTCCACTTGCAAGAGGAAGTGCTGGAACAGGGGGAGGGGTATATGTACCTTCAGGATTCCTGCACCGCCCCCATCCAGTCTAAGGAGGTTCCACCAGAGAATTAACCCCTTAACGGCCGTCCTAATCCAACACTACTTAAAACTTACATGACGGGGCCAGCTCCCAGAATGTCCTGAAGGGGGGAATGGGGGGAGGAGGACCATCAGTCCCTAAGCACCCTCCCTATACAGTCGGGCGCTTGCCACAAATACTTCACAATCACCGAGATTTACTCTGGTCCCAATCACCATTGACAACACTAAAACCATTATCAGAAGCCTTCGAGACAGCACATCCCCAAATGACATTATTCCCACAAAACTTCTGAAAGAATGCACCGACATTCTGGCACCCACCATAACACACCTCCTAAACCAGTCATTCAAAGAAGGAATAGTCCCGATCGCCCTCAAGCAAGGCATAATCAAACCCCTCCTAAAGAAGCCCAATCACGACCCCAAAGACCCAAATTACCGCAGACCGATTACAAGTCTCAACACCATCTCCAAGATTATCGAGAAAGCAGTAGTACAACAGCTACAACCCCATTTGGACACCCACAAACTCTTGGACCCACTTCAATCTGGATTCCGCCCTGGCCACTGGACAGAAACGGCGCTCCTCAAAATCTGAGATGATGCCCTCGAAGCAGCAGATGAAGGAGAATCATGCCTCCTGGTGCTGCTGGACCTCAGCTTTCGACACAGTAAATCATCAAACCCTGCTCACTCGTCTCACAGAAGTAGCCGGAGTTGCAGACTCGGATCTACCCTGGTTCGCATCCTTCTTGGAGAACCGATCCCAGAAAGTGAAACTAGGAGCCTTCACCTCAGAAGCACGTAAAATCACATGCGGAGTCCCTCAAGGATCACCCCTGTTGCCTGTGCTCTTCAACATCTACCTCCGACCACTCCTCAAAATCCTCAGCAACCAGGATCTGCTCTATCATTCCTACGCTGATTACACCAAACTTTACTTACGCATTACCAACAAAAAAGATCAATACCAAGCCCTGGAAATCTGCCTCTCATTGATCGACGAGTGGATGACTGAGAGCTCTCTCAAACTCAATGGTTCCAAAACAGAACTCCTTTTCCTTCATGCAAACCGAAACAAAAATTCTAGCATGACATGCACGCCACCCACCATCCTCGGACAAACCATTACTCCCAGCACCAAAGTCAAAAACCTCGGAGTCATCTTTGACTCAGACATGACAATGGATGCACAAATAGGATCAGTAGTCAGTGCGGATCCCATCATCTTCTTCGCCTGCTGCGCAGACTCATTCCCTTCATCCCTGAAGGAGACGCAGCAGCAGTAGTTGGAATAACCATCAATTCCCGACTGGACTACGCAAACTCCCTCTATCTAGGACTTCCCAAATACCAAATTTCACATTTACAAGTTGTCCAGAACACAGCCGCCAGACTGATAACTGAAAAAAAAAACTGGAAATCTATTACTTCATCCTTGAAGACCCTCCATTGGCTACCCGTGAAGGATCGGATCAAATTCAAGACCCTCTGCCTCACCCATAAATGTACACAAGGGAAAGCACCCCAATACCTCTGCGAAAAAATAAAGCACTACACCCCAGGTCGCCCCCTCCGGTCAGCTAACCAGAACCTCCTCCATATCCCCAAGACCCGCTAAAAATCAAAAGGTGAACGAAGGTTCGCAGTCCAAGGACCCCGGCTATGGAACACTCTACCTGCGGAGATCCGCTCAGAAGAAAACCATCTAGCCTTCAGGAAGAAGCTCAAGACCCACCTCTTCTGAAAGCACAGGCGGTCAAGGGCTGCAAAAGCGCCTTGAGGCGATTTAGTTCGCAATTGTAGCGCTATATAAGTTATTCATTCATTCATTCATTCAATTACCAGGCGACCGCACAGATCAGGGTAGAATGGCAAACAAATCACGGTGAAAAATATATAAAACATCCTGCACGATATAATAATGAATGTTGCGGATGTACATGGCTACATTTATACAATCACAGAAAATAATGCACTATAATAATAGATGCAAGCATAACATATGGACTAAGATCTCACTCTATTGATAAAATCTGAGACACTTGGTAAATACATTTTGATCAAAACACATCTAAGCCCACCTACCAAGCTACAAGGTGGTCTCAGTTCAGGCGGGTCCTACGCTAAACCTGCCTATGCCGTTATGCATTTATGTTCAGGAGCGCAGACCCCGCACATATAGTGTGTTGCTCCTAGTTACCTCCATGTGCAACAGCAACCGGTGGGAGGAGGAGCACACACACCTATATGTACCACCTTAATCAAGGTCGCCTATTAGATAGGTGGGGCAAAATTTAATAATTGGCCTAAAATAGGTCCTAAAGAACACTTCAGACTCCAAGAGTATGGTGACTTCCTGCAAGCATGCAGCAATGCCATCCCACATGTTCAAGGTCTAGAAGTACTGAGCGACTATCTAGAAAACCACAGGATGCTAGCCAAGCTACCTGAAGAAGTGGCTTCTAGATTGAATCGCCATGTGACTGAACAGTTAGATCTAGGCAAGAAGCTTTAAAGAGTTCTCTGAGTTCGTCAATAAGGAAGCACGGATACCATGTAATCCAGTAACATCACCTTATGTCTTAAAATCCTTTTGCAGGAAAGCCTGCAAGAGAGATAAGACACGTAAGAGCAACTAGCTTTGCAACCTTGAAGCAGCTAAAGGTCCAGATACCTACGAGAGCAAATTCAAAGTCACTACTGAGATCAGTAGAGAGACAGAACTGACAAATCTTCAGACTAGTTCTACCACTAAGAACATAGAATTATAGGTAATTTTGGTGGGAGTGTAGCTGGCCAGCTAAAACCTGTCCTAGGTTGCTAATATAGCTTGTGTGTTTATACAGCTAGACCTGCCAATAACCTTAATACAGTTCCTATGTTTGTGTGTTAAAGAAAAAAGCAGAGTTATTTTCAGCGACTTCATGTTTGGATGTCATATAACTGTTATACAGGGTGGGCCATTTACACCTTAATAAAATGGGAATGGTTGGTGATATTAACTTCCTGTTTGTGGCACATTAGTATATGTGAGGGGGGAAACTTTTAAAGATGGGTGGTGACCATGGCGGCCATTTTGAAGTAGGCCATTTTGAATCCAACTTTTGTTTTTTCAATAGGAAGAGGGTCATGTGACACATCAAACTTATTGGGAATTTCACAAGAAAAACAATGGTGTGCTTGGTTTTAACGTAACTTTATTCTTTCATGAGTTATTTACAAGTTTCTGACCACTTATAAAATGTGTTCAATGTGCTGCCCATTGTGTTGGATTGTCAATGCAACCCTCTTCTCCCACTCTTCACACACTGATAGCAACACCGCAGGAGAATGAAACATTGGAGGTGAGGGCCTGAAGGTAAGCAAACCCCATAAAACATTGCAGTGAGGGCCTACAGCTGAGCTGACTGTATGAAAAATTGGAGGTGAGGGCCTACAGCTGAGCAGACCGTATGAAACATTGGAGGTGAGGGCCTGAAGGTGAGCAAACCCCATAAAACATTGTATTGAGGGCCTACAGCTGAGCAGACATATGAAACATTGGAGGTGAGGGCCTACAGCTGAGCAGACTGTATGAAACATTGGAGGTGAGGGCCTGAAGGTGAGCAAACCCCATAAAACATTGTATTGAGGGCCTACAGCTGAGCAGACGTATGAAACATTGGAAGTGAGGGCCTACAGCTGAGCAGACCATATGAAACATTGGAGGTGAGGGCCTACAGCTGAGCAGACCGTACGAAACATTGGAGTGAGGGCCTAAAGCTGAGCAGACCGTATGAAAGATTGGAGGTGAGGGCCTACAGGTGAGCGACTCCCATAAAACATTGTAGTGAGGGCCTACAGCTGAGAAGACCGTATGAAACATTGGAGGTGAGGGCCTACAGCTGAGCAGACCATATGAAACATTGGAGGTGAGGGCCTGAAGGTGAGCAAACCCAATAAAACATTGTATTGAGGGGTTACAGCTGAGCAGACGTATGAAACATTGGAGGTGAGGCCCTACAGCTGAGCAGACCGTATGAAATATTGGAGGTGAGGGCCTGAAGGTGAGCAAACCCCATAAAACATTGTATTGAGGGCCTACAGCTGAGCAGACGTATGAAACATTAGAGGTGAGGGCCTACAGCTGAGCAGACCGTATGAAACATTGGAGGTGAGGGCCTACACCTGAGCAGACCGTACAAAACATTGTAGTAAAGGGCCTACAGCTGAGCAGACAGTATGAAACATTGGAGGTGAGGGCCTACAGGCGAGCGAACCCCATAAAATATTGTAGTGAGGGCCTACAGCTGAGCAGACCGTATGAAACATTGTAGTGAACGCTTACAGCTGAGCAGACCGTATGAAACATTGTAGTGAGGGCCTACAGCTGAGCAGACCGTATAAAACATTGGAGGTGAGGGCCTACAGGTGAGCGAACCCCATAAAACATTGTAGTGAGGGCCTACAGCTGAGCAGACCATATGAAACATTGTAGTGAGGGCTTACAGCTGAGCAGACCGAATGAAACATTGTAGTGAGGGCCTACAGCTGAGCAGACCGTATGAAACATTGGAGGTGAGGGCCTACAGGTGAGCAAACCCCATAAAACATTGTAGTGAGGGCCTACAGCTGAGCAGACCGTATGAAACATTGTAGTGAGGTCTTACAGCTGAGCAAACCGTATGAAACATTGTAGTGAGGGCCTACAGCTGAGCAGACCATATGAAACATTGGAGGTGAGGGCCTGAAGGTGAGCAAACCCCATAAAACATTGTATTGAGGGCCTACAGCTGAGCAGACATATGAAACATTGGAGGTGAGGGCCTACAGCTGAGCAGACTGTAGGAAACATTGAAGGTGAGGGCCTGAAGGTGAGCAAACCCCATAAAACATTGTATTGAGGGCCTACAGCTGAGCAGACCGTATGAAAAATTGGAGATGAGGGCCTACAGCTGAGCAGACCGTATGAAACATTGGAGGTGAGGGCCTGAAGGTGAGCAAACCCCATAAAACATTGTATTGAGGGCCTACAGCTGAGCAGACGTATGAAACATTGGAGGTGAGGGCCTACAGCTGAGCAGACTGTATGAAACATTGAAGGTGAGGGCCTGAAGGTGAGCAAACCCCATAAAACATTGTATTGAGGGCCTACATTGTATTGAGGGCCCTTTTTCATTAGCTGAAAGTACTAGCTTCAAGTACTACATTAAGTACTAGTAAAGAGATATTGCAGCAGACTGAAGAGATTCAAGAGATACTGCAAGAGATTGGCTTAGAGTCTCCAACTGGCTCATCTGTGTTGTTTTTGCTGATCATTGCTTGAGAAGAGGTAAGGAATTCGGTCAGCTGTTTGCTATTGTGCGTTTGCTAATGAGCCTAGCTCACTAAGGTGTTACATTTGTTGCTGGGGGAGGAGTTTGGGAAGGAGTGTGTGTATATATAGAGACAGACTCATTAGCTGGCCTAATTCATTAGCTGAAAGTACTAGCTTCAAGTACTACATTAAGTACTAGTAAAAAGATATTGCAGGAGATAGTCAGGAGGTAGGCTGGAAGGTGGAAACAATACAAAAAAAAAGGTAAGATTTGTTTGATTTAAAGTTACAATTTTTTTTTATTTTTTATTTTTATTTTTTTCTCCTCTTTAAAATGGCAGACTTGGTTCAGTGCAGGAATTGTTGTGCATTTATTTCATGTTCCACTCTTTGGAGATTCGGATGCTGTCAGATCTGTAGACAGTTCTCCTTACTGCAGCAGGAAATTGCATTTTTGAAAGCTGAAATATTTAAATTATCTGTTAAACAAACTCCAGCTAGGACTGCTGCAATGCCACTGCCACAGAGGACCCCCAGAAATGGCAGATGGGTTAATGTAGGTTCTGGAAGTCTTAGAGTGGTGGATAGAAGACATGTCCCACAGTCGGTGGTTCTCCATAATTCATTTGCAGCACTCTCAGAATGTAAGGACAACATGGATATGGACTCAAGCACAGAGGGTGAGAAACCATCGACTCCTATGTCTAATGTATGCAACAAAAAAGATAAAGTGAAGTCTCAAAGGATGCAGCTGTTGCTGGGTGATTCAATCATAAGAAGTGTGGAGCTTAAAGAAAATGGTTTTGTGAGATGTCTCCCTGGGGCTACTGCTAGAAGAGATAGAAGACGTATTATTAATATTGTTAAGCAAGCAAAGCAGGAAGGGGACGTGGATGTTCTTGTCCATCTAGGGACAAATGACCTGGCTTGCAATGAAGTGTCAGAGGTGAAAAAATCTTTTATCACACTTGGTAATGACGTACAGGATTTTGCATCCACCATTTCATTTTCTGAAGTTCTGCCTGTGCATAATGTTCAGAATGATAGGCAGAGGCGCATAAAGGAGTTCAACATATGGCTTGGTAAATGGTGTCAAGAGCAAGGATTTGGCTTTGTTTCTCATGATAGCTCTACTTGGAATAGAAAGGAACTGTACAAAAAAGATGGTTTGCATCTTTCTCTCAAAGGAACAAATGTACTTAGTCAACAGCTCCAAGAATTTGCGAAAGAGTATTTAAACTAGGAAGGGGGGGCAAAAGAGTGAAAATAAAAGAGTCCAATTGCCCCCCGAAACAATGCCAGAACAGGTCAGAAGCACAGAGGTGAAGAAATGATAAGCTCAGAGTCCTGTCTACAAATGCTCGCAGTTTAGGTAAAAAAAAATCAATGAACTTGGGTCAATAATGGCATCTGAGAATGTAGATTTAGTGGCTGTTACGGAGACATGGTTTAATGAAAGAAATGACTGGGACATAACCATACCAGGGTACTCTTTATACAGAAGAGACAGAGAAGGCAAGAAAGGAGGAGGAGTGGCCCTGTATGTGAAAGATAGCATTAAATCTAACCTAATACAAGTTGGTGAGGCCAACATAGAGTCAGTTTGGGTTACGTTGCAGTTTGCTAACCATGCAGTAACTCGTGTAGGTGTGATATATAGACCACCTGGTCAAGTTAAAGAACTAGATGATCTACTAGTTGAAGAAATAGCTAAAATGACAATGAAAGGAGAAGTTATCATTATGGGAGATTTCAATCTTCCAGATATAAACTGGAAAACCAAAATAGCAAGTTCTACCAGGAGTACAGATATTCTAAATTCCCTACTGGGGTTATCTCTACAACAAGTGGTTGAGGAGCCAACCCGGAGGGAGGCCATTTTGGATTTGGTATTCACAAACGGGGATTCGGTATATGATGTCATTGTAGGCGAAACCTTGGGATCTAGTGATCACCAGTCAGTGTGGTTTAATATAAGAACTGTGAAAGAGTCCCACCACACAAAAACAAAAGTTTTAGATTTTAGAAAAACAGACTTTTCAAAAATGAAATTAGTCATAAATGAGTCCTTATCAGACTGGAACGGATTACATGGAGTCCAGGAGAAATGGGACTACTTAAAAGGTGCATTATTGAAGGCAACAGAAAATTGCATTAGACTCGTCAGTAAAAGCAAAAAAAAGGAGGAGACCAATGTGGTACTCAGCAGAAGTGGCCCAAATCATTAAAAATAAAAAGCTAGCATTTTGTAATTATAAAAAAACCCAGAGCAATAAAGATAAGGAAATCTACAAGATTAGGCAGAGAGAGGCCAAGCAAGTTATAAGAACTTCTAAAGCGCAGGCAGAAGAAAAACTAGCTCAGTCTATGAAAAAAGGGGATAAGACATTCTTCAGATATATAAATGAAAAAAGGAAATTAAAACAAGGAATAACTAAATTAAAAACAAAGGACGGAAGGTATGTAGAAGAGAATAAAGGGCTAGCCGACTGCCTTAATGAATACTTCTGTTCAGTTTTTACAAAAGAAAAAGGAGAAGGACCTCCACTAGAAAGAATGACTATTAAATCGTTTGATGCATGTATCTTTACAGAGGAAGATGTTCTAAGTTTGCTGTCTAAGGTGAAGACAGATAAGTCACAGGGGCCTGATGAGATACACCCAAAATTATTAAAAGAGCTTAGTGGTGAGCTGGCAAAACCGTTAACAGATTTATTTAACCAATCATTAGTAACAGGAGTCGTCCCGGAAGATTGGAAATTGGCAAATGTCGTGCCCATTCACAAGAAAGGTAGTAGGGAGGAATCGAGCAACTATAGACCAGTGAGTCTGACATCAATAGTAGGCAAATTAATGGAAACCCTATTAAAGGATAGGATTGTGGAACATCTAAAATCCCATGGATTGCAAGATGAAAAACAACATGGGTTTACTTCAGGGAGATCATGTCAAACAAATCTTATAGATTTTTTTGACTGGGTGAATAAAATAATAGACGGTGGAGGTGCAGTAGACATCGCATATCTAGATTTTAGTAAGGCTTTTGACACTGTCCCACATAGAAGACTTATCAATAAACTGCAGTCATTGAGCATGGACTCCCATATTGTTGAGTGGATTAGGCAGTGGCTGAGTGACAGACAACAGAGGGTTGTAGTCAATGGAGAACATTCAAAACAAGGTAATGTTACCAGTGGGGTTCCACAGGGATCTGTACTGGGACCGATTTTGTTTAATATCTTCATAAGTGATATTGCAAAAGGCCTCGCTGGTAAGGTTTGTCTTTTTGCTGATGACACAAAGATATGTAACAGGGTTGATGTTCCTGGAGGGAAACGCCAAATGGAAAAGGATTTAGGAAAACTAGAAGAATGGTCAGAACTCTGGAAACTGAAATTTAATGTGGATAAGTGCAAGATAATGCACCTGGGGCGTAAAAACCCAAGGGCAGAATATAGAATATTTGACACAGTCCTGACCTCAGTATCTGAGGAAAGGGATTTAGGAGTAATTATTTCAGAAGACTTAAAGGTGGGAAGACAATGTAATAGAGCAGCACGAAATGCCAGCAGAATGCTTGGATGTATAGGGAGAGGTATAAGCAGTAGAAAGAGTGAAGTGCTTATGCCGCTGTACAGAACACTGGTCAGACCTCACTTGGAGTATTGTGCGCAGTACTGGAGGCCATATCTCCAGAAGGATATAGATACTCTAGAGAGAGTTCAGAGAAGAGCTACTAAACTAGTACATGGATTGCAGGATAAAACTTACCAGGAAAGGTTAAAGGACCTTAATATGTATAGCTTGGAAGAAAGAAGAGACAGAGGGGATATGATAGAAACTTTTAAATACATAAAGGGAATTAACTCGGTAAAGGAAGAGAGCATATTTAAAAGAAGAAAAACTACCACAAGAGGACACAGTTTTAAATTAGAGGGGCAAAGGTTTAAAAGTAATATAAGGAAGTATTACTTTACTGAGAGAGTAGTGGATGCATGGAATAGCCTTCCTGCAGAAGTGGTAGCTGCAAATACAGTGAAGGGGTTTAAGCATGCATGGGATAGGCATAAGGCCATCCTTCATATAAGATAGGGCCGGGGGCTATCCATAGTATTCAGTATATTGGGCAGACTAGATGGGCCAAATGGTTCTTATCTGCCGACACATTCTATGTTTCTATGTTTACAGCTGAGCAGACGTATGAAACATTGGAAGTGAGGGCCTACAGCTGAGCAGACCCTATGAAACATTGGAGGTGAGGGCCTACAGCTGAGCAGACCGTACGAAACACTGGAGTGAGGGCCTAAAGCTGAGCTGACCGTATGAAAGATTGGAGGTGAGGGCCTACAGGTGAGCGACTCCCATAAAACATTGAAGTGAGGGCCTACAGCTGAGCAGACCGTATGAAACATTGGAGGTGAGGGCCTACAGCTGAGCAGACCGTATGAAACATTGGAGGTGAGGGCCTGAAGGTGAGCAAACCCCATAAAACATTGTATTGAGGGCCTACAGCTGAGCAGACGTATGAAACATTGGAGGGGAGGGCCTACAGCTGAGCAGACTGTATGAAACATTGTAGGTGAGGGCCTGAAGGTGAGCAAACCCCATAAAACATTGTATTGAGGGCCTACAGCTGAGCAGACGTATGAAACATTGGAAGTGAGGGCCTACAGCTGAGCAGACCGTATGAAACATTGGAGGTGAGGGCCTACAGCTGAGCAGACCGTACGAAACATTCGAGTGAGGGCCTAAAGCTGAGCTGACTGTATGAAAGATTGGAGGTGAGGGCCTACAGGTGAGCGACTCCCATAAAACATTGTAGTGAGGGCCTACAGCTGAGAAGACCGTATGAAACATTGGAGGTGAGGGCCTACAGCTGAGCAGACCATATGAAACATTGGAGGTGAGGGCCTGAAGGTGAGCAAACCCAATAAAACATTGTATTGAGGGGTTACAGCTGAGCAGACGTATGAAACATTGGAGGTGAGGGCCTACAGCTGAGCAGACTGTATGAAACATTGGAGGTGAGGGCCTACACCTAAGCAGACCGTACAAAACATTGTAGTAAAGGGCCTACAGCTGAGCAGACCGTATGAAACATTGGAGGTGAGGGCCTACAGGTGAGCGAACCCCATAAAATATTGTAGTGAGGGCCTACAGCTGAGCAGACCGTATGAAACATTGTAGTGAAAGCTTACAGCTGAGTAGACCGTATGAAACATTGTAGTGAGGGCCTACAGCTGAGCAGACCATATGAAACATTGGAGGTGAGGGCCTACAGGTGAGCGAACCCCATAAAACATTGTAGTGAGGGCCTACAGCTGAGCAGACCGTATGAAACATTGTAATGAGGGCCTACAGCTGAGCAGACCGTATGAAACATTGGAGGTGAGGGCCTACAGCTGAGCAGACCGTATGAAACATTGTATTGAGGGCCTACAGCTGTGCAGACCCTATGAAACATTGGAGGTGAGGGCCTACAGGTGAACAAACCCCATAAAACATTGTAGTGAGAGCCTACAGCTGAGCAGACCGTATGAAACATTGGAGGTGAGGGCCTACAGCTGAGCAAACCCCATAAAACACTGAAGTGAGGGCCTACAGGTGAGCAGACCATATGAAACATTTTAGTGAGGGCCTGAGGGTGAGTTAACCCCATAAAACATTATAGCGAGGGCCTACAGCTGAGCAGACCATATGAAACATTGGAGGTGAGGGCCTGAAGGTAAGTAAACCCCATAAAACATTGTAGTGAGGGCCTACAGCTGAGCAGACCATATGAAACATTGAAGGTGAGGGCCTACAGGTGAGCGAACCCCATAAAACATTGTAGTGAGGGCCTACAGCTGAGCAGACCGTATGAAACATTGGAGTGAGGAACTACAGGTGAGCAGACCGTATGAAACATTGGAGGTGAGGGCCTACAGGTGAGCAGACTGTATGAAACATTGTAGTGAGGGCCTACAGCTGAGCAGACCGTATGAAACATTGGAGGTGAGGGCCTGAAGGTAAGCAAACACCATAAAACATTGTAGTGAGGGCCTACAGCTGAGCAGACCGTATGAAACATTGGAGGTGAGGGCCTACAGCTGAGCAGACCGTATGAAACATTGGAGGTGAGGGCCTACAGGTGAGCGAACCCCATAAAACATTGTAGTGAGGGCCTACAGGTGAGCAGACCTTATGAAACATTGGAGTGAGGGCCTACAGGTGAGCAGACCGTATGAAGCATTGGAGGTGAGGGCCTACAGGTGAGAAGACCGTATGAAACATTGTAGTGAGGGCCTACAGCTGAGCAGACCGTATGAAACATTGGAGGTGAGGGCCTGAAGGTAAGCAAACACCATAAAACATTGTAGTGAGGGCCTACAGCTGAGCAGACCGTATGAAACATTGGAGGTGAGGGCCTACAGCTGAGCAGACCGTATGAAACATTGGAGGTGAGGGCCTACAGGTGAGCGAACCCCATAAAACATTGTAGTGAGGGCCTACAGGTGAGCAGACCGTATGAAACATTGGAGGTGAGGGCCTACAGGTGAGCAGACCGTATGAAACATTGGAGGTGAGGGTCTACAGGTGAGCAGACCATATGAAACATTGTAGTGAGGGCCTACAGCTGAGCAGACCGTATGAAACATTGGAGGTGAGGGCCTACAGCTGAGCAGACCGTATGAAACATTGGAGGTGAGGGCCTACAGGTGAGCAAACCCCATAAAACATTGTAGTAAGGGCCTACAGGTGAGCAGACCGTATGAGACATTGGAGTGAGGGCCTGCAGGTAAGCAGACCATATGAAACATTGGAGGTGAGGGCCTACAGGTGAGCAGACCGTATGAAACATTGTAGTGAGGGCCTACAGCTAAGCAGACCGTATGAAACATTGCAGTGAAGCCCTACAGCTGAGCAGACTGTATGAAACATTGGAGGTGAAGGCCTACAGGTGAGCAAACCCCATAAAATATTGTAGTGAGGGACTACAGCTGAGCAGACCGTATGAAACATTGGAGGTGAGGGCCTACAGCTGAGCAGACCATATGAAACATTGTAGTGAGGGTCTACAGCTGAGCAGACCGTATGAAACATTGGAGATGAGGGCCTACAGCTGAGCAGACCATATGAAACATTGGAGTGAGGGCCTACAGGTGAGCAGACCATATGAAACATTGGAGTGAGGGCCTACAGGTGAGCAGACCTTATGAAACATTGTACGGAGGGCATATATACTGTATGGAACAGGAGGAGGATGAGTAAACAAGATTCAAACATATACCGTTTTTTGGAGGTGAAAAGGGTGCATCTGAATCTTGTGGATTGATTACATTGTAAAGCATACATTTCAATTGCGTGTTTGTTCCTCATTAGCTCAGCGTTCCTCTGGTGGAGTGGTGAAGACAGGGGCAATCCAGGCCTTGTTCATTTTTATCTGAGTCAACCTGTCAGCATTGCCAGTGGAAAAGTGGATACGCCTGTCTGTTATGATGCCACCAGCAGCACTAAATACACGCTCAGACGAAACGCTGGTGGCAGGGCAGGCCAACACCTCCAAGGCGTACAGCGCAAGTTTGTGCCACGTGTCCAGCTTGGACACCCAGTAGTTGTAAGGCACTGAGGGATCATTTAGGACGCTGACACGGTCTGCTATGTATTCCTTCACCATTTTCCAAAACTTTTCCCTCCTTGTACCACTAGGCAGCGCTTCAGGGTGAGGTTGCTGGCGGGGTGTCATGAAAGTGTCCCATGCCTTGGAGAGTGTTGCCCTGCTTTTGTTGGAACTGCTGTGTGTTCCCATTGTCTCCCTTCCCCGGTTGCCTAAGGAAGCACGGACTCTGCCTTTAGCGTTGTCAGATGGAAAGTTTCGGAGCAATCTCTCAACAAGTACCTTTTGGTATTGCACCATTTTACTCGTCCTCTCCACCACAGGAATGAGAGATGAGAAGTTTTATTTGTAGCAGGGGTCGAGAAGGGTAAACACCCAGTAATCTGTGTTATCTAAAATGCGTATAACGCAAGGGTCACGGTTAAGGCAGCTTAACATGAATTCAGCCATGTGTGCCAGAGTACCAACAGTTAAGATGTCGACATCAGGATGACTCTCCATCTTCTCTTCATCCTCCTCTTCCTCTTCGGCCCATTCACGCTGAACAGATGGAATTAAAGTTCCATGGGTACTAGCCTCAGTAGCAGAGGCAACAGTCTCCATCTCCTCCTCCTCTTCACGGTCCAATTCGTGCTGAGAAGACAAACTGTGGCTGGTCTGGGTATCACCGATGAGCTGGAAGCCGCAAGCACTGCTGCAGCGTTGACAGGCCGGCTGAAGCTGTGGACGACTTGCTGAAACGGGCAGACATGCGGCGCGCCTTTACTAGTAGCTCTGGCAAATTGGGGTATGTTTTGATAAACCGCTGAACCACTAAGTTTAAGACGTGGGCTAGGAATGGGATGTGTGTCAGGTTGCCGAGCTCCAAAGGCGGAACCAAGTTACGGCCATTGTCAGACACAACCATGCCTGGTTGTAGGTTGAGTGGAGAGAGCCCCAGCTTGGTCTATTCCCTTATACCCTGCCAAAGCTCTGCAGCGGTGTGCTGTTTGTCCCCTAAACAGATAAACTTCAGCACGGCCTGCTGACGCTTACCCACAGCCAGGGCCGTCTTTAAAGAGGACCTTTTACTTGTAAAAACAATGTGAACTAAGTATGCTGACATATAGAGCGGCGCCCGGGGATCTCACTGCACTTACTATTATCCCCGGGCGCCGCTCCGTTCTCCCGTTATGCCCTCCGGTACCTTTGCTCTGCAAGTTATAGTAGGCGGTGTCTTCCCTTGTCCAGTGGGCGTCTCCTTCTCCTAGGCTGTAGCGCTGGCCAATCGCAGCGCACAGCTCACAGCCTGGGAGAAAAAAAACTCCCAGGCCGTGAGCTGTGCGCTGCGATTGGCCAGCGCTGCAGCCTAGGAGAAGGAGATGCCCACAGGACAAGGGAAGACACCGCCTACTATAACTTACAGAGCAAAGGTACCGGAGGGCATAACGGGAGAACGGAGCGGCGCCCGGGGATAATAGTAAGTGAAGTGAGATCCCTGGGCTCCGCTCTATATGTCAGCATACTTAGTTCACATTGTTTTTACAAGTGAAAGGTCCTCTTTAATATTGATTGGACCCTGGGCAAGAATTTACTTGGGCCCCTTGGACCCCCCCCCCCCCCGCACTTTGCTGTACTTGCTATAAAGCAGCACTTACCTGTCACGTCCAGGGCCTCCAGGTGACGTCTCCTCTCTGTCATCATCTTCTCTGTAGATCTTCTCTCTCATCATCTTCTCTACTCGGTCTGGACAACTTCTCTCAGCCGCCTCGTCTCTGCAGAGTGTGACACACAGACATCTTAGCTTCCTTACATTCTATCATTATCCACCAACTGGAGTCCCCACAGTGTTATCCTGCTGCTTACTGTGCCCCCCCCCCCCCCCCCCAGGGGTGTAGCTATAGGGGGTGCAGAGGTAGCAGTCGCTCCCGGGCCCAGGAGCATGAAGGGGCCCAAAGACCCTTGTGCCACATAAGACACACAAAGCACTGAGGGAAGGGGGGCCCAAGCTGAACTCTTGCACCGGGGCCCATGAGCCTTTAGTTACGCCCCTGCCCCCCCCCAATACCCCCAAATACTATCCTGAAGAAACATTACTGCCCCCCATAGTAATAGTGCTCCTCATAGTCCCACCAATAGTAATTCCCTTCTAGAATGCCCTCATTAGTAACACTGCCCCAACCGTGATAATGCTCCTCAACAATGCCCCCATTATTAGAAGAGTCCTCCCATATTAATAATACCCTCACAGAGCCCCCCAGTAGAAATAAGGCCCCCTATTGTTCCCCCAGTGGTAATAAAGCTCCCTACAGACCACTCAGTAGTAATAAGGCCCCCATAGTGCGCTTAGTAGAAATAAGGCGGATCTATAAGACCCTCCTATAGAGCCCCCAGTAGTAATAAGACCGCCTATAATGTCCCCTGGATCTTCAGTGCCCCCTGGAGTTATAATCATCCCTCCACCATACAGTCCCATGTAAATAACATCACCTCCTCCCCAGCCGCCTCCAACGCACAATCCCATGTAAACATCACCCCCTAAGGCTACTTTCACACTTGCGTTCGTGCGGATCTGTCCTGTACTTGTACAGGACGGATCCGCACAGATAATACAAACGAATGCATCCGTTCAGGACCGATTCGTTTGTATTAGATTTGAATTTCTAAGTCCCAATACGGATCCGTCCTGACTTACATTGAAAGTCAATGGGGACGGATCCGTTTACAATTGCACCATTTTGTGCCAATGCAAAGGGATCCGTCCCCATTTACTTACATTGTAAGTCAGGACGGATCCGTTTGGCTACGCAAGGCCATGCGGACACAAAAACGCTGCTTGCAGCATTTTGGGGTCCGCCTCCAAAACGGAACGGGGGGCCGTACGAAGCCGAACGAATGTATTCTGAATGGATCTGCATCCATTCAGAATGCATTGGGGTTAAACTGATGCATTTGGGGCTGCTTGTGAGAGCCTTGAAACGGATCTCACAAGCGGATCCCCAAACGCAAGTGTGAACGTAGCCTAAACATTAAGTCCCATGTACATAAACATCATTCCCCCCCACCATCCACTTTCAACATACAGTCCCATGTAAATAACATCACTCCCTCCCCCAGCCACCTCAAGCACACAGTTCCATGTCAATAGCATCCCTCCCTTCAGCCCTAACATACATCCTAGTTAAATAACTACAACTCCCAGCATTGCTCTGCCTCTCCTTTAACTTACCTCTCCTCATGTACAGACATCACCATTAGGCTCCTTCTCCTCTTCACTCCGGTCCAATCCTGCACTGGTCCCATGATGGTGACATCATCCAGGTCATCCTATCACAGCCTGTTTTGCTGATCACATGACCTGTGATGTCCCCACAGGTCCTTCACATCTTCCCAGTGTATTAGATTCAATTGTATTGCCGTTCTGTGTACGGCAATACAGTTGTAGCTAGCAGGCAGGCAGGACATTCGGGGCATGGGACAAAACACCTGGGGCCCAGGCCCCGAATGTTTTAACCTAGCGACGCCCCTGGCACTAGTGAATGGGAGTCGGGAAACTGAGCTCCCTTGGGCCCCCAGGAGCAACTGGGCCCGGGGCAGCTGCCCCTTTTGCCCTGCGGCAAAGACGGCCCTGCCCACAGCAGTGCTGCACTGCTTCCAGATAGCGACTGATGGCTGCTGGAGGTGGAAGTGGAGGAGGATGAGGCAGAAGAGGAGGAGAAGTGGGGGTTGGAGCCAGTAACATAGCTGCTTGTGGAGACCCTGATGGACGTAGGGCCCGCAATCCTGGGCATGGGTAGCACCTGTGCCATCCCAGGGTATGACTCACTCCCAGCCTCCACCACATTCACCCAGTGTGCGGTCAGGGAAATGTAGCGTCCCTGGCCACCAGCACTTGTCCATGTGTCCGTGGTTAAGTGGACCATCCCAGTAACTGCGTTGGTCAAGGCACGGGTGATGTTCTGGGACACATGCTGGTGTAAGGCGGGCACGGCACACCGTGAAAAATAGTGGCGGCTGGGGACTGCATACCGAGGGACCGCAGCCGACATCAGGTTGTGTTCACAAGCCTATATGGTAACATTTGAAGGGCCAGTAATTTTGAAAGTTGGCAATTAAGTGCTATGGCCTGTGGGTGGGTGGCTGGGTATTTGCGCTTGCGTTCAAATTACTGTGGTATGGACATTTGGACGCTGCACTGGGACAGGGAAGTGGATGTTGTTGCTGCCGGTTCATTCAAAGGTCCAGGTGCAGGGCGACATGCATCCGGGCCTGCATCTTGGACAGGGGATTGGACAGCACGTAACACAGAGGAAGAGGAGGCAGTGGTGTGACCCGAGACCCAGATTGTGGACCCAGGCGTTTGGCCTACTTAGTAGGGTGCTTGGATGCCATGTGGCGGATCATGCTGGTGGTGGTGATGTTGCTAATGTTCATGCTTCGGCTCATTTTGGTACTGCACAGGTTGCAAACTACCACTCTTTTATCCTCTGCACTTTCCTCAAAAAACTGGGTGCTGATTTAGTGAAATGTGTATATATACTGATTTTCAATATCTCCAAATTTATGGGCCTGAAGCAATCAGACGGTAAAGAAATGCAATGCGCTGCGATAAACGGTTTCTACCGCAGACAAGAAAACTGTGTGCAGATTCAGTGAAATTTGTATATATATTGATTTTCACTTTTTCCTAATATATGGGATTGAACACTCAGATGGTATAGAAATGCAATGCGCTGCGATAAACAGTTTCTACCGCAGACAAGAAAACTGTGTGCAGATTCAGTGAAATTTGTATATATATTGATTTTCAATTTTTCCCAATATATGGGATTGAACACTCAGATGGTATAGAAATGCAATGCGCTGCAATAAACGGTTTCTGCCGCAGACAAAAAAAACTGTGTGCAGATTAAGTGAAATTTGTATATATATTGATTTTCACTTTTTCCCAATATATGGGATTGAAGCACTCAGACGGTATAAAAATGCAATGCACTGCGATAAACGGTTTCTAGCGCAGACAAGAAAACTGTGTGCAGATTCAGTGAAATTTGTATATATATTGATTTTCACTTTTTTCCAATATATGGGATTGAACACTCAGATGGTATAGAAATGCAATGTGCTGTGATAAACGGTTTCTAGCGCAGACAAGAAAACTGTGTGCAGAATCAGTGAAATTTGTATATATATTGATTTTCACTTTTTCCCAATATATGGGACACCTTCTATTAAGATGAAGCGATTTTCTTTGTAAATTGAAAAAAAAAGTACTAATCTGCACTTTAAATTGCTGCCAACACACACAGTAGTCCTTAAAAGGACTTTTGGGTCTTTGAAACGTCTTTAAAATGAGTAATTTGCGATCAAATTCTCTCTACACTCTCTGTCCCTTCCTAACAGCAGCTCTCCCTGACTCACAATGAGCCAAACCCGCGTGACCGGGTGCTATATAGCACTCGATGACGTGTTCCGGCCAGCCAATCACTGTAATGCCAGTAGAAAACATGGCTAATGGCATTACAGTGATGGCAGTACTTCCCAGCATGTTTATTGGCTGCTTAGAAGGCGCCAAACGTGCGGGGAGGAGACTCAAGCATGGCGCTCGAGGACATGTGGTACTCGGCCGAGCGCTCGGATCTGCCGAGCATAGCGATGCTCGAACCGAACCGGTACTCGGCCGAGCATGCCCGCTCATCACTAGTTCCTACTGTTAATATAGTGATTAGAACTGTATACTGAACCAGTTATATGTGTGTTTACTTTCAGTTCCACCAATTGCAAACTACAAATACCATACAAACAATTGCAACCATTCCAATTCCATATTGCAATCCAAATTGCATACAACCATACCAGATCATACTCAACCAATCTGCAAATAGTTACTGCTAACTGCATATTGCAAATTGCGACCAAATTCAGCAAGTGAACTATTAGTTAGACCTCAGATATACCTCTCTGAGAGATGATAAAGTGCTTAAATAACTTTAAATGAGAGTACAGATACTAAAGAGAGAAATATATCCACCATTTTATGTTGAATGACAAGATTGAACAGTTGAACCACCATCTTATGCATACCGCCATCTTGTGATATCTTTTCAACACGTGTTATGTACATAGACCATCTGCTGCGGAGGCGGCAGTGTTATATATAAAGAAAAGTTGAAGTTAATAAAGAAGTTATGATTCAAAAAATAAAAAAGAGAATTAGATCGCACATCCACAAGCTTTGATCTATAACTGCTTCTCAGCAAAATTAACATTGCTTCTCAGCGCAATAATAAGTATACAGCCCCCTATACTGCATGCTATATAAAAGAGGCATTAGTGTACTTTTTGATCAAAAGGCATAAGCCCACTCACCGCGCCAAGGTTGCCTCTTGGAGTGGGACCTACTCTAAATTTGTCGCGGCACTGCCTGGCGACCGCCGGCGCCACAGCTCCACACCAGCAGATGGCGGGATCCAGCCGCCAAACAGCACGCCTGCTGCCTGGCAATGCCACCCTGGCATCGGGTCCCACCAACCCACCAACGCAGCGCCACAGCAACAACGGCCGCCACCCAGCACCGCACCCTGTGAACAGTTGTCAAATCTCACATTGTTACCTGCTCTTTAATAGTTATAGATCAAAGCTAAGCTTGTGGATGTGAGATCTTATTTTCTTTTTTCTTTTTTGAATCATGTATAATAAAGAGGTTATTACAAGCATTTTGTGTGCTCTTTAAACCTACTGTTTCAATAGAACAGCGCTAGAGGAATTACAAAGTAACAGACAGTCTGGTTAGACTAAAAGTCAGAGATATCAAAGTTCTTCTTATGCCACAGCGCAAAAGGCACAGTGCTGCGCCTGTCACAAGGTGGCTTTACTAAGCCATTGTCTAGGATGAACAGGTCTTGAACAGCATGGACAGGTGGTGCTGGTGCAGCAGAGCAGAAGTACAGAAGCAGCAGAGGTGGAGTGGTGGTACTGATGGTGAGCTGTGGATGGCTCTACTTCAACTTGTTGTCTAAGAGGATAATTTGCAAAGACCTCTTGCACTTACAATCAACTAGCAGTCTTAGCTACTTATAATATTGGTTACCATGTTGGTTACACAGTTCCCTGTAGACCTCTGGAAGAGGGGTAGAGCCTCAAGATATTCTGTGTTGGTTTATGATGACCTCAAAGCATATTTATTGGTCTTTAAAAAAATAAAAATAATCAAGTTCTTGAAAACAACACCTGCCTGACTTGTTAGCAGTGTACATAGGACATACAGTAGCAGAGTCACTTTCATGAGTTAATGGGGTCTCTGGATGTGAAGCTTTATCATTAGGGATGAGCGAACCCGAACTGTATAGTTCGGGTTCATACCGAATTTTGGGGTGTCCGTGGCACGGACCCGAACCCGAACATTTTCATAAAAGTCCGGGTTCGAGTTCGGTGTTCGGCGCTTTCTTGGCGCTTTTTGAAAGGCTGCAAAGCAGCCAATC
The DNA here is from genome assembly GCF_905171765.1 of Bufo bufo. Taxonomy (NCBI): domain Eukaryota; kingdom Metazoa; phylum Chordata; class Amphibia; order Anura; family Bufonidae; genus Bufo; species Bufo bufo. The sequence continues at coordinate 123,129,555 of NC_053392.1, forward strand.
AACAAGCATCATACTACTTTCCCCAAGAGGCCATCACAGCCATGCCTACTATTGGCATGGCTGTGATTGGCCAGTGCAGCATTTGACCCAGCCTCTATATAAGCTTGGGTCACGTAGCGCTGCACGTCACTCTGCTGATACAAGTGTAGGGAGAGGTTGCAGCTGCGACGTTAGGGCGAGATTAGGCAGTGATTAACTCCTCCAAAAGACTTCATTCAGTGATCGATCTACAGCTGTGGATCATTGAACTGCTGCTATTCAATTGCTCAGTGTTTTTAGGCTGCCCAGAGCGTTCTTCAGTCACTTTTTTCTGGGGTGATTGGCGGCCATTTTGTGGCTTGTGGTGCGCCAGCACAAGCTGCCACCAAGTACATTTAACCATCAATAGTGTGGTTATTTTTTGCTATATCCTACATCAGGGTCAAGCTTTCATCAAGTGCATTTAACCATCAATAGTGTGGTTATTTTTTGGCCATATACTACACCAGGGGCAAGTTAAGCCTATCACAAAGTGCATTTAACCATCAATAGTGTGGTTATTTTTTGGCCATATACTACATCAGGGGCAAGTTAAGCCTGTCACCCAGCGCCTAAAAAATAGGTCTCACATTTATATTCATCCAAATCTGTCATTACTGCTTTAGCTGGTCAAGTTATTTAGTGTCCGTCAAAGCACAGTTTTTGTTCTGGGTTGAAATACAATTCCCAATTTTGCAATTCTCAAAATTAGTGGTTTCTGCTGTATCAGGCCTACTTTAAATCTATCCCTAAAAGGGTATATTAGATTCAAGGTGCTGATAGGGTAATGCTCAAGAACTTCACACACACGCTACAGTGCAGATCCAAGTCTAATTCTGTTATTAAACGTATACCTGTCACCCAGCGCCTAAAAAATAGGCCTCACATTTATATTCATCCAAATCTGTCATTACTGTTTTAGCTGGTCAAGTTATTTAGTGTCCGTCAAAGCACAGTTTTTGTTCGGGGTTGAAATACAATTCCCAATTTTGCAATTCTCAAAATTAGTGGTTTCTGCTGTATCAGGCCTACTTTAAATCTATCCCTAAAAGGGTATATTAGATTCAAGGTGCTGATAGGGTAATTCTCAAGAACTTCACACACACACGCTACAGTGCAGATCCAAGTCTAATTCTGTGATTAAACGTATACCTGTCATCCAGCGCCTAAAAAATAGGCCTCACATTTATATTCAGCTAAATCTGTCATTACTGTTTTAGCTGGTCAAGTTATTTAGTGTCCGTCAAAGCACAGTTTTTGTTCTGGGTTGAAATACAATTCCCAATTTTGCAATTCTCAAAATTAGTGGCTTCTGCTGTATCAGGCCTACTTTAAATCTATCCCTAAAAGGGTATATTAGATTCAAGGTGCTGATAGGGTAATTCTCAAGAACTTCACACACACGCTACAGTGCAGATCCAAGTCTAATTCTGTGATTAAACGTATACCTGTCACCCAGCGCCTAAAAAATAGGCCTCACATTTATATTCAGCTAAATCTGTCATTACTGTTTTAGCTGGTCAAGTTATTTAGTGTCCGTCAAAGCACAGTTTTTGTTCGGGGTTGAAATACAATTCCCAATTTTGCAATTCTCAAAATTAGTGGTTTCTGCTGTATCAGGCCTACTTTAAATCTATCCCTAAAAGGGTATATTAGATTCAAGGTGCTGATAGGGTAATTCTCAAGAACTTCACACACACACGCTACAGTGCAGATCCAAGTCTAATTCTGTGATTAAACGTATACCTGTCATCCAGCGCCTAAAAAATAGGCCTCACATTTATATTCAGCTAAATCTGTCATTACTGTTTTAGCTGGTCAAGTTATTTAGTGTCCGTCAAAGCACAGTTTTTGTTCTGGGTTGAAATACAATTCCCAATTTTGCAATTCTCAAAATTAGTGGCTTCTGCTGTATCAGGCCTACTTTAAATCTATCCCTAAAAGGGTATATTAGATTCAAGGTGCTGATAGGGTAATTCTCAAGAACTTCACACACACGCTACAGTGCAGATCCAAGTCTAATTCTGTGATTAAACGTATACCTGTCACCCAGCGCCTAAAAAATAGGCCTCACATTTATATTCAGCTAAATCTGTCATTACTGTTTTAGCTGGTCAAGTTATTTAGTGTCCGTCAAAGCACAGTTTTTGTTCTGGGTTGAAATACAATTCCCAATTTAGCAATTCTCAAAATTAGTGGTTTCTGCTGTATCAGGCCTACTTTAAATCTATCCCTAAAAGGGTATATTAGATTCAAGGTGCTGATAGGGTAATTCTCAAGAACTTCACACACACGCTACAGTGCAGATCCAAGTCTAATTCTGTCCGTAAAAGTATACCTGTCACCCAGCGCCTAAATAATAGGCCTCAAATTTATATTCAGCTAAATCTGTCATTACTGGTGTGCCTGTATTAGTGTAATACGGTACCTAAATAGATAGCCAGATAGTGTTTTGTGTCTGTAAAAAAAGGCCTGAATTTTAATTCAAAACATTGGCCCGAATAATATTTTTCTTATTGTGGTGAACGGTAACAATGAGGAAAACATCTAGTAAGGGACGCGGATGCGGATATGGTCGTGGTGGTGTTAGTGGACCCTCTGGTGCTGGGAGAGGACGTGGCCGTTCTGCCACAGCCACACGTCCTAGTGTACCAACTACCTCAGGTCCCAGTAGCCGCCAGAATTTACAGCCATATTTGGTGGGGCCCAATGCCGTTCTAAGGATGGTAAGGCCTGAGCAGGTACAGGCATTAGTCAATTGGGTGGCCGACAGTGCATCCAGCATGTTCACATTATCTCCCACCCAGTCTTCTGCAGAAAGCGCACAGATGGCGCATGAAAACCAAGCCCATCAGTCTGTCACATCACCCCCATGCATATCAGGGAAACTGTCTGAGCCTCAAGTTATGCAGCAGTCTCTTATACTGTTTGAAGACTCTGCTGGCAGGGTTTCCCAAGGGCATCCACCTAGCCCTTCCCCAGGGGTGGAAGAGATAGAATGCACTAACGCACAACCACTTATGTTTCCTGATGATGAGGACATGGGAATACCACCTCAGCACGTCTCTGATGATGATGAAACACAGGTGCCAACTGCTGCGTCTTTCTGCAGTGTGCAGACTGAACAGGAGGTCAGGGATCAAGACTGGGTGGAAGACGATTCAGGGGACGATGAGGTCCTAGACCCCACATGGAATGAAGGTCGTGCCACTGACTTTCACAGTTCGGAGGAAGAGGCAGTGGTGAGACCGAGCCAACAGCGTAGCAAAAGACAAAGAGGGAGCAGTGGGCAAAAGCAGAACACCCGCCGCCAAGAGACTCCGCCTGCTACTGACCACCTCCATCTGGGACCGAGCACCCCAAAGGCAGCTTCAAGGAGTTCCCTGACATGGCACTTCTTCAAACAATGTGCTGACGACAAGACCCGAGTGGTTTGCACGCTGTGCCATCAGAGCCTGAAGCGAGGCATTAACGTTCTGAACCTTAGCACAACCTGCATGACCAGGCACCTGCATGCAAAGCATGAACTGCAGTGGAGTAAACACCTTAAAAACAAGGAAGTCACTCAGGCTCCCCCTGCTACCTCTTCTGCTGCTGCCGCCGCCTCGGCCTCTTCTGCTGCTGCCGCCGCCTCGGCCTCTTCCTCCGCCTCTGGAGGAACGTTGGCATCTGCCGCCCAGCAAACATGGGATGTACCACCAACACCACCACCTGCGTCACCAAGCATCTCAACCATGTCACACGGCAGCGTTCAGCTCTCCATCTCACGAACATTTGAGAGAAAGCGTAAATTCCCACCTAGCCACACTCGATCCCTGGCCCTGAATGCCAGCATTTCTAAACTACTGGCCTATGAAATGCTGTCATTTAGGCTGGTGGACACAGACAGCTTCAAACAGCTCATGTCGCTTGCTGTCCCACAGTATGTTGTTCCCAGCCGGCACTACTTCTCCAAGAGAGCCGTGCCTTCCCTGCACAACCAAGTATCCGATAAAATCAAGTGTGCACTGCGCAACGCCATCTGTGGCAAGGTCCACCTAACCACAGATACGTGGACCAGTAAGCACGGCCAGGGACGCTATATCTCCCTAACTGCACACTAGGTAAATGTAGTGGCGGTTGGGCCCCAGGCAGTGAGCTGTTTGGCGCACGTCCTTCCGCCGCCAAGGATCGCAGGGCAGCATTCTTTGCCTCCTGTCTCCTCCTCCTCCTACTCAGCTTCCTCCTCCTCTTCTTCCACCTGCTCATCCAGTCAGCCACACACCTTCACCACCAACTTCAGCACAGCCCGGGGTAAACGTCAGCAGGCCGTTCTGAAACTCATATGTTTGGGGGACAGGCCCCACAACGCACAGGAGTTGTGGCGGGGTATAGAACAACAGACCCACGAGTGGTTGCTGCCGGTGAGCCTCAAGCCCGGCCTGGTGGTGTGCGATAATGGGCGAAATCTCGTTGCAGCTCTGGGACTAGCCGGTTTGACGCACATCCCTTGCCTGGCGCATGTGCTAAATTTGGTGGTGCAGAAGTTCATTCGCAACTACCCCGACATGTCAGAGCTGCTGCATAAAGTGAGGGCCGTCTGTTCGCGCTTCCGGAGTTCACATCCTGCCTCTGTTCGCCTGTCTGCGCTACAGCGTAACTTCGGCCTTCCCGCTCACCGCCTCATATGCGACGTGCCCACCAGGTGGAACTCCACCTTGCACATGCTGGACAGACTGTGCGAGCAGCAGCAGGCCATAGTGGAGTTTCAGCTGCAGCACGCACGGGTCAGTCGCACTGCGGAACAGCACCACTTCACCACCAATGACTGGGCCTCCATGCGAGACCTGTGTGCCCTGTTGCGCTGTTTCGAGTACTCCACCAACATGGCCAGTGGCGATGACGCCATTATCAGCGTTACAATACCACTTCTATGTCTCCTTGAGAAAACACTTAGGGCGATGATGGAAGAGGAGGTGGCCCAGGAGGAGGAGGAGGAAGAGGGGTCATTTTTAGCACTTTCAAGCCAGTCTCTTCGAAGTGACTCAGAGGGAGGTTTTTTGCAACAGCAGAGGCCAGGTACAAATGTGGCCAGACAGGGCCCACTACTGGAGGACGAGGAGGATGAGGATGAGGTGGAGGAGGATGAGGATGAAGCATGTTCACAGCGGGCTGGCACCCAACGCAGCTCGGGCCCATCACTGGTGCGTGGCTGGGGGGAAACGCAGGACGATGACGATACGCCTCCCACAGAGGACAGCTTGTCCTTACCTCTGGGCAGCCTGGCACACATGAGCGACTACATGCTGCAGTGCCTGCGCAACGACAGCAGAGTTGCCCACATTTTAACGTGTGTGGAATACTGGGTTGCCACCCTGCTGGATCCACGGTACAAAGGCAATGTGCCCACCTTACTTCATGCACTGGAGCGTGATAGAAAGATGCGCGAGTACAAGCGCACGTTGGTAGACGCGCTACTGAGAGCATTCCCAAATGTCACAGGGGAACAAGTGGAAGCCCAAGGCGAAGGCAGAGGAGGAGCAAGAGGTCGCCAACGCAGTTGTGTCACGGCCAGCTCCTCTGAGGGCAGGGTTAGCATGGCAGAGATGTGGAAAAGTTTTGTCACCACACCACAGCTAACTGCACCACCACCTGATACGGAACGTGTTAGCAGGAGGCAACATTTCAATAACACGGTGGAACAGTACCTGTGCACACCCCTCCACGTACTGACTGATCAAGGCCAGAGCTAGCCTTTTATGCCTTGGAGGTGCTGGCCTGCCCGGCGGCCAGCGTTTTGTCTGAACGTGTATTCAGCACGGCAGGCGGCGTCATTACAGACAAACGCAGCCGCCTGTCTACAGCCAATGTGGACAAGCTGACGTTCATAAAAATGAACCAGGCATGGATCCCACAGGACCTGTCCATCCCTTGTGCAGATTAGACATTAACTACCTCCCCTTAACAATATATTATTGTACTCCAGGGCACTTCCTCATTCAATCCTATTTTTATTTTCATTTTACCATTATATTGCGGGGCAACCCAAAGTTGAATGAACCTCTCCTCTGTCTGGGTGTCGGGGCCTAAAAATATCTGACAGTGGCCTGTTCCAGTGGTGGGTGACATGAAGCCTGATTCTCTGCTATGACATGAAGACTGATTCTCTGCTGACATGAAGCCTGAATCTCTGTTATGGGACCTCTCTCCTCTGTCTGGGTGCCTGGGCCTAAATATGTGACAATGGACTGTTCCAGTGGTGGGTGACGTGAAGCCTGATTCTCTGCTATGACATGAAGACTGATTCTCTGCTGACATGAAGCCTGAATCTCTGTTATGGGACCTCTCTCCTCTGTCTGGGTGCCAGGGCTTAAAAATATCTGACAGTGGCCTGTTCCAGTGGTGGGTGACATGAAGCCTAATTCTCTGCTATGACATGAAGACTGATTCTCTGCTGACATGAAGCCTGAATCTCTGTTATGGGACCTCTCTCCTCTGTCTGGGTGCCGGGGCCTAAAAATATCTGACAGTGGCCTGTTCCAGTGGTGGGTGACATGAAGCCTGATTCTCTGCTATGACATGAAGACTGATTCTCTGCTGACATGAAGCCTGAATCTCTGTTATGGGACCTCTCTCCTCTGTCTGGGTGCCTGGGCCTAAATATGTGACAATGGACTGTTCCAGTGGTGGGTGACGTGAAGCCTGATTCTCTGCTATGACATGAAGACTGATTCTCTGCTGACATGAAGCCTGAATCTCTGTTATGGGACCTCTCTCCTCTGTCTGGGTGCCGGGGCTTAAAAATATCTGACAGTGGCCTGTTCCAGTGGTGGGTGACATGAAGCCTAATTCTCTGCTATGACATGAAGACTGATTCTCTGCTGACATGAAGCCTGAATCTCTGTTATGGGACCTCTCTCCTCTGTCTGGGTGCCGGGGCCTAAAAATATCTGACAGTGGCCTGTTCCAGTGGTGGGTGACATGAAGCCTGATTCTCTGCTATGACATGAAGACTGATTCTCTGCTGACATGAAGCCTGAATCTCTGTTATGGGACCTCTCTCCTCTGTCTGGGTGCCGGGGCCTAAAAATATCTGACAGTGGCCTGTTCCAGTGCTGGGTGACATGAAGCCTGATTCTCTGCTATGACATGAAGACTGATTCTCTGCTGACATGAAGCCTGAATCTCTGTTATGGGACCTCTCTCCTCTGTCTGGGTGCCTGGGCCTAAATATGTGACAATGGACTGTTCCAGTGGTGGGTGACGTGAAGCCTGATTCTCTGCTATGACATGAAGACTGATTCTCTGCTGACATGAAGCCTGAATCTCTGTTATGGGACCTCTCTCCTCTGTCTGGGTACCGGGGCCTAAAAATATCTGACAGTGGCCTGTTCCAGTGGTGGGTGACATGAAGCCTGATTCTCTGCTATGACATGAAGACTGATTCTCTGCTGACATGAAGCCTGAATCTCTGTTATGGGACCTCTCTCCTCTGTCTGGGTGCCGGGGCCTAAAAATATCTGACAGTGGCCTGTTCCAGTGCTGGGTGACATGAAGCCTGATTCTCTGCTATGACATGAAGACTGATTCTCTGCTGACATGAAGCCTGAATCTCTGTTATGGGACCTCTCTCCTCTGTCTGGGTGCCTGGGCCTAAATATGTGACAATGGACTGTTCCAGTGGTGGGTGACGTGAAGCCTGATTCTCTGCTATGACATGAAGACTGATTCTCTGCTGACATGAAGCCTGAATCTCTGTTATGGGACCTCTCTCCTCTGTCTGGGTACCGGGGCCTAAAAATATCTGACAGTGGCCTGTTCCAGTGGTGGGTGACATGAAGCCTGATTCTCTGCTATGACATGAAGACTGATTCTCTGCTGACATGAAGCCTGAATCTCTGTTATGGGACCTCTCTCCTCTGTCTGGGTGCCGGGGCCTAAAAATATCTTACAGTGTCCTGTTCCAGTGGTGGGTGACATGAAGCCTGATTCTCTGCTATGACATGAAGACTGATTATCTGCTGACATGAAGCCTGAATCTCTGTTATGGGACCTCTCTCCTCTGTCTGGGTGCCGGGGCCTAAAAATATCTGACAGTGGCCTGTTCCAGTGCTGGGTGACATGAAGCCTGATTCTCTGCTGACATGAAGCCTGAATCTCTGTTATGGGACCTCTCTCCTCTGCCTGGGTGCCTGGGCCTAAATATGTGACAATGGACTGTTCCAGTGGTGGGTGACGTGAAGCCTGATTCTCTGCTATGACATGAAGACTGATTCTCTGCTGACATGAAGCCTGATTCTCTGCTATGGGACCTCTCTCCAATTGATATTGGTTAATTTTTATTTATTTTATTTTTATTTTAATTCATTTCCCTATCCACATTTGTTTGCAGGGGATTTAACTACATTTTGCTGCCTTTTGCAGCCCTCTAGCCCTTTACTGGGCTGTTTTACAGCCTTTTTAGTGCCGAAAAGTTCGGGTCCCCATTGACTTCAATGGGGTTCGGGTTCGGGACGAAGTTCGGGTCGGGTTCGGATCCCGAACCCGAACATTTCCGGGAAGTTCGGCCAAACTTCTCGAACCCGAACATCCAGGTGTTCGCTCAACTCTATTTATCATCCAATTAGCAATAATTCTATTGCCATGAGATTATTAGAACATCTTATTTTTGTATATACAATGCTGCTAAGGGTGGGTTCACATCAGCGTTATGCATCCCGTTATGGCTTTCCGTTATAACATGGTTATAACGGAAAATAAAGGAATCCATAAGATGGAAGTCAAAACGGAAGCCTTTAAGAGGCATTCCGTTTTGGTCTGTCATAATATAAGTCTATGGGAATCATAACGGATCAGTCTGGTTCCCGTTATGCAAGACGGCAAACAAAGTCCTGTCGACAGGACTTTTTTGTCCGTTCTCCATAACGAGAACCAGATGGCTCTGTTATGATTCCCATAGACTTCTATTATGACGGAAAACAAAACGGAATGCCTTTTAAAGGCTTCCGTTTGCATTCAGTCATAATACAAGTCTATGGGCAGCATAACGGATCCATACTGTTTTCCGTTATGCAGGACTGGACTCCTGCATAATGGATCCGTTATGCTGCCCATAGACTTCTATTATGAAGGATCAAAACGGATTGCCTCTTAAAGGCTTCCGTTTTGACTTCCGTGTTATGGATTCTGTTATTTTCCGTTAAAACCATGTTATAACGGAATCCCATAATGGAATACATAACGCTGATGTGAACCCACCCTAACTGGGATTTTTGGGTTGAATGGAGACTTGTCCAGCATCTGTTGTTGTGTCGGCAAGACTGAAAAAGCAGCTAACGCAGAATTCAGAAAGCAATGTTCTCTTTGTAAAACTAGGCATTGCCTGGAATAAACTGTTTGTAATGGGACTTCAATATACACTGCGTGCAGAATTATTAGGCAAATGAGTATTTTGACCACATCATCCTCTTTATGCATGTTGTCTTACTCCAAGCTGTATAGGCTCGAAAGCCTACTACCAATTAAGCATATTAGGTGATGTGCATCTCTGTAATGAGAAGGGGTGTGGTCTAATGACATCAACACCCTATATTAGGTGTGCATAATTATTAGGCAACTTCCTTTCCTTTGGCAAAATGGGTCAAAAGAAGGACTTGACAGGCTCAGAAAAGTCAAAAATAGTGAGATATCTTGCAGAGAGATGCAGCACTCTTAAAATTGCAAAGCTTTTGAAGCGTGATCATCGAACAATCAAGTGTTTCATTCAAAATAGTCAACAGGGTCGCAAGAAGCGTGTGGAAAAACCAAGGCGCAAAATAACTGCCCATGAACTGAGAAAAGTCAAGCGTGCAGCTGCCAAGCTGCCACTTGCCACCAGTTTGGCCATATTTCAGAGCTGCAACATCACTGGAGTGCCCAAAAGCACAAGGTGTGCAATACTCAGAGACATGGCCAAGGTAAGAAAGGCTGAAAGACGACCACCACTGAACAAGACACACAAGCTGAAACGTCAAGACTGGGCCAAGAAATATCTCAAGACTGATTTTTCTAAGGTTTTATGGACTGATGAAATGAGAGTGAGTCTTGATGGGCCAGATGGATGGGCCCGTGGCTGGATTGGTAAAGGGCAGAGAGCTCCAGTCCGACTCAGACGCCAGCAAGGTGGAGGTGGAGTACTGGTTTGGGCTGGTATCATCAAAGATGAGCTTGTGGGGCCTTTTCGGGTTGAGGATGGAGTCAAGCTCAACTCCCAGTCCTACTGCCAGTTTCTGGAAGACACCTTCTTCAAGCAGTGGTACAGGAAGAAGTCTGCATACTTCAAGAAAAACATGATTTTCATGCAGGACAATGCTCCATCACACGCGTCCAAGTACTCCACAGCGTGGCTGGCAAGAAAGGGTATAAAAGAAGAAAATCTAATGACATGGCCTCCTTGTTCACCTGATCTGAACCCCATTGAGAACCTGTGGTCCATCATCAAATGTGAGATTTACAAGGAGGGAAAACAGTACACCTCTCTGAACAGTGTCTGGGAGGCTGTGGTTGCTGCTGCACGCAATGTTGATGGTGAACAGATCAAAACACTGACAGAATCCATGGATGGCAGACTTTTGAGTGTCCTTGCAAAGAAAGGTGGCTATATTGGTCACTGATTTGTTTTTGTTTTGTTTTTGAATGTCAGAAATGTATATTTGTGAATGTTGAAATGTTATATTGGTTTCACTGGTAAAAATAAATAATTGAAATGGGTATATATTTGTTTTTTGTTAAGTTGCCTAATAATTATGCACAGTAATAGTCACCTGCACACACAGATATCCCCCTAAAATAGCTAAAACTAAAAACAAACTAAAAACTACTTCCAAAAATATTCAGCTTTGATATTAATGAGTTTTTTGGGTTCATTGAGAACATGGTTGTTGTTCAAAATAAAATTAATCCTCAAAAATACAACTTGCCTAATAATTCTGCACTCCCTGTAGTGATAAATAATAGAAGTAGAAGTTCTGTTCTTTCTAAAATATTTTTGCCTAGGGAAAGAATAGATGGTCATTTAAGTACATTGTGTGCACATTGTATGTCTGCATGGTTATTCACTTTTAATCTTCTCTCCCAAATATAAAAAATTATCACTAGACAGTAGAACCTCATCTAATCACACCCCACTTCTGTGAAATAACTCTACACCGCAGAAGGACTATGTTTAAAATGCAAAACCTATAACAATAAAAGTTATATTAAAGGGGATGGCCCATCTGGAACACTGATGGCAGATATGCCATCAATGTCAGATATGTGAAAATCCTACCTCTAGGACCCACTTCTATCTAGAGAATGAGGTGAAGTGAAGGAGATAACACCGTATCTGAGCTGCATGCTTTCCATCAATTGCTATGGGAGCTCCCAAAATAGCATAGCGAGCGCACTCGACTATGTTCGGAAGTCCCATAGCAGTAAATGGAGAGCACACCATGCAAGTGCAGCCATCTCTGCATTCACCGCTATGGAACTGCCAGAAATAGCTGAACCAGGCTATTTTCAAAACTCCCATAGCTCTATATGGAGTGTGGCAGCACTCTGTTCACTTCGGGGTTCCATCCTGGAGATAAGATTCAGGTCCCACATCTATTCCAGCAATGTCTCAGATGAGAACACTGGTACCCCTTAAAGAGCTGCCAAGCTTAGCCACAGACACCAATGCGCCATAACATACTGATTAAAATTGTGTATAAAGGCATGGGCTCCATTAGGACTAAGGTGCCCTATGGTATCTGGCATCAGGACAACAGCAGCAGATCCTTTAATAACTGTAGGTTTTGAGGTGGAGCCTCCATGGATGGAACTTGGTTTGGATTGAGATCTGAGGAGTTTAGAAGCCAAGTCATCACCTTAAACTCTTTGTAATTTTCCTCAAACCATTTCTGAACAAGTTTTGACGTGTACAATGAAGCATTTTTATGCTGAAAAAGGGCACTACCATCAGGGCATACCACTAACATGAAGGAGAGTACCTGGTCTATACAATGTTTAGGTAGGTAGGTATGTTTCCCAGTAAAGTCCACATGAATGCCAGGGCCTGTCTCCCAGTAGAACATAGCCCAGAGAGTTACACTGTCTTCGTGGGCTTGCCTTCTTCCCATAGTGTGTCCTGTGCCATCTCTTCTCCAGGTAAATGACACACATGCACCCAGACGGGAATACTATGCACATAGGGGGAGATTTATTAAAACTGGTGTAAATGAAAACTGGCTTAGGTGCCAATAGCATTCAGACCCCACCATTCATTTTTCAGAGCTCCTTGGAAAATAAAAAATGAAAAATCTGACTGGTTGCTATAGGCAACAAAGCCAGTTCTACTTTACACCGGTTTTGATAAATCTCCCCCATAATACATCTAAATTCTACCTAATAGTAGTTGCTCTGTTGATGTCACAGATGTAAAAACGCTTTGGAATACTGAGTAATGCGCTATGTATCTTTGTCGTGCTATGGATAATTCCATGCCACAGATGTGAGACATACCGTATGTATTAGTCTCTGTCACTGATAAAAAAATTTTTTTAATGCTGTTAGAGTGTAATGCCACAGGATTACCCCCAAGCTAGCAGAGGGAGCTGTGTGAGATGTATACAGCAACCTGGAGGAAGCCAGGACTCAGAGGAGAGAGGTAGATGTATGCTATGTGAGGCAGTGGAAGCTGAGCTACTGAGTGATCAGGTTCCAGGGGCTGGGGCCCTTAGCCACAAAGCAGACCACAGACTTGGCTGGTGAACCATGCAGTGCACACCATAGATTACCAGAGAGTCCTGAGAGGGTCTAGTGAGGGCTGTCAGCCATAGTGAGATGTATGTGCAGGCAGCAACAGTGAGTGTGGCATTCCCCAGGACAGGTAATATACAGTATGTTGTTTAGGGTTAAAGCAACCAGGTCTCATACTGTACCTCTCCAAAACTTCGTTAGACACACGGTCTTTTCAGAATCAGCTCCCAGTGTCTTAGTTGCTGTTTGAGTGACACTGTTCATTGCTATACCCTGAGAGATGACGTGTGATGGAGACTCCCCTTACTCAGGCATGCGGCAGAAGACAGGGTAATGCCTGATTATTGTAAACCCTGAGAGACGACGTCTGAGAGAGACTCCCCTTACACAGGTGTGCGGCCGAAGACAGAGTAATGTCAGAGTATTGAAAACCCTGAGAGACTTTGTGTGAGGGAGAAGGAGACTCCCCTCACAGAGGTTTGCGGCCGAAGACAGGGTTAACCCAGAGTTATTTGCCGATTATTACTTTCCACAAGAGTTCTTTGTTATTTGCTGCCGGTTTTACAGTAAGATCCTATGTTAATGAAAAACCAGTCCCAGTTTCTTGCTCATTTCCTGCACCTTCTAAGCACAGTCCATCTCAATTAATGATTTTGCATGGATCAAATACTACTAAATATATAGACGAGGAAGGTTAAAGGGATAACAGGGATTGGTATATCAGTGATAAGAAATGTGGAATTGTGGGTGCTCCTTGTGCATCCTAGGTCTTCTGCAGAGAGCTCATTAGTAATGTTAAAATCAGGACCAGCCAAACAGCTTCAAGATGTAATGCAAAACTGTATGGTTATTGAATAGCTGAGCACTGTTTAGGTATCCTGCCATGCCCGAAATAGTTAAAAAATTAGAAATATTTACATATATTTAATAGTAGTCCTAAGTCTGGTCATTTCTCTCTTTAATATGTCGAAGAATCGAACTCATTCACAGTCACATAGACATACAGTACATGCTGGAGGTAAAAATAGACCTCATCGCCATCTCTACATGGCTTAATGTGGTGTGTAATATCTGCTTAATGCTGTGTAACATCATCAACCACATGGAGAAATATGACTTAATGATGCATTAAATGACAACTTTATTCTGTGGACAACTATTAACACATTCATTACCATGAACACACTAATTGTAAAATAACAATAATATTGATGCAGCAGCTCTGAGACTGCGGACATGGGAAAGGTATGGCCATTGATTAACAGTATACAGCTCACATTCTGCACAAGTACTGTATGTGGGTCCAGATATCTAATCCTCTGAATTCTTACAATATGCATGTCTGATGTAACGTACCTCCAGACTTAGATTTATTTATAAGCTATATATGTGCTTTATACTGAACCCCCTGGAGCACTAAGCAATTACTTTGGGAGGGGGGACCTATAACTGCTGTGTAGTTGTATTGATTCAGGCAAGGGGTGTTTTGCGGGAAGCTGTATGTGAGGAGGGCGAGGGATGCAAATAGATGTCACTTTCTGTCTTATCTCTCTCTCTTCCTGTTTCTCTCTTCAGAACTCTTCATGGTGGTGAACAAGCTGAGCTTTGAAAGTGGACAGCCTGAAGGATGTATATAGGTAATGCTATCCAGGATTGGACAAGGGTGGTGAAGCACAGTAGGGTCATTGGTGCCTTTAAAGTGTAATGTCCTCTTAGAATGGCAGGTAGAGGGTGGCATGGCACCCTTATACTGCTGTCTGGCCGGGTGGTATGTGTTTTATGCATATATTCCAAAAATCTATATTTATTGTATTTTGGGTTATTTTCAGGTGGAGTGAGGACCTATCCCATATTCAAGAGTCATGCATATTGGCAAGGCTACAGCAAAGTGTAATCTTAGTTTATACTGATTATAAATGAGAATGAGATGTTACCACAAAAACTTTGACAAAACCTCTGAAAATCAGTTAAAGCTACGTTAACACCTGTTATTAACTGCATTCAACATGCACATTCGACTAATGCATGGACAAATGTTCCCCTACACATACAGTACAGACCAAAAGTTTGGACACACCTTCTCATTCAAAGAGTTTTCTTTATTTTCATGACTATGAAAGCATCAAAACTATGAATTAACACATGTGGAATTATATACATAACAAACAAGTGTGAAACAACTGAAAATATGTCATATTATAGGTTCTTCAAAGTAGCCACCTTTTGCTTTGATTACTGCTTTGCACACTCTTGGCATTCTCTTGATGAGCTTCAAGAGGTAGTCCCCTGAAATGGTCTTCCAACAGTCTTGAAGGAGTTCCCAGAGACGCTTAGCACTTGTTGGCCCTTTTGCCTTCACTCTTCACCCCAAACCATCTCGATTGGGTTCAGGTCCGGTGACTGTGGAGGCCAGGTCATCTGGCGCAGCACCCCATCACTCTCCTTCATGGTCAAATAGCCCTTACTTTCAAAGTTTTCCCAATTTTTCGGCTGACTGACTGACCTTAATTTCTTAAAGTAATGATGGCCACTCGTTTTTCTTTACTTAGCTGCTTTTTTCTTGCCATAATACAAATTCTAGTCTATTCAGTAGGACTATCAGCTGTGTATCCACCTGACTTCTCCTCAATGCCACTGATGGTCCCAACCCCATTTATAAGGCAAGAAATCCCACTTATTAAACCTGACAGGGCACACCTGTGAAGTGAAAACCATTTCTGGGGACTACCTCTTGAAGCTCATCAAGAGAATGCCAAGAGTGTGCAAAGCAGTAATCAAAGCAAAAGGTGGCTACTTTGAAGAACCTAGAATATGACATATTTTCAGTTGTTTCACACTTGTTTGTTATGTATATAATTCCACATGTGTTAATTCATAGTTTTGATGCCTTCAGTGTGAATCTACAATTTTCATAGTCATGAAAATGAAGAAAACTCTTTGAATGAGAAGGTGTGTCCAAACTTTTGGTCTGTACTGTATGTCCAACCTGTTACGGACAATGAGTATGTATGTGTAGAGTACATGCAATTCCAAATACAGTCCAGAGGTCAAGGTAGGTGACTCAGGGTCAGCATGGTGAACAGGAACAGGTCAGGTCAGGCAGCAGAGAATCAGATTCCAAGAAACAGGCAAGCGTCAGTACACAGGCCAACAAACATAGTTCTTTTACAGGGTCAAGCAGATCAGAGGACCTGGCAGGGTCTTCAGAGATTTGTTGTGCAACCACTGAATGAAACAGCCAGGTATACAGTATATAGGAGCATCTGATTAGCAATTGGACACGGCCATGCAGCAGCTCACAGAGTAGAAGATTAACCCTTGCAGTGTTGTAGACTGAGGTTCTGAGAATACAAGACCTAATGCACACAGGACACTGATGCCCTGATCTACTGCCAGAGTTATTAAAACTATGACAAAGAGCGAGTGGAGTGGCACCCGTGCCCGCCTGGGAGAGCAGAACAGCAGTGGACATGGATTCCAGCCTAACAAGACCCCTATGGGCTTGACAGTTGACATCCACCAGGTTGGTATATGGTATAGGTTGGTATATGTTGGCATACTGTTTATTTCTGTATAGAAAATTGTAACCTTCTGTGCTCTTCTACATAGTCAAACAACACAGATCAAGTGAGGGTCATAACACGTCTTGCATCAACCTTTGTTGAATAAGCCATCCTAATCATAAAAATAGCACTTAATAACACTAAAGGGCAAACTGTATTTCTGGAATTTGTAAATTTTCTTCCTATGGCTATGGAGATTGAAATGGAAGGATATTTGCATTTCTAACCTTGAGTTCTTTTTTAAAATGCCCAAAAGTAAATCGAGACACATATCAGTTGTTCCATAAGTCTCCAACTTCCAGCAAGACAAATCGGTAAAAACATATAGCATATGCTAGAAATACAAGCCATGCTATAACAGTTTTGGTATGAGGTAGAAAGCAAACTAGTTTAGTGGTATTGATTGATGCTTTAAAATTTTCCTTCTCTGAGTTACATCAGAGAATTTTTAATTTCTGGGTCTTTTTATGTTGTCTCTATTCAAAGCTGTAGGTTTTGCTTCAAGTTTACCTATTATTAGGGAGAAAGGCTCATGCCACATGTCACGGATCAGTAAGTGTGGACCCACTGTGCCAACATACTGGTTTGGTTTTGGGCTAAACCATAAGGTTGTTATTCAGGCACTTCCCTGACATTCACCCTTTAACCCTTGTACAAAGATCTGGACTTCGCTGCAGGGGAGCAACCAGACCGCTAACGCTTGGGATAGTCCCAGTATAGTTGGCAGTTTACCAAATCAGGTCACGGACTCTAGTGTAAGCACCAGAAGCTATAGGCACAGAAAGCACAGCCAAAATGCACCCAAAGTGCAGGAACAGTGTGAACAGTCAATTGTTGGAAACTTGGCTGGATGGCAGAAACACAAGGAAACCACAACACAATTGCAGAAGCAATCTGGATAGTCTCTAATACTGGAACTGCAGATAATGGCAACACAGAACTTAAGACACTAGAGCAGTGTTTCCCAACCAGTGTGCCTCCAGGTGTTGCAAAACTACAACTCCCAGCATGCCTGCACAGCCAAAGGCTGTCTGGGCATGCTGGGAGTTGTAGTTTTGCAAAAGCTGGAGGCACGCTGGTTGGGAAACACTGCACTAGAGGAACTTGCGGGTGGGGTAGCAATGGATGAAGGAACAAAGCAGGAACCAAGACTGACAGGCAGGCAGACCAAGAGAACTTAAAGAGGACCTTTCACCGATTATTACACTATGAACTAAGTATACAGATATGTAGAGCAGCGCCCGGGGATCTCACTGCACTTACTATTATCCCTGGGCGCCGCTCCGTTCTCCTGCTATGCCCTCCGGTATCTCCGTTCACTAAGTTATGGTAGGCGGAGTCTGCCCTTGTTCTTCTGTAGTGCTGGCCAATCGCATTGCAGAGCTCACAGCCTGGGAGAAAATAACCTCCCAGGCTGTGAGCTCTGCGCTACGATTGGCCAGCGCTAGAGCAGAACAAGGGCAGACTCCACCTACCATAACTTAGTGACTGAAATCTCCGCCTACTATAACTTAGTGAGCGGAGATACCGGAGGGCATAACGGGAGAACGGAGCGGCGCCCAGGGATAATAGTAAGTGCAGTGAAATCCCCGGGCGCCGCTCTGCATGTCTGTATAGTTAGTTCATAGTGTAATAATCGGTGAAAGGTCCTCTTTAAACACGAACTTGAACTGAAAGCTAAACTGTGAACTGTGAGGTCAGGAGAACACAAACAGGAACCCCCAGGCATTGGTTGGGGAAGGATTTGCAGATGAGCGTACAGACCCTTTGAGAGGCCACAGGTGAATATTTGCACCCTAAGGGAACAGAGACTGGAGCCTTGGGGACAGCTTGCAGAGGATGCTGAGAAGAATGGTGAGTTGCAGAGCTGCTGATCTAACACAATTTGCACATGTGCCATCAGACACCCTCGTACTGACTGCTGACCTAACACAAGTGCAACCTCATTATAGACATTTTTTTTTTAATTTGTGTGATAATCAAGTGGACTGACCAGGCAGGTATGAGGGTGTCTGATGGCACATGCGCAAATTAGACCTGCATTAACAGTCTCCAATGTTGCGTATGGATATGCATCATAAGATTATATACAAGTAATCAATTAAAATTTTTAGTGATGAGTGAAGTTTTGAAAAATTTGATTTGGCTGATTCGACGAACTTCGACAAGAAATTTGATATGCTACGAATTCATTTGTCACGTACCGCTATAAATCAGGTATACCCGTATGTCCTGATGGCTGAGGGAATGTATGGAGTGGGCTGCTGCATTGAGCCATATGCGACGGGTACCGGCTGTATCATACAGCAGACACCCTGCTACAATGACGGGTAATGGCATTAGGGTGAATAGGATCAAAAGTTGTCATTGTAAAAGTAAAAAATAAAATAAAATCCCAATTTTACATATAAAAATAAAACATATTAGGTATCACCTGATTTGAAAATATCTGAACTATTAAAATATTAATAAGAAATTTCAGGTGCGCTGATCGCTACAATGGAAATAAAATGTAAAACAAAGGATTTAACTTTTTTTGGGCAATTTTTCTGCCACATAAAATTTTATAACAGTGATCTAAAATCCGTTCGTAATGCAAAAATGGTACCAATAAAATCTAAATTTCATTCTGCAAAAAAACAAGCCCTCATACAGCTCTGTAGATCAAAATATAAAAAAGTTATGGCTGTCAGAAAAAGATGATGGAAAGAAAATGTTCATTTTTTCAAAGGTTTTTATTTTTTAAAAGTAATAGATAAAAAAAAAAGTTTGGTATTGCCGTATTCATATTGAGCCGCAGAATAAAGGCGTTATAACATGTTCTTTTTTTTTTCTTTCCAAAGATTTTTATTGTTTTCAATAAAGCAGTTACATGTCATACAATTTTGTACAGAATACATAGTTCATACTTTGCAAAGTTGAGTTACATTTGTATTTTCAATCTTAAAACCACTGAGATTAACTAATGCTCTACTGCCATACAGTTTACAGGACCTCCTGCCTGCTTCAAGTACTCAAGCCCAGTTGTGCTGTTTATTTTCTTTGCACCTTAACCCTTTTAACCCCCTTTTCAGGTTGAATAGGGGATATTACAGTAGAATCCAGGATCGAGACATGGTAAGAACCTGCACAGTGAGTGCATCTAAAAGTATAAACATAAACCAAAACAAAAGCAAAACTTGTCCAAGTGTTTACAGTATTTTCCAGTTGCAAAATGTCCTATCAATCAGAGTCTGGTAGGTGGCCAGTGTCAGAGGGCAATGGGGGGTTATACCCACTAATAGTGAGTTACCTAGGCCTCATACCACTGACTTGACATCCAGATCTCCCACAGTGAGTGAAATTTTGACATGGAGACCTGCTGTGTGTGAACCATTTTTTCATACATACAAGTTGTGTTCACTAAAGCCACTACCTCGGTTAGGCTAGGATTTTGGGAAGATTTCCAGTGTCGGACAATGACCAATTTGGTCGCCATAAGTATGTGGGTTACCACTGTTCTGGATGAGCAAGTTACATTTTCGATACCTATGAAGAGAAGCGCCATCTCTGGTACTTAAAGTCTGTAGTTGATGAGTTCAGCTATTTGGTCTATAGTAGAATTCCACAGTGGGGAGATCTTATGACATGGCCACAAAATATAAAGGAGAGTTCCCCTTGCCCCACGCCCCCTCCAACAGTCAGGGGGCGAGGTGGGAAACATTATATGGAGTGTACTGGGTGTATAATACCATCTCAGACTTGTTTTGAATATCGCTTTCTGGTGTGCCACGCAGCGAAAGGTGGTGGCAACATTGCGAAATGCAATATGCCACTGGTCAGGTGTAAAGGATTTGTGTAAATCAGTTTCCCACCTCAGTAGGGGTGACTGTTTATTCCATCCCTTTCCCTGGACAAGGAGGTCATAGAAGAAAGAGATGCCCCCTCTCTGGGAAATCCCTCGTGGAGGTATCTTAAAGCTGTCTTGGGAATATGTGGTGAGGATCCCTCGTTTCTCCCCAGCAAAGATCTGATCTGCAGGAATTTGTAAAAATCCCTATGGGTATTTGGTAGGTGTCATGTACAGTATGTGGCAGAAAGACATCAAGTTGTCAGGGCCCATCAGGCATCTTGTGGATATAGTGGATGCAGGTAGAGACCCCTTGTCAGGAACTGTAGCTAAGTAGTGTTTCCAGGCTCTTATAGATACCTGAGCTGCAGAGAAAGGGGGTGTGGGTGGACTCAACCCCCATGCTGTCCCTATCAATGGGGAGCGAAGGGTAGAGAGATTAAGCGAGGCTTTCTCTATGTGGACCCAGTGTTTTTCTTCCGAATACTGACACCAGTGGGCCAATTGGTGCAGTAGGCATGCATTATAGTAATGTTTTAGGTTTGGTACTCCCAGTCCTCCCCTAGTTTTGCGCATTATTAGAGTGAGTTGGGCTACTCTGGGATGTTTGGAGTACCATATGAAATCCATCATTTGTTTTTTGGCCTTCCCAAAGAAGGATTCTGGGATGTGGATAGGGAGGGCTCTAAAGAGGTATAAGAGCTTGGGTAAGAGCAGCATTTTGTATGCTGCTGTTATGGACTACTGAAACAGTATGGATACTTGCTTGTTCTATATACACTTGCGTTATACTGCTCAGACACCGCTTAGTATAAAAATCCTGCTTCCTGGATTTACCACCAGGCACGCATACAGCTTTCCCACTATCTTGAAGATGGGAGGGGCGAAGGAACGCATTCCGAAGCCCTATGTACATGTCAGTGAGGGGGATGTGTAGCTGCGCTCCTAGCTGATATCTTAAGTCAGCCTGATGGAAAAGAAGTGTAAGATTAACCCATTAAATGCTTGCTATTGCTTCCCAGTAACCAATAAAAATGCACCACATTTAGTCACCTCCCACCGGGGGGTATATTCTGTGTGAACACTCACAATAAACTAGAGATTTTGCTTTGACCCCAGCGTGTGTGTCTTTGCTTAATTTCTCCGTGCACATAAAGACAATATCTACTAATTTTGAGAAGTGCATCAACCTACCTGGTATCTTGACCAGATCCAAAACAGTTGGCAGCCCAACGTGGGGTTCAAGGATAGGATCCTCTGATCCAGCACCCGCGATGACCAGATGAGGAGGACCTCACTAACGGACACCGGGACTGCAGGCCCGTGATAAGAGGTAAGAAAACTTATCTTACCTCCATGTGTCCTTTGGTGTAGTCTATCCCTGCCTGTCTGAGGGAGGGGTGCCGTGTCAGCTTGGGGCGTCCTCGAGGGCATGAAAGTAAGAACCCCTACGTGTTTTAAAGTCTTGATGTACTGTGTTTAAAAACTGTGAGGACTCTGTTGACAAGTATCACTGACTAAGAGACAGAGAGAGCTCTCCTATTTGCCTGTATCGGAGTGCAGCCCGGTTGTCTGACTCAATCACAGAAGGGGGGAGAGCGGTCCGCAGCAACCCAGAAGTGTGCTTGTCTGGGACTGAAAGCTTCATCAGGTCTAGTAATTACTCTATACAGAGGTCTCTAGACGGCTCCAGTAGGCACGAGAGACGATGGGACATAACGCAAGTGTCCCAAAGGGTTACTGCTCACCTGAGCAGTACGTGGCGGACAAGAGAGGACAACGATTTGTGAAAAGTCTGAGCAATTTAGAGAAGAGATATATATAAGTAAAGGTGGTACTTTGTGTTGTACAACATGGAAAACTTTGCTGACAGAAAAGAAAGGTAGATTAGAAGATGAGAAGTTAGTGGATACAGTCCTAGTGTGTGGCTGGACTGTAGCAAGGAATTTGAACAGATGGGAGGAGAGCAAAATCTTGATGAAGCTAGTGGCAGATATTATTGTAAACTTGGTAATCTTGGGCTGGGCCAGCCACCGCCGTATAATGGCACTGAGAAGAAAGGAAGTGGGTGGGTTTGTAATGTATGTTGTCAGCAAAATCCCACCTCCCGAGAGACGTGTTTTGCCTGTGGTGCTCCACGCCCACATAGTCACACCCCTGTAAGACCCAAGCACGTCCTCCCAGTCCCTGCTATGGCGCCATCTTATTCCCAGCCAACGCCCACGGCTAGACCATTAATCTCCTTCAGTCCTGATCCGCCCGTCGCCACTGTAGTCTCACCAGTGGCTCCGTTATATCCCATGTTAAATCTAGATGGCACGTTTGTGGCCCCTAGTAATCCACCTCCTGCCTCAATCATGATAGGGGGATAGTCAGAAGCACCTGAACAAAAAAATCCGGACAGTGTTGTTGGTCCTGTAGACTCAGACATAGAGACCCCTAAGTGACCACCCCCAATAGACTATAGTGGCTCCGGCACCCAACTCTTGAGCCTGCCCAGACCAACTCTGCTCCAGGAACAGATTAATGAATTGCAAAGGAATATGCAAGCTTTAGAAAGGGGCAATTTCAAAGCTGTAAAGGAATCCCTAGCTTTGACCCGACCACAAGGACTTCCAAAATATGTGTCCTTTACCCCGCAGCAGTTAGTCACCATAGTGAACCTGCTGCCAGATCCTGAAACCCATCCCATGCCCATTTTCAGGAAACTGTCACAGGTACAGCAAACATATGGATGTAAATGGTCAGACCTACAGAGTATTGTGGAAAACAAGTCAAGGGAGTATTCTTCGCTAATAATTGACCATATCCCCACCCCTATCCTAAGGGGTCTGACCTTCAACCCTCGAGGTGGCAGGGAAGGAAATCTCATTCCTTGTAGACACTGGTGCAGCCAGTGTTATATGTGAGACTGCCGTACCTCCTTACTGGCTCACTGACATTCAATTACCCTGTTCTGGACTAGAAGGGGTCGTGCAGCATAACCCCGTTACCAAGCTACTCTTAGTCACTTCCACTGGATTTTCCCGGACCAAAACCCCACAGCTCCACCGTCCAGCAGGAGTCATGTCGCAATTTGTTGTCATCCAAACATGCCCCTTCAATCTGTTCCGACTGTATATCATGGAACGTCAGGGCCACGTGACTGGAGTCCTTACTGAAACTAAAGGTGGCCGCAATAGACCCCTGGGTTAATATTGTAAGCGCCTTGACCCCGTAGCCAGAGCCGCCCCTTCCTGTGTCAGAGCCGCCCATGCTGCCAGCTCTCTTCTGGACGTCACATCTGACGTTGTGCTTCATCACCCCCTCACTATTCTGGCTCCCCATGAGATTTCTGCCATCCTCCAGCAGACTCAACCTAAACACCTTACCGCACAGTGCCACCTCCGGCTCCAGTGTAGACTGCTCCTGCCAGATAATGTCACCATTCATAAATGCCACATCCTCAACCCTGCTGCACACCTTCCTCTTCCAAGGGGGGAGTATACTGAAGATTCTGAAGATTTTATTGATCTACATGCTGAAGAGGATTTTCAGGAAGATGAACTATGGGTCTCAACCGACTCTCTTTACAAGGAACAAGATCATGATTACATCACAATGATGGAAGCTGAAGTAGGGACACCACCATCAGTCCAAGACACTCCTCTGACAAACCCCCATTGGACTCTCTTTGTGGACAGCTCAAGGTATGCCGATGACAAAGGGAAGTTCCATACAGGCATGGCGGTCACTAGTGAGCATGAGGTGCTGTGTGCAAGACATTTGCACCCAGACCAGTCAGCACAGAAGGGTGAACTCATTGCCCTCACTGAAGCCTGCCTCATGGCAAAAGACTCTAGATATGCCTTTGGAGTGGTTCATGACTTTGGAGTAATATGGAAAGCCCAGGATTACATCACAGCCGCAGGAACCCCAATCAAGAATGCTTCAGCAGTAGCGGCTCTAATTGCAGCGGTACTCCTGCCCACCCAAGTGGCAGTGATCAAGGTAAAGGCCCATACTCGAGCTGACACCTCTGAGGCCAGAGGAAACGCCCTAGCTAACCAAGCAGCCAAGAAAGCAGCAGTGGAAGAGGAAAGAGTCTATTCAGACCAAATTATGGTAGTACAGGAAGACTTGGAACAAAAATAAGTCACATGGGACCTACTGAAACAAATGCAGAAACAGGCCACTCCCATGGAAAAGGAAACCTGGTTGAAAGGGTCAGCCCTCAAAGAAGAATCTGGACTCTGGACACAAGGAAAAAGAGTTTGCCGACCCAGAGTCCTCTATCCCTTAATAGCCTCAGTGGCCCACCCACCAATCCAAAACCATCATGAAAGAACTAATTGACGAAATATAGGTGGCCCCAGAAATCACCCCGCTCCTGGTAAGACATACCCAGTCTTGCCTCATTTGTGCCAAGTGCAACCCAGGCAGGACTAAACCCACGCCCACCTAGTGCCTTTCCAGAGCTCTGTACCAATTCCAAAGGATCCAAATCAACCACATCCAGATGCCAATGTGCCAAGGGTTTCAATATGTGCCAGTAGTGATAGACTTGTTCTCTGGGTGGCCAGAAGCCTACCCCTTCCGAAACCAGACAGCAACCACCACTGCTAAGAAACTAATGCAGGAAACTGTTTGTTGGTTTGGGGTACCTGAGGTCATTGTGAGTGATCAGGGCCCAGCATTCACTGCTAGGCTAACCCAAGAGGTCTGGAAGATGGTAGGGTCAGACCTAGCGTTTCACACCCCTTACCGACCCCATACGAGATCCTATTTGGGACAGGGCCAAGAATGGGACAGTATTTTCCGCAGCATCTACAAATGCATTATGAATCTGAAATGCAATATGCCACTGGTCAGGTGTAAAGGATTTTTGTAAATCAGTTTCCCACCTCAGTAGGGGGAACGGTTTATCCCATTCCTTTCTGTCATGGTCTTACCTGCTTGCTGCTCTCCTTCGTTTGACATGTGCTGGCGGCCATCTTGGGTCCTGGGTTTCTTGTAGCCTTCCACCCTGCGGCTCCTCCTTCCCCTGGGAGGAGCTGGATGCCTAGCTCATATATATAGGAGGTCTGTGGCTTCAGTTCCCTGCTTGGTCCTCTTGTGTTCACATGCTTCTAAGACTGCTGCTGCTTCTGGTTCCTGATCCTGGCTTCGTCTGACTACCCTGCTGGTTCCTGATCCTGGCTTCGTCTGACTACCCTGCTGGTTCCTGATCCTGGCTTCGTCTGACTACCCTGCTGGTTCCTGATCCTGGCTTCGTCTGACTACCCTTCTGGTTCCTGACCTCTGGCTTCGCAAAGACTCTGCTCGGTTTCACCATCCGTTTGGACTTTTGCTTTACAGCTTTATTTTCAATAAAGCCTTCTTATTTTCACTTATCTCTTGTTGTACGTCTGGTTCATGGTTCCGTGACATTAGGACCAAGCCATGAATTCTGACGGTACAGGGCCATCCTCGCTACCCACGCTGGTTGCCAGACTTGATCAGCAGGATCACCTGTTGGGTCGGTTCGCTGTGGCGTTGCAAACCCTGCTTGAACGCACGGCTCATTTCGCTCCCGTTGCCGATGGGTCGGTTGTCGCTCCTGGGCTCGCTCCTACTGCCGCTCCGGTTGTTGCGCCAGAGTCTACCCCGACACCTGTTGTTGCGCCTGCGGTGTTTCGGGGTATGACCGGTTCTGCCCCTCTTCCACAGCGCTTTGGGGGAGAGCCAACTCAGTGCCGAGGTTTCCTTAACCAGGTGGGCATTTATTTCGAGTTGCTGCCACATGCCTTTCCTACTGAGAGATCAAAGGTGGGCTTCTTGATCTCGCTGCTCTCGGACAAGGCCTTGGCCTGGGCCAGCCCTTTATGGGAGAACAACAATCCGGTGGTTGCCGAGTTTTCCGGTTTTGTTGCTTCTCTTCGGAAGGTATTCGATGTGCCGGCTCGTGCTGCCTCTGCTGCGAAGCTCCTTATGTCCATCAGACAGGGTTCACGATCCGTAGCTGAATACGCCATTGAGTTTCGTACCCTGGCAGCAGAGGTGGGCTGGAATAATGAGGCTCTGGTCGCTGCTTTCTCTCATGGTCTCTCGGATGCCTTGAAGGATGAGGTTGCAGCTAAGGACCTACCAGTTGAGCTCGAGTCTCTTATTTCTTTCCTGATTTTGATTGACACCAGACTCAGGGAGAGACCTTCCTTTAAGGAGAACCTGCAGAGGTCTTCTAACAGATTGGTGCCTACGTTTGCTGTCCCACCCGTGCCTCCCTCTCCTCCCACGCCTCCTGGGGATGACTTGTCTGGGGGTGAACCCATGCAGCTGGGGTTTGCTCGCCTGTCCGAGGGGGAGAGGGCACTCCGGAGACGCGAGGGCCGATGCATGTACTGTGGTCTCGGTGGGCATTTTCGGTTGGCATGTCCGAACCGTCCGGGAAACGCTCGTACCCTGAGATCCTGTCGGGGGCAGATCTTGGGTGGAGTCTCCTCGTCCCCGGTTTCCCGTGTTGACAAACCACTGATCACTGTTGTCCTCTCCTGGGTCGGGGGCTCGGTGACGACCCAGGCGTTGGTGGACTCTGGTGCTGGTGGTTTGTTCATTGATAGTGTGTTCGCTGCCGCCAATTCCATTCCTCTGCAGGCTCGAGGTTCCCCACTGGCTCTTGAGGCGATAGACGGCAGACCCCTTCTGCCGCCACACGTGACTCATGAGACCCTTCCAGTGGGGATAGCCATTGGTGCCGTTCACAGAGAGTCGGTCTGCCTCCAGGTTATTTCGTCTCCACACTACTCGGTGGTCTTGGGGTACCCCTGGCTCCAGAAGCATAATCCGACTTTCGATTGGAGATCGGTCGAGATCCTCTCGTGGTCACCGCAGTGTGGGGCTAGTTGCATCCATGGGTCTGTCAAGTTGCTGTGTACTTCCTCGGACTCTCTGTTGCCTCCTGAATACGAGGAGTACCGGGATGTATTCGATAAGGTGCGCGCGGTTGCCCTACCTCCGCACCGCCCATACGATTGTGCCATAGAGTTACAATCTGGTGCCGTTCCTCCTCGTGGCAAAGTCTATCCACTGTCGGTAGCGGAGAATGAGGCCATGGAGGAGTACGTGAGGGAGGCGCTTTCACGCGGACACATTCGCAAATCTTCGTCCCCGGCAGGGGCTGGATTTTTCTTTGTGAAAAAGAAGGGCGGTGAGTTGAGGCCTTGCATCGATTACAGGGGTCTCAATCGCATCACGATCAAGAACGCTTACCCGATACCCTTGATTTCCGAGCTGTTCGATCGCCTTAAAGGGGCCACGGTCTTTACCAAACTCGACCTGAGGGCGGCATATAACCTGGTAAGGATCAAGGCGGGCGATGAGTGGAAGACCGCGTTTAACACCAGGACCGGTCATTACGAATCCTTGGTTATGCCCTTTGGGTTGTGCAATGCGCCCGCAGTCTTTCAGGAATTCATCAACGATGTTTTCCGTGACCTGTTGCAGCAGTGTGTGGTAGTCTATTTGGATGACATCTTGGTATATTCTGAATCCATGGAGGCCCACATTCTGGATGTCAGACGAGTGTTGCAACGGTTACGAGAGAACAAGCTGTTCGGTAAGCTTGAGAAATGCGAATTTCACCGATCCCAGGTAACCTTCTTAGGTTACATCATTTCCGCTGAGGGGTTCTCCATGGATCCTGAGAAGGTTTCGGCTGTCTTACAGTGGCCCCAGCCCAGTGGTCTTCGTTCCCTGCAGCGCTTTTTGGGCTTCGCCAATTATTATCGGAAGTTCATCAGGGACTTTTCCATGCTGGCCAAGCCTCTCACGGATCTGACCAGGAAGGGCAGTAATTCCCAGGTCTGGCCGCTCGAGGCCATCCGAGCTTTTGAGGCCCTAAAGTCCGCCTTTGTGTCGGCTCCGATTCTGTCGCATCCCAACCCTGGGTTGCCCTTTGTCCTCGAGGTGGACGCGTCTGAGACGGGAGTAGGCGCCCTTCTGTCTCAGCGTAGAACACCAGAGGGTCCTCTGCTTCCTTGTGGGTTTTACTCCCGGAAACTGTCTTCCGCGGAGTGCAACTATCAGATTGGTGACAGGGAGTTATTGGCCATCGTGCAGGCCCTTAAAGAATGGAGGCACTTGCTCGAGGGTTCGGTGGTTCCGGTTCTCATCCTGACGGACCACAAGAATCTGACCTACCTTTCTGAGGCCAAGAGATTGACACCACGTCAGGCCAGATGGGCTCTGTTCTTGTCACGTTTTAATTACGTGGTCTCCTACCTACCCGGTTCCAAGAACATCAGGGCGGATGCCTTATCACGGCAGTACTCCGAGCTGTCCAGGGAGGAGTCGATTCCGACTTCGGTCATACCTCCGAATCAGATCCTGGCCGCCATTCGCACCAGCCTGACCTCTCCCCTGGGTGAGCAGATTTTGGCGGCTCAATCTGGTGCTCCCTCTGGGAGACCCAACGGCAGATGTTTTGTGCCTGAGGAGTTGCGCACTCGGTTGTTGCGAACCTACCATAACTCCAAGACCGCGGGGCATCCTGGAAAGAATCAGCTGTCCTGGGCTGTTTCACGTCTGTTCTGGTGGCCTTCCCTACGTTCCGACATCGCCGCATATGTAGCGGCATGCTCCGTTTGTGCCCAGAGTAAGTCCCCTCGGCACCTTCCGTTGGGCCTTCTGCAACCCATAGCCACCGGGGAGCGCCCATGGTCACACCTGGGGATGGATTTCATTGTGGACCTCCCTGCATCCCGAGGCCATACGGTCATTCTCATGATTGTGGATCGGTTTTCCAAAATGTGCCACTGTGTTCCTCTCAAGAAGTTACCCTCTGCACAAGAGTTGGCCACGATTTTTGCCAGGGAGGTCTTCCGGTTGCACGGTTTGCCTAAGGAGATTGTGTCGGATCGGGGGAGTCAGTTTGTGTCCAGGTTCTGGCGCGCCTTTTGCTCCCAGTTGGGGATTCATCTCTCCTTCTCCTCGGCCTACCACCCTCAGTCCAATGGGGCCGCAG
The DNA here is from genome assembly GCF_905171765.1 of Bufo bufo. Classification (NCBI taxonomy): domain Eukaryota; kingdom Metazoa; phylum Chordata; class Amphibia; order Anura; family Bufonidae; genus Bufo; species Bufo bufo. The sequence goes on from NC_053392.1 coordinate 123,158,683, forward strand.
AACGATCCAATCAGGCCTTGGAGCAATTCCTTCGTTGCTATGTCTCCGATCACCAAGACAATTGGGTTGACCTCCTGCCTTGGGCTGAGTTTGCCAGGAACACGGCGGTGAACTCTTCCTCTGGGACGTCTCCCTTCATGGCCAATTATGGGTTCCAACCTGCCGTGTTACCGGAGGTATTCTCTCCCCAGGATATTCCGGCTGTGGAGGATCACCTTTCCGTCCTACGTGCTTCTTGGGTACAGATCCAGAAGTCCCTTGAGGTCTCTGCGCAGCGCCAGAGATTCCAGGCTGATCGCAGACGAGCGCCTGCTCCTTCCTACCAGGTCGGAGACCGTGTATGGTTGTCCACCCGCAACCTCAACCTTCGAGTGCCCACTCCCAAGCTGGCGCCTCGCTTTGTTGGTCCCTTCCGAGTGCTTCGCAGGGTAAACCCGGTAGCCTATGCCCTTGCGCTTCCTCCTGGCATGCGGATCTCCAACGTGTTTCATGTCTCCCTGTTGAAGCCACTGGTGTGTAATCGTTTCACTTCCTCGGTTCCTCGGCCTCGTCCGGTCCAAGTGGGCAATCGTGAGGAATATGAGGTGAGCAATATCCTGGACTCACGCCTGGTCCGCGGTCGGTTGCAGTTTTTGGTCCATTGGCGTGGTTATGGTCCAGAGGAGCGTTCCTGGGTTCCCTCCGCAGATGTCCATGCTCCTGCCTTGCTCCGAGCCTTCCACGCACGCTTCCCTCAGAAACCGTTTTGTGCTCCGCGGAGGAGGGGCCCTTGAGGGGGAGGTACTGTCATGGTCTTACCTGCTTGCTGCTCTCCTTCGTTTGACATGTGCTGGCGGCCATCTTGGGTCCTGGGTTTCTTGTAGCCTTCCACCCTGCGGCTCCTCCTTCCCCTGGGAGGAGCTGGATGCCTAGCTCATATATATAGGAGGTCTGTGGCTTCAGTTCCCTGCTTGGTCCTCTTGTGTTCACATGCTTCTAAGACTGCTGCTGCTTCTGGTTCCTGATCCTGGCTTCGTCTGACTACCCTGCTGGTTCCTGATCCTGGCTTCGTCTGACTACCCTGCTGGTTCCTGATCCTGGCTTCGTCTGACTACCCTGCTGGTTCCTGATCCTGGCTTCGTCTGACTACCCTTCTGGTTCCTGACCTCTGGCTTCGCAAAGACTCTGCTCGGTTTCACCATCCGTTTGGACTTTTGCTTTACAGCTTTATTTTCAATAAAGCCTTCTTATTTTCACTTATCTCTTGTTGTACGTCTGGTTCATGGTTCCGTGACACTTTCCCTGGACAAGGAGGTCATAGAAGAAACCTGGAGAGTGGGAGGTAGTCAATAAACACGTCAGAAGCACCCTCAAGCCACGATAAGAGGAACCCTACCAAGTGCCGTTGACTACCCCAACTTCCGTGAAACTCGAAGGGAGACCCACCTGGATCCACACCTCACATTGTAAATAAGTAAAGGCCATCCTGACGACCCCGGAACAATAAGCCATGAGGATCCACCTACTTATCATGACTTTGACCCATATACCAAGTTAAATCCAGTAAAGACAAGGACAGGGAAGTGTCCTTGCCTGTCGCAGGGTGGGCAGATGCCCCATGGCTCATGATAAACAGATCAGGACCCTCGATAGATCATAGCTCTACCCCCTGGCAAAAGGGATACTTTACTAATGTCACATGTTTTCCTAGCTGGACACACTGTTATTGTCTCAAAGTACAAAACAAAGGCATGACATTTAGTCCACACATACACTCAGGTTGCAATGACTCAGAAATAGACAGCCACGTGCAGTGTATTGATGTAGATGCTGTGAATGGAAAAGACCTACCCTGTAGTCACCATACTGTACAGGACCTTATCACAGGTATATTAGCCAACACCACCGAAGTTCAGTTAAAAGGATATGAGATGGCAAAAGGAACAATTAGCCAAATTAATTACCCAATTATTCAATAGCACAGCAGTGGCAGTTCCAGAGGACATACACTTAGTTTGTGGACACAAAGCGTACAAATGGTTATCCGAGAATGTCACAGGACTGTGCACCATTGTCAGGCTTACTCCTGCCACCTTTATACTACCACACTCTAAAATTGACATAAATTATATTCCTAAACACACCTTGTACCGTAGGGTCAAAGATAACACACCCAGACCAAACGGCAAGCCACATGTTGTAGAAATGAGCATTCCCAATAAAGTTCTCAGTACCCTTTTCATATATCCCATGATATGGGATCATTTGGTGGTAGCAACTGATTGTCCAGATGATCAAATATGGGAAGTGATGAGACTTATGAATACCTCGAACATCAATCTTGTTGTAACCTTGTCGCACTCTGTTCTACTTTGCTTAAAGTAGGGTTCCCGCCCCAATTATACATGAAAACAAAGACTCCAGCGTAATTTGAATAATCTTGATTTCTTTTTATTGTTTGGTTATTGCGGCTTAAATTTTACGTTTCGGCCATGTGGCCTTCTTCAGACTGCCATAAATATAAGATATATCATTTTAGTATATATTTCATATCATAAAAAGAACATGTAAATCATAACTTAGCATACGAGAATATGTGCATATCATAGAATTCCATCTAGATACATTCCATATGTAGTTCAAGATTCAATTCATCTCAACAAATCAATTCGTCACAATAAAAGGGAGATCTCAAAAGCAAGAGACCCAGTATTCTGTTCCAGAGTAGTCGTCCTGTAATATTATTCTGGAATTGATTATTATCATTAGTAAGTCCCTTCAGAATTGGTTGCCATGGTACCGCAAATAATTCATCTGGTTATCAACCCATCATATTTCCATCACATTTCCATCCTGGTACGTTAATCATCTGATATAATGTGTTATTTAAGAAAAATAATAGTAGATTCTAGTAGGTGCAGAAAAAAGTATATCAATCAATATAGTGTACTATCCTGAGGTCAAAGGACCTACCGGCATCCGGAACTCACTTACCTAATGCCGCTGGTGATGGAGAGAGATCAGGCGCACTGTAGAAGTCTATTGCGGAAATACCGCTAGTGAAGATAGCGCTGGATAGAAGAAAAGAAGCCTAGTATTTAAAGGCAGCCCGCGTCTCTGCTATGTGAACAACACTTCCGGTATCGGGCGTGTAAACCGGAAGTGAGGTAATGGTGGAACGCATATGGAACGCATGGAACTTCCGGTATCGGCCATACAGACCGGAAGTGAGGTAGTTTCTGGAACGCAAACACGTGACCAATGGAGCGCACCCGCGCGATCCATTGGACGCAACTGCAGTTCCAGTAGAGGCTAACACTTGTAAAATACAGTACAGAGCTAATAGAAATTCTTGTATAAGTAAAAGAAAATACTATATTCATATGTGACTATAACACAAAAGGAGGACTAGGAATAGAGTTGGGAAAAACTGTAAGAAGGAGATGGTGGAGAAATAAATAGAAAAATGATAAAAGAATAAGAAAACGGATATTGACTAATAAGGGTGAAAATAATGAGAGGGGAAAAGAAAAAGAGGGGAGAAGAAAAAAAGAGGGGAGAAGAAAAAAAGGGGAAAAAAGGAAAAAAGATAAATATAGACCAGTGTCAAAGGATACTATGCGGCATTAGGAGGGGTCCCGGATCGTCAATAAGCCTGTGAAAGAAGAAAGGGGGGTTATTATTACAATTTAGACTTAATGCATCAGGATAAATCATAGTAAGCTCTGAATTTCGTATTTCCTATTTAAACCTTTGGGTTCTAGGCTTTCCAGTTTATGGATCCAAAATGCTTCTCTTAATTTGAGGCGTTTAACTCTATCCCCCCCCGCGTCTGGATGCTGGAACATGTTCGATGACTTGAAACTTTAATTGGGAGATGTTATGTGTTGCCTGATGAAAATGCCAGGGAACTGGAAGTAATAAGTTCTGTTTCCTAATGTTTGATTTGTGCTGGCAAATTCTGTTTCTAATGGTTTGTGTGGTTTCTCCCACATATACGAGGCCACATGGGCATTTCAAGAGATAAACGACGTAATCTGAATCACAGCTGAAAAAATCATGGATGGGCAGTAATTTGCCTGTTTGTGGATGGCAAATATTGGCCCCTTTCAGTACATGGGAGCATTGGATACAGTGAAGGCATGGAAAAGTGCCTTTCTTTTGGGTACGGAAAAACAACTGTCTTGGAATACGTGTCATAGAGCCTATGTCTGCCCTTACCAGTAGGTCTCTAAGGTTCTTGGGACGTCTATTGCACATTAGTATTGGATTGTTAAATTCTTCTATCTTGGGATATGCCTTTTTGAGAAGATGCCAATGGCCTTGTATGATATGTTGTACTTTACGGGCACATGGGTGGAATGTATGGACAAATGGAATTCTTTTAGAGGGGGCAAGTGTAGATCGACTGCAGCGAGTGGTAGGTTGGAGAAGTTTTGGTGGGTAGCCTCTTTCTAGAAAATGGTCTCGCATTTCCTCTATCCTTTCTGTCACCAGGGGATTAGATTGTACTATCCTGTGAATCCTATGAAATTGGGAAGTTGGAAGGGATTTTTTTGTACTAGTGGGATGAAAGCTGGTGAAATGTAGGAGGTTATTCCGGTCTGTGGGTTTTCTATATAGGTCAGTTATGATCGTCCTTTCTCCATTTTTCTGCACTGTTGTATCTAGGAAATTGGTAGATGTTGGATCGTAATTAATTGTAAATTGGAGTTCCGGGGTAATTGAATTGATGTAGTTGTGAAAATTAAGGAGGGTATCCGTTGTGCCCTCCCAAATGCAGAAAATGTCATCGATATATCTTTTCCATAGGATGACGTGTGAATTGAAACATGTATCTGTATACAGATGTGTTTCCTCAAAGTCTGCCATGTAGGGATTGGCATACGGTGGGGCTACGTTGGATCCCATGGCCGTTCCTTGTTTTTGCAGGTAGAATTGATCTTGAAAAATAAAAAAGTTATTGTACAGAATGATCTCTAAAAGATCCATGCATAGTGATATTATTTTTGGATGTTTTTCTGCCTGTTTTAATATTTTTTCTACTGCTGATAGTCCCTTTTTGTGATGTATTGAAGTGTACAAGCTGGTAACGTCCCATGTCACAAAGAGTGTATTGTTGGGGAGAGGATCTAAATTATGAATGATGTCTAGAAAGGACATGGTGTCCAACAGAAAAGATTTAGTTTTCTTAATTTCTGGTGTTAGGATTTTCTCTAAGAAGATAGATATGGGTGATAGGATAGAATCAGTAGAGGCGACTATCCGACGTCCAGGTGGATTTTGCAAATCTTTGTGTATTTTGGGTAAAATGTAAAAAACAGGGATAAGCGGATGATGGTTTATCAGGAAATTTATGGTATTCTCGTCTATCGTTCTTTCTTCCCTATGGAGTTGGAGAGTGTTACGAATTTTGTTGGTGATAGATGGAGTTGGGTTGTTTGATAATTGTTGGTAGACATCAGTGTCGCCTAATTGGCGCATGACTTCGGATATATATTTTTCTTTATCCATCACAACTAAAGCTCCCCCTTTATCGGCTGATTTGAAGACCAACCCTTTGAGATCCGACATGTTCCTGAGTGTTTGTCTATCTATGTTTGTCAAATTATTGCTAAACTTAAGGTTACCCTGTTCTATATCCTTTCTGAAGTGTTCCACATCTCTCTGAACTAATTTGATGAATGTTTCTACAGGTGGATGATTTTTTGGTGGCATATAGGTGTTTTTTGCTTTAAGTCGTTTAGGGAGATAAGTGATGTTGGAGATTCTATTGGAATTTTTCTGGGGATTTGTATAGTGCCACAGTGTGCCTTTAATCTAATATTTCTAAATAGACGTTGTAAATCAAATTCTAACTGGAAGGTGTTCAAAGTATATGCCGGACAGAACGATAAGCCTTTTTCTAGAAGGGACATGTCGGTTGGACTTAGTGATTGGGATGATATGTTAATAACCAGTGATTGCGTTTGTACCTGGGATCTGGTCGTCATTGGTGCCGCGTTGGGTCCAGAGGAAGGTCCTCCTCTGTTGCCTCTTCGTGTCACCCGAGTGGGGCGATATTCTGGTGGTCTTGAGCCGTGTTGAGGATCCATACTTGATCCTGAGTTAGATGAATCAGCCGATGAGGAACGCCATCTCGTGTTTTGCGGACGAAATGATGTGTCTGGCGATCGATATACCCTGTTTTGGCGATAGTCTTCCGTGTCTCGCAAGAATTTACTGCGTTTCGTTCCTTCCACGTCTTTTCGATGTTGTGCCAGTGTAGCGTTGATTTTTTCTTGTACTTTTAAGTAGTCCTCCGGCGTCAGAATCACTTGGAGCTGATTCTCTGTTGTTTTAATAAGATCCTGCGTTTCCGTTATTGCTTTTTGTAAAAAAGTCAAGGTAAGTGTCATAATATCGAAGGAGCATTTATTCAGGATTTGCTCAAACTTACTACAATATTCTTTGCCATCTTTGAAGAATGTAGGTCTGGTTCGTATCCGTAGACCCCGTGGGATCCGTTTCACCTTCAGGTATTCTGCCATCGTTACACAGTGTAACTCATAGTTGAGCAGTTTTCTGGACTCGCGTTCTAGGTCCCTTATTTTGAACTCAGAACTCGGAGTCTGGAGAAAATCACTTGAAAGAGTTACTTTTGACAAGATGGTGTTTACTTCTTCATCTTGAAATGAAAGAGATTCACTTGACATGTTCTCTTGTAACAGGTGCAGGTCTAAGTTAGGGAAAATCAATCTTGTTGCAACCTTGTCGCACTCTGTTCTACTTTGCTTGGAGTAGGGTTCCCGCCCCAATTATACATGAAAACAAAGACTCCAGCGTAATTTGAATAATCTTGATTTCTTTTTATTGTTTGGTTATTGCGGCTTAAATGTTACGTTTCGGCCATGTGGCCTTCTTCAGACTGCCATAAATATAAGATATATCATTTTAGTATATATTTTATATCATAAAAAGAACATGTAAATCACAACTTAGCATACGAGAACATGTGCATATCATAGAATTCCATCTAGATACATTCCATATGTAGTTCAAGATTCAATTCATCTCAACAAATCAATTCGTCACAGTAAAAAGAGATCTCAAAAGCAAGAGACCCAGTATCCTGTTCCTCAGCAGACGTCGTGTAGACTTCTACAGTGCGCCTGATCTCTCTCCATCACCAGCGGCATTAGGTAAGTGAGCTCCGGACGCCGGTAGGTCCTTTGACCTCAGGATAGTACACTATATTGATTGATATACTTTTTTCTGCACCTACTAGAATCTACTATTATTTTTCTTAAATAACACATTATATCAGATGATTAACGTACCAGAAACACCATGATCATGATGGAAATGTGATGGAAATATGATGGGTTGATAACCAGATGAATTATTTGCGGTACCATGGCAACCAATTCTGAAGGGACTTACTAATGATAATAATCAATTCCAGAATAATATTACAGGACGACTACTCTGGAACAGGATACTGGGTCTCATGCTTTTGAGATCTCCCTTTTATTGTGACGAATTGATTTGTTGAGATGAATTGAATCTTGAACTACATATGGAATGTATCTAGATGGAATTCTATGATATGCACATATTCTCGTATGCTAAGTTATGATTTACATGTTCTTTTTATGATATGAAATATATACTAAAATGATATATCTTATATTTATGGCAGTCTGAAGAAGGCCACATGGCCGAAACGTAACATTTAAGCCACAATAACCAAACAATAAAAAGAAATCAAGATTATTCAAATTACGCTGGAGTCTTTGTTTTCATATACCTCGAACATCATGCAGAACCAGTTGATCATTGTCACCAACCAACACACATTAGTTCTAGTTACAGCTAAAGATGGAGGTATGTACCAGGGTGTGGGACCCGCTTGTTGCCATTACATAGACCCGCAGGGTAATTTGCAAGTTAAGGTGGGTCTAGAGAAAATGGCGGATCTAAGGGATAAATGGCTGGACAACACATAAAGCTGATAAAGATAAATGGTGGTCTGATACCTTCTCCTTCCGTAACCCCGCCAACTGGTTTAAAGGCTCATGGGAATTGTCCAAGGAATATTACAGGTAGCCCTAATACTATTGGTGATATATATGGTAATTAGGCTTGTTCTTACTTGTGTGACCCGCCTTTCAAAAAGAATGAAGAAAACTGATGAGCAATCTATCATGCTTTTCTACGATGAGGAAGAACAAAAGGAAACGCCATTAGAGACGGTTCCCCCTCCCAGCTATGATGCCATGCAGAGATAGGGTAAGATGAATCCCGGGGTACTATCATAGGCCCTGAAACCGGGAGCTTATCTATTAGAGGTAAGTTGTCACCACTGCAGGTGAAGAGGATATGAAGGGTCTGCCCAGTGAATTCGTTAGGTAGGTTCTAGAGGGGGATTCCGAGAGTGTCAGCACTATCGGGGCGTGATCTGACCATTGACCATTGAATAGTTCCAATTTCCACAGCGGAGGTCATGTCTATAAGGGATCGGCTCACCCAAAACATATCAATCCGGGAGTAAGTTTTAAGGACCCCGGAGTAAAATGTGTTATCTTTTTCATTGACATGCAGGATACGCCATATATCATACAAGTTCCGGGCCCACGCTAGTTTTGCCATAAAGATCTTGCGGGATGTGTGGCCTGCTGTGGTATCTAATGAGGCGTTGCATATGGCATTGAAATCACAACAGATCAATACATGGCCCTTCTGCACATTTTGTAGTTTGCCTAGTAGATGCCGGAGGAAGCATTCTGTGTGTGAATTGGACGCATAAACATTCATTATAGTGTAAAAAACGAATGCACTGGGCACTCTCGGATATTGCGACCAATATTGAGTTTATTAAATAAAACTGTGTGTTAACGTAAGATAGTAGATGCTAGGCAAAAAAAACCAAAAAAAACAAAAAAAACATATATAATCATAATAAAATCGTGACAATAAAATCGTATCAATAAAATAGATAAATATTCGATATAAGAACCTATGCTAAAAATGGCTAGTGCCTATATAAATGTTCGCATACACTAGCAGCATTCAAGGGTGTGATTCGCCGATCCGAACTAAATATAGGAAGACAACAATCTCAGTCCCGTATGAGAAACTTTGAGTGAACAAAAAGTGTCTCTTAGAGCTGAATATAACTTGTGCTGGATTAATCGCCCAATGATTGCCCAAGCGGCGTCCCGCTCTGTTGGGTTCTCAGTGGCGTCCCACTGAAATATTTAATGTGTATTTCCAATACACATGCGATGATAAAAATTCGAACAGTCTTACCATTCGATGTGACAGATGCCGATGCGATACTCTAGACGTTGGTCTTTCAATGTATTCGACCGTGGTCCTGCGAGTTGTGCGAATTACTTCCGCCTGAATTCCCCACGCCGGCGGCTTGTTTGCACATATACTTCGATATTTGTGCACGATCTTTGTTTCATCAAGCCTTCAATCGCCTCTTGCGTAGCAGACAGTATTTAAACGGGCAATTTCTTACATCAATATTCCATTGCGCTTAGTAAGGGATCCTTTGGGGGGTTTGAACCAGACGCGTTTCGGGGTATTGAATAACCCCTTCCTCAGTTGTACCCAACAGAGCGGGACGCCGCTTGGACAATCATTGAGCGATTAATCCAGCACAAGTTATATTCAGCTCTAAGAGACACTTTTTGTTCACTCGAAGTTTCTCATACGGGACTGAGATTGTTGTCTTCCTATATTTAGTTCGGATCGGCGATTCGAATTAATAGAATCACACCCTTGAATGCTGCTAGTGTATGCAAACATTTATATAGGCACTAGCCATTTTTAGCATATGTTCTTATATCGAATATTTATCGATTTTATTGATACGATTTTATTGTCACGATTTTATTATGATTATGTATGTTTTTTTTTATTTTTTTTTATTGTGCCTAGCATCTACTATCTTACGTTAACACACAGTTTTATTTAATAAACTCAATATTGGTCACAATATCCGAGAGTGCCCAGTGCATTTGTTGTTTATATTGTGTTTCCGTTGAATAGATTGGGTGAATCTACTCCACTGAGAGCACCTCATTTGATCTTGGGGTATCCAGTGCGTCACATTATTATATATTTTATATTCATTATAGTGTATTCTATATTGTTAATGAGCCAATGTACAATTATGTATCTACTATGCGGATCAATCCAGGTTCGGATTGCCACTGACGTTCTAAAGGTAATAAGTACACCTCTCTTTTTCTTGGGGAAGGATGAGTGAATTATAAGTGGATAGTCCCTGTGGTGGAGCTTGGGTGGGTTGGAGGATGATATATGGGTCTCCTGCAGGCAAACAATATCGCAGCCTTGGGACTTCAACTCCCGCCACATTATCGACCGCTTGAATGGGCTGTTCAGTCCCGTCACATTTGAAGAGAGGCATTTAAGTACCATCTCCGATTACATAAGGGGGATAGAGACGTAAGCTGGTTCCAGTTATGTCAGTTTGGGCGGATTGAAAAGTCCTTATGAAGGGAGGAACGCAGGGCCAGCAGCATATCTTTCAGTGTATTTTCGGAGGAAGCTTTATCTGAGGTTTGAAATTTAGAAAAGACATCTTTGTCCTCCGTGGGGGTAAGATGGAGCAATGAGGTGTTGTTCATTAGAACATTTTCAATGCACAGTGAACACCGTGATTTCAAAACCCCAAAATTGTATATTTTTTCTTTTTTTTTTTCTATTTTCAAGTAACAGACATGGTAAATTGAATGGTACTCTTAAATATTACAACTTATCCTCCGAAAATAAGCCCTCATATGGCTATATGAATGGAAAATTGCAAAAATGACGGTTATTGGAACATTGGGAGGAAAAAATTAAAATTCAAAACCAAAAATGGGCCCCGTACTATATGCTCTGAAAACAATACAAATAATGAAGAACTTTCAAAAACGGACTGAGAATAAATATAAAAAATTTCACATTGAAATTGTAAATGGCTCTGTTCTGTCAAATAGAAAACTACTGAAAGAACATAAATTATTTTTTAACATTGTAGACATGAATCCCTTTAAAAAAAAGAATGATTTCCATATATCAAGTGTAAAATCTAAAACTATACAAATATATACTATGAACCAAATGGTCTTTCACTTTAAAAACATGTTACTACCAGATGGGCTGAACATGATGGATGGATCAAACATGGCGGCAGAATTATCGCCATAAAGGACAGGAGCCTGAAATCTAGCAGCTGCCATATAATATGCTGTCCAAAAAGGGACTGTTGCTGGTATAGGGTTTGGCTGGTTAGGTGCTTGGCACAATATGCCAATTATTGCTGTTGTGGCCTGGAATCTCCTGAAAATGCGCATTTCTATGAGAATTACATAAAGGTGCCACATGGGGCCAATAGTTGACCAATATATATATTTTACCTAAAGTTATACTTACCTGTAACCCTTGCATCCTGAAATTACATATGAAGAGTACTGTACCTTGTGGTGCAGCAGATGACCGGCAGTTAAATCCACTGAACTGTTAAAAGATGAGAGAAAAATGGTCGTGGGGCATTCCCGGAGTGACATAAGAAGAAATCCCCACCCCTCCACCCCCTAGTTGCAAACCCAATTCCAACCAATCTCCTGTCCTAAAGGTGGAAGAACCCTTCTTTTGCCATCTACTTTTCCTCCTTTTCCACATCATACTGAATATATGTCATCAGGAACATCCAGCTTCTCCTCTCTCTGCATTTTGTAGACTTTTCTAGAACATGGAGACTTTGAAGGATGATTTGGAAGTAGTAAAGCCAGCAAAATATGAGGATGGTCATCATTAAGACCTGGCCCCCTTAAGTGGTGAATAGTCAACTACATTGAAAGAGAGGGACTCTGGGAGATGCAGCAGTTCCCAGGCAACTGTCTGTTGACCATAGTGTACAGTAACTGTACCAGTAATGTAACGGATTAACTATGAATGTCGCAGCAGTTTAACCGCCTCCGGACCACCTAACGCAGGATTGCGTTCCGGAGGCGGTTGATTCATTCCTCGTAGACGCGCCGGCGCGTCATCTCGCGAGACGCGAGATTACGCGCATTGCCGGCCCGCGAATGCGCAGTGCGGGCCGGCAAAAGTTAAAGGAGGAGTTCGTCACCAGCCTGCCAGCCAATGATCATCGCTGGCAGGTTGGTGATTTTCAAAAAATCGAATCAGAAGCCATATAACACACTATATTTATAAATATAATGTGTTAAATGGCTTCTGTGCTCTCTGCTGGTTCCTTTTCGTCGGTTGGTTCCAGCAGAGAGCACACATCACTGTAAGTACACAAGACACAACACATTTAGCCCCAGATCACCCCCCCCATCACCCCAATTAACCCCTTGATCACCCCTGTCAATCACTAGTGAAAGGGAAAAAAGTGATCAGTGTAAACTGTCACATTTTTTTTTTCACCAGTATTGACTGTTAGGTTTTAGGTTAGTTTAGGCCCCTTTGGTAGGTAGTTAGCGTCAGTTAGCGCCCAGCCCACCGCACCGCAGTCACTGATTCGCTGATTAGATCACAGTCAGATCTATAATAGTATTAGTGTCACCTTAGCTCGCCCTCCACCCAAAACGCAGTGTTTGCCCGATCAGGCCTGATCGGTCGCCCACACGTGCGTTCACCCACGCCCGCCCCGCCGCAGTGACAAATTTTTATTTATTTTTTAGCACTGCACAATCACTTCACAAGCGCTGCGGCGATAAAAAAAAATCTGTTTTGATATTTTTTTATCAATCGCAGCGGCTTCCTGCACTTCACTAGCCTCCCATTTGTAAGACAGGCTTGCTTTTTTTCTTGGGTAGTCTCATTGAATACCCCCTAAATTTACTTTACCAAATGGCAAGTAAGGGGTATTCTTCTGAAGAGGCCTACAGGCTTCTGACCCAGTCGGATGAGGAATGGGAACCCTCATCTGACGAATCCAGCGGGTCAGAATACGAACCTGTAGAAAGCAGTGTCAGTCTGACCCAAAGTTCGCACGATGAGGTTGAGGTCCCTGATACCACCAGGCGTACCCGGCCCCGTGTTGCTAGACCACAGGTTGCGCAGGATCCGCTTCAAGGGCAGCAGAGTGGGGCTGGCACTGTCGGATTACGTGGTGAGGCATACACCAGCAGAGCAGCCCACCCTGGACCTAGTACCAGCACTGCCGTAGAACATGATGAAGTGGCGAGCACCAGAAGGGCAGTTGAAGCTGGTACGGTGGCACGTGCATTAGTTCCCCCGTCGCAGCCACCGCACAGACAGGCCCGTAGAGCCCCTAGAGTCCCTGAGGTGCTGGCAAACCCTGATTGGCAGCCCCCAACTTCAGCCGCACAAGTAGTTCCCCCTTTCACCGCCCAGTCTGGAGTTCGGGTTGAGACAGCTCAGATCGGATCAGTACTGGGGTTTTTGAGCTGTTCTTGACTGCGGAGCTCTTGGACTTAGTCGTGGCAGAAACAAATCGGTATGCCACTCAATTTATAGCCGCCAACCCGGGAAGCTTTTATGCCCAGTCTTTTCGGTGGAAACCCGTCCAAGTTTCCGAATTTAAAACTTTTCTGGGCCTTCTCCTCAACATGGGCCTGACAAAAAAGCATGAATTGCGGTCATATTGGTCCACGAACCCAATTCATCAGATGCCCATGTTCTCTGCTGCCATGTCTAGGACACGATTTGAGACCATCCTGCGTTTCCTGCACTTTAGTGACAACAGCACCTCTCGCCCCAGAGGCCACCCAGCTTTTGACCGGCTCCACAAAATTCGGCCCCTCATAGACCACCTTAACACCAAATTTGCAGATTTGTATACCCCTGAGCAAAACATCTGCATAGACGAGTCCCTTATACATTTTACCGGGCGCCTTGGCTTCAAACAATACATCCCAAGCAAGCGCGCCCGGTATGGGGTCAAATTGTATAAGCTCTGTGAAAGGGAGTCTATGAGGGTAAAGATCAGACCCTGGAGCCGGTCGGTTGCCCTGACTACCTGGGGAGCAGTGGGAAGACAGTCTGGGACCTGGTGTCACCCTTATTTGGCAAGGGGTACCATCTTTATGTGGACAATTTCTACACAAGTGTGCCCCTCTTCAGGCATTTGTTTATAGAACAGATTGGCTGCTGTGGCACCATGCGACCTAGTCGCTGGGGCTTCCCCCAATGGCTCGTTACTACCCGTCTTGCAAGGGGGGAGAGGGCTGCCTTGTGTAACAAAGAACTGCTCGCGGTGAAATGGAGAGACAAGCGTGACGTTTACATGCTCTCCTCCATTCACGCAGACACAACAATCCAAATAGAACGAGCAACCAGTATCATTGAAAAGCCCCTCTCAGTCCACGACTATAATTTGCTCATGGGAGGGGTGGACTTCACTGACCAGATGTTGGCTCCTTATTTAGTGTCCTGCCGCACCAGACGCTGGTATAAGAAGGTGTCTGTATATTTAATTCAATTGGCTCTGTACAATAGTTTTGTTCTCTACAGTAAGGCTGGGAGAACAGGATCCTTCCTCAAATTTCAGGAAGAGATCATCGAGAACCATGGCGTGGCCCCATCCGTGGCCCCATCCACCAGTGTAGTGAGCCGTCTACACAAGCGACATTTCCCCAATGTCGTTACTGGTACCTCAACCCAAGCGCCACCCCGAAAAAGATGTCGTGTCTGTGGCAGGAGTGGAATAAGGCGTGACACCCGCTATTTCTGTCCTGACTGCTCTGACCACCCTGCCCTATGCTTAGGGAAGTGTTTCCGGAAGTACCACACACAGGTACACTATTAGCATAGGGATTGCATGACACAGGACAGGCACACAGGGCTCTTAGGGCCCTTTCACTCACAGCTGCTGCAAACCTCTCCTCTCACCTGGGACAAAGTGCATAATGTACTTCGCCACATCTCTGGGCGATTTGCGCTTTGCACATTGTCCCATGGGGAAGGAGAGGTTTGTCCTATAAAGGTAAAAAAAATATATAAAAATCACTGGTAAGCAAAAAAGTTAATGTTCTGTTCCAAAAGTTCAATAAAGTTTATAAAAGTTAATGTTCTGTTCAAATGTTATATAAAGTTAATGTTAATAAATTTATTGCGTTGCGGCCTGTTTTTTTTTGTTTTTTTTACCTTCTAGGTGGACCAACCGATGAACGAGCTGCAGCACTGATGTGCATTCTGACAGAAGCATTGCGCTGCTGTCAGATTACACAAAAGTCGGTGTATGCGGCGCTGCAAGATGAGATTTCTCCTCTGCAGTAAAAAAGATACGTTTGCCGAGGCTTATGAGCTGAGGGGCGGTGTTCATATGCTTTGGCAAACACTTTGTATATAAAAAAAATCAAAAAAAAATCCCGGCAATGATTTATTCATCCACATCGATTGATGTGAATGGAGAAATCGGGTTTGCCAGGGCATACGAGCTGAGTGGGTTTGGATGTTGGGCAGAGCTCCTATGTCCTGGCAGACGCCTTTCCCCTCCTTTTTTTCAGATTTTTCAGATCCACATTGATCGATGCGAATGAAGAAATCTGTGCCGTTCATTTTTTCTTTCAGCCTAGAGGCTGAACGGAAAAAAAAAAATCTCATTACCCGTATGCTCAATATAAGGAGAATAGCAGAAACTCCTAATGCTGGCCATACATGTAATGATTGCGGAGACCCTCAAATGCCAGGGCAGTACAAACACCCCACAAATGACCCCATTTTGGAAAGAAGACACCCCAAGGTATTCGCTGAGGGGCATATTTAGTCCATGAAAGATTGAACTTTTTGTCCCAAGATAGCGGAAAGGGAGACTTTGTGAGAAAAAACAAAAAAAATATCAATTTCCGCTAACTTGTGCCAAAAAAAAAAAATCTTCTATGAACTCACCATGCCCCTCATGGAATACCTTGGGGTGTCTTCTTTCCAAAATGGGGTCACATGTGGGGTATTTATACTGCCCTGGCATTTTATCTGGAATCCAAATGTCTAAAAATGCCCCCCTAAAAGGAATTTGGGCCCCTTTGCGCACCTAGGCTGCAAAAAAGTGTCACACATGTGGTATCGCCGTACTCAGGAGAAGTTGGGCAATGTGTTTTGGGGTGTCTTTTTACATATACCCATGCTGGGTGAGAGAAATATCTCTCTAAAATGACAACTTTGTATAAAAAAATGGGAAAAGTTGACTTTTAGAGAGATATTTCTCTCACCCAGCATGGGTATATGTAAAAATACACCCCAAAACACATTGCCCTACTTCTTCTGAGTACAGCAATACCACATGTGTGACACTTTTTTGCAGCCTAGGTGCCCAAAGGGGCCCAAATTCTAAAGAGCACCTTTAGGATTTCACAGGGCATTTTTTAGGCATTTGGATTCCAGACTTCTTCTCACGCTTTAGGTCCCCTAAAATGCCAGGGCAGTATAAATACCCCACAAGTGACCCCATTTTGGAAAGAAGACACCCCAAGGTATTTCGTGAGGAGCATGGCGAGTTCATGTAAAATTTTATCTTTTGTCACAAGTTAGTGGAATATGAGACTTTGTAAGAAAAAAAATAAAAAATCATTTTCCGCTAACTTGTGCCAAAAAAAATAAAAATCTAGGAACTCGCCATGCCCCTCACGGAATACCTTGGGGTGTCTTCTTTCCAAAATGGGGTCACTTGTGGGGTATTTATACTGCCCTGGCATTTTAGGGGACCTAAAGCGTGAGAAGTAATTTGGAATCCAAAGCGTAAAAAATGCCCTGTGAAATCCTAAAGGTGCTCTTTAGAATTTGGGCCCCTTTGCGCACCTTGGCTGCAAAAAAGTGTCACACATGTGGTATCGCCATACTCAGATACCACAGGGCATTTTTAGGATTTCACAGGGAATTTTTTAGGCATTTGGATTCCAGACTACTTCTCACGCTTTAGGTCCCCTAAAATGCCAGGGCAGTATAAATACCCCACAAGTGACCCCATTTTGGAAAGAAGACACCCCAAGGTATTTTGTGATGGGCATAGTGAGTTCATGGAAGTTTTTATTTTTCGTCACAAGTTAGTGGAATATGAGACTTTGTAAGAAAAAAAAATTTAAATCATCATTTTCCGCTAACTTATGACAAAAAATAAAAACGTCTATGAACTCACTATGCCCATCAGTTGTAAAACTACAACTCCCAGCATGCCCAGACAGCCTACAACTATCAGCCTACAGCATGGCATGGTGGGAATTGTAGTTTTTTTTCAACAGCTGGAGAGCCGCAGGTTGGCCAGCCCTGCCTTAGGGTGTCTACTTTCCGAAATGGGGTCATTTGTGGGGTGTTTCTACTGTCTGGGCATTGTAGAACCTCAGGAAACATGACAGGTGCTCAGAAAGTCAGAGCTGCTTCAAAATGCGGAAATTCACATTTTTGTACCATAGTTTGTAAACGCTATAACTTTTGCGCAAACCAATAAATATACACTTATTGCATTTTTTATCAAAGACATGTAGAACAATAAATTTAGAGAAAAAATTATATAGAAATGTAGTTTTATTTGAAAAATTTTAAAATTTCGGTCAATTTCGATTAATAACAAAAAAAGTAAAAATTTCAGCAGCAATGAAATACCACCAAATGAAAGCTCTATTAGTGAGAAGAAAAGGATGTAAAATTCATTTGGGTGGTAAGTTGTATGACCGAGCAATAAACCGTGAAAGTAGTGTAGTGCAGAATTGTAAAAAGTGGTCTGGTCATTAAGGGGGTTTAAGCTAGGGGAGCTGAGGTGGTTAACAATATGCAGACAGCAATATATTAGACAGCTATTTAATACTGAGGCACAGTAATTTCTATATATAAAATAAGAGATTAACTGGGATTGTGGCAGCAGATGAACAAGATGCACACGCTGATTACACTCAACCTGCACTGTCCCTGCAGTCGCCCTATGCTCTCCGTATGTTCTCTGCACAGTGTCTACAAACTCTCCCTACAATCTCCCTACATCAGGTATGGCCAACCTGAGGCTCTCCAGTTGTTGCAAAACTACAACTCGTTGCTAGTAGCTCCTTACCCCCCTGAAGAAGCCGCATCTCGCGGTGAAACACGTTGGGGGAGCTGCACCATTAGTTTTTAATGATTATGCAGGGCAAAAGAAATGAATAATTGAACGGCGATCTGCAGACGCCGCTTACATAAGCACTTTACAGGGGCAGATATAGCGCCGTAGGAAGGGTATTCAAACCAAAGAGCGACAGCTGTAAAAGTGTCTGATGTCGGCTGACATTACAGACACGTATCTCGCAAATTGTTGCTAGAGATAACCAACTCCTTAGCTCACATACAATTGGGCAGTGGACGCTAAGCCTATAAGTCCCCCATTAGTACCTGCCCAGCATATGGTATTTTAAATTTATATGTTTTTGTGACTAATTTGTTTATTTAAAAGAGAAATAAAAGTTATATTTTAAATGGAAAATTAGTGAAAAGACCAGAAACAGGAAATATAGTCTCTGACTATTGAAATCGTACCCTTTGACCTCCTGGGTCCAGTGGATCACTTGAAATAATAAAACTACAACTCCCAGCATGCCTACACTGCCTACAGCTATCAGCCTACAGCAGGGCATGGTGGGAGTTGTAGTTTTACAACAGCTGGAGAGCCGCAGGTTGGCCATCCCTGCCCTACACTGTCCCTGCACTCTCCCTATCCAATAGCTTTTGGCAACACTGTCCCTAGCGCATTAGTGCTTGTCACATTTCTCCCTATGTTCAGTTCGCAGTGGAATGGCGGAGACCATGCAGGATGAGGCTTTTTATCGGGCTGTGACATCACAGGGGGTGGCTGTCTGCTGATTGCCTAGCTGCACGGCATTATGGGTCATATTGTGTTTCCGGGATTATAGTGTATCCAGTTATGTCCATATTGTGTTCTTGTTGTCTGTTTTTCATTCATATTTTTTCTGCTTTTTTTGTTGTTGTTGTGAGTTAGAAATACACTTGTCAAACATGTCACATGCATTTTAAATTTCACCTATTGACCTCCAAGGGCTAAAAACAGCATTAAAGTGGTTTTCCCAGTGTTTTATAGTGATGACCTATCTTCAAGATAGGTCATAGATATCTAATCAGTGGGGATCTAACACCTGGGACCCTTGCTGATCAGTTGTTTGAGGCAGTTGACCAAGCACAGCACCATCCACTGGATAGCAGGTGTACTTGGTATCACAGCTCAGCCATATTCTCTTGAATGGTACTGAGATGCACTTAGGCCACATGATCGTTGGGAGTTGGACCCTCACTGATCACATACTGATGACCTAACCTGAGAATAGGTCATCATTATAAAACACCCAAAAAATTACTTTAATTTGAATTCTCTGAAACATTCTGTGTGAAAAAACATGTAAAAGAGTGTAAAATAAAACAGAAATATAAATAAAGTCTTTTAAATGGACTTGCACATTTTTTCAAGAGAAAAAAACTAAACATTTTACGGATCCATAACATGCAAGTGTGAGTGAGCTCTAGCTGTCATTTCATAAAATATCTGACATGTCATGGTGCCTGTTTGGCTCTTGTGGACTCTTTTCAGCTCTTCACATAGAACAAAGCAGGGCATTTATGGACATCCTTTGAGCTCATATACCGCTCTGCTCTCTCTCCAAGAAGAGCCAAGCACAGTCCATCAGAGACCAAGGAGCTGAGTGCTTCTGCTCCTTTATTTCAGATTTCATTGTGGGTTTCAGCAACCAGACCCCTAGTAATAAAAACGTCCAGCATGTTACTAGGACACCAAAATAGTAAACATTTAAGTACCAGTACCAGACACTATCGGGGTCATTTACAGAAATTTCCCTTTTTTCGGTGTTCTGCGACTTTTCCCCACTCACGCCAGGTCTAAAAAAAGGGGGCGTGGCATGGGCGGGGAAGGGGATGGGCGGGCAGGCCCATCTCATTTATCATTTTCTGTGCCTGTTTTAGGCACAGAAAATAGTCTAAATTTAAGCCACCAAGGAATCTGGTGTAGATATAGACTGGCTGTGGATGTGCCGAAGTTATGTAGAGGCCGGAGCCTCTTCATAACTTTGCCGGATCCACCACCAGTGCACAGGGTTATTAAGACTGGCGTCTAAAACACTGGTCTTAATAAATGACCCCTAATATCTCATGGGTCTTAATATGCAGATGTAGGCACTGTATGCATTCCTTGGTCCACTGTGCAGCAATAAATTAAAGGGGTTCTCCAGGAATTAAGAAAATGAAAATACTTAAATATTACTTTATTATACATATATTCTCAAATACCTTTCATTATTTATAATGGCTCGTTTTGTCTGGGGAGCAATCATCAGGGGAAACAAAATGGCCGCTGTCCTATTAGTTCACACAAAACCTGTTTTGATCAAACAAGTTACTTTACAACACTGAGGTAAAAAGCTGCCTCATCCTCCTCTCTACTTGTCAGGGATTATGATCCTGAATACAGATGATAAGATGAATCACTGGGGAATTTAGTTTATGAGGAGACAAGAAGGACTGACAGGACAGGCTGTGGTAATGGAGACTGTAAGGCCCCTTTCACACGGGCGAGTATTCCGCGCGGATGCGATGCGGGAGGTGAACACATTGCACCCGCACTGTATACCGACCCATTCATTTCTATGGGGCTGTTCAGATGAGCGGTGATTTTCACGCATCACTTATGCGTTGTGTGAAAATCACAGCATGCTCTATATTGTGCCCCATAGAAGTGAATGGGGTTGCGTGAAAATCGCAAGCATCCGCAAGCAAGTGCGGATGCGGTGCGATTTTCACGCACGGTTACTAGGAGACGATCAGGATGGAGACCCGATCATTATTATTTTCCCTTATAACATGGTTATAAGGGGAAATAATAGCATTCTGAATACAGAATGCAAAGTAAAATAGGGCTGGAGGGGTTAAAAATTTTTTTTTTTAAATTTAACTCACCTTAGTCCACTTGATCGCGTAGCCGGCATCTCCTTCTGTCTCCTTTGTTGAATAGGACCTGTGGTGAGCATTAAATACAGTTACAGGACCTTTGATGACGTCACTCCGGTCATCACATGGTACGTCACATGATCTTTTACCATGGTGATGGATCATGTGATGACCGGAGTGACGTCATCAAAGGTCCTGTAACTGTATTTAATGCTCACCACAGGTCCTATTAAACAAAGGAGACAGAAGGAGATGCCGGGCCGCGATCAAGTGGACTAAGGTGAGTTACATTTTTTTTATTTTTTTAACCCCTCCAGCGATGTTTTACTATGCATTCTGTATTCAGAATGCTATTATTTTTCCTTATAACCATGTTATAAGGGAAAATAATACAATCTACAGAACACCGATTCCAAGCCCGAACTTCTGTGAAGAAGTTCGGGTTTGGGTACCAAACATGCGCGATTTTTCTCACGCGCGTGCAAAACGCATTACAATGTTTTGCACTCGCGCGGAAAAATCGCGGGTGTTCCCGTAACGCACCCGCACATTTTCCAGCAATGCCCGTGTGAAACCAGCCTAAACAAGTGCTGCTGCTCATTAGCCACACCTCACCCTCCTCTCATGTCTTCTCATCATCTCCATTCCCACAGAGATTCACCTGTATTCAGGATCATGATTCCTGACTAGCAGAGCAGAGAGGAGGATGAGGCAGCTCTATGGCTCATTGTGATGAAGTAACTTGTCCTCCTGTGTGATTAGGACAGATTTTGTGTGTACTGATATGACGGCAGCCATTTTATTTCTCCTAATGATTGCTCCCTAGACAAAACAAGCCACTTTAAGTAATGAAAGGTATTTGTGAATATATTAATTATAAAATAATATTCAAGTATTTTCATTGTTTTAATTCCTGGAGAACCCCTTTAATCTTCCATGACCAGTGTAGGCAAAGTATAGTATTTCTAACCCTTAGGCAAACTATATGACCTTCCAAGCATCTGTATGGTCTTCATCTTCCATATGTTGTTTGCTTCCTTCTCTTCCTGCTCACTTTCCATGTACTGGATTTTGTGTGAGCAACCGTGATTTGGTCGAGCCTGACATTTGGCAGATTGCCCTGGATCTCATTTTCAAATTTCTGTTCTCAGCAGCCGAGCTCCTTGAAGAAAAAAACTATTACAGGCAGGTGGAATATCTCTCTAAAAACTCTGCTATTACTTCAGACATAAAAACGATAAGCTGCATCGGTAAAGAGGTTGCTGGCGGCTACAGGAGGGGATCCCGCATCCGCTAAAGAAAGAAAACTGCCCCAATGCTTTCCAATTGCAAATACACAAAACAGCTTTAATCATTGTGAGAGCCGAGCACAGGTTTAGCAAGATTTATTCCTTTTGACCCCTTTCACACGTTTCTGCGTGGGTACAATGCGTGAGGTGAATGCATTGCACCAGCACTGAATCATGACCCATTCATTTCAATGGGGCTGTGCATATGAGCAATGTTTTTGACACATCACTTGTGCACTGCGTGAATATCGCTGCATGAAAATGGGGCCGCGTGAAAATCGCATAGCATCCGCAAGAAAGTGCGGATGTGATACGATTTTCACGCATGGTTGCTAAGGAGACGAGAGATGAGCGACCCGGGTCCCCATTTACTTTATTATTTTCCATTATAACATGGTTATAATGGAAAGTAATATCATTCTTTAATACAGAATGCAAAGTGAAATGTCACTTGAGGGTTAAAAAATAATAAAAACATTACTCACCTCATCCACTTGATCGCGCAGCCGAGATCTTCTTCTTTGTAAAAGGATCTCGGCTGCGCGATCAAGTGGATGAGGTGAGTAATGTTTTTATTATTTTTTAACCCTCAAGTGACATTTCACTTTGCATTCTGTATTAAAGAATATTATTTTCCATTATAACCATGTTATAATGGAAAATAATAAAATCTACAGAACACCGATCCCAAACCTGAACTTCAGTGAAGAAGTCTGGGTTCGGGTCTGGGTACCACATTCAGTTTTTTCTCACGCGCGTGCAAAACGCATTGCACTCGCATGGAAAAAATAGAACATCGGAACGCAATCGCAGAAAAAACTGACTGCAATTGCGTGCCTACTCGCGCGGGTTTCCAGCAATGCACGCAGAACACATCCGGCCCTCACCGCGGCGCCCTGTTGTTTTATTTACTGATGGTTTTTGTAAAATGAAAAATAAAATGCTGGGTGATCTTCACCCAGGACCAGAGACTTACTGTTAGGGCTCATGCACACAAACGTATTTTCTTTCTGTGTCCGTTCCGTTTTTTTGCGGACTGTATATGGAACCATTCACTTCAATGGGTCTTCAAAAAAACAGAGGTTACGCTGTGTGCATTCCGTTTCCGTATATCCGCATTTCCGTTCCGCAAAAAAATAGAACATATCCTATTATTGTCCGCATTACGGACAAGGATAGTACTGTTCTATTAGGGGCCAGCTGTTCTGTTCCGCAAAATACGGAATGCACACGGACGTCATCAGTGTTTTTTTTTACGGATCCATTTTTTGTGGACTGCAAAATACATACGGTCGTGTGCATGAGGTCATATACTCACATTTTACTATTTTACGTTCTATGCATTTTTTGCCTTTTAATAAGTAGGCATAAGCACAATGTAATGAATATAATGCTTTTATAATTGGTTTCTATAGGGATAGACAAATTATTATTGGTCCCCACCCCCCTTCCTTTCGTTTTTTTTTATGGTATATGGATATCTGATATTTTTTTTTACATATACTGATGTAGTAATTTACCTATATGTCATTTACAGTCTGTCTGAGTTTACACATTTTGCATGAATGGATTCTGGATCGAGCAATAGAGGTTAGTTAATGCATCCTCAAAATCCTCTTTAAATGATCAGTTTGATGCTCTGTGAGGTCTATTAAAGGGGTTGTTTCACCTCAGTAAGTGGCATGTATCATGTAGAGAAAGTTAATACAAGGCACTTACTAATGTATTGTGATTGTCCATATTGCCTCCTTTGCTGGCTGGATTCATTTTTCCATCACATTATACACTGCTTGTTTTCAGGGGTTAGAGCCACCGCTGCAGCACGGCTACGAGGTGGCCGGGGTGGGAGCTGCTGAGCATGAGTGTCTATGTGCACTCCCATGGTCCCATTTCTTATGGTGTGCAAGCACGACTACCGCAGCTGAATCGCAGGGTGGTCATATCCTATTAAATATACTGCTTAAATTTCCATTGAATGAAACTGAAAAAGAAGCTGTGTGATCACATTTTTCTGGAGGTTCAGCATTGAAGATATGTGAGAGTAAGTAGAGATCATGGGGATGCAGGGATTTTAATAGATTTCTTGTCAGTAATGTCAATAGTAATGCCTCATTTACACGTCAGTGTTTGATCAGTGATTTGTATCAGTGATTGTGAGCCAAAACCAGTATTGGAGCCTCCACAGACATAGGGCTCATGCACACGAACGTTTTTTGCACTCCGTATATGGGCCGTATTTTGATTCCATATACGGTCCGTATACGGAACCATTCATTTCAATGTGTCCGCAAAAGATGAGGACAGCACTCTGTGTGCTGTCCGCATCCGTTGCTCCGTTCCGTGGTCCCGCAAAAATTATGAGGCATGTCCTATTTTTGTCCATTTTGCGGACAAGAATAGGCATTTCTATAATGAGCCTCCTGTTTCGTTTGTCAAATTGCGGAAGACACACGGACGGCATCCGTTTTTTGCGGATCTGCAATTTGCAGACCGCAAAAAACGTCACGGTCGTGTGCATGAGCCCATAAGGTAAAAGGGAAAGATCTGCACCTGTACTGTGTTTAGAGCCACACCTTGTTTTGGAAATCACTGACCAAACACTGACGTGTGAACAGTGGTGTGAACAGTGGTGTGCCCAAGGGGGGGGACGATCCGCCCCGGGTGCCGGCTCTCACGGGGGTGCCAGCAGGCCCAGAAGAAATGAGCGCTTCCATCAATACAGATGGAATCGTTCATTGCTGAAGCGCTGACACCCACATACTGCGGCGGGGCAGGGAGAGGAGCGCATAGTTCCCTGCCCTGCCGCTGATCACCGCCATAGGCTTCAGGCCTAGTAGGCCTGAAGCCTATGCGGTAGTGAAATCCCGGCACAGGCGCGCGCGATGACGTCATCGCGCGAGCCTGTGCAGGGACTCAGCATCAAACGCAGGTAAGTATTTCGCTTTTAGGGTTTTTTCTTTTTTTTTTCTTTTATGTGCCAACTTTGGGGGACATGAGGGGGCCCGGGTGCACACAGGACAGAGGACGTGTGGGGGGAAATTATGGTGGGATACTGTGTGGGGGCAAATTTTTTTATTTTATTTTATGTACCAACTTTGAGGGACATGAAGGGGGTGCACACAGGAGGACGTGGGGGGGAATATGGTGGGATACTAAGTGGCACAGTGGAGGGCAAATTATTATGGGAGGGATTACTATGTGTGGGGAAAGTTACTATATGGGCAATGTGGGGGACACTACTGTGTGGGGCGCAGTGTAGGGGACACTACTGTGTGGAGGCAGCGTGGGGGACACTACTGTGTGGGGGGCAGCATGGGGGACACTACTGTGTGGGGGGCAACATGGGGGACACTACTGTGTGGGGGGCAGCATGAGGGACACTACTGTGTGGGGGGCAGCGTGGGGGACACTACTGTGTGGGGGGCAGCGTGGGGGACACTACTGTGTGGGCGGCAGCGTGGGGGACACTACTGTGTGGGGGACACTACTGTATGGGGGCAGTGTGGGGGAGACTACTGTATGGGGGCAGTGTGGGGGACACTACTGTGTGGGGGACACTACTGTGTGGGGGCACTACTATGTGGGGGACACTACTGTATGGGGGCAGTGTGGGGGACACTACTGTGTAGGGGGAGCGTGGGGGACACTACTCTGTGGGGGACACTACTGTATGGGGGCAGTGTGGGGGACACTACTGTGTGGGGGACACTACTGTGTGGGGGGCACTACTGTGTGGGTGACACTACTGTATGGGGGCAGTGTGGGGGACACTACTCTGTGGGGGACACTACTGTGTGGGGGACACTACTATATGGGGCAGTGTGGGGGACACTACTGTGTGGGGGCAGTGTGGGGGACACTACTGTGTGGGGGACACTACTGTATGGGGGCAGTGTGGGGGACACTACTGTATGGGGTCAGCGTGGGGGACACTACTGTATGCGGGCAGTGTGGGGAACACTACTGTTTGGGGGCCGGGCCGTCTTTAATATTGATTGGACCCTGGGCAAGAATTCACTTGGGCCCCCTGGATCCCCCCCCCCCCCCCCTGCACTTTGCTGTACTTGCTATACAGCAGCACTTACCTGTCACGTCCAGGGCCTCCAGGTGACGTCTCCTCTCTGTCATCATCCTCTCTGTAGATCTTCTCTCTCATCATCTTCTCCACTCAGTCTGGACAACTTCTCTCAGCCGCCTCGTCTCTGCAGAGTGTGACACACAGACATCTTAGCTTCCTCACATTCTATCACATTCATTATCCTCCAACTGGAGTCCCCACAGTGTTATCCTGCTGCTTGATGTGCCCCCCCCCCCAGGGGTGTAGCTATAGGGGGTGCAGAGGTAGCAGTTGCTACCGAGCCCAGGAGCCTGAAGGGGCCCAAAGACACTTGTGCCGCATAAGAAGACTCACAAAGCACTGAGGGAAGGGGGGCCCAAGCTGAACTCTTGCACCGGAGCCCATGGGCCTTTAGTTACGCCCCTGCCCCCCAAATACCCCCAAATACTATCCTGAAGAAACATTACTGCCCCCCATAGTAATAGTGCTCCTCATAGTCCCACCAATAGTAATTCCCTTCTAGAATGCCCTCATTAGTAACACTGCCCCAACCGTGATAATGCTCCTCAACAATGCCCCCATTATTAGAAGAGTCCTCCCATATTAATAATACCCTCACAGAGTCCCCAGTATAAATAAGGCCCCCTATTGTTCCCCCAGTGGTAATAAAGCTCCCTACAGACCCCTCAGTAGTAATAAGGCCCCCATAGTGCGCTTAGTAGAAAAAAGGCGGATCTATAAGACCCTCCTATAGAGCCCCCAGTAGTAATAAGACCACCTATAATGTCCCCTGGATCTGCAGTGCCCCCTGCAGTTATAATCCTCCCTCCACCATACAGTCCCATGTAAATAACATAACCTTCTCCCTAGCCGCCTCCAACACACAGTCCCATGTAAACGTCACCCCCTAAGGCTACTTTCACACTTGCGTTCGTGCGGATCTGTCCTGTACTTGTACAGGACGGATCCGCACCGATAATACAAACAAATGCATCCGTTCAGGATCGATTTGTTTATATTAGATTTGAATTTCTAAGTCCCAATACGGATCCGTCCTGACTTTACATTGAAAGTCAATGGGGGACGGATCCGTTTACAATTGCACCATTTTGTGTCAATGCAAAGGGATCCGTCCCTATTTACTTATATTGTAAGTCAGGACGGATCCGTTTGGCTCCGCAAGGCCATGCGGACACAAAAACGCTGCTTGCCGAGCGAATGCATTCTGAATGGATCGGCATCCATTCAGAATGCATTGGGGTTAAACTGATGCATTTGGGGCTGCTTGTGAGAGCCTTGAAACGGATCTCACAAGCGGATCCCCAAACGCAAGTGTGAACGTAGCCTAAACAATAAGTCCCATGTACATAAACATCATTCCCCCCCACCATCCACTTTCAACATACAGTCCCATGTAAATAACATCACTCCCTCCCCCAGCCACCTCAAGCACACAGTTCCATGTCAATAACATCCCTCCCTTCAGCCCTAACATACATCCTAGTTAAATAACTACAACCCCCAGCATTGCTCTGCCTCTCCCTTCACTTACCTCTCCTCATATACAGACATCAGCATTAGGCTCCTTCTCCTTTTCACTCCGGTCCAATCCTGCACTGGTCACACGATGGTGACATCATTCAGGTCATCCTATCACAGCCTGTTTTACTGATCACATGACCTGTGATGTCACCACAGGTCCTTCGCCTCTTCCCAGACAGTGTATATTAGATTCAATTGTATTGCCGTTCTGTGTACGGCAATACAGTTGTATCTAGCAGGCAGGCAGGACATTCGGGGCATGGGACAAAACATCAGGGGCCCAGTCCCCGAATGTTTTAACCTAGCGATGAATGTTTTAACCTAGTGACTAGTGAATGGGAGTCGGGAAACGGAGCTCCCTTGGGCCCCCAGGAGCAACTGGGCCCGGGGCAGCTGCCCCTTTTGCCCTGTGGCAAAGACGGCCCTGTTTTGGGGCAGTGTGAGGGAAATTACTGTGTGGGGGGGCAGTGTGGGGGAAATTACTGTGTGGGGGGCAGCATGGGGGCCTTTCTATTGGGGAGACTTTGTAGGGGCCATTCTATTATTTCTGCGGCCAATATACAGGGATTATTACCTGGAGCACAATATAGAGTGTTATTATTACTGGGGGCACTCTAGGGGACATTATAGCTGCCGTGGACACTATAGGAACATTTGGGGTAATTTATCAAACTGGTGTAAAGTAGAACTGGCTTAGTTGCCCATAGCAGCCAATCTGATTCCACCTTTCATATTTGACAGCTCTTTTGGAAATCCAGTTCTACGTTACACCAGTTTGATAAATGACCCCAATTATGTCTATTAGGGTCACTATTTTTTCAGCAGTATAGTACCTGGGGCATTGGGGGGCACAACGGGCACAGTATTGGGGGTGGCAGCAGGATGACACTGTGGGGACACCAGGAAAAATTGAAAAATTGAGAAATCTAACGTGTCTGTGTTACAAACTCTGTAGAGACGAGATGTGGCTGAAAGAATTTCTCATGGCGGCCTAAAGGAGGAAAAGAGGAAAGAGAAGGTCTACATGACAGGAGATGTCCCTGGATGTAAGAGGTATGTGGTCAAGTATTGGGGGGGGTGCAAGATAAATGACCCGCCCCGGGTGCCAAACACCCTGGGCAAGCCACTTCGTGTGAATGAGGAATTAAGAACATAAGAACATTCTAGCCAACCTCTTTCCAACCTGACATGGCTGCTCACTAGCAATAAATAAGAGCACATGTTATAGCTACTCTAGCGATTTTCGTCTTCTTTGTGTGGTGCCAACTCGATTAGAATTGTAGGTATGAGCTCATACAGCTTTCACAATGAGACCAATACAAGCTGGTATCATGCAAAATATGCCTTATTTTATTCAAGTTACATTCACTTATATAGAAGGTATGAGGTAGACAAAGGGGTGTTCCTTAAGAAAAGGTAATTGGCTCCTTAACTAGATGGGAGTAGTTCACCAACTTCAACCCTGAGTTTATAGGTACATTTGAAAGTAGCAAACTAAACTTCCATTCTCCCCCCTACAGTGATCTTAGAACAAAGAAATGTACATTAGGTTCATATAGCTAATTAGCTGGCCTCCAGTGGTCAAGAGTGAATAATACAATATACAGTTGCAAGAAAAAATGTGATCTGATCTTCATCTAAGTCACAACGATAGACAATCACAGTCTGCTTAAACTAATAACACAAAGAATTAAATGTTACCATGTTTTTATTGAACACACCATGTAAACATTCACTGTGCAGGTTGAAAAAGTATGTGAACCCTTGGATTTAATAACTTGTTGAAACTCCTTTGGCAGCAATAACTTCAACCAAACGTTTCCTGTAGTTGCAGATCAGACGTGCACAACGGTCAGGAGTAATTCTTGACCATTCCTCTTTACAGAACTGTTTCAGTTCAGCAATATTCTTGGGATGTCTGGTGTAAATTGCTTTCTTGAGGTCATGCCACAGCATCTCAATCGGGTTGAGGTCAGGACTCTGACTGGGCCACTCCAGAGGGCGTATTTTCTTCTGTTTAAGCCATTCTGTTGTTGATTTACTTCTATGCTTTGGGTCATTGTCCTGTTGCAACACCTATGTTCTGTTGAGCTTCAGCTGGTGGACAGATGGCCTTAAGTTCTCCTGCAAAATGTCTTGATAAACTTGGGAATTCATTTTTCCTTCGATGATAGCAATCCGTCCAGGCCCTGACGCAGCAAAGCAGCCCCAAACCATGATGCCCCCACCACCATACTTCACAGTTGGGATGAGGTTTTGATGTGGGTGTGCTGTGCCTTTTTTTCTCCACACATAGTGTTGTGTGTTTCTTCCAAACAACTCAACTTTGGTTTCATCTGTCCACAGAATATTTTGCCAGTACTGTTGTGGAACATCCAGGTGCTCTTGTGCAAACTGTAAACGTGCAGCAATGTTTTTTTTGCACAGCGGTGGCTTCCTCTGTGGTATCCTCCCATGAAATCCATTCTTGTTTAGTGTTTTACGTATCTTAGATTCGCTAACAGGGATGTTAGCATATGCCAGAGACTTTTGTAAGTCTTTAGCTGACACTCTAGGATTCTTCTTCACCTCATTGAGCAGTCTGCGCTGTGCTCTTGCAGTCAAATTTACAGGACGGCCACTACTAGGAAGAGTAGCAGCAGTGCTGAACTTTCTCCATTTATAGACAATTTGTCTTACCGTGGACTGATGAACAGCAAGGCTTTTGGAGATACTTTTATAACCCTTTCCAGCTTTATGCAAGTCAACAATTCTTAATCGTAGGTCTTCTGAGAGCTCTTTTGTGCAAGGCATCATTCACATCAGGCAATGCTTCTTGTCAAAAGCAAACCCAAAAATGGTGTGTGTTTTTTATACGGCAGGGCAGCTGTAACCCACACCTCCAATCTTATCTCATTGATTGGACTCCAGTTGGCTGACACCTCACTCCAATAAGCTCTTGGAGATGTCATTAGTCTAGGGGTTCACATACTTTTTTCACCTGCACTATGAATGTTTACATGGTGTGTTCAATAAAAACATGGTAACATTTAATTATTTGTGCGTTATTAGTTTAAGCAGACTGTGATTGTCTATTGTTGTGACTTAGATGAAGATCAGATCACATTTTATGACCAATTTGTGCAGAAATCCATATCATTCCAAAGGGTTCACATACTTTTTCTTGCAACTGTATATATACCGTATAGAGAGAAAGAAAACCTGTCACACACATAGCGAATACTTTATATATATTATACGTATACTGTATATATATAAGTTTTTCTACTACTACAAGACAGGATTCACACTTATGGTATACGCACACATGGCATAAACACTGCAGATTCTCTGCAGCAGAATTGCATGTGACACAATATCCCCCCCCCCCCCCCCAATCTCTTATCCCTTCCTTTTCTAATCTCTCTAGTGACGTGTTTCTAGTGTTCTACTAGTTCTAGAGTGTCGAGACCTGTTACGACGAAATTTCCGTAACTCCGCTTACTTTATTTGGGCATTGTAACAAGTAATTCATGTACCATTTTTGGCCTTCATTCTGCTGTGATGACCCTCTGCACTGACACAATTTATTTCCTCTGTTGTGCTGTTTATTCTACCTTTGAAAACAATAAACAGATTTTGATAGGAAAAGAATTGCATGTGACAAATTCACAACATTTACAGTAGCAGAGAAGTGGATGAGATTTTTAACCCTTCCAGGTGCAGCCATTTTCCATTTTTGCATTTCGTTTTTACATCCTGCCTCCTAAACTCCATAACTTTTTTTTATTTTCCCATTTACTTGGCTGTATGAAGGCTGATTTCTTTATTTTTTACAGGACGAGTTGTACTTTCTAATGGCACCATTTATTATTCCATAGGATGTGTTCGGTCAATTCGGTTGTATTGGAAAAATGCAACTACGCCAATGTTTAATGGGTTTCATTTTTATAATATTCACTGTGCAGTAAAAATGACACTTTGGGGGACATTTATCAAGACTGGAGTTCCTACACACCAAAGGGCTACCAGCAGTTTACAATATTTTTTGTTAAAAGTGTTCCTCTGCTGAAATCTACAGCGATCAGCTCTTACCTCTGACATTACCTGGCTGCACCACTACAGGTGAAATTAAAGGGGTATTCCCATCTGCAAGATCATATGTCAAAAGTTTACACTAGTGGCATATATCATTTTTGTAATTTTCTTCTATTATTTAAAATGCAGCAATTTTGATATTTTCCCTTCCCTCTTACTCCATTGTTTACATGTGGTAACCCATATATACCGCCACCGCTCCATGGCCACATATATGGGCCGTGCTTGCGCAGACCGCTCTCCCTTTTCACCCTGGCGGACGGCGATTCAGACGACTACGTGCACGCTGCCGCGCATGCACATATCGTCTTTCCTCACTGCAACAGAGCAGCGTTGTCCTTCCCCTGCCTGCAGCCCTCAATGTGCCGGTTTATTTTATAGATGGCCCCACTGAGCAAGCAAGCGATCCCCCGCCCTCCCTCTTTCATTTTCAGGATAGCCGAGCAGTTTTAGCACAGTGTCAGCACACAGCTGACACTCTGCTTGAAACGGCGGACATCTGTGCTGGCACAGATGTCAGTCGTTTAACCCCTTCCATGCCACGGTCCATAGGGGACGCTGTATGGAAGGGGTTAACAAGGAGGGAGCTCCCTCCCCTATCAGCCGCTGCTCTGTTGTGGCAGTGGCTGATGGTTACCATGGCAATCGGACGCCTTCACAGGTTTCCGGCTTGCCATGGTAAAGCTGAGCCGGATCAGGCTTTTGCTAAAGTCAGAAGTCTGTTCAGACTAAGTGTAAAGTCACAATACACTACAGTACACTATATAGTGTACTGTAGGGTATTATATAGGCATCAGACCCACTGGATCTTCAAGAACCAAATGGGTCTGGGTAAAAAAAAAAAAAAAAAAAATTTGAAAAAAAAGTAACATAGTATATAAGGCCGAAAAAAGACATTTGTCCATCCAGTTCAGCCTGTTATCCTTCAAGTTGATCCAGAGCAAGGCAAAAAAAAAAACTGTGAGATAGAAGCCAATTTTCCCCACTTAATGGAGAATAAATTCCTTCCCGACTCCAATAAGGCAATCAGAATAACTCCCTGGATCAACGACCCATCTCTAGTAGCTATACCCATCTTCAGTGTTAATTACTTTACACAGTTTAGTGTCATCTGCAAAAATTTTTTTTTTTTTTACTATGCAAGCCTTCTACAAGATCATTAATAAATATATTGAAGAGAACAGGGCCCAATACTGGCCCCTGAGGTACTCCACTAATGACAGTGACCCAATCTGATTGTGTATCATTAATACCCACCCTCTGTTTTCTATCATTGAGCCAGTTACTTATCCACATACAGACGTTTTCTCCCAGTCCGAGCATTCTCATTTTATATACTAACCTTTTATGTGGTACAGTGTCAAATGCGTTGGAGAAGTCCAGATATACGACATCCATTGATTTGCCGCTGTCAAGTCTAAAACTTACCTCATCATAGAAACTGATTAAATTAGTTTGACATGACCGATCCCTCATGAAGCCATGCTGATATATTGTTATTTGCTTGTTTTCATTGAGATCCTCCATGATAGCATCTCTTAGAAAACCTTCAAACAGTTTACCCACAACAGATGTTAAACTTACCGGCCTATAGCTTCCGGGGTCTGTTTTTGCACCCTTTTTGAATATTGGCACCATATTTGCTATGCGCCAATCCTGTGGAACACTCCCTTTCAGTATAGAGTCTGTAAATATCAGAAATAAGGGTCTGGCTATGACATTACTTAATTCTCTTAGAATACGAGGGTGTATGCCATCTGGCCCTGGCGATTTGTCTATTTTAATCTGTTTAAGTCGCTATTGTATTTCTTCCTGGGTCAGACAGGGCACTTTTAATGGGGAATTTACTTTTACATTCTGCATTTCATCTTATAGCTTATTTTCCTCAGTGAATACAGTGGAGAAAAAAATATTTAATAGCTTTGCTTTCTCCTCGTCTCTCTCTGCAACTCCCCCCTCATTGCTCTGTAGAGGGCCGACACCTTTAGATTTATACTTTTTACCATTTATATAACTGAAGAACATTTTAGGGTTAGTTTTGCTCTCTTTGGCAATTAATCTCTTGGTCTCTAGTTTGGCGGCTTTTTTTTTAATATATTCTATTTTTTTCCTTATAGTTTTTCAGTGCTTCCTCGCTACCCTCCTCTTTTAGTGATTTAAATGCTTTCTTTTTGTCATTTATTGCTTTCTTTACAGTTCTATTTATCCACATTGGTTTCTTCTTGTTCCTTAACCTTTTATTCCTATAAGGTATGTACCTCTCACAATTAGATTTTAGGATGCTTTTAAAAATATCCCATTTTGTGGCTGTATTTTTATTTTTGAAGACTTTGTCCCAGTTAGTTAGGCCTATGGCCTCTCTTAGTTGGCTAAAGTTTGCTTTTTTGAAGTTTGGTATTTTTGTTCCTCCCTGTAGAATTGCTTGTTTGAAGGATAATTGGAAGGTTATTACTTTATCGTCACTATTTCCCAGGTGTCCCCCAACTTGCACATCTGTTGTTCTGTCAGGTCTATTGGTTAATACTAAGTCCAGTATGGCCGTCCCTCTAGTCGGGTCCTGAACCAGTTGGGAAAGGTAATTGTCTTTGGTTATTGCCAAGAACCTGTTTCCTTTATGAGATGTAATTTTGATACGGTCTAATGGGACCAATAATCCCTTTAGGGGTCCCTAACTAGTATTTTAAAATTCTTATCTTTATTTAATCTATTAAAGACATACAAACAATAAAGAAACCTATTTAAAATGATCAGGGTCCAGTGAGGTAATAATAGGCAGTTTGTGTTATTACTGGTTACTCTTGGTAGTTTTGTATTTGCTCGTTTATGCCTATCGGGTGCATTGCTTGGGGCACATTACAGTCCGTCCTATTAAGAAACTATTATGTGCTTCACTCTGTGGGGCAATTTTGGCCAGTCAGTATAATCAACCTTTGTATTTAGGTTGTTATGTGTCACTATAATTGCTATATTGCTGTCCGTCTGCTTGAGAGTGTTATTAATTGTAGCACATTCCCCATGTGTTACAAATGTTTCGACTCATCAGAGCACCTCCTGTGTCTATCTCATATGGTCCCTATTTGAGGGTTCCATTTTTGGAAGCAGTAAACTGTCTACTCAAATTTCTATTGGATGCTCCACTAATCGGCACTTGACACAGTGGTGTGCTTCAAACTCCTATTGTTGGCTGCGATTCAGACCCTGAAGGTACTGGGTATTGATTCGTATATCACGGTCAATTTTCCATCACTATATATCTGCTATGACTGTCTGTGCCACTCGCAATGCTCCCTTTACTGCTCACTATTCCTGTCTAAAATGCACGCTACACTATTACACCCCTCCCGACATGTTTCACCACTTGCGTGGCTTCGTCAGGGGAAGTGGGGTATAGGCCACTTCCCCTGACGAAGCCACGCAAATTTCAAATGGGGTGGAACTATAAAGAAAAACACTGTTCCTCCACAGTTTCATGGGTGTTTTTTTACACTGTTTCCTATGCAGTAAAACTGGCTCGCTGATGACTATGATGTTAATTTATTTTTAATTAATTAATGTATTTTTAATTTTGGGGAAAGGGAGTTGATTTGAATATTTATATATTTTTTTTATATTTTAAAAACCTTTTTCTTCACCGCTTTATTAGGGAACTATAACAAGCAATCATTAGATTGTTTATCTCATAGACTCCAATGCATTAGCCCATGAGCAGTTGCCTTTTTCAAATGCCCGACTGCCGACGTAAATTTACGTGGAGTGGTTAGAAATGGGTTAAGAAGGAACCAGTGCCAGCAGTATCACCGCGGCCTATACACTTGAATGGGGCTGAGCTGCCCCTATGCCATTTGACTGATAAAAGTGATGTCACCTAGCCTAGCCTAGGCTATTCACTTGAATAGGACTTGAATAGGACTGAGCAGTACATAAGCCATGTGACTAATGAATGTGACAACATTGGCCTAGGATAAGGAGTGCTGTGGCCTCTTTAATCGATGGGGGTGCCAGGAGTTGCACCCCACCAATCAGATTTTAATGTTCTACTCCTGGAAAAAAAACCTTTAATGTATTGACAGTATGCAATAAGCTACTGTAGATATAAAGATATATTACGAAATAAATTAGCACAGAATTTTAAATTTATGTGGTCATCGTACATTAACAATCATTTTAGACACACATTACATTCATACAAAAAAGAAATACGAAATCAACTCCAACACAAGTTTAATTATAAACCATAGGAATATTACATATCACATTAATAGAATTTCTTATACTCTATATCTGTATTTTTTCAGATTTATAATTAGAACTACAGCAATACTGTTACAGTATGTTGTATGTAACAAGTTTTCCCAAGATGATCAGTGGCGTATGACATTTCCAGAAATAATTTGCACAGACTTTTCACTATCCAGCTAATATGCACAAGCAATTGCTGTTGTACTACCAGTATTAGGCTACTTTCACACTAGCGTTCAGAGCGGATCCGCCTGATGTTTCATCAGACGGATCCGCTCCGATAATGCAGACGTTTGCATCCGTTCAGAACGGATCCGTCTGCATTATTACTTAGAAAATTTTCTAAGTCTGAATGTAGCCTGAGCGGATCCGTTCAGACTTTACATTGAAAGTCAATGGGGAACGGATCCGCTTGAAGATTGAGCCATATAGTGTCATCTTCAAGCGGATCCGTCCCCATTGACTTCCATTATAAGTCTGGACGGATCCGCTCGCCTCCGCACGGCCAGGCGGACACCCGAACGCTGCAAGCAGCGTTCAGGTGTCCGCTCACTGAGCGGAGCGGAGGCTGAGCGCTGGCAGGCGGATGCATTCTCAGTGGATCCGCCTCCACTGAGAATGCATTAGGGCCAGACGGATGCGTTCGGGGCCACTTGTGAGCCCCTTCAAACGGAGCTCACGAGCGGACACCCGAACGCTAGTGTGAAAGTAGCCTTAGGCACGTGCTATTGCATTTCTATATTTAGTGCTGACAGGCCGTGTTTGCTTGATGTGGAGAGAAGTCATTTGTAAGTAAAAAGTCTGCCCTTTACAAAGTAATATTTGAGGCAGATGGGTCAAGTGTTGCAGACTTTTGTCCAGTGGCAATTAATGCCACTTTTAAAATGTCAAAGGAATTTTTTTTTCTTTATTGAACTCTGGGTGTGAAATAATTTAATCCACCCCTAATAAAAGCATTGAAAACGGTCAATAATTTGGAATAATCACTGTTTAGTTTTTTACCTTTATTGTATCAGTCTAAAAGAGAAAGAAGGAAAAGATCAAGAACAGGTTAAAGAGGTTTTCTGCCCCCCCCCTCCCAAAAAAAAAAAAAAATAAAATAAGTGAGCATCAGGAAACTAAATACAACAACGAAAAAAAAGCATTCATCTTATGAAAGCCCCTCTGTTCCAGTGCCAAGGCTCCCGTCCCCGCTGTTTGGTGGCCGATAGACTGAAGTGATGATGTCTCGTCCATGGTCATGCAGAATGCTACAGCTGTTCATTGGTTATAGTGGTGAAGAAGACTTCCACAACACTCCAAAAGAGTCTTTGCAACTTAATCTTAGATTTTATTAATATGAAGGTATGACCAGGTTTGAGTCTAAGATTATTATTTGTAGCCACTTGCAAATAATATCGATCGTTTCAGTTCCATTCATTTTTCAATAGTGTTTTTGTGGCTTACAAAAGAAATCTGCTGCCTTGTGTACAGTGAGTTTACATGATAAAATTTCTTCCGCACGGTCGCGCACAGAGAGTGTAGGACAATATTGGAGAGAGAGAGAGTGCAGGGAGCATGAAGGAGACTGCTGAACAACAGACTTTGCTATCATTTATCGTCGTTCTGTCAGTACTGTGCGTCAGTATTACAGGCAGGTCTAATTTATCGCCGTGTACATAAGTGTGCAGTGCACCAATATTTATAGCTAATCCATTCTGTTAGCTGTAGAGTTACTGTGTGTCAGTAGAGATGGCCTTGCGGTTCGCCCGGCGGTCGTTTCGCAGCGAACTTTGCATGTTCGCGATTCGCCGTACATGCGAACATATGGAGAAATTCATACCCGCCATATTCTTTTACATTATGAAGAACTTTGACCCATGACACATTTACATCTACAGGTGGTACAGGACAGCCAATTGAGACGTTTCAGCACATTGGACATACCCCCTACATTATAAATAAACCTGATCTGGCCGCCATTTTACATTCAGTGTTTTGCCGGTGTAGGGAGAGGTTGCTGTGTGGAGCAGGGACAGACTGTTAGGGACACCAAACGCTAGCTAATAGGGCCACAAAAGTCATTTTAAGGACTGGTATAGGTGTGCTATCGATATGTGTGATACACAGAGGGGTGCGATATACTTATAATATACTTTTATAATGAGTCAAAAACACATAGATCTACACTGCTCAAAAAAATAAAGGGAACACAAAAATAACACATCCTAGATCTGAATTAAATAAATATTCTTCTGAAATACTTTGTTCTTTACATAGTTGAATGTGCTGACAACAAAATCACACAAAAATTAAAAAATGGAAATCAAATTTTTCAACCCATGGAGGTCTGGATTTCGAGTCACACCCAAATTAAAAGTGGAAAAACACACTACAGGCTGATCCAACTTTGATGTAATGTCCTTAAAACAAGTCAAAATGAGGCTCAGTAGTGTGTATGGCCTCCACGTGCCTGTATGACCTCCCTACAACGCCTGTGCATGCTCCTGATGAGGTGGCGGACGGTCTCCTGAGGGATCTCCTCCCAGACCTGGACTAAAGCATTTGCCAACTCCTGGACAGTCTGTGGTGGACGTTGGTGGATAGAGCGAGACATGATGTCCCAGATGTTCTCAATTGGATTCAGGTCTGGGGAACGAGCGGGCCAGTCCATAGCATCAATGCCTTCGTCTTGCAGGAACTTCTGACACACTCCAGCCACATGAGGTCTAGCATTGTCTTGCATTAGGAGGAACCCAGGGCCAACCGCACCAGCATATGGTCTCACAAGGGGTCTGAGGATCTCATCTCGGTACCTAATGGCAGTCAGGCTACCTCTGGCAAGCACATGGAGGGCTGTGAGGCCCACCAAAGAAATGCCACCCCACACCATTACTGACCCAATGCCAAACCGGTCATGCTGGAGGATGTTGCAGGCAGCAGAACGTTCTCCACGGCGTCTCAAGACTCTGTCACGTCTGTCACATGTGCTCAGTGTGAACCTGCTTTCATCTGTGAAGAGCACAGGGCGCCAGTGGCGAATTTGCCAATCTTGGTGTTCTCTGGCAAATGCCAAACGTCCTGCACGGTGTTGGGCTGTAAGCACAACCCCCACCTGTGGACATCGGGCCCTCATAGAGTCTGTTTCTGACCGTTTGAGCAGACACATGCACATTTGTGGCCTGCTGGAGGTCATTTTGCAGGGCTCTGGCAGTGCTCCTCCTGTCCCTCCTTGCACAAAGGCGGAGGTAGCGGTCCTGCTGCTGGGTTGTTGCCCTCCTACGGCCTCCTCCACGTCTCCTGATGTACTGGCCTGTCTCCTGGTAGCACCTCCATGCTCTGGACACTACGCTGACAGACACAGCAAACCTTCTTGCCACAGCTTTCATTAATGTGCCATCCTGGATAAGCTGCACTACCTGAGCCACTTGTGTGGGTTGTAGACTCCGTCTCATGCTACCACTAGAGTGAAAGCACCTCCAGCATTCAAAAGTTACCAAAACATCAGCCAGGAAGCATAGGAACTGAGAAGTGGTCTGTGGTCACCACCTGCAGAACCACTCCTTTATTGGGGGTGTCTTGCTAATTGCCTATAATTTCCACCTGTTGTCTATCCCATTTGCACAACAGCATGTGAAATTGATTGTCACTCAGTGTTGCTTCCTAAGTGGACAGTTTCATTTCACAGAAGTGTGATTGACTTGGAGTTACATTGTGTTGTTTAAGTGTTCCCTTTATTTTTTGGAGCAGTGTATATAGTGATCACCTGAAAGTCTAGGGGCTTACTAGGGCCATTTTTATATAGGGTAAGGTTCCGGACGGGGTCGCTCTTATCAGGGTGGGTGGTCTGTGGTTAGGCTATTAGGGCCAGAATAGCACCCCCTGTAGGGCAATATCAGGGACAGTTCTTTGCCCACTCTGTCCTTCAATACCACATCATCATCTAGCCTAGGGATGGATGTTTTTTTGCTTTCCCTCCTGGATTCATCAATATGCACTGGAACCCCCCGGATTGTGGTAGGACATATGGTTTCTGATTTGGTGCCGCCGAGCACTTGTTATTGCCTACCACATCTATGCTTTTTGCTTAACTTTAATTTAATTTATTTTCATTTTGAGGGATATCTTTTCCATTCACACGTCCGCAAAATAGGTCCGCATCTGTTCCGCAATTTTGCGGAATGGGTGCAGACCCATTCATTTTCAATGAGGCCGGAATGTGCTGTCCGCCTCCGCATTTGCGGATCCAGATCCGCATTTGCGGATCCGCACTTCCGCATCTGTGCTTCCGTTTCCGCAAAAAAATAGAACATGTCCTATTCTTGTCCGCAATTGCAGACAAGATTAGGCATTTTCTATTATAGTGTCGGCGATGTGCGTTCCACAAATTGCGGAATGCACATTGCCGGTGTCCGTGTTTTGTGGATCCGCAAAACACTTACGGACGTGTGAATGGACCCTCATAGTAAAATTATTAAAGGTTACGTTTTATCTTTATGTATATTCTAATGGATTGCCTTCCTTGTACAATGTTATAATA
This sequence comes from Bufo bufo, assembly GCF_905171765.1. NCBI lineage: Eukaryota > Metazoa > Chordata > Amphibia > Anura > Bufonidae > Bufo > Bufo bufo. The sequence continues at coordinate 123,199,289 of NC_053392.1, forward strand.
TACTTTCTATGTTAGAAAGTATAATATAGTGCATTTGTATTGTGCGGCAGTTGTGTGCGGTTCTGCTGCGATACTGCAGGTATATAGAGGGACAAGCGTTATTGGAACAAATAATTTCTACTAGAGTGATATACCAGTCGTCCCCCAAAAAGCTGATTGAAGTGGGGTGTTATATACCAATATACTTTCTTTATAGTGCATTTGGGTACTGTATAGTGCATTTGCGCATGCGCAAAAATTATCTTGCCGATATTTCGCATTGAAAAAATAATGAATGGAGAACGCAAATTCGAATAATACATCTGGTATGTCAGTGTCCATGTTGTGGGACTATTTGTGCACTTCTAGTAATTATTTCTTGGCTGCAAATATGAGCTGAAGGTTTTTCAGGTTCGCCTGCCATTAAAATGATGGGGCCCACCGCGAACTTGCGGTTCGCGAACATTTGATCGCGTTCGCGCAATCGCGTTCGCGCAATCGCGTTCGCGAACCGTCCCGGCAGATGTTCGTCCATCACTATGTGTCAGTATTACCAGCAGGTCTAATTTATCGCCATGTAAATATGTGTGCACTGCAGTGCACCAAAATTCTTAGCTAATCCATTCTGTTAGCTGTAATGTTACTGTGCATCACCAATACAGACAGGTCTAATTTATTGTTATGTTCATAAGTGTGCAGTGCACCAATATTCATAGCTAATCCATTCTGTGAGCTGTAGAGTTACTGTGCATCAGTATTGCAGGCATTTCTAATTTATCACCATGTACATAAGTATGCACTGCAGCACACCAAGATTTATAACTAATCCGTTCTGTTAGCTGTAGAGTTACCATGCGTCAGTATTACAGGCAGGTCTAATTTATCACTGTGTACATAAGTGTGCAGTGCACCAATATTCATAACTGATCTATTCTGTGAGCTGTAGAGTTACTGTGCGTCAGTATTACAGGCCAGTCTAATTTATCGCCGTGTACATAACTGTGCTGTGCACCAAATTCCATAGCCAACCCATTCTGTTAGCTGTAGAGTTACTGTGCATCAGTATTATAGGCAGGTCTAATTCATCCCTGTGTATATACAGTACAGACCAAAACTTTGGACACACCTTCTCATTCAAAGAGTTTTCTTTATTTTCATGAATATGAAGGCATCAAAACTATGAATTAACACATGTGGAATTATATACATAACAAACAAGTGTGAAACAACTGAAAATATGTCATATTCTAGGTTCTTCAAAGTAGCCACCTTTTGCTTTGATTACTGCTTTGCACACTCTTGGCATTCTCTTGATGAGCTTCATCCAAGTCTAATTCTGTGATTAAACATATACCTGTCACTCAGCGCCTAAAAAATAGGCCTCACATTTATATTCATCCAAATCTGTCATTACTGCTTTAGCTGGTCAAGTTATTTAGTGTCCGTCAAAGCACAGTTTTTGTTCTGGGTTGAAATACAATTCCCAATTTTGCAATTCTCTAAATTAGTGGTTTCTGCTGTATCAGGCCTACTTTAAATCTATCCCTAAAAGGGTATATTAGATTCAAGGTGCTGATAGGGTAATTCTCAATAACTTCACACACACGCTACAGTGCAGATCCAAGTCTAATTCTGTCCGTAAACGTATACCTGTCACCCAGCGCCTAAATAATAGGCCTCAAATTTATATTCAGCTAAATCTGTCATTACTGGTGTGCCTGTATTAGTGTAATACGGTACCTAAATAGATAGCCAGATAGTGTTAGGTGTCTGTAAAAAAAGGCCTGAATTTGAATTCAATACATTGGCCCGAATAATATTTTTCTTATTGTGGTGAACGGTAACAATGAGGAAAACATCTAGTAAGGGACGCGGACGCGGACATGGTCGTGGTGGTGTTAGTGGACCCTCTGGTGCTGGGAGAGGACGTGGCCGTTCTGCCACAGCCACATGTCCTAGTGAACCAACTACCTCAGGTCCCAGTAGCCAGCAGAATTTACAGCGATATTTTGTGGGGCCCAATGCCGTTCTAAGGATGGTAAGGCCTGAGCAGGTACAGGCATTAGTCAATTGGGTGGCCGACAGTAGATCCAGCACGTTCACATTATCTCCCACCCAGTCTTCTGCAGAAAGCGCACAGATGGCGCATGAAAACCAAGCCCATCAGTCTGTCACATCACCCCCATGCATATCAGGGAAACTGTCTGAGCCTCAAGTTATGCAGCAGTCTCTTATGCTGTTTGAAGACTCTGCTGCCAGGGTTTCCCAAGGGCATCCACCTAGCCCTTCCCCAGGGGTGGAAGAGATAGAATGCACTAACGCACAACCACTTATGTTTCCTGATGATGAGGACATGGGAATACCACCTCAGCACGTCTCTGATGATGACGAAACACAGGTGCCAACTGCTGCGTCTTTCTGCAGTGTGCAGACTGAACAGGAGGTCAGGGGTCAAGACTGGGTGGAAGACGATGCAGGGGACGATGAGGTCCTAGACCCCACATGGAATGAAGGTCGTGCCACTGACTTTCACAGTTCGGAGGAAGAGGCAGTGGTGAGACCGAGCCAACAGCGTAGCAAAAGAGGGAGCAGTGGGCAAAAGCAGAACACCCGCCGCCAAGAGACTCCGCCTGCTACTGACCACCGCCATCTGGGACCGAGCACCCCAAAGGCAGCTTCAAGGAGTTCCCTGGCATGGCACTTCTTCAAACAATGTGCTGACGACAAGACCCGAGTGGTTTGCACGCTGTGCCATCAGAGCCTGAAGCGAGGCATTAACGTTCTGAACCTTAGCACAACCTGCATGACCAGGCACCTGCATGCAAAGCATGAACTGCAGTGGAGTAAACACTTTAAAAACAAGGAAGTCACTCAGGCTCCCCCTGCTACCTCTTCTGCTGCTGCCGCCTCGGCCTCTTCTGCTGCTGCCGCCGCCTCGGCCTCTTTCTCCGCCTCTGGAGGAACGTTGGCACCTGCCGCCCAGCAAACATGGGATGTACCACCAACACCACCACCTGCGTCACCAAGCATCTCAACCATGTCACACGGCAGCGTTCAGCTCTCCATCTCACAAACATTTGAGAGAAAGCGTAAATTCCCACCTAGCCACCCCCGATCCCTGGCCCTGAATGCCAGCATTTCTAAACTACTGGCCTATGAAATGCTGTCATTTAGGCTGGTGGACACAGACAGCTTCAAACAGCTCATGTCGCTTGCTGTCCCACAGTATGTTGTTCCCAGCCGCCACTACTTCTCCAAGAGAGCCGTGCCTTCCCTGCACAACCAAGTATCGGATAAAATCAAGTGTGCACTGCGCAACGCCATCTGTGGCAAGGTCCACCTAACCACAGATACGTGAACCAGTAAGCACGGCCAGGGACGCTATATCTCCCTAACTGCACACTGGGTAAATGTAGTGGCGGCTGGGCCCCAGGCGGAGAGCTGTTTGGCGCACGTCCTTCCGCCGCCAAAAATCGCAGGGCAACATTCTTTGCCTCCTGTCTCCTCCTCCTCCTACTCAGCTTCCTTCTCCTCTTCTTCCACCTGCTCATCCAGTCAGCCACACACCTTCACCACCAACTTCAGCACAGCCCGGGGTAAACGTCAGCAGGCCGTTCTGAAACTCATATGTTTGGGGGACAGGCCCCACACCGCACAGGAGTTGTGGGGGGGTATAGAACAACAGACCGACGAGTGGTTGCTGCCGGTGAGCCTCAAGCCCGGCCTGGTGGTGTGCGATAATGGGCGAAATCTCGTTGCAGCTCTGGGACTAGCACATCCCTTGCCTGGCGCATGTGCTGAATTTGGTGGTGCAGAAGTTTATTCGCAACTACCCCGACATGTCAGAGCTGCTGCATAAAGTGCGGGCCGTCTGTTCGCGCTTCCGGCGTTCACATCCTGCCGCTGCTCGCCTGTCTGCGCTACAGCGTAACTTCGGCCTTCCCGCTCACCACCTCATATGCGACGTACCCACCAGGTGGAACTCCACCTTGCACATGCTGGACAGACTGTGCGAGCAGCAGCAGGCCATAGTGGAGTTTCAGCTGCAGCACGCACGGGTCAGTCGCACTGCGGAACAGCACCACTTCACCACCAATGACTGGGCCTCCATGCGAGACCTGTGTGCCCTGTTGCGCTGTTTCGAGTACTCCACCAACATGGCCAGTGGCGATGACACCGTTATCAGCGTTACAATACCACTTCTATGTCTCCTTGAGAAAACACTTAGGGCGATGATGGAAGAGGAGGTGGCCCAGGAGGAGGAGGAGGAAGAGGGGTCATTTTTAGCACTTTCAGGCCAGTCTCTTCGAAGTGACTCAGAAGGAGGTTTTTTGCAACAACAGAGGCCAGGTACAAATGTGGCCAGACAGGGCCCACTACTGGAGGACGAGGAGGATGAGGTGGAGGAGGATGAGGATGAAGCATGTTAACAGTGGGGTGGCACCCAACGCAGCTCGGGCCCATCACTGGTGCGTGGCTGGGGGGAAACGCAGGACGATACGCCTCCCACAGAGGACAGCTTGTCCTTACCTCTGGGCAGCCTGGCACACATGAGCGACTACATGCTGCAGTGCCTGCGCAACGACAGCAGAGATGCCCACATTTTAACTTGTGCGGACTACTGGGTTGCCACCCTGCTGCATCCACGGTACAAAGACAATGTGCCCACCTTACTTCATGCACTGGAGCGAGATAGTAAGATGCGCGAGTACAAGCGCACGTTGGTAGACGCGCTACTGAGAGCATTCCCAAATGTCACAGGGGAACAAGTGGAAGCCCAAGGAAAAAAGGCAGAGGAGGAGCAAGAGGTCGCCAACGCAGCTGTGTCACGGCCAGCTCCTCTGAGGGCAGGGTTAGCATGGCAGAGATGTGGAAAAGTTTTGTCACCACGCCACAGCACCACCACCTGATACGGAACGTGTTAGCAGGAGGCAACATTTCACTAACATGGTGGAACAGTACCTGTGCATACCCCTCCACGTACTGATTGATGGTTTGGCCCCATTCAACTTCTGGGTCTCCATTGTCCACGTGGCCAGAGCTAGCCTTTTATGCCTTGGAGGAGCTGGCCTGCCCGGCAGCCAGCGTTTTGTCTGAACGTGTATTCAGCACGGCAGGGGGCGTCATTACAGACAAACGCAGCCGCCTGTCTACAGCCAATGTGGACAAGCTGACGTTCATAAAAATGAACCAGGCATGGATCCCACAGGACCTGTCCATCCCTTGTGCAGATTAGACATTAACTACCTCCCCTTAACAATATATTATTGTACTCCAGGGCACTTCCTCATTCAATCCTATTTTTATTTTCATTTTACCATTATATTGCGGGGCAACCCAAAGTTGAATGAACCTCTCCTCTGTCTGGGTGCCGGGGCCTAAATATGTGACAATGGACTGTTCCAGTGGTGGGTGACGTGAAGCCTGATTCTCTGCTATGACATGAAGACTGATTCTCTGCTGACATGAAGCCTGAATCTCTGTTATGGGACCTCTCTCCTCTGTCTGGGTGCCGGGGCCTAAATATCTGACAATGGCCTGTTCCAGTGGTGGGTGACGTGAAGCCTGATTCTCTGCTATGACATGAAGCCTGATTCTCTGCCATGAGACCTCTCTCCAATTGATATTGGTTAATTTTAATTTATTTTATTTTTATTTTTATTCATTTCCCTATCCACATTTGTTTGCAGGGGATTTAACTACATTTCCTGGGCTGTTTTACAGCCTTTTTAGTTCCGAAAAGTTTGGGTCCCCATTGACTTCAATGGGGTTCGGGTTCGGGACGAAGTTCGGGTCGGGTTCGGATCCCGAACCCGAACATTTCCGGGATGTTCGGCCGAACTTCTCGAACCCGAACATCCAGGTGTTCGCTCAACTCTAGTGCTCTCCTTTTCCTTCTCTCAGTGTTACAGACAGAAGCAGGTTCTGTGTGTTGGAAGGAGGGGGGGGGGGGGTGTTATACACAGAAGATTAGAAAGTGGAGAGGAGGAAAAGAATCCAGCACACACAAAAGGTAGATAAAGAAGAAAGCACACATATGGCAGTTTATAGGGGAACAACAGCATCATCAGTACACAGACCTCAAAACCAGCATGTATTATTGGGGGGACATACTACATGAGAAGTCTGAAACTAGGAGCAGGTTGTAAAATTAATATCAAGGGGTTGGGCAATTAATGAAGGAATGAAGACTACTACCTGTAATTCATTGCAACATTTTTCTTTTGTTAAATGTAACCACTAACATATGTATGTACACATATTTATTCCATGTAAAAGGTGTCCGCAGCCTTTAAATGTTACAAATAATGGACTGTCTATCATTGTACTTAATTCCCTTAGAAACAAGAGATGCATGCTATTTGGACTGTGTGTGCAACAAGCAGAGGACAGGAGTGTCGTAGTGGCATTGATGGTGGTTTTTGGACCCCCGGTGGTAGTTCTCACTTTGCACTCCCTGGGGCTGTGCATCAAAAGGAGGACGCACCTTTTCTTCCCTCTGGGAACACCCTTCCTTATGGTGTTGAGGGTGCCATTGATGTAAGGAGGATGAGTAGTATAGTGCAATGGAGGAGGAAAAGAGTCAGATGCCAACAGATGGATGGTGGAGTCAATGATAAGGCCCATTTGGTTGGAATAAATAAAGTCTCTCTCTTTGCTGAGCAGATGATGGGAGTTACAGTAGAAATACAAGCAGCAGTCACTTTGACAATGATGGCAGTAGTCCAGCTTAAGTCTCTAGATACACTTCTCAATCTTCTCAAATAAACCACAGATGTGCAAGTCCATTCTTATTAATTATACTTGCTGCAATAACCAGTCTGCAGGGTGCAGTCCTTAGATTCGGATGGCCAGTCCATCTTGGAAGAGTGGTGGGTGCTGGAGGCAATTAACCCTTTCCACAAGCAGTAAAGTCATACATTTTTGTTACTGTCTCGGTCCAAGCATGGCCTTTAAATAGTTCTCAACCTTCTGCATATATACAGTACTTTCTGTACTTTGTTTTCTCTGGGAGTAATCCTTATCAAGGTTGCTTTCTAGCGGTTTTCCAGTCTCAGGAATTGTTTTCATGGATAAGGGTTTTATTTTAGGGCCTACTTGGTAGAGCTCACCAAAGTAGGTCTTGTTTCTTGCCTGTTAGGCAGCAGACTCTTTACTAAGTAACCTTGTGGTGGAGCCAGCTCATCACCTGGCAACCTAACTAGGAATGCCAGTACTAACTATCTCCTTCCTATATATCATCTTTTGAGATTAACGGTACACAAATATGATCCCTGTAAACATTTAAATGTGTGAACTTAAGTATTAACTCTTTAGCAGTGATCCATCGGGTAACTGCAGGTGATTTGTTAGTTTTAATATTTTTAAGACTTCTTCCTCGGTTAGGAACATGATATGCAATGGAGATGTAACGGTCGCGTACACACACACACAGGGGGAAGGGAAGTGACCACTGCGCTCCACCCTTACCCCTGGCCCTGCCTACTTGCCTCGCGAGTCCTAATGACAGGGGACAACTGGACGGCAATCCCTAACTTGGAGTAAGTGCAGGGATGACAGACAGACAAACAGGACGTGAACGGACCAAGTCAATACCAGGAAAGCTGCAAAGTACAAATGGAGCAAGCAGAGAATTGTCAGCGGAAGCCGGGGTCATAAATACCAGGAGAGCAGAGAAGTACAAGAGGAGTCCTAAGAGAGTAGTCAGGTGGGAGCCGAGGTCACAATACCAGGACGGATGCGCAGTACAGGAGGATCAGGCAAAAGGATGGTCAAGGAACAGGATCAGGTAAGTATTCAGCAGTCCAACAAATACCAGGAACCTAGAAATTAACAGGCAACCTGTAGCCAGCAGGCTGCCTGTATTTATAGTGGGGAGTGAGGGTCATGTGACGTGGCCAGCGTCACATGACCGACAGACCAACCAGTCGAGCACCGAGTGATCAGCTCGGCGCTCAAGGCAGACTTAGGTGCAAGGAGCCACCCAGCTAGTAAAGCCGCCCTGGGAATGAGGTCAAACACAGAACCTCATTCCAAAAGCTAAGCAACAGTTCTGCGGGCAATGGGGGACCGAGTGCACCTTCGGAACCCCGTGACAGGAGAATTTATTTTATCCCTCTGCATTTCAGTTGACATGAAATTTTTAAGAAATTCACTTTTTTCTCATTACTCTCCACATTTACTTTCTCATTACTTTTTAAAGGACCACCACTTTCAGCTTTAACCATTTTACTATTTGTATAACTAAAGGGTTTTCAAAGTAACTGGAGTCTATTGTAGGCTGTGTTCAAACTAGTGTCATGGCTTTATTATGGAACAATGACAGCTATGTAGATCCATTTTGAAATGGATACCAGTAAGCATTGTTGACGAGGGTTCCTGGGGCGGCCCATTTGAGGAAACTATGCTCAAGACCTAATCCCTATATCAAAAAGGTTTTCAGAAATTTCAGTCAAAGAAATACACCCTGGTGACAAGTGATTGACTCCAAAGAGGCACAAGAAGATACAGTGGCAATGACAGATGAATATTCAGCTGCTGAACACTGTCCCCACCGGATCCACAAGTGGAGTGGAACATACAATAAAGGAACAGTATGAGAACTGGGAGCTCAAGAACGGTCCTACCTCAGCATAGAGTACAATCTTGTAATCGGCAACATGACACTTTATTAATAGCTGTCTCTGAAACGCGTTTTGGAACATACCACTCCCTTCATCAGGCAGTAACCAATGATGGTTGGTGATGTTGGTTACTGTCTGATGAAGGGACAGTCCCTTCATCTAGCAGCTATTAGCCATCTAGTCTGGTCTGCTTCTGTGAACTCACACCTGATTTCTGTCACCTTACTATACAGACGTAACTTGGATACCTAGCAGCCAAGACTTACCTGCCATGTGGCGAATACCTAAGGGTTTAATAAGGTAGTAATGGTATACGACAACAGGTAGCTATTTCTGAGTTTGTTGGCTGTGGTTCCTATCAGGGTTCTTTGTAGTTAACATTAAATAATCACAGGCAGTTTAAAATATGGAGTAGAATTAAAATTTAGACAACTACAGAGCTTTCTACAGTTGGCCCAAGACCTTGGTGGGTGATCCGCAAGCCTGAGCCTTCTCCTTGGACCCTAACATCCCTGAACTTTATTCTGTAGAGACTTTTTTGCAGCTTTATGCCCTTTATATAATAAACTAGATTGCATTGTTGTGGCTGAAGTGAGTCTCAAAATTTAGTCGAAAGTCAAATTTAGAACGTGGGTTTTCCCAATGGAATGATTTAGCCCTCTGCTGCCACTTTCACCAAGGTCTGTTGGAGACTCTTAAGGACCTTCTACTTAACTATCCGAAGGTCATATCTTTGGAGGAAGCAATGAGTATGGCCATACGACGGAACTGATGTCTAAAGGGGCACAAGAAGCAGCCTACTTCATTGCCATTCACTCTGTCAAATACTGAGGCCATTCCTGAAAGTGTGGCCTACCATGTCTTCCGAAGAACAGAGAAACTTCTGTGTTTTGTGCTTCTATTGTAAAGATGCTAGTCTTAAACTCAAAGACTGTCCTAAGCTTTCCAAGATGGTAAAAACAGCGCCAGTTAATTTTCAGGAAGAAAACCAGGTGGCAGGCACTTCACATTTATTGTAAAAAAAAAGTATTTTTTGCCTGTTTCTATTCCCAAATCTAATAATTTGATTTCTGGTAAACCCTTTATTGATTGTGGATCTGTGACAAATTTTCTGGATTGCCAGGTTTTTAAGAAGTTGCCAATTCTGTTGGTGGAACTAGTGAATCGAGTCACTGTGACTCCAGTGGATAGTAGTCCCTTGTCTCAGTGGCCTTTGTGTAGGTTCTATGCATTCTGAGTTTGTTTTTTTGTTCTTGATAATTTGACTTCAGAACTCATTTTGTGGTTCCATTGGTTACGCTCCCACAATCCTGTTATTGACTGGGAAAAGGTATACCTAGTCAAATTGAGCTCCAAGTGTATGTAATCATATGTGTCATATTCCACCATCGATTTCTCCATTGGGTACTGTTTTTTCCTTTGTAGAACAGAAAGATGGTGGTTTAAGAACCTGCATAAATTACCACAATTTAAATAACAGTTTCAGCCCTGGCCTATTTAATCAGATCTCCAGTACCAAATGGTTCTCCAAACTATATTTATGGTGACATAATATGGTCTGTATTTGAGAAGGGGAACAGTGGAAGACCACGTTTAACACTCCTAAAGGTCATTACGAATATTTGGTTATGATGTTTGGTTTAAGAAATGTTCCTGCAATATTTCAAAATTTGATTAACAATATTGTCTGGAATTTAGTTTGGAATTATGTTGTGGTTTATCTTGATGACAGAATGGTATTATCCTCTGATTGGTCTTCTCATATCAAACACTTATGATGTGTACGCCAGGTACTCAGCAAGAGCCAGATGTACGCATTTTTGAAAGAAATACATTGTATAGGCTATTTTCTTACTCTTCTTGCTTTCCGTAAGGTCCAAGGGTGCAACTGACATTACTTAAGGTTTTGCAGAGATTTGTATAATTTCCTATACTGAACTTTAACATCTTGACTTTCCCTTGCTTTCTGACTCTCTTCTGCCACTCTCTACCATCTGTTCCCTCCAAGACCCAGATGCTGCCACCGCCTGTATAACACCACAACAAGTACAGCTCTGGACACTGTTGCCCCCTCACACACAACAAAACCCGAAAAATCAACAGTCAACCCTGGCACACCAACCTGACCAAAAAACTCAGACAAGCTTCCAGGGCTGCTGAGCGGCAGTGGAAGAAATCCCATTCTAAAGATTAATTCACCGCATACAAGCAATCCCTCCTCATATTCAAATCCTCACTTGCTGATGCAAAACAGACTTATTTCTCATCTCTCATATCATCCCTGGCCCACAGCCCTAAACAACTTTTTAACTCTTTTAACTCCCTTCTCTGTCCCCCAGCGCCCCCACCCTCTCCTCTCATCTCAGCTGAGGACTTTGCCACATACTTCAAACAAAATAAAGTCAACATCAGAGAAAGCTTCAGTACACAGTCCCCACAGACCCTCTACACAACTACACCCATCCTCAAAAAGCTTTCACTTGACCCATCTTCTTTGTCCAGTTATCGCCCCATATCACTTCTTCCATATGCCTCAAAGCTACTTGAACAACATGTCGATTCTGAAGTGTCCTCTCACCTCTCCTCCTGCTCCCTCTTTGACAGGTTACAATCTGGCTTCCGACCCCACCACTCGACTGAGACTTCCCTTACCAAAGTCACCAATGACCTACTAACAGCCAAAACAAAAAAACATTACTCTGTCCTCCTTCTTCTTGACCTGTCCTCTGCCTTTAAAACTGTCGACCACTCCCTTCTGTTGCAAACTCTCCTCTATTGGCATCACTGACCTGGCCCTCTCCTGGATCACATCATACCTCACAGACCGGACGTTTAGCGTCTCCCACTCTCATACCACCTCCTCATCTCATTCCCTCTCTGTTGGTGTCCTGCAAGGCTTTGTCCTAGGACCCCTGCTCTTCTCTATTTACACTTTTGGACTGGGACATCTCATAGAGTCCCATGGCTTTTAGTATCACTCTTATGCTGACAACACACAAATCTACCTCTCTGGTCCAGACATCACCACCTTATTATCCATAATCCCACAATGTCTATCTTCTATATCATCCTTCTTCTCCTCTCGCTTTCTAAAACTTAACATGGATAAAACAGAATTCATCATCTTTCCCCCATCTTGCTCAACCCCCCTAACAGACCTATCTATCACGATCAATGGCTGTGCACCCTCCCCAGTCAACCAAGTCTGCTGCCTTGGAGTGACCTTGGATTCTGCCCTCTCCTTCCGACCGCACATCTAAGCCCTTTCCACCACCTGTCGCCTCCAACTCAAAAACATCTCCCGCATCCGCGCTTTCCTTAACTTTGAATCTGCAAAAATGGTTGTACATGCCCTCATCATCTCCCGCCTAGACTACTGCAGCATTCTCCTCTGTGGCCTTCCATCTAGCACTCTCACACCCCTCCAATCTATCCTCAACTCTGCTGCCCGACTAATCCACTTCTCACCCTGTTACTCCTCTGCCTCTCCCCTCTGCCAATCCCTTCACTGGCTCCCCATTCTTGTTTATCCTTAGTGCAATTGTCTGTATTATATATGTATACCCCTTTTCATATGTATGGAATGAATGGCGCTTTAATAATAAATAATAATAATAATAGTAAATAATAATACTGTGGAGGAGATTGCTGCAAGTCAATGCAGCAGTTTTCTTCATTGACGAGCAGGTGATTGTCGGAAAGGAATGCTTCTAAGTGCTTCTCAATGCTACTCAGTTGAGCAGTGTAAAGGGGCCCTAAAGTGACCACAAAACAGATCCAATTACTTGATGAACAAGCATTTTGCTAGTTCATTGGGTAATCAGGAGCACCTTTACACCGGCAGATCATCGCTAACAAGTGTTCCTACGAATGCTTGTTACCAATGATCTGCCCAATGCTTAGGCACTGTAAAGAGGTCTTTATTCCAAAATCTTGTCCAGACTGTTAATTGAGCATATCATTCTATTGCATTGTATTCCTAGGGTGAACGGTTTGGCTACTGAAGATTGTTCATTAATATTGTTCTGTACAAGATTGTTGAAATGATCAATCCTGTGTCTTTTTGTTTGCATCTTTCCTTTTCCTTTAAGATACACAACGTGTTCCATAAGTCTCTCTTAAAGAAGTGTATGTCTCCAGTGATTCTGACCAAGGAGCCTCCTTATCTTGTTCAGGTGAAAAGAGACTTGGAATTTGAAGTACAATGTATGGTTGATTCATGAAAGCTTAGAGGTTCACTACAATACTTAGAGCATTGAAAAGGGTATGGACTAGTGGAATGTCCCTTGGGTGCCAGCCCGATCAGTACATGCAAATCACCTGGTTGAATCCTTTTATAAGAACTTTCCATTTAAATCTGGTCTAGGATAAAAGAGTCATAGAAGAGGGGAGGGGTTACTGTTATAAAGTTACCTAAACAAAATCCTGCAGTGTCTGTCCCTCTGCTCCACAGTTGCCATTCTGGTCTGGATGAAGGTTCTGGGGGAGAATAGCAGTGGCAGTCGCACAGAAGATACGGAGTAGAAGCTTTGGCTGGTTGGCTAGCCAGAGACTTGGGATACTAAGCCATTTAGGGCTCTGGTTCAGCATCCAATCAAAGGTGCAGGTGGGGGATTTCAACCAGGCACTGACATTGCTCAGTGCCTGTGATTGTGTATAGTGTCCAGGCTCTTCTTTGTGTTTCTGTGCTTTGTGTTAAGGGGAACTTAAGACCTGCTGATTAACCTCAGTGTACCAACCTTAGCTAGTTCCGATGATTAACCTCTACTGATTTGGCAACATACGTACCCAAAATCACCATGTAGCCGTACATTTACTTAGGATAAACTTGATTGTCTGACACTGAAAACCTCAGCCATAATATTGCATTACCCATAATAACCATGGAGCACAATATCAAATGCTAACATTGCAGTGATTACAATGGTCACTAAATTACGCTTCCTTCCTGAGTGTTCCCAATTCTTAGAAATGTAATTATAAGGACTGATTTAGTTAAATAAAGTCTCTCTTAAAATACCAGTTCATGCTGCATGACCTGAATAAACCTTAATCGTCTACTTAGCGGATCTCCTCTATCATATAAATCAAATTCTGTGTCACTACAAACCTATTCTAGTGTAACATAATAATAATTGTCATATTCATCTTAGCTGAGATAATGTCCTGTACCGAAGAACTGCGCAGAGATAATGCCTGCTGGAGGCTTCGACAAGTTTCTAATGACTGTTTTCCTTGCAGAGATGAAACTTGGCTCAGATTGGAGATGTAACCATATGAAGCTGGCAAGATACCTATTTGGCGGCTCAGCACAGATCACACCTGCAGTGTAGGAGGCAAGGAATATAGAACTCTCGGGGAAGCTTGTGTACAGGATCATGGCTAACTGTGAAGGAATATACTCTGAAGCTTGCCGTGCCCTTTTTATAATACACTAACCTGCTCACATACTAGCTTTTTGTGCAATGCTATTTCAGGTATGTGTCGGGAAGGTGCTATCATGTAATCTTACAGGTCATTCAATGAAAATGAGTTGTGCAGTGTGTATGAATCTATGTAGTCTTAACCCAGAACTTTGAGCAATTTGTAGTTGACAGCAGTTTTCCATTGATATCACAGATGCAAACAACTACTGCATATTGGGACTACGATGTGGTCAACTAAGCTACCATATTTAATGCTGTACATCTGTTGTTCGAGCTAATGGTCAGTTTCTGGGACTTGAACATTGATGACCTTTTCTCAGGATAGTAGAGTCAAATGTGCACGAACAGCACTCAATGGTCCGTACTTCTTACAGGAAGATGCAACAGCCCCGCACCAGCCGCGGATCCAATCAGCCAGAAAATATGTAGAAATCAAACAGCGGTGGCAGCATCTCCCATCATTGCATCTTTATTGAGGACTTCACAGCATACACAAAATAAGCAACGTTTCGGCTGTGCAACAGCCTTTGTCAAGCATAAAAACAGTATGACCCAAATGCATATGAATACTCAAACCAAGGTCCACCCACTGTTGTCAGTACCGATCAAGACTCACCAGAACCCAACCCACATATCTCACTACCTATCTTTGCACAGACTTCCATATTGCTCTCTTAACATACTGTAATTAGTCATCACCTATAGTTATCCCTCACATTGCCGGCAACACGTTTTTCATTGTGGTCCGCGTCCTCTATTCGGTACTGCACATGTCTCTGCATCGACCGGCCCTGCTCCACACCACACACGAACATCAGAAGCAAGATCCCGCGATAGCCGACGTCAGCGAGCGACATCACAGAGATCCCGCCCCGCTCGTCCGCGCAGTCACGGAGCTAGGCGTCGCATTACCTAGGAGATCCCACAGCGTCAGTATATCGGAGCAGCGTATGGATCTAACCATGATTCCAGGCCACATCTGAAGAACATTGTTGTCGCATGCATAATCTACATCTGTATCATAACATAGTGAATATTGACTGGATCATATATAAAGTTTAAGTCAACTGGCCTATTGTCCTATCATAACTTAAACTGTGCACCATACAGAACATATTATATTGCACCAAGCAACCATGTGAACAAGTATAGCATAAATGTGTATGGAGATGTTAAATGGTGACATATGATATATCCAAAACTGACCATTTGTAGTTAATAACGTAGGTAGGACCTCAACCCCCTATGAAATATCATAAAAACAATTACTATGCAAAACACTGATGTGGACCATACACCAACCCTAATCTATACTGGCTACATTATATTCTAAATTCAGCCCATAAGGCTGTAACGATCTCAAAGTGAGTATCTATTTTAATTCCTTCCTTCTGAGCAGTTTATTTTTGTCCCCGCCTCTCCTCAGTGACGCCACAGAGTCTATAGCACGACAAACGGAGTTGATTAATAGATTGTCCGCAGTCAATGAAATGTTTCGCTACCGGTTTTTCTATCATGGTCTTCCTAATGGTACTTTTGTGTTTTATTGATTCACTCTCTGAGCTCCATGGTGGTTTCTCCCATGTAAATGTAGCTACAGAGGCACTGTATCATATAGACTACATCCCTAGATCTGCAGGTATAGTATTCCCTAATTTTAAAGGTTTTCCCACTATATGAATGGGTGAAAACATCACCCTTCATAATCCCACTGCAGTTGCAGCATGATAGACATGGAAAATTACCTGTTTTCCTCAGCGCCAATAGGGCCTGCTTTTCTGTTCTAGCTCCACCTACATCGAACTTGAGTAGTCTGTCCCGTATACAGACACTCCTTCTGTATGCCATCATCGGGGGGTGATGTAAACTCCCTCATGTTTGGCATTCCTTGATGGAGGATATGCCAATCCTTCCTCAGGATATTAGATATTGCACCACTGTCCCCACCGAAGATGGACACAAAAGGAATTCTGTTCTCTGTCCCTGTGCGTGTAGATCCGCACAAAACTGTTTCACGTTTGACCGCTAAAACTTTACTCCTAGTCTTCTGTAATAAAGTACGTGGATATCCCCTTCTCATAAACTTCCTACACATCTCATCGGTTCTAGTTAGAAATCTGTCGTTATCAGATACTATTTTTCGTACACGTAATAATTGGCTCCATGGTAGAGATTCCACCATAAGTCGAGGGTGATTACTGTCATATACCAATAATGTGTTTTTGTTGGTGACCTTTTGGAAGAGATCAGTTCTGATTTCTCCATTCTCAATGTATACACGTACATCCAAGAATTGTAACTCCTCCATTGATGCAGTCAATATGAATTTCAACCCCGGAACACCACTTTTTAGATGGAGATGAAATCGTTCAAGGTCATCTTTGGTCCCACTCCAAATCATAAAGATGTCGTCGATGTAGCGCCACCAGCATAGGAGCCTCCCAGCAAACATGGAGCGGTATACCAATCTGTCCTCGACCTCCGCCATGAAGATGTTAGCGTAGGTGGGGGCCACGTTGGACCCCATGGCCACACTCCGCTTCTGTTGGTAGAAGGTGTCCCTGAAGAGGAAATAATTCCCCCTCAGGACCACCTCTAGGAGGTTGAGGATCAGACAGCAAGCGCCCAGGGAGAGTCCCATGCCGGCCGGGGCCACATCGACGACATTAAGGCCATAAGTATGGTCAATGGAGGTATAAAGTGAAAAAACATCAAAGCTTATTTATTTACAAATGCCTGAACAGGCAATAGAACCTATCTTGACCCAGGTGAAAACTAATACTTCACTTTTATTATTGTATAAGCTAAAAACTAAACACTGAATATATGCGTGGTGCATATTTTAATTATTCTTATACAGACCAAAAATAAGAGGGTTTTAAAAGAACAGTTGCCACTCCACTGGTGGAGGTGTATATTGGTCGATGACAAGGGGCGAGGAGATGTGCACTATCTCTCACCCTTATCACTTCAAAGGCAAAAGACTGCCGTAACACCGTTTACAGTGTTATTGCCACCTGAGTTAGGTTGTCGAACCAACCATGTGATACAGCGGGAGAATTGATATATCAACCCACTGTAGAATTTGCACATTAAACATCACATGTGCTCTCAGACTGACAGATGTCTTAGTGGCAGTTAGCTCTGCAAACGGAAGTGGCACACAGTTGTTGATACCGTGTCTAACTAATTGTTGAACCAAACATAGGAATATAGGCCAGCCGGACTACTATTTGCTGGTTAGCAGTGGAGTGGAACGCAGCATTTAAAAATTAAAACTGCCCCCCGACATGTTTCACCAGGATTCTGGCTTCTTCAGGGGTAAATGGGCAGCAATGAGTGACCCCATCCGACTGGAAGAATAAATACAGTGTGTTAAGATTGACAGGCTTGCCGTCCTATCACCTACGGGGCAAAGTGCTCAGCCAACCAATAATTTCCAAGACCACACCCCCACAAGACATGTGAAGCGCCAGACATGTGAAGCGCCAACTATGTAGTTATGGTATTGCAGATGATGCCCCATGATAATGCAATCCAGCTCTTCTGCATCATGCCCAATACAGTAGGGAGAACCTTATTGGATTTGCACCATAGACATACAGTACAGACCAAAAGTTTGGACACACCTTCTCATTCAAAGAGTTTTCTTTATTTTCATGACTATGAAGGCATCAAAACTATGAATTAACACATGTGGAATTATATACATAACAAACAAGTGTGAAGCAACTGAAAATATGTCATATTCTAGGTTCTTCAAAGTAGCCACCTTTTGCTTTGATTACTGCTTTGCACACTCTTGGCATTCTCTTGATGAGCTTCAAGAGGTAGTCCCCTGAAATGGTCTTCCAACAGTCTTGAAGGAGTTCCCAGAGATGCTTAGCACTTGTTGGCCCTTTTGCCTTCACTCTGCGGTCCAGCTCACCCCAAACCATCTCGATTGGGTTCAGGTCCAGTGACTGTGGAGGCCAGGTCATCTGGCGCAGCACCCCATCACTCTCCTTCATGGTCAAATAGCTCTTACTTTCAAAGTTTTCCCAATTTTTCGGCTGACTGACTGACCTTCATTTCTTAAAGTAATGATGGCCACTCGTTTTTCTTTACTTAGCTGCTTTTTTCTTGCCATAATACAAATTCTAACAGTCTATTCAGTAGGACTATCAGCTGTGTATCCACCTGACTTCTCCTCAACGCAACTGATGGTACCAACTCCATTTATAAGGCAAGAAATCCCACTTATTAAACCTGACAGGGCACACCTGTGAAGTGAAAATCATTTCAGGGGACTACCTCTTGAAGCTCATCAAGAGAATGCCAAGAGTGTGCAAAGCAGTAATCAAAGCAAAAGGTGGCTACTTTGAAGAACCTAGAATGAGACATATTTTCAGTTGTTTCACACTTGTTTGTTATGTATATAATTCCACATGTGTTAATTCATAGTTTTGATGCCTTCAGTGTGAATCTATAATTTTCATAGTCATGAAAATAAAGAAAACTCTTTGAATGAGAAGGTGTGTCCAAACCTAGTGCAACACATAAATAATAATGACCTAAAAACACCCATCCTATTGGAATCTCAATATTGGGAGAAACATATGAATATTATGCGGGCAGACTTTCACCTCAGAGATACACACAATACCCTACTATTATACTAACAGATAACTTTTTCCCACCACAGCAGCAGTAAAGTTATGGATTACCTATCTGTATAGGAGTTTTATCTCTCTGTATGTTGACAGCTAAAGAAGAACACAATTTGATGGTATAGTACTGCTGAAATGCAAAAGAAGGAAAAACAGCCAAAAATGTGTTTTCTATGAATATTAAGTGTTAATAAATTACTCTTTGTTATGAGTCTCATTTTAAAGAAGACATGAATAGAGTTGAGCGAACACCTGGATGTTCGGGTTCGACGAGTTCGGCCGAACTTTCGAAAAAGGTTCGGGTTCGGGATCCGAACTCGACCCGAACTTCATCCCGAACCCGAACCCCATAGAAGTCAATGGGGACCCGAACTTTTGGGCACTAAAAAGGCTGTAAAACACACCCGGAAAGGGCTAGAGGGCTGCAAAAGGCAGCAAAATGTAGTTAAATCCCCTGCAAACAAATGTAGATAGGGAAATGATGAGTTAACATAAAATAAATAAAAATTAAACAATATTAATTGGAGTGAGGTCCCATAGCACAGAATCAGGCTTCAAGTCACCCACCAATGGAGAAGGTCACTTACTATTATTTTGACCACAGCACCCAGACAAAGGAGAGAGGTCCCACAGCAGAGAACCAGGCATCATATCACCCACCACAGGAGTAGGCCACCATTTAGTTACTTTGACCCCTACACCCAGACGGAGGAGAGAGGTTACACAGCAGAGAATCAGGCATTTAGATCACCCACCACAGGAGTAGGCCACCATTGAATCAGACCCCGGCAACCATGTCAGATGGCACAAGCATAAGCTTTATATCAATCAGCACAGGAGAAGGCGACTTTGACAGACTTTGACCCCTACACCCGGACGGAGGAGAGAGGTTTCAAAGCAGAGAATCAGGCATTTAGATCACCCACCACAGGAGTAGGCCCCAATTTAATGGGACCCCGGCAACCATGTCAGATGGCACAACCATCAGCTTCATATCAATCAGCACAGGAGAAGGCGACTTTGAAAGACTTTGACCCCTACACCCAGACGGAGGAGAGAGGTTTCACAGCAGAGAATCAGGCATTTAGATCACCCACCACAGGAGTAGGCCCCCATTGAATCAGACCCTGGCAACCATGTCAGATGGCACAACCATCAGCTTTATATCAATCAGCACAGGAGAAGGCGACTTTGAAAGACTTTGACCCCTACACCCAGATGGAGGAGAGAGGTTTCACAGCAGAGAATCAGGCATCATATCAACCACCACAGGAGAAGCCACCATTTAGTTACTTTGACCCCTGCACCCAGGAAGAGGAGAGAGGCACCACAGCACATATTCTGGCATCATATCAGCCACCACAGGAGAAGCCACCATTGAGTTACTTTGACCCCCGCACCCAGGAAGAGGAGAGAGGCACCACAGCACATATTCTGGCATCATATCAGCCACCACAGGAGAAGCCACCATTGAGTTACTTTGACCCCCGCACCCAGGAAGAGGAGAGAGGCACCACAGCACATATTCTGGCATCATATCAGCCACCACTGGAGAAGCCACCATTGAGTTACTTTGACCCCTGCACCCAGGAAGAGGAGAGAGGCCCCACAGCACATATTCTGGCATCATATCAGCCACCACAGGAGAAGCCACCATTTAGTTACTTTGACCCCTTCACCCAAACAGAGGAGAGAGGTTCCACATCAGAGAATCAGGCATCATATCAACCACCACAGGAGTAGGCCACAATTTAATGGGACCCCGGCAACCATGTCAGATGGCACAACCATCAGCTTCATATCAATCAGCACAGGAGAAGGCGACTTTGAAAGACTTTGACCCCTACACCCAGACGGAGGAGAGAGGTTTCACAGCAGAGAATCAGGCATTTAGATCACCCACCACAGGAGTAGGCCCCCATTGAATCAGACCCTGGCAACCATGTCAGATGGCACAACCATCAGCTTTATATCAATCAGCACAGGAGAAGCCACCATTGAGTTACTTTGACCCCTGCACCCAGGAAGAGGAGAGAGGCCCCACAGCACATATTCTGGCATCATATCAGCCACCACAGGAGAAGCCACCATTTAGTTACTTTGACCCCTTCACCCAAACAGAGGAGAGAGGTTCCACATCAGAGAATCAGGCATCATATCAACCACCACAGGAGTAGGCCACAATTTAATGGGACCCCGGCAACCATGTCAGATGGCACAACCATCAGCTTCATATCAATCAGCACAGGAGAAGGCGACTTTGAAAGACTTTGACCCCTACACCCAGACGGAGGAGAGAGGTTTCACAGCAGAGAATCAGGCATTTAGATCACCCACCACAGGAGTAGGCCCCCATTGAATCAGACCCTGGCAACCATGTCAGATGGCACAACCATCAGCTTTATATCAATCAGCACAGGAGAAGCCACCATTGAGTTACTTTGACCCCTGCACCCAGGAAGAGGAGAGAGGCCCCACAGCACATATTCTGGCATCATATCAGCCACCACAGGAGAAGCCACCATTTAGTTACTTTGACCCCTTCACCCAAACAGAGGAGAGAGGTTTCACATCAGAGAATCAGGCATCATATCAACCACCACAGGAGTAGGCCACAATTTAATGGGACCCCGGCAACCATGTCAGATGGCACAACCATCAGCTTCATATCAATCAGCACAGGAGAAGGCGACTTTGAAAGACTTTGACCCCTACACCCAGACGGAGGAGAGAGGTTTCACAGCAGAGAATCAGGCATTTAGATCACCCACCACAGGAGTAGGCCCCCATTGAATCAGACCCTGGCAACCATGTCAGATGGCACAACCATCAGCTTTATATCAATCAGCACAGGAGAAGCCACCATTGAGTTACTTTGACCCCTGCACCCAGGAAGAGGAGAGAGGCCCCACAGCACATATTCTGGCATCATATCAGCCACCACAGGAGAAGCCACCATTTAGTTACTTTGACCCCTTCACCCAAACAGAGGAGAGAGGTTCCACATCAGAGAATCAGGCATCATATCAACCACCACAGGAGTAGGCCACAATTTAATGGGACCCCGGCAACCATGTCAGATGGCACAACCATCAGCTTCATATCAATCAGCACAGGAGAAGGCGACTTTGAAAGACTTCGACCCCTACACCCAGACGGAGGAGAGAGGTTTCACAGCAGAGAATCAGGCATTTAGATCACCCACCACAGGAGTAGGCCCCCATTGAATCAGACCCTGGCAACCATGTCAGATGGCACAACCATCAGCTTTATATCAATCAGCACAGGAGAAGCCACCATTGAGTTACTTTGACCCCTGCACCCAGGAAGAGGAGAGAGGCCCCACAGCACATATTCTGGCATCATATCAGCCACCACAGGAGAAGCCACCATTTAGTTACTTTGACCCCTTCACCCAAACAGAGGAGAGAGGTTCCACATCAGAGAATCAGGCATCATATCAACCACCACAGGAGTAGGCCACAATTTAATGGGACCCCGGCAACCATGTCAGATGGCACAACCATCAGCTTCATATCAATCAGCACAGGAGAAGGCGACTTTGAAAGACTTTGACCCCTACACCCAGACGGAGGAGAGAGGTTTCACAGCAGAGAATCAGGCATTTAGATCACCCACCACAGGAGTAGGCCCCCATTGAATCAGACCCTGGCAACCATGTCAGATGGCACAACCATCAGCTTTATATCAATCAGCACAGGAGAAGCCACCATTGAGTTACTTTGACCCCTGCACCCAGGAAGAGGAGAGAGGCCCCACAGCACATATTCTGGCATCATATCAGCCACCACAGGAGAAGCCACCATTGAGTTACTTTGACCCCCGCACCCAGGAAGAGGAGAGAGGCACCACAGCACATATTCTGGCATCATATCAGCCACCACAGGAGAAGCCACCATTGAGTTACTTTGACCCCTGCACCCAGGAAGAGGAGAGAGGCCCCACAGCACATATTCTGGCATCATACTAACCACCACAGGAGAAGCCACCATTGAGTTACTTTGACCCCTGCACCCAGGAAGAGGAGAGAGGCCCCACAGCACATATTCTGGCATCATATCAGCCACCACAGGAGAAGCCACCATTGAGTTACTTTGACCCCCGCACCCAGGAAGAGGAGAGAGGCACCACAGCACATATTCTGGCATCATATCAGCCACCACAGGAGAAGCCACCATTGAGTTACTTTGACCCCCGCACCCAGGAAGAGGAGAGAGGCACCACAGCACATATTCAGGCATCATATCACACACCACAGGAGAAGGCCTCTTTCAGTGATTTAGGCCTTTGGACCCAGACAGAGGAGAGAGGCACCACAGCACATATTCTGGCATCATATCAGCCACCACAGGAGAAGCCACCATTGAGTTACTTTGACCCCTGCACCCAGGAAGAGGAGAGAGGCCCCACAGCACATATTCTGGCATCATATCAGCCACCACAGGAGAAGCCACCATTTAGTTACTTTGACCCCTGCACCCAGGAAGAGGAGAGAGGCACCACAGCACATATTCTGGCATCATATCAGCCACCACAGGAGAAGCCACCATTTAGTTACTTTGACCCCTTCACCCAAACAGAGGAGAGAGGTTCCACATCAGAGAATCAGGCATCATATCAACCACCACAGGAGTAGGCCACAATTTAGTTTATTTGACCCCTGCACCCAGGAAGAGGAGAGAGGCCCCACAGCACATATTCTGGCATCATATCACACACCACAGGAGAAGGCCTCTTTCAGTGATTTAGGCCTTTGGACCCAGACAGAGGAGAGAGGTCAGAGATTAGCTTCATATCCCCCAGCACAGCAGAAGACCGCTTTATTTGACTTAGGCCTCAGCACCCAGACAGAAGACAGAGGTAGCATGGCAGAGGTTATGGCTTCATGTCACCCGTTAGTTTAACCGGCCACTTTCATCTGGTTAGGCCCCGGCGCCCAGACAGAGAAGAGTTTCATTCAACTGTGGGTTTCATAAAATTTGTATCAAATAAAGAAGTGGCCCGTAGCACAACAAGACATGTTTTAGGCAGTTAATAAGGACTACTCTGCACAAGGGAGGGACAGGTCCTGTGGGATCCATGCCTGGTTCATCTTTATGAAGGTCAGCTTGTCCACGTTGGCTGTGGACAGGCGGCTGCGCTTGTCAGTAATGACGCCCCCTGCCGTGCTGAATACGCGTTCAGATAAAACGCTGGCCGCCGGGCAGGAAAGCACCTCCAAGGCATAACATGCTAACTCTGGCCACGTGGACAATTTCGAAACCCAGTAGTTGAATGGGGCCGAACCATCCGTCAGGATGTGGAGGGGTGTGCAGACATACTGTTCAACCATGTTAGTGAAATGCTGCCTCCTGCTAACACGTTCCGTATCAGGTGTCGGTGCAGATAGCTGTGGCGTGGAGACAAAACTTTTCCACATTTCTGCCATGCTAACCCTGCCCTCAGATGAGCTGGCCGTGACACAGCTGCGTTGGCGACCTCTTGCCACTCCTCTGCCTTCACCTTCCACCTGTTCCCCTGTGACATGTGGGAATGCTCTCAAGAGCGCCTCTATCAGCGTGCGCTTGTACTCGCGCATCTTACGGTCGCGCTCCAGTTCAGGAATTAAAGTGGGCACATTGTCTTTATACCGGGGATCCAGCAGGGTGGCCACCCAGTAGTCTGCACACGTTAAAACGTGGGCAACTCTGCTGTCGTTGCGCAGGCATTGGAGCATATATTCGCTCATGTGGGCCAGGCTACCCATGGGTAAGGACAAGCTGTCCTCTGTGGGAGGCGTATCGTCATCGTCCACCGTATCCCCCCAGCCACACACCAGTGATGGGCCGGGGCTGCCACCCCGCTGTGAACTTGCGTCATCCTCGTCCCCCTCCACCTCCTCCTCCTCATCCTCCTCGTCCTCCAGTACAGTGCCTTGGCTGGCGACTTGTGAACCTGTCCTCTGCTGCTTAAACAAACCTCCCTCTGAGCCACTTCGAACAGACTGGCCCGAAAGTGTTAGAAACGAGCCCTCATCCTCCTCCTCCTCCTCCACCTGGGCCACCTCATTGCATCATTGCCCTAAGTGTTTTCTCAAGGAGACATAGAAGTGGTATTGTAACGCTGATAACAGTGTCATCGCCACTGGCCATGTTGGTGGAGTACTCGAAACAGCGCAGCAGGGCACACAGGTCTCGCATGGAGGCCCAATCATTGGTGGTGAAGTGGTGCTGTTCGGCAGTACGACTGACGCGAGCGTGCTGCAGCTGAAACTCCACTATGGCCTGCTGCTGCTCGCACAGTCTCTCCAGCATGTGCAAGGTGGAGTTCCACCGGGTGGGCACGTCGCATATGAGGTGGTGAGCGGGAAGGCCGAAGTTCCGCTGTAGCGCAGACAGGCGAGCAGCGGCAGGATGTGAACGGCGGAAGCGCGCACAGACGGCCCGCACTTTATGCAGCAGCTCTGACATGTTGGGGTAGTGGTGAATGAACCTCTGCACCACCAAGTTCAGCACATGCGCCAGGCAAGGGATGTGCGTCAAACCGGCTAGTCCCAGAGCTGCCACGAGATTTCGCCCATTATCGCATACCACCAGGCCTGGCTTGAGGCCCACCGGCAGAAACCACTCGTCGGTCTGTTGTTCAATACCCCGCCACAACTCCTTTGCGCTGTGGGGCCTGTCCCCCAAACATATGAGTTTCAGAATGGCCTGCTGACGTTTACCCCGGGCTGTGCTGAAGTTGGTGGTGAAGGTGTGTGGCTGACCGGATGAGCTGGTGGAAGCAGTGGAGGAGGAAGCCGAGTAGGAGGAGGAGGCTACAGGAGGCAGAGAATGATGCCCTGCGATCCTAGGGGGCGGAAGGACGTGCGCCAAGGAACTGTCCGCCGGGGGCCCAGCCGCCACTACATTCATCCAGTGTGCAGTTAGTGAGATATAGCGTCCCTGGCCGTGCTTACTGGTCCACGTATCTGTGGTTAGGTGGACCTTGCCACAAATGGCGTTGCGCAGTGCACACTTGATTTTATCGGACACTTGCATGTGCAGGGAAGGCACGGCTGTCTTGGAGAAGTAGTGGCGGCTGGGAACCACATACTGCGGGACAGCCATGGCCATCAGCTGTTTGAAGCTGTCTGTGTCCACCAGCCGGAATGACAGCATTTCAAAGGCCAGCAGTTTAGAAATGCTGGCGTTCAGGCCAAGGGCTCGAGGGTGACTCGGGGGGAATTTGCGCTTCCTCTCTAAGGTTTGAGATATTGAGAGCTGAACGCTGCTGTGTGATATAGTGGAGACGCTAGTTGACGGTGGCGGTGGTGGTGGTGTCGGTGGCACATCCTCTGTTTGCTGCTCGGCAGGTGGCAACATTCCTCTCGAGGCGGAAGCCGAGGCAGCAGCGGTAGAGGGAGCAGGGGGAGCCTCAGCGAGTGCCTGGTTTTTAAGGTGTGTACCCCACTGCAGTTCAGGCTTTGCATGTAGATGCCTGGTCATGCAGGTTGTGCTGAGGTTCAGAACGTTAATGCCTCGCCTCAGGCTCTGATGGCAGAGCGTGCAAGTCACTCGGGTCTTGTCGGTAGGACATTGTTTAAAGAAGTGCCATGCCAGGGAACTCTTTGAAGCTGCCTTTGTGGGGCTGGGTCCCTGTTGGCGATGTCCAGTAGCAGGCGAACTCTGGGGGCGGCGGCTCGTCTGCTTTGGCCCCCTGCTCCCTCTTTGGCTTCGCTGTTGTCTCGGTCTCACCACTACCTCTTCCTCTGAACTGTGAAAGTCATCGCCACGACCTTCAGTCCATGTGGGGTCTAAGACCTCATCGTCCTCTGCATCGTCTTCCACCCAGTCTCCCTCCCTGACCTCCTCCTGTTCAGTCTGCACACTGCAAAAAGACGCGGCAGTGGGCACCTGTGTTTCGTCATCATCAGAGAGTCGGTGACTCTGCTGTGGTGGTATTCCCATGTCCTCTTCATCTGGAGACATAAGTGGTTGTGCGTCAGTGCATGGTATGTCTTCCTCCACTGGGGAAGGGCTAGGTGGACGCCCCTGGGAAACCCTGGAAGCAGAGTCTTCAAACAGAAGAAGAGACTGCTGCATAACTTGTGGCTCAGACCGTTTCCCTGATATGCTTGGGGGTGATGTGACAGACTGATGGGCTTGGTTTTCAGGTGCCACCTGTGCGCTTTCCGCAGAAGACTGGGTGGAAGACCATGTGGTGAACGTGCTGGAAGCACTGTCGGCCACCCAATCGATTAATGCCTGTACCTGCTCAGGCCTTACCATCCTAAGAGCGGCATTGGGCCCCACGAGATATTGCGGTACATTCTGCCGGCTAGTTGAGGGAGTTCGTTCCCTACTGTGTGCGCCTGGGGCCGAACGGCCACGTCCTCTACCAGCAACAGAGGCTCCACGGACACCACCACGACCGCGTCCTCGTCCCTTAATAGTATTTTTCTTCATTGTTGCGATTCAACTCGCACCACAATGAAATATATTCTTTTTTATAAGCAAAATCCCCTCACTGGAATACTTTCAGTCTTTTGACTGTATGGATTACAGATGGAATGACTGTTATATGTGAGTACCGCTTTCTTTGACAGATTCTAGTATGGGTACATATATGTTTTCCCAACCCCAGCACATTAGTTTGCTAATTCCAGATGTATGAAACGCAGGCCTAACTGTATCTAGTATATTGAACGCCAGATAAACTAACTTGGCCTTTTTTAAATAAATAAAAAATTCCCTCACTGGAATACTTTCAGTCTTTTGACTGTATGGATTACAGATGGAATGACTGTTATATGTAAGTACCGCTTTCTTTGACAGATTCTAGTATGGGTACATATATGTTTTCCCAACCCCAGCACATTAGTTTGCTAATTCCAGATGTATGAAACGCAGGCCTAACTGTATCTAGTATATTGAACGCCAGATAAACTAACTTGGCCTTTTTTAAATAAAAAAAATTCCCTCACTGGAATACTTTCAGTCTTTTGACTGTATGGATTACAGATGGAATGACTGTTATATGTGAGTACCGCTTTCTTTGACAGATTCTAGTATGGGTACATATATGTTTTCCCAACCCCAGCACATTAGTTTGCTAATTCCAGATGTATGAAACGCAGGCCTAACTGTATCTAGTATATTGAACGCCAGATAAACTAACTTGGCCTTTTTTAAATAAAAAAAAAATTCCCTCACTGGAATACTTTCAGTCTTTTGACTGTATGGATTACAGATGGAATGACTGTTATATGTGAGTACCGCTTTCTTTGACAGATTCTAGTATGGGTACATATATGTTTTCCCAACCCCAGCACATTAGTTTGCTAATTCCAGATGTATGAAACGCAGGCCTAACTGTATCTAGTATATTGAACGCCAGATAAACTAACTTGGCCTTTTTTAAATAAAAAAAATTCCCTCACTGGAATACTTTCAGTCTTTTGACTGTATGGATTACAGATGGAATGACTGTTATATGTGAGTACCGCTTTCTTTGACAGATTCTAGTATGGGTACATATATGTTTTCCCAACCCCAGCACATTAGTTTGCTAATTCCAGATGTATGAAACGCAGGCCTAACTGTATCTAGTATATTGAACGCCAGATAAACTAACTTGGCCTTTTTTAAATAAAAAAAAAATTCCCTCACTGGAATACTTTCAGTCTTTTGACTGTATGGATTACAGATGGAATGACTGTTATATGTGAGTACCGCTTTCTTTGACAGATTCTAGTATGGGTACATATATGTTTTCCCAACCCCAGCACATTAGTTTGCTAATTCCAGATGTATGAAACGCAGGCCTAACTGTATCTAGTATATTGAACGCCAGATAAACTAACTTGGCCTTTTTTAAATAAAAAAAATTCCCTCACTGGAATACTTTCAGTCTTTTGACTGTATGGATTACAGATGGAATGACTGTTATATGTGAGTACCGCTTTCTTTGACAGATTCTAGTATGGGTACATATATGTTTTCCCAACCCCAGCACATTAGTTTGCTAATTCCAGATGTATGAAACGCAGGCCTAACTGTATCTAGTATATTGAACGCCAGATAAACTAACTTGGCCTTTTTTAAATAAAAAAAATCCCCTCACTGGAATACTTTCAGTCTTTTGACTGTATGGATTACAGATGGAATGACTGTTATATGTGAGTACCGCTTTCTTTGACAGATTCTAGTATGGGTACATATATGTTTTCCCAACCCCAGCACATTAGTTTGCTAATTCCAGATGTATGAAACGCAGGCCTAACTGTATCTAGTATATTGAACGCCAGATAAACTAACTTGGCCTTTTTTAAATAAAAAAAATCCCCTCACTGGAATACTTTCAGTCTTTTGACTGTATGGATTACAGCTGGAATGACTGTTATATGTGAGTACCGCTTTCTTTGACAGATTCTAGTATGGGTACATATATGTTTTCCCAACCCCAGCACATTAGTTTGCTAATTCCAGATGTATGAAACGCAGGCCTAACTGTATCTAGTATATTGAACGCCAGATAAACTAACTTGGCCTTTTTTAAATAAAAAAAATTCCCTCACTGGAATACTTTCAGTCTTTTGACTGTATGGATTACAGATGGAATGACTGTTATATGTGAGTACCGCTTTCTTTGACAGATTCTAGTATGGGTACATATATGTTTTCCCAACCCCAGCACATTAGTTTGCTAATTCCAGATGTATGAAACGCAGGCCTAACTGTATCTAGTATATTGAACGCCAGATAAACTAACTTGGCCTTTTTTAAATAAAAAAAATTCCCTCACTGGAATACTTTCAGTCTTTTGACTGTATGGATTACAGATGGAATGACTGTTATATGTGAGTACCGCTTTCTTTGACAGATTCTAGTATGGGTACATATATGTTTTCCCAACCCCAGCACATTAGTTTGCTAATTCCAGATGTATGAAACGCAGGCCTAACTGTATCTAGTATATTGAACGCCAGATAAACTAACTTGGCCTTTTTTAAATAAAAAAAAAATTTCCTCACTGGAATACTTTCAGTCTTTTGACTGTATGGATTACAGATGGAATGACTGTTATATGTGAGTACCGCTTTCTTTGACAGATTCTAGTATGGGTACATATATGTTTTCCCAACCCCAGCACATTAGTTTGCTAATTCCAGATGTATGAAACGCAGGCCTAACTGTATCTAGTATATTGAACGCCAGATAAACTAACTTGGCCTTTTTTAAATAAAAAAAAAATTCCCTCACTGGAATACTTTCAGTCTTTTGACTGTATGGATTACAGATGGAATGACTGTTATATGTGAGTACCGCTTTCTTTGACAGATTCTAGTATGGGTACATATATGTTTTCCCAACCCCAGCACATTAGTTTGCTAATTCCAGATGTATGAAACGCAGGCCTAACTGTATCTAGTATATTGAACGCCAGATAAACTAACTTGGCCTTTTTTAAATAAAAAAAATTCCCTCACTGGAATACTTTCAGTCTTTTGACTGTATGGATTACAGATGGAATGACTGTTATATGTGAGTACCGCTTTCTTTGACAGATTCTAGTATGGGTACATATATGTTTTCCCAACCCCAGCACATTAGTTTGCTAATTCCAGATGTATGAAACGCAGGCCTAACTGTATCTAGTATATTGAACGCCAGATAAACTAACTTGGCCTTTTTTAAATAAAAAAAATCCCCTCACTGGAATACTTTCAGTCTTTTGACTGTATGGATTACAGATGGAATGACTGTTATATGTGAGTACCGCTTTCTTTGACAGATTCTAGTATGGGTACATATATGTTTTCCCAACCCCAGCACATTAGTTTGCTAATTCCAGATGTATGAAACGCAGGCCTAACTGTATCTAGTATATTGAACGCCAGATAAACTAACTTGGCCTTTTTTAAATAAAAAAAATTCCCTCACTGGAATACTTTCAGTCTTTTGACTGTATGGATTACAGATGGAATGACTGTTATATGTGAGTACCGCTTTCTTTGACAGATTCTAGTATGGGTACATATATGTTTTCCCAACCCCAGCAAATTAGTTTGCTAATTCCAGATGTATGAAACGCAGGCCTAACTGTATCTAGTATATTGAACGCCAGATAAACTAACTTGGCCTTTTTTAAATAAAAAAAATCCCCTCACTGGAATACTTTCAGTCTTTTGACTGTATGGATTACAGATGGAATGACTGTTATATGTGAGTACCGCTTTCTTTGACAGATTCTAGTATGGGTACATATATGTTTTCCCAACCCCAGCACATTAGTTTGCTAATTCCAGATGTATGAAACGCAGGCCTAACTGTATCTAGTATATTGAACGCCAGATAAACTAACTTGGCCTTTTTTAAATAAAAAAAAAATTCCCTCACTGGAATACTTTCAGTCTTTTGACTGTATGGATTACAGATGGAATGACTGTTATATGTGAGTACCGCTTTCTTTGACAGATTCTAGTATGGGTACATATATGTTTTCCCAACCCCAGCACATTAGTTTGCTAATTCCAGATGTATGAAACGCAGGCCTAACTGTATCTAGTATATTGAACGCCAGATAAACTAACTTGGCCTTTTTTAAATAAAAAAAAAATTCCCTCACTGGAATACTTTCAGTCTTTTGACTGTATGGATTACAGATGGAATGACTGTTATATGTGAGTACCGCTTTCTTTGACAGATTCTAGTATGGGTACATATATGTTTTCCCAACCCCAGCACATTAGTTTGCTAATTCCAGATGTATGAAACGCAGGCCTAACTGTATCTAGTATATTGAACGCCAGATAAACTAACTTGGCCTTTTTTAAATAAAAAAAATTCCCTCACTGGAATACTTTCAGTCTTTTGACTGTATGGATTACAGATGGAATGACTGTTATATGTGAGTACCGCTTTCTTTGACAGATTCTAGTATGGGTACATATATGTTTTCCCAACCCCAGCACATTAGTTTGCTAATTCCAGATGTATGAAACGCAGGCCTAACTGTATCTAGTATATTGAACGCCAGATAAACTAACTTGGCCTTTTTTAAATAAAATAAAAATTCCCTCACTGGAATACTTTATGGCTTTTCACTGTATGGATTACAGGTGGACTGGTATTAGTAGGGGTGACACAAGCACACCCAAGTCCCTGATGTAGGATTTCTATGGCACAGACCACTATTACAAGTGATTAATGGACGTTGGGAGAGATTGTGCTGCAGCACTAGTCCCAAGATGGCCGCCGCCTATCAGCCCAGTAACATGTGCCACAAAATGGTCTGCACAACCTTTAAAAAAAATAGCCTTGGACTGTGCTGCTAAATCGCTATTGGTCTGAATCCCAGGTGTAGATGTCTGACTTGTTTGGAGCTTTGGAATGCACACTGTGGCAGCTTCTGCTGCAGCACTACAAGTCGCAAAATGGCGGCCGGCGGTCAGCCCAGGTACATGTGGATGGAAAAATCACTCTGGCCACTCTAAAAATAGCCAATCCCTATCAAAAAAGCAGCTCAGCTGCAGTTGTTCAGATGAATCACAGGTGGAGGAGAGAAATTTGCTTCCAGTTATTCAATTATCCCTGCCTATTCTCGCCCTAGCATCAGCTGCGTCTATCCCTGTTCTATTCACATCGGGAGTGAGCACGTCCCGACGTGCGCACAAGCTTATAAAGAGGCTGAGTCACATGCTGCACTTGGCCAATCACAGCCTTGCCAATAGTAGGCATGGCTGCGATGGCATCTTAGGGCAAGTAGTATGATGCATGTTGATTGGCTGCTTTGCAGCCTTTCAAAATGCGCCAAAATACATGCCGAACGACGAACCCGAACCCGAACTTTTACGAAAAAGTTCGGGTTCGGGTCCGTGTCACGAACACCCCAAAATTCGGTACGGACCCGAACTATGCTTGAACTGTTCGCTCAACACTAGACATGAACAGTCAAATATATGTTTTAAAGTATAGCATCTATAATGAGGATCTTGTTTCATTTTCTGAATTGCTGAACTCCTTTCCAGTCACTCGGATAATGGCTGCTTAGCCTGATATATTGTGGTTAATTTTTAAAGAGGTTCTGTTAGCAGGATCAACCCTATTAAACCAGACATACTGCCTGGTAGGACCCATCATGTTGATTAAAACTATATCTTTATTTTGTCTGTATGCTAAACAGCTGCAGAGATATCAATCCATGGGGCCCCGGTGCGAAACTGATCCATGGGGCACCCTCCCCGCCGCCGACCCCCCCCTGCCGCGTGTGTGTGTATGTATGTATATATATATTATATACTGTTTATCACTATATACAAGAGGATGATATACGGTATAACATCTTCTTGTATATAGTGATATAGCGGATCACGCTGATGATATAACCTGGGTATCTCCTGTATATAATTATATATGTACAGTTGGTATAAGTTATACATCTTCTTGTATATAGGGTTATGGAGCATGCTGGTATAACCTGGTATCTCCTTATATGATTATATATGTACAGCTGGTATACGTTATACATCTTAATATACCAGAAGATGTATAACCTGTACCAGGCCAGCTCACATATAATAATATACAGAACATACCAAGGCCAGATAGTAACTATTACCTGCTGGGCTGGCTCAGGCTGAAAGCTGCTGAATTGAACCTGCTGAAAGTCAGTGGTAACTGGCAAGGCTGAATGCTGGAGACTGGCTGGGCTCAGTGTGGGCTCTGGCTGGCTGAATGAGTGCTGCTCCTGGGCCTGGCTCAGGCTGGCAGAAAGAGAGAGAGAACGAGGCGAGGTGGGGTGAGTGACTGTAGTATGGAGTCAGACTACTGGGCAAGTGGGCAGTGGCAGACTAGCAGTGGCTCCCGCGCTCCTCTGTTCCCAACTTCCTGCCGGACCTGCAGCGCTGATAACTTTGTGACGTCACTTAAGCGCGCAGTGTGATCCGGACATGCTGCCAGGCCCTGCCCCCCTGCCATTGGTATTTAAAGTGACCATGCCTGAGCCGGACCCGCCATCCCATCATCCATAGCAACAAAAAAGGGGGACTTCTGGCCGTCCATCATGGTCTTGCGCCGGACCAGGAGTCTAAAAACCGGACTGTCAGGCCTAAAACTGGACGTCTGGCAGCAGTGGCAGAGAGACTGAGGCCAACAGCAGCCATTTCAGCCAGATTAGAGCCAAAGCTGCAGAGTGACTGTAATCTGACAAAAATGGCTGCTGCTGGCCTCAGTGAGTCTCTCTGCCACTGCAGATAGACCTCATATCAGCCAACTCAGCCCTCATCAGACCTCAGATCAGCCCACTCAGCCCCCCATCAGACCCCCAATCAGCCCGCTCAGCCCCCATCAGACCTCAGATCAGCCCACTCAGCCCCCCATCAGACCTCAGATCAGCCCACAGACCCCCATCAGACCTCATATCAGCCCACTCAGCCCCCATCAGACCTCATATCAGCCTAAAGACCCCCACTCAGCCCCATCAGACCTCAGATCAGCCCAAAGACCCCCATCAGACCTCAGATCAGCCTAAAGACCCCATCAGACCCCCAATCAGCCCCCATCAGACCACAGATCAGGCAAACGACCCCCATCATACCCCCACTCAGCCCCCATCAGACTTCAGATCAGCCCAAAGACCCCCAGTTAGCCCCCATCAGACCTCAGATCAGCCCAATGACCCCCATCAGACCCCCACTCAGCCCCCATCAGACCTTAGATTAGCCCAAAGACCCACATCAGACCTCAGATCAGCCCAAAGACCCCCATCAGACCCCCAATCAGCCCCATCAGACCTCAAATCAGGCCAAGACCCCCACTCAGCCCCCATCAGACCTCAGATCAGGCCAAAGACTACCATAAGACCCCCACTAAGCCCCATCAGACCTCAGATCATCCCAAAGACCCCCAGTCAGCCCCCATCAGACCTCAGATCAGCCCAAAGACCCCTATCAGACCTCCACTCAGACCCCATTGGCTCAGATTAATCAGCGGCAGCCCACAGAGTAATCCCCAGACCCCAACATACTTACCTGTTCTGCAACAGATAAAGTACAATAATGCCATAGTCACAAAAAATATTATAGTGCTAATGCTACGCTTATTTATAAAGTGAGATGCTTGGCAAATGCATTTTGTACAAAACCATCTGAGCCTGTCTGCTGAACGTCAAGGCGATTTCTGTAAGACAGGAACCTAACACTAAATACTACCTGTTATGCGCCATAATGGCCGCCATAAAGTTCAGGAAGTGTTAGATCCACATGCATGCTGGGTCCACTCTGCCTTTTACCATTTTTGGTGTCATAATGGCCTCCATTACTTACAAGGGATGCAGCTACAGCTTTATACTAAAACTACTGTAATTAAAATCAGCCTATGGGGCAGACAGGCTAATCAGGAGTTCACGACTATATCCTTATCATATACAGAATAATGTTCTTTATGCTTAAAAAGCTAATAAATATTGCTGGTTTCTTTATAATCAAATACTGTGCCTGTGAATAAAGCAGTAATCGGTTTTAGGTTTGTAAGCAAATATAGTAAGTTTTATTATTATTATTATTATTATTATTATTATTATTATCATCTGATTATATATTCTGTATTATAGTATAACCTTTTATTACAGGTTAAAGTAGAGTAAAAAAATAACAGAAAAAAATTAAAAACACCTATCTTGGGAATTGAACTTAGGATCTTTACATAGAAGACAGTAAGCTATAGCCTTTGTACATAGAAAAGAATGGTTTTTCTATGATAAGATAACATTTTATTGGTGTCTCTATAATCATATATTGTGCCTGTGAATAAAGTAGAAATATTTATATCAGCTTTCTGAGAACATCTTAATGTGGTAAAGCTATAGTACATAATGTATATAATATGTAGATTTTAAGACACAGCTCTGCCCTAGCTCTGGCAATCAAGTGGAAGGGGGAGTGTGCAGAGCACAGGGGTGTTACAAAACGGTGCTCAAAGGATTTAGTCCCACCCCTTGGTGCTCAAACTTGCTAATTTGCATATTAATAGACACACAGATATCTCTGCGGCTATTTAGAATACAGGCAAAACAAATGTACCATTTTAATCTGCATGATGAGCCTTAACAGGCAGTAGGCTGGTTTAATAGGGTTGATCATGCTGACAGAGCCCCTTTAAGGTAGTTAAAAAAAAAAAGAATTAAACATGTCTCCCAATATGGACTTCTCATACACAATCCCATTTAATATAACAATGCTTGGCATAATGTTCAAAAGATCTGTAGCCTTAGTCTGTCACAATCTGTATGGCACTGGATGCAGCTCCGCTAAGTGGTTTAGTCTCAATTAAGGCTAATATTGTCCCTCTCTGTTATCTGCTGGGGAAAAGTGCATCCAATGTTTTTCTATTGCATCGGTTCACAGTGGAATTAGGCACAGTTTACATGAACAGATGCCAAAGCAGCAATATGTATATGACACCTGGGTTTTGGCTTCTCACTTCACATAGCAGCAGGGTCTAGATCCGTGCCAGCTCTTCACCCACTCATTTATCACACCGCCTCTTTGCTCCACCAACATCCTACTAGAGAAAAAAGTAAGAATACAGCAAGTCGACAAGCACAAATCTGCAGATTATATTTATATCAGTTATGGTTATTATTCAGTTTATAGCACCATTAACTTCCAGGGCGCGGTACGAAATAAATAAAGGTAAAAATACATGACACCAACAAGTACAAATACATGGGCATACTGAGGGACAAGCTGGTGCAGAAGGAGTGAGTAAATCCCTGCTCACAAGAGATTTTAATCTATGAAGGAAAAGCTGCTAATACAGGAGATAGGTAGTGGCATATGTATTACAGAGGCAGACCACTTGACTGCCATTGGGCCCTGGGTGAGGGGGTACCTGGCATTGAACTTGCTTCTTCTGTTCTGCACATAGATGTATTACATTTTCTATCCTCTGCCACTAGAGGGAGCTCAGTGCATAGAGATTCCACAGCTTTTACAGATTTCAATAGTAACTGCATACATTCCTATGCACTGAGCTCCCCCTAGTGTAGACGGAGGGCAGCCGGTTTTACAATCTGCTGTGTGAAGAGAAGCTGGACGTGTATTTGTGCCCGTTCTCCAGTATAAATACATTGAAAAATATGGTGTTCAGAATGAGCAGCATATTTAAGAAGCACCTGTTAATTTACGATATACAAATTGGATAATCTGGGTGAAGTGGAGTACAGTTTTTTTTATTACATCTTTTAAAATAAAAATGTCTTATTAATAAAAAAATAAAATATGCACATTTGTCAGAAATTTAAGGAGTTTTACTTTGCTTTCTGAGTTTCCTGAGAGAGTTTGATGCTTACTCGGTGGAGCAAGAGGCCCATACATATGAGACACTGTGAGATCTGTGTATGTCCAGGAGACAGGGTTTGGATGGTGGAAAGGAGCAAGATATGAGAGTATGGACAGGACAAATGTCAGATCACTGCCATTAAAGGGTTGTCTTTTCTAAGGAGAGATTTTGATTGCATATCATATCCAATCAGTGTCCGATTGCTAGAATTAGAGAAAAATTCGATTCGGATGCTTTACCAAATTTTTTCCAAAAAATTTGATTTGACCTGAATTAATTCGTCACAAAGCATGTTATAAATCAGCTATTTCCTGGCCTGCAGGGAGAGTGTATCTTGGTGTACATCACTGTGCATCACAGAAACATGCATAATTAGTCTGTTATGGTAGTGAAACAGGTAATGTGCGTCAATATGACAGGCAAGTGACAGGCATCGCTCTTAGACTCAGTTCACGCTTCACTTATTTGGCCAGTTACGGGTCACAAACTGACCAAATAACTGAAGTGTGCACAATAATTGATTAATATTGGTAAGGCCAGAAAAACAGGCGTGGGAAAATTTGCATGTCTTCTGTGTTTTGGACCCACTCCTGCTTTTGGCTAGTGATGAGCAGCAGGGGTCATATTCAAATTCGTGATATTTTGCAAATATTTTGTAGAATATTCGTCATATATTCGCAAATTCGTATATTCGTTATATTCTACATTCTTTTTTTTAATGCAAAAATCGGCAAAGTAATGATCGCATAATGTGCGAATATTGAGCGCTAAAAAACTAATATATAGCACTATATTCAATATAGTGCAATATATTCGTTTTTTAGAATATTAGTAATTTTTTTCCATCTGAACACATGATTCCTCCCTGCTTCTTGCTTGTGGGCCAATGAGTCATTGGCCCACAAGCAAGAAGCAGGGAGAAATCAAGTGTTCAGATGGAAAAAAATGCGGAATATTCGTCATTACAAATATATTGCACTATATTCTAAATATTCGTAAATTCTCGAAGTGCCGATATTCGCCATTAAAATTCGCTATTCGAATATTCGCGCTCAACACTACTTTTGGCTTCAAAATCATGATCAAATCCTAATGCAAAATACTGACCGTGTGATAGAGGCCTCATGCTCAATTTGCACGGGTTTTGGCCATTTGCCTCTGAAATAGTTTTTTTTCACATGGAAAAGAAGTCCTTGCATGCAGGACTTTAATGGCCTCTAATACACATGTGGTGGGAGGAAGAGGGCAAGATCAGGACTATCAGGTCAGCAGTTGGGTTAATGTAGGAAGAAGGGGTAGAGGGAAAACTGCCAGGGAGGCTGCCTGAGCTGGAACACCCTAGTAAATATGCTTGTTTGGCTGATATTAGGGATGAAAGCCCAGGGCCAGCAACACTGCAGATGGGCGTTTCTCCTAGCAACCAGGAGGATGCCCCCTGCGGGAAGGATGGGAAAAGGAGTGCAGCAAGGGTCAGGCTGGTGGTAGGGGACTCTATTATTAGGAGGACAGACAGGGTCATCTGTCGCAGAGACCGTGAATACCGAACAGTGTGTTGTCTCGTGTTCGGCATATTGCGGATCAGATTGACAGATTGCTGGGCGGGGCTGGGGAAGACCCGGCGGTCATGGTACACATTGGCACCAATGACAAAATCAGGGGAAGATGGAAGGTCCTTAAAAATGATTTTAGAGAAATAAGAGAGAAGCTTAAGTCCAGGACCTCCAAGGTAGTGTTTTCAGAAATACTACCAGTGCCACGAGTGTAACCAGAGAGACAACGGGAGCTTAGGGAGTTAAATAAGTGGCTCAGAAGCTGGTGCATGAAGGAGGGGTTTGGGTTCATGGAGAACTGGGCCGATTTCTCTGTTGGTTACAGGCTCTACAGTAGGGATGGGCAGCAACTTAAGGCTGGGTTCACACCTGAGCGTATTGGGTATGCGCATTTTACAGGCGTTTTTGAGGCGTATTTTGGGGCATTTTGTATTTAGGAAACGCTCGTAATACGCGCTTTTGTGTGATTGACAACAGAGGCATCCAATGAAAAACTGCCTTGAGGTTATGGATGTGGATGACGCTGTTCTGTGGGGGATCTGTGGATGACGCTGTTATGTGGGAGATCTGTGGATGACGCTGTTATGTGGGGGATCTGTGGATGACGCTGTTATGTGGGAGATCTGTGGATGACGCTGTTATGTGGGGGATCTGTGGATGACGCTGTTATGTGGGGGATCTGTGGATGACGCTGTTATGTGGGAGATCTGCGGATGACGCTGTTATGTGGGGGATCTGTGGATGACGCTGTTATGTGGGGGATCTGTGGATGACGCTGTTATGTGGGGATCTGTGGATGGCACTGTTATAGGGGATGTGTGCTATGACACATAGGGGGGCCAGCATAAAACACACATATAGCATCTTATGCTGGTCCCTCTCATGGCCCTATGTGTCCCCTCATGTGTCCTAAACTGCGCACATAACTGGCTTTGTGTGTAAAGTATTTTACTACTGTCTGAAACAAGCTCTCTCCTATTGATAAAATGGCCAGCCTCTGTACTCACTTTCACTATGAATGCACTGCAGCGAGCGGCAGCGAGCTGGCCGGCCGGCACTTAGTAACGCTCCTCCCACTTAATTCAGGAAGCAGGAGCGTTACTAAGTGACGTCAGTCACGCGCCGGCCGGCCAGCTCGCTGACGCTCGCTGCAGTGCATTCATAGTGAAAGTGAGTACAGAGGCTGGCCATTTTATCAATAGGAGAGAGCTTGTTTCAGACAGTAGTAAAATACTTTACACACAAAGCCAGTTATGTGCGCGGGGCCCCTTCATATATAATCGCAGCATTTTCGGGTCGGTCCATTGTCGCGCGTTCCCGCTGAAGTCTATGGGCGGGAATGCTCGACAATACACCCCAAAGAAGCTCCTGTACTTCTTGGGGCGTAGGGCGTTTTACAGCGCGTTCGTACGCGCTGTAAAACACTTAGGTGAGAACCATGCCCATAGGGAATCATTTGTTCTTGCCTGTTGAGCGTTTTACAGCGCATAGGAACGCGCTGTAAAACGCTCAGGTGTGTGAACCCAGCCTAATGGGGAGGCCCTGGAGGAAAAAATGGTTAGATGGCTGGAGGAGCTTTTAAACTATGATCTGGGGGGAGGGTAGGGGGTCATACTAATAAGGGGGTAGATAGTGTAGATGGAGAGTGGGATATAGGAGGAGACAGTGGGAATTTAGTGGGAGTTGGGGTTAGTGAGAAAAGTAGGGAGAAGACAAATATACTGATGAAAAATAGAACTGGTGGTAATAAGAACCTGTTACATACAAACATCAACCAAGGTAACCCAAAAATCCTGGATAATCACTTTACAGGTAATAGTAATTTAAAATGTATTTTCACAAATGCCAGAAGTCTAGCTAGCAAAATGGGGGAGCTGGAGGCTATGGTACTAGAAGAACACATAGATGTAGTTGTTGTGGCTGAGACATGGTTGGATTCTTCGCATGACTGGGCTGTAAATATTGAGGGTTTTACACGATTTAGGAAAGATAGGGTCAATAGAAAAGGTGATGTTGTGTGCCTGTATGTGAGGAGTGATCTGAAGACAAGTGTGAAAGAGGCAATTGTGGGTGAGGATGTGAAAACCTTATGGGTGGCAGTTAAAAAGGATATAAACACTGAAAAAATAACACTTGGTGTAATCTATAGACCCCCTAACATCACAGAGGAGATAGAAACGCAACTGTATAACCAAATAGAGCGGGCTGCACAGGCTGGTACAGTGGTCATTAGAGATGAGCGAATCGAGTCCCATGAAGTGGAATTCGATCCAAATTTCAGGATAAATTCAATTCGCCTAGAAGCTGAATTTCCTCGTACGTCGTGTCAGCGAATCCATTTAACCTGAAATTGTCTAAAAAACAAAAAAATTCAAACTTATCGCCTTCATTTGCTCGCAACGGGCCGCTAGACTCCATCTTGCTTGATGATCTCGGCTGAAATCCCGTGCGGCGCGAGATACATCATCACACTGGCCGGTATGATGATGTAATCGCTCGCCGCACAGGATTTCGGCCGAGATCTTTAAGCAAGATGGCTGCGGCCGGCCCGTCGCGAGCAAA
This sequence comes from Bufo bufo, assembly GCF_905171765.1. NCBI lineage: Eukaryota > Metazoa > Chordata > Amphibia > Anura > Bufonidae > Bufo > Bufo bufo. Next base: position 123,240,402 of record NC_053392.1, read on the forward strand.
TGGAGGCGGTAAGTTTGATGTAATTTTTTTTTATTGTTAAAAACTGTGTGAAATTACACCTAGATGCCGCGATCATGTATGAACGCGGCATCTGAGAGGTACAATGACGGGGGAGCGGCGCTATCGCAGCTCCCTGTCATTGCACCCGCTAATTACAAAAAAATACGCTTCGTCACAAACTAATTCTTCACAAAGCAAATTTTTTGGGCAAATTCGGCGAATCAGCCGAATCAAATTTCTAACAAATTCGCTCATCTCTAGTGGTCATAAATAATGGGAGATTTTAACTTCCCAGACATTGACTGGGGACATGATTCTGACTCACCCTACTGCTCTGTTGGATCTGGTAATTTCTAATGATGCAGAGCTTGTTGGAAATGTTACTGTTCGAGAAACACTAGGTAATAGTGACCACAATATAATTATATTCCCCCTTAACTATAAGAAGTAAACTCTGTCAGGCAAAGCAAAGACACTGAATTTTAAAAAGGCTAATTTCCCTGGGTTGAGGGCAGTATTTCAGGGCATAGACTGGGAGCAGATACTGTCACATAATAATACTGACGATAAATGGGACAGCTTTAAATCCACATTGAGTAATTGCACTAAAAAAATTTATTCATTAAGGTAACAAGTAGGGATGAGCGAACCCGTACTGTATAGTTCGGGTTCGTACCGAATTTTGGGGTGTCCGTGACACGGACCCGAACATTTTCGTAAAAGTCCGGGTTCGGTGTTCGGCGCTTTCTTGGCGCTTTTTGAAAGTCTGCAAAGCAGCCAATCAACAAGCGTCATACTACTTGCCCCAAGAGGCCATCACAGCCTTGCCTACTATTGGCATGGCTGTGATTGGCCAGTGCAGCATGTGACCCAGCCTCTATATAAGCTTGGGTCACGTAGCGCTGCACGTCACTCTGCTGATTCAAGCATAGGGAGAGGTTGCTGCTGCGACGTTAGGGCGAGATTAGGCAGATTAACTCCTCCAAAAGTCTTCATTCTGTGATCGATCTCCAGCTGTGGATCATTGAAGTGCTAATATCGAATTGCTCACTTTTTTTAGGCTGCCCAGAGCGTTTTTATATCACTTTTTTCTGGGGTGATCGGCGGCCATTTTGTGGCTTGTGGTGCGCCAGCACAAGCTACCACCAAGTGCTTTTAACCATCAATAGTGTGGTTATTTTTTGCTATATCCTACATCAGCTGCAGGCTGAGCCTGTGTCACCGAAGTGCATTTAACCATCAACAGTCTGGTTATTTTTTGGCCATATACTACATCAGGTGCAGGCTGAGCCTGTGTCACCCAAGTGCATTTAACCATTAACAGTGTGGTTATTTTTTGGCCATATACTACATCAGGTGCAGGCTGAGCCTGTGTCACCCAAGTGCATTTAACCATCAATAGTGTGGTTATTTTTTGGCCATATACTACATCAGGGGCAAGTTGAGCCTGTCACCCAGCGCCTAAAAAATAGACCTGACATTTATATTCCTCCAAATCAGTACTGTTTTAGCTGGTCAAGTTATTTGTAGTGACCGTAAAAGCACAGTTTTTGTTCTGGGTTGAAAAACTATTCCCAAATTTGCCATTCTCAAAAGAAGTAGTTTCTGCTATATTAGGCCTACTTTAAATCTATCCCAAAAAGGATATCTTAGATTCAAGGTGCTGATAGTGTCATTCAGAAAAACTTAACACACACGCTACCGTGCAGATACAAGTCTAATTCTGTGATTAAACGTATACCTGTCACACAGCGCAAAAAAAAATAGGCCTCAGATTTCTATTCAACCAAATCTGTACTGTTTTAGCTGGTCAAATTATTTGTAGTGACCGTAAAAGCAGACTTTTTGTTCTGGGTTGAAAAACTATTCCCAAATTTGCCATTTTCAAAATTGTGGTGAACGCGAACAATGAGGAAAACATCTAATAAGGGACGCGGACGTGGACATGGTCGTGGTGCTGTTAGTGGACCCTCTGGTGCTGGGAGAGGACGTGGCCGTTTTGCCACAGCCACACGTCCTAGTGAACCAACTACCTCAGGTCCCAGTAGCCAGCAGAATTTACAGCGATATTTGGTGGGGCCCAATGCCGTTCTAAGGATGGTAAGGCCTGAGCAGGTACAGGCATTAGTCAATTGGGTGGCCGACAGTGCATCCAGCACGTTCACATTATCTCCCACCCAGTCTTCTGCAGAAAGCGCACAGATGGCGCATGAAAACCAAGCCCATCAGTCTGTCACATCACCCCCATGTATATCAGGGAAACTGTCTGAGCCTCAAGTTATGCAGCAGTCTCTTATGCTGTTTGAAGACTCTGCTGGCAGGGTTTCCCAAGGGCATCCACCTAGCCCTTCCCCAGGGGTGGAAGAGATAGAATGCACTAACGCGCAACCACTTATGTTTCTTGATGATGAGGACATGGGAATACCACCTCAGCACGTCTCTGATGATGACGAAACACAGGTGCCAACTGCTGCTTCTTTCTGCAGTGTGCAGACTGAACAGGAGGTCAGGGATCAAGACTGGGTGGAAGACGATGCAGGGGACGATGAGGTCCTAGACCCCACATGGAATGAAGGTCGTGCCACTGACTTTCACAGTTCGGAGGAAGAGGCAGTGGTGAGACCGAGCCAACAGCGTAGCAAAAGAGGGAGCAGTGGGCAAAATCAGAACACCCGCCGCCAAGAGACTCCGCCTGCTACTGACCGCCGCCATCTGGGACCAAGCACCCCAAAGGCAGCTTCAAGGAGTTCCCTGGCATGGCACTTCTTCAAACAATGTGCTGACGACAAGACCCGAGTGGTTTGCACGCTGTGCCATCAGAGCCTGAAGCGAGGCATTAACGTTCTGAACCTTAGCACAACCTGCATGACCAGGCACCTGCATGCAAAGCATGAACTGCAGTGGAGTAAACACCTTAAAAACAAAGAAGTCACTCAGGCTCCCCCTGCTACCTCTTCTGCTGCTGCCGCCTCGGCCTCTTCTGCTGCTGCCGCAGCCTCGGCCTCTTCCTCCGCCTCTGGAGGAACGTTGGCACCTGCCGCCCAGCAAACATGGGATGTACCACCAACACCACCACCTGCGTCACCAAGCATCTCAACCATGTCACACGGCAGCGTTCAGCTCTCCATCTCACAAACATTTGAGAGAAAGCGTAAATTCCCACCTAGCCACCCTCAATCCCTGGCCCTGAATGCCAGCATTTCTAAACTACTGGCCTATGAAATGCTGTCATTTAGGCTGGTGGACACAGACAGCTTCAAACAGCTCATGTCGCTTGCTGTCCCACAGTATGTTGTTCCCAGCCGCCACTACTTCTCCAAGAGAGCCGTGCCTTCCCTGCGCAACCAAGTGTCCGATAAAATCAAGTGTGCACTGCGCAACGCCATCTGTGTCAAGGTCCACCTAACCACAGATACGTGGACCAGTAAGCACGGCCAGGGACGCTATATCTCCTTAACTGCACACTGGGTAAATGTAGTGGCGGCTGGGCCCCAGGCGGAGAGCTGTTTGGCGCACGTCCTTCCGCCGCCAAGGATCGCAGGGCAACATTCTTTGCCTCCTGTCTCCTCCTCCTCCTGCTCAGCTTCCTCCTCCTCTTCTTCCACCTGCTCATCCAGTCAGCCACACACCTTCACCACCAACTTCAGAACAGCCCGGGGTAAACGTCAGCAGGCCGTTCTGAAACTCATATGTTTGGGGGACAGGCCCCACACCGCACAGGAGTTGTGGCGGGGTATAGAACAACAGACCGACGAGTGGTTGCTGCCGGTGAGCCTCAAGCCCGGCCTGGTGGTGTGCGATAATGGGCGAAATCTCGTTGCAGCTCTGGGACTAGCCGGTTTGACGCACATCCCTTGCCTGGCGCATGTGCTGAATTTGGTGGTGCAGAAGTTCATTCGCAACTACCCCGACATGTCAGAGCTGCTGCATAAAGTGCGGGCCGTCTTTTCGCACTTCCGGCGTTCACACCCTGCTGCTGCACGCCTGTCTGCGCTACAGCGTAACTTCGGCCCTCCCGCTCACCGCCTCATATACGATGTGCCCACCAGGTGGAACTCCACCTTGCACATGCTGGACAGACTGTGCGAGCAGCAGCAGGCCATAGTGGAGTTTCAGCTGCTGCACGCACGGGTCAGTCGCATTGTGGAACAGCACCACTTCACCACCAATGACTGGGCCTCCATGCGAGACCTGTGTGCCCTGTTGCGCTGTTTCGAGTACTCCACCAACATGGCCAGTGGCGATGACGCCGTTATCAGGGTTACAATACCACTTCTATGTCTCCTTGAGAAAACACTTAAGGCGATGATGGAAGAGGAGGTGGCCCAGGAGGAAGAGGAGGAAGAGGGGTCATTTTTAGCACTTTCAGGCCAGTCTCTTCGAAGTGACTCATAGGGAGGTTTTTTGCAACACCAGAGGCCAGGTACAAATGTGGCCAGACAGGGCCCACTACTGGAGGACGAGGAGGACGAGGATGAGGAGGAGGTGGAGGAGGATGAGGATGAAGCATGTTCACAGCGGGGTGGCACCCAAAGCAGCTCGGGCCCATCACTGGTGCGTGGCTGGGGGGAAACACAGGACGATGACGATATGCCTCCCACAGAGGACAGCTTGTCCTTACCTCTGGGCAGCCTGGCACACATGGGCGACTACATGCTGCAGTGCCTGCGCAACGACAGCAGAGTTGCCCACATTTTAACGTGTGCGGACTACTGGGTTGCCACCCTGCTGGATCCCCGGTACAAAGACAATGTGCCCACCTTACTTTCTACACTGGAGCGTGATAGGAAGATGCGCGAGTACAAGCGCACGTTGGTAGACGCGCTACTGAGAGCATTCCCAAATGTCACAGGGGAACCAGTGGAAGCCCAAGGCGAAGGCAGAGGAGGAGCAAGAGGTCGCCAACGCAGCTGTGTCACGCCCAGCTCCTCTGAGGGCAGGGTTAGCATGGAAGAGATGTGGAAAAGTTTTGTCACCACGCCACAGCTAACTGCACCACCACCTGATACGGAACGTGTTAGCAGGAGGCAACATTTCACTAACATGTTGGAACAGTACCTGTGCACACCCCTCCACGTACTGACTGATGGTTCGGCCCCATTCAACTTCTGGGTCTCCAAATTGTCCACGTGGCCAGAGCTAGCCTTTTATGCCTTGGAGGTGCTGGCCTGCCCGGCGGCCAGCGTTTTGTCTGAACGTGTATTCAGCACGGCAGGGGGCGTCATTACAGACAAACGCAGCCGCCTGTCTACAGCCAATGTGGACAAGCTGACGTTCATAAAATTGAACCAGGCATGGATCCCACAGGACCTGTCCATCCCTTGTGCAGATTAGACATTAACTACCTCCCCTTAACAATATATTATTGTACTCCAGGGCACTTCCTCATTCAATCCTATTTTTATTTTAATTTTACCATTATATTGCGGGGCAACCCAAAGTTGAATGAACCTCTCCTCTGTCTGGGTGACGGGGCCTAAATGTGTGACAGTGGCCTGTTCCAGTGGTGGGTGACGTGAAGCCTGATTCTCTGCTATGACATGAAGACTGATTCTCTGCTGACATGAAGCCTGAATCTCTGTTACGGGACCTCTCTCCTCTGTCTGGGTGCCTGGGCCTAAATATGTGACAGTGGCCTGTTCCTGTGGTGGGTGACGTGAAGCCTGATTCTCTGCTATGACATGAAGACTGATTCTGTGCTGACATGAAGCCTGAATCTCTGTTATGGGACCTCTCTTCTCTGCCTGGGTGCCTGGGCCTAAATATGTGACAGTGGCCTGTTCCAGTGGTGGGTGACGTGAAGCCTGATTCTCTGCTATGACATGAAGACTGATTCTGTGCTGACATGAAGCCTGAATCTCTGTTATGGGACCTCTCTTCTCTGCCTGGGTGCCTGGGCCTAAATATGTGACAGTGGCCTGTTCCAGTGGTAAGTGACGTGAAGCCTGATTCTCTGCTATGACATGAAGACTGATTCTCTGCTGACATGAAGCCAGATTCTCTGCTATGGCATGAAGAGACTGATTCTCTGCTGACGTGAAGCCCGATTCTCTGCTATGGGACCTCTGTCCAATTGATATTGGTCAATTTTTTTTTATTTTTTATTTTTTTTAATTCATTTCCCTATCCACATTTGTTTGCAGGGGATTTACCTACATGTTGCTGCCTTTTGCAGCCCTCTAGCTTTTTTCTGGGCTGTTTTACAGCCTTTTTAGTGCCGAAAAGTTTGGGTCCCCATTGACTTCAATGGGGTTCGGGACGAAGTTCGGGTCGGGTTCGGATCCCGAACCCGAACATTTCCGGGAAGTTCGGCCGAACTTCTCGAACTCGAACATCCAGGTGTTCGCTCAACTCTAGTAACAAGTATAAACAGCTAAAATTAAACCCCCCATGGCTTACAGCTACTGTAAAAAGGGTAATAAAAGACAAAAAAAAGGGCATTTAAAAAAATTTAAATCTGAGGGGTCAGCTGTAGCGTTTGAAGATTACAAAGGGCTTGATACAATCTGTAAAAAGGAGATAAAATTAGCAAAAACGAACAAACTAAAAAAACTAACAGCAGGTGGCAAAAGAGAGCAAAACAAATCCCCAAAATTTCTTTAAATATATAAATGCTAAAAAACCAAGGTCCGAGCAGGTAGGTCCCTAAATAATGGTAAAGCGGGGGTAGTCACTGAAGATAAGGAAAAGGCAGAGTTACTATATTTATTTTTTAGCTCTGTATATACAAAAGAAGAGAAAGCAGCTGATATCTGTGGTGCTGGGGCTGTTAGTACATCCAGTAGTAATATATAGTCAATTGGCTAACTATAGATATGGTCCAAGATACGCAAAGTTAAATAAGGTAAATGTGAACAAGGTTCCGGGTCCAGATGGATTATATCCAAGAGTGCTTAAAGAGCTCAGTTCAGTCATTGCTGTGCTTCTGTTTATCATTTTTAAAGATCCTCTAGGTACTGGTACACTGCCAAGTGATTGGCGCAAGGCAAATGTGGTGCCCATTAGTGTTGAGTGCGAATATTCTAAGTGCTAATTTTTATCGCGAATATCAGCACTTCGAGAATTCACGAAATTCTAGAATATAGTGCTATATCTTCTTAATCGCGAATATTATAGATTTGTTTTATCACTAGATAAAGCTGTAATATTTTTGTCCTTTCCCATATGCCAATGTTTATGTAAATGAGTTTACATGACAAAACAGTATAGAAAGATTATTGAAGATAAATGTTAGGACAATTAGAAAATTTAACATTTTTATGCAGCACTCCTAAGCAGTGAGAGAATAGTTAGCTGGTATCCCCCCAAAAAATGTACAATTTTTGTCACCCTAATGATAATGATGTATCACAGGTCCCCCAAGCCATCCAACTCAAATCAAGTAACTTTGAGGCTTACTGGCTCTCAGTCAGATGAGAGCTGGTCTTGAATGTCTCATTGCACACAAGGCTGCTATTGTAAGGTATGCTGACTATCTGTCTCATGGATAGATTGTTGGTTTGTGCATACCCAGCTTTTGGTATATAGCCTTGTGTGATTGTTTGTTATAGTTAATGAAATTGCGCGTGCAATATGTGCATATTACAATGTTGATTTTTGCAATCGCAAATTTTCTAATTTATTGCGAATATTCAGCAAAAAATTTGCAAAATATCCCAAATTCAAATATTGCCTATGCCGCTCATCACTAGTGCCCATATTCAAAAAAGGATCTAGGTCCTCCATAGGTAATTATAGACCAGTTAGTTTAACTTCTGTTGTGGGAAAAATGTTTGAAGGACCCTTAAGGGACTATATACAAGAGTATGTGACTGCAAATTATATTATAAGTGATAACCAACATGGGTTTACCAAGGACAGAAGTTTTTTTAAGACTAACCTGATTTGTTTTTATGAGGAGGTGAGTTGTAGCCTGGACAGAGGGGCGTCTGTGGATGTGGTGTTTCTGGATTTTGCAAAGGCTTTTGATACTGTCCCTCATAGACGTTTATTAGGTAAAGTAAGGTCTATAGGCTTGGAAAGTATAGTTTGTAATTGGATTGAAAACTGGCTGAAGGTCCGTGTCCAGAGAGTTGTGGTCAATGATTCCTATTCAGAATGGTCCCGGGTTATAAGTGGTGTACCCCACGGTTCAGTGCTGGGCCCTCTATTATTTAATTTCTGTATTAATGATATTGAGGACAGGATTATTATCAACATTTCTCTTTTTGCAGATGACACTAAACTGTGTAGTACTGTGCCGTCTATGGAAGATGTCCATAAACTGCAAGCTGACTTGAACACTATGAGTGATTGGACATCATCTTGGCAAATGTGGTTCAATGTGGATAAATGTAAAGTTATGCATTTTGGTAGTAATAATCTCTGTGCTTCATATGTCCAAGGTAATGTAACACTGGGAGTGTCACTTATAGAGAAGGATTTCGGTGTCCTTGTAGATGGTAGATTAAATAACAACATACAATGTCAATCAGCTGCTTCTAAGGCCACCAGGATATTGTCATGCATTAAACGAGGCATGGACTCGCGGGGCAGGGATGTAATATTACCACTTTACAAAGCGTTGGTGTGGCCTCATCTGGAATATGTAGTTCAGTTCTGGGCAACAGTCCATAGAAAGGACGCACTGCAGCTGAAAAAAGTACAGAGGAGAGCGACTAAACTCATAAGGGGCATGGAGGGTCTTAGTTATGAAGAAAGATTAAAAGAATTTATGTGGGGGGTTCAGTCAGCACAACCCTGTATGCAGGTGCACATCGCTATGGCGAAATACACATACAAACGCAAAAACACAAATGCAATAGCACTCTGCAACCAGCACTCTGCCCTGCCTCTATGCTGGATGTTGAATGAGGCATTAGTGTACATTTTGGCCAAAGCATAATAAGCCACTCACCACGTCAAGGTCGCCTCTATGAGTGGTCCCTAACACTAGTTCCTACCTGTTATGGGCCATGATAGCCACACAAAGTCCAGGGAGCGCAGGCACAGCATGCACACTCTGCTTTTAACCCCGTCCGGTGCCGTGACAGCTTTCATCGGATCCAGGGATACAAGTACCAACATGCATGCTGAGCCCACTATATACTTCTCCTGGAGCCAAATGGCTACTGGTAGGCGCTGTAAAAGCAGACTCCGTTTTATACTGAGTTTAAAACCAGCCTCCAGGGCAGACTAACTGGTCAGGTGTGCATGACTGCATGGAGATCGCCACACCTCCAATATATACTACAAAGAAAAAATGAGGGGGGTTCAGTCAGCACAACCCTGTATGCAGGTGCACATCGCTATGGCGAAATACACATACAAACGCAAAAACACAAATGCAATAGCACTCTGCAACCAGCACTCTGCCCTGCCTCTATGCTGGATGTTGAATGAGGCATTAGTGTACATTTTGGCCAAAGCGTAATAAGCCACTCACCACGTCAAGTTCGCCTCTATGAGTGGTCCCTAACACTAGTTCCTACCTGTTATGGGCCATGATAGACACACAAAGTCCAGGGAGCACAGGCACAGCATGCTTTTAACCTCGTTCGGTGCCGTGAGTCTGCTTTTACAGCGCCTACCAGTAGCCATTTGGCTCCAGGAGAAGTATATAGTGGGCTCAGCATGCATGTTGGTACTTGCATCCCTGGATCCGATTAAAGCTGTCACGGCACCGGACGGGATTAAAAGCAGAGTGTGCCTGGCGTGCATGCTGTGCCTGCGCTCCCTGGACTTTGTGTGGCTATCATGGCCCATAACAGGTAGGAACTAGTGTTAGGGACCACTCATAGAGGCGACCTTGACGTGGTGAGTGGCTTATTACGCTTTGGCCAAAATGTACACTAATGCCTCATTCAACATCCAGCATAGAGGCAGGGCAGAGTGCTGGTTGCAGAGTGCTATTGCATTTGTGTTTTTGCGTTAAAAGAATTTAATTTATTTAGTCTTAAGAAGAGACGTCTAAGGGGGGACATGATTATCCTATACAAATATATAAATGGGCCATACAAAAAATACAGTGAAAAACTGTTTCATGTAAAATGCCCTCAAAAGACAGGGGGGCACTGCCTCCGACTGGAGAAGAAAAAGTTCAGTCTCCCGAAGCGTCAAAGCTTTTTTACTGTGAATCTGTGGAATAGACTTCCTCAGGATGTGGTCACAGCAGGAACAATGGACAGTTTTAAAAAGGGTTTAGATGAATTCTTAAAAGTAAACAACATTAATGCTTATAAAAACGTGTAGAAATCTGAGTCTCACTTCCTTCTGTAACACAGTCAGTATTTGGTCAGTTTTTTGCATCAGTATATCATCATTGATAAGGCAAAAACAGGAGTGGGTCCATCTGGCAACAGCATGAGGAGTCAACATAGTGGCCCAGTCACAGAGTGGGAAGGTAGGAGGCAACAGCAGTGGCAGTAACAGCACAAGATGGTGGGTGGCAGTAGAAGAAGATGGCAGCAGGTATGTGGCATCAGGCAGGTGGCAGCATTATAATATTGGCTGAAGCATGTGGGTAGAAGTAACGGGCCTTTTTTCACAATGTTCTGGCGTGGCAGCAGACTGCAGTCAGAACATTATCGTCAGAATGATCTAGTCTGATACATCCTAGCGGATGCACACCTGATTCATCTTTAGAAAGGTTAATCTCTCAATATTTCCTGGTGAAAGGTGAGTTCTCTTTGGGGTAAATATGCCCCCAGCTGCACTAAACACACACTCTGATGCCACATTACTGGCTGGGCAGTAAAGTTTGCCCAAAGCAAACTTGGCCAATTGTGGCCACAAATCAAGTTTGGCTGCCCAGTAGTCCAGGGAATGTTGGATCTGGGGTGGAAGGGTGCAGTCCAAGTATGCTGGTTCAGGTTCTGCTCCATGTCCTGCTGCTGGGTGGTTTCTTCAGTAGGTGGGTGAAGAAAACTGCTCATTAGAGACTCAAGACATAACTTGGTGCTGATGGAGCTGGTGCTGCTCCTGCCCTGCACCACCGTTCAACAGTCACAGCAGTGGAGTGTGAGCGCAATGGCGCACATAGATCAACCGACTACATAAGATGTATCGATGTATACATAAGATGTATCGATGTATACATAAGATGTATCGACTTGTGCACAAGTCTCAAGTAAAGCAAGAAAGAAACCGCAGCGTATTATCTGCGCAACATTTGAAGTTTTTTCTGGAGCGCTTTCTACATATCAATCAGGAAGAAATGCAAGTCCATCTGTGTCTAAACTAACAGACACCAAAGTAACGCCGATAATCAAGTGGGTCAAAACAATTATACCCCGGCGTCTAAAACGGACAGTTTCTTTGCCTGCTACAGTACAGTACCTTACTCACATATATCGAGAGCGGACCGGAACTGAGGCTTCTTGTGCTGCAACACGTGGGACGCCACGCCAAGCACGAGTGACCGGACATTATACCGCTTCAAACAGTGAGTAGTGTGTTCATACACACCCAGCCATTATATCGCATTAATTGATATGCTGTAACAAACAGCAAGCAATATACGAGACTTTGTATCACATTGCAACATACTAGCCATAGCTGCTAGTTATTTCCCGACAATAGGAGAGATATAGCGCATATACTATTGCGCATTTGAACTTGAATACCATCAAATTTACCAATCTTATTGGATATCAGTGACACTTATACTGGCTTTCTCAATTTACACAGATAGTTATTTATGTATTAATTGTATTTTAGAGAATGTATTTTATGCTATTCAGGTACCGTATATTATTTTATTGTAACTAATAAATAGTTCAAACGCATTGGCTGCAGTTCCATTTGATCATCATATGAGGTGTGCCCCTCTCCTCCATATAGCTCATTCACATTATGGTACAATTGTTCAGGTAGTGGGACTCCTACACTCACCCAGCCTATGCACTAAGTGAAAGGGCTTCCAAAAATTACAAGGAACCGGCACTCCAATACACCCTTTAATACACATAAAGGAGGGCATCATACACCCTTGAAAAATATGATTGATGGCCTGCTGGTGACCCTCAAAAACATTAGGAGCAAGGGCCTGCTAGTGACCCTCTGAAACATTACGTGCGAGGGCCTGCTACTGAGCTGACCCTGTCAAACATTATGGTTGAGGGCCTGCTGGTGAGCTGACCGTCAAAAACATTATATGCGCGGGCCTGCTGGTGAGCTGATCCTCTAAAAGATTGTAGGTGAGGGCCTGCTGGTGAGCTGACCCTCTAAAACATTATATGTGAAGGCCTGCAGGAGAGCTGACCCTCTACAACATTAGGGGCAGACTAATAAGCATGTTGATATGATGGAAGAGGAGGAGGTGGAGAAAAGGAAGATTGAACCATATACCCTTCATCCGCTTTCCTCTGGTGAAGTAGAGAAGTCAGGGGCAATCCAGGCCTTGTTCATTTTTCATTTTTGCTCGTCCTCTCCACCACAGGAATGAGAGATGAGAAGTTCTCTTTGTAGCGGGGGTTGAGAAGGTTGAACAACCAGTAATCGGAGTTGTCCAAAATGCGTAAAACGCGTGGGTCATGGGAAAGGCAGCCTAACATAAAGTCAGCCATGTGTGCCAGAGTCCCAACAGGCAAGACTTCGCTGTAGTCATCAGGAGGATCACTCTCAATCTCCTCATCCTCTTCCTCCTCTTCTGCCCATCCACGCTGAACAGATGGAATTAAACTTCCATGGGTACTACCCGCTGTAGCGGAGGCAACCGTCTCCTACTCCTCCTCCTCCTCATTACCATCCAATTTGCGCTGAGAAGACGAACTGAGCGTGGTCTGGCTATCACCCTGTGTAATGTCTTCCCCCATTTCCACCTATTCCACATGCAAAGCGTTCGTCTTAATTGTGAGCAGTGAGCGTTTGAGTAGACACAGAAGTAGGATGGTGACGCTGACGCTGATAATAACGTTATCGCCGCCCACCATCTGTGTTGATTCCTCAAAGTTTCTTAAAACCTCACAGAGATCAGACATCCATGCCCACTCCTCGCTTGTGAAGAGCGGAGGCTGACTGAAAAGGTGACGACCATGTTGCAGCTGGTATTCCACTACTGCCCTCTGCTGCTCACAAAGCCTGGCCAACATGTGGAATGTCGAGTTCCAGCGCGTGCTCGCGCCGCACAACAGCCGGTGAGCTGGCAATTGTAAGCGCTGCTGCAGCATTGACAGACCGGCGGAAGCTGTCGATGACTTGCGGAAACCGGCACACATGCGGCGCACCTTCATCAGTAGCTCAGGCAAATTGGGGTAGGTTTTGAGAAACCGCTAAACCACTAAGTTGAAGACGTGGGCTAGGCATGGAATGTGTGTGAGCTTGCCGAGCTCCAAAGCCGACACCAAGTTATGGCCATGCCTTGGTTCTAGGTTGAGTGGAGAGAGCCACAGCTCAGTCTGGTCTCTTATCCCCTGCCACAGCTCTGCGCTGGTGTGCTGTTTGTCCCCTAAGCAGATCAGCTTAAGCACGGCCTGTTGACGCTTCCCCACTGCAGCACTACACTGCTTCCAGCTTCCGACTTATGGCTGACTGGTGCTGCACGTGGAAAATTCGGTGGTGGAAGTGGAGTAGGAGGCGGAGGAGGAGAAGTGGGGGTTGGAACCACTAACATAGGTGGTGGCGGAAACCCTGATGGAATTATGGCCTGCAATCCTTGGCGTCCGTAGCACCTGTGTCATCCCACGGTTCAACTCGCTCCCAGCCTCCACAACGTTCACCCAGTGTGCCGTCAGGGAAATGTAGCGTCCCTGGCCGAAAGCACTTGTCCATGTGTCAGTGGTTAAGTGGACGTTCCCAGTAACTGCATTGGTCATGGCACAGGTGATGTTACGGGACACATGCTGGTGTAAGACGGGCATGGCACAACGTTAAAAATAGTGGCGGCTGGGGACTGCATAACGAGGGACAGCCGCCGTCATGAGGCTGCGGAAGGCATCGGTGTCCACAAGCCTAAATGGCATCATTTCCAGGGCCAGTAATTTGGAAAGTTGCACATTTAGTGCTATGGCCTGTGGGTGGGTGGCTGGGTATTTGCTCTTGCGTTCAAATGCCTGGGGTAAGGACATTTGTACGCTGCACTGGGACACGAAAGTGGATGTGGTCGCTGATGGTGCTTGCGAAGGTCCAGGTGCAGGGTGGGAGGCATCTGGGCCTGTGCCTTTGACAGGGGATTGGCCAGCACGTAACACAGGGGAAGAGGAGGCAGTGGTGTGACCTGCAGACACAGATTGTGAACCTAGGCATTCGGCCCACCTATTACGAATCATACTGGTGATGGTGAGGTTGCTAGTGTTCACGCCCCTGCTCATTTTTGTATGGCACAGGTTGCTTTTGTCGACCACACTTTCCTCAAAAAAGCGCCAGACTGCGGAACACCTACCCCTTGGCAAGGGAGATTTCCGCAAGGGTGTGCTCTGGGGAACAGTTGCTGGCCTGTTTGGTGAGGCCCGCCTTCTCCCTTTTGCTACTCCACTGCCTCTTCCAGCCTGTTGCGGTGCTGCGGATCCCTCCCCCTCTGTACTGCTGTCCTCTCTCGGCTTGCCACATTCCCAGGTTGGGTCAGTGACTTCATCGTCCACCACCTACTCTTCCATTTTCTCCTGACTTGTTGACCTAACAACAACCTCAGTTATTGATAACTGTGTCTTATCTTCATCATCAACCTCTTGAGACACTAATTGCGGTTGACTTTCTGGCAACTGTGTCTCATCATCATCGTCCACTGTTGAGGAACGGTTGAGATGTATGCATATATATCCATGCATGCCTGCAAACACGTGCGGGCATGTATGGTATATATGTGCATACATTAGACATAGCATCATGGGACGATGTGCGCAGATGTGCCCAGCATCTGCGCACGTCTGCCCATGGTGATCCCAGGGGCTCATGCTGGCCCCTGTGGGAAATATGTGCCCCCTGATAATGTAGGGGCTGGTGCCCCCTGATAATGTAGGGGCTGGTGCCCCCTCATATTGTAGGGGCTGGTGCCCCCTTATATTGTAGGGGCTGGTGCCCCCTTATCTGTGCCCCCTTATATACATGAATGTGGCCCCTTATGTGAGTTATAATCCCCCTTAGAATTAATGTATACATGTGTATGGATGTGCCCCAAGCATCAATACACATGTATATTATATATATCCCCCCCCCCTCCTACAACTGAAACCAGGTGCATCGGTGTGAATGTGCCCCAAGCATTCGCACCGATGCAATCTGGCTAATTGCATCAGAATAACCGGACAAGGGTTCGGTCATCCTGATGGATACAAAGAGCTCAGATTCAACAGAATCTGAGCCCTTTGTTGTAATTATCCCCGGCGCCGCTGGAGATAATTACACATGATAGAAGAAGAGGAGAAGCCTCTCCTCCTTCTATTATGTGCATTCCGACAGTGCGATTACTATCGCACTGTCCGGAATGCTAGGTGCAGCAGGCGGGAGATCAAAGGCTTCTCCCGCCTGTCTGCAGCGCGTCCCCGATGTGCTGGCCGGCGCAGTGACGTCATATCACTGCGCCGGCCCACGTGGATGATGGGCGCGCGCGCGCCCCCTGGTGGCGCGGGAGTGCGGGCCGCCGGGGGATAAATATCCGGCGGCCCCGGCACTCTGTCTGTTAGGAGAGGGCCCCCCCACCTGGATAAGCGCATCGGCGCTTAGGACGAAGCGGTCCCCCTTCCTAAGCTTGGATCGGGACCCCCGCCTGAAAGAGGAGCGCGTCCTGCGCTCCAGGAGTTAGAGTCTGGGCCCCCACCTGATAGGAGAGCGCATCGGCGCTCAGGTGAAGAGCCCGACCGCACCCGTCCCCTGCAGCCCTTACCCCCCTTCAGAAGGAGAGCGCATCCTGCGCTCAGGAGAAGAGCCGTGCCGGACCCCTGCCGCCCCCCCCCAGAGGAGAGCGCGATCGGCGCTCTGTGCAGAGCGGCCCCCTGGCTGGCGAGGATCTCCCTAGAAGGACGAGCAAAACCATAAGTATCATTCCTGATCCCTCTATTCCCCTGGTTCCTCATAACCCCTGGTTTAACCCTTGATATCCCTGATCCCTTACACCCCTGAGCCCAAACCCCTATCCCACCAACGACCCTGTCCCTGACCCTCTGGATCCCCTGGTTACCACTGGGACCCTATTACCCCTGGTCCCTTGCTTGCCCATGATTTAACCCCTGGAAACCCCTGGTAACCCAAACCCTATATCCCCTGATCCCCTACTGACCCCTGGAACCCGAAACACCCCTGGTTAGCCCTGATTAACCCCTGGTGGTTACCCTGGTTCTGTAGAGCATGCCTCTGTTCTGCAAACAATACCCTGAACCCTCTTGTAACCCCGTAGGGACAGTGAGTAGCCAGGCGGGTGGGCTGTTGATATTGAATGTGTGAATTGTATAGTTAGTTGATGGGTGGAAATGGGAATGTGTAGTGTAGTTTAGGATTGTATATTTAGTGCTGTATTGTAGTGTACTGCGTGCGTAGTGTATTGTAGTGTACTGCGTGCGTAGTGTATTGTTAGTGTATTGCGTGGTGTAATAAATACTGTTATATTTGTGCCCTTTTGTGTAGCGTGTACTTGTTAGCAGTAGCGAGTTAGTAAGGCGCATGCAGCTAGCATTAGCGATCAGTGTAGAGCATAGCGAAAGTGTTATTATTATATAAAGGCATAAATAGGCGGAGTCATCAATAGATGGCTCCTCCCATTTATGAATATTAATTATCGATATTTACATAAATATTGGTGATCAATATTCCCCCTTTACATCCACCTTGTGAAACACTAATTGCCGTTCTCCACCATCATCTTCCTGTGACTGTGGATGCTCAAGAGTTTGGGAATCAGAGCAACAGATCTCATTCCCTCCTTAAGCGGGCTTGTCGAGAGGCCCAAATGAAGGAATGGCGCTGAAAAGAGCTCCTCGGAATATCCGAGTGTGGGATTACTTGTCTGGCAAGACTCTCCATGGTGGGAGGAAGGAGGATTAGAGTGAGGATTGTGCTGACCAGACTCTTGGCTACTGATACTGGACTTGGTGGAAGACAGGGTGGTACTTAATTGACTGGAAGCATTATCTGCTGCAATCCAACCGACCACCTGGTCGCACTGGTCTGACTTTGAGTACGTTGTCCTGCGCCGCCCTGCAAACTGGGACATGAAGCTAGGTATCATGGATGATTGTTTTTCTTGTGCTCTGGCAACAGGCACAGTTTAAACTCGCCCAGGACCACGGCCTCTGCGTGCACCATCAGCATCACGACCACTTCCCTTCTTCATATTAAATGTTATATATGCTTGAAAGTATGTCACACGTACAGTAGCGTAGGATTTGTAAGTGTATGCGCAAAAAATTTTAAAAGGTATTTGGGATATGGAAACGTCACACAGGAGATATACCGCAGATAATTTCAATGCTGTCACCAGCTGATAATAAAAAATTACAGGGAACGTCACAGGTATTTGGGATGTGGAAACGTTACACAGGAGAAATACCGCAGATAATGTCGCTGATGTCACCAGCTGCTAATATAAAATTACAGGGAATGTCACAGGTATTTTGGATGTGGAAACGTTACACAGGAGAAATACCGCAGATAATGTCGCTGATGTCACAAGCGGCTAATAAAAATTACAGGGAATGTCACAGGTATTTGGGATGTGGAAACGTCACACAGGAGATATACCGCAGATAATGTCAATGCTGTCACCAGCGGCTAATATAAAATTACAGGGAATTTCACAGGTATTTGGGATGTGGAAACGTCACACAGGAAATATACCGCAGATAATGTCAATGCTGTCACCAGCGGCTAATATAAAATTATAGGGAATGTCACAGTTATTTGGGATGTGGAAACGTTACACAGGTGAAATACCGCAGATAATGTTGCTGATGTCAGCAGCGGCTAATATAATATTACAGGGAATGTCACAGGTATTTTGGATATTGAAACGTTAGACAGGAGAAATACCACAGATAATGTCGCTGATGTCAGCAGCGACTAATATAAAACTACAGGGAATGTCACAGGTATTTGGGATGTGGAAACGTCACACAGGAGATATACCGCAGATAATGTCAATGCTGTCACCAGTGGCTAATATAAAATTACAGGGAATGTCACAGGTATTTGGGATGTAGAAACGTTACACAGGAGACATACCGCAGATAATGTCGCTGATGTCACCAGCGGCTAATAAAAAATTACATGGAATGTCACGGGTATTTGGGATGTGGAAACGTTACACAGGAGATGTACCCCAGGTAATGTCACTGTCCGTATCGGGAACCGTCTACGAAAAAAGTACACTGGATGTCATTGATATTTTTTGGATTTGCACACGTTACACAGGAGATGTAGCGCAGCTAATGTCACTGTCCGCAGCGGACTCCATCTACGGAAAAAGTACACTGGATATCACAGATATTTTTGGGATGCGCACACGTTACACAGGAGATGTATCACAGATAATGTCGCTGTCTGCAGCGGCCTAACTATTGCACGCTATTTAACGCAGGATGTGCTAAAAATAGATATTGCTACCATACACAATAGTCCTTAAAAGGACTTTTGGGTCTGTAAAGTTTTAGCAATTTAGCGCAGGTTGCGCTAAAAATATATATTGCTGCTGCCACACACAACATTAGTCCTTAAAAGGACTTTTGGGTCTCTGACAAGTTTTAAAAAAAATAAAAAAATATTTCACTCCCTACACTATCTTTCCCTTCTTCAGCACAGCTCTCCCTGACTAACACTGAGCTGAACACATGTGCAATATAGCACCCGATGACGCATTCCGGCTGGCCAATCACTGTAAAGCCAGTATTTACCTGCACGTTTATTGGCTGCGTAGCAGCCAACAAACGTGTGGGGAGGAAACTCGAGCATTGCCCTCGAGCACATGTGGTATTCGGCCAAATACCGCCATGTGCCGAGCATGCACAATGAACACTAGTCACTACACAAGCAACTCAGCATGCATTTGGTCATTTGAACAAGGGAATCAGAGGGACTCCATGCCTCCATCTCCACTGCATTCTGCCACGGTCTGTCCGAGTCATCTGCCTAGTCTTCCTTATCACCCTCCAGCTCCTCATGCTCCTCCTGTTGCTCTCCTGTCACTTGGGCAGATAAACCATCTATTTCTGTATACATTTCCTGTGCATTAATGTCCTCCTCCTCTGCCAGTTTGGCCCCCACAGGGCTAAGGTGGCTGTGAGATGTAGGCACCACCTCTCCTGTCCCTTGGCCAACCAGATTTATCAGCATCGGCTCCAGGACGTAAGGAAGTGGAATGATATTGTTCATCCCGTAGTCCTGGCGACTGACAAATAAAGTGGCCTCCTCTAAGGGCCTGAACAAACAGCAGGTGTCACACATGAGCTGCCACTGGCTAACGTTGAAGTTACACAGGGAAATACTCCTGTACGCCTGCATCATCAAGAAATCATTCACAGCCTTCCTCTGCTCATATAGTCAGTCCAACATGTGGAGGGTGGAGTTCCAATGTGTGGTAACGTCACATATGAGGCAATGTTGGGGAATGCTATTCTGACTTTGCTGCTCAAGGAGGAAGTGTTCTGCAGGGTAAGAGTGGCTGAAGTGCATGCACAGTTTCCTGGCCGATTTCAAGAAGTCTTACAGTTGGGTGGAAGACTTCAGGAACAGCTTTACAACCAGATTAAATACTTGTGTAGCGGTCAGAGGAGGGAGAGACCGCACAGGATTCAAGTACAGTACAGCAGACAAGGAGACTGAAGATAAACCGGCTTTATTAAAGAACAAGATGTAACTGCCGGAAAATCGGATTAACAGTATAAACAGGTTTACACAGAATACTTGAACAAGAGCTAGAATAAATGCGTTCCACAGCAAACACATAAGAGTCCAGGCTACACTCAGTTGATATACTCCTATCTAGCCCTGCTACTCAGGGTCCGCTTCTACAGCGCACTATTTAAAGTCCCTTTCTCTGTAACCTATCACAGAAAAGCACCGGTGCCACTCACAGTTCTGCAGATTCTCCTGGATCCAACAAGATGCAGTCTGGCTCCAGGTCCGGTCGCTTGCTTGTCTGTCTTTCTCTCTCTGGTTACAGCAGATGCAGATCTTCTTCAGCTCTGGCAGGGAGGATCCGGCTTGTACTAGTCTCTGACACACGGTCCCACTCCTCTGGAACACATGGTACAGTCCTCTTTCTCTGGGTCACAGCTGTAGCACTTCAGTTCAGAGTCTATCTTGTCCTGTCTCCAGCACAGCCAGCTTCTCAGGACTCCGTCAGTCAGTCTCCATGTCCGATCACTAGCCTTTACTTGGCTCCTAACATGGCAGCCATCCTCTCACAGCTCTCAGGGCACTCCCACCTCTAGCCAGGACTCAAACCCCGGGAACTTCTGGCTCCTCCTACCTCTTGTGTATCTCAGAAACAGTTCAGCTTCCTCTTTCTCAGAGCCACTGGCCTCTAGTGGCTGAAATAAGTCATTACAGTCTATGTAGCACAATATCGCAGATATCTGTGAAAAACAGTATTCTAGGGGCTGACCCTTACACTGGCTCAGCCCTCCTTGATTCAGCAATGACACAATGTTCTTCCTTTTATCGGTGACCATGGTTCCGATCTGCAGTTGGTGAGAAGACAGCCAGGATTCTATTTCTTGGTTGATGACGCTGAGCAGTTCTTTCCCGGTGTGACTCAATTCAACCAGGCTGGCCAGGTGCAGAACAGCATGACACCGCCATGCTCTGCATAGTGGTATTTTGGAGGACCACTCCGAACTGTGCCTACAGTGGAGGCTGAGGACAGGGTGGCAGATGAGGAGGCAGAGGAGGACATTGGCGCCGCAACTACAGCTTGAGAACGCAGAGGCGGCATTGCCATCACCTGGCCAAGTTGCTGGTGTGTCTGGGCCAGAACCACATTTACCCAGTGAGCTGTTAAGGACATATATTGTCCTTGACCATAGTTACAGCTCCACATGTTGCTGTGAACTGTACCAGACACCGACAGGCTCAGGGACTGGTCCACCTTCTGCTGTATGAATGTATGCAGAGCTGGTACAGCCATTTTAGAGAAGTAGTGACGACTCGGCAGAAGCCATCCGTTCTCTGAAAGGTGCAGAATGAACCACATGGAAAAGGAGGGGCTGTAGTACCAGGAACTTGGCCAGGAGTAGGTTCAGCTTCTGCACTGTTGGATGAGTGCACGCATACTGATTTCTCTTTGCAATTTCCTTGGTGATCGATTGCTGGCAAAACGTGTGACGAGGAGTAGGAAGAGGAGCAGCAGGACCAATAGACAGTGGGAAGGAAACACAGCTCCCTTCTGCTGAAGTGGTGGAGCCCTGAGTGGTGGGGGCTGCTGGGAGATGCATCAGGCTGTACCACTACTTTAGTGCCACGGTTTTTCCAGGCCACTTTATGGTGACACTTCATGTGTTCATACAGGGCCATGGTGCCATGGCACCCTGGCCACGCTTTACCATCTGCCCACAGATCCTACATATGGTCACGCTGACATTCTCTGGCGACTTGATAAAAAACTCCCACACCAGTGAAAATGGCATCTTACCCCCACCACTGTGTGCTGACCGCCTGCTGCTGCATCTACTGTATGAACCTGTGCACTGCTAGTTGTTTCTGGACATGTAGGCTCCTGAGTAACAGACCATCTACCCCAGAAAAGTTTGGCTCCAGATCCAACACTGCTGCCATCCTGCTGGCTCATGGCTATGCTTGCACCCTGCTGGCTCAGCAGAAAGCTGCCACCCTGTTGCTGTCTCATGGGCAAGCTGCCACCCTTGCCCCCTGATCATGATGATGAAGCACCCTCTTCACCCGACTCCCACGTGCGATCAGCTAAATCATCATCCACTACTGTCTGCTCTTCGCTTATGTCCCCTTCACCAGTCTCATGGCCAAGTCCCTGACCGATTGCAACACCTGCTGCTGTACAACTCTCATCGTCACTACTGTACCTGCACGCCTACTAGAGGAAGCAGCGGACCGTTCCTCCAAATCCGCGCTGGGCAGTAGCTGCTGACTGTCCTCAGTAATATCTTCCTTAATGAAAATCAGAGTAGAGCCGGCTGCAAATATTACTTGCCTGACAGAAGGAGTAGAAAAGG
This sequence comes from Bufo bufo, assembly GCF_905171765.1. Lineage (NCBI taxonomy): Eukaryota > Metazoa > Chordata > Amphibia > Anura > Bufonidae > Bufo > Bufo bufo. The sequence continues at coordinate 123,262,493 of NC_053392.1, forward strand.
AAAGAGACAGGTTCAGGACAGTTGTGGGCACAGAGCTTGTTTCTGGGCCATGTCAACTAAGTGTGGTTTCAAAGGAACCCACAGACTCCTGGGTGTGAGTGTTTGACGTCAGTTGAGATGATGTTGAAGGCTAAATCAACCATTCCAGGACAGCGGAATTGGTCATCAAAACTCAACCGCTGGATGACACCAGCAGCTCTGGCCTGTTGCTGTGGCTGCTGCTACCGCCACCCCTTCTTCTACTGATACTTCTTCTGGCTTCAGCAACATTGTTTTCACTGCCCGTGGAGGGTTCTGCACACCTTTGTAAAATAATATAATGTATAATTTGAATAATTTATTAAATGGTAATGTGGACACCCCACTAACAGTTATATTACACAGGTTATTCACCCCAATATGAGAATTAAGGCCTAATGGAATTGCTTATCTATGAAATCAGGTGGACTCCACTATAATGGTCATATTACACAGGTTATTCACCGCAATTTGAGAATAAAGGTGTAATAGAATTGCTTATCTATTAAAGAAGGTAAACACCACAATAACGGTTATATCACACAGCATATTCACCCCAATTTGAGAATCAAGGTGTAATAGAATTGCTTATCTATTAAACAAGGTGGGCACCCAAATAACTTCCATATTACACAGCTTATTCACCTCAATTTGAGAATAAAAGAGAAATAGAATTTCTTATTTATTAAACAAGATGGGCACTCAAATAACATCTATATTACTGTCACGGAACCATGAACCAGACGTACAACAAGGGATAAGTGAAAATAAGAAGGCTTTATTGAAAATAAAGCTGTAAAGCAAAAGTCCAAACGGATGGCGAAACCGAAGCAGAGTCTTTGCGAAGCCAGAGGTCAGGAACCAGAAGGGTAGTCAGACGAAGCCAGGATCAGGAACCAGCAGGGTAGTCAGACGAAGCCAGGATCAGGAACCAGCAGGGTAGTCGGACGAAACCAGGATCAGGAACCAGCAGGGTAGTCGGACGAAACCAGGATCAGGAACCAGAAGCAGCAGCAGTCTAGAAGCATGTGAACACAGGAGGACCAAGCAAGGAACTGAAGCCACAGACCTCCTATATATATGAGCTAGGCATCCAGCTCCTCCCAGTGGGAAGGAGGAGCTGCAGGGTGGGAGGCTACAAGAAACCCAGAAACCAAGATGGCCGCCAGCACATGTCAAACGAAGGAGAACAGCAAGAAGGTAAGACCATGACAGTACCTCCCCCTCAAGGGCCCCTCCTCCGCGGAGTAAAGAACGGTTTCTGAGGGAAGCGTGCGTGGAAGGCTCGGAGCAAGGCAGGAGCATGGACATCTGCGGAGGGAACCCAGGAACGCTCCTCTGGACCATAACCACGCCAATGGACCAAAAACTGCACCCGACCGCGGACCAGGCGTGAGTCCAGGATATTGCTCACCTCATACTCCTCACGATTACCCACTTGGACCGGACGAGGCCGAGGAACCGAGGAAGTGAAATGATTACACACCAGTGGCTTCAACAGGGAGACATGAAACACGTTGGAGATCCGCATGCCAGGAGGAAGCGCAAGGGCATAGGCTACCGGGTTTACCCTGCGAAGCACTCGGAAGGGACCAACAAAGCGAGGCGCCAGCTTGGGAGTGGGCACTCGAAGGTTGAGGTTGCGGGTGGACAACCATACACGGTCTCCGACCTGGTAGGAAGGAGCAGGCGCTCGTCTGCGATCAGCCTGGAGTCTCTGGCGCTGCGCAGAGACCTCAAGGGACTTCTGGATCAGTACCCAAGAAACACGTAGGACGGAAAGGTGATCCTCCACAGCCGGAATATCCTGGGGAGAGAATACCTCCGGTAACACGGCAGGTTGGAACCCATAATTGGCCATGAAGGGAGACGTCCCAGAGGAAGAGTTCACCGCCGTGTTCCTGGCAAACTCAGCCCAAGGCAGGAGGTCAACCCAATTGTCTTGGTGATCGGAGACATAGCAACGAAGGAATTGCTCCAAGGCCTGATTGGATCGTTCTGCGGCCCCATTGGACTGAGGGTGGTAGGCCGAGGAGAAGGAGAGATGAATCCCCAACTGGGAGCAAAAGGCGCGCCAGAACCTGGACACAAACTGACTCCCCCGATCCGACACAATCTCCTTGGGCAAACCGTGCAACCGGAAGACCTCCCTGGCAAAAATCGTGGCCAACTCTTGTGCAGAGGGTAACTTCTTGAGAGGAACACAGTGGCACATTTTGGAAAACCGATCCACAATCATGAGAATGACCGTATGGCCTCGGGATGCAGGGAGGTCCACAATGAAATCCATCCCCAGGTGTGACCATGGGCGCTCCCCGGTGGCTATGGGTTGCAGAAGGCCCAACGGAAGGTGCCGAGGGGACTTACTCTGGGCACAAACGGAGCATACCGCTACATATGCGGCGATGTCGGAACGTAGGGAAGGCCACCAGAACAGACGTGAAACAGCCCAGGACAGCTGATTCTTTCCAGGATGCCCCGCGGTCTTGGAGTTATGGTAGGTTCGCAACAACCGAGTGCGCAACTCCTCAGGCACAAAACATCTGCCGTTGGGTCTCCCAGAGGGAGCACCAGATTGAGCCGCCAAAATCTGCTCACCCAGGGGAGAGGTCAGGCTGGTGCGAATGGCGGCCAAGATCTGATTCGGAGGTATGACCGAAGTCGGAATCGACTCCTCCCTGGACAGCTCGGAGTACTGCCGTGATAAGGCATCCGCCCTGATGTTCTTGGAACCGGGTAGGTAGGAGACCACGTAATTAAAACGTGACAAGAACAGAGCCCATCTGGCCTGACGTGGTGTCAATCTCTTGGCCTCAGAAAGGTAGGTCAGATTCTTGTGGTCCGTCAGGATGAGGACCGGAACCACCGAACCCTCGAGCAAGTGCCTCCATTCTTTAAGGGCCTGCACGATGGCCAATAACTCCCTGTCACCAATCTGATAGTTGCACTCCGCGGAAGACAGTTTCCGGGAGTAAAACCCACAAGGAAGCAGAGGACCCTCTGGTGTTCTACGCTGAGACAGAAGGGCGCCTACTCCCGTCTCAGACGCGTCCACCTCGAGGACAAAGGGCAACCCAGGGTTGGGATGTGACAGAATCGGAGCCGACACAAAGGCGGACTTTAGAGCCTCAAAAGCTCGGATGGCCTCGAGCGGCCAGACCTGGGAATTACTGCCCTTCCTGGTCAGATCCGTGAGAGGCTTGGCTAGCATGGAAAAGTCCCTGACGAACTTCCGATAATAATTGGCGAAGCCCAAAAAGCGCTGCAGGGAACGAAGACCACTGGGCTGGGGCCACTGTAAGACAGCCGAAACCTTCTCAGGATCCATGGAGAACCCCTCAGCGGAAATGATGTAACCTAAGAAGGTTACCTGGGATCGGTGAAATTCGCATTTCTCAAGCTTACCGAACAGCTTGTTCTCTCGTAACCGTTGCAACACTCGTCTGACATCCAGAATGTGGGCCTCCATGGATTCAGAATATACCAAGATGTCATCCAAATAGACCACCACACACTGCTGCAACAGGTCACGGAAAACATCGTTGATGAATTCCTGAAAGACTGCGGGCGCATTGCACAACCCAAAGGGCATAACCAAGGATTCATAATGACCGGTCCTGGTGTTAAACGCGGTCTTCCACTCATCGCCCGCCTTGATCCTTACCAGGTTATATGCCGCCCTCAGGTCGAGTTTGGTAAAGACCGTGGCCCCTTTAAGGCGATCGAACAGCTCGGAAATCAAGGGTATCGGGTAAGCGTTCTTGATCGTGATGCGATTGAGACCCCTGTAATCGATGCAAGGCCTCAACTCACCGCCCTTCTTTTTCACAAAGAAAAATCCAGCCCCTGCCGGGGACGAGGATTTGCGAATGTGTCCGCGTGAAAGCGCCTCCCTCACGTACTCCTCCATGGCCTCATTCTCCGCTACCGACAGTGGATAGACTTTGCCACGAGGAGGAACGGCACCAGATTGTAACTCTATGGCACAATCGTATGGGCGGTGCGGAGGTAGGGCAACCGCGCGCACCTTATCGAATACATCCCGGTACTCCTCGTATTCAGGAGGCAACAGAGAGTCCGAGGAAGTACACAGCAACTTGACAGACCCATGGATGCAACTAGCCCCACACTGCGGTGACCACGAGAGGATCTCGGCCGATCTCCAATCGAAAGTCGGATTATGCTTCCGGAGCCAGGGGTACCCCAAGACCACCGAGTAGTGTGGAGACGAAATAACCTGGAGGCAGACCGACTCTCTGTGAACGGCACCAATGGCTAACCCCACTGGAAGGGTCTCATGAGTCACGTGTGGCGGCAGAAGGGGTCTGCCGTCTATCGCCTCAAGAGCCAGTGGGGAACCTCGAGCCTGCAGAGGAATGGAATTGGCGGCAGCGAACACATTATCAATGAACAAACCACCAGCACCAGAGTCCACCAACGCCTGGGTCGTCACCGAGCCCCCGACCCAGGAGAGGACAACAGTGATCAGTGGTTTGTCAACACGGGAAACCGGGGACGAGGAGACTCCACCCAAGATCTGCCCCCGACAGGATCTCAGGTGCGAGCGTTTCCCGGACGGTTCGGACATGCCAACCGAAAATGCCCACCGAGACCACAGTACATGCATCGGCCCTCGCGTCTCCGGAGTACCCTCTCCCCCTCGGACAGGCGAGCAAACCCCAGCTGCATGGGTTCACCCCCAGACAAGTCATCCCCAGGAGGCGTGGGAGGAGAGGGAGGCACGGGTGGGACAGCAAACGTAGGCGCCAATCTGTTAGAAATCCTCCGCAGGCTCTCCTTAAAGGAAGGTCTCTCCCTGAGTCTGGTGTCAATCAAAATCAGGAAAGAAATAAGAGACTCGAGCTCCACTGGTAGGTCCTTAGCTGCAACCTCATCCTTCAAGGCATCCGATAGACCATGAGAGAAAGCAGCGACCAGAGCCTCATTATTTCAGCCCACCTCTGCTGCCAGGGTACGAAACTCAATGGCGTATTCAGCTACGGATCGTGAACCCTGTCTGATGGACATAAGGAGCTTCGCAGCAGAGGCAGCACGAGCCGGCACATCGAATACCTTCCGAAGAGAAGCAACAAAACCAGAAAACTCGGCAACCACCGGATTGTTGTTCTCCCATAAAGGGCTGGCCAAGGCCAAGGCCTTGTCCGAGAGCAGCGGGATCAAGAAGCCCACCTTTGATCTCTCAGTGGGAAAGGCATGTGGCAGCAACTCGAAATAAATGCCCACCTGGTTAAGGAAACCTCGGCACTGAGTTGGCTCTCCCCCAAAGCGCTGTGGAAGAGGGGCAGAACCGGTCATACCCCGAAACACCGCAGGTGCAACAACAGGTGTCGGGGTAGACTCTGGCGCAACAACCGGAGCGGCAGTAGGAGCGGGCCCAGGAGCGACAACCGACCCATCGGCAACGGGAGCGAAATGAGCCGTGCGTTCAAGCAGGGTTTGCAACGCCACAGCGAACCGACCCAACAGGTGATCCTGCTGATCAAGTCTGGCAACCAGCGTGGGTAGCGAGGATGGCCCTGTACCGTCAGAATTCATGGCTTGGTCCTAATGTCACGGAACCATGAACCAGACGTACAACAAGGGATAAGTGAAAATAAGAAGGCTTTATTGAAAATAAAGCTGTAAAGCAAAAGTCCAAACGGATGGCGAAACCGAAGCAGAGTCTTTGCGAAGCCAGAGGTCAGGAACCAGAAGGGTAGTCAGACGAAGCCAGGATCAGGAACCAGCAGGGTAGTCAGACGAAGCCAGGATCAGGAACCAGCAGGGTAGTCGGACGAAACCAGGATCAGGAACCAGCAGGGTAGTCGGACGAAACCAGGATCAGGAACCAGAAGCAGCAGCAGTCTAGAAGCATGTGAACACAGGAGGACCAAGCAAGGAACTGAAGCCACAGACCTCCTATATATATGAGCTAGGCATCCAGCTCCTCCCAGTGGGAAGGAGGAGCCGCAGGGTGGGAGGCTACAAGAAACCCAGAAACCAAGATGGCCGCCAGCACATGTCAAACGAAGGAGAACAGCAAGAAGGTAAGACCATGACAATTACACAGCTTATTCACCCCAATTTGAGAACAAAGGCTAAATAGAATTGCTTATCTATTAAACAAGTTGGGCACCACAATAGCGTTTATATTACCCAGTTTATTCACCCCAATTTGAGAACAAAGATGCAATAGAATTGCTTATCTATTAAACAAGGTGGGCACCACAATAACAGTTATATTACACAGCTTATTCACCCCAATTTGAGAATAAAGGCGTAATAGAATTGCTTTTATATTAAACAAAATGGGCACCATTCAATTAGATTGCTCTGTGCCCTAAACATGGGATTGATGCACACTGCACTGTCTCCTAAGGATCCCTTCAGCTTACGGAGCTTGCACTATGCTGCAATCTCCCTATGCTCTCCCCACAGTGTCTGAAAACTCTCCCTACACTATCCCTACGCTGTCCCTATCCCAGATTATACTATTAAAAGCTTTGTAAAAAAAACTTTCCCTAGCACTTGTCACATCTGTCCCTATGCTCAGTTCACTGTAAAATTGTAGAGACTGGGCAGGATGAATAGCTGGCTGCACGGCATTATGGTTGATCCCTCTTTCCCAGGATTCTTACCTTCACTTTATAACATGTGCAGCAGCCATTTTAGAAAAAAATCTGATTTGTTACTTCGAAGTGAAAGGAAATTCAAAATCATGGCGAATCAAATTTTTCCTGAAATTCGGATAGAAACCCACTTAGATCATTTTGATTTGCTCACAACTAGCTAGAATGTAGTGGAAGTGCAGTGTCCTGGAGCTCACTGCAAAGTTTTCTATGCTTTAGTTCATGTATTGTTTGCATGTACTACTAAATCCATAAGGTTGTATAGGGAATGGGAGTTCCCAAGTGGCTAGGCAGGGCTGGCTCCATCCTTTCTCTCTAGGAGGAAATAGAGAAGTCTAGGGTTAGTGTCAGTGAAGTGAACACCCAGAGCAGCCAGGAGCAGATCCTGTAGGGAGACTACAAGAACTGAAAAGTGTCAGACCCTGGGAAGGGAGAAACTTACTGAATGTTTAGCTGTCAAAAAAAGGATCGTAGACTGATCGTAGACAAGGTAACTGCCTGCACCCTGGCTATAGCCTCCTCTGCAGGTGGTGGGAACATTATAAGCCACAGGCTAGCCATCATAGTTAAAGGACAGAAAGGCATCTCTGTTCATAGACTGTATTTCACTAAGAATACTGTGGATATACATATACACTCACCTAAAGATTTATTAGGAACACCATACTAATATGGTGTTGGACCCCCTTTTGCCTTCAGAACTGCCTTAATTCTACGTGGCATTGATTAAACAAGGTGCTGATAGCATTCTTTAGAAATGTTGGCCCATATTGATAGGATAGCATCTTGCAGTTGATGGAGATTTGTGGGATGCACATCCAGGGCACGAAGCTCTCGTTCCACCGCATCTCAAAGATGCTCTATTGGGTTGAGATCTGGTGACTGTGGGGGCCATTTTAGTACAGTGAACTCATTGTCATGTTCAAGAAACCATTTTGAAATGATTCGAGCTTTGTGACATGGTGCATTATCCTGCTGGAAGTAGCCATCAGAGGATGGGTACATGGTGGTCATGAAGGGATGGACATGGTCAGAAACAATGCTCAGGTAGTCTGTGGCATTTAAACGATGCCCAATTGGCACTAAGGGACCTAAAGTGTGCCCAGAAAACATCCCCCACACCATTACACCACCACCACAGCCTGCACAGTGGTAACAAGGCATGATGGATACATGTTCTCATTCTGTTTACGCCAAATTTGGACTCTACCATTTGAATGTCTCAAAAGAAATCGAGACTCATCAGACCAGGCAACATTTTTCCAGTCTTCAAAAGTCCAATTTTGGTGAGCTTGTGCAAATTGTAGCCTCTTTTTCCTATTTGTAGTGGAGATGAGTGGTACCCGGTGGGGTCTTCTGCTGTTGTAGCCCATCCGCCTCAAGGTTGTGCGTGTTGTGGCTTCACAAATGCTTTGCTGCATACCTCGGTTGTAACGAGTGGTTATTTCAGTCAACGTTGCTCTTCTATCAGCTTGAATCAGTCGGCCCATTCTCCTCTGACCTCTAGCATCCACAAGTCATTTTTGCCCACAGGACTGCCGCATACTGGATGTTTTTCCCTTTTCACACCATTTTTTGTAAACCCTAGAAATGGTTGTGCGTGAAAATCCCAGTAACTGAGCAGATTGTGAAATACTCGGCCCGTCTGGCACCAACAACCACGCCACGCTCAAAATTGCTTAAATGACCTTTCTTTCCCATTCTGACATTCAGTTTGGAGTTCAGGAGATTGTCTTGACCAGGACCACAACCCTAAATGCATTAAAGCAACTGCCATGTGATTGGTTGACTAGATAATTGCATTAATGAGAAATAGAACAGGTGTACCTAATAATTCTTTAGGTGAGTGTATATCCAGAGATAGAAGTGAATGATTATACTGCCTTAGACACCTTGATCTCAGAGATGAATTCACATGGGAATCTTGACGACTTGTCACAGGCCACAGGCAAGGCTTGAAGCATAGCCATTTCATACACACATAGCTAATTAGATGCCAATTACAGCTCATCCTACTGTTCTGAAGTGAAAGGTATGTCGGGTTCCAAGATGAAAAGTGCTGTGAAGTTCAAAGCCTTGAGAGAGTCCAAGAGCACGGAAAGATGATGATGTTTAAGTGGTAAGGCCAGGAACAGAGCGAAACCAGGAGGTCTGTGGCTGTCCTTTGGCCCGAACTTGCCAGCTCAGTTATAGGGTGTTAAGAGCATTGCTCCCTCTAATCTGTACTCCTTATTAATAATACAATTAAAAAAAGCACGTTCTACAGAGTCCTTAGGGTTCATTCAAACCCACATCTGAAAAAGACTGCATGCGGTTTTGTCATTCGATGCGGTCACAGGCTATGCGGTTTTTACAGCATCACAGTACTGAAATTTTTCATGGTTGCGGTTGGGCTGTAACCCCATTCAGTTCAATGGCTGCCTTGCTACACAGTGATCTTTGGTCGCGTGACGGATGTATTTGCCAACATCACCATGTAGCCCCAGCTTTAAACCTTATGCACACGTATTTCTGCAAGTCTCATTTAGAAGAAGGGAATTGATTTTCAATTACAGAAATTTCTGCAACAAAATCTGAAAAATATTCAGCAGATTTGCCTCCACAGACTTTTGTACAGTATCAGCAATGTAGATAAGGTTTTAAGAAATCTCCTCCACACGCTGTATGCAGTGTAAATTTATGCCGTAGATCTCCACTATGGATCACTCTTTGCAATGGAAAGGGTAACATCCATAGCCAGCTCGGAAACTGTATTACATTTAGAACTGGCGCTGGATGCGCCAAAGTTATAAGAAGGCTGTTGCCACTTCATAACTCTGGCGGATCCACCGTCAGCTATAGGGCTTTATTAAGACAGGCGTCTAAACCGTCGGTCTTAATAAATGTGCCCCTAAGCCTTTGACATGAAGAGTTACTCTGTGCCTGTGTTCCTGGCTGCTAATTGCCATACAGCAACTGAGCTAAACCCCCACGATAGATAGGTATGAGATAGATGGATGGATATATAGATGGTTAAGGAGTAGCACACTGAACTGATTGAAAGCTACTAAATATGTAGTGACATCTTAATTCCTATCCCAATTTTATGTTGCTGTTCTTATACATCTTTATTGAGTGTGCTGTCACTTGTGAGAGTACACACGACACACTGCAGCCTTTTAAATTAGTGACTTACCATCTAGTTAGTAAGAGCATGACAGTGCTAGTACCTGCATGTAGCAGGAAATCTATAGACACACATGGGGGATGCTGTCTTCATTCCAGCTAGTGTCAGGATTGGAATGCCCAGTATTGAGGGATTTTACATAAATTAATTCACTTCTTTTGGTTACAGGACAGCTACAGAAGATCTGAATACTAAGTACACATTGTCATGTATCTATGGAAGAAGCAGGCAAAGAAAATGTTCTTAGAACACAGTTTCTATGAACTTAATTTTTTACTATTAAAGGCACAAGAAAAAGCTGCAACCATTGTACAGCTTACAAGACTCACATATTCCCCAATCACTAGTAAATATAAATCAGAGCAGAGGTTTTCTTGATCAATTTAGATTCCTTTTATTATTCAGAAATATAAGTCATGCGGCAGTGTGTGAATGTTTTCGGCTCACAGGCCTTCATCAGACACTGAGGTACAAAGAAATAGAATGAATATCTTTTGTAAAAAAATAAAAATATAAGTGCAATGACTGATGCAGTACAGATGGTTCAATCACACGTATTAAACTGAAACACCAACGATAGGATTATCTCTCCCGATGTATTGCAGGTAGTGAGCCCAAGTTCAAGAATTCATTATCGCAATTTATGTCTAAGTTGTAACCTCATCATGAAGCTGCATCCAAACCTGATGCAAATTCCAAAATATACAGTATCCATCTATGTTAGAATCCCAAGGTGTGTATACAGAGGGACTGGTAACTGTACATAGTTTGTTATATATAGTTAGAATGATGATCACCACTACAAATCAATGTTAATTAAAAATGCTGATAAAAATGGACCCGTAAAAAACATGGTATATAACAAAGCATAATGGACCCTTTGGACTAAATGGAATAACAACAGAAGCCGTATTTACACCAACAAGGACTTACCTGTACCACAGTTAGGAAGTATAGAGAAACAATGTAGTGGTACACAAGGGTAAAACGGCACTGTATCGTGCCTGTAGAGAAGTGGTGTGTAAAGTAGAGGCTTGTGGTCCTCTTAAATAAGGTTAATAATTTGTTCCCATAAGGGGCATGCTGTCAGGTATCCTCGGGAGCGCTCGGATGGCTTGCGCAAAGACCGGATGTCGGTCAGAGTCTGGAGTGCATAGTGGCCGGAAGTGCGTTCCATTGACAGGAAGTAGGACGTAACTGCAGTGGATAGCAGTGTGGAGCGCATGGAAGCCAGAATTGCATTTCATAGAAAGGAAGTAACTGTAAAGTGGGGAATAGGGAGGAGGGGCATAGCAAAACCGGGACAAATAATGAGAAAACATGAATCGAAATAGCAAATGTAGGAATAGGTATAGATGAATGAGATAACTAAAGTAGAGAAAGAAAAATATAAAGGATACCCAAATGCGGCACCGAGTCCCAGTAGTGTTCAAGGGGCCTGCAATAGAATAAGAAAGAAACTGTTAGAGTCCATAAGAATAAATATCTGAGCTCTGAATTGACATTATGACAAATCACTTAAGATATTTCAAAGTTAAATAAAGGTTGCTCAGGTGATCATACAGAAGAAAAAAGGGAGGGTCAGAGCAAAAACTGTATTTCATATTCCCTATTCATACCCTTGGGAGTAAGGCTTTGTAGGGTATGGATCCAAAAGTCTTCTCTCAGTGTGAGGGTTTTGGATCTATTACCCCCTCTGCATGATGGTGGAATTTGTTCAATTACCTGGAATTTAAGTTGCGCTATGGTGTGTTTGGCTTCATAGAAATGTGAAGGAATTGGCAGAAGTAGGTTCTGCCTTCTTATGGTGGATTTGTGTTGGCAAATTCTTTCTCTGACTTTTTGCGAGGTCTCCCCCACATAAACTAGGCCACAAGGACATTTAATCAGATAAACTACGTAGTCGGAGTCACACATGAAAAAGCCTCGAATATCTGTTTACCAGTGTGTGAATAGAAAATAGTAAGGCCTTTCTGTATATTTGAACACTGGAAACAGTGAAGACACGGAAAAGTGCCCTTTTTTTGTGTTTTTAGAAATACCTGTTTAGGTAAACGGCTGGCTGAACCTATATTCGCTCTCACCAATAGATCACGTAGGTTTTTTGGCCTGCGGTTACAGGGTAGTATGGGGTTGCAGAATTCCTCAACTTGTGGATACACCTTTTTTAAGAGTGGCCAGTGGCTCCGAATGATATTCAAAACCTTGTGTGCACTTGGATGGAACGTGTGGACAAAGGGAATACGCTTCAAGAAAAACACGACAGAGTGAGACTACTTCCTTATGTAATTCCGTATTTTCTAAATACACCTTTGTTGTGCTGTATGGAGGTATAAAAGCTAGCCACATCCCAGGTTACCAGAATGGTGTCAGATGATAATGTGTCTATCTGTTTGATATTCTGAAGGAAAGAGGTTGTGTCCAGGAGAAATGACCTTGTTTTTTTTTATTTCAGGTGTAAGAATTTTTTCTAGGAAGATAGAAAGAGGTGATAGAATGTATCTGTTGAAGCCACTATTGGGCATCCCGGTGAGTTATGTAGATCCTTATGGATCTTAGGTGAAGTATAAAAAACCGGTATGACTGGATTAGGTTGTGATAAAGAATTGACTGTGTATTCGTCAATGACATTTTTAGAGTGATAATGTTTGAGGATATTCGTGATTTGGGTAGAGATGGTGGAAGAAGGGTTGTGGGTAAGTTTCTGGTATACAGTGGTATTATGCAATTGGTGATGGATCTCTGCAATATATTTTGACTTATCCATGACAGCTAAGGCCCCACCTTTGTCTGCAGGTTTGATTACCAGTTGTTTTGTTTGCTGTAAAGAATTAAGCCTTGTTTGTATCTGCCTTGTTTGATCTGTTTTCCAAATTGGGCCATATCCCTCTGAACTAAATTGATGAAAGCTTCCACTGCTGACTGATTCTTAGGTGGCATGTAGAGATGTCGCAAACATAAAATTTTCCGTTCGCGAACGAGAATTTCCGCAAATGTTCGCGAACGGGCGAACCGGGTGAACCGCCATAGACTTCACAAGGCAGGCGAATTTTAAAACCCACAGGGACTCTTTCTGGCCACAATAGTGATGGAAAAGTTGTTTCAAGGGGACTAACACCTGGACTGTGGCATGCCGGAGTGGGATCCATGGCAAAACTTCCATGAAAAATTACGTAGTTGACGCAGAGTCAGGTTTTAATCCATAAAGGGCATAAATCAGCTAACATTCCTAAATTGTTTGGAATAACGTGCTTTAAAACATCAGGTATGATGTTGTATTGATCAGGTAGTGTAAGGGTTACGCCCGCTTCACAGTGACAGACCAAACTCTGACAGACCAAACTCCCCGTTTAACGCACCGCAAACAAACGCAAACAGTCCATTTGCACAACCGCAAACTCCCCATTTGCACAAGGTTGGATACCAAGCTAGCCATATCCCGTTCCTTGTCCTCACTGACGTCATTGAAGGTCTCTTCCTTCACCCAGCCACATACAACACCAAGGGTCCCCGAAAGGTGACAATAAGCCCCCTGGGACGCCTGCTGTGGTTGGTCTTCCACCTCCTCAAAGCCACCTTCCTCCTCTGACTCCTCTTCTTCAGACTCCTCTCTCTGCGTTGCCGCAGGTCCAGCAATCAACGACGACAAGGCTGCTTCTGGTGGTGATGGTGACCACAACTCTTCCTCTTCATGCTCATCTATGGTCTGATCCAGTACTCTTCGCAGGGCATGCTCCAGAAAAAACGCATATGGGATGAGGTCGATGATGTTGCCTTGGGTTTGACTGACCAGGTTTGTCACCTCCGCAAAAGGACGCATGAGCCTACAGCCATTAGGCATGAGCGTTCAGTAACGCGGCAAAAAATACCCAGCTTAAAAAAATCTGTCCTTACCAGTTTAATCTCTGTTTTGTCCCCTATCAGGGGCCGGTGTATGGAATAGATTTTAGGAACCGGGAGATGGAAAAAGATGGTTGGTCGGCCCTCTTACTTCCAATTTGGGGCACTGCGCGTGCGCCGTGCAATGTACTGTGCTACCCTATATGAGTGGTATGTTAAGTAGTACTATTCCTATCAGTTTAATTCCTGTTACGTCCCCTATCAGGGGCCGGTGTATGGGATAGATTTTAGGAACCGGGAGATGGGAAAAGATGCTTGGTTGGTCCTCTTACTTCCAATTTGGGGCGCTGCGTGTGCGCTGTGCAGTGTACTGTGCCACCCTATATGAGTGGTGTGTTAAGTAGTACTATTCTTATCAGTTTAATCCCTGTTACGTCCCCTATCAGGGGACGTGTATCAAATAGATTCTAGACAACCGCAAAGAGTTGTCAATAGTTGACACACTCATGACATAAATTTTATTCCTCTATGCGTCAATCTTGGTGTAGTGATGACTGTGCTCGTGCGCACGTTTGGGAGATTGCAGGCGATGGCGGTTTTTTAAAGCCTATGGTCGTGCTGAGGTAGTTCAGTGACAGTTAAGTGACCCTGAAAACAATGATTCTGCAGTGTGGTCCCATTGTTGGCCTAGTAGGCTTTAATGATCACCTTAGATGATCACAAAGAAAATTAATGTTTTTTCTATGCAAAATTATCCAGCCGATCGCTTTTGGTCTGTTCACAATGAAGCAACGACCTTATCATCTGGGGTGTGCCAACATTGCCATTGCCAACACACTCATAGAGGTGATCGCTTCATTGTGATACACAAGCCCCTTCACCACAACAAGGTAACGATCACGAAGGGGAATTGACACATGTATGTGCCTTTTTTTTGGTTTTGTTTTGCAGCCACAGTGCAGCACCAGAGGCCAGAAAAATTAGGCATGTACACATGCCTGAAAAATTAGGTATTGTTGCAGCCGTTGCTGTAGCAGCGGCCGGAAAAATTTATGTTTTCCAGGCAGAAAGTGCACTAAAACATTGTGGCTTGAACCCTAGTTGGTGGCGGAGAAGTCGTCCGGCATGCAGAGATTAAATACAGCAGCGTGTGGACCATTTTTAGCCCAAGGCATCTCATCAGGCCTTTTTTAGTCAAATGCATCCCCCACTGTCAGTCCCTTCGGGATCCATGCCTCATTCATCTTAATAAAGGTGAGGTAATCTAGACTTTTTTGACCTAGGCGACTTCTCTTCTCAGTGACAATACCTCCTGCTGCGCTGAAGATCCTTTCTGACAGGACACTTGAAGCGGGGCAGGCCAGAAGTTCTATCGCAAATTGGGATAGCTCAGGCCACAGGTCAAGCCTGAACACCCAGTAGTCAAGGGGTTCATCGCTCCGCAGAGTGTCGATATCTGCAGTTAAGGCGAGGTAGTCTGCTACCTGTCGGTCGAGTCGTTCTCTGAGGGTGGACCCCGACGATGCGTAGGACTTAAAAAGATCCGCATGTCCTCCATCAACAACACGTCTGTAAGGCGTCCTGTCCTTGCCGGCGTGGTCGTGTTAGGAGGAGGATTACTTTCACCTCTTCCCCTGTTAGATTCCCGTTGTGCTGTGACATCACCCTTATACGCTGTGTAAAGCATACTTTTTAACTTGTTTTGGAACTGCTGCATCCTTTCCAACTTCCGGTAATTCGGTCACTTTCTGCTTATACCGGGGGTCTAGTAGCGTGGCCACCCAGTACAGGTCGTTCTCCTTCAGCCTTTTTATACGAGGGTCCCTCAACAGGCATGACAGCATGAAAGACCCCATTTGCACAAGGTTGTATGCCGAGCTACTCATGTCCCGTTCCTCGTCCTCACTGAGCTCATTGAAGGTCTGTTCTTCCCCCCAGCCACGTACAACATCACGGGTACCAGATAGGTGACAACGAGCACCCTGGGATGCCTGCTGTGGTTGGTCTTCCTCCTCCTCAAAGCCACATTCCTCCTCTGACTCCTCTTCCTCAGACTCCTCTTCCAGCATTGCCGCAGGTCCAGCAAGCGATGCTGATAAGGCTGTTTCTGGTGGTGATGGTGACCACAACTCTTCCTCTTCCCACTCATCTACGGCCTGATCCAGCACACAGAAAACAAATGGGATGATGTCGCTGATGGTGCCTTCGGTGCGACTGACTAGGTTTGTCACCTCCTCAAAATGACGCATGAGCCTACAGGCATTGCGCATGAGCGTCCAGTAACGTGGCAAAAAAATACCCAGCTCCGCAGAGGCCACAGACTCCACCAGCTTGTATGGTAAAAGCTGGCGAGCTAAGAGTTCCGACAAGCCAGCTGTCAGACGCCGGGCAAGGGGGTGACTCTGTGACATTGGCTTCTTACGCTCAAACATTTCCTTGACAGACACCTGACTGTGGGCAGATGAGCAGGAACTGCTGAAGGTGAGAGATGGAGTGGCGGGTGGTTGAGAGGGGGCAAGGAGGATAAGCAGTGGTTGACGTGGCTGAAGATGCTGGACCAGGAGGAGGATGGTGGCTTTGAGTTTGTGTGCTGCTTGTACTCATCATGTGTTGATCCCATAGGCGTTTGTGATGTGAGATCATGTGCCTTCGCAAAGCAGTTGTACCTAGGTGGGTGTTGGACTTCCCACGACTCAGTTTCTTTTGGCACAGGTTGCAAATGGCATCGCTGTTATCAGAGGCAGACACACACAAAAAATGCCACACTGCTGAGCTTTGCAATGATGGCATTCTGGTGGTGGCAACAGCATGCGTTGATTGGCGTGCTGTCTGGCTGACCCCGGGTGCCGATACATGCTGTCTGACTGTGCCACTAGCTCCTTGCGACGACCTCCCCCTGCTTCCAACTCGTCTCCTACTCCTCTCTATCTCCCCATCTGAACTTTCCCCCTGTTCTTCTTCTCTTCGAGCGGGCACCCACGTGACATCCACGGACACATCGTCATCATCAACCACTTCACTTATATCTGACAACTCAAAGGAAGCAGCAGCGGGTACAACATCATCATCATCACACCGTACGTCCATGTGTGTAATGCTGCCTGACTGAGACATATCCCTGTTATCTACATCCTCTGGCAATAATGGTTGCGCATCACTCATTTCTTCTAACTGATGTGTAAATAACTCCTCTGACAGATCAAGTGAAGCGGCTGTGGTGCTAATGTTGGTGGTGGCGGCGGGCGGGCGAGTGGTAACTTGAGAGGTGCCCGAAGCTGAGCTGGAGGAGGATGGTGCATCAAGGTTCCGAGCGGAAGCTATAGAAGATTGGGTGTCCTGTGTAAGCCAGTCAACTATGTCCTCAGAATTTTTTTAGTTCAGGGTACGTGGCCTCTGAACACTGGGCATTATTCTAGGGCCAAAGGAAATCACAGCACCACAACCACGGCGGCCCCTGCGGGGTGGCCTGCCTCTGCCTGTCATTTTTTTTTAGATTGGTGGTACTATGCGTGCAAGGTACTGTGCCACCCGATATGAGTGGTGGGCAGTGGGCACAGTACAGTCTGTGGGCCTGACACACACTGGCAGGCAACTGCAATCTATTACAAAGAAAAAATTAAATGACTTTTTTATCTGCAAGGTACTGTGCCACCCGATATGAGTGGTGGGCACTGGCAGTGGGCACAGTACAGTCTGTGGGCCTGACACTCACTGGAAGGCAACTACTATCTATTACAAAGAAAAAATTTAAGGACTTTTTTATCTGCAAGGTACTGTGCCACCCGATATGAGTGGTGGGCACTGGCAGTGGGCACAGTACAGTCTGTGGGCATGACACACACTGGTAGGCAACTGCAATTATATTAAAGGGTAAAAATTAAATGACTTTTTTATCTGCAAGGTACTGTGCCACCTGATATGAGTGGTGAACAGTGGGCACAGTACAGTCTGTGGGCCTGACACTCACTGGTAGGCAACTGCAATTATATTACAGAAAAAAAAATTAATAACTTTTTTATCTGCAAGGTACTGTGCCACCCGATATGAGTGGTGGGCACTGGCAGTGGACACAGTACAGTCAGTGGGCCTGACACACACACCGGCAGGCAACTGCAATTATATTACAGAGAAAAAAATTAATGACTTTTTTATCTGCAAGGTACTGTGCCACCCGATATGAGTGGTGGGCACTGCCAGTGGGCACAATACAGTCAGTGGGGCCTGACACACACTGGCAGGCAACTGAAATTATATCACAGAGAAAAAAATTAATGACTTTTTTATCTGCAAGGTACTGTGCCACCCGATATGAGTAGTGGGCACTGGCAGTGGGCACAGTACAGTCAATGGGCCTGACACACACTGGCAGGCAACTGCAATTATATTAAAGGGTAAAAATTGAATGACTTTTTTTATCTACAAGGTACTGTGCCACCCGATATTAGTGGTGGGCACTGGCAGTGGGCACAGTACAGTCAGTGGGCCTGAAACACACTGGCAGGCAACTGCAATTATATTACAGAGAAAAAATTCAATGACTTTTTCTTCTGCAAGTTACTGTGCCACCCGATATGAGTGGTGGGCACTGGCAGTGGGCACAGTGCAGTCAGTGGGCCTGACACACACTGGCAGGCAACTGCAATTATATTGAAGGGTAAAAATGAAATGACTTTTTTATCTACAAGGTACTGTGCCACCCGATATGAGTGGTGGGCACTGGCAGTGGGCACAGTACAGTCTGTGGGCCTGACACACACTGGCAGGCAACTGCAATTATATTAAAGGGTAAAAATGAAATGACTTTTTTATCTGCAAGGTACTGTGCCACCCGATATGAGTGGTGGGCAGTGGGCACAGTACAGTCTGTGGGCCTGACACTCACTGGTAGGCAACTGCAATTATATTACAGAGAAAAAATTAAATGACTTTTTTATCTGCAAGGTACTGTGCCACCCGATATGAGTGGTGGGCACTGGCAGTGGGCACAGTACAGTCTGTGGGCCTGACACACACTGGCAGGCAACTGCAATTATATTAAAGGGTAAACATTAAATGACTTTTTTATCTGCAAGGTACTGTGCCACCCGATATGAGTGGTGGGCAGTGGGCACAGTACAGTCTGTGGGCCTGACACACTCTGGCAGGCAACTGCAATTATATTACAGAGAAAAAATTGAATGACTTTTTTATCTGCAAGGTACTGTGCCACCCGATATGAGTGGTATGCACACAGTACAGTCTGTGGGCCTGTGGCCTCTCACACACGGGCAGGCAACTGCAATATATATATATATATATATATATAAATAAAAAACAGACTCATGTACCAGCCCTAAAAAGGGCTTTTTGGGGTGCTGTCAGGACGCTGTCCTTACAGCAGATGAGTCTTTGAGGACTGGAGTGGACACAGAACACTGGCCTAGCTAACAATTTCCTTATTAATTCAGCAGCAGCAGCAGCACTCTCCCTGCTCAAATTAACACTGCAGCTTCAGAATGAATCTAAGATGGATGCTGTCCTTGCTTTTTGATAGGAGGTGGGAGGGTCTGGGAGGGTGGGTATGCTGATTGGCTGGAATGTGTCTGCTGACTGTGAGGTACAGGGTCAAAGTTTGCTCAATGATGACGTATAGGGGGCGGACCGAACATCGCATATGTTCGCCCGCCGCGGCGAACGTGAACAAGCGATGTTCTCCGGGAACTGTTCGGGACATCTCTAAACCTCAACACTGACATGAACGGATGAAAGAAGCCTAATACATAATTGCTGGATTCATAGTTGGCTCTTGTATCTCCTCCTGGATATTCATTTTGTGGTGTAGGACAAATGCATACAGATTATAAAATTATACACACACATTGCTGCCTTACGGTACTTTCACACTAGCATTAGAAGAATCCAGCAGGCAGTTCTGTTGCTGGAACTGCCTGCCAGACACGGAAATCCGTATGCAAATGGATATCTTTTTTATCCGGATCCGTTAGACTTATGCATTGACATACCGGATCCGTCTTTCTGGTATTATCCGGAATAACGGATCCTATATTTAATTTTTTCAAAGCTAGAAAGAACTGCGCATGCACAGACCGGAAAACTGTATCCGGCGATGCAGCAATATACGGAACACTCGGTACCGGATCCGACAATAATGCATTTCAATGCGGTAAGTTCGGTATTTTGCGGTATTTTTTCTGGTCAAATACCGTACAAGGGACAGAACTGAAGACATCCTGATGCATACTGAACAGATTGCTTTCCATTCAGAATGCACTGGGACAAAACTGATGCGTTTGTGAAAGTACCTTAAAAACCTACCTGATTTTAAAAGTAGCACCCCTTAAAGAGGACCTTTCACCTGGAAAAACATTCTGAACTAAGTATGCTGACATGGAGAGCGGCGCCCGGGGATCTCACTGCACTTACTATTATCCCTGGGCGCCGCTCCGTTCTCCCGTTATGCCCTTGTCCTGTGGGCGTCTCCTTCTCCTAGGCTGCAGTGCTGGCCAATCGCAGCACACAGCTCACAGCCTGGGAGGTTTCTTTCTCCTAGGCTGTGAGCTGGGAGAAGGAGACGCCCAGGAGAACAAGAGCAGGCTCCTCCCGGTTGAGCCCAGGGATAATAGTAAGTGCAGGGAGATCCCTGAGCACCGCTCTCCATGTCTGTATACTTAGTTTAGATTTTTGATTGTAATGAAAGGTCCTCTTTAACTGTTTCCATGATGATCCTTAAAAGTGAATCGAGAGGCTCCTATTTTGGTGATAAGTGTGATCTCCAGCGGTGGGACCCAAATCAGATATTTTTGGCACATTCATAAATGTGTAAGGCGAGAATATCCCCTTTAAAATTCTTCCCCTCCTAAAGTAAAAAACTCAGATTCCCCTTAGCCATCATGCACATGACCATAGTTCCATCCTTGTGCTGACTGAATTTTTTTGGATAGCACACTGGCCCAATCATTTTTTTTAGGCCATGCAACATATCCATATTTTTGTGCAGATCCATGTGGCCATTCAGCAAAGGATAGAACATGTCCAATTCTGCTCCATATATTGGAACAGAATAGTCTAGTTTTTTAATGGGAGTGAGAACAAATGTGGAATGCACGCGGAAGTTATCCGTATTTTGCAAATCCGTTGTTTGCGGACGGAAATACGGACATGATCGTGTTCATGAAGCCTTACAAATGTGTGTTTGTATTCTTGGCGGGAGATTGAATTTCCTCTGTTATTTTTTCTTTATGTTGGAGTTAAAATAATGGGTAGGGGCTAAGGATTACAACAAACCTGTCGGTTTCAGCTAGGGAATTTACATATTAGACTGGGAAAGCCATCTTTGCCCCAAGTGAAGGAAGGTCTGGCTAAAGAAAAAAGTTACTTTTATTATACATTACTATACAAAACTTTTTTTTATTTTTTTTAAAGGAAATCAAGCTCACCCACGCCGAATGCCCAGTGGGAATAATTCTTCTCTCTATTAACAAAGTACATTTGGAGCTAACAGAGCATTACGCAGAGTTAATTATAATTTTACATATTCCTCACTTATCACTGTGACAGGAACCGGCTGAACAGTGTAAAACAAGATTAATGACCCCAGTTTCTGTAAAATATACTTAAACAATCATTTTTAACCCCGTTTGTTGGAACAATATATTTCAATGACATATACGGATGTAGCAGGGTTAACACACATGCTTTATGAGACATGCTATCTAAACTAAATGCAACTAAGTGCGTTAAGAAATTGCTTTTCAATGGCTTTTGTTTCAAGATAACGCGATGAGTTAAGAAATTTGAGTTAAGAGTGTGTTTTACCCCTGCTACATCTGTATGTTGGGCACCCAATTTCCTAAGTACTGTAACAGCGCAGACTACTTATCACCAGAACTATAGATGTTGTATAACTGAGAGTCATATATAAAGCCTGTATGCTGAAAGCCGTGATCTATTCAGTCTCTGTTCCGCATGTTTATGCTAATGTGATATCTCAGATGCAGCAGTTTAATTACGGTATATTATACTTAAATAAGCCTGTCATAGAGAAGATAATCTGTGGCAAGGCATAGGATGGTGTTAGCAGACAGGTACATTATGAAGACATAGTCTGTACACGTCTTTGTTAGAGCAGCAATCAGTGGTCAAAAACTGCATCTCAAACTATGGCAAATCTGTAAAAATGCATGTTTAAAGGGTTTTCCGGTACTTTAATGTTGATTGCCAATCCTCGGGATAAGCCATCAATATCTAATCGGCAGGAGTCGGGCACCCAGCACCCACACCAACTGTTCTGGAGTAGTTGCAGTAGTACCAACGCTGGAAGTTGGCCCCATACCTACATGTGGTACCCCAGCCCAGTGGAAATATAGAGCTAAAGAATGTAGCCAGAATTAAAAATACCAAAGTCTTTTTTACTAAATGCAACTTAGAACTTTAAATACATACAGTAGCAGCAGGCTAAAAGCGCAAATCCTCTCTGGCACCAGTAAGGATATTTAGACAGGTAGGTTGGTTGCAATTCCACACTTAAGTGATACTGGCCTAGTGGTTGTTTGGTGATGGTTGGCTTGGCTGTAATCCCACATCTTGCAGCAGTGTCTTTAATGCTTAAATGTCCTTAAAAAAGATTTTAGGGATTTAGGTCAAAAGCTTAGGGCAAGGACCTCAAAGGTAGTATTTTCAGAAATACTGCATGTACCACGAGCCACACAAGAATGGCAGCGGGAGATTAGTAAACAATTGGCTTAAGAACTGGTGTAGGAAGGAGGGGTTTGGGTTCCTGGAGAACTGGGCCGACTTCTCTCTCGGCTACAGGCTCTATCGTAGGGATGGGCTGCACCTCAATGGGGAAGGGGCAGCTGTGTTGGGGGAAAAGATGGCTAGAAGGTTGGAGAAGTGTTTAAACTAGGGACTGGGGGAGGGTAATTACATTATAGGAGGTGAAGATAGTGCAGATAGAGACCGGGGGCAAGGTAGTGGGACTGGGGGAGGAATGGATGGAGGGACTAGAACAGTTCAGAAGGAAAGGTGTAGGGTACAAAATATACATAAACCTCTTAAATGTATGTATACTAATGCCAGAAACCTCACTAATAAAACTGGGGAGCTGGAATTAGTGATGTGTGAGGAGGACTATGACATAGTGGGAATAACTGAGAGATGGCTGGATGATAACTATGACTGGGCAGTTAATGTACAAGGTTACAGTCTGTTTAGAAAGGATCACCAAAATCGGAGAGGGGGAGGGGTCTGCCTTTATGTTAAGTCCTGTCTAAAGCCCACAGTCCGAGAAGATATAAGTGAGGGACATGAACATCTGGAGGCACTGTGGGTAGAAATACATGGAGGCAAAAACAATAATAAATTATTAATAGGAGTTTATTATAAACCACCTAATATGCCAGAGTCCACAGAAAATCTGCTACTAAACGAGATAGAGGAGGCGGCAAATCATAATGAGGTCGTTATTATGGGGGACTTCAACTACCCAGATATAGACTGGGAAACTGAAACCTGTACATCTCATAAAGGAAACAGGTTCTTGGCAATAACCAAAGACAATTACCTTTCCCAACTGGTTCAGGACCCAACTAGAGGGGCGGTCATACTAGACTTAGTATTAACCAATAGACCTGACAGAACAACAGATGTGCAGGTTGGGGGACACCTGGGAAATAGTGACCATAAAGTAATAACCTTCCAATTATCATTCAAAAGAGTGTTTCTTCAGGGAGGAACAAAAATACCAAACTTGAAAAAAGCTAAATTTAGCCAACTAAGACAGGCCATAGGCCTAACTATGGTAACTGGGACAAAGTCCTCAAAAATAAAAAAATACAGCCACAAAATGGAATATTTTTTAAAAGCATCATAAAATCTAATTGTGAGAGGTACATACCTTATGGGAATAAAAGGTTAAAAAAACAAGAAGAAACTAATTTGGATAAAAAGAACTGTAAAGAAGGCAATAAATGACAAAAATAAAGCATTTAAATCACTAAAACAGGAGAGTAGTGAGGAAGCACTAAAAAACTATAAGGAAAAAAATAGAATATGTAAAAATCTAATTAAAGCGGCCAAACTAGAGAATGAAAGATTAATTGCCAAAGAGAGTATAACTAACCCTAAAATGTTCTTCAATTATATAAATGGTAAAAATTATAAATCTGAAGGTGTCGGCCCTTTACAGAGTGATGAGGGGGGAGTTGCAGAGAGCAATGAGGAGAAAGCAAAGCTATTAAATATAGACAAATCGCCAGGACCGGATGGCACACCCCCCCGTATCCTAAGAGAATTAAGTAATGTCATAGCCAGACCCTTATTTCTGATATTTAAGGACTCTATACTGACAGGGAGTGTTCCACAGGATTGGCTCATAGCAAAAGTGGTGCCAATATTCAAAAAGGGTCCAAAAATAGAGCCCGGAAACTATAGGCTGGTAAGTTTAACATCTGTCGTGGGTAAACTGTTTGAAGGAAAGAGATGCTATCTTGGAGCACCTCAATGAAAATAAGCAAATAATGCCATATCAGCATGGCTTCATGAGGGATCGGTCATAATAAACAAATTTAATTAGTTTCTATGAGGAGGTAAGTTCTAGACTTGACAGCAGCTAATCAAAGGATGTCGTATATCTGGACTTCTCCAAAGCATTTGACACTGTACAACATAAAAGGTTAGTCTATAAAATGAGAGTGCTCGGAATGGGAGAAAATATCTGTATGTGAGTAAGTAAATGGCTCAGTAATAGAAAACAGAGGGTGGTTATTAATGGTACACACTCAGATTGGGTCACTGTCACTAGTGGGGTACCTCAGGGGTCAGTACTGGGCCCTATCCTCTTCAATATATTTATTAATGATCTTGTAGAAGGCTTGCACAGTAAAATATCAATTTTTGCAGATGACACTAAACTGTGTAAAGTAATTGACACGGAAGAAGAGGACAGTATACTACTACAGAGGGATCTGGATAGATTGGAGGCTTGGGCAGAGAAGTGGCAGATGAGGTTTAACACTGACAAATGTAAGGTTATGCACATGGGAAGGAATAATACAAGTCCCCCCTACATACCATATGGTAAAACACTGGGTAACACTGACATGGAAAAGGACCTAGGAATTTTAGTGAACAGCAAACTAAGCTGTAAAAACCAATGTCAGGGTTATTCACTTTAGTAAAAAGACGACTGAGGGGAGATTTAATTACTATGTATAAATATATCAGGGGTCAGTACAGAGATCTCTCCCATCATCTATTTATCCCCAGGACTGTGACTGTGACAAGGGGATATCCTCTGCACCTGGAGGAAAGAAGGTTTGTACACAAACATAGAAGAGGATTCTTTACGGTAAGAGCAGTGAGACTATGGAACTCTCTGTCTGAGGAAGTGGTGATGGTAAAATTACTAAAATAGTTCAAGCTGGGCCTGGATGTATTTCTGGAGTGTAATAATATTACAGGCTATAGCTAGTAGAGAGGGGTCGTTGATCCAGGGAGTTATGTGATTGCCTTAATAAAGTCGGGAAGGAATTTTTTTCCCCTTGGGGGGAAAAATTGGCTTCTACCTCACAGTTTTGTTTTTTTTGCCTTCCTTTGGATCAACTTGCAGGATAACAGGCCGAACTGGATGGACAAATGTCTTTTTTCGGCCTTATAAAATAAATGCGTTAAGCAAACACCTTCAATTGCTTTTCAATAGCTTTTGTTTCAAGATAACGCGATGATGAGTTAAGAAATTTGAGTACCACCTAATCAAGGCGCTCTATTGGATAGGAAGGGCAAAAGTGCAAAGGAATGCTACTCCCAAGATAAATAGGTGCGCATTCACACTCTACCCAATAGAGCGCCTTGAATAGGTGGTACATATAGGTGTGCTTGCTCCTCCTCCCATTGGTTGCTTGATGCACATGGAGGTGACTAGGCGCAGCACACCTTATGTGCGGCGTCTGCGCTCCTGAACATAGAAGCCCAATGGCTTAGGTAGGTTTAGCGTAGGACCCGCCTGACCTGAGACCACCTTAGCGCTTGGTAGGCGGGCTCAGATGTGTTTTGATCAAAATATATTGGCTAAGTGTCTCAGATTTTATCATATCAGAGTGAGGACTTTGTCCATATATAATGCTTGCATCTACTTTACTAAGTGCATTATTATCTTATTTCTGTGATTTTCTTCAATAATATGGCCAGTGACATCCGCAGATTTGTATATCATACCGTGCAGGATGCTTTTATCTTAGTTTTTTCTGTGATTTTTTTGTCTATGTAGTATTTGCTTGAGGGAGTGGCACCTTGAAGTGTGAATGCGCACCTATTTATCTTGGGAGTAGCATGCCTTTGCACTTTTGCCCTTCCTAACCAATAGACCGCCTTGATTAGGTGGTACATATAGGTGTGCCTGCTCCTCCTCCCATTGGTTGCTTCATGCACATGGAGGTGACTAGGAGCAGCACACCATATGTGCGGCGTCTGCGCTCCTGAACATAGAAGCCCAATGGCTTAGGTAGGTTTAGCGTAGGACCCGCCTGACCTGAGACCACCTTGGCGCTTGGTAGGCGGGCTCAGATGTGTTTTGATCAAAATATATTGGCTAAGTGTCTTAGATTTTATCATATCAGAGTGAGGACTTTGTCCATATATAATGCTTGCATCTACTTTACTAAGTGCATTATTATTTTACTATGTTACTATGTTAATGCTGATGGTAGCAGTTCCCGCTGCTGTCTGGAATCTCAAGATTTTACTTGAGAAGAATTGGTTTGTGTAAAGGGAGAATATTAATCACCAATATTTATGCAAATATCGATAATTAATATTCATAAATGGGAGGAGCCACCTAGTGATAACTCCGCCCATTTATGACTTTATATAACAATACAATACTTTCGCTATGCTTTACACTGATCACTATGCTAGCTGCATGCGCCTTACTAAACTAACTATCGCCAATAACCACACGCCACACAGATAGTTATAAACCAAACACAGTATTTATTACTAACAATACACTACGCACGCAATACTAACAATACAGCACTAAATATACAATCCTAAACTACACTACACAATCCCAAATTCCACCCCACATACTATCTATACATTACAATATACAATTATATCAGTCTAGCAATACGTTATATCTATATATATTCATGGATCAATGGATATGAATATATATACATATAGACGTACACACCGCAGTACAGAAACAGTACTACAATAAACACAATACATGCCTAACTACACTACACAATCCCAAATTCCACCCCACATACTATCTATACATTACAATAATACATCATACACACAAATATCAGTAACCCACCCCACCTGACTATTCACTGTCCCTACGGGGTACGACGAGGGTTAATGGTGGCCTCACAGGGGTGTAAACCGACCACAAACACAAAGGGTTAACAATGGGGATAATATCAGAACTGTACAGCAATGCAAGGGTGTATATCCTGCAAGTGTACAGTGGGAAGGGGGGGGGGGGGGGTGTGGCAGGGTTAGAGCAGGGGTTACCACCAGGGGTTAATCAGGGTAGGGAAAGGGTTACACGGTGGAGCAAGGGTTTGGGGGATCAGGGTGTCCAGTAACATGGCAAGGGTAAGGGGTTACAGGACCAGGGGTGATATGTGAGGGGTAGGTAGGGGCTACACAGGTATACTTAGGCCTTATCCAGGTGGTCATCATGAAGCTGCTCTCTCCCCTGCATCTCTGAATCTAGTCTGGTTGCAAGAGGCCGCACCTCTGGCCGGTTCGGGGTTTTATAGCCTAAAAGCAACCCCCTCCTCAGGGATGTGACATCATAGTGTCACTGTGACGTATGCCTGCCTACAATCCCCAGAGTCCCCCCCCCCCCCCCTAGTCCCAAAGATGCTGGGAGTAGTGGGATGGAGTTTTAGCCATGGGCAGAGGTGTGGAAAAACAGGTTCTCAGATTCTTGATGTCTGGTTAGAAGGTCCCCTCACAAACGGTGCCAAAGCGTCTGATTGCTTTGGGCCTGAACAAAAGGGGACTAGATGCTAATCAGCTGTTATCCTACAGGCTATAACAACTCTGTAGATAACAGTTGGAATTGCATATATGCATATATATATCCACAGATGCTTGGGGGCTCATCATATATCTGGGGCATACAGGTGACATATATAAGAGGGCACATATATTTACTAATATAAGGGGGCACAGCTTCCAGGGACCACATATTTCCCACAGGGGCCACCATGAGCCCCTGGGGATCACCATGGGCAGACGTGCGCAGATGCTGGGCACATCTGCGCACATCACCCCATGATGCGGTGGTTAATGTATGCATATATATACCATACATGCCCGCACGTGTTTGCAGGCATGCATGGATATATATGCATACGTCTCAACCGCTCCTCAACAATCCCCCTGTTGTCGGAATATAATACGACAATATAATGGGGGAACGGGTTGAGATATGTTTGCCCCCCTTCAACCCCATCTTTGGTGGAAGTTCAGGAAGAACTGTAGTGCACACTGATCTTTAGGTACTTAGACATCCCCAATCCAGCTTCCTCCGACCTGCCCTTCTGTCTTCTTCCTGACATCTTTAGGATACCACACACCCACAGTCTCTTGGTTAGCTGGTCTTTCTTTAACAGTCTTAGTGTCGGCCACCCCCACTTTGGAGTGACCACACCCCCACAGTCTCTCGGTAATTCTGCTGATCTTCAGGTATCTTCGTCCCCCCCAATTCTGGAGCGGGTTCACCCTTACAGTCTTTACCTTTCTATAACAGTCTCTTGGTGTCGGCCACCCCCACTTTGGAGTGACCACACCCCCACAGTCTCTCAGTAATTCTGCCGATCTTCAGGTATCTTCGCCCCCCCCAATTCTGGAGCGGGTTCACCCTTACAGTCTTTACCTTTCTATAACAGTCTCTTGGTGTCGGCCACCCCCACTTTGGAGTGACCACACCCCCACAGTCTCTCGGTAATTCTGCCGATCTTCAGGTATCTTCGCCCCCCCAATTCTGGAGCGGGTTCACCCTTACAGTCTTTGTCCCAACTTTCTTCTATCCAACATCTGTTTCCATCTTGATGGGTGCGGTTCTCCCGTGGACAGATTAATAGGTCTTTACAAGGCAGGTCAGACTCTTAAGCGGTGATGTCATAGTACCTAAATTCTACTGCGGAGAACACCTCCGCCACACTACACCTCCAGCCCTTCCCTTAAGAACCTCACCGTTCCAGGGTTCAAGGTGGCAAATGAATGATGCCTGTCCCTATCGTGACCTAACCTTATCCCCATTCACACAAAATACATGCCACATCCCTCCCAACACCACCAAATTCCATTAAATGTGTGTACCCATAGAGACTAATGCAACCTGGAATATCTCTACACCTCCAAAGACACAGGTAGGTCGCAGACCCCTGTGTCAATGGGAAACTACTATAGGATGCAAATGTGTACAGCCAAATAATAACTCACCGCAATGCATTGGGCGAGTTTCCCTGGGTATAGGCTGTCACACATTTGTACCTAAAGTTTCTATGGGTACACAATCAACCAACATAATCAATCAATAAATACAATGTGCTATGGGGTTTCAGGGTAGTACAAGTTATACGTCCCGAACCCTCATAGGAAACAAAGTGTGTCCATACAATATTTGGCTACAGGAACAATGTTTGAGTTATGTCCTGAGCCTCCTCCTCTGGATAGTTCTGTAAAGTTCTGTCTGGTTCTGGTGTATTTGGTCAGTAAGTCCCTTGACCCTCAGATTACGATGACCAGAACCAGAAGAAGTTTCACTGGGTGAAACAATTGAATAAGTTCTTCCACCCGAACGTCTCCCAAGTCTTCCTCCAGAGCCTTAAATAATGCTCCCGCTGGATTGTGGCACAGTCTTCTCTAGAACACCTCTAGGCAGAGGTCGCTTAGTTGCCAAAATCCAGTGGGATCCTCTGGAGCTTCAAAACAGTGTCAGGGGGAATAGCTGGCCTCTTCTGTGGCATCTCCTAGGTTTTTCTTCCGCTCCATATAAAAATCACACCTATGGCAGAAGAAAATACCAGGCGCTCCCAGGGGAGATTCTCCCCTAACAGTGCAATTAATGTGAAAATTCCCAGCACCAATACCTTTGACCCATGGGTAGAGAAAGGCATTGGGCTGCCCTTTATCTCACAGGACCCCTCGTTATCCCAACACTGGTGTCTGAACACCCTACCTTCAGAGGATTGAGTCCTCTGCTGCACATCCCTCTGCACCAACAGATAAGGATGGCCACCCTACTAGGTTAGGATAACTGGAGTTCTGTGGACAAAGCACCATCTTGTTATTGATGGCACCGCATCCCTGTCCACCCATGTGTACCCAGGCTGATTTCCCCCTGTGATCCCGTCTTGTGGAGGCCCGCAGAACCAATGGCATAGTCATGCCCTGGTTCCCCAGGACCCCACAACACAAGAACACTACATAAATCAGCATGGTAGAACACATCCGCAGACAAGGACTACCACCATCAACATCAAGAAAAACTTACAAACAGATAACAAAACACATAACATGGACATACACAGGGAACAAACGGTGTAACAAATAGTACAGGGGTGTCAAATGTTGCCTAGCCTAGCTTGGCCACTCTGACCCCTCAGCAGCTGGTGATGCTGCTGAGAGGTAACTCCTTTATGGCCAAGCTGACTAGACCCCACTGCACAATTTGTTACCTGGCTGATACTGTTGGACACATTGCAATTACTTGCACAAGGGCAATTCCTTGCAATGTGTCCTTTGTTCCCACACCTGAAACACGTGACTTGGTTTCCTGTCCTGTGTGTTTTGCAGTGTCTCACTATGTGACCTAGGCCACCACATGCAAAACATCTGATGTTTGCTCTGCATGGCCCAGGTCCATCTACACTGCAGTCGTGCTCCCTTCTCCTGAATTGTACCATCCTCAGGGACGCACTCTTCAACACAGTTCTTTTTCCTAAAGTCAGGGAAAAATCTCTGTTAGTCGGGACCGGCTTGACCTGATGATTTGACCGGTCACAGACTACTCTCCCCCCTTGTGGCCCTGCACAGGGCAACGTTTTGGGAGATTCCGACCCTGGCTTTACGGAAAAAGAAAGGGCCGGCACCAACTTGGTGATAACCTGTTGCATGCCAGACATTAGCTGGGACCTTACAGCAACCTGAGCCTTCAATTTGGCTACCGTCACGTCAGTAGAGGCAGTCCGCTCCTTGAAGGCATTGACTTCAGTATAAGACTGAGTCAACTTAGCCTCAATTTCCTCCTTCTGCCTCTGCAGCTCTACCAACTGTGACTCTATCCCAGCCACCTGCGCATCTCGGTCAACAGTAGACTGCACATTCTCTGCCAGCTGTGCCCGCAATGCCGAAACCTGGTCCGAATTACTAGCACAGCATTGGCAGTGAATGGCCGGAGGAATTGTCTCCGTTGACTGAGACACCAGCGCCACTTCCTTTGGCTTACAGATGCTAGCCTCAAACGTATGAACGAGTTTGGCCAGCATCCGAAGCCGTTTGGTGGCCTTGTTCAAAACCGTCCGTTTGTTAACACAAAGCTTGTCGTAACTACAAGCCTGTGCTAACAAATCGGACCACAGCATTTCTGCTGACTTGTATGTAGTGGGGAGGATGGGGTTAAATGTGCTGTGTTTGCTCAAGTGTTGCAGTGTGGGGAGGTCCATACTCACCGTTTGATGAGTGTCCATCTTCTTCTTGGCGCCGTACCTCGCAGCTGCTTGGAAGAAGTCCATTTTCCCGGATCGCCTCTTCCCGACCAGCCTGACTTGTACGCCGCTCCCACGAAGATGGATCTCCTTCAGTGACGTGTCTTCTTCTCCCTTGCAATCACTTGAGCGATGCAGTGACCGTGTAAAGCAAACAGCAAAATATTAATACACAGATAGACAATAGATTCTCTGCTAAAGATTTTGATCTGCGCCTGGTGCCGTAAGGAAGAGTCACGTTACCCGTCCGAATTATCAGGTCCTAGACGCTCAGCTGACCACGTCTCTCTTACCTGACAATTCACAGGATGACTGACCTCTAACCCCAAAACCAAACACAGATTTCAAAATCTAAGCAGTGGGCCTGACTCGCCAATGTAAAGGGAGAATATTAATCACCAATATTTATGCAAATATCGATAATTAATATTCATAAATGGGAGGAGCCACCTAGTGATAACTCCGCCCATTTATGCCTTTATATAACAATACAATACTTTCGCTATGCTTTACACTGATCACTATGCTAGCTGCATGCGCCTTACTAAACTAACTATCGCCAATAACCACACGCCACACAGATAGTTATAAACCAAACACAGTATTTATTACTAACAATACACTACGCACGCAATACTAACAATACAGCACTAAATATACAATCCTAAACTACACTACACAATCCCAAATTCCACCCCACATACTATCTATACATTACAATATACAATTATATCAGTCTAGCAATACGTTATATCTATATATATTCATGGATCAATGGATATGAATATATATACATATAGACGTACACACCGCAGTACAGAAACAGTACTACAATAAACACAATACATGCCTAACTACACTACACAATCCCAAATTCCACCCCACATACTATCTATACATTACAATAATACATCATACACACAAATATCAGTAACCCACCCCACCTGACTATTCACTGTCCCTACGGGGTACGACGAGGGTTAATGGTGGCCTCACAGGGGTGTAAACCGACCACAAACACAAAGGGTTAACAATGGGGATAATATCAGAACTGTACAGCAATGCAAGGGTGTATATCCTGCAAGTGTACAGTGGGAAGGGGGGGGGGGGGTGTGGCAGGGTTAGAGCAGGGGTTACCACCAGGGGTTAATCAGGGTAGGGAAAGGGTTACACGGTGGAGCAAGGGTTTGGGGGATCAGGGTGTCCAGTAACATGGCAAGGGTAAGGGGTTACAGGACCAGGGGTGATATGTGAGGGGTAGGTAGGGGCTACACAGGTATACTTAGGCCTTATCCAGGTGGTCATCATGAAGCTGCTCTCTCCCCTGCATCTCTGAATCTAGTCTGGTTGCAAGAGGCCGCACCTCTGGCCGGTTCGGGGTTTTATAGCCTAAAAGCAACCCCCTCCTCAGGGATGTGACATCATAGTGTCACTGTGACGTATGCCTGCCTACAATCCCCAGAGTCCCCCCCCCCCCCCCCCCTAGTCCCAAAGATGCTGGGAGTAGTGGGATGGAGTTTTAGCCATGGGCAGAGGTGTGGAAAAACAGGTTCTCAGATTCTTGATGTCTGGTTAGAAGGTCCCCTCACAAACGGTGCCAAAGCGTCTGATTGCTTTGGGCCTGAACAAAAGGGGACTAGATGCTAATCAGCTGTTATCCTACAGGCTATAACAACTCTGTAGATAACAGTTGGAATTGCATATATGCATATATATATCCACAGATGCTTGGGGGCTCATCATATATCTGGGGCATACAGGGGACATATATAAGAGGGCACATATATTTACTAATATAAGGGGGCACAGCTTCCAGGGACCACATATTTCCCACAGGGGCCACCATGAGCCCCTGGGGATCACCATGGGCAGACGTGCGCAGATGCTGGGCACATCTGCGCACATCACCCCATGATGCGGTGGTTAATGTATGCATATATATACCATACATGCCCGCACGTGTTTGCAGGCATGCATGGATATATATGCATACGTCTCAACCGCTCCTCAACAGTTTGGTTCTCTCTGGAGAATCTGTATGAGAAGCAGGAGCTTCGCAGGTTGCTTCCTCTCTTTTTACTAGTAACACTGCGACACCCCACCACACACACACATCTTGGCAGGAAGCAGGACTAGCCTACTCCTACCAAGAGGTACTATAAAGGAATTAGAGTGCATTTCCATCCTTTCGTCTATTATGGTGAATCAAAACGGAATGCCTCTAAAGGTTTCTGATTTGAATTCCTTTATTTTCCATTATAACTATGTTATAACGGAAAGCAATAACGGAATTCATAACGCTGATGTGAACCCACCCTTAACAAGAAGCTTATAGACTCCATAACAGACATTATCTAGAAGGTGAAAGTCATCCAGCACAGGACAACCCATAAAGGCAGAATCCAGATAGGCAAAAACTAACAAGGTAGGGAGGCTCAACACTTCAGATGAACGGATTGCGGTGGGTTCACTGCTGATTGGGTCACTCACCCAATAATGAAATGAAAATATGTAACACAGAGGAGCAGGCGACACCACCTTCTGGAATAAGAGTGGAACACTGGAAATACTCTATTGAAAAATTTTATTGCGAGATATCACACATGAAAATGGCCAATATATACACTACTCAATATATTAAAATACACTAGATAAAATTGATATTAAAACAGATAACACAAATGAATAGCCAGACTGTCTTGCAGTCTCCTGGAATAAAGTCTCCTGAGATAGATTATGGCAGAGAGCGATAGCAAACCATCAATCAGTGTTTATCAGATGGGGCTGTCTCCATGAGACTCTTACCACTCAGTAGTACCGATGCTGCACAGAGCGCAAAAAAGGGTGTAGTTACCAGGGCACTTGGCTCTGAACGCTGAGCGCTGGGTAGATTGAAAAAGCGCTCGGCTTAGAAGACGTGTTCAGAATAAATAATCACCCGGCGGTGGAGGGTGCAGTCACCGGAGCGCAGGACGTTGGACGCTGGGTAAGTTTCCAGTGCTCAAGTCGGAGGGCTTGCTTTCGATCAGGTGATCCTATGTAAATGAATCAGATGTTCCGATGTTCCGATCAGCTGGTATGAATCGCCCAATCACAAACTGCACAGGTCCTTATACCATAGTGGAAACTTGGCACAGCATAAGTCCAGGTCCTATGTTGCAACAGATAGCTGTGTTGGTGGATAGTTTTTAAAGAGTAATTCTCTTCGTCCACAAAATCTTCTGTACTTGGGGTCCGGACCAGTACTAGATATAAAAATTGCGTAGTCCGCTATCCAGATAGGCCCACCATACTACATTCTGCAGTGGAAACCTGTAGAAACTTTAACTGTGAATATGGCAACCTGTAAAAAAAAGTTGCAGAGCTTAGTCTGGTGTCGGGGTCCATCCCGTGGTTTCATAGTGAGAAGTATTCCACCCGTATTTCTGCATGCTTATGCTAAAGTCAGCTAGAGAAGTGCAGTGTAAGGAAAATTGCTTTCAGTAGACATCTTGGCTTATTAACTATTAACGCAGCCAAATAACCCATGAGACGTTTGGAAATTGCACATTGTGTAAGAACTGCTAGTCCATGCATGCTGAGAACTGTGACTGATGTGCCTGAACTTGATTCTTCAGTAAAGAACTGTTCTACT
This sequence comes from Bufo bufo, assembly GCF_905171765.1. Lineage (NCBI taxonomy): Eukaryota > Metazoa > Chordata > Amphibia > Anura > Bufonidae > Bufo > Bufo bufo. The sequence continues at coordinate 123,297,512 of NC_053392.1, forward strand.
GAAAAACTGCCTCATTTTTGCCTCCACAGCTGCAGGGGATCCGGTTTTGTACCTCGCAATTATTCACCATCTGGACCCCCCAAATCACTATCAAAAAGTTCAACCCCGAGACCAGGTGTGCCTTGGAAGGGAATAAAGGTGCACCCTTCCCATCACTGCACAGCCCAGGGGAGTAGTAACATCTACAAATGCCATTCTTACTACAATCACTCTCATTCTCTCCTCTCTTCCTGGGTTGCTGCACTATATCCACACATGTTATCTTGTCACTGATTATTTGATGCACAGTTTGTGTTTGCAATTCAAAGTAGGTCACTGCCTGAAAAAAACCCCCATTAAAATGCTAAAAGCCTATATACTTTTTTTTAATTATACAGTACTTAAAATGGACTAATGAGTTGTGCTATATCTCCACAACAGGTGCATTGAGCCTATTATCTTATTAATAAGTCCCTTTATGGATGATCAGGGATAGCTCCTCTCTAATATAGCTCTAATCCCCACCCTTGCAGAGGAGAGAGTATGGGAAGTGTAACACTCCGCAGTGGTGTTACCACTCCCTACATCCTGCTACTACAGTATCTTTAATGGTCTAACATAAAAGCCATCTGTGTATTTCTGTCCAGGTCCTCTACACTGTTCATTCCTAATCTTGTTATGCAACTGTTTATTACATGTAATGTGCCTGGTTTACCAGCAGGTGGCAGCGTATATGGCAAAGCTATATTTATATAGAATGGAAATCACTATTCCATCACCCCCCCCCCCTTTCTTTGGGTAGAAGTGGGCCAGTCCTGCTTGCTACCAGAGGGAGTGGTGGCAGTTCTAGATTGCTCCAGTTCGGACTACATGTTGGGGCCGAGAAGACCTGAATGAAGTAGCAGTCAGACAAAATTGTTCTTCGGCTGAAAATAAGTTGTCAGGAGGGGAATAACAGTCGATGGCACCCCATCCAAGGATACCAGAGCAGATCAGAAGTACAGAAACCAGACTAAAACAGAGTTTAGTGCAGCATGAAGAAGGAAAACAAAGTTATTAAGTGAGCCTGTCAGTACAGCAGAGGAAGAGAGAAAGCAGAGTTGAGTTTGCCTGCCAGTTTATGCTAAACCCGGCTGGAACCAAGACAAAGCCTGCCAATCGTTTGGATGAACATTTATTCACGTAAAGCTGCCACTGAATTTCACCACAAGGTCTGGACTCAACTTATTTTTCCTTCATCCCTCGATTATTTCCCTTTTTAATGCTACGGAGCGAAAGCCTGGGGTCCCGCTGTATCCAGGTAGGAGCACCATGACACATTAAGAGACATATAGGCTACATATAGGCTGCACTACACCATTCGGCATTCCTACTACACCTGGTACATGATAGGGGCCCTGGGGGACGGCGCGTTGCAGAAGTAAGGAAGACACCTGGTGATATTGAAAAACGCAGCTCAATCTCAGTTTGTAGGAGCTTTCCGTATATATATATGTGTTAGGGCTCAATCAAAGATCTATTTGCTTTCATTGCCTATTCACCTTATCTGTTTGATCACAAATGGCGGCGCGTTCATTTATTGTCCTGCCTAACAGCTACTCAGTAGCTAGCACACGGTATTAGGGTCGGCTGTGGTCTAAAACCTAATTACTGCCCCCCGACATGTTTCGCCATATACATGGCGTCTTCAGGGGATCGGGCAGTCTGCGCTGAGATCGGCATCATTGGTTATATTTATTACCTCCGGTTTTGTGACGTCAATGGTTGACAGCCTATAGATTTGTCTCTTTTTAAATGTGTGGTTGTTACACATGATTCTATTGGCTGTTTTAGTTTACTCTGTAGTGGCGTCAGAGATCGCGCGATATTGCCATAATCTCGCGCATGTCTTGACACTTAGATCTTTTAGCTGACCGCTCTTACAATTTCTGGCCTGTTGAATCCTCGTAGTGATTCCGTTTTCCTGCGCATGTCTCTGCACTTAGAATTTATTGCCAGAGTCGATCAGTTAGGTGACTTGCAGGTATTTCATAATAACAGTGACTTTATTTAAGATGGCATGTTTACTAGTTAGCGCTCACTATTCTGAATGTTTACATATTCTTATAATAGCAATTCTGCACCTATTTGGTGCAGGACTACTACTTTTTGAGGTTATTGTCTCTCACTTTTTTTCTATTATAGCATATGATCAGATTTTTTTCAAGTTTTTGTTTATATTTAATGTCCATACATGTTTATTTAGGGATTTTAATACTTGTTCTGACTGATATTATTATCTATGTAAACTGTTTGATGTCACTATAATTATTATTTTTTTCTCTCTTTTCTCATTTTTCCTGCAGGTTGATTCACATTACTGGGTCAATTGGGAGGTAATATGATATATTAATATTTTTCACAATTTTATAATTTAGAAGTAAGCAATTTTATAATCTAGAAGTAAGCAAGATCCTCAGCAAATACTGGAATATCCTAAGATTAGATCAGGATATTGAGAGTGTAATAACAAAATATCCTTCAATAACATACCGAAGAGGACAAAATCTCAGAGAACAGCTAGTACATAGCCTTTTTCAGTGGAACTCTCCAGCAGTTGAAAAAAACACATTGCTAACTACCAAAGGGTCCTACCCATGTGGCAACTGCCAATTTTGCAGCAAAATGCAAGCCTGCAAAGAATTCGTCAATCCGGTAGATCATAAAAAATATAAAATCGCCCATTACATTAATTGTAAAACAACTGGGGTAGTATATGCGATCCAATGCAGCTGCCCCAAAATTTATGTAGGCAAAACTATACAAGAGCCCCGGAGACGAATATCAAAACATTTTAGTGATATTAATTTAAAAACAGATACCACTCTATCAAGACATGTACTAGCAGAACACAACTGAAAAAGTGACAGCCTAAAAATATGGGGGATAACTAAAATCAAATCTGGCCCCAGACAAGGGGATATAGACAGAAAATTGCAGCAGGAAGAAACCCGCTGGATATACAGGCTCAAAAGCCTTTCACCTCTAGGCCTCAATGAAGGTTTCACCTATGCATCATTCCTGTAAAATCCAATAGCAAAGAAAGTATGATACTAAAATCCAAAAATACATAAATCAATCCAATTGACCTCCTAGAAGTTTTAAAAAAACTGAGAAACGGCAAATAACAAGTATTTTTTAAAAAAATTATAAAATTAGGAAAAATATAAATATATCATATTACCTCCCAATTGACCCAGTAATGTGAATAAACCTGCAGGAAAAATGAGAAAAGAGAGAAAAAAATACAATAATTATAGTGACATCAAACAGTTTACATAGATAATAATATCAGTCAGAACAAGTATTAAAATCCCTAAATAAACATGTATGGACATTAACCACTTAAGGACCACAGGTTTATACCCCCCTAAAGACCAGGCCCTTTTTTACAAATCGGCACTACACTACTTTCACCGTTTATTGCTCGGTCATGCAACTTACCACCCAAATGAATTTTACCTCCTTTTCTTCTCACTAATAGAGCTTTCATTTGGTGGTATTTCATTGCTGCTGACATTTTTACTTTTTTTGTTATTAATCGAAATTTAACGATTTTTTTGCAAAAAAATGACATTTTTCACTTTCAGTTGTAAAATTTTGCAAAAAAAACGAGATCCATATAGAAATTTTGCTCTAAATTTATAGTTCTACATGTCTTTGATAAAAAAAAAATGTTTGGGTAAAAAAAAAATGGTTTGGGTAAAAGTTATAGCGTTTACAAACTATGGTACAAAAATGTGAATTTCCGCTTTTTGAAGCAGCTCTGACTTTCTGAGCACCTGTCATGTTTCCTGAGGTTCTACAATGCCCAGACAGTACAAACACCCCACAAATGACCCCATTTCGGAAAGTACACACCCTAAGGTATTCGCTGATGGGCATAGTGAGTTCATAGAACTTTTTATTTTTTGTCACAAGTTAGCGGAAAATGATGATTTTTTTTTATTTTATTTTTTTTCCTACAAAGTCTCATATTCCACTAACTTGTGACAAAAAATAAAAACTTCCATGAACTCATTATGCCCATCACGAAATACCTTGGGGTCTCTTCTTTCCAAAATGGGGTCACTTGTGGGGTAGTTATACTGCCCTGGCATTCTAGGGGCCCAAATGTGTGGTAAGGAGTTTGAAATCAAATTCTGTAAAAAATGACCAGTGAAATCCGAAAGGTGCTCTTTGGAATATGGGCCCCTTTGCCCACCTAGGCTGCAAAAAAGTGTCACACATCTGGTATCTACGTACTCAGGAGAAGTTGAGGAATGTGTTTTGGGGTGTCATTTTACATATACCCATGCTGGGTGAGATAAATATCTTGGTCAAATGCCAACTTTGTATAAAAAAATGGGAAAAGTTGTCTTTTGCCAAGATATTTCTCTCACCCAGCATGGGTATATGTAAAATGACACCCCAAAACACATTCCCCACCTTCTCCTGAGTACGGAGATACCAGATGTGTGACACTTTTTTGCAGCCTAGGTGGGCAAAGGGGCCCATATTCCAAAGAGCACCTTTCGGATTTCACTCGTCATTTTTTACAGAATTTGATTTCAAACTCCTTACCACACATTTGGGCCCCTAGAATGCCAGGGCAGTATAACTACCCCACAAGTGACCCCATTTTGGAAAGAAGACACCCCAAGGTATTCCGTGAGGGGCATGGCAAGTTCCTAGAATTTTTTATTTTTTGTCACAAGTTAGTGGAAAATGATGATTTTTTTTTTTTTTTTTTTTTCATACAAAGTCTCATATTCCACTAACTTGTGACAAAAAATAAAAACTTCCATGAACTCACTATGCCCATCAGCGAATACCTTGGGGTCTCTTCTTTCCAAAATGGGGTCACTTGTGGGGTAGTTATACTGCCCTGGCATTCTAGGGGCCCGAATGTGTGGTAAGGAGTTTGAAATCAAATTCTGTAAAAAATGACCTGTGAAATCCGAAAGGTGCTCTTTGGAATATGGGCCCCTTTGCCCACCTAGGCTGCAAAAAAGTGTCACACATCTGGTATCTCTGTATTCAGGAGAAGTTGAGGAATGTGTTTTGGGGTGTCTTTTTACATATACCCATGCTGGGTGAGATAAATATCTTGGTCAAATGCCAACTTTGTATAAAAAAATGGGAAAAGTTGTCTTTTGCCAAGATATTTCTCTCACCCAGCAGGGGTATATGTAAAATGACACCCCAAAACACATTCCCCACCTTCTCCTGAGTACGGGGATACCAGATGTGTGACACTTTTTTGCAGCCTAGGTGGGCAAAGGGGCCCATATTCCAAAGAGCACCTTTCGGATTTCACAGGTCATTTTTTACAGAATTTGATTTCAAACTCCTTACCACACATTTGGGCCCCTAGAATGCCAGGGCAGTATAACTACCCCACAAGTGACCCCATTTTGGAAAGAAGAGACCCCAAGGTATTCGCTGATGGGCATAGTGAGTTCATGGAAGTTTTTATTTTTTGTCACAAGTTAGTGGAATATGAGACTTTGTATGAAAAAAAAAAAAAAAAAAAAATCTGCATTTTCCACTAACTTGTGACAAAAAATAAAAAATTCTAGGAACTTGCCATGCCCCTCACGGAATACCTTGGGGTGTCTTCTTTCCAAAATGGGGTCACTTGTGGGGTAGTTATACTGCCCTGGCATTTTCCAGGGGCCCTAATGTGTGGTAAGTAGGTAAATGACCTGTGAAATCCTAAAGGTGCTCTTTGGAATGTGGGCCCCTTTGCCCACCTAGGCTGCAAAAAAGTGTCACACATGTGGTATCGCCGTATTCAGGAGAAGTTGGGGAATGTGTTTTGGGGTGTCATTTTACATATACCCTTGCTGGGTGAGAGAAATATCTTGGCAAAAGACAACTTTTCCCATTTTTTTATACAAAGTTGGCATTTGACCAAGATATTTCTCTCACCCAGCATGGGTATATGTAAAATGACACCCCAAAACACATTCCCCAACTTCTCCTGAGTACGGCGATACCAGATGTGTGACACTTTATTGCAGCCTAGATGCGCAAAGGTGCCCAAATTCCTTTTAGGAGGGCATTTTTAGACATTTGGATACCAGACTTCTTCTCACGCTTTGGGGCCCCTAGAATGCCAGGGCAGTATAAATACCCCACATGTGACCCCATTTTGGAAAGAAGACACCCCAAGGTATTCAATGAGGGGCATGGCGAGTTCATAGAAATTTTTTTTTTTTGGCACAAGTTAGCGGAAATTGATATTTTTAATTTTTTTCTCACAAAGTCTCCCTTTCCGCTAACTTGGGACAAAAATTTCAATCTTTCATGGACTCAATATGCCCCTCACGGAATACCTGGGGGTGTCTTCTTTCCGAAATGGGGTCACATGTGGGGTATTTATACTGCCCTGGCATTCTAGGGGCCCTAAAGCGTGAGAAGAAGTCTGGAATATAAATGTCTAAAAAATTTTACGCATTTGGTTTCCGTGAGGGGTATGGTGAGTTCATGTGAGATTTCATTTTTTGACACAAGTTAGTGGAATATGAGACTTTGTAAGAAAAAAAAAATAATAATTCCGCTAACTTGGGCCAAAAAAATGTCTGAATGGAGCCTTACAGAGGGGTGATCAATGACAGGGGGGTGATCAATGACAGGGGGGGTGATCAATGACAGGGGGGGTAATCAATGACAGGGGGGGGATCAATGACAGGGGGGGTGATCAATGACAGGGGGGGTGATCAATGACAGGGGGGGTGATCAATGACAGGGGGGGTGATCAATGACAGGGGGGGTGATCAATGACAGGGGGGGTGATCAATGACAGGGGGGGTGATCAATGACAGGGGGGTGATCAATGACAGGGGGGTGATCAATGACAGGGGGGGTGATCAATGACAGGGGGGTGATCAATGACAGGGGGGTGATCAGGGAGTCAATATGGGGTGATAACCACAGTCATTGATCACGCCCGTGTAAGGCTTCATTCAGACGTCCGTATGCGTTTTGCGGATCCGATCCATCTATCAGTGCATCCGTAAAAATCATGCGGACATCTGAATGGAGCTTTACAGGGGGGTAATCAATGACAGGGGGGTGATCAGGGAGTCTATATGGGGTGATCACCACAGTCATTGATCACGCCCCTGTAAGGCTTCATTCAGACGTCCGGATGCGTTTTGCGGATCCGATCCATCTATCAGTGGATCCGTAAAAATCATGCGGACATCTGAATGGAGCTTTACAGGGGGGTAATCAATGACAGGGGGGTAATCAATGACAGGGGGGTGATCAGGGAGTCTATATGGGGTGATCACCACAGTCATTGATCACGCCCCTGTAAGGCTTCATTCAGACGTCCGGATGCGTTTTGCGGATCCGATCCATCTATCAGTGGATCCGTAAAAATCATGCGGACATCTGAATGGAGCTTTACAGGGGGGTAATCAATGACAGGGGGGTAATCAATGACAGGGGGGTGATCAGGGAGTCTATATGGGGTGATCACCACAGTCATTGATCATGCCCCTGTAAGGCTTCATTCAGACGTCCGGATGCGTTTTGCGGATCCGATCCATCTATCAGTGGATCCGTAAAAATCATGCGGACATCTGAATGGAGCTTTACAGGGGGGTAATCAATGACAGGGGGGTGATCACCACAGTCATTGATCATGCCCCTGTAAGGCTTCATTCAGACGTCTGTATGCGTTTTGCGGATCCGATCCATCTATCAGTGCATCCGTAAAAATCATGCGGACATCTGAATGGAGCTTTACAGGGGGGTGATCAATGACAGGGGTGTAATCAATGACAGGGGGGTGATCAGGGAGTCTATATGGGGTGATCACCACAATCATTGATCATGCCCCTGTAAGGCTTCATTCAGACGTCCGGATGCGTTTTGCGGATCCGATCCATCTATCAGTGCATCCGTAAAAATCATGCGGACATCTGAATGGAGCTTTACAGGGGGGTGATCAGGGAGTCTATATGGGGTGATCACCACAGTCATTGATCATGCCCCTGTAAGGCTTCATTCAGACGTCCGGATGCGTTTTGCGGATCCGATCCATCTATCAGTGGATCCGTAAAAATCATGCGGACGTCTGAATGGAGCTTTACAGGGGGGTAATCAATGACAGGGGGGTAATCAATGACAGGGGGGTGATCAGGGAGTCTATATGGGGTGATCACCACAGTCATTGATCACGCCCCTGTAAGGCTTCATTCAGACGTCCGGATGCGTTTTGCGGATCCGATCCATCTATCAGTGGATCCGTAAAAATCATGCGGACGTCTGAATGGAGCTTTACAGGGGGGTGATCAATGACAGGGGGGTAATCAATGACAGGGGGTGATCAGGGAGTCTATATGGGGTGATCAGGGGTGATCAGGGGCTAATAAGGGGTTAATAAGTGACGGGGGGGGGGGTGTAGTGTAGTGTAGTGGTGCTTGGTGCTACTTTACTGAGCTACCTGTGTCCTCTGGTGGTCGATCCAAACAAAGGGGACCACCAGAGGACCAGGTAGCAGGTATATTAGACGCTGTTATCAAAACAGCGTCTAATATACCTGTTAGGGGTTAAAAAAAACACATCTCCAGCCTGCCAGCGAACGATCGCCGCTGGCAGGCTGGAGATCAACTCTCTTACCTTCCGTTCCTGTGAGCGCGCGCGCCTGTGTGCGCGCGTTCACAGGAAATCTCGGCTCACGCGAGATGACGCCTATTGGCGTTAGCGTAGCCTGGGGGAGCCGCCGCAATGACGCCTTTCGGCGTTACAGTTGCGGGAAGTGGTTAAATATAAACAAAAACTTGAAAAAAATCTGATCATATGCTATAATAGAAAAAAAGTGAGAGACAATAACCTCAAAAAGTAGTAGTCCTGCACTAAATAGGTGCAGAATTGCTATTATAAGAATATGTAAACATTCAGAATAGTGAGCGCTAACTAGTAAACATGCCATCTGAAATAAAGTCACTGATATTATGAAATACCTGCAAGTCACCTAACTGATCGACTCTGGCAATAAATTCTAAGTGCAGAGACATGCGCAGGAAAACGGAATCACTACGAGGATTCAACAGGCCAGAAATTGTAAGAGCGGTCAGCTAAAAGATCTAAGTGTCAAGACATGCGCGAGATTATGGCAATATCGCGCGATCTCTGACGCCACTACAGAGTAAACTAAAACAGCCAATAGAATCATGTGTAACAACCACACATATAAAAAGAGACAAATCTATAGGCTGTCAACCATTGAAGTCACAAAACCGGAGGTAATAAATATAACCAATGATGCCGATCTCAGCGCAGACTGCCCGATCCCCTGAAGACGCCATGTATATGGCGAAACATGTCGGGGGGCAGTAATTAGGTTTTAGACCACAGCCGACCCTAATACCGTGTGCTAGCTACTGAGTAGCTGTTAGGCAGGACAATAAATGAACGCGCCGCCATTTGTGATCAAACAGATAAGGTGAATAGGCAATGAAAGCAAATAGATCTTAGCCAGTGTAGCGTATCAACAGCCGTCAGCTACAAAGTAGCATGATACGTTGTAACAACAAGTCAGCAAGCCTAGAGTAACCTAGCAGGCAGCATAGTTAGCAATGTGCTATCATTACAGCTCAAAGAGTATATACAAAGACACACAGAGAAAAGACAGGTAGCCATGCAATAAACTGCCACTTAAATATAAGAAGAGAACACAAAAGAATAAATATAAGTACAGCACACCACTGGTCGACTGTTGAAAGTTTTAAACATAGTAGGTTAGGATTAAGCATTCACTAAATATTTAAAAATAACTAATAAAAGTTAAATTTTATTTAAGTAAGCTGAGACTAATAAAATCACAATGCACATGTCAAGAGTAGGCAACCAATAGTCATGTGACTAAATGTAAATACAGTAAAAGTGCCTCTACATGTGCAGGGTATCTAAGATTGTAAAATAAAAAAAGGGCTCAATCAAACACACAGCAGGATACACACAACTGAAAGGCAGTTAATGAATTGTCAGCTCTGCAGGACTATGATTACATGTTTCCTTACCCTATCCATATACTGAACCGATTGGCAGGGCACCCTCATTTATATATGTGCCTCATAATTAGTTGGGTTTTTTGCCATGTATTATCCATTGATATATATTAGAAGTATCATTTTATAAATTTTTTAGTAATTAAACTACTATGAGGTTTTTCTGCAACAATTTAACATTGAGCTTTATAGCTCCTAGCAGAAATATTAAAAAAATAAATAAGATTTAAATACACAGGGTGTCCCCAAGCATACTAACAATGCTTTGGGATACCCCATTCATGTACATAGCACTGACTCATAATTAGTTGGGTTTTTGCAATTTCTCTGAGCATTGCACATTCTGAACATAGGGTGAATTTGCTGAGATGCTTACTTCTGGGAAGATTGTCAACTGTCTTGAATGTTTTCCAATTGTGAATAATCATTCTCACTGTAGAATTAAGTACTTCAAATTGTTTTGAAATGGCCTTATAAGTTATAACCTTTCCTGGATAGATGGGCAGCAACAATTGTTTTTCTAATATCATTGCTGATGTCTTTCCTACTTGGTATTGTTTTAACACACAACTGAATTCTCCAGACCAGTAAACTGGCAAAACGTCTGTTTTTACAGAGTTGGTCACATTTTCTGATATTCAATTGATCAGGGTCATTAGATTGGCAGCACTTCCTATGGAAGCAGTAACGGTGTATTTAATGTTTTATGCATGGCTTCTGCATCTTAGCCTAGTTATTGTTAAATAATGACACAGTGTAGTTTATCAAGTGTCGTTATTTATCTGAGATTGTATTTATCTAGAGACATTCTAAGGATCAGATCTTTTTTTCCTGTTTTGTAAAGCTAAGCTATAGAATTCAAAGAGGCTGTATTTAGTTTTTCTCATTAGTTTAGGTAAGTGGTATTCTCCAAAGTAACATCTACACAAATGCCAGAACCCAAGGTTTCCCAGCAGCCCACAGCATCGCACTGCCTCTGCCGGCTTGTCTTCTTCCCATAGTTGGCCTTGGTACCATCTCTTTGGCAGGTAAATGACACACATGCACCCAAAAGTCCACATGATGTAACATAAAATGTGATTCATCAGACCAGGCCACGTTATTCCATGGTCCATATTCCAATTCTGATTCTCACATCTCATTATAGATGCTTTCAGTGGGTAATCAGGGGTCAACATTGGCAATCTTACTAGTCCCCATAAACATAAAGATATAATGCATTCTGTGTTATGATACCTTGTTATTGTAACCAGCAGTAACATGTTCAACAAATTGTGCTACAGTAGCTTTTTTCAGGATTTTTCATTTGACGCATTTGCCATGCAATGTCTTATTGCATGGCAAATGCGTCAAATGAAAAATATGCAAGAGTTTCTTGTTGCTTGCAATAATTAGGACAGTGCCTCGTAGAGACATGGTATACCACACTAGGTCAATAAGTATACTTTGTCTTTATCCATGAACCTTATGCATGTTATGTTCCTAGGATCTGACCCCAAGAGCCTCTGCACTTGCGCTGCTACTCGGAGCAGCAGAGCAGGTGCGAGATTGTCCAGCCCTGTTGACATATGGTAGGGAGCAGCCTCAGCCTTGGGGAAATCCCATCTCAGGTGCAGATCTGACTCAAGACTGAAAGTAGAACTAAAACAGCCACATGGCATCCACATTTACAGACCTATTTCCCAAACTATGTTAATGTGTAACACTTGAATGGCATACAGTCAGGTCCATAAATATTGGGACATCGACACAATTCTAAAATTGTTTGCTCTATACACCACCACAATGGATTTGAAATGAAACGAACAAGATGTGCTTTAACTGCAGACTGTCAGCTTTAATTTGAGGGTATTTACATCCAAATCAGGTGAACGGTGTAGGAATTACAACAGTTTGCATATGTGCCTCCCACTTGTTAAGGACCAAAAGTAATGGGACAATTGGCTTCTCAGCTGTTCAATGGCCAGGTGTGTGTTATGCCCTCATTATCCAAATTACAATGAGCAGATAAAAGGTCCAGAGTTCATTTCAAGTGTGCTATATGCATTTGGAATCTGTTGCTGTCAACTCTCAAGATGAGATCCAAAGAGCTGTCACTATCAGTGAGGCAAGCCATCATTAGGCTGAAAAAAACAAAACAAACCCATCAGAGAGATAGCAAAAACAACTGTTTGGAACATTCTTAACCACTTCCCGCAACTGTAACGCCGAAAGGCGTCATTGCGGCGGCTCCCCCAGGCTACGCTAACGCCAATAGGCGTCATCTCGCGTGAGCCGAGATTTCCTGTGAACGCGCGCACACAGGCGCGCGCGCTCACAGGAACGGAAGGTAAGAGAGTTGATCTCCAGCCTGCCAGCGGCGATCGTTCGCTGGCAGGCTGGAGATGTGTTTTTTTTAACCCCTAACAGGTATATTAGACGCTGTTTTGATAACAGCGTCTAATATACCTGCTACCTGGTCCTCTGGTGGTCCCCTTTGTTTGGATCGACCACCAGAGGACACAGGTAGCTCAGTAAAGTAGCACCAAGCACCACTACACTACACTACACCCCCCCCCCGTCACTTATTAACCCCTTATTAGCCCCTGATCACCCCTGATCACCCCATATAGACTCCCTGATCACCCCCTGTCATTGATTACCCCCCTGTCATTGATCACCCCCCTGTAAAGCTCCATTCAGACGTCCGCATGATTTTTACGGATCCACTGATAGATGGATCGGATCCGCAAAACGCATCCGGACGTCTGAATGAAGCCTTACAGGGGCGTGATCAATGACTGTGGTGATCACCCCATATAGACTCCCTGATCACCCCCCTGTCATTGATTACCCCCCTGTCATTGATTACCCCCCTGTAAAGCTCCATTCAGACGTCCGCATGATTTTTACGGATCCACTGATAGATGGATCGGATCCGCAAAACGCATCCGGACGTCTGAATGAAGCCTTACAGGGGCATGATCAATGACTGTGGTGATCACCCCATATAGACTCCCTGATCACCCCCCTGTAAAGCTCCATTCAGATGTCCGCATGATTTTTACGGATGCACTGATAGATGGATCGGATCCGCAAAACGCATCCGGACGTCTGAATGAAGCCTTACAGGGGCATGATCAATGATTGTGGTGATCACCCCATATAGACTCCCTGATCACCCCCCTGTCATTGATTACACCCCTGTCATTGATCACCCCCCTGTAAAGCTCCATTCAGATGTCCGCATGATTTTTACGGATGCACTGATAGATGGATCGGATCCGCAAAACGCATACAGACGTCTGAATGAAGCCTTACAGGGGCATGATCAATGACTGTGGTGATCACCCCCCTGTCATTGATTACCCCCCTGTAAAGCTCCATTCAGATGTCCGCATGATTTTTACGGATGCACTGATAGATGGATCGGATCCGCAAAACGCATCCGGACGTCTGAATGAAGCCTTACAGGGGCGTGATCAATGACTGTGGTTATCACCCCATATAGACTCCCTGATCACCCCCCTGTCATTGATTACACCCCTGTCATTGATCACCCCCCTGTAAAGCTCCATTCAGATGTCCGCATGATTTTTACGGATCCACTGATAGATGGATCGGATCCGCAAAACGCATCCGGACGTCTGAATGAAGCCTTACAGGGGCATGATCAATGACTGTGGTGATCACCCCATATAGACTCCCTGATCACCCCCCTGTCATTGATTACCCCCCTGTCATTGATTACCCCCCTGTAAAGCTCCATTCAGATGTCCGCATGATTTTTACGGATCCACTGATAGATGGATCGGATCCGCAAAACGCATCCGGACGTCTGAATGAAGCCTTACAGGGGCGTGATCAATGACTGTGGTGATCACCCCATATAGACTCCCTGATCACCCCCCTGTCATTGATTACCCCCCTGTCATTGATTACCCCCCTGTAAAGCTCCATTCAGATGTCCGCATGATTTTTACGGATCCACTGATAGATGGATCGGATCCGCAAAACGCATCCGGACGTCTGAATGAAGCCTTACAGGGGCGTGATCAATGACTGTGGTGATCACCCCATATAGACTCCCTGATCACCCCCCTGTCATTGATTACCCCCCTGTAAAGCTCCATTCAGATGTCCGCATGATTTTTACGGATGCACTGATAGATGGATCGGATCCGCAAAACGCATACGGACGTCTGAATGAAGCCTTACACGGGCGTGATCAATGACTGTGGTTATCACCCCATATTGACTCCCTGATCACCCCCCTGTCATTGATCACCCCCCTGTCATTGATCACCCCCCCTGTCATTGATCACCCCCCTGTCATTGATCACCCCCCCTGTCATTGATCACCCCCCCTGTCATTGATCACCCCCCCTGTCATTGATCACCCCCCCTGTCATTGATCACCCCCCCTGTCATTGATCACCCCCCCTGTCATTGATCCCCCCCCTGTCATTGATTACCCCCCCTGTCATTGATCACCCCCCCTGTCATTGATCACCCCCCTGTCATTGATCACCCCTCTGTAAGGCTCCATTCAGACATTTTTTTGGCCCAAGTTAGCGGAATTATTATTTTTTTTTTCTTACAAAGTCTCATATTCCACTAACTTGTGTCAAAAAATGAAATCTCACATGAACTCACCATACCCCTCACGGAAACCAAATGCGTAAAATTTTTTAGACATTTATATTCCAGACTTCTTCTCACGCTTTAGGGCCCCTAGAATGCCAGGGCAGTATAAATACCCCACATGTGACCCCATTTCGGAAAGAAGACACCCCCAGGTATTCCGTGAGGGGCATATTGAGTCCATGAAAGATTGAAATTTTTGTCCCAAGTTAGCGGAAAGGGAGACTTTGTGAGAAAAAAATTAAAAATATCAATTTCCGCTAACTTGTGCCAAAAAAAAAAAATTTCTATGAACTCGCCATGCCCCTCATTGAATACCTTGGGGTGTCTTCTTTCCAAAATGGGGTCACATGTGGGGTATTTATACTGCCCTGGCATTCTAGGGGCCCCAAAGCGTGAGAAGAAGTCTGGTATCCAAATGTCTAAAAATGCCCTCCTAAAAGGAATTTGGGCACCTTTGCGCATCTAGGCTGCAATAAAGTGTCACACATCTGGTATCGCCGTACTCAGGAGAAGTTGGGGAATGTGTTTTGGGGTGTCATTTTACATATACCCATGCTGGGTGAGAGAAATATCTTGGTCAAATGCCAACTTTGTATAAAAAAATGGGAAAAGTTGTCTTTTGCCAAGATATTTCTCTCACCCAGCAAGGGTATATGTAAAATGACACCCCAAAACACATTCCCCAACTTCTCCTGAATACGGCGATACCACATGTGTGACACTTTTTTGCAGCCTAGGTGGGCAAAGGGGCCCACATTCCAAAGAGCACCTTTAGGATTTCACAGGTCATTTACCTACTTACCACACATTAGGGCCCCTGGAAAATGCCAGGGCAGTATAACTACCCCACAAGTGACCCCATTTTGGAAAGAAGACACCCCAAGGTATTCCGTGAGGGGCATGGCAAGTTCCTAGAATTTTTTATTTTTTGTCACAAGTTAGTGGAAAATGCAGATTTTTTTTTTTTTTTTTTTTTCATACAAAGTCTCATATTCCACTAACTTGTGACAAAAAATAAAAACTTCCATGAACTCACTATGCCCATCAGCGAATACCTTGGGGTCTCTTCTTTCCAAAATGGGGTCACTTGTGGGGTAGTTATACTGCCCTGGCATTCTAGGGGCCCAAATGTGTGGTAAGGAGTTTGAAATCAAATTCTGTAAAAAATGACCTGTGAAATCCGAAAGGTGCTCTTTGGAATATGGGCCCCTTTGCCCACCTAGGCTGCAAAAAAGTGTCACACATCTGGTATCCCCGTACTCAGGAGAAGGTGGGGAATGTGTTTTGGGGTGTCATTTTACATATACCCCTGCTGGGTGAGAGAAATATCTTGGCAAAAGACAACTTTTCCCATTTTTTTATACAAAGTTGGCATTTGACCAAGATATTTATCTCACCCAGCATGGGTATATGTAAAAAGACACCCCAAAACACATTCCTCAACTTCTCCTGAATACAGAGATACCAGATGTGTGACACTTTTTTGCAGCCTAGGTGGGCAAAGGGGCCCATATTCCAAAGAGCACCTTTCGGATTTCACAGGTCATTTTTTACAGAATTTGATTTCAAACTCCTTACCACACATTCGGGCCCCTAGAATGCCAGGGCAGTATAACTACCCCACAAGTGACCCCATTTTGGAAAGAAGAGACCCCAAGGTATTCGCTGATGGGCATAGTGAGTTCATGGAAGTTTTTATTTTTTGTCACAAGTTAGTGGAATATGAGACTTTGTATGAAAAAAAAAAAAAAAAAAAAAATCATCATTTTCCACTAACTTGTGACAAAAAATAAAAAATTCTAGGAACTTGCCATGCCCCTCACGGAATACCTTGGGGTGTCTTCTTTCCAAAATGGGGTCACTTGTGGGGTAGTTATACTGCCCTGGCATTCTAGGGGCCCAAATGTGTGGTAAGGAGTTTGAAATCAAATTCTGTAAAAAATGACGAGTGAAATCCGAAAGGTGCTCTTTGGAATATGGGCCCCTTTGCCCACCTAGGCTGCAAAAAAGTGTCACACATCTGGTATCTCCGTACTCAGGAGAAGGTGGGGAATGTGTTTTGGGGTGTCATTTTACATATACCCATGCTGGGTGAGAGAAATATCTTGGCAAAAGACAACTTTTCCCATTTTTTTATACAAAGTTGGCATTTGACCAAGATATTTATCTCACCCAGCATGGGTATATGTAAAATGACACCCCAAAACACATTCCTCAACTTCTCCTGAGTACGTAGATACCAGATGTGTGACACTTTTTTGCAGCCTAGGTGGGCAAAGGGGCCCATATTCCAAAGAGCACCTTTCGGATTTCACTGGTCATTTTTTACAGAATTTGATTTCAAACTCCTTACCACACATTTGGGCCCCTAGAATGCCAGGGCAGTATAACTACCCCACAAGTGACCCCATTTTGGAAAGAAGAGACCCCAAGGTATTTCGTGATGGGCATAATGAGTTCATGGAAGTTTTTATTTTTTGTCACAAGTTAGTGGAATATGAGACTTTGTAGGAAAAAAAATAAAATAAAAAAAAATCATCATTTTCCGCTAACTTGTGACAAAAAATAAAAAGTTCTATGAACTCACTATGCCCATCAGCGAATACCTTAGGGTGTGTACTTTCCGAAATGGGGTCATTTGTGGGGTGTTTGTACTGTCTGGGCATTGTAGAACCTCAGGAAACATGACAGGTGCTCAGAAAGTCAGAGCTGCTTCAAAAAGCGGAAATTCACATTTTTGTACCATAGTTTGTAAACGCTATAACTTTTACCCAAACCATTTTTTTTTTACCCAAACATTTTTTTTTTATCAAAGACATGTAGAACTATAAATTTAGAGCAAAATTTCTATATGGATCTCGTTTTTTTTTGCAAAATTTTACAACTGAAAGTGAAAAATGTCATTTTTTTGCAAAAAAATCGTTAAATTTCGATTAATAACAAAAAAAGTAAAAATGTCAGCAGCAATGAAATACCACCAAATGAAAGCTCTATTAGTGAGAAGAAAAGGAGGTAAAATTCATTTGGGTGGTAAGTTGCATGACCGAGCAATAAACGGTGAAAGTAGTGTAGTGCCGATTTGTAAAAAAGGGCCTGGTCTTTAGGGGGGTATAAACCTGTGGTCCTTAAGTGGTTAAAAAGAAGGAACGCACTGGTGAGATCAGCAACACTAAAAGACCCGGAAGACCACAGAAAACAACTGTGGTGGATGACCAAAGAATTATTTCCCTGGTGAAGAAAACACTTCACAACAGTTGGCCAGATCAAGAACACTCTCCAGGAGGTAGGTGTATGTGTGTCAAAGTCAACAATCAAGAGAAGACTTCACCAGAGTGAATACAGAGGGTTCACCACAAGATGTAAACCATCGTTGAGCCTCAAAAACAGGAAGGTCAGATTAGAATTTGCCAAACGACATCTAAAAAAGCCTTCACAGTTCTGGAACAACATCCTATGGACAGATGAGACCAAGATCAAGTTGTACCAGAGTGATGGGAAGAGAAGAGTATGGAGAAGGAAAGGAACTGCTCATGATCCTAAGCATACCACCTCATCAGTGAAGCATGGTGGTGGTAGTGTCATGGCGTGGGCATGTATGGCTGCCAATGGAACTGGTTCTCTTGTATTTATTGATGATGTGACTGCTGACAAAAGTAGCAGGATGAATTCTGAAGTGTTTCGGGCAATATTATCTGCTCATATTCAGCCAAATGCTTCAGAACTCATTAGACGGCGCTTCACAGTGCAGATGGACAATGACCCAAAGCATACTGCAAAAGCAACCAAAGAGTTTTTTAAGGGAAAGAAGTGGAATGTTATGCAATGGCCAAGTCGATCACCTGACCTGAATCCGATTGAGCATGCATTTCACTTGCTGAAGACAAAACTGAAGGGAAAATGCCCCAAGAACAAGCAGGAACTGAAGACAGTTGCAGTAGAGGCCTGGCAGAGCATCACCAGGGATGAAACCCAGCATCTGGTGATGTCTATGTGTTCCAGACTTCAGGCTGTAATTGACTGCAATGGATTTTCAACCAAGTATTAAAAAGTGAAAGTTTGATTTATGATTATTATTCTGCCCCATAACTTTTGGTCCCTTAACAAGTGGGAGGCACATATACAAACTGTTGAAATTCCTACAGCGTTCACCTGATTTGGATGTAAATACCCTCAAATTAAAGCTGACAGTCTGCAGTTAAAACACATCTTGTTCATTTTATTTCAAATCCATTGTGGTGGTGTATAAAGCCAAAAATTTTAGTATTGTGTCGATGTCCCAATATTTATGGACCTGACTGTATATAGTAATACAATAATCCAGTCAGTATCTGAGAAATCTGTTCAGAATTTTTCATCTTACTTTGTCCATACATCTGTTTTATGGAGAAACAGGAGCCACAGATTTGATGAGAACATTCTGTTCAGTTTATGTAGGTACTGTACTGTACATTAGAACATAAAATGATAAATGACCTATGTGAAGAACTTTTTAGCCTCTAATTATCAAAGCTAAAACTAGAATTGCACAATATTCATCAAAGAGCAAAGTAATACATAAAGAAAATTGGAAGATGACAGATATTAATAAGGAGAAGGTCAAGTGCTAAATCAGATAAATATCACACAATTGATATAACTATTCAGCATAGTTTATTAATTTAAAAAATTGACTCCTGCTCTGGACCTTTATTGTCTACATGATTTTCCAATGTAATAGTTAAAGGGGTTATCCAAGACCCATAATGCGCCCCCATATGCCCGGGCCCCTCACACAGATTGTACTTACCTTCCTCCCCGCCACCCGCGTCAGTTCTGCCTGACGCGCGGATAAAAACTTTCATTATTGGAGGGGCAGCCAATTGCAGGCCGTGACAGAAACGAGCCTCTCTAGCATCACCCGCGGGTGATGCTAGGTAGGCTCGGTCCCATAGTGGCCTGTTATTGGCTGTGCAACCAGGACTCCTTCTCCTGATAACCCATTTAATCTTTTTCAATAAAAAATATATTATGCAAAAATAAAGGTTCCGAGATACCTTCATTCGTAATGAACTTAAAAGGTGGACCCTTGCACTGCAAGCAGTCTGACACTGACTAAAGTGAGGTGAAGCATCTAAGGGTATGTTCACATGGTGTCTTTTCCCGCAGAACTTTGGAGTGGATGCCCCCAGTGAAGTTTCCCCGGTGGCCACATGTTTCTGCCTCCAATTGATTTCTTGCTGAGGATTGCGGAGCGGCATCTTAAAGCTATGGCCGTTCCTAGAAGGGACATGTCTGTTCTTGACACAGCTGGGTCTTCAAGCCACCGCTCGACAATCCTCAGTACTGCCTCCCATTGAAATGAATGAGAAGCAGAAACCACGCTGCTGCCGTTGGGATTTCTTTGAAAGTTTGGCATGGTCAAATGCACCAAAATTACCGCAATAAAACCCATGTGTGAACAGCCACTAGTGGGTCTTCCATTCTTTTCCAGAGAATTAACCAGTTTGATCGCCATGTCATGGTCCTCAGAATAGTCACCAATTGGCAGAGAAACGCAGTAGTGACGAGACATAGAAGGGCAGGGCCGGATGGCCATAGGGCAGACCGGGCATTTGCCCGGTGGGCCGGGCCGAACACAATCAGCCGGGCCGCCGGCTGAGTTTTATTTATTTTTTTATTAATTTGGCAGCAGCCGGGCAGGAGTGGAGATGAGCGCTTCCATTGTGGAAGCGCTCATCTCCATATTCATCTGTATCGCCGTCCTCAGGACAGCGATACAGATGAATGGCGCAGGGGAGAGGAGTCTCCCTTGCCCATTCCTCTGATAGGCTACAGGCACTAGGCCTGTAGCCTATCAGAGGCCGGTGCAGGCGGAGCGATGAAGAGGCCTGCATCGCATCGCTGACAGCAGCATGGAGGTAAGTATATGAGTTTATTGTTTTTATTATTTAATTTTATACTATACTGTGGCAAGAAGGGGGGTGGGGGCCCTATATACTGGCACAATAGAGGGGGGGGGGTCGGCACTATGGAGAAGAGGGGAAGCACTATAGGGCCCTATATACTGGCGCAATATGGGGGGGGGCACTATGGGGCCCTACATACTGGCACAATATGGGGGGGACACTATGCAGAAGAGGGGAAGCACTATGAGGCCCTATATACTGGCACAATATGGGGAGGTCGGCACTATGGAGAAGAGGGGAAGCACTATGGGGCCATATATATTGGCACAATATGAAGGGGGCCTATATACTGGCACAACATGGGGGGCATTATGGGGAAGAGGGGAAGCACTATGGGGCCCAATATACTGGCACAACATGGGGGGGCACTATGGAGAAGAGGGGAAGCACTATGGGGCCCTATATACTGGCACAATATGGGGGGAAGGCACTATGGGGCACTATATACTGGCACAATATGGGTGGGACACTATGCAGAAGAGGGGAAGCACTATGGGGCCCTATATACTGGCACAATATGGGGGGGGCACTATGGGGCCCTATATATTGGCACAATATGGGGGGGACACTATGCAGAAGAGGAGAAGCACTATGGGGCCCTATATACTGGTACAATATGGGGGGGTCGGCACTATGGAGAAGAGAGGAAGCACTATGGGGCCATATATACTGGCACAATATGGGGGGCCTATATACTGGCACAATACGGGGGCACTATTGAGAAGAGGGGAAGCACTATGGGGGCCCTATATACTGGCACATTATGGGGGGGCACTATGGAGAAGAGGGGAAGGAGCACTATGGGGACATCTACTGGGGGCCCTATATACTGGCACGCATTATAGGTGGGCACTATGGAGAAGTGGGGGACAAGAGCACTATGAGGGCATTATATAGGGGCATTTAATACTGGCACCCATTTTGATGCCACTATGGGGAAGGGAGGAAAGGAGCATTATGGGGGTATCTATGTGGGGCAGTCTATAGGGGCATTTTATAGTGCCACATTACGGAGGGCACTATGGAGAAGGAGCACTATGGGGGCATCTTCTGGGGGGACTATATAGGAGTATTTTATACTGGCACAAATTATAAGGTCACTATGGGCACCTAAGCTCAACTGGTGGCACTAAGTGTTTTTTGTAGTGGCACAAAGTACGGGTCATTGGAACACATGAGGGCACTCTGGGGACATTGGCTCTACTGGGGGCACTAAGAGGAGGTATTTATTTTTTTACTGCCACACAACAGGGCATTTTTTGTACTGGTGCCCATTATAAGGGGGGGGGGGGTTACTGTCACACATTATAAAGAGAATTATTACTATCGGGGCATTATGGTGGGCTTTATTACAACTGGGGGACTATGGGGGGGGCACTGTAGGAGCACTATTACTACTAAATGCACTCTGGCAAAGAAATAATTACTATTGTTGGGACTTTGGGAGCACCATTACTTTGGGGGCACCCTGGCACAGCATCAGCTTAGCACAGTTTTTTTTGCAATATAGTTTTGGGGAGCACAGCTTCTCAGTATTGGGGGTTCATGATGGGATGTTAATTGGAGGATGATGGAAAAGTAGGAAACTAAGATGTCTGTCAAACTCTGCAGAGACGTGAGATGGCTGAAAGAAATTATCACGGTGGTCTGGTCTGAATGGAGAAGATGAAGAAAGAGAACATCTACATCAGAGGAGACGTCACTGGATATAAGAGGTATGGGGCGCTGTATTAGGCTACTTTCACATCTGCGTTAGTGATCCTGGCAGGCTGTTCCAGCTGAGAATTCACTGGATCCGGCACTGCTGGATGCAGACAGAATGCCCGCCAGCCCCATTAACTATAATGGAGTACGGCAGAGATCCGGCCACAATCTGGGAAAAATTCAGAGAATCAGCAGGATATAAACCGCTGCATGCTGTGCTTTGTGTCCAGTCGATTCCTTGCATTTTCTGCCGGATTAGGTGGCCGGATCGTACTAAGACCCCTAATGTCACCTGGGGACCCCCAAAGAAGCTTGTGTGTTGGCTGAAGCCTTCCTATCTTACTAGTGGCTGGCCCTGCCTCTCAATTGTGCTTCCGGTTTTGGCTCCTCCCCTAGACTGCAAGGGGGTGGGGCCTGTTGGGGGTCATGTGATTGGGCTGCTCAGTCAAAAATGCCCGGGCCTATTTTTTGTCCCAGTCCGGCCCTGTAAAAGGGTTTTCAGGCTGTAATGCAGAGGGAGAAACTGTCAGCAGTCAGCAGTCCAAGTCAGAGGTCAAAACTGGAGAGATGAACAGATGGTGAAGGGTGAGGCAACAGGTAGAGTGCATACAAGAATCACAGATCAAACATAGGCATTCTGAAAAAATTATTACAGGCTAGAGCAGGGGTGTCCAAACTTTTTTCGAGGAGGGCCAGATTTGATGAAGTGAACATGTGCGAGGGCCGACCATTTTGCCCAACATTCTTTGAACCATTAAAATTACATGCAAATTAACTATTTTATGCAAATTTTATTGCAAACGGCATACCTTTCATTTTGTGACTTGGATGATAAATCTAAACAGGTGTTAAATCACTCTGCCTTCAATATAAAAAACAGGAGGCAGAAATATGTCGGAAACAGTACATTACAAGGTTGTCTGTTAACTTTTAAATTCCAAAAATGTGAACAGGAACATAACACCAAGTATACACATTTGTGGTCAGGACCTAAACGAGTGGAAGATGCCCAACCACCACCCCCCTACCTAATTGGCCTGAGGTGTGCCTTGGCCTCACTAGGTCGGTATGCCTGAAAAAGGGGGCATACCCTGAATGTGATGGTTGAATGACTGAATGAAGAATGGGAATGGGTGGGCAGGGGACGTCCGAATGCCGACGTGCTGCCTGGGAGAGCCAGACTGCTTAAGACAGGTACCGGCCCCTCCCACAAATCCAGGCTGCCTGGGAGAGCCAAACTGCTTAAGACAGGTACCGGCCCCTCCCACAAATCCAGGCTAGCCTGCGGCCAGCCTTAACACTTGTGGTCAGGACCTAAACGAGTGGAAGATGCCCAACCACCTCCCCCCTACCTAATTGGCCTGAGGTGTGCCTTGGCCTCACTAGGTCGGTATGCCTGAAAAAGGGGGCAAAACCCACCAGTGAGGGAAGGATTGGCCTGAGGTGCTAGGTGCTACTCTGCCAATGTACTGAATGCTTGGACCAGCTCCGCTTGTGGCTCCGGGATATACCATACAAAGCACCCCGAGCGCCAGCGCCCCAAGTGTTTAATGATATGCACAGGGACTCCATGCTTGGACGCTGCGGATGCCGCACCGATGCGGAAAGAATGCCCCGAGAATTGAGCCGGATTCAATCCTACACTGGTCAACAGGATGCGAATATGTTTGATGAACTGGCTGGACGTCAGTGGACCAACAGGGAATGGAAGTAATGGGTCGGTGGGGCTGTGAAGACTAAGGGCCAGCAAGAGGTTGGCCAAGACTGTCACTGGACACCATGCGTTTGTGGTCTGGAAGAGCTTAACTACATGGCCGGGACCTACCTGCCTTGTTTTGTTGTGAGGCAACTGCAAATGAGTTACTGCCCATCCTGACTAAATCTCCCTTGCAGAGAGCCACCGCCGCTTGTCTGGCCTGTGTCACTTCACCTGGTCTTAAAAACCCGTAAAACGCCAAGTACATCGCCGCCTTGATCACCAGGCTGGGAAGGACTCTGAATGGTGACAATGTGAGAACTTCCGACAGGCTACAAAACGTGTCCCCCTTAATAGGTCGACGGACCGACTTGACCGTGACCTGGCTTTTTTGAATGCCTCTGAGGATGGCCTTGATCGGGTGAGCTGAAAATATAGAGGGTCTGTCTGGCTCTTGAAGTGCCAAAAAATGCTGCACCCCAGCCAAATATAGCCTAATGGTGTTGTAGGATAAAGCCAATACCGAATGACAATAAGACACGAAAGCCACCATATACTTGACCTGACCTGTGTCACCTCTAGGATATGCCAACTTAAAGTTTGAAAAAACCACCCACGCTCGGCGGTACGACCGCAACGTACTGGCCGACAAAGACTTGGTAATGAGTGAACTGGCGACCACCATCAGAGAGTCTAATCCAAGACCAGCAGCCGCCAGTCCGGTACCGGGGTGCCCACTGAGTCTGCTTCTGGGTTCTGTAAGAAAAAGCGAGAAAAATCAAAACGAGATAAAGCATCAGCTGCAACGTTGCTGACCCCGTCCAAAAACAGGGCATGAAAATGAAACCCCTGTTCCAGAGCTATCCAGGTCAATCTACGCATGAAAGACATGATAAGTAACGATTTAGATCTGCCCTTGTTAATGATCTCTGCGGTCGCCATGTTGTCAGTGTGGAAAACCACCGTGTGACCCGACCACCTATGCCCCCAGACTATAGCAGCTGCTACGATAGGATAGATCTCGAACAATGCCGACATCTGAGAAAACCCCGGCAACTGTAGCACGTGTGTGGGCCATGAGCCGGCGAACCAATGTGAGCCAAATATGGCCGCGAAACCTACCGAGGCAGCCGCGTCTGAAAATACGTGTGGAGAATCAGAAGTGGCCCTCGGAATAAACATGGAAATGCCGTTCCACCCACTGAGAAATCTGTCCCACATGAACAGATCTGCTCGGGCGTTCGCATTAAGATGCACTGATGCGTCCAAATCACTGGTCTGTTGTAATAAGACTAGCAATCTTGAAATGAATGCTCTACCCTGAGGAATGATCCTCATGGCAAAGTATAACATGCCCAACAGAGACTGCAATTCTCTCTTGCAAACCTGAGACATGAGCAAGGAACGGACACCTGATTTGATTCTGTCGAGTTTGTCTTGTGGCAGACTGGCTGACATGGCACGTGAATCCAGAGAGATCCCCAAGAACGTGACAACCTGCGCAGGCCCTTCTGTTTTGTGTTCGGCCACTGGAATGTTTAACTCCTTGAAGACCTGCAAGAGAACCTGCAAGTCAACAGGTGCCTGTGAGGGTTCTTCGATCAACAGAAAATCATCCAGGTAGTGAATGACATTCTGGCAACCCTGTTCCAACAAAATCCATTCCAGTGCCTGCGCTAACCTGTCAAACAGACTGGGGCTGCTCTAGGAACCAAACGTCAACTTGGTGGCAAAATAGTACGCATCTCTCCATTTGTTGCCATGCCACTGCCAGAGAGATGGGCTAATGGGCAGCAGTTTGAACGCATCAGAGACATCTGCTTTGGACAGCCAAGCCCCCATGCCTGTCTGAAGAATGACCTGGATAGCCTGGTCTACGGAAGTATACTTCAAGGAAAATTCCTCGGCCGGAATCAACGAGTTGAGACTAGGAACGTGGGAAGAATGTGGAGCAGACAAATCATAAATCAAACGAAATTTATTGGAATATTTTCCCTGCACCACCCCCACCGGGCTCACCCTCCAAGTGCAGAAAGGAGGGGACTGGAAAGGACCAATGATGAAACCCTTGTCCAGCTCAACTGCCAAGAGTGAATCCACCAGACCAGCATGTTTAGAAGCCGACTGCAAGTTGGGGCATTCATGAGTCTGCTGGGGCAAGGTGATGAGCCCAGTGTGAAACCCCCGTGAAAACCCTTCCACCAGGAATGTACGGAACGGCTGATGAAACGGGGTGTGTATGTCGTGCGAGCGTGTAGCTGTATGCTAGAGGTGTATGGATGAAGCTTGGTGGATAAAATTTTTTTTTTTTTTTTTTTTTATCCCAAAAAATTCTCTTTTTTCTTTTTTTTTTTTTGAACAACCCACTCTTTTTTTTTTTTTTTTTTTTACTTTATTTAACAATCCACTTGTACCCTTTTTTTTTTTTTTTTACTTTATTTAACAATCCACTTGTACCCTTTTTTTTTTTTTGTCAAACTGCCTGATGTGCGAACTATGTGTCTAAGGTATGTATGTAGTGTATGTGATGAGTGTCAAACATGTGCACAAGCAGCAACCTTGTAAGTAATCAACTCAGTAATGGCACCAGGACCCAGCTGCCAGAGTTTAACCTGCTGAGCCCAGATGACTCGCAGCCCCTGTATGAACTTAGATACAGGTTATGCTGAGACAGGCAATGAGCTCCAACTATGTGACAATGCTGCCCATTGGTGCCAAAACTTGAATTGCATGTGCCTGAACGCAGTGAGGAGAAGCGATCCTCCGGCACACTTCCCCCTCTCTACACACCCTCCTACCCTCCTCCACGTTGCCACGCTCCCCAAACAAACCAGTTATCTTGGAAAACGACCTGAACAGCTTGCAGACTGAAGTGAAAGGTACACCCGGCTTCTCTGAGATCCGACTCGTGCAGGACGCTTGCTGATGACGTCACACCCGGAAGTAGCAGACGTCCGAATGCCGACGTGCTGCCTGGGAGAGCCAGACTGCTTAAGACAGGTACCGGCCCCTCCCACAAATCCAGGCTGCCTGGGAGAGCCAAACTGCTTAAGACAGGTACCGGCCCCTCCCACAAATCCAGGCTAGCCTGCGGCCAGCCTTAGCACATGTTCAAATATATTTATAACTGATTGACCAACTGACATTAAAGGGGACCTGTCATCAACTTTATTCCGCCCATACTATACTAAAGGCAGAATAAAGCAGAGACAGGTGAGTTGATTTCAGCGGTCTGTCATTTATAAGTTAAAAGTAAGTGGTTGCCGAGAACCAACATTACAATCATTGCAGCCTGGGCCTAGAGAAGAGTCACGGCCATCTGAGAAGAGTCCTGGTTATTCATAGATTCCTGCCCTCCTGCTGATGACTGACAGTCTCCTACCTAGTTTCCTCCCTTTCTCTCTAGGAGAGAACTGCCAATCATCAGCAGATGGGTGAGAGAGCAGGACAATATGAATAACCAGGACTCTTCTCAGGTAGATTTGACTCTTTTCCAGGCTGAGTCTGCAATAATTATGATGCTGGTTCTCAGCAACCACTTACTTTTAGCTCATGAGGGGCACACCGCTGAAACCAGCATTTCTGTCACTAATTTATGCTGCCCTCAGTGAGATTAGCATAAAGTTGATGACAGGTTCCCTTTAACTGAGATTTTACAACGTATTCATCTCAACTGAAAAAAATCTTGCCTGCACTAATGTGAAGGGTGAAACTGAGATCTGGACTGCAGCAGATAGGCTAGATCTGGTTCAAAGGCTGTGGTTTTGATGCGCAAAATATCACGCAAGTGAGAGTCACTTAGTCTTGTCCGCATGCGATTCTTGTTAAGGTTCATAACAGAGAATGTCTTCACACACAAATATGTTGAGCCAAACAAACTCAGCATTTTCTTTGCCGATGTTCGAATCTCTTTAAAACGGCTCTTATCCAGTTGGCTGTAAAATTTCACAAGAGAGAGCTGTTGGTGCCGACTGCGTAACTCACGGTCACAATGCAGGTCAATGAGCTCGAGCTGCAGCTGATCTGGAGCATTGTCGGGGTCAACAGAGAATGGAGAGGAGAAAAGGCTGATCTCCTTTTCAATAGCTGCAAAATCTTGAAAGCGCCGTCTAAACTCCCCAGCAAGAGATACGATGTCTGCTGCATACCTGCTAGTTTGCGCACTGATATCATCCTGTGGAAAACTGTTCATTATTTCCACGCTGAAAAATTAATGGTATTGGGCGGTGTTTGTGACAAATGCTTTTGGAAAAGTTGCAGCTTTGTTCCAAAGGCTTTGAGGTGTGAATAAAGCTGGTTCATCGCTGCATCTTTGCCCTGAAGACTCGTGTTCAGTACATTCAGATGCTTTGTTATGTCGACTAGAAACCCTAAATCAGCCAGCCAAATAGGATCAGATAGTTCTCGCATCGGTTGTCCCTTTGTTTCCAAGAATTCTCCAATTTCTTTTCTGAGAGAGTAGAAACGCTGCAGTGCAGACCCTCGACTGAGCCATCTTACATCGTTATGATATAAAACATCTTCGTATTCAGCCTGGATATCCAGTAGAAAGTGTTTAAACTGGCGGTGGCACAGGGCTCTGGAGCGAATAAAATTAATGGTCTTTAGCACCGGTTTCATAACATGGTCATATTTGAGATGTTTAGCACAGAGAACTTGTTTATGAATGATACAATGCAGTTTAATAGCTTTGCCTCCTTCTTCGATCACCTTGTTACAGATTAGGTTTGATAATCCACTTCGTTCACCAGCCATGGCAGGTGCCCCATCAGTAATTATCCCAGTAACTTTGTTCCAAGGCAGTTTCATGTCATCTATGGCAGAACTAACAGAAGCAAATAAATCTGTTCCTCTTGTTTGGTCCTTAAGGCTCTGGAGGTCAAGTAGCTCTTCAGTCACATTCATTTCATCGTCCACCCCTCTCAGAAAAATCAGCAACTGAGCTGTGTCGGAGAGGTCCGTGCTTTCATCACAGGCTATTGAAAAGAAGTCAAAATCAACTCCTTTTGACGTTAACTGTCTCTTAATATCTGATGAAATTTCTTCTACTCTCCGTGCTACAGTGTTACGAGCCAGGCAAATGTTGGAAAACTCTGACTTCTTCTCGGGACAGATATTCTGCACCATTTTCATAACGCATTCTTTAATAAAGTCACCCTCAGCAAAAGATTTGCAATTTTTAGCAATTAATGTTGCTACCTCATAGCTAGCCCTTGTGGCATTTTCATTTGACTCACGGGCTCTTGTAAAAAATCGCTGTTGTGACATTAAAACAGCTTCAAGTTGCTTCACCTTGTCACTGCGGTCGCGCCCTGTTAGCTTGACGTATGTGCTGTGTCTCGACTGGTAGTGTCTCTTGACATTAAATTCCTTATTAACAGCCACAGTCTCTTGGCATATTAGACAAACACAGTGATTCCGTATTTCAGTGAAAAAATATTCCACTTTCCACCTGTCCTGGAAGCGGCGTCCCTCACTGTCAACTTTTCGTTTCTTATTTGTAGTTGCCATTATAAAAATTGGCCAGATGTGGAGAAGTTATTTGTAGAGAGTACTAGGAGCACAATCAGATAATCAGATTCTAGCCCAGTGACGTACAGTGAGGGGTTAATGAGGGGTATGACAGCTTGCTACCACTGATTCGGATTGCCCCCTTTTCTGCTTTAGTTCACAGCCCAGCCTGCAAGTGTGTGTTTTTTTTTCCTCAATAGACTCAAATAGGCTCAATAGCCCTTATGGTCGCCCTGGCCTTGTGGCTGAAAGTGTGGAGGCGCAGGGAGAAGGAAAGGCGACGTTAATTGGTGATGACTTTGATTATGATGTTTGGACCTGGAACTCAGCGCCAGAACGCAGCCAGAAACGTTTTAATCATTTTTTTCTTCTACATTTGTGACCTTCACACTGAATAAATGTCCTCTGGGGGTAATGTGATCCGTGGAGGTAGGAGACCTCAACAAACTGCTACTTAACCGATCACAATTATGTTTTATGTGCAGTAAGATAATTTGGGCCGATATTCTGGCCTTACAAGAGAAGAAAAGCCGAGATCTTGCGATGTCCGAGATCTTGTACGTCAGAAATCTCGTGACATCTGAGATTTGTGCTTCCCTTCTCCCTGAGCCCAAATCCCGCGAGATCTCGGACGTTGTGAGATCTCGGCTTTCCTTCTCTGTGAAGGCAAAGACCAAATCCCGCGTGATCTCGGACGTCGCCGCGAGATTTGGCCTTTGCTGATGCAGCCTCTTCCTGTGAAGCTGTGGGCCCCCGTTGAGTAGCTGGCGGTGACTGGTGAGAGGGGCCAGGGGCCGGAATACCCATGATTTAATCAAACCTCTGGGGGGCCATTTTACTCCGGACCGCGGGCCGCAATTGGCCCGCGGGCCGGACTTTGGACATGCCTGGGCTAGAGGCAGCATACACAGATAGAAACATAGTAACATAGTACATAAGGCCGAAAAAAGACATTTGTCCATCCAGTTCGGCCTGTCATCCTGCAAGTTGATCCAGAGGAAGGCAAAAAAAAAAAACTGTAAGGTAGAAGCCAATTTTCCCCACT
This sequence comes from Bufo bufo, assembly GCF_905171765.1. Taxonomy (NCBI): domain Eukaryota; kingdom Metazoa; phylum Chordata; class Amphibia; order Anura; family Bufonidae; genus Bufo; species Bufo bufo. The sequence goes on from NC_053392.1 coordinate 123,328,064, forward strand.
TTAGGGGAAAAAATAATTCCTTCAGATGATAAATGATACTCAAGCAAGTGTCAGGAGACCTTGCCTGTTTAAGGGCTTGTTCACACAACCGTTGCCCCTCCATTGCCGTATTGAGGCCCACATACGACGGGTCCGCAGCCGCATCACGGATGCGGACCCATTCACTTGAATGGATCCGCAAATCCAGAGATGTGGTGCAGAATGGAACAGAAGCACGGAACAGAACCCTACGGAAGCATTACGGAGTGCTTCCGTCGGTTCCGTTCCGTGCCTCTGCACCGCAAAAAGATAGAACTTGCTGTATCTTTTTGCAGAACAAACGGATCCCAGACCCCATTCAAGTGAATGGGGTCACGATCTGCATGCGGCAACCCTACGGCCGATGCCCGTGCATTGCGGACCGCAAATTGCATGGAGGGGTAATGGTTGTGTGAACAACCCCTAAATAAGCTGCCAAGAATCGATTTGTGTCCAGTTGCCATGGCCAAGGTACCCTGGTGTGCCTCTCAACAGGACACAGAGGAGCAGTGCTAGAGTAGGGAGAGGTGCATAACATGACTGACACTTTCAAAGAAATTTTACCAAAATTATGTGGAAATGATACATGAGTATACAGTGAGCAAGCCGTATTTAACTGTTTGTGTTTACAGTTTTTACTCTGACACTTGTTGTATGTTATACAGACTACTGCTTTCTTGGGTAGAAGCAAGAAGTGTTTGGTTTTTTGCAGATCATGTTAGATAAGCTTTGAGTTCTAAATTATGTCTTCACTGTGTGTAAGGTCCTGGTAGGGCTCTGGTGAAGCTCCTACTATTAAAGCACCTGCGGAAATGGATGTATCACTTACTTGCAGTTAAAGGGAGTCTGTCAGCAGTTCTGACTACGCTAAATTGCTGTCAACAATAGTTAGGGATAGTAGGGCAAACATATCTTTTGCAATGCTTTTAGAAGCTGTAACTTAGAGCAGAGGGCGGGTGGGGGGGGACTGTGCAGCAGCTCAATATAGAGAGCACTTCACAGTAAGGTTTCATCTCCAGGGCACTTGCAGGAGCAAAATCTGCCAGAATAAAACTTCATATTCACTAGTGTTGATTGAGCACCAAAGTGCTCTTGTGCTTGAGTAGAACACTTTGCGATGCTCGGGGGCTCTGCAGAGCCCCCAAGCACAATGGAAGTCAATAAAAGAACCTGAGCATTAAGCCAGGCACCCAATGCTCTGAAGAGGGCGGGGCGTCGGGACTCTAGTTCGGTTTAGGAGTCCCTGCTCTGACTCCATATATAGCTATGTCCATATATGGAGTCAGTGCTTTGGGACACCCAGTGTATTTATCTAATTTAGCCTCTATTTCTGAAAAGTTTCAAGTGGGATTTGAACTCATAACCTTATACATTACAGCCAAGAACCCCGCACCACTACACTATAGAGCTGCATGACCAGTTACTAAAAAAAAAATCAAAAATATGAGACTTCGGCTGTATAGGAATACTTACTAGTACTACTAGTAAGTATTCCTATACAGCAGAAGTCTCATATTTTTTATTTTTTTTTGCAACTGGCCATGCAGCTCTATAGTGTAGTGGTTAAGATTCTTGGCTATAATGTAGAAGGTTGTGAGTTCAAATCCTGTCAGAAACTTTTCAGAAATAGAAGTTAAATTAGATTTAAATATACTGACTCGAGCATCGCACTCGAGCACACACTGGTGTTCGGCCGAGCATGATTGCTCAACAATTATATTCACACTACTTCTAATGATAAAATCTTCACAAAATGTATTTTTGTCATGCTTTCCCCTTTCTGACTGCTTACATCAGTTTAGTATGGTCAAAAGAGATGATCCCGTATCTGACTGCTGACAGCAGTTTAGTATGGTAAAAAGAAAAAACTGATTTGATGCGGAATATAAAAATATATATATCTTTTATACTATATACTGTAGCTTTCACTTTTATCCTGGTGTTGTCATGTTGTAGTCACTGGAATTCTTGTTTAACTATATTACTTCTATGATGATTAGAGATGGCCTTGCGGTTTGCCCAGCAGTCGTTTCGCGTCTAACTTTGCTCGTTCGCGGTTCGCCAAACGGGCGAACATATGGAGATGTCCACCGGCGCCATATTCTTTTACATTGTGAAGAACTTTGACCCATGACACATCCATGAGGTGGTACAGGACAGCCAATTGAGACGTTTCACCCCATGGACATACCCCCTACCTTATAAATGAACCCAATCTGGCCGCCATTTTACTTTCAGTGTTTTGCCAGTGTAGGGAGAGGTTGCTGTGTGGAGCAGGGACAGACTGTTAGGGACACAAATCGCTAGCTAATAGGGCCACAAAATTCCTTTTAAGGACTGGTATAGGTGTGCTATTGATAGGTGTGACTTACTGAGGGGTGTAATATAATATACTTTCTAACATAGAAAGTATATTATAGTGCATTTGTATTGTGCAGCAGTTGTGTGCAGTTCTGCTGCGATACTGCAGCTACACAGAGTGCCAAACGCTATTGGAACAAGTCATTTCTACTGGTGTGATATACCAGTTGCCCCCCCAAAAAAAATTATTGAAGCAGGGGTGTTATATACCAATATTATACTTTCTATATAGTGCATTTAGGTAGTGCAGCATTTGTTTGCAGTTTTGCTGCGTTACCCCAGCTCACAAAGTGACAAACGCTATTGGAACAAATAATTTCTACTGGTGTGATATACCAGTTGCCCCCCTAAAAAGTGCAGCAGTTGTGTACAGTTCTGCTGCGATACTGCAGCTACACAGCGTGACAAACGCCATTGGAACAAATAATTTATACTGGTGTTATATATATCAGTTGCCCCCCAAAAAAACTGATTGAAGCAGTGGTGTTATATAGAAATAATATAATTTTTATATAGTTCATTTGGGTCAGTGCAGCATTTATTTGCAGTTTTGCTGCATTACCCCAGCTCACAAAGTGACAAACGCTATTGGAACAAATAATTTCTACTGGTGTGATATACCGGTTGCCCCCCCAAAAAACGAATTGAAGCAGGGGTGTTATATACCAATAATATACTTTCTATATAGTGCATTTGGGTAGTGCAGCATTTGTTTGCTGTTTTGCTGCATTACCGCAGCTACACAGAGTGACAAACGCCATTGGAACAAATAATTTCTACTGGTGTGATATACCAGTTGCCCCCCCCCAAAAAACTGATTGAAGCAGGGGTGTGATATACAAATAATATACTTTCTATATAGTGCATTTGGGTAGTGCAGCATTTGCTTGCGGTTTTGCTGCTTTACCGCATCTACACAGAGTGGCAAACGCTTTTGGAACAAATAATTTCTACTGGTTTGATATACCATTTGCCCCCCAAAAAAACTGATAGAAGCAGGGGTGTTATATACCAATAATATACTTTCTATAAAGTGCATTTGGGTAGTGCAGCATTTGTTTGCAGTTTTGCTGCGTTACCACATCTACACAGAGTGACAAATGCTTTTGGAACAAATAATTTATACTAGTGTGATATATACCAGTTGCCCCCCAAAAAACTGATTGAAGCAGTGGTGTTATATAGAAATAATATAATTTTTATATAGTTCATTTGGGTCAGTGCAGCATTTATTTGCAGTTTTGCTGCGTTACCCCACCTCACAAAGTGACAAACGCTATTGGAACAAATAATTTCTACTGGTGTGATATACCAGTTGCCCCCCAAAAAACTGATTGAAGCAGGGGTGTTGTAGACCAATAATATACTTTCTATAAAGTGCATTTGGGTAGTGCAGCATTTGTTTGCGGTTCTGCTGCGTTACCACATTTACACAGAGTGACAAATGCTTTTGGAACAAATAATTTATACTGGTGTGATATACCAGTGCCCCCCCAAAAAACTGATTGAAGCAGGGGTGTGATATACAAATACTGCTCTTCTATAGGGACTTTTGTCACATGGTCATTTTGAAAATGACAGGCAGAGGAAGAGGCAGGCTATTCCGCAGGGGTGGTAGGGGTCGGGCGGGTGCACCAGGCTGGAGCCTAATTGGGAAGTTGCAGAAGGTGTGTGCGATTACGTCAATGTACGCACCAGACTTGGTTGAGTGGCTCACTTAGCCTTCCGCTTCTGCACTCTCCTCATCCTCTCGATCTGCACCCTATTCACTCTCTGCTCTGTGCACCCCCAAAGACACCACCACCACCATATCCCCTCTGCTCGAGTCAGAGGAATTATATTCCCATCTATTACAAGACCTTACCGATGCACAGCCATTCTTGGCATCGGATCAGGAAGAGGAGGGATCAACAGTCGCCACCCAGCAGTCTGACGACAGTACCCAGATCAGTCCAAGGAGGGTTGTGCCCGCTGTTGCTGCCTACTCCGATATTTCTAATGTCAGTGGTGGTGAAGGGGATGATAATGACGTGTCTATGGACGTCACGTGGGGGCCCACAAGAGAGGAAGAGGAGTTCAGATGGAGAGACGGAGCAGCAGATAGGGAGGAGAAGTAGGAGAAGCAGACAGAACTTACAGTGCACAGGAGGAAAAAATCTGTGCAAATGTAACTGGAATGAGCCATCCACCGTGCACAGTCATATCTGGCGCTCCCAGGACACCGGCACATGGCTCCTCAGAGTGGGCTTTTTTTAACGTGTCTGCTGCTGACAATAGTGTTGCCATCTGCAGCCTGTTGTGTCAAAGCATAAGTTGCGGTAAGCCCAAAACTCACCTAGGGACGACCGCCATAAGAAGGCACCTGGCCTCCCATCACCAAGCCCAGTGAGAGCAACACCATCATAACCCACAAAGACACACTCCTGGTGCTCCATGTTCTGCCTCTTCTACTTCTCCTCTCTAATCCTATTTTTCCTCCACTCCACCTTCCACCGTGCCATCGTTGCGTTCATCTGGCAAAAGGCAGGCTTCTGTGGCCCAAATGTTCGAGCGATAAAAGATGATGACTCTGGATAACCCTCTTGCCCAACGGCTGACCGCTGGCTTGTCGGAAGTGCTAGCCCACCAACTACTGCCATTAAAACTGGTGGACTTGGAGGCCTTTAGAAAATTTGTGGCCATTGGCACACCGCAATGGAAGGTCCCAGGAAGGAAATATTTCTCCCAGAAGGGCATCCCGGAGCTATATGGCCACATTCAGTGGCAAGTGAATGTATCTCTGGCACACAGTGTCGGTGCCAAGATACTTCTGACCACAGACACATGGTCTAGCAAACATGGGCAGGGAAGGTACATAAATTTTACTTGCATGCAGGCCTGCCTCTTCTTCTCCTCCTCCTACTCCATCCTCCATCTCATCCTCGGCTGACTCCTCCTTTTCCACTGCTACCGCCTCTTCCGCTGCGCCCACCAAGCTACCCAGAACCTATTCGATGTGCCAGGTGAGACGTAGCCATGCTGTGCTGCGGCTGTTGTGCCTGGAATCCAAAAGCTACACTGGTCCTGTACTCCTTTCAGCTTTGCGGTCACAGGCCGATCAATGGCTAACCCCATTCAATTTGACAGTTGGTAAAGTGGTGCGCGACAATGGTGCCAATCTGCTGAGCGCACTGAAACATGGCAAAATGACACACGTGCCATGCATGGCACACGTCCTGAACTTAGTCGTGCAGCAATTTTTTGCCAAATACCCCGGGGTCCAGAACATCTTGCGGCAGGCCAGGAAAATATCTGGCTATTTTAGAATATCTTACACTGCCATGGCTCGCCTTGCTGACGTTCAGCAGCGACACCACCTGCCCGTAAGACGTCTGAGATAACCAAACTGGTCAGTGGCAGCCAGGGCGCCATCAGTGACATCGTACCTTATGCCTTCTTTCTGGAGCATGCATTGCGTTGTGTCATTGATCAAGCCGTCGAGGAGCAGGAGTAGAAAGAGGAGGAAGTCGCAATGCTGGATGAATTCCCAGGGGGGCTACTCCATCTGAGACAAGTCAACAGGAGTCTGAAGAGGAGTCAGAGGAGGATGGTGCTGGGGCAGAGGAGGAGGAGGAGCAAGAAGAGCATGCTTTAAACTTTTCTGGGATCCCTGGTGTTGTCCGTGGCTGGCGGGAGGAAACCGAGGACGACATTATCCTGGACGATGAGCTGGAACCAGGCCACTCCACCTGTTCCAGTTTAGTGCAAATGGGGGCCTTCATGCTCCAGTGTTTGAAGAGGCACCCCCATATAAAAAGCATAAAGGGCAAGGACCAGTACGGGGTGGCAATGTGCTTAGACCCCCGGTACAAAAATAAAATGGCAGACATGTTACCAGCATCACAGAGGGCTGTCAGAATGCAGCACTTCCAGGCCTTGCTTTGAGAAATGCTGCATTCTGCTTTTTCGGGCACTGGTAGAGGAATTTCCACTCACAGAAAAACAGTTGCGGGTACCAATCCAACAGCGCATGCAAGAAGAGGGCGGTTTGAAGATGTGTTGGTCACTTCGGATATGAGATCATTCTTGCAGCCAACCCATCGACAGCCGCCCTTCGGATCCAGCCTCATGGAATGCCTAAACCGACAGGTGTCCGACTACATCGGGTTAACGGCCGATGTGGACGCTCTGAGAAGCGAGGAACCCCTGGACTACTGGGTGTGCAGGCTTGACTTGTGGCCAGAGCTGGCACAATTTGCCATGGAACTCTTGGCTTGCCCCTCGTTCAGTGTCCTGTCCGAAAGGACGTTCAGCGCAGCAGTGGGGATCGTGACTGATAAGCGCACTCGCCTAGTTCACGACAGTGTGGACTACCTCACATTTCTAAAAATGATTGAGGCATGGATCTTGGAGGAATTCAACACCTGTGATGACCCCGTTTAATTGAATTTCCTCTTGACAGCCTACAAATATATCCGTCACTACCCAGAACAAATATTGGTCCCTGTCTTAGGTAAATACAGCGGCATAAAAGGCCTTTTCGGGTTGAATGCCTAATGTTTTGGGCCTCGGAGGAATTCAAAACCTGTGAGGACCACTTGTTTCAACTATTGTCATTAGGGGTTTCTTCAAGAGGGGGGATTTTGTTAGCCATGTTTTTAATCTAATTTTATATATTTAGTTCTTTTAAACATATGTATTTGACCTGTATTTGTACTGGCCTGGCATTGACCGTCTAATAGACCTCCAGCCAAAAAAAATGTAATCTACCTCAAGCCACAAACTTACTTGTTCTTTTATGTATGTTGAATGCATAATTTTTTGGGGCCTGTAGTACACTGGCTTGCTGGAAAACTTATATCCAATGACCGTGTAATCTACCTCCAGCCGCATACTTACTTGTTCTTTTATGTACGCTGAATGCAAAATTTTTGGGGCCTGTAGTACACTGGCCTACTGGAAAACTGATATCCAATGACTGTGTAATCTACCTCCAGCCGCATACTTGTTCTTTTATGTACCGGCCGTTCTCTATGTGTGTTGTAGGAAGATCGATCTCTGTAATTCATGTATTCACTCACAGTGGATGCATTTATTTATTTGGGTGATCAATTTATAATATCCTACAGATAAATTTTCATAAACCTACTACTACTACCATCATGAGCTCAGCATGACTGATATTACTGAGACTCAGATGATTTAGTCCTGGTACCATCAAATATCATACCAAGGTCGTATGAAGGTCTCCTGCTTTGTGGAGCAAGCAGAATTGAAAAACGCAATATCCCTTTAGCGTTTTTTGATTACATATCTCATAAGGCTAAGGTATTATTTTCTCCCTTCAGCAAGGGCAGATATTTCACAAACATGAAATGTTGTTTCAGAGCAGTATGATGCTGATCTGGCACCTCTGCCCCCTTGGCAATCAGCAGGAGTTTGCTCAGACTCCTGTGATTCACCATCTCCAGCTGTAGATGTGCAGAGAAATAGCACATCTGCAGGGATTAAAAGTATTTTGAAGCTAAGTACCAGATAAGAACTCTGTTTTGATTTAAGGTCACCTGTGTATCTCAAAGATAATTCCCAATGACATGATAGGACCTTACACCGAGGGCCTGTTAGAACTTTCAGACCTTGAAAATGAAGCTTTTGATGCATTCACTTCACCACCTGGTCCTATCCATAGATCAATACATCTGTTTTCATCACATATTGAAGTGCTGACTTCAAACAGAATCAATTTACTGACCAAGCTTCACTGTTGTATGATTTTTAAATCATACGGTCACAAATATTTGTTTCCATATTGCAATTTCCTTAAAAGATTAACATGGACTTACAGTAAAAGGGTTTTCCGAGATTCTGATATTGAAGACCTATCCACAGGATAGATGATCAATGTCAGGTTGGTGGAGGGGTCAGACGCCCACTACCCCCAATGATCAGCTGTTTGCAGCTTACCAACCACAGCGCAGTTCATCAGATATCATCTGTGCTTGCCATTGCAGTGTAAGCCGTGTACCGGGTTGGGCTCCCCAGGATACAGTGAAGTCACGAACGAGAAAAGCAACTCTGACACCTGCTTTTTTAAAACAGACTTTTTACTGTAACGGGTTATCAAACACAACCCCAAATGCAGTGAACATAAGTTTAGATTACCTACACTCAGCCCGGAGGATGAGACCCTTGTGTCACGCAGCATGGCGCCCTCTGATGGCAGCCGGAAAATACTTGAGCAATTTACCTTCTGCGAGCAGAGCTACCTCTGCCTCGCCATAGCTGTTATTACCCTAAAGAAAATGCGAATAACTGTTTGGGTGCGTAGGACGGATTAACCTGCGGTGCAACACAAGAGCTTACAATCTTCCAACATTACACAGAATTCCCCTCTTTCCCTTAACTGATAACGTAGCACGTGCCTAAGAATCACTCCTGGGCAAACACATTAAACTGGCTGAAGTTCCTGGGAAGAATGATAACAACACTTTCGGCCTGACACAAGATAGAGGCCCTAACTAGCTAACTACAGGCCGTAACTCAGTCTCTAGGTGCCAAAACTTCTATGAGGTGCATGCACAAATTTACTGACCCGGGTCTGTACTGTATCCGCTGGCGGCTTGGGACCGAATAACAAGTCCCTGCCACAACATGCGATCCTGCAGGGTTTGTAACTTTGCTCCTCCGTTCTCATCAGCTTCCTGAAATCGATGCTCTTTCCTCGGAACAGAATCTGGTTCTGGAACAAACGGTGAGGTCACTCAACTGCAGCTCCGATCGCTGAAGAACACTCCAGACCTGGATGCAGACAGATCCTTTTTCTCCGGATGGACTCTGGGACTTGAACTGCGATCAGCCTCCTTCAGCTGTAATTCCGGCCACTCCAGGACTCCCTGATGCCTGGATGCGACCGGATTCTGTTCTCCAGCCCCTCTGCCTCTCTCCTAAAATGTATGTTGCTCTGCTTCCTGCTTCTTCTCCAGACAGAGAGAGTCTCCACTTACAATTGAATATTCAAATACTTGCACAATGTTAGCTGTGTTAAGAAACACGGCATCTAGTGGCCAAAAAAACACAATATGACAGTGCTAATGAATAAGTATTCATATACACAGTATTCAGACAATGGTGACTGTTTCTCCATCTCATAGCAGCTACCCCTATTCACTTGAATGGGACTGAGCTTTGTCTAGGCCACATGACCAATGAACGTGATGTCAGTGGTCTAGGAAGAGGCTGCTGTGCTCCCCAGGGTGCCAGGCCCTATTCAAACAACTGATCAGCAGGGGTCTCAAGTGTCAGACCTCAGCCTCAGTCTTATAGTGATGACCTATCCTGAGGATAGGTCTTTAATATCAGAATCTCGGAACACTCCTTTAAAGGGCCACTATAATTATATCACAGATGTGATTTAATGCAGCAAGCCCATGAGGTGCTGGTGCTGAGGAAGGGAGAGGTAGTGGCCCTGATGATGTGTCATGGTGTACCCCCTCAGGCCATTGCTCGCTGGAGATTCGTGCAGTGCAAAGGTGGTTTTAAAGACTCAGTCCACAAGTAAAAGGATAACCATTTCTCTTTACTTAGTGCAAAAGATAACTTGTAGTATATCCAGCAGTAATTTGTACAAAGTGCATGAGGTATGGTTGCTGCCAAAGTGGCAAAAAAACGCTGCAGCTTTTTAGGTATCAGTATCTTTCATTTTCTTGCAGTGTCTTTGAAGTAGTGGTCTCACAGAAGAACTGCATCAAATCTCGATACCTAAGACCCTTGGAGCAGGAGCAATTGGATGTGCTTCCTTACTCCTCACTATCTAGACTACCAAGAGGGGAGGAATGGGATGGTTAGTCCCATTCCTAATGCCAACCATACCTTATCTGCTGGTGAAAGTGTATACAAAAACATGGTAAACACAAAACATATTAACTGTGCAGTTGCTGGGTTTGGGGTGGCCCCAACGCCACGCTGGGTTGCCTGGACACCGCTGAGGTGTTACCACATGTTGCTGCTCTGGTAAGGCATGGTGCACCCCAATTGGAAACAAGTCCAGAGAAAATTCAGGTGCAAAACAATACAGGACTGTTATGTTTCAGAGGATCGGGGCAGACCTCCGGAACGTCTTGCAAACAGGACACAGGCAGATTACAGACCAGGAAACCAACTGAATACTTTATTACACATGTAATAAAGGAACATGCCAGTAGTGCAGGACAAGCAGGTTTAGCAATAGTGGTAGCACTACCACTGAACCAAGTGCACCGGTAGACTAGAGACAAACCCCAGAGGACAATGATCCAGTGAGCCCCGTTCTTCACAGAGCCCCTGGTGTTGGGGATAAACTTGGCCGAGAGCTTACTGGTTGCACCTCCAAGGATGGTCCCGGTACACTTGGCTGCTACCTGCAAAGAACCACGTTGGTGAAAGCACTAGCGGTAAACACAAACAAAGGACCGGAACCCAAAATAACCACACAGGACACAGTACAGACAAGACAAACTGGAACCAGTATATAAGCAGATGCCTGGACCCTATGCAGAACGGAAGTATGGTGGTCACAGACAGAGTTGCACACAGACTAGATGTCCTCCCTCGGGAGAACCCAGGAGCCCTCTCACGAAGGCAAGACATAAACAGGACAGGAACAGAAGCAGTGGAGCACTGCCAGGCTATACATAGAACAGACAGAATCAGAAGCAGTGGAGCACTGCCAGGCTATACATGGAACAGACAGGATCAAGACACAGAAAAGGTACAGAAGATCAGGCAAGGCATGGACAAGTATACAACAACAATGCTTTACCAGGTGACACCACACAGAAGAGAAGATGGCAAAAAAAAACTGGGTGAGCAGCAAGGGGCTACGCCTAGCAAGACACAAGACAGACTGACACAAACCCCACAGCTCACAGATAGAAATAGCTGCAATAACCAGGGCACCTGATAAGCCACACCCAGGAACAGACCAGGGAATGTTAACCCCACCAGAACCAGGAGTAACCAGAAGCATAAAACATACAATTACAAGTGTCAGTTCATACCAGTCACATAATGCTGCAGCCAGCACATCCCAAACAACAACCAGAATACACAGGATAAACTGTAACCATTAAGAGGTTACAGGCAGGCAGCCTCCACAACAAAGAGTGACAGCACCGCACTGTGATACAAACACTAATGCATCCATACTCAGACCTTGTTCACACACAAGGCCGAGCCAGCACGCATCGCAGAACCAGCATACATGGGAATGTCACAGCCAGTACATAAATTGCATGCAGCAGCCTGCATGGCACCGGTGACAGGAGCCACAGAGATATGGACGTGGGGAGACATAGACACAGGCAACAGTTCACACACAACACTGCAGCCAGCACACAATCCCAAGCAACTAGCATATAAAGGAGTCAGCTTGCAGCCAGTACACAAGAGAGCATGCAGCCAGCCACCACGGACACAACTGTCACAGTGAACCGCACTGTGACATCTATATTTAAAAGCCTAAATAGTCCTTATGTACACTGCAGCCTGACAACTGGATTTTATGTGTTTTGTAGAGTTACAAAGTTACATAGTTGTCAAGGTTGGAAAAAGAGAAAAGGTCATCAAGTCCAACCTGTAATCCTGCTATACTGATCCAGGGGAAGGCAAAAAAAAACCCTTATGAGGGAAAAAATCCTTCCCCATTCCAGATGTGGCAAACAGAAAGGGTGTGAACATGAAATCTATACATTTTATAAGCCTCAATGTTATTGGGAAATAAACCTTTTTGAAGCCATCTACTGCATTTGCTGTGACCAGCTCCTGCGGCAGGCTATTCCAGAGATTCACAGCCCTTACTGTAAAGAATGCATGTTGCCTCTTGTGACTGAATCTTTTTTTCTCCAGGCGTAGGGTGTGGCCCATTGTTTTTTGAGGGGATTTAACTACTCTTGATATTTTTTGTATGGTCCATTTATGTATTTGATTCGGTTAATCATATCCACCCTTAGATGTCTTTTTTCAAGGCTTAACAAATTCAGTTATTTTAATCTTTGCTCATAGCTAAGATCTTCCAGGCTCTTTATGAGTTTAGTCGCTCTCCTTTGCACTTTTTCTCACTCCAGGGCATCCTTTTTATGAACTGGTGCCCAGAACTGAACCACATATTCCAGGTGATGGCATACCAAATCTTCATATGGTGGCAATATTACATCCCTGTCCCGTGAGTCCATACCTCTTTGACTACAAGACAAAATTCTGTTGGCCTTAGAGGTGGCAACTGGTATTGCATGCTGTTATTTAGTCTATGATCTACTAATACACCCTGATCCTTATTAACAAGTGACTCTCCCAGTTTTAGTCCTCCTAGAACATATGCTGCATGCAGATTATTCGCCCTCAGATGCATAACTTTACATTTATCTATATTGAACCTCATTTACCAAGTGGAGGCCCAAACAGTAAGTTTGTCCAAGTAAGCTTGTAACTTATTAACTGCTTCCATAGACTGTACCATATTACAAAGTTTAGTGTCAACACTATCAATACCATCCACTATGTCATTAATGAATATGTTAAAAAAAAAAAAGTATGTGAACCCTTTGGAATGATATGGATTTCTGCACAAATTGGTCATAAAATGTGATCTGCTCTTCATCTAAATCACAACAATAGACAATCACAGTCTGCTTAAACTAATAACACACAAAGAATTAAATGTTACCATGTTTTTATTGAACACACCATGTAAACATTTACAGTGCAGGTGGAAAAAGTATGTGAACCCCTAGACTAATGACATTTCCAAGAGCTAATTGGAGTGAGGTGTCAGCCAACTGGAGTCCAATGAATGAGATGAGATTGGAGGTGTTGGTTACAGCTGCCCTGCCGTATAATAAACACACACCAGTTCTGGGTTTGCTTTTCACAAGAAGCATTGCCTGATGTGACTGATGCCTCACACAAAAGAGCTCTCAGAAGACCTACGATTAAGAATTGTTGACTTGCATAAAGCTGGAAAGGATTATAAAAGTATCTCCAAAAGACTTGCTGTTAATCAGTCCACGGTAAGACAAATTGTCTATAAATGGAGAAAGTTCAGCACTGCTGATACTTTCCCTAGGAGTGGCTGTCCTGTAAAGATGACTGCAAGAGCACAGCGCAGACTGCTCAATGAGGTGAAGAAGAATCCTAGAGTGTCAGCTAAAGACTTACAAAAGTCTCTGGCATATGCTAACATCCCTGTTAGCGAATCTGCGATACGTAAAACACTAAACAAGAATGGATTTCATGGGAGGATTCCACAGAGGAAGCCACTGCTGTCCAAAAAAAACATTGCTGCATGTTTACAGTTTGCACAAGAGCACCTGGAGCAGTACTGGCAAAATATTCTGTGGACAGATGAAACCAAAGTTGAGTTGTTTGGAAGAAACACACAACACTATGTGTGGAGAAAAAGAGGCACAGCACACCAACATCAAAACCTCATCCCAACTGTGAAGTATGGTAGTGGGGGCATCATGGTTTGGGGCTGCTTTGCTGCTTCAGGGCCTGGACGGATTGCTATCATCGACTGAAAAATTAATTCCCAAGTTTATCAAGACATTTTGCAGGAGAACTTAAGGCCATCTGTCCACCAGCTGAAGCTCAACAGAAGATGGGTGTTGCAACAGGACAACGACCCAAAGCATAAAAGTAAATCAACAATAGAATGGCTTAAACAGAAGAAAATACGCCTTCTGGAGTGGCCCAGTCAGAGTCCTGACCTCAACCCGATTGAGATGCTGTGGCATGACCTCAAGAAAACGATTCACAACAGACATCCCAAGAACATTGCTGAACTGAAACAGTTCTGTAAAGAGGAATGGTCAAGAATTACTCCTGACCATTGTGCACGTCTGATCTGCAAATACAGAAAATGTTCGGTTGAAGTTATTACTGCCAAAGGAGGTTTAACCAGTTATTAAATCCAAGGGTTCACATACTTTTTCCACCTGTACTGTGAACATGGTGTGTTCAATAAAAACATGGTAACATTAAATTCTTCGTGTGTTATTAGTTTAAGCAGACTGTGATTGTCTATTGTTGTGACTTAGATGAAGATCAGATCACATTTTATGACCGATTTGTGCAGAAATCCATATCATTCCAAAGGGTTCACATACTTTTTCTTGCAACTGTAATTTTATTACTTTATTAATTTTATTAAAAACACATTTTTATTACATTTATGACATTCACTTTTGGGGGTCTGATCCCCTCTGCAATGCATTACAATACATCTGTATTGTAATGCATTGCCTGTTAGTGTATGACACTGAGTCATACACTAACAGGTTGCCTAGGAGACCCAGCCTGAGGCTGGATCTCCTCGGCTCCCATAGAAGGCAGTTCCCGATGCCATGCAAGGCATTGGGCAGCCTCTGCACGGCATCGGGCTGCCTTGTGTCGCATCGGGTCCCCGCCACAGCAGCGCGGGGACTCGATGCTCTCCCTCACCCAACACAAACCTCTTCTATGTCGACTTTTACAGCGATGCCAGCGGATACAGCAGGGGCCCGACTAATACGGACTGCCGGGCCCCTGCAGTGATCGCGCGCGCACAGCTCCGGTGCCCGCGCGATCACTATGACGTACTATTACTTCAAATTGCGGGAACTCAGTGGTTCCCATGACGTAACAGTACGTCAAAGGTCGGGAAGGTATTAAAGAATTTGTAAATATTATGAAAGCAATAACTGAACTGAGCTCCTTTAGAACTCTAGGGTTTAATCCATCTGGACCTAGGGCCTTGCTCACTTTTGTTTTAACATATTAAGGACATATCTACAATCAGCCAGGTAAGGCTACTTTCACACTAGCGTTCGGAGCGGATCCGTCTGATGTTTCATCAGACGGATCCGCTCCTATAATGCAAACGCTTGCCTCCGTTCAGAACGGATCCGTTTGCATAACAGTTTATTTCAGATCTGATTTTTCACTTCGGAAAACTCAGATCCGACAGTATATTCTAAACACAGAAGCGTTCCCATGGTGATGGGGACGCTTCAAGTTAGAATATACTGAGAACTGTGTACATGACTGCCCCCTGCTGCCTGACCCCCCCCCCCCCCTCCCTCCCCAGTATTAATTGTAACCAGTGCGGCCCCCCTCCCTCTATATTCATCGGTGGCCAGTGCGGATATTAAATATGAGCAGTGCGGTCTCCCCCTCCCTCCCTCCCTCCCTCCCCAGTATTAAATATGAGCAGTGCAGTCTCCCCCTCCCTCCCTCCCCAGTATTAAATATGAGCAGTGCGGTCTCCCCCTCCCTCCCTCCCCAGTATTAAATATGAGCAGTGCGGCCTCCCCCTCCCTCCCCAGTATTAAATATGAGCAGTGCGGCCTCCCCCTCCCTCCCTCCCCAGTATTAAATATGAGCAGTGCGGTCTCCCCCTCCCTCCCTCCCTCCCCAGTATTAAATATGAGCAGTGCGGCCTCCCCCTCCCTCCCTCCCCAGTATTAAATATGAGCAGTGCGGCCTCCCCCTCCCTCCCTCCCCAGTATTAAATATGAGCAGTGCGGCCTCCCCCTCCCTCTATTCATTGGTGGTCAGTGCGGATTCAAAGTATTGTGATCAGTGCGGCCTCTCCTCTCTTCTCCTCTCCCCCCCCCCCCCATCATTGGTGGCAGCGGAGAGTACCGATCGGAGTCCCAGTTTAAATCGCTGGGGCTCCGATCGGTTACCATGGCAGCCAAGACGCTATTGCAGTCTTGGCTGCCATGGTTACTTAGCAACAAATAGAATCATTATACTTACCTGAAGAGCTGCGATCTATGTGACCGGCCGGGAGCTCCTCCTACTGGTAAAGTGACAGGTCTGTGCGGCGCATTGCCTATAGACCTGTCACTTACCAGTAGGAGGAGCTCCCGGCCGGTCACATAGATCGCAGCTCTTCAGGTAAGTATAATGCTGCTATTTGTTGCTAAGTAACCATGGCAGCCAAGACTGCAATAGCGTCTTGGCTGCCATGGTAACCGATCGGAGCCCCAGCGATTTAAACTGGGACTCCGATCGGTACTCTCCGCTGCCACCAATGATGGGGGGGGGGAGGGGGAGAGGAGAGGAGAGGCCGCACTGATCACAATACTTTGAATCCGCACCGGCCACCAATGAATAGAGGGAGGGGGAGGCCGCACTGCTCATATTTAATACTGGGGAGGGAGGGAGGGGGAGACCGCACTGCTCATATTTAATACTGGGGAGGGAGGGAGGGAGGGGGAGGCCGCACTGCTCATATTTAATACTGGGGAGGGAGGGAGGGGGAGACCGCACTGCTCATATTTAATACTGGGGAGGGAGGGAGGGGGAGACCGCACTGCTCATATTTAATATCCGCACTGGCCACCGATGAATATAGAGGGAGGGGGGCCGCACTGGTTACAATTAATACTGGGGAGGGAGGGGGGGCCCGCACTGGCCACCAATAAGTTAAATACAGGAGGGGGGGGGGGGGTCTGCCCCCTGCTGCCTGGCAGCACCTGCCAGGCAGCAGGGGGCAGTCATGTACACAGTTCTCAGTATATTCTAACTTGAAGCGTCCCCATCACCATGGGAACGCCTCTGTGTTAGAATATACTGTCGGATTTGAGTTTCACGATGTAACTCAAATCCGATAGTACAGGGAGTGCAGAATTATTAGGCAAGTTGTATTTTTGAGGATTAATTTTATTATAAAAACAACAACCATGTTCTCAATGAACCCAAAAAAACTCATTAATATCAAAGCTGAATATTTTTGGAAGTAGTTTTTAGTTTGTTTTTAGTTTTAGCTATTTTAGGGGGATATCTGTGTGTGCAGGTGACTATTACTGTGCATAATTATTAGGCAACTTAACAAAAAACAAATATATACCCATTTCAATTATTTATTTTTACCAGTGGAACCAATATAACATCTCAACATTCACAAATATACATTTCGGACATTCAAAAACAAAACAAAAACAGATCAGTGACCAATATAGCCACCTTTCTTTGCAAGGACACTCAAAAGCCTGCCATCCATGGATTCTGTCAGTGTTTTGATCTGTTCACCATAAACATTGCGTGCAGCAGCAACCACAGCCTCCCAGACACTGTTCAGAGAGGTGTACTGTTTTCCCTCCTTGTAAATCTCACATTTGATGATGGACCACAGGTTCTCAATGGGGTTCAGATCAGGTGAACAAGGAGGCCATGTCATTAGATTTTCTTCTTTTATACCCTTTCTTGCCAGCCACGCTGTGGAGTACTTGGACGCGTGTGATGGAGCATTGTCCTGCATGAAAATCATGTTTTTCTTGAAGGATGCAGACTTCTTCCTGTACCACTGCTTGAAGAAGGTGTCTTCCAGAAACTGGCAGTAGGACTGGGAGTTGAGCTTGACTCCATCCTCAACCCGAAAAGGCCCCACAAGCTCATCTTTGATGATACCAGCCCAAACCAGTACTCCACCTCAACCTTGCTGGCGTCTGAGTCGGACTGGAGCTCTCTGCCCTTTACCAATCCAGCCACGGGCCCATCCATCTGACCCATCAAGACTCACTCTCATTTCATCAGTCCATAAAACCTTAGAAAAATCAGTCTTGAGATATTTCTTGGCCCAGTCTTGACGTTTCAGCTTGTGTGTCTTGTTCAGTGGTGGTCGTCTTTCAGCCTTTCTTACCTTGGCCATGTCTCTGAGTATTGTACACCTTGTGCTTTTGGGCACTCCAGTGATGTTGCAGCTCTGAAATATGGCCAAACTGGTGGCAAGTGGCATCTTGGCAGCTGCACGCTTGACTTTTCTCAGTTATTTTGCGCCTTGGTTTTTCCACACGCTTCTTGCGACCCTGTTGACTATTTTGAATGAAACGCTTGATTGTTCCATGATCACGCTTCAGAAGCTTTGCAATTTTAAGAGTGCTGCATCCCTCTGCAAGATATCTCACTATTTTGGACTTTTCTGAGCCTGTCAAGTCCTTCTTTTGACCCATTTTGCCAAAGGAAAGGAAGTTGCCTAATAATTATGCACACCTAATATAGGGTGTTGATGTCATTAGACCACACCCCTTCTCATTACAGAGATGCACATCACCTAATATGCTTAATTGGTAGTAGGCTTTCGAGCCTATACAGCTTGGAGTAAGACAACATGCATAAAGAGGATGATGTGGTCAAAATACTCATTTGCCTAATAATTCTGCACGCAGTGTATATTCTAACATAGAGGCGTTCCCATGGTGATGGGGACGCTTCAAGTTAAAATATACCATCGGATTGGAGAAAACTCCGATCTGATGGTATAATCCTGACTTTACATTGAAAGTCAATGGGGGACGGATCCGTTTGAAATTGCACCATATTGTGTCAATGTCAAACGGATCCGTCCCCATTGACTTGCATTGTAAGTCTGGACGGATCCGTTTGGCTCCGCACGGCCAGGCGGACACGAAAACGCTGCAAGCTGCGTTCAGGTGTCCGCCTGCTGAGCGGAGCGGAGGCCAAACTGTGCCAAACTGATGCATTCTGAGCGGATCCGCATCCACTCAGAATGCATTGGGGCAGTACGGATCCGTTCGGGGCCGCTTGTGAGAGCCTTCAAACGGAACTCACAAGCGGAGCCCCGAACGCTAGTGTGAAAGTAGCCTAAGTATGTTAATTGAGTGATTTAAAACAGTGGCACCACCCTCAGATGCCCTCTCTTTTTTGTATATACAAAGTTAAAAAAAAAAACAATTAAAAAGCTCTGGCTTCTCTTGATCCCCAGTGACCAATACCCTGCTACCAACATTTAGGTGACCTACATGTTCTGACTTTGGTTCTTTTGCATTTATGTATTTGAAGAATGTTTGGGGTTGGTCTTATTTTCTTTGACCACCTGTATTTCATTCACCTGTATTTCAGAGTTCTCTGTGTTTTGAACTCTGTCTGTCCAGCAGAGGAACAGGCTGCCAGAGTTCACTATATCCAGCGTATATGCGAGCTTATGACCAGACAAAAAATTCTATATGAAGCATTCTTTTTCCAGCCAAAATAGTGGAATATGGTTATGTGTGGGGGCCACAGGGACATTATACTGTGTGTGTGGGGGTCACATTATTGCTGGGCGGTGAGGAACACTAGCCCCCCCCCCACCCCCCCCGCCACTGTGCAGTAAAGGGGGTGTTTCGCTCCTCCCAGCAATGATGGTGGGCTGTAATCACTGCCCCTCTGCCTAAAACTAATGGCACCAATATGTTTGCACAGCTGGCAGCTAGATTCAGTGCTGTTTCCAAACGTATTACATGTAATATGTCAGAGGACCTAAGAGGTCCTCTTTAAATGTATGTATTTTTTTATATTGTATGAGTTTGGGGTTTGAGAGAAAGTACCCACCTGGGTGCCAAATACCTTAGAGAAAGTACCCATCCAGGTGCCAAATACCTTAGGCACACCACTGCATAACATGACTGCAGGATCAGACTACATAGAGTTTGTTGTCTGTTACCATGGAAACACATAGGCCAATATAGGAGTTACAGACTAAGAATGAAAGGATATTTTTAATGAACACTATTTCAAAAGTTGCTTCACTTTTCAATGCATTGCAAAGGTGTAGTTAGAATCCCAAACTACTGCCCATACTGCTAGTATGTCTTTCTCCTACACATGAATAAAATGGACACCATTCTGTTGATTAAACTGTACTACTTTGCCTTTGATATATAAAAGGTTCTGTATATCCTCCTACAATATACAGAAACTCATGTTTTTAAGACAAGATGAGGCGCTTGGTAGATCTCTGCCATTTTATTGCTCATGTCTTTTGTCATACGTTTATCTTGATCACTCAGGGATTACTCAGGGATTACTAACATTCTCGTCCAGTCTCTGTAGATTTAGAGGTAGAACTTCTAGCCATTGAGTACACTGATTTGACATGTTTCCTTTGACCTAACAGATAGAATAATCATACTTGTGGATGCAGTGAGCATTCTTCTTTCATGTTCTACCTGATGCTTTAGAAAATGATTACAGTACAGGATAAATGTGATTATTGCACTGTATTTGTCACTGCACCTCCAGCTATTTCTGTATCTGTCTGCAGCGCTGTAGTAATTAGTAATTTACTAATGCTTTACATGCCAGTTATATTTGGCATTGACATCTCAGTATTCCCTTTTAATAATTAAAAAATGTATGTGCTTGCAGGCACTTGAACTGCTTCCCACACCGAGCTGTTCTTGTGCAGCCCAAAGATTCAGGAACAAAACTTGTATATGTGATGAACTTTGTAAATAAGAAAAAATATATTTGGAATCAGTAATGACTGTATCTCCCATAATAATATAGCCTGAAAGTCCTGATAATACCGCATTATTATTAAGGTGGCTGTGTTAACTATTATAATTTACTATTGCTGAAATGAAAGGGGGTGCATGCTTCGGACTGCCTCTTACCACCAGATGAGCCTCAGAACCTGTGCCCACCACCCCAACATCACTTATCCTAAACCCAACTCTTACACACACAAAATACTATACAAACCCCCTTCACAAAAAGTCCCATAGGCCCTGAAAATGCTGTACTTTCCTAAATGTCACTTTTCACCACGATCTGTCTCAACCTCACGTGACCTCAACAAGCACTCTAGTCCTTTCCATTAGGGAGATCCCCCTAATCAGCCAGAGAAAAAGCCACTTTACATAGAAGCATTCATTCTGCTGGAGCCCGTGTATTACTTGGTGTGTAATATATAATCATTTGTATTAGGCTACATGCACACGACCATATGTGTTTTGCAGTCTGCAAACTACGGATCCGCAAAAAAAAAAAACAGATGACATCCGTATGCCATCTGTTTTTTTTTTTTTTTGCGGATCCATTGTCACAATGCCTAAAACAGACAAGAATAGGACATGTTCTATTTTTTTTGCGGGGCTACAGAACGGACATACTGATGCAGACAGCATACGGTGTGCTGTCCGCATTTTTTGTGGACACATTGAAATGAATGGGTCCGCACCTATCCGCAAAAAAACGGAATGGACACGGAAACAAACAACGTTCGTGTGCATGTAGCCTTAAGAGTAATCCTCCAGGATAACTAAAGGGTTCCCATGATTTCCAAAAATAGATTTTCAATGACTTCCAAAAATTCCCATCCTGTACAAGACCTCATCAAGTTGTCTGGCTATCAAGATTAGATGATCTTGCTTTCTGGCAAGACAGACAACTCTAGCCTGCTGTTTGAACATTTCCCATTGAGGTTGGAGGGGTATTCAGGCATGAGTGAGGGTCCCGTAACCCTGTTGCCATAATCACTGCAATCATTCAAATTATTTTTCATGCACAGGTGCAACTTGAATGAAGTATTATTGCAAATTACTGAACAGGGGTATCTAGGAATGCTGCCGCTCATGAAGGTACGGTACCTCTGTGTCTTGGTTCTCAGGATCAGTGGTCAGACCCACACTGATCAATAAATCATGGCATTCACTAGATAGAAATTCACTTTATATGAAGAGTGAATGCACAAGCAAAGCGCCATGATTAAGATCCCCCCAGTGATTAGTCAATAGTAGTGTTGATCGAGCACCATAGTGCTCGGGGGCTCGGGCCGAACACATCGTGATATTCGGATGCTCGACCGAGCACCTAAGTATAATGGAAGTCAATGGGAGAACCCGAGCAATATACCAGGTACCCCCTGCTCTGAAGATTGTTGGTAACACCACCAAAATGGTTCTGTAACAGCATGAGGAGGATGTATGGATGCATCTTGGACTCGCCGGTCGCTGCTGGGAACTATGTTGTCCGAATTGTACGCCACTTTTACATAATGATAATAATACACACTGAAGCAAGGGAAAAAAAATCGATTTTAGAGGAAATATTGATAGAAAACATTCTTTCCTGAATATTTACTTGTATATAAAGTGCAAGTGCTGCCAAAAATTTCAAGGAAGAGGCACTCCGATACACCCTTAGCTACACATAAAGGAGGGCATCATACACACCCTTTAAAAATTATGATTGATGGCCTGCTGGTGACCCTCAAAAACATTAGGAGCAAGGGCCTGCTGATCGGATCATCTAAAATATTATGGGCGGTGGCTTGCTGCCGCTTTGGTGACTCTAGTTAACCTGGGGCCGATGGCACGTCCCCGTGACGGCGACGATCCATTCGGATGTCTGGCCTATCAACTTTCGATGTAATTGTCAGCTCAAAACCATTGTAGACTATGGGTAACAGGGAATCAGTGTTTGATTCCGAAGAGGGAGCCTGACAAACGGCTACCACATCCAAGGAAGGCAAGTGGGTGGCACTCAAATCACACATTCCCAACTTGTGGAGGTAGTGATGTCCACAATCTATTTTGATATCTTCCCTATCAACTTTCGATGTTCTTTTATGCACCTAACATGGTGACCACTAGTAACGGGGAATCATTGTTCGATTTTGGAGAGGGAGCCTGATAAACGGCTACTACTTCAAAGCAAGGCAGCATGACTTGTGGGCCTGCAGGTGAGCTGACCCTGTAAAAGATATTAGGTGCGGGCCTGCTGGTGAGCTGATCTTGTAAAACTTTATATGCGAGTGCTTACAGGTGAGCTGACCCTGTAAAACATTATATGTGAGGGCCTGCAGCTGAGTTCCGGGCCTGCAGGTGAGCTGACCCAGTAAAAGATTTTAGATGCCGGCCTGCATGAGAGGTGACCCAGTAAAAGATTTGAATTGCGGGCCAGCAGGTGAACTGACCCTTTAACAGATTTGAGTTGCGGGCCTGCATGAGAGCTGACCCAGTTAAAGATTTGAGTTGTGGGCCTGCAGGTGAACTGACCCTGTAAAAGATTTTAGGTTTAAGCCTGCAGGTGAGCTGACCCTGTAAAAGATTTGAGTTGCGGTCCTGCAGGTGAGCAGACCTTCTAAAAAATGATGTGAGGGCCTTCTGGTGAGCGGACCCTCTAAAAAATTATATTTGAGGGCCTGCTGGTGAGCGGACCCTTTAAAAAATTATATTTGAAGGCCATATAAGCTAGGGATGTGTGACGAATAAGCAATGGATGTTGATATGACAGAAGAGGAGGAGGAGGATGAGAAAAGGAAGATTCAACCATATACCCTTGTTTGTGGTGGAAGGGGTGCATGGGAATACAGTCTATTAACTACATTAAAAACAACACATGTAAAGCACCTTCAGGTTCATCAGCATTCCTCTGGTGGAGTCGAGAAGTCATGGTCAATCCAGGCGTTGTTCATTTTTATATGAGTCAACCTGTCAGCATTTTCAGTTGACAGGCGGATACGCTTATCTGTTATAATGCCACCAGCAGCACTAAATACACGCTCAGACAAAACACTGGAGGCAGGCCAGCACCTCCAAAGCGTAAAGCACCAGTTCGTGCCAAGTGTCCAGCTTGGACACCCAGTAGTTGTAAGGCACTGAGGGATAATTGAGGACACTGACACGGTCTGCTATGTACTCCTTCACCATCTTCCAAAATTTTTCTCTCCTTGTGGCAATAGGCCGCACATCAGGGTGAGGGTGCTGGCGGGGTGTCATGAAACTGTCCCAGGCTTTGGAGAGTGTTGCCCTGCCTCTGTTGGAACTGCTGTGTGTTCCCCTTGTCTCCCTTCCTTGGATGGCCAAGGAAGTACGGACTCTGCCGCCAGCATTGTCAGATGGAAAATTTTGGAGCAATTTTTCAACAAGGATCTTCTGGTATTGCACCATTTTGCTCGTCCTCTCCACCAGAGGAATGAGAGATGAGAAGTTCTCTTTGTAGTGGGGGTCGAGAAGGGTGAACAACCAGTAATCCGTGTTGTTTAAAATGCGTATAATGCGCGGGTCGCGGGGAAGGCAGCCTAACATGAAGTCAGCCATGTGTGCCAGAGTACGAACAGGCGAGACTTCGCTGTCGTCATCAGGAGGATAACTCCCAATCTCCTCATCCTCTTCCTTCTCTTCTGCCATCCAACGCTGAACACATGGAATTAAACTTCTATGGGTACTACCCTCTGTAGCTGAGGCCACCGTCTCCTGCTCCTCCTCCTCCTCTACAGCCTCCAATTTGTGCTAAGAAAATGAACTGAGGGTGGTCTGGCTATCATCAACCTGTGTAATGTCTTCCCCCATTTCCACCTCTTCCACATGCAAAGCGTCGTCCTTAATTGTGAGCAGCGATCGTTTGAGAAGACACAGAAGTGGGATGGTGACGCTGATAATAGCGTTATCGCTGCTCACATCTGTGTTGATTCCTCAAAGTTGCGTAAAACCTCACAGAGGTCAGACATTCATGCCCACTCTTCGCTTAGTGAATAGTGGAAGCTGACTGGAAAGGCGACAACCATGTTGCAACTGGTATTACACAACTGCCCTCTGCTGCTCACAAAGCCTGGCCAACATATGGATCATGGACCGGTGAGCTAGCAATTTCAAGCGCTGCTGCAGTGTTGACAGACCGACTGAAGCTGTTGGTGACTTGCGGAAATGTGCACACACGCAGCGCACCTTCACCAGTAGCTCAGGCAAATTCGGGTATGTTTTTAGAAACTGCTGAACCACAAGGTTGAATACGTGGGCAAGGCATGGGATGTGTCTAAGGTGGCCCAGCTCCAAAGCCGCCACCAAGTTACGGCCATTATCAGACACAACCATGCCTGGTTCTTGGTTGAGTGGCAATAAACACAGCTCAGTCTGGTCTCTTATCTCCTGCCACAGCTCTGCAGCGTTGTACTGTTTGTCATCTAGGCAGATCAGCTTCAGCACGGCCTGTTGCCGCTTCCCCACTGCAGTGCTACACTGCTTCCAGCTACCGACTGATGGTTGATTGGTGCTGTAAGAGGATAATTCAGAGGTGGAAGTGGAGGAGGAGAAGTGGGGGTTGGAGACCCTAACGTAGGTGGTGGAGGAAACCCTGATGGAATTGGGGCCTGCAATCCTTGGCGTCGGTAGCACTTGTGCTATCCCAGGGTACGAGTCGCTCCCGTCCTCCACAACATTCATCCTGTGTGCCGTCAGGGAAATGTAGCGTCCCTGGCCGAAAGCAATTGTCCATGTGTCAGTGGTTAAGTGGACCTTCCCAGTAAATGCGTTGGTCAGGGCATATGTGATGTTAATGGACACATGTTGGTGTAAGGCTGGCACGGCACACCTTGAAAAATAGTGGTGGCTGGCGACTGTGTAATGAGGGACGGCCGCCGACATCAGGCTGCCAAAGGCCTCAGTGTCCACAAGCCTAAATGGCAACATTTCTAGGGCCAGTAATTTGGAAAGCTGCGCATTTAGTGCTATGGCCTGTGGGTGGGTGGCTGGGTATTTACACTTGCGTTCAAACGCCTGGGGTAATGACATTTGGACACTGCGCTGGGACAGGGAAGTGGATGTGGTTGCTAATGGTGCTTGTGAAGGTCCAGGTGCAAGGTGGGTGGCATCCAGGCCTGCGTCTTGGACTGGGGATTGGCCAGCACATAACACAGGGGAAGAGGAGGCAGTGGTGTGACCCGCATACACATATTGTGGACCCAGGCGTTCGGCCCACCTATTAGGGTGCTTTGATGACATGTGGCGGATCATGCTGGTGGTGGTGAGGTTGCTAGTGTTCATGCCCCGGCTCATTTTGGTTTGGCGCAGGTTGCAAACTACTATTCTTTTGTCGTCCGCACTTTTCTCAAAAAAGCGCCATACTGCCGAACACCTACCCCTTGGCAAGGGAGATTTACGCAAGCGGGTGCTCTGTGGAACAGTTGCGGGTCTGTTTGGTGTTGCCCACCTTCTACCTTTTGCCACCCCACTGCCTCTTCCAGCCTGTTGCAGTGCTGCAGATCCCTCCCCCTCTGTACTGCTCTCCTCGCTGGGCTTGTTGCCACCTTCCCAGGTTGGGTCAGTGACCTCATCGTCCAGCACCTCCTCTTCCACTTCCGCACTCTGATCATCCTCCTGATTTGTTGACCCAACCACAAACTCAGTGATTGACAACTGTGTGTCATCCTCTTCCTCAACCTCTTAAGACAGTAATTGCGGTTGAGTCATCGGCAACTGTGTCTCATTATAATCCACCTCATTAAACACTAATTGCCATTCCCCAGCATCATGTTCTTGTGACTCTGAATGCTCAAGAGGTTGGGAATCGGGGCACAGGATCTCAGACTCCTCTTCAAGCGTGCTTGGCAAGCGGGCCAAATCAATTAATGGCGCTGCAAAGAGGTCCTCGGAATATCCGAGTGTGGGATCACTTGTTTGGCCAGTCTGTAAATTGTGGGAGGAAGGAGGATCAGAGTGAGGATTGTGTGGACCAGACTCCTGGCTACTGAGACTGGACTTGGTGGAAGACAGGTGGCTTAACCAACTGGAAGCATTATCTGCTGCAATCCAACCGACCACCTGCTCACACTGGGCTGACTTCAAGAGTGATCTCCTGCGCCGCCCTGCAAACTGGGACATGAGGCTTGGTATCTTGGATGATTGTATTTCCTGTGCTCTGGCAGCAGGCACAGTTTCAACGTGCTCATGGCCACGGCCTCTGCGTGCACCATCAGCATCACGGCCAGTTCCCTGTCCCTTAAAGCTTGCCTTCTTCATATTAAATGTTATATGCAGTTACAGTTCACAGCTCACAGCAAGCACAGTATATGGAAAAAGTACTTAAAAGTATGGAAAAAGGAAAATGGATTTCACTTATATTTTATATGTGACAATTCACTGTGGACACCGTTTATAGGCAAAGTGTGGATAAGTTATGGAAAAAATAGAAATAGTTTTCGCTAATGTTTCTCCCAATATCTTTGCCTGACACACGCTATTGCAGTACAGATGTGACAATTCACTGCAGGGACCGTTTATAGGAAAATTCTGGATACATTTTCGAAAACATATATTTGTTGTCGCTAATATTTTTTCCAATATCTGTCCCTGACACACACACGCTATTGCAGCACAGATGTGACAATTCACTGCAGGAACCGTTTATAGGAAAAATGTGGATAAATTATGGAAAAAATATAATTGTTTTCGCTAATATTTTTCCCAATATCTGGGCCTGACACACACACGCTATTGCAGCACAGATGTGACAATTCACTGCAGGGACCATTTATAGGAAAAATGTAGATACATTATGGAGAAAATATAATTGTTTTCGCTAATATTTTTCCCAATATCTGGGCCTGACACACAGATGCTATTGCAGCACAGATGTGACAATTCACTGCAGGGACAGTTTATTGGAAAAATGTGGATAAATTATGGAAAAAATATAATTGTTTTTATTAATATTCTTCCTATCTCTGCCCCTGACACACAGAAGGTATTGCTGATCAGAAGTCACAATTCACTGCAGACACCCTCCATAGAAAAAGAATCGCAAAGTATGGGAAAAAAAATCGAAGACTACTTTGCAAGAGTAAACTGCTGCCACCACACACAATAGTCCTTAAAAGGACTTTTGGGTCTTTGAAACAATTTAAAATTGAATAAATTGCAATCACAAACTCCCTACACTATCTGTCCCTTCCTAAGCGCAGCTCTCCTTGACTCACAATGAGCCGAACCCGAGTTAACTACAGTATATATATATATATATATATATATATATATAGCACCCGATGATGTGTTCCAGACAGCCAATCACTGTAATTCCAGTAGACAACATGGCTACTAGAATTACAGTGGTGGCAGTACTTACCTGCACATTTATTGGCTGCTTAGCAGCCGCAAAACGTGCTGGAAGGAGACTCGAGCATGGCGCTCGAGCACATGCGGTACTCGGCCGAGTACCACCATGTGCCGGGCATAGTGATGCTCGAGTCAAACAGGTATTCGGCCGAGCATGCTCGCTCAACACTAGTCAATAGGTCACAAAAGTCTAAAGCAGAAAAACACCTTTTATGTGTAATGCTGTAGTAGGAATGCAGAGGACTCAAAAGGATTCCAGTTTGGGATACTAGATTGCAGGGTCAATGAGCAATGTATTCCCTGCATGGCTTCACGGCCCTTTATGTAGCATCTACTCTTTACAAAGTAAAAAAAAAAAGTGGAACTGGACTACAAATCCAAAGTTCATATTCTTTAAAATGTTTTACTGAAGAACATGATCCATGAGATGGTTTGGTGGCCTTTAATTTGTTTGTTGGATAGTGCCGAGTAAAGTTTCTGTGATGGCAACGTTGTGGAAGCAGGACATGTTTTCACGTCAATGGATGTATTTTGGACAAAATCTGTATATGACAAAATTTTATCATGATCTAACTGTACAGGTTACTCCTGACTCATGGCTACTTCTTAAAATGGGAGACATTTCTTGTGAGTTGATGGCTATTGCGTTAAGCAGATTCTATGGTACTTCTAATTTGTGTGGCTTGAAAAGGTTTCAGGACTGTATGTTTGTCACTAGGTCTCAGCCTTTAAACAAGTACCCACTCTCCCACTCTCACTTTCAACTGATCGCAGCAGTGGCCGTCCTTTTCTACATATCTCTTATTTTAAGATGAAATCATTTAAATGTATTCTGTTCACAGGAGTGATGCACTTATATACATTTAGCATCAGCAAATTTTTAAACCTGACTTAGGTTTCTCCCCCTTCTGAGGTCCTGTATGACATGTCATACCAAAACAATTTATAATAAAAAGCGTAGAACGAAGGAGCCCGACAGGCCCCGAAACGCGTAGGCAGTTTTTTGTCCCACGGAGGCTACAGTATTCACAGAGGTGACGTCACCGAAGCGGTTTCCAGGACGACCGTAACAACAAGTTCCCTCGCACCACGCGTGCTTCCGGCCGGAGCAGCGTCCGTGCTTGCAGGTGA
Organism: Bufo bufo; assembly: GCF_905171765.1. NCBI lineage: Eukaryota > Metazoa > Chordata > Amphibia > Anura > Bufonidae > Bufo > Bufo bufo. The sequence continues at coordinate 123,357,187 of NC_053392.1, forward strand.
GCAAGGAGAACGCTCTTATTCAAAAGACACCTACAGGACAAGGAAATTTATAACTATAAAGAACCGGTAAAAGAAAAAGAAAAAGGATGCACCATTGAATTTAATAAAGCAGGAACTCATCAGGTAATCTTCTAGCATCATATAGACTAAAGACTTGTGTTTACACCGTGCATACTTGCAGTACTATTATTTCTTTATAGCACAGATTACGACCGCTACAGACTGCTCATTTATGGTCCTCATTTATAGTTTTGTATTTTTGCGTCCTTTCTAGCACTCACTTAATCTATAAGTAGAGGGAGACAGCGGTCTGTTTTGCTATTCCAGCGCTTGTGTCTTAAGTCACCTACGGGTGATTTATCAGTCACTTATATTACAAAACAATTTATAGTCTTGCCAAGCCCAAATAATATCGTATTACAATAAACATTGCAGCTTGCCCCTGAGGAACCAGTGCGAAAGATGAGAGTAGTAGTGGCCCTGATGAGATGATGTCACGGTCAGTGGCATGCCTAGGGTGTTTGGCACCCAGGGCGGGTCCTCTCTATCCCCCCCCCCCATACTTTTGCATTTTTTTAACCCCTCACAGTAGTATTGCCCTCATTGTACAACCTTCACAGTAGTTTTGTACAGATGTGTGCCCCCTCGCAGTAGGTATGCCCACATTGTGCCCTCTCACAGTAGTTATGCCAACATTGTGCCCCCTCACAGTAGTTATGCCCTCTCTGTGCCCCTTTCATAGTTGTAATGCCCTCTTTGTGCCCCCTTCATAGTAATAATCCCCATTGTGCCCCCTTCACAGTAATAATCCCCATTGTGTCCCCTTCATAGTAATAATGCCCTCTGTGCCCTCTTTATAGTAATAATGCCCACTGTGCCCCTTCATAGTAATAATGCCCATTGTGCCCCCTTCAGAATAATGCCCACTATGCTAGTAATGTCCTATGTGCCCCCTCCATAGTAGAAATACCAATTGTGCCCCTTCACAGTAATAATGCCCACTGTGCCCCCTTCGCAGTAATAATGCCCACTGTGCCTTCTTCACAGTAATAATAGCCACTGTGCCCCCTTCACAGTAATAATGTCTTCTGGCTCTGTGCCCCCTCCACAGTAGAAATGACCATTGTGCCCCCTTTACATTAGTAATGCCCTATGTGCCCCCTCCATAGTAGTAATGCCCTCTGTAGACCCAGCCTTCAGCTGTTTGAAGAGAGGGCAGCACTCATATGAGAGCAGCTTTCTCTGTTCTGTTCACCTGCTCTCCATAGCATTTGCAGTGGTGGGCAGGTAAACAGAGCAGAGAAGGCAGCGCTCATATAAAAAAAAAAAGTGGATAACCCCTTTAAAGACATACTTAGAAAACATTCCTTACAGCGCTACAGAACATACAGGGTAATACAGCGCCACATACCCCTTACATCCAGTGACTTCTCGTCTCTGATGTAGATATTCTCTTTCCTCTTCTTCTCCTGTTAGACCAGACCACCATGGTGACTTCTTTCAGCCGCGCCTTGTCTCTGCAGAGTTTAACAAACAGACATCTTATTTTCTTACTTTTCCATCATGCTCCCACCTTCTCAACACCCCATCCTGCCACCCTCAATACTGTGTCCACTGTGCTCCCCAATACTTTCCTGCAGAAACAGTCCCCCTGAAAATACTGGTACCACACAGATACGTCAGTACAAAAACACCCCTTTATATTGTGCGCTAGTACAAAAGAATCCCCCTTCCTTTCAGATCAGATCCCCCATATAAAACCCTAAATGAGATCCCCCCCCATTTCAGACCAAAACCCTTCAGACCCCATATAAGACCCCAGTTTTAAACCTCAGATAAGACCCCATTAGACCTCCATGTAAGACCCCGGCCCAATATCAGACCTCAGACCAGACCGCCATTAGTCCTCCAGACCCCCATATCTGACTACCATTAGACCTTCAGACCCCCCAGTCAGACCTCCAGACCCCTAATGATACCTCCATAGCCCCCAGTCGGACCTCCAGACCCCCAAGTGAGACCTCCAGAACCCCCATTAGACCACTCCAGACCCCCAGTCAGACCTCCAGACCCCCCATTCAGACCTCCAGACCCCCCATTCAGACCTCCAGACCCCCCAGTCAGACCTCCTTACCCCCCAATCAGACCTGAAGACCCCCCAGTCATACCTCCAGACCCCCATAGACCTCTCCAGACCCCCATTATACCTCACCAGACCCTTATTAGACCTCCAGATATCAGACCTCAGATCAGACTGTAAAAAAATACTTACCTCTCCTGCTGCCACTCTCCTTGTCCTGGCTGTCTTCTCTTCTCAGGGCCAGCGCTGCAGTCACCTCACCTCCTGCAGCGTCAGGTCGGAGTGTGCCTTGTACGTCCTGACACTGCAGGCAGCCAGGACACAGCAGCGCGGGCCCTGAGGAGAGCAAGAGGGGTAAGTACTGTACAGCGCTGTATTGATGGAAGCGCTGTACATTGCTTCTGGCACCCCCCTGAGAGCTGACACCCGGGGAGGACCGCCAACAGTAAACGTTAGTTGTTTGGCAAGGTATACATGCTTCATTGACTTCCTCTACTTTTCTGTCAAGTCTTGGAAACCACATTTTTTCTCTAAGCAATTGGCTTGCTTGCGACACACCATAGTGAACTTTATGAGCCTGTTCTGAAGTTTCTGAAGTATTACAAGGCATTTGTCACTCAGTTGTAAATGTATTAGAAAATATTACAGTGCCTAACCCCTTCATTAACCTTGGCATACATATACGTGCAGTACCCCAGAGCAAGGGGGCATCTGGTTATCTCTTTATGTTATATACCAGGGATCAGCAACTTTCGGCACACCTACTGCTGTGAAACTACAACTTCAAGCATACAAACATGCTCTGCAGTTCTTCTTACTCCCATGGAAGTGAAAGAAGCATTCTGGAAGTTGTAGTTTCTGAACAGTTTGAGTGCCGGAGGTTGCTGATCCCTGTTATATACAGTAATTTAATGTTATGTCATACTATGTATTGCCCTCGATATAACCATGTATAGCCCTTGTAAGGGATTAAGTGTGAACTGGCTCCACCCCTAGCTGTAGTCAATGATAAGGAAAGGAACCTGTGGCTTCGTAGGCCCAAAAAGCTGCAGAGACTCACTGATCTCTGCATAATCTACAAAAGGAGTGAGACAAAGGATATAACTTGAGAACCTAGAGTCTGCATGACTGAGCACTGGAGTCAATAAGGTGACCTGCTACCAAAATCTGCTAAGACTATACTGCAGTGAGAGACACTGTTTAGATATCCTTCACACCTGAACATTATCTGGACAGTTGTGTCTCTAAAACCCTTTATCCCTCAGTGGACATTACAGCTGCCATTGCAAGAGTACTGTTGCCCGCCATTGATTCTGCAGGAAGAGACATGCCTAAATCAATACATTGTTATCTAGGAGAAATTGCACAGTATACTGTTGGAACTGTGTTTTGTTATCGGATGCATTACAACCCCAATTTTGCACTTCAGTAAAAAGAGACATTTATTCTGCTACATCTGGCCTGGTTACCGACTCCTGCACTCCATACACACTCTACACACCCTGCCGAGCACCCATACAAACACTCAACATCACAGGCACCCCCAACTAACAGGCAGGAAACCCAGTATTAGGGTGTGCCCCAGGAGAAGAAAGGGTGCCCCTTCCTTTCACTTCAGTGCCCTAGGAAGCAATGATGTAAGGAAAGCCACTGTGATTGACTGTAACAGTTAAAGGCACTACTATTCCCATCCTCTGCTTCCACTGCTCCCAGGCCTCTGCATATGTCACAGGTGTGAGAGGAATGTATTGAGCAAAGTCATACATAATGAATCCCAGCTGTGTTACAAAGCTTACACCCATTTGCAGCAGCTGGCATCAGAGATGAATCCAGTCCTATATCCCTCAGGTGCCTCGTTCAATAGCAACTGCAACATCTATTAGAGGAAGACTACACCCTTTGTCCTCTGATCAGTCCTCCTCCCAAAGATGAAATTGCAGGGTACCAAGATGTTTTCATGCAGGCCTTGACCATACAGAAAATATTGTAGTATACTGTAAAAGCGATCAAATGTTCAAGATGAATTAGGACACTAAGAAAATTAAAAAAATAAAAATAAATAAATAAAAAATGAACAAAACTTTCCCCATTTATCAAATAGGAAAACAACACTAAAGAACAAGTATTTCCACACCTGAAAATGTCTTATACTGAAATTCGTTAGTTCTCTTGTCCAGTAAATGTTGCAAAAAAATTAAACACAAAAATGGTATGCACCCCAAAATAGCACCAATAAAAACTACAAATCCCACGACAAATAATTAGCCATCAGAAAGCTCTGTTAGTACGTATATGATAACACAAATCAATATTTTAAAAGAATTTTATTTTTTTAAATAGTAGTAAAACATAATAACTGTAAAATGATACACTTTAGTGAACACTATAAAAACGACCCCCAATAAACAGTGGTGGAATTGTGTTTTTTTCTATTTCACCCAAACAGAAATATTCTTTTACAGTTTCCCAGTAAATAATGCAACACTAAATAGTGCCATTAAAAAAATACAATGCATTATGCAAAAAAAATAAGCCGTCTTAGGTAAAAAAATTTAAACATTGCCACAGTTAGCTTGGTCCTCAAGCTATTGAAGGGGTTTTCCAGGATCATTATATTATTAACCATCAATATCAGATCAGGGGGGTCAGGCGCTCAGCACCCCACCGGTCAACTGTTTGAAGAGCTGGAAGAATAGGCCATCAATGTACTAATCCTTAAAAAACACTTTAATGCTCATTCTAAGTTTTTTAAGAGTGAGGTCCATGTCAGTATACTCTGTGGTTGTTCATATACATGAATCCTATTAGTGCTGCAAGATGTGTATGTCTCTAATATTGGCATACTTTATTTTCCTGTTATTTCTGCAGGGAATATTATCAGACACTTTCAAAGCAGAGTAATTTACCTTCTCAGATGGTTTGTGCATCTGGCTTTGAACTTGATCTAAAATTGATTGAAAAGTAATTCTGTCTTTTCCAGTCCCATAACATATAACTCAGAGATTAATAAAAAGTAGTATTGAGCGAGCATGCTCGGCCGATCACCAGTTCGGCTCGAGCATCGCGATGCTCGGCACATCGCAGTGTTCGGCCGAATACCTCGTGTGAAATGCTCGAGTCAATGTATTTAAATCCAATTTAGCCTCTATTTCTGAAAAGTTTCTGCTGGGATTTGAACTCACAACCTTTTATATTAGAGGCAAGGACTTTGACAACTCAGCTATAAAGCTGAAGGATAAATTGTGTCAGAAAAACCTCATAGTAGTTAGTCATGTAGTAAGTATTCCTATACAGCATAAGTATCATTTCATATTTCACTGCAGGTTAACATGTAGCTGTATAGCACAGTAGTTAAAGTACTTGTCTCTAATGTAGAAGGTTGTGAGTTCAAATCCCAGCAGAACCTTTTCACAAATAGAGGCTAAACTAGATTTAAATACACGGGGTGTCCCTAAGCACTGACTCCATATATGGACATAGCTATATATGGAGTCAGAGTAGGGATTCCTAAGCCGCAGGGGGGATTCCCTCACTGTACAGCGATCTTTTGCATAGACCTCAGTGGGACCCGGCACCCTCCCTTCTTCATAGCAGAGGGGGCCTGGTTTAATGCTCGGTTTCTCCCATTGACTTCCATTGTGCTTGGGTGCTCTGTAGTAGAGCACCAGAGCATCGCAAAGTGTTCTACTCGAGCACCAGCACCCGAGCACTTTTGCTCGATCAACACTAATAAAAAGCTTCCAAAAACAGTCAGGTATATAATGACTTCAGATGGTTTTCCTTACAAAGAACCAATCCTAATGGGCTTCTCTGCTAATCAATGTCTTGTGCAATTACATTGCAGCTGAGTTATTGTAAGATGGAGAGGAACCTTGAAGCAAACAGCATCAATACACATTTCCAACCCTCTCTAGGGGACACCTTTTAATAGTCTATAATAGCATATAATAATTAGAGATGAGCAAATTTAAAAAAAAATCAATTCGCCAATTTTTTTTTTTTTTAATCAGATCTTTTTTATAGAGCATTTACAATGTAAATACACTGTTGTACAGATCATAAGCAGAGATGATACACAGACATAGCTTTCATAAGGCTGACAGCAGACAGGTTACCAAACAGTAATTAGCACTCAAATTTCACCCATCCCCCCCCACCCATCCCCACCCACCCCACTTTAGCACAAAAGTTGCAAAGAAACAATACTAAACATTTCTATTCAGACGTCGAAACGACAACCATGGTTCCCATAGTTTCTCAAATTTTGATGGGCATCCACGCTTCTGGTACACCACTCGCTAATAACTTAACATCGTATCAATTGTACCTAAGAATTCGCCTAAGGTGGGCGGCGCTGTCTGTATCCAATGCAAGGCAATTAACTTTCTAGCAACATATAGCACTCTACCTATTGCTGTTTTATGTACCTGACTAGTGGTCAGTTCAGAGACATAACCCAACACACACACTCTAGGGTCAGGCGGTATCCGAACCTCATATGCGTCCTGTATAGTCTGAGTTACCATTTCCCAGTATCTCCCTAGCTTCTCTCACTTCCACATCATGTACATCAAGTACGCAGATTCTACAAAGCACCTTGGACATTCAGCCGTAGGTCTAAAACCTATGCGGAACAAAAAAAACGGTGTCTTGTAGACCCTGTGGACTATAAACAGCTGCGAGAGTTTACGTCCTTCACTCAAGGAAGAGAGAGGTATCGCCTCCAGTATGTCAGACCATTGGTCATCTGTTAGTTCGCCTACATCTTTTTCCCACTTACCCCTAGCCGCCAGCGGATGTAATAGTAAAAACTTATCGAGCAGCAGCTTGTATATACAGGAAATCATACCTCTCTTCGCCCCTTTCGACAGAATCTGGTGCAATGCGATATCCTCTGCAATTTTTTTAAAAAAAAATTGTGTTCGATACGAATCTATTCGCGGCAAATCACGTTAAAAACTGATATTTCCTGGCTGCAGAGAACCTTTATAGGGGTGTAGATCACTGTGCCTTGCAGTAACAAGAAATAATACTGTGAGTCAGTCTGACATGCAGATGACAGGTGTCGCTCTTAGAATTACTGCACACTTCACTTGCTTGGGCAGTCACGGGGCCAAAACTGACCAAATAACTTTAAGTATGAACTCAGCCTTACAGGTCAATGTTAGCGCCAAGAAGAAGCGCACTCCTTTTACACCGTCGTCAGCTGATTCCACATAGATGTCTACAGAACATGTTCTATTAAACGCTTATACAAGTAGAGCCCCTCGACAGAGTGGAGAAAGTGTCAACAGTAAGTTTGTGTTGACGCCACTAATTATTTTGCCCTTCCTCTGATCCGTCAGAACAATAACCCCCAAAAAATGGATCCCGTCCGTGGAGCAAATGAGGTGCAGAACAGCGTGACACCACGGTGACCTGCACATGTGGTACGCTGGAGGGGCACTGTGAATTGTCCCTGCAGTGGAGGCTGAGGACACAGTGGAGGATGAGGAGGCAGAGGCGGACATTGTCGCAGGACCAATGGCGTGATAGTATGGAGGCGGAAGCGACGTCTCTTGGCCAAGTTTCTGGTGTGGCTGTGCAGGAATCACATTCACCCAGTGGGACGTAAAGGACATGTATTGTCCCTGACTTTAGTTACAGCTCCACACTTCGGCACTGCTGTGTACTTTGGCAGGCACAGACAGGCTCAAGGACTGGTCCACCTTCTGTTCTAGATATGTGTGCAAGGCTGGTACTGCCTTTTAGGCAAAGAAATGACGGCTTGGGACTTTCCACCTCGGCTCGGCACAAGCCATCATTTCTCTGAAAGGTGCTGAGTCCACCACTTGGAAAGGGAGGGACTGCAGCACCATCAACTTGGACAGGAGCACGATCAGCTTCTGCACTGTTGGATGAGTGCATGCATACTGTTGTCTCTTGGAAGTCACTTTTTAAGGGATTCCCATATAGTGGACAGTTTAATTGTCAATAAACCTGTTTATTACTAGATGTACCAATGATCATGTCGTTGCATTTTTCTACCATATTTGTGCACTCCCTTTAAGACGTTCACATGCCATAACAGGTCATATGAACATGGTTTGCCATGGGCAGTAAAGATGTAGTTAATTTGGCGGAGTTCTCAATGGGGGTGGAATTATTAGTATTCAATTGTTCCTTGCTATGGGACCCTCATCAATTAATCATATGTCCTTGCTAAAATGCATGTTGTAATGTGATAGTCCTCCTTAATGATGTATTTGATTCAGTGAGATCCAGAAAACAGTTTAGTCTGGCTAGAACCTCACATGAATGGCGCAACCCATTGGGGGAGATTTATAAAGCTAAATGCACCAGAATTCTGGCTCAGTATGTGCCACAAACAGGGAAGCACGCCCCATTTTTAATGTATTTCAGTCCCTTTTTGTGCCTCAGTAGATGGGGTATGTCTTAGTAGGAAAGGAGGCCACAACATTTAGCCAAAAATTTGGTGCAAATTAAGTGAACCAATAGTGGTATAAAGTTAGACAAAGGCATATGATATCTATCACTGCGGCATACTCTTTATGATAAATTAGAGGGGCACTGTATGTGTGTGTTTGGAGGGGTGGGAGCTCAGAAATTGAAATGTACAGCATACCTGTGTTTAATGTTCAGAGCAGTACCAGATATAGATTTAATTAAAGAGTAGGCGAAGAGTTCTGGAACTTTTCAGTCTTAGGAAACTGGTGAGTGGGTTTATTGCCCGTTATATGTGTGTAAATGGCTTATACATTCCTGCCACAATCTGATCCACACAAATTGTAGGCCTGTCTATATAATGCTCCTAAGTGTACTACAAATGGTTTAAATTGCAGAAAAGTTATTTTGAATGGCAAATGAGAAAATGTGTTTATGAAAAATCTAAAAAGAAGAAAATGGTCTCTGTGGATGATTTGTACATAGCACTGATAGTGATTACCCTTAAATAACAGACTACTCAGATTAACCCATTAGATTACAAAGCTCAAATACAGATGGCAGGTAGATTTAATGAAAAATAGCTTCCTGCACCATTCAATGAAATTGGAGTACATTGCATGACACATTTCCTTTTCTTTTTTTTTTTTAAGTGCAGGGGCTCAGCGGATCACTGTAAATAGTTAATTGTATGCCAAGGGGGTAAATGTTGTGATTTTTTTTTTTGCAAGTGCTTATTTCCTTGTGCGCTATGTATATTCCAAATGGTTATGTATGGGCAACAAATAGTTAACACCGACAGTTTAAGCCCAGGCTCCAGGGTGATGGGCTAGTCCCGCTGCTTGGTTGGAAACTTCTTAGCCAGCAGAGCTAGAGACAAGTTCTACTTTTGTAAGCTCCTGAGAAGTAGGCTTGAACAGAAGCCTGGTCCAGGGAATCTTCATCCCTGAGTCTACAAACTGCCAGTGAGCAACTTAAGTAAAAAATACCCTTGAGGTAAAGAAAACAGACATTCATAAAAAGTAGTGAACCACATTTCAAGGCCGTGCTGGATTCAGACAGTAAGGTACCACACGTTGATGACAATAAGACTTTACTGCTTGTGTACAGAGTACAATGCTTTGGTGCCCACCACATTTTAAGGGGCACCCCACCTAACACTAGACAGGATCCCCAAAGCCAAGGCGTGTCCTTAGGAAAGAAAGGGTGTGCCCTCCAACCACAGTGAGTAACTACAGTCACCGTCATTGCCGCCACAACCACTGCCATCCTCTCCAATGCCACCGTCTCCTCTCCCTGCAGTTTGAAGACCCCCTGATGCACCCCTAGAGTAGAAACTCCCCAAAAATCTACGGGATAAGGTGGCAGTATTGTTGGTACTATTATTAGGGTGCATATGATTTTTGGTTGCTCTATATTACACCTTTTGTGAGGCAAGGTAACACCGTGGCACCGTTTTTATTTTTTGGTATTTACAGTGTTCATCTGACAGGTTACATTTTGGGCGACTGTCTTACGTAGGGGCTAATTTTTTTCGGTACTATTTTAGGGTGCATATGACTTTTTGATCGCTTGGTATTACACTATTTGTGGTATAAGATGACAAAAAAAATCTTTTTTGACACACTTTTGTTTTTTGCGGTGTTCACATGATGGGTTAGGTCATGTGATATTTGTATACAGAAGGTTCTTATGGACGCGGCGATGCCTAATATGTATAATTTTTTTTCTTTATTTAAGTTTTACACAATAACAGCATTTTATAAACAAAAAAATAATGTTTTAGTGTCTCCATATTCTGAGAGCCATAGTTTTTTTATTTTTTGGGAGATTATCTTAGGTAGGTTCTCATTTCTTGCGGGATGAGATGACGATTTGATTGGTATGATTTTGGGATGCGTATGACTTTTTGATCACTTGCTATTACACTTTTTATGATGTAAGGTGACAAAAAATTGCTTTTTGACACGTTTTTTTTTTTCTTTTGTACCATGTTCCCCTGAGGGGTTAGGTCATGTGCTATTTTTATAGAGCAAGTCGTTATGGATGTGGTAATACCCAATATGTCTACTTTTATATTTATTTAAAGGGAACCTGTCACCGGAATTTTGTGCATAGAGCTGAGGACATGGGTTGCTAGATGGCCGCTAGCACATCCGCAATACCCAGTCCCCATAGCTCTGTGTGCTTTTATTGTGTAAAAAAAACAATTTGATACATATGTAAATTAACCTGAGATGAGTCCTGTCCCTGAGATGAGTCAGGGACAGGATTCATCTCAGGTTAATTTGCATATGTATCAAATCGTTTTTTTTACACAATTAAAAGCACACAGAGCTATGGGGACTGGGTATTGCGGATGTGCTAGCGGCCATCTAGCAGCCCATGTCCTCAGCTCTATACACAAAATCCTGGTGACAGGTTCCCTTTAAGTTTTACACAATAATATCATTTTTGAATAGTGTCTCCATAGTCTGAGAGCCATTTTGTTTTTTTATTTTTTGCGCGATTGTCTTAGGTAGGGTATCATTTTTGCGGGATGTGAAGACTGTTTGATTGGCACTATTTTGGGGTGCATATGACTTTTTGATCGCTTGCCATTACACTGTTTGTGATGGAATGTGACAAAAAATGGCTTATTAACACAGTTTTTATTAAATACACTTCAGCCAGCTTGCCTGTGAAATCCAGGGGGCTGAATCTCACAGGCTGTCACAGAAGGCAGCCACGATTGCCTAAGGAAGGCATTGGGCTGCCTTCCCTGCCATCGGGTCCCAGTCACAGCAGCGCAGGGACCCGATGGAAGCTCTCTCCCTCTCCACACATCGCATGTGCCGCGTTCATCGCTGACTGCGGCACATCAAGGGTTAATGTTTTCACCGATGCTGGCACATACAGCAGGGGTCCAGCTATCAGTGACTGCCAGACCCCGCCGCTTATTGGATGGGCGCAGCTCCTGCAGCTGCCCGATCAGCGCGCCGTAATAGTACTGCGCTGGGCAGCAAGTCACATCCCGCTGCGCTGGTCGGGAAGGGGTTAAGGGAAATGTATCATTAGAAAATGGCCTATTATTTAAATCAATCCTGCTTTTGGCTTCCAAATCATGATCAAATCCTGATGCTAAATTCTGACCGTGTGACAGGGGTATCATGCTCAATTTGCATGGGTTTTGGCCATTTGCATCTGAAATTGGTTTTATTCAGATGTAAAAGAAGTCCTGCATGCCCTCTATCACACGATCAGTATTTGGTCAGTTTTTTGCATCGGTATTTGATCAGTATTTGTAATGCAAAAACAGGAGTGGGTCCAAAACAGATTATATGTGATGGAAATATTTGCATGTCTTCTGTGTTTTCGACCCACTCCTGCTTTTGTTTTCCAAATCATGATCAAATCCTAATGCAAAATACTGACCATGTGATAGAGGCCTTATGGATGCTCAAACATGACCCATTTTTTGTTATTTTTCTGTTCTTCTGACAGATCAGAAGAAGGTAAAAATAAGCTGTGATGTCAACATGGCCAAACAGGGTCAATAGTGTCCCCGTAACAGACTGGTGAGGGTGGCAACAGTATGAAGAGTAACAATAGTGGCCCCAGAACAGAGGGGTGAGGGTAGCAACAGCATGAAGAGTCACAATAGTGGCCCCGGAACAGATTGGTGAGGGTGGCAACAGCATGAAGAGTCACAATAGTGGCTCCAGAACAGAGTGGGTGGGGGGGCAACAGCAATGGCTGTAACATCACAAGATGGTGACAGATCACAGTAGAAGCAGTGGGCAGTAGAGTCAGCATGCTCGTAACATCAGGCAGGTGAAAGTACCCTGTCGCCAGAAGTAACAGGCCATTTGTCACAATGTTCCGGTGTGGCAGCACACTACAGTCAAATCATTACTGCCAGAATGATCTAGTCTGTTGCATCAGGCACCAGTGTGTGGGAATCCTGGTTGATCCACAAATAAAGTGGCCTCCTAACAGGGCCTGAGCAAACAGCAGGTGTCACGCATGAGCTGCCACTGCCTAACATCAAAGTTATACCAAGGAGTAGTCCTGTCCATCTGCATCATCAAGAAATCGGTCACGGGTTTCCTCTGCACATACAATCAGTCCAACATGTAAAGCATGGAGTTCCAACATGTGGAAACATTGCATATAAGTCGATATAGGGGAACACCATCCTGCCTTTGCAGGTCAAGGAGGGCATGTTTTGCACTGTAAGAGTGGCTGAAATGCATGCACAGTTTCCTTGACATTTTCAAAATGTCTTGCACTTGGGTGGAAGACTTCAGGAATCGGGTAACAACCAGATTAAAGACGTTTGCCATGCAGGCAGTGTTCCCTCCAAGCTGTGTGGGTGCGCGGCCACGCAGCAATTATTATGCCCCCACTCATGTCCGCTCAGCGTCTGCTCACCATGCCACCGGCAAAATGCTCACACTCAAGATGCCGTCTTCAATATGACCTGTGCGGCTCAGCGTGGCGCCGCCTACACATATTGCCGCGCTACTGCTGCGGCTCCTCCTTCTTTTTCTGACCGGAAGAGGAGATGAGGACGGAGCACGCAGCAGCAGCAGCCAGGCGAGGTAATGTGGAGGCGGCGTCATCTTAGAGCCTGAGGCTAGAGTGGTTTTACTGTCAGGGTAACCCATTGGTAAAAGCTCAGCAAAGACATAATTTAAACTCATGGGTTTTCACAAGGGCATAAAAGACTGCGCAGGAATGTATCCATCTGAGGCTTGGGGTCCAGGGGCCCCCTAGGATTCTGTGACCCCACAGGCTGCAGCAATATAATACCCTGGGATACCCCAGATCACACAGGATTGTCAGACATTAACCCCTCACACTTCTTAGCTTTTCTTCTCGTGGACTCTTGATTTTGGTTTAGCTTATACACTCGAGCATGTCCACAGCTGTGGCTGCGTTACATTTACAGCAGGTTACACTTGTTTGTTTCATCCTTTTGGTCCCTGGTGCTGCCCTCCGCTATGATACCATCACCTAAAGGACCCTCATCTACAGTGCCACCTCCTATAGGACCCTCATCTACATTTCCATCACCTATAGGACCCTCATATACAGTGCCATCACCTATAGCATCCTCATATACAGTGACATCACCTATAGCACCCCCATTTACAGTGACATCACCTATAGCACTCTCATCTACAGTGCCATCACCTGTAGAACCCTCATCTACAGTGCCATCACCTATAGCACCCCCATTTACAGTGTCATCACCTATAGCATCTTCATCTACAGTGCCATCACCTATAGCACCCCCATTTACAGTGCCATCACCTATAGCACCTTCATCCACAGTGCCATCACCGATAGCATCCCCATCTACCGTGTCATTTAATCTTGCCAGGAACAACATCCTGATGGTGCTATACATTACCGTGATGGCACTAATGGCACTATAGATGATTACAGTATACATTATAAGCCCTGCACCATGCTGTACAATATACAGTATAATCCATACACATGCTGTACGATATACATTATATTCCATACACCATGCTGTAAAATATACAGTATAACACCTATACTGTGGGGTTATTGTGTAAATTGTACGGCATGGTGTATGTATTATACTGTATATTGTACGGCATGGTGCAGGGATTATAATGTACATTGTACAGCATGGTGCAGGTATTATACTGTATACTGTACAGCATGGTGTATGAACTATACTGTATATTGTACGGCATGGGGCAGGGATTTTATAATGCATTCTGTACTGCATGGTGTAGGGATTATACTGTATATTGTACGGCATGCTGTATGGATTATAATGTATATTACACAGCATGGTGTAGGGGTTATACTGTATATTGTACAGCATGGTGTATTAACTATACTATATATTGTACGGCATGATGCAGGGATTATAATGTATTCTGTACAGCATGGTGTAGGGATTATACTGTATATTACACAGCATGGTGCAGGGATTATACTGTATTGTACGGGATGGTGCAGGGGTTACAATGTATGCTCTTTGATGTGACAGTTATCTTAGGTTTTCCTATCGCCCACCTTTGATGGCGCTGTGCCCAGCTCTGAGCTGACCCTGCTCAGCAGCTGCCAAGGCTTAGAGGGAGCACTGCATGCAGGATGCATGGGTCAGCCCTCCATGATGGTTCGATTCTCCAGTTGGCAAAGGGACAGCCAGGATTTGACTTCTTGCTTGATAATGCAGAGAAGTTCCTCCATGACTCCGTTTGCTAAGGCTGACTAGGGGCAGAAGCGCGTGACAACACTGTGCTCTGCATAGGTGGTATGCTAGAGGACCACTCTGGAGGATTAAGAGGCAGAAGAGGACATTGGCGCAGAAATCCCATGATTACAATGCGGAGGCAGCATTGCCATTACCTGGCCAAGTTTCTGGTGTGCCTGGGCCAGAAACACATTTACCCAGTGGGCTGTAAAGGACATATATTGTAGTTTACCATAGTTACAGCTCAACACATCAGCGCTGGCATGAACTGTACCAGACGCCGACATGTTCAAGGACTAGAGTAATATACAGTGGCTCTACCAATTTGAGGGTCAATGGTTCGGTGCACTCCCCACGACTCACCCAATGTCGGTAGAGAAAGGAAAATAAAATATAGTGTATTGGGGGGCACTCAGCTATTCAGCACTGCATGGAATTACAATAGTATGATGTATAAAACATATTTATTGAAAAGAAAAACAACAATATGCAAATGCACACAAATGTGATCCGTGGGCTGCTGAGCTGGGCACCCTATATGGATTTAGTCCAACCCAGCAACCATCACACATCCAGAACAGCCGCAATCAGTGAATAACTGTCACGAATACAGGGGATGGGAGGGACACAAAACTAGGGCTCAGGCTAGGGAGAGGAAAAAGGTCACCTCCTAGGAAGCCCCTAAACCTGGCCCTGACTCCTGTCAGTATGTATAGACCCCGAAGGTGGGGCGATACATACGCTGGAACCTAGACCCTAGGTAGTGGCAGGGAATGAGGTGAACGAACCAGCGTCTCCCTGAGGCCTAGTAACAACAAGCACAGGGGAACAATCAAATACAAAGGGGAACAACCAAATACAAAGAGCAGTACAACTTATCTTATAAAAAATGGATGAGCAGGAACACAGGTAAGGTTCACACACCAACTCTTCCAAATCCTAGCAGAGAATATCAACTGCATGGTATGAAGTGTGAGACCAAACTAAGTTGGGAATTCAGTAATGACCACGGGCTGCACCTGACAAGAGGTGTGGCCATACCAAACCACAACACTGAGAATCAAGAGACTGTCAGTTAAATTCATGTGCAGTCAGTCTCTCCGATCTTCTAACCTCTGTCACAGAAGGTACTGTGACAACCCCCTGATTATCAATAGCCATAACCGGGCATTCACTACACATATGTAACAAATGGGTATAACATAGTTGGCCAACTAAAATGAAAAATAAAAAACTATTATTTAAAAGTATTAAAAATATATAAAAATCCAATAGACTGTTGAAAGATGTAATAAGGCTGTCCAGATCGCTCAGTATAAAGTTCCCATATATAGGAGTTAGTATAATGTCATTAGTATATCTAATTACAGTGCATCCGTGATTAGTCCAGCGTTTATATGGTGCTCCAAATAGTATTGCGATTTATATATCGCTGTATTGTCGCTTTGCACTGATAATTAGTTTCCAATGTTAGTTATTATAGAAATAATATGAGGATGAGCGTAACAAAGTCCATTTAACGGCAAGTATTAGCCGCAACTGCTCTTTATATTGCGCATTGATTGACTCATATCACTTGTAACGGTGAAGATGGTACATTACCGGTCCTGTAGAAGGCTATTCATGCCTGCGTTCGCAACTATGTTGCTAAACTCACTGTGCAACTGTTGCTCTCCTGAGTTAGGCTACTTTCACACTTGCGTTCGGTGCGGATCCGTCTGGTATCTGCACAGACGGATCCGCACCTATAATGCAAACGCTTGCATCCGTTCAGAACGGATCCGTCTGCATAACAGCTTTTTCAGATCTGAGTTTTCACATAGTGAAAACTCAGATACGACAGTATATTCTAAAACAGAGGCGTTCCCATGATGATGGGGACGCTTCAAGTTAGAATATACTAAGAACTGTGTACATAACTGCCCCCTGCTGCCTGGCAGCACCCGATCTCTTACAGGGGGTTGTGATCCGCACAATTAACCCTTCAGGTGCCGCACCTGAGGGGTTAATTGTGCGTATCATAGCCCCCTGTAAAAGATCAGGTGCTGCCAGGCAGCAGGGGGCCAGACCCCCCTCCCTCCCCAGTTTTAAATTCATTGGTGGCCAGTGCGGCCCCCCTCCTTCCCCAGTATTAAATTCATTGGTGGCCAGTGCGGCCCCCCTCCTTCCCTAGTATTAAATTCATTGGTGGCCAGTGCGGCCCCCCTCCCTCCCTCCCCAGTATTAAATTCATTGGTGGCCAGTGCGCCCCCCCCCTCCCTCCCCAGTATTAAATTCATTGGTGGCCAGTGCGGCCTCCCCTCTCCCCCCCCTAATTAAAATCACCCCACTCCCCATCATTGGTGGCAGCGGAGAGTTCCGATTGGAGTCCCAGTTTAATCGCTGGGGCTCCGATCGGTTACCATGGCAGCCAAGACGCTACTGCAGTCCTGGCTGCCATGGTTACTTAGCAATTTTAGAAGCATTATACTTACCTGCGCTGTCTGTGGCCGGCCGGTCGCTCCTCTTACTGGTAAGTGAAAGGTCTGTGCGGCGCATTGCTTATAGCACAGACCTGTCACTTACCAGTAGGAGGAGCTGCCAGGCAGCAGGGGGCAGTTATGTACCCATTGACTTGCATTGTAAGTCAGGACGGATCTGTTTGGCTCCGCATGGCCAGGCGGACACCAAAACGCTGCAAGTTGCGTTTTGGTGTCCGCCTCCAGAGCGGAATGGAGGCGGAACAGGGCCAAACTGATGCATTCTGAACGGATCCTTATCCATTCAGAATGCATTGGGGATGAACGGGTCAGTTCGGGGCAGCTTGTGAGAGCCCTCAAACGGATCTCACAAGCGGAACCCCAAACGCAAGTGTGAAAGTAGCCTTAGTTTGTTACGTTGTCCCACGTGGTCCAGAGCCGTAGAGCTTATTTGACAAGGAGCGCTATTCAAACACAGGAGGTAGGAGTGAGTATTTTCATCAATTCCTGCACATAATAGCGGTTAAAGGAAGACGATCTTTATCTATATAGTTACTGCTGTATCGTTGCTGACAAGTCTATTCACCGTCTATTCCGTGCAGTGCTGATTGCTGAATATCTGAGTGCCTCCCAATACACTATATTTTATGTTCAAGGACTGCCCACCTTCTGCTGAACCTACATGTTCAGGGCTGTTATAGCTTTTTTAGAGAAGTAATGATGGCTTGGGACTCTCCATATTGGGTGGGCACAAGCCATCAGTTCTCTGAATGTTCAGAGTCCACAATATGGAAAGGGAGGGACTGTAGTACCAACAACTTGGCCAGGTGCACGTTCAGCTTATGCGCTGTTGGAGTCCACGCATACTGTTGTCTCTTTGCAATCACCTTGATGCTTGATTGCTGACAAAACATGTGACAAGGAGAACCATCAGGAGCAGGGCTGAGGTTGAGGAGTCCTGACTGCTGGTAAGGCGTGGAGGCCTCTGAGAAATACAACGGTTGCTACTTTAGGCTGTGCCACATTAGTGCCACGGTTTTCCTAGGCCACTTTATGGTGATGCTCCATGTGTTGACGCAGGGCTGTGGTGCCAACATTAGCACCCTAACCGCGCTTCACCTTCTGCCTACATACCGTATCCTGCATACCGCCACGCTAACATCCTCCAGCAACTTGATTCCCACACTGCCAAGTATGGCATTTTCCCCCACCACTCTATGCTGACTGCCTGCTGCTCCCTTTATCAACCCAGACACCCCTAGTTGTTTCCTGATAGGTAGGCTCCTGAGTAGAAGATGGTCTACCCCAGGCGCATTTGGCTCCAGATCTCCCACTGCTTTCAGCCTGCTGGCTCATCGGCACATGTACAACAGAATAGATTAATAATGAATGATGCAGCAGGTGAGCAAGATGCACAGGGTAATTACACTGAGCCTGCACTGTCCCTGAAGTCCCCTTATGCTCTCCCTACAGTCTCTAAAAACTCTTTCTATGATCTCCCTATAGTGTCCGTTCACTATCCCTATCCAATATTCTACAAGTAAAAGCTTTCTAAAACACTGTTCCTAGCGCTTGCCATGTCTCCCCCTATACTCAGTTCACAGTGAAATGGCAGCGACCGCATCGGATGAGGCCTTTATAGGGCTGTGACATCACAGGGGATGGCTATCTGCTGACTGTCTGGCTGCACAGCATTATGGGTCATATCGCATTCCCAGTCTTCTTACTTTCACGTTGTAACATGTGTAGTCGCCATTTTAGGGAAAAAACTTTTTTTACCGCAAAACGCAAGGATATTCGGATTCGTGGTGAATATAATTCTACCTCAAATTCAGATCGGAGTCAATTTGTTTCACTTCAATTCGCTCAACACTATTCATGATGTTTCATCCTCCTGTCTGGTCTTCTGTTGTACAGCGTGAACCGCATTGTGCCTTTTACTGTGGACTACAAGTAAGCCTTTCAAATTATAGTGATAGTGCAGCAACCCTCTGAGAAGCCGGTGTAGAGGATAGAAGTGGTAATGGCCCTAATGAAGTGTTGTGTTATGGTCTACTCAGTCAGGATGTTGCTCCCTGGGGGTCGGTGACGTGGAAATATAGTGCTGAAGAATGAGGCCAGAGTAAGATGAAACAAAGTTTTTTACTAAGTGCAATGTAGAACTTGAAATATTGTACATACAGTAGCAGCAGGCTTTAAGTGCAATTCTTCTCTGGCACCAGCAAGGAATCTGGAGGAAAGTTGGATGGCTGCAATTCTGCATTAAAGTGATGCTGGCCTAGAGGTTGTTTGCTGAGGGGTGATTGGTTGTATTACCTCACCTTACAACAGTGTCTGTAGATGCTGATGTAGAGTTCAATTTGCTGTCTGGAATCTCAAGACTTTACTTGAGGATAATTGGAGTAGTTCTGACTGAAGAATTCTGTATCAGGAGTAGGAGCTCAAGCAGTGTGCTTCCTCTCCCTTCTGTCTTCACAAAGGAACTTCCCCTCTTGGCAGGGAGCAGGACCAGCCAACTCCTACCAAGAGGTCAACCTTTGCCATCCATTCCTTGCTGGGAACTATGGCCAGAAGTAAACAAAATAATACATTATACATAACAATATCATTTGTAGTACCCTCACGTATGGGTTACAACAATAGTGCTTCTTTAAAGCCCAAACAGGCACTGAATAGCTATCAAACAAGTATTAAGGCTGATTTCAGCCTGTATTTGTGGGCAGGGCGTTGGCTCCCTATATATACCTGCCAATTCCTTCCCTCAGGTGGTGTGTCTCACTTACTTTGTAGGAGGAGCCACATCTAGCTGCCATGCAAGCTTCACGTCTGTTTTTTTCCAGCTTCACGTCAGGTTGTTCAAGTGCGATTCGCTACACAGCGCCACGATATCAAGAGAGGTCGTTCGGTTACACGTAAGTTCTTGGAGCATGAGCTCCCGCCTACTCACGGCTACGGGCAGTAGCACTCCTCCACAAAGGTTCTGCGGTTCAAGGTGGAACGTATCCACTTCTGCCTGCCCTCCTCCAGCCGAGCACTGATCGCAACACCTCCCACACACGTGCGTCCACTCCAGGCTCGCACTTGGGGACCGCACATCCCAGTCCAAGCAGGGTAGCAAGCACGGGGGTCCCCCTTCCCCTCCCTGAGTGCGCCACATGCCCACTCGGAAATATCCACCCCAGATAAAAAAAAAAAAAAAAAAGGGGGATAATAAATCATTGCCCCAGCAGAGACGCTATATAGCAGAGGCGGCACAGATGGGAAGCAGTGGGCATTGTTGCCGGCGTTACGCCAAACTGCGGCAGCCCAGCTTCCAGCCTGTGTCAGGGGCAATTTTGGTGTGCGTATTTGCATATATTAATCAACAGCACATGGGCCAGTAAGTTACTTGGTCCCTGCAGGTCAGAATTGTGTCACGGCATGGAAGCAGGGATTCACACTGCCAGCAGGTGTCAGGGGTCCAAAATTGCGCGTGGCAGGCTCCCTGTTTCCAAACGCAGGTTTGGCTGGAAAGATTCGTCAGCGGCGCGCGATCAGTTCAGTTATCACATACACCGCGTACTTAAATCATCTGTCGCCTGGACCACTCAGGCCAAGTTCAATGTTGTACGTCACCTGGATCGTCCAGGCCGTGTTTAATGTCATGTCACCTGGATCGTCCAGGCCAACTTTAGCGTTGTATGTCACCTGGATCGTCCAGGCCGTGTTTAATGTCATGTCACCTGGATCGTCCAGGCCAACTTTAGCGTTGTATGTCACCTGGATCGCCAGGCCGAATTTAATGTTGTATGTCACCTGGATCGTCCAGGCCAACTTTAGCGTTGTATGTCACCTGGATCGTCCAGGCCGTGTTTAATGTTATGTCACCTGGATCGTCCAGGCCAACTTTAGCGTTGTATGTCACCTGGATCGTCCAGGCCGTGTTTAATGTCATGTCACCTGGATCGTCCAGGCCAACTTTAGCGTTGTATGTCACCTGGATCGTCTAGGTTCAGCTACCACTTATACCATGTCACATCATTTATCTTGCCTCTGGGTCACGCCAGGATGAGCTAAATGTTGGGCGACAACTGGACCTTCAATTTAGCCATTGTTGTGACACGCAGTTAGTTTTTCAAACGAGCCAATGTAACACGTCACCTGGATCGTCCAGGCCGAGTTTTTTAAATGTCCCCTGGATCATACGGGGCCGAGTTTTACGTAGTATGTTACCTGGATTGTCCAGGCCGAGTCTAATGTTGTGCGTCGTCTGGATCATCCAGGCCGGGTTCAATGTTGTATGTCACCTGGATTGTCCAGGCTATGTTCAATATGGTATTTCACCTGGATCGTCCAGGCCAAATCTAATGTTATGTCACCTGGATCGTCCAGGCCACGTTTTTAAGTAGTATGTTACCTGGATTGTCCAGGCCATGTTTAATGTAGTATGTCACCTGGATCGTCCAGGCCATGTTTAATGTAGTATGTCACCTGGATCGTCCAGGCCATGTTTAATGTAGTATGTCACCTGGATCGTCCAGGCCATGTTTAATGTAGTACGTCACCTGGATCGTCCAGGCCATGTTTAATGTAGTACGTCACCTGGATCGTCCAGGCCATGTTTAATGTAGTACGTCACCTGGATCGTCCAGGCCATGTTTAATGTAGTACGTCACCTGGATCGTCCAGGCCATGTTTAATGTAGTACGTCACCTGGATCGTCCAGGCCATGTTTAATGTAGTATGTCACCTGGATCGTCCAGGCCATGTTTAATGTAGTATGTCACCTGGATCGTCCATGCCATGTTTAATGTAGTATGTCACCTGGATCGTCCAGGCCATGTTTAATGTAGTATGTCACCTGGATCGTCCAGGCCATGTCTAATGTAGTATGTCACCTGGATCGTCCAGGCCATGTTTAATGTAGTATGTCACCTGGATCGTCCAGGCCATGTTTAATGTAGTATGTCACCTGGATCGTCCAGGCCATGTTTAATGTAGTATGTCACCTGGATCGTCCAGGCCATGTTTAATGTAGTATGTCACCTGGATCGTCCAGGCCATGTTTAATGTAGTATGTCACCTGGATCGTCCAGGCCATGTTTAATGTAGTACGTCACCTGGATCGTCCAGGCCATGTTTAATGTAGTACGTCACCTGGATCGTCCAGGCCATGTTTAATGTAGTACGTCACCTGGATCGTCCAGGCCATGTTTAATGTAGTACGTCACCTGGATCGTCCAGGCCATGTTTAATGTAGTACGTCACATAGGTTGTCCAGGTTCAGCTACCACTGATAACATGTCACACCATTTGTCCTGTCCGGGTTACCCCTAGGATGAGCTAAATGTTGAGTGACAACTGGACCTCCAAGTTAGCCACTGCTGTATCCACATCATATGTCATATTGGGTTCGCCACACCCCGTTCTAGTCTGTCCAGGCTCGGCTTTTAGGAGCCTTCCGGACAATCAAGGGGTTTCACGGTCCCCATCCTTTTCTCACGGCTACGTTATTCAGTTTACTTAAATGTTTTCCCTCAGATTCCTAGAAGTGTCTCCGGCCACTATCATTCTCAAAGTAGGCTAAAAGTCCCGCAAGGTAAGTCATACGCAACGAGGGTAATAGCACTGGGAGGTTCTATCCTTGCATATCCCAGTCTGTATATACCTTATTTAGCTCTTATTGTTGGTTTTTTCTGTTCGCGGCAATCCAGATCAAGTCATTCATCAAAGTCAGGTTCAGTCAAAGGCGGATCCACGATGTCTCAGGGTCAAAGAAATGTAGCAGCAGATGCACTGTCTAGATTAAATTTTTTGGTTTTCTTTCAGGAGATGCCCGTCGCGGACCCCACGGGAGCCTCAATCCCGACACACAACACTCTAGTGATGGGCTAGAGTCTTTGATTTCGACAGCAAAACACCTCATAAGTCAATCATTAGCCCCAAATACGGCCAGGAATTCCAGAGCCGGGTTGAAAGCGTTTGATAGTTTTAGACTCCTTTACCCTCAGGGCGGCCGTGACGAAACATCATACTTGCTGGCGTTCATAGCTTTCTGTTATTCCCAACTTAAACTCTCTTATAATACCATCAAATTATACCTAGCGGGCCTCCAACATCACTTCATGCTCAGTAATCTGGGTCGATCTTCTATTTTTTTTTTTCAAACCAGGCAATCAAGGCGGCCCTCAGGGGAATACAAAAAAATGCAAAAAAAAAGGCTCCCACCCGTAGACAACCGGTGTCCAGCAAGCTGTTCAGGGATTTGTCTTCTGCCCTAGATGGCTGTCCTTTTGGGCCCTTGACCAGCACGGTAATACAAGCAGCCATGTTTTTACGTTTTTACGGCTTCCTCCGGCCAGGAGAATTCACTGGCAGCTCTCCGGGACATGGCTGTCTCCGCAAAGAACAGCTGTCGTGGCATAATGACTATTTCGTACTCAGCCTTTCACTGACCAAAACAAACCAAGCAGGGCCACCCACGGAGACTAAATATTTCCCTACCCAAAATAACTGGTGCCCAGTTCGGATCCTCAACAAATTATTATCCCTGTTACAGACAGCGCCTCGTAACAGTCCTCTCCTGCCCTTCAAAGACAAACCCCTCTCTTCAAACCAATTCACGTCCCATATCCGTTCTCTGGCAGCAGGCCTTGGGTAGGACCCAGGAGTCATCTCGGGTCACTCGTTCCGCATCGGAGCGGCTTCGTCAGCGTCGAAACACCAAGTCCCTGCTCATGTCATTCGTTCCATGGGGCACTGGAGATCATCTTGTTTCATTAGATACATTCCAAACCCACACAGGGAAATATCCCAGGCTTTTCAGTCATTGGCGTTATAGGTCATGCGAGTTGGAAGTATATGAATAAACCGGTTTAGACAACATAGTGTACTTGTCTTTTTGCCCTCTCCAGGCTTACCCACGCCCGTGGCTCCCGGCACAACTCAGCCATAGTTCAGGTTCGGCATGCCTTACCCACGTCCAAGACGCATTCAGCCCTGCCCATAAGTATTAAGGCTGATTTCAGCCTGTATTTGTGGGCAGGGCGTTGGCTCCCTATATATACCTGCCAATTCCTTCCCTCAGGTGGTGTGTCTCACTTACCCCTCCCTCCCACCCCTTTTTTCACACACTCCAATAGGGTACGCCCTCTCCAGGCTTACCCACGCCCGTGGCTCCCGGCACAACTCAGCCATAGTTCAGGTTCGGCATGCCTTACCCACGTCCAAGACGCATTCAGCCCTGCCCATAATTGTAATTATAAGATCCAGGTCTTTAGATTGATATGGACAAAAAGCTGTCTACACCAAGTAGAGAGTTTTGCATAACTTAGGGATACAAGTAAAATAAACTTTAATTGCAAGCATTACTATTGTGCATTACCCAAGAAGGAGATAACAGAAAGGTAATGGGTCATGTAGTCAGTCAGTAAAAATGCTGTGTATTGAATTTGCTGCAAAAGTTTTCCTCCCAGATTTGTTGTAGCTGCCATGTGTTCTACAGGAACAAGTGACTGGAAGAATTTTGCTACTAATCATAATCTTATGAAAGAGCATTCCAGAAGGGGAAGGATCTTGAGACAAGATTGCAGTTGAAAATAACAATTGAAGACCAAAAAAATAAATTTTTGAAGCTGAAACTCAACGGAACACTTTAAAAAAAGATTGATTGTTCTCGTTAGAACACTGGCTACTCATAACTTTCCATGGGACATCCAACAGATTATTAGAAAAAAAAGTAAACTTCCTAAAGTTTGTGGAAGTAATAAGTGAATTTGATATGGTCATGAAAAACACGTTAGTAGTGTAACCAATCATAAAACTCACAATCATTATCTTGGAAGTGCAATTCAGAATGAAATAATCCAATTACTGGTGCAACAAGTCAGGCAGAAGATTTTAGCACAACTGCATTTGGCACAATACTACTCAGTTATCTTAGCTTGTACTCCTGACACTAGCCACAGAGAACAGATGACTTCAATGTTTTGCTTTGTTAGGATTTAGGAAAGTAATGTAAATTATTCCATTGTGGTTACCATCAAAGAGGACTGGCGCATTCATGACAAAGGTGCTTCTTCAACAGCTTGAAAAATTGGTAATTGACTTTAAAGACATGTGAGGTAAAGACTAGGCAACAGCACGGATATGAAAGGTAAAATTAGTGGTGTCCAGGCTCGTGTGCAGGAACTGAAGCCTCATGTTTTTTTTTGTACCTTGTAGCTCTCATTCATTAAACTTTGTAGTTAACTGTGCGGAATCAGTGGAATTCTTCAATATAAGGCCTCATGCACATGACCGTTGTGTGCATCCATGGCCGATGTTCCGTTTTCCGTGATTTTCTGCGGACCCATTGACTTTCAATGGGTCCGTTGAAAACTCGGAAAATGCACCGTTGTTCATCCGCGGCCGTAATCCGTGTTTCCTGTCCGTCAAAAAAATAGGACCTGTCCTATTTTTTTGACGGACAACGGTTCACGGACCCATTCAAGTCAATGGGTCCGTGAAAAAACACGGATGCACACAAGATTGGCCTCCGCGTCCGTGGTCAGTGGCCGCAGGCTACTTTCACACAGACGGATCCGCAGATCCGTCTGCATAAAAGCTTTTTCAGAGATGAGTTTTCACTTCGTGAAAACTCAGATCCGACAGTATATTCTAACACAGAGGCGTTCCCATAGTGATGGGGACGCTTCAAGTTAGAATATACTACGAACTGTGTACATGACTGCCACACCTGAGGGGTTAATTGTGTGTATCATAGCCCCCTGTAAGAGATCAGGTGCTGCCAGGCAGGAGGGGGCAGACCCCCCTCCCCTGTATTTAACTCATTGGTGGCCAGTGCGGCCCCCCTCCCTCCCTTCCCAGTATTATATTCATTGGTGGCCAGTGCGGCCTCCCCTCTCCCCCCACTCCCTAATTAAAATCACCCCCCCATCATTGGTGGCCAGTGCGGCCTCCCCTCTCCCCCCCCTAATTAAAATCACCCCCCCATCATTGGTGGCCAGTGCGGCCTCCCCTCTTCCCCCTCCCTAATTAAAATCACCGCCCCATCATTGGTGGCCAGTGCGGCCTCCCCTCTCCCCCCCCTCCCTAATTAAAATCACCTTCCCCCATCATTGGTGGCCAGTGCGGCCTCCCCTCTCCCCCCCTAATTAAAATCACCTTCCCCCATCATTGGTGGCAGCGGAGAGTTCCGATCGAAATCCCAGTTTAATCGCTGGGGCTACGATACTTATCTATTTTTACCTCTACCATAGTTACGGTATTGAGGTTCAGTGTCTGATGACTCAATGTCAGAGGAAGAAATATCGGAGACTGTAGGGAGATTATTAGAAGTGGGTTGTTTATATGCCCTGTTCTCCCTAAACTCTGTAAGGTCACGGACAAATTGTCTATGTTTCCTGTCCTTCAGTAGATGTTGGAATCTCTCCACCAGAGTCTGTAGAGATGACTCGCGTCTACTGAAGTCAGGATCCCCTTTTAATTTGAGGGCAAGTTCAATTTGTTCCTGTAATTTAACGGAGGTACGCTCAAATAATAGCTTCTCTTCCTCTAAGAGGATATTCATCAAACTAAGCGAACTCCGAGTTAGTTCTTCCTCCCATTTGACTAACAGTTCCGCTGATGTGATACGGTCAGCTGGTTTAACCTGGTGACGAAGGCCCCGAGGAACTATTTTATGTTCCAAGTAGCTCTCAATGGTTTTAATTTCCCACCAGGATTTGATGTTGTCCTTATATCTGGTGTAAAGTTCATGGAACACCTGTTTACATGATGCAGATGCAACCAGGCCCGGGACAGCCCTATCCGAGAAAATTTATTTCGCCTCACTGATAAGAGCTTCAGTGAAGAATGTACCAGAGAGAAAATTAGCCATAACAGTGTTAAATTATCTATTTCCAGCAGATTCAATAAACATTGATATAATGGGGGTAAGTATATCACAAAATTTCCAGCATTGAACAATTAAACCCCTAAAAGTTACTTTATTGGTATGCGTTAAAAGGATCCCATAAGGGTCCACTAGATCCAAACTATTTAGTATACAAACAATTAATTAATTAAGTGACCAATAACCACATCCAGAATGAAAATTAACCTAGGGTATGGGAAAATATGTCCCTAAATCTACCCCTATCCTAAAACCTCAGCCCAGGGAGGGCTCCTGATGGTGGAGGCCCCCTGTCCGCGTACCTATACTGCTACCCCTTCCTGTACCCTATGGGGGTATCGCAGAAATGGTAGACAGTTATCCCAGGTGTGAGATATGGATAATAAAATACCAACTATATGAGTAAACTGGATGGGAAAAGAAATAAAAAAGAAACACAAAACATGGTACAGACAAACACAAAAATAAACTTAGTCAGGGTTGACATTATAGTCATACACCTCAGTCACCTCGACGCGTTTCACCCACGTAATTACTGTGGGATCATCAGGAGGTGTAGTTATACAGTTAATCTATACAATATTTTATATGTGACTAAATAGGTGCCGGTACAGAACCGGGTCACATAGGAAAGGTGCTCCAAGATATATGCCGGCTGAAAAGCCAGATCGCACAATTGAGATAAATGCTCTACATATGGTTAAAATTGAAAGAGGGGGATATGTTTATATCAAAGATACTTATGCCTGCTTCGGACTCCATCCAGTACAGATAATGTTATCCACGTCCTATATAGGGCAGGAAACAATTATAAACCACGGTCAATTTCAATGTCTAGACATCTAGATGTATCTGAAATCACTGGTGAGTGCAGACTTACGGTTCAGTAGATAGGGTGGACCACAGTTAGTTAATTCTCTGTTATTCCCCTGCCATGATTACTTGACAGAACCCACACTGAAAATAAGGTACATCATCAGCTTTGAGCATTAGTACTAGCGCTCAGTGGACACAGAGAGATCAAAAGACCTCTGGTTGAAAAGATGCCGTACTCACATGGTGGAGTCTCCCCCTGTGTTCTATATCCCCCTGGTAGGCGATTCACTTACTGGTGTGCAGGCTTTATTTGAAAGGACGGGCGGCGCTGGCAATGATCGCATAGCCCTGCCCTGAGGAAATAGTATTTCCGGTGGTTGGAACGCATATGCGTTCCAACAGCAGGAAATGGGGCTAAGGTGGAATCTAATTAATCACCAGTGGCGTAATGCGGCGGTCCTTTCAAATACAGCCTGCACACCAGTAAATGAATCTCAATTGTGCGATCTGGCTTTTCAGCCGGCATATATCTTGGAGCACCTTTCCTATGCGACCCGGTTCTGTACCGGCACCTATTTAGTCACATATAAAATATTGTATAGATTAACTGTATAACTACACCTGCTGATGATCCCACAGTAATTACGTGCGTGAAACGCGTCGAGGTGACTGAGGCGTATGACTATAATGTCAACCCTGACTAAGTGTATTTTTGTGTTTGTCTGTACCATGTTTCTTTTTTATTTCTTTTCCCATCCAGTTTACTCATATAGTTGGTATTTAATTATCCATATCTCACACCTGGGATAACTGTCTACCATTTCTGCGATACCCCCATAGGGTACAGGAAGGGGTAGCAGTATAGGTACGCGGACAGGGGGCCTCCACTATCAGGAGCCCTCCCTGGGCTGAGGTTTTAGGATAGGGGTAGATTTAGGGACATATTTTCCCTAGGTTAATTTTCATTCTGGATGTGGTTATTGGTCACTTAATTAATTAATTGTTTGTATACTAAATAGTTTGGATCTAGTGGACCCTTATGGGATCCTTTTAACGCATACCAATAAAGTAACTTTTAGGGGTTTAATTGTTCAATGCAGGCTCCGATACTTACCTGCGATGTCTGTGTCCAGCAGGGCGCTCCTCCTACTGGTAAGTGACAGGTCTGTGCTATAGGCAATGCGCCGCACAGACCTTTCATTTACCAGTAGGAGGAGCGCCCGGCCGGTCACAGACAGCGAAGGTAAGTATTATGCTTCAAAAAAATTGCTAAGTAACCATGGCAACCAGGACTGCAGTAGCGTCCTGGTTGCCATGGTTACCGATCGGTGCCCCAGCGATTAAACTGGGACTCTGATCGGAACTCTCCGCTGCCACCAATGATGGGGGAAGGTCATGTACAAAGTTCTTAGTATATTCTAACTTGAAGCGTCCCCATCACTATGGGAACGCCTCTGTGTTAGAATATACTGTCGGATATGAGTTTTCACGATCTAACTCAAATCCGATGGTATATTCTAACATAGAGGCGTTCCCATGGTGATTGGGACACTTCAAGTTAAAATATACCATCGGATTGGAGAAAACTCAGATCCTATGGTATATTAACTCCTGACTTTACATTGAAAGTCAATGGGGGACGGATCCGTTTGCAATTGCACCATATTGTGTCAACGTCAAACGGATCCGTCCCCATTGACTTGCATTGTAAGTCAGGACGGATCCGTTTGGCTCCGCACGGCCAGGCGAACACCAAAATGAATTATTTTTCATGTCCGTGGATCCTCCAAAAATTAAGGAAGACCCACGGAAGAAAAAACGGTCACGGATCACTGAACAACGGAAATCCGTTTTGCGGACCGCAAAAAAAAAAAACGTCCGTGTGCATGAGGCCTAATTCAGAGCCGTTATATGTTTTTTTATGCATCCACCCCATGTTGAAACACCCTGAAACTAAATCTGGATGCAGCATATCAATATCTGACCCTGATGCCTTTATATACTACAGGCTGGAAAAGCCGTATAGATGCTGTGAAGGCTGTCCAGTACCAAATAGGAAAATAGGTGATGTCTTGACTGCAGTTATGGAGAATCCTACTTTGTCAGGGTCTGCTCATTCCAAGACCATTGCAGAAGTTAGAGGCATCCATAAAAATATTTCATTTTATGGTTTGACATTTTATTTTAAATAAACGTAACAAGTAAAATGCTCCAAGAGATTGAATTTGACATTTCTGGGGCAATGGAACAACTGGAGAAATCAAAGTTGTAGCTCCAAAAATATCACTCAGATGAAGAATTTGAAAATGTTCTGAAAGCTGAATAGAAACTGGCAGAAGAACTGAATCTTGGTGGCAAGTTTTCACCTGTCAACAAAGAAGGAAACGCTGCAGAGGAACACTGATTATGATGCAGAGGATGAACTGATTATGAGGCAGAGGAAGATCCCAAGAAAAATTTAAAGTGAAGTTCTACCAGGTTTTAGACTGTGCAATCCAGCCAGTGGAAGAACATTTTTTTGAAGATTCAAGAGCACAGCAGTGTCTATAGCAGGGATGGCCAACCTGCGGCTCTCCAGCTGTTGCAAAACTACAACTCCCAGCATGCCCAGACTGCTTACAGGTATCAACCTACAGCAGGGCCTGGTGGGAATTGTAGTTTTACAACAGCTAGAGAGCCGCAGGTTGGCCAGCCCTGGTCTATAGGATACTGTATAAAATAACCAAATTAAGATTTTGACATAGCAAGAAATTCACCACCACTGTGACCAGCTTATAAAAATGCGCACACGTGACTATCAACATGATATTGATGCAGTAGACTTGTCATAAACTAAAGTCTGTCCCTAGATATATTCCTGTGTACTACACCCAGGGATATGGTAGAGAATAGCTACAAAACTAAGATGCCAGCATATTTCCAAATGTCTTCATTGCTCTGTGCATACTTCTTAGGCCTCATGCACATGACCGTTCCGGTTTATGCAGTCTGCAAACCGCGCATCCGTAAAAAACGGAAGCCGCCCGTGTACCTTCCGCAATTTGCGTAATGGAATGGGCGGCCCATTGTAGAAATGTCTATTCTTGTCCGC
Source organism: Bufo bufo (assembly GCF_905171765.1). Lineage (NCBI taxonomy): Eukaryota > Metazoa > Chordata > Amphibia > Anura > Bufonidae > Bufo > Bufo bufo. Next base: position 123,388,174 of record NC_053392.1, read on the forward strand.
AAAACGGACAAAATTAGGACATGATAAAAAAAATTTGCGGGTCCACAGAATGGAGCAACCGATATGGACAGCACACGGAGTGCTGTCCACATCTTTTGCGGCCCCATTGAAGTGAATGGGTTCGCACCCGAGCCGCAAAAAATTTGGCTCGGATGCGGACCACAACAACGGTCGTGTGCATGAGGCCTTACACTACCAGTTACTGTTGCGAGTGGTGAGTGCAGCTCTTCTACTTTAAAGCTCATTAAAACATATCTGTAGTCACCAATGACTCAGGAAAACTTGTTGGCCTTGCTACAGATATCAATAAAGCAGGAACTTGGCCAAGAATTGGATGTGGATGATATCATACATGCATTCTCATTTCAGAAAGCAAGAAGTGCAAGTTTGATTTAAAACATATACCACTGAAGATTCAAGTCATGTTTTCAGAACAGGTAAGAACAGGGGTACATGCAACGTACGGATTCAGCGTTTAGGGTATCCCTTGCCCCTTAGGAGGTTTCTACGAAATATGTCCCTCTTATAGAGCAAGCAAACGTGACGCCAGCTGTGGTTAAGCAGCGGAAGCACAAGGCTTCCTTATGTAGATGGTAATGTTGGTACCCAGGGGTAGGATTGCCAGAGTGGTGCAGGGTGGCCTACAATCTCTGCAGATGTTATATAAACGTGTCACTGTGTTCCTACCTGGATATCCGTGGATTCCACACGAGGCAGTCCGAAGCAGTGCAAAAGGGTAGTTAACTTGGATAGTGTAGAAATAAAGTTGAGTCCAGACTTGGTTGTATGGAAGTTCAACAGTTGCTTCACTTTGCATAAAGGATAATCCAAACAATCCACAGAACTTGTCTTGGTTCCCAACAGGTTTTAGCAAGACTTTGGCAGGCAAACAACTTCTGCAAAACAAACTTCTCTCTGCTGAATCTGTAGTGTACTCACTCAGCTCTGCTATGTCAGCAATATTAAATCGGAATGCTTTCTTTTCTGCTTGTTGCTGTTGTTCTGAGTCTGTCTCTCACTGTGATCCTAGGAACTTCGTATCCAGCCTGGATTGAAGGGAGAGCTCAGTCCCTCAGGGACGAGCGTCCGCTGTTTCTCCCTACAGCATGGAGTATAGGAACTAACTGGTTCTTACAAGATCGCACTTTCTCCTCGGATGAGTGTCTAAGAGAGCTGGAAAGCCAGGTTCCACCCTCTGTAAAGTAGCACTGCCAAGTCTGCTGCCACCCGCTGGGGAACCAGGTTATTACTCAAACAATACAAATGCATAAGAAGAAATGCACACTACATGGAGGACCTGGAATAAAGACATAAGATGAAATGGTTATTGCATATACAGTTTAAGAAGGAACAAGGAGCCGTCATTGACGGAAGATACCGAGGTTCCTGGTAAGAACCGTATTTTTCCCTGAAGTGTCAGTTTTACAATTGCAGGCTGACACTTCAGCTGTAAAGCCGATCCGGGACAGTTCTTATTGGGAGCAACCAAAGAGCAGGGTGGGTGGCTGTTCCCCACGGTTCCAGGCCGGGTTTTGGGCTGGGATATAAAAACCCAGCCAGCATGTTCAGCTGTGTGGATTATCCTCCATCTGACAGTGGAGCTCTGTCAGTCTCTGGGTTGGAGCCTGAGAGTTTGGGCTGGGATTAAGGCATGCTACATTGTTTACGGACAAAAGCACGTGGACTACTGCTTCACTCAAGGACTTATGTGCTGCAGCCTGGTGTGAACAAACACCAGACTCAAGGTGACTGTTTTCCTTGAACTTGTTATTTTGTCACTTTACGTCTGTGTGAATAAAACACTGCACTGTTTAACAACCTCAGCCCCCAGTGCTTAACCCCTTAAGGACCGGGCTCATTTTCACCTTAAGGACCAGGCCATTTTTTGCAAATCTGACCAGTGTCACTTTAAGTGCTCATAACTTTAAAACGCTTTGACTTATCCAGGCCATTCTGAGATTGTTTTCGTCACATATTGTACTTCATGACACTGGTAAAATGAAGTCAAAAAAATTATTTTTTTTGCACAAAAAAATACCTAATTTACCAAAAATTTGAAAAAAATTAGCAAATTTCAAAGTTTCAGTTTCTCTACTTCTGTAATACATAGTAATACCCCAAAAAATTGTGATGACTTTACATTCCCCATATGTCTACTTCATGTTTGAATTGTTTTGGGAATGATATTTTATTTTTTGGGGATGTTATAAGGCTTAGAAGTTTAGAAGCAAATCTTGAAATTTTTCAGAAATTTACAAAAACTCAATTTTTAGCGACCAGTTCAGGTCTGAAGTCACTTTGCGAGGCTTACATAATAGAAACCACCCAAAAATGACCCCATCTAAGAAACTACACCCCTCAAGGTATTCAAAACTGATTTTGCATACATTGTTAACCCTTTAGGTGTTGCACAAGAGTTATTGGCAAATGGGGAGGAAATTTGAGAATTTCAAATTTTTCATTTTAACCCATTTTTTCCACTAACAAAGCAAGGGTTAACAGCCAAACAAGATTGTATCTTTATTGCCCTGACTCTGCCGTTTACAGAAACACCCAATATGTGGCCGTAAACTACTGTACGGCCACACAGCGGGGCGTAGAGGGAAAGGTGCGCCGTTTGGTTTTTGGAAGGCTGATTTTTATGGACTGGTTTTTTGACACCATGTCCCATTTGAAGCCCCCTGATGCACCCCTAGAGGAGAAACTCCCTAAAAGTGACCCCATCTAAGAAACTACACCCCTCAAGGTATTCAAAACTGATTTTACATACGTCGTTAACCCTTTAGGTGTTGCACAAGAGTTATTGGCAAATGGGGATGAAATTTGAGAATTTCATTTTTTTGCCTAATTTTCAATTTTAACCCATTTTTTCCACTAACAAAGCAAGGGTTAACAGCCAAACAAGATTGTATCTTTATTGCCCTGACTCTGCCGTTTACAGAAACACCCCATATGTGGTCGTAAACTACTGTACGGGCACACAGTAGGGCGTAGAGTGAAAGGTGCGCGGTTTGGTTTTTGGAAGCCAGATTTTGCTGGACTGGTTTTTTGACACCATGTCCCATTTGAAGCCCCCCTGATGCACCCCTAGATTAGAAATTCCATAAAAGTGACCCCATCTAAGAAACTACACCCCTCAAGCTATTCAAAACTGATTTTACAAACTTTGTTAACCCTTTAGGTATTGCACAAGATTTAATGGGAAAATAGAGACACAATTTCAAAATTTCACATTTTTGGCAGATTTTCCATTTTAATATTTTTTTTCCAGTTACAAAGCAAGGGTTAACAGCCAAACAAAACTCAATATTTATGGCCCTTATTCTGTAGTTTACAGAAACACCCCATATGTGGTCGTAAACCGCTGTACGGGCACACGGCAGGGCGCAGAAGGAAAGGAATTCCATACGGTTTTTGGAAGGCAGGTTTTGCTGGACTGTTTTTTTTTACACCATGTCCCATTTGAAGCCCCCCTGATGCACCCCTAGAGTAAAAACTCCAAAAAAGTGACTCCATTTTAGAAACTACGGGATAGGGTGGCAGTTTTGTTGGTACTAGTTTAGGGTACATATGATTTTTGGTTGCTCTATATTACACTTTTTGTGCAGCAAGGTAACAAGAAATAGCTTTTTTGGCACGTTTTTTTTTTTTGTTATTTACAACATTCATCTGACAGGTTAGATCATGTGGTATTTTTATAGAGCAGGTTGTCGCGGACGCGGCGATACCTAATATGTATACATTTTTTTTTATTTATGTAAGTTTTATACAATAACTTCATTTTTAAAAACAAAAAAATGTTTTAGTGTCTCCATATTCTAAGAGCCATAGTTTTTTCAGTTTTTGGGCGATTATCTTGAGTAGGGTCTCATTTTTTGCGGGATGAGATGACGGTTTGATTGGCACTATTTTGGGGTGCATATGACTTTTTGATCGCTTGCTATTACACTTTTTGTGACTTAAGATGGCAAAAAATGGCTTTTTTTACACTGTTTTTATTTTTATTTTTTTACGGTGGTCATCTGAGGGGTTAGGTCATGTGATATTTTTATAGAGCCGGTCGATACGGACGCGGCGATACCTAATATGTATACTTTTTTTTTATTTATGTAAGTTTTACAGAATGAGTTCATTTTTGAAAAAAAAAAAATCATGTTTTAGTGTCTCCATAGTCTAAGAGCCATAGTTTTTTCAGCTTTTGGGCGATTATCTTGAGTAGGGTCTCATTTTTTGCGGGATGAGATGACGGTTTGATTGGTACTATTTTGGCGTACATGCGACTTTTTTGATCAATTTAATTACCTTTTTTGGGAAGTAAGGTGGGCAAAATTTCAATTTTCTCAGTTTTATTTTTTTATTTTTATGGCGTTCACCGTGCGGGGAAAGTAACATGACCATTTTATAGATCAGGTCGTTACGGACGCGGCGATACCTAATATGTGTAGTTTATTTTATTTTTTTAATTTTTATTCAGTGATAAATGTTTTTTTTTTATCTTAACTTTTTTTACATTTTTGTGACCCAGACCCACTTGGTTCTTGAAGATCCAGTGGGTCTGATGTCTGTATAATACAGTACAGAACAATATATATTGTTCTGTACTGTATTTTACTTACACTGAACAGATCTATGCTTTCAGCATAGATCTGTTAAGCACCATGGACAGCAGGACGCCTGAGCAGGCGTCCTGTTGCCATGGGAACCCTCCCCGTCTGCTCAGAACTTCGCAGACGGGGAAGGGTAAGCACGGGGCTGAGGGGGGCTCTCTGGGGGCTCTCTCCCTCTCCATCGGGGGGCTGCAAAGGCACAGCAGCCCCCCGATGGAGAGGGAGGGAGCTCCCTGACCGATGACAGTTAACTTTTTCCATACAGCGGTCCGTACGGACCGCGGTATGGAAAGGGTTAAACGGCTGACATCTTCACAGATGTCAGCCGTTTATACCAGGGTGCCAGCAATGTGCTGGCACCCTGGTACAACCACTAGAAGCCAACGATCGTTCATGGGGAGGCGGGCGGGGGATCGCGATCCCGCCTGCCGCACCTCCCGCAACGCCCTCACCGCCTGCGACACAGGGGGGGGTGAAAAATATTTATTTTAGCCACTCTAAAGTTTCTGATCCCCGCGGTCAGGGACCGCGGCGATCAGAAACTGCAAAAAGCGCAGCAAAACGCAGGTCTGAATTGACCTGCGGTTTGCTGCGATCGCCGATACGGGGGGGTCAAATGACCCCCCCCATGCATTGTTACGGGATGAATGATTTCAGCCGAAATCCCGTTCCAATTAACCCCTGGGGCGCCGGAATACAGATTTTAAGTCAGGACGTACCGGTACGTCCTGGGTCCTTAAGGACTCGGGAAATAGGGCGTACCGGTACGTCCTAGGTCCTTAAGGGGTTAAACACCCTGAAAGACCAGGCCACTTTTTACACTTCAGCACTACACTACTTTCACCGTTTATTGCTCGGTCATGCAACTTACCACCCAAATGAATTTTACCTCCTTTTCTTCTCACTAATAGAGCTTTCATTTGGTGGTATTTCATTGCTGCTGACATTTTTACTTTTTTTGTTATTAATCGAAATTTAACGATTTTTTTGCAAAAAAATGACATTTTTCACTTTCAGTTGTAAAATTTTGCAAAAAAAACGAGATCCATATATAAATTTTGCTCTAAATTTATTGTTCTACATGTCTTTAATAAAAAAAAAAATGTTTGGGTAAAAAAAAAAATGGTTTGGGTAAAAGTTATAGCGTTTACAAACTATGGTACAAAAATGTGAATTTCCGCTTTTTGAAGCAGCTCTGACTTTCTGAGCACCTGTCATGTTTCCTGAGGTTCTACAATGCCCAGACAGTACAAACACCCCACAAATGACCCCATTTCGGAAAGTAGACACCCTAAGGTATTCGCTGATGGGCATAGTGAGTTCATAGAACTTTTTATTTTTTGTCACAAGTTAGCGGAATATGATGATTTTTTTATTTATTTATTTTTTTCTTACAAAGTCTCATATTCCACTAACTTGTGACAAAAAATAAAAACTTCTATGAACTCACTATGCCCATCACGAAATACCTTGGGGTCTCTTCTTTCCAAAATGGGGTCACTTGTGGGGTAGTTATACTGCCCTGGCATTCTAGGGGCCCAAATGTGTGGTAAGGAGTTTGAAATCAAATTCTGTAAAAAATGACCAGTGTAATCCGAAAGGTGCTCTTTGGAATATGGGCCCCTTTGCCCACCTAGGCTGCAAAAAAGTGTCACACATCTGGTATCTCTGTATTCAGGAGAAGTTGGGGAATGTGTTTTGGGGTGTCTTTTTACATATACCCATGCTGGGTGAGAGAAATATCTTGGCAAAAGACAACTTTTCCCATTTTTTTTTTATACAAAGTTGGCATTTGACCAAGATATTTATCTCACCCAGCAAGGGTATATGTAAAAAGATACCCCAAAACACATTCCTCAACTTCTCCTGAATACAGAGATACCAGATGTGTGACACTTTTTTGCAGCCTAGGTGGGCAAAGGGGCCCATATTCCAAAGAGCACCTTTCGGATTTCACTGGTCATTTTTTACAGAATTTGATTTCAAACTCCTTACCACACATTTGGGCCCCTAGAATGCCAGGGCAGTATAAATACCCCACAAGTGACCCCATTTTGGAAAGAAGAGACCCCAAGGTATTCGCTGATGGGCATAGTGAGTTCATGGAAGTTTTTATTTTTTGTCACAAGTTAGTGGAATATGAGACTTTGTATGAAAAAAAAAAAAAATCATCATTTTCCACTAACTTGTGACAAAAAATAAAAAATTCTAGGAACTTGCCATGCCCCTCACGGAATACCTTGGGGTGTCTTCTTTCCAAAATGGGGTCACTTGTGGGGTAGTTATACTGCCCTGGCATTTTCCAGGGGCCCTAATGTGTGGTAAATAGGTAAATGACCTGTAAAAATCCTAAAGGTGCTCTTTGGAATATGGGCCCCTTTGCCCACCTAGGCTGCAAAAAAGTGTCGCACATGTGGTATTGCCGTATTCAGGAGAAGTTGGGGAATGTGTTTTGGGGTGTCATTTTACATATACCCATGCTGGGTGAGAGAAATATCTTGGCAAAAGACAACTTTTCCCATTTTTTTTTTTTTTTATACAAAGTTGGCATTTGACCAAGATATTTCTCTCACCCAGCATGGGTATTTGTAAAATGACACCCCAAAACACATTCCCCAACTTCTCCTGAGTACGGCGATACCAGATGTGTGACACTTTTTTGCAGCCTAGATGCGCAAAGGGGCCCAAATTCCTTTTAGGAGGGCATTTTTAGACATTTGGATACCAGACTTCTTCTCACGCTTTGGGGCCCCTAGAATGCCAGGGCAGTATAAATACCCCACATGTGACCCCATTTTGGAAAGAAGACACCCCAAGGTATTCAATGAGGGGCATGGCGAGTTCATAGAAATTATTTTTTTTTGGCACAAGTTAGCGGAAATTGATATTTTTTATTTTTTTCTCACAAAGTCTCCCGTTCCGCTAACTTGGGACAAAAATTTCAATCTTTCATGGACTCAATATGCCCCTCACGGAATACCTGGGGGTGTCTTCTTTCCGAAATGGGGTCACATGTGGGGTATTTATACTGCCCTGGCATTCTAGGGGCCCTAAAGCGTGAGAAGTCTGGAATATAAATGTCTAAAAAATTTTACGCATTTGGATTCCGTGAGGGGTATAGTGAGTTCATGTGAGATTTTATTTTTTGACACAAGTTAGTGGAATATGAGACTTTGTAAGAAAAAAAAAATAATAATTCCGCTAACTTGGGCCAAAAAAATGTCTGGAGCCTTACAGGGGGGGTGATCAATGACAGGGGGGGTGATCAATGACAGGGGGGGTGATCAGAGAGTCTATATGGGGTGATCACCACAGTCATTGATCACGCCCCTGTAAGGCTCCATTCAGATGTCCGTATGTGTTTTGCGGATCCGATCCATGTATCCGTGGATCCGTAAAAATCATACGGACATCTGAATGCAGCATGACAGGGGGGGGTGATCAATGACAGGGGGGTGATCAGGGAGTCAATATGGGGTGATAACCACAGTCATTGATCACGCCCCTGTAAGGCTTCATTCAGACGTCCGTATGCGTTTTGCGGATCCGTTCCATCTATCAGTGGATCCGTAAAAATCATGCAGACATCTGAATGGAGCTTTACAGGGGGTTGATCAATGACAGGGGTGTAATCAATGACAGGGGGGTGATCAGGGAGTCTATATGGGGTGATCAGGGGCTAATAAGGGGTTAATAAGTGACCGGGGGGGGGTGTAGTGTAGTGTAGTGGTGCTTGGTGGGACTTTACTGAGCTACCTGTGTCCTCTGGTGGTCGATCCAAACAAAGGGGACCACCAGAGGACCAGGTAGCAGGTATATTAGACGCTGTTATCAAAACAGCGTCTAATATACCTGTTAGGGGTTAAAAAAAACACATCTCCAGCCTGCCAGCGAACGATCGCCGCTGACAGGCTGGAGATCAACTCTCTTACCTTCCGTTCCTGTGAGCGCGCGCGCCTGTGTGCGCGCGTTCACAGGAAATCCCGGCTCACGCAAGATGACGCGTATATGCGTCGCTGAGCGCAGGGCTGCCACCTCCGGAACGCGAATCTGCGTACAGCGGTCCGGAGGTGGTTAAAGGGCTTCTGTCACCCCCAAAACACATTTTTTTTTTTTTTTGGGCTTGTTAAAATCCCTATTTAGCGACTATTCCCTATATAGGGCTCTTACCTTTTGGCTGTGGCTTCTTTTCCTTAAAAATCGATCTTTTAAAATATGCAAATCACTTCACTACCAGCAAGTAGGGCGTCTACTTGCTGGTAGCAGCCGCAAAAAAATGCCCACTCCTCCTCCTGTTGATTGACAGGGCCAGCTCTCCTCCTCCAGCTGGCCCTGTCAGCATTTCAAATCCCGCGCCTGTTTTCATTCGGGGCAGGCGCTCTGAGAGAAGGAGGCTCTCCTCCTCAGCACTCCCTCAGTGCGCCTGCGCCGATGACGTCTTCTCTTTCGGTGAAAAGAAGCTACAGCCAAAGGTAAGAGCCCTATATAGGGAATAGTCGTTAAATAAGGATTTTACCAATTCTACTTTGGGGGTATTATGTTTGTACTTATAGGGCTCATGCACACGACCGTATGGCTTTTTCAGTGTTTTGCGGTCCGTTTTTTACGGATCCGTTGTTCCGTTTTTTGTGCTGAGCTGATACTGTGCCAGGGTGTTACCCACAGTAATAATGCTCCCCAAAGTCCTACCAATAGTAATAATTCTCTGCCAGAGAGCACTTAGCAGTAATAGTGCCCCTAGTAGTAACAGTGTCCCCACTATTCCAAAGAAATAATAATTCCCCCTTAGTTGCCACAATAGTAATCATGTTCCCATAGTTCCCCCGTAATAATAAAGCTCACCATAATTCCCCCCAGTAGTAATAATTATCCTTATAATGTGACAGTAGAAAAATTGCCTCTAATGTGTGCCAGTACACAAAATGCCCCCTTTAAATGCCCCCCTTATAATGTGTGCCAGTGCAAAAAAATGCCCCCTACTAATGTGAACTAGTACAAAAATTCCCCCGTCTGTGTTCCAGTACAAAAAATGGCCCCACTTGTGCCCCGAGTTGAGCAAATATCACCTTAGTGCCCCCATAAAGTGTACCAGTATAAAATACCCCTATTTAATGCCCCCAGTAAATGGCTCCATGGTTCTCCTCTCCCCCCTTCCCCCCCCTTCCCCATATTGCCCCATAATGTACCAGTATAAAATGCGCCTATATAGTGCCCCCAGTAAATGTCCTCAATGTCCCTCATAATGTGCAAGTATAAAATACCCCTTCTTTGTGCTCTGAGTAGATGCCCCATAGTGCTTCTGTCCTCCTCTTCCCCATAGTGCCTGCCATAATGTGCCACAAAAAAATGCCCCTATGTGCCCCCATAGTGCTCCTCTCCTCCCCCTCATAGTACACTTAACAGCATTTTGCCAAATAAAAAAACACTAATACTTATCTCCATGCTTTTGGCAGCGATGTGGTGCAGGCCTCTTCTCGCCTGTGTCCCTGCGCCGACCTCTGATCTCTAGTTTCTGTAGCCTATCAGAGGAACAGGAAAGGGAGGCGCTTCTCCCCTGCCCTGCCGCAGCAATCAACTGTATCATTGTCCTGAGGATGGCGATACAGATAAATTTAGAGAAATAAGCGCTTCCACTGTGCTCTCGGCCCTGCTGCTGCTGCCACAGCACGCCGCTTATCTCCAGGGCCATCCCACCTCGCCTAATTGGAGGTGCCGCCCTGGTTAAGAAGTTCAAGTTTCTTCTATTCATGTTCAAGTTGAAGATTTCTGAATCAAAGGCCTGTGTACAATCAAACATTCACAGCTAAAGTGAAAGTCTTCCTGGTAAGTCAATTTATGTTGCAAAAAAGTAGCAGTAAGAAGGGTGTACTCTGTAATGAAGTGAATGTGAAATTATGTTTTGAGGTTCAACTGTTTCTATGTATGTTATTCTCTGTATTAGGCTCCATTCACACGTCCGCAACGTGTTTTGCGGATCCACGGATCCGCAAAACACGGACGGCAGCAATGTGCGTTCCGCGTTTTGCGAACCGCACATTGCCGGTACTAATAGAATATGCCTGTTCTTGTCCGCAATTGCGGACAAGAATAGGACATGTTCTATTTTTTTGGCACATCGTGCTGCCCCATAGAAATGAATGAGTCCGCAATTCCGTTCCGCAAAATGTGGAACGAAATTGTGGACGTGTGAATGGAGCCTTATAGGGTTGCATCTCTTTCCTTGTGCTTAATATGATTACAAAAATGAGATGACTTGAAGTTTGATGAAAGAAGTAAGGCACAGTTGTCCCTGGTGGCTTAATCAGTGTACTCGTACTTACAAGCTGTATTTAGGTACTTACAGGTACTTATCACATTTCAAAAAAATGTTGTAATACTTTGTTAAATGTAATGCATGTGAAATTCTAAATATATATATATATATATATATATATATCCTTTTTTTTTTTTTTTATACAGTTACATGACTTTCCATGTGTGGAATATAACTATGAAGATTTGATGACTTCAATAAAAGAAGTTGGGTGCACTTTGTTCTGGTAAGATACTCATTAGTAATTAAAGCTAAGGCAACATGGGGATATTAGAATTAGATTAGCATAAAATTGGCTGGAGGCTGTAGAAATATCTATAATGAGCCCTTATAGACCATATGGATGTTCAACACAACTATTAAAGAATCGTTAAAGATTTTATTTTACATATAATTTAATTTTGGCTGAGGTTTACTAGTGCGAACAATCAAGGAACAGTTTATTGCTATTGATCTTTGAGGAATACTTGCTTTTCACTCCCTTTAATTTTCAGTGTGAAATACATGATTGTATTATTGGGATCGAGGAATAGTTGGCTACTTCACATTCCTACCCTTAGGGGGTAATTAATTAATCTGAAATATGCTTAAATTAGGCATATTTCAGGCGCTATCTGCAACTTTGCCCTACTCACGCCAGGTCTAACCTCTTAAGGACACAGGGCGTACAGGTATGCCCTGATTTTCTGGTACTTAAGGACACAGGACGTACCTGTGCGCCTTGTGTATTTCCGATTACCGCCACACTGAGGGCGGTGATTGGAACAAGGTGCCTGCTCAAATCATTGAGCAGGCACCATGGGACAACGCACGCGCGGGGGGGTCCTGTGACCCCCCGCGTGTCGTCGATCGCAGCAAACCGCAGGTCAATTCAGACCTGCGGTTTGCTGCGTTTCTGGGTTATTTGGGTCTCTGGGGACCCGATAACCCGGAACAGGATGGTGATGGGTGGTGTGATAATACACCACCAATCACCACCCTGTGATCCTGAGAGGTGATGGTGACATCACCTCTCAGGATCGGCTCTGATTGGCTACAGGGCGGGCGGTTTATATTATTGCAGCGCTCCTCTCCTCCTCCTTTCTGTGTCCGGGAGAGAGGAGCCTGCATCGATCTCCAGAGCCAGCACCCCCCTTCTGACCCTCCACAGTGCCATCTGGCACTAAAAGGTATTTAGGGAAAGGTTAGGTTAGGCAGGGATATTCGGGGAAAGTTTAGTGGGGAAAAAAAAAGTTTCAACTGTTGCATCACCCTAATCGGGTGTCTGGGGTCCACAGCACAGCTTGCCCCCCTGCCCGCCCAACACATTTTTGGAGGCGCAAGCATTTTATTTAATTTTTTTCTGCGTACGCTGAATGTGGCCGGCACTCTTAGCGTCCAGCCACTGTTAGCGCATCGCACACCCCACCGCTGATCTAGCAATGATGATGAGCCCCCAAGGCGGCAGAGACGCCTCCAGGCGGAGCAAGGGGACCGCCATGCCAGGGACCCTGTGGCCCACACTAGTACGAGCAGCTCTGGGGCTCGTACTAGTTTTTCAGTCCACCAGATAAGTCCACCGGAGCCCCCTACTGGTGAACTTGCATGGTGTACCCCAGAGCATTTTGAGCCCACGATTCCTGATTTTGTTGGCCAAGCAGGAATCCAGATTCCCACAGTGGACTTCACTGAATATGACTATTTTAGTCTTTTTTTTCAGTGACCACTTTGTGAATCTGATGGTGGAGCAAATGAACGTGTTCGCCCAACAGTTCATTGCTCAACACCCGGGTTCCTTTTTGGCTAGGGCCGGTGGCTGCACTCCGGTCAGTGCAGCCGAGATGAGGACATTTTGGGGCCTCGTGCTGCACATGGGCCTAGTAAAAAAAAAAAACAGTGTCAGGCATTACTGGAGTGGGGACGCCCTCTACCAGACCCCACTTTACAGTATGGCCATGACACGTACCCGGTTTGAGGCCATCCGGAAATGACTGCATTATGCAGTATGTCCCCCCCCCAAGGTGATCCTGCCTATGACCGCCTGTACAAAATCAGGCCGGTCATCGATCACTTTGGGGCCAAATTTTTGGAGGCCTGTGTACCTGGAAGGGAGGTCGCAGTTGATGAGTCTCTCATTGCTTTCAAGGGGAGACTCATTTTCCGCCAGTATGTTCCCTCTAAGCGGGCGAGGTATGGCGTGAAGCTGTACAAACTTTGTGAGAGTACCTCAGGGTACACTTACAAGTTTCGTGTGTACGAGGGGCGAGATTCCCGTATTGAACCACCAGAATGTCCCCCACTCTGCGTGTTAGCGGGAAACTTGTGTGGGACCTTATGCACCCACTGCTAGATAAAGGTTACCACCTGTACGTGGATAACTTTTATACTAGTATCCCCTTGTTCCAGTCCCTCGCCGTCAGATCAATGTCCGCTTGTGGGACCGTGCGGAAAAATCAACGTGGCCTCCCTACCCATCCCCTCCAGGTACTTATCCCCAGGGGTGAGACCCGTGCCCTTACCAGTGGAAACTTATTGCTGGTCAGATATAAGGACAAGAGGGATGTCCTTGTACTGTCCAGAATTCATGGTAACAGCATCACCCCTATCCCTGTGCGAGGTACAGCGGCAATGGTCCTCAAGCCAGATTGTATTGTTGACTACAATCTGTATATGGGAGGAGTTGATCTCTCTGATCAAGTCCTCAAGCCATATAATTCCATGCGCAAAACCTGGGCATGGTACAAAAAAGTTGCGGTCTACTTGGTACAGGTTGCCTTGTAAAACTCTTTTGTGCTGTCCCAGAGCGCTGGCAACACAGGGAAATTCCTTCAGTTCTATGAGGCAGTCCTCAAGGCCCTGATCTTTTCTGACCAGGAAAGAGCAGGCCGGAGTACCTCGGGAACTGGAGGCGCCCGGATCATCTCTGGCCAACACTTTCCAGGTGTGGTCCCCCATACTGGAAAGAAGGGACAGTCCCCAAAAAAGTGCAGAGTGTGTAACAGGAGGGGGATACGGAAGGACACCACCACTCAGTGTGACACGTGCACCGATCATCCGGGCCTCTGCATTGACGGTTGCTTCAGAGAGTACCACACTTCCATGTAGTACTAAATTCATAATCCCCTTCCCCAATTTTATTTCCATTTAGCCACTGACAATCGGAAAAAAAAATATGTTTCTCAGACTTGAGACACAAAAAAAAAAAAAAATTCTAAAATATTATTTCAAAAAACTTAAATAAATAAAAGTTGACATATTAACATATTAGGTATCGCCACGTCCGTAAGAATCTGCTCTATAAAAATACCGTGACACGAACCCGAACATTTTCGTAAAAGTCCGGGTTCGGTGTTCGGCGCTTTCTTGGCGTCATACTACTTGGCCCAAGAGGCCATCACAGCCATGCCTACTATTGGCATGGCTGTGATTGGCCAGTGCACCATGTGACCCAGCCTCTATTTAAGCTGGAGTCACGTAGTGCCGCACGTCACTCTGCTATGATCAGTATAGGGAGAGGTTGCAGCTGCGACGTTAAGGCGAGATTAGGCAGATTAACTCCTCCAAAAGACTTCATTCTGTGATCGATCTGCAGCTGTGGATCATTGAAGTGCTATTATTGACTTGCTCACTTTTTTGAGGCTGCCCAGAGCGTTTTTAGATCACTTTTTTTCTGGGGTGATCGGCGGCCATTTTGTGACTAGTGGTGCGCCAGCACGAGCTATCACCAAGTGTATTTAACCATCAATAGTGTGGTTATTTTGTGCTATATCCTACATCAGCTGCAGGCTGAGCCTGTGTCACCAAAGTGCATTTAACCATCAACAGTGTGGTTATTTTTTGGCCATATATTACATCAGGGGCAAGTTGAGCCTGTCACCCAGCGCCTAAAAAATAGACCTGACATTTCTATTCAACCAAATCTGCACAGTTTTAGCTGGTCAAGTTATTTGTAGTGACCGTAAAAGCAGACTTTTTGTTCTGGGTTGAAAAAGCATTCCCAAATTTGCCATTCTGAAAATAACTAGTTTGTGGTATTTGAGGCCTACTTGAAATCTATCCCAAAAAGAAAATCTTACATTGAAGGTATTGATAGTGTCATTCAGAAAAACCTAAGACACACGCTAGCGTGCTGATAGAAGTGTCATTCTGTGATTAAACCTATAACTGTGACACAGCGCAAAAAAAAACAGGTCTCACATCTCTATTCAACCAAATCTGCACAGTTTTAGCTGGTCAAGTTATTTGTAGTGACCGTAAAAGCAGACTTTTTGTTCTGGGTTGAAAAAGCATTCCCAAATTTGCCATTCTCAAAATTGTGGTGAACGGGAACAATGAGGAAAACATCTAATAAGGGACGCGGACGTGGACATGGTCGTGGTGGTGTTAGTGGACCCTCTGGTGCTGGGAGAGGACGTGGCCGTTCTGCCACAGCCACACGTCCTAGTGAACCAACTACCTCAGGTCCCAGTAGCCAGCAGAATTTACAGCGATATTTGGTGGGGCCCAATGCCGTTCTAAGGATGGTAAGGCCTGAGCAGGTACAGGCATTAGTCAATTGGGTGGCCGACAGTGGATCCAGCACGTTCACATTATCTCCCACCCAGTCTTCTGCAGAAAGCGCACAGATGGCGCATGAAAACCAAGCCCATCGGTCTGTCACATCACCCCCATGCATATCAGGGAAACTGTCTGAGCCTCAAGTTATGCAGCAGTCTCTTATGCTGTTTGAAGACTCTGCTGCCAGCGTTTCCCAAGGGCATCCACCTAGCCCTTCCCCAGGGGTGGAAGAGATAGAATGCACTAACGCACAACCACTTATTTTTCCTGATGATGAGGACATGGGAATACCACCTCAGCACGTCTCTGATGACGAAACACAGGTGCCAACTGCTGCGTCTTTCTGCAGTGTGCAGACTGAACAGGAGGTCAGGGATCAAGACTGGGTGGAAGACGATGCAGGGGACGATGAGGTCCTAGACCCCACATGGAATGAAGGTCGTGCCACTGACTTTCACAGTTCGGAGGAAGAGGCAGTGGTGAGACCGAGCCAACAGCGTAGCAAAAGAGTGAGCAGTGGGCAAAATCAGAACACCCGCCGCCAAGAGACTCCACCTGCTACTGACCGCCGCCATCTGGGACCGAGCACCCCAAAGGCAGCTTCAAGGAGTTCCCTGGCATGGCACTTCTTCAAACAATGTGCTGACGACAAGACCCGAGTGGTTTGCACGCTGTGCCATCAGAGCCTGAAGCGAGGCATTAACGTTCTGAACCTTAGCACAACCTGCATGACCAGGCACCTGCATGCAAAGCATGAACTGCAGTGGAGTAAACACCTTAAAAACAAGGAAGTCACTCAGGTTCCCCCTGCTACCTCTTCTGCTGCTGCCGCCTCGGCCTCTTCTGCTGCTGCTGCCGCCGCCTCGGCCTCTTCCTCCGCCTCTGGAGGAACGTTGGCACCTGCCGCCCAGCAAACATGGGATGTACCACCAACACCACCACCTGCGTCACCAAGCATCTCAACCATGTCACACGGCAGCGTTCAGCTCTCCATCTCACAAACATTTGAGAGAAAGCGTAAATTCTCACCTAGCCACCCTCGATCCCTGGCCCTGAATGCCAGCATTTCTAAACTACTGGCCTATGAAATGCTGTCATTTAGGCTGGTGGACACACACAGCTTCAAACAGCTCATGTCACTTGCTGTCCCACAGTATGTTGTTCCCAGCCGCCACTACTTCTCCAAGAGAGCCGTGCCTTCCCTGCACAAACAAGTGTCCGATAAAATCAAGTGTGCACTGCGCAACGCCATCTGTGGCAAGGTCCACCTAACCACAGATACGTGGACCAGTAAGCACGGCCAGGGACGCTATATCTCCCTAACTGCACACTGGGTAAATGTAGTGGCGGCTGGGCCCCAGGCGGAGAGCTATTTGGCGCACGTCCTTCCGTCGCCAAGGATCGCAGGGCAACATTCTTTGCCTCCTGTCTCCTCCTCCTCCTACTCAGCTTCCTCCTCCTCTTCTTCCACCTACTCATCCAGTCAGCCACACACCTTCACCACCAACTTCAGCACAGCACGGGGTAAACGTCAGCAGGCCATTCTGAAACTCATATGTTTGGGGGACAGGCCCCACACCGCACAGGAGTTGTGGCGGGGTATAGAACAACAGACCGACGAGTGGTTGCTGCCGGTGAGCCTCAAGCCCGGCCTGGTGGTGTGCGATAATGGGCGAAATCTCGTTGCAGCTCTGGGACTAGCCGGTTTGACGCACATCCCTTGCCTGGCGCATGTGCTGAATTTGGTGGTGCAGAAGTTCATTCGCAACTACCCCGACATGTCAGAGCTGCTGCATAAAGTGCGGGCCGTCTGTTCGCGCTTCCGGCGTTCACACCCTGCCGCTGCTCGCCTGTCTGCGCTACAGCGTAACTTCGGCCTTACCGCTCACCGCCTCATATGCGACGTGCCCACCAGGTGGAACTCCACCTTGCATATGCTGGACAGACTGTGCGAGCAGCAGCAGGCCATAGTGGAGTTTCAGCTGCAGCACGTACGGGTCAGTCGCACTGCGGATCAGACCCACTTCACCACCAATGACTGGGCCTCCATGCGAGACCTGTGTGCCCTGTTGCGCTGTTTCGAGTACTCCACCAACATGGCCAGTGGCGATGACGCCGTTATCAGCGTTACAATACCACTTCTATGTCTCCTTGAGAAAACACTTAGGGCGATGATGGAAGAGGAGGTGGCCCAGGAGGAAGAGGAGGAAGAGGGGTCATTTTTAGCACTTTCAGGCCAGTCTCTTCGAAGTGACTCAGAGGGAGGTTTTTTGCAACACCAGAGGCCAGGTACAAATGTGACCAGACAGGGCCCACTACTGGAGGACGAGGAGGACTAGGATGAGGAGGAGGATGAGGATGAAGCATGTTCACAGCGGGGTGGCACCCAAAGCAGCTCGGGCCCATCACTGGTGCGTGGCTGGGGGGAAACACAGGACGATGACGATACGCCTCCCACAGAGGACAGCTTGTCCTTACCTCTGGGCAGCCTGGCACACATGAGCGACTACATGCTGCAGTGCCTGTGCAACGACAGCAGAGTTGCCCACATTTTAACGTGTGCGGACTACTGGGTTGCCACCCTGCTGGATCCCCGGTACAAAGACAATGTGCCCACCTTACTTCCTACACTGGAGCGTGATAGGAAGATGCGCGAGTACAAGCGCACGTTGGTAGACGCGCTACTGAGAGCATTCCCAAATGTCACAGGGGAACCAGTGGAAGCCCAAGGCGAAGGCAGAGGAGGAGCAAGAGGTCGCCAACGCAGCTGTTTCACGCCCAGCTCCTCTGAGGGCAGGGTTAGCATGGCAGAGATGTGGAAAAGTTTTGTCAACACGCCACAGCTAAGTGCACCACCACCTGATACGGAACGTGTTAGCAGGAGGCAACATTTCACTAACATGGTGGAACAGTACCTGTGCACACCCCTCCACGTACTGACTAATGGTTCGGCCCCATTCAACTTCTGGGTCTCCAAATTGTCCACGTGGCCAGAGCTAGCCTTTTATGCCTTGGAGGTGCTGGCCTGCCCGGCGGCCAGCGTTTTGTCTGAACGTGTATTTAGCACGGCAGGGGGCGTCATTACAGACAAACGCAGCCGCCTGTCTACAGCCAATGTGGACAAGCTGACGTTCATAAAAATGAACCAGGCATGGATCCCACAGGACCTGTCCATCCCTTGTGCAGATTAGATATTAACTACCTCCCCTTAACAATATATTATTCTACTCCAGGGCACTTCCTCATTCAATACTATTTTTAATTTCATTTTACCATTATATTGCGGGGCAACCCAAAGTTAAATGAACCTCTCCTCTGTCTGGGTGCCGGGGCCTAAATGTGTGACAGTGGCCTGTTCCAGTGGTGGGTGACGTGAAGCCTGATTCTCTGCTATGACATGAATACAGATTCTGCGCTGACATAAGGCCAGAATTTGTTACGGGACCTCTCTCCTCTGCCTGGGTGCCTGGGCCTAAATGTGTGACAGTGGCCTGTTCCAGTGGTGGCTGACGTGAAGCCTGATTCTCTGCTATGACATGAATACAGATTCTGCGCTGACATAAGGCCAGATTCTCTGTTACGGGACCTCTCTCCTCTGCCTGGGTGCCTGGGCCTAAATGTGTGACAGTGGCCTGTTCCAGTGGTAGGTGACGTGAAGCCTGATTCTCTGCTATGACATGAAGACAGATTCTGCGCTGACATAAGGCCAGATTCTCTGTTACGGGACCGCTCTCCTCTGTCTGGGTGCCGGGGCCTAAATGTGTGACAGTGGCCTGTTCCAGTGGTGGGTGACGTGAAGCCTGATTCTCTGCTATGACATGAAGACTGATTCTGCGCTGACATGAAGCCAGATTCTCTGCTATGGCATGAAGAGTCTGATTCTCTGCTGACGTGAAGCCAGATTCTCTGCTATGGGACCTCTGTCCAATTGATATTGGTTCATTTTTATTATTTTAATTTTAATTCATTTCCCTATCCACATTTGTTTGCAGGGGATTTATCTACATGTTGCTGCCTTTTGCAGCCCTCTAGCTCTTTCATGGGCTGTTTTACAGCCTTTTTAGTGCCCAAAAGTTCGGGTCCCCATTGACTTCAATGGGGTTCGGGTTCGGGACGAAGTTCGGTTCGGGTTCGGGTCCCGAACATTTACGGGAAGTTCGGCCGAACTTCTCGAACCCGAACATCCAGGTGTTCGCTCAACTCTACCCATGACCTAACCCCTCAGATGAACACGATCAAAAAAATAAAATAAAAACGGTGCAAAAAAAGGTATTTTTTTTGTCACCTTACATGTCAAAAATTGTAATAGCAAGCGATCAAAAAGTAATATGCGGACCCATTCATTCCTATGGGGCAGCACGATGTAAAAAACACATTGCGGACGAGTGAATGGAGCCTTACTGTAACAGTAACATAATAATGTTAACTTCAGTTTCAATCAATGGGTCAGAAACCATGTAAAATTAGGGGTAATCCTTATGATCCCTTACTTTTGTGACTTTTACTTATTATGACTTTCACTTTGTGACTGGGTGTATTGTGACTGGGCGTATTGTACCTGGGCAGTAGGTGGCAACAGAAGGCAGCATTAGGGAAAACTATATTAAGCTACTTTCACACTTGCGTTTGGAGCGGATCCATCTGGTGTCTGTACAGACGGATCTGCTCCTATAATGGAAACGCTTGCATCCGTTCAGAACGGATCCATCTGCATAACTGTTTTTTTCAGATCTGATTTTTCACTTTGTGAAAACTCAGATCCGACAGTATATTCTAACACAGAGCCATTCCCATGGTGATGGGGATGCTTCAAGTTAGAATATACTAAAAGAACTGTGTACATGACTGCCCCCTGCTGCCATGGTTACTTAGCAATAGAAGCATTATACTTACCTGCGATGTCTGTGACCAGACGGGGGCGCTCCTCCTACTTGTAAGTGACAGGTCTGTGCTATAGGCAATGCGCCGCACAGACCTTTCACTTACCAGTAGGAGGAGCACCCGGCCGGTCACAGACATCGCAGGTAAGTATAATGCTTCTATTGCTAAGTAACCATGGCAGCCAGGACTGCAATAGCGTCTTGGCTACCATGGTAACCGATCGGAGCCCCAGCAATTAAACTGGGACTCCGATCGGAACTCTCCGCTGCCACCAATGATGGGGGGTTGGTCATTTTAATTAGGGGAGGGAGGCGGGGGCCGGCCGCACTGGCCACCAATGAGTTAAATACAGGGGAGGGAGGGGGGGCCGGACGCAGTGGCCACCAATGAGTTAAATACAGGGGAGGGGGGGTCTGCCCCCTGCTGCCTGGCAGCACCTGCCAGGCTGCAGGGGACAGTCATGTACACAGTTCTTTTAGTATATTCTAACTTGAAGCGTCCCCATCACCATGCGAACGCCTCTGTGTTAGAATATACTGTCGTATCTGAGTTTCACGATCTAACTCAAATCCGATGGTATATTCTAGCATAGAGGCGTTCCCATGGTGATGGGGACGCTTCAAGTTAAAATATACCATCGGATTGGAGAAAACTCCGATCTGATGGTATATTAATAGGGACTCCTGACTTTACATAGAAAGTCAATGGGGGACGGATCCGTTTGCAATTGCACCATATTGTGTCAACGTGAAACGGATCCGTCCCCATTGACTTGCATTGTAAGTCTGGACGGATCCGTTTGGCTCCGCACGGCCAGGCGGACACCAAAACGCTGCAAGCTGCGTTCAAGTGTCCGCCTGCTGAGCGGAACGGAGTCCAAACTGATGCATTCTGAGCGGATCCGCATCCACTCAGAATGCATTGGGGCTGTACGGATCCGTTCGGGGCCGCTTGTGAGAGGCTTCAAACGGAAATAGCAAGCGGAAACCCGAACGCAAGTGTGAAAGTAGCCTTAAGAGGAGGATGGAGGAAGAAACATCATTGTGCGGCTGATATCATATGGTATGAGCAGAAAGGGTCTGAAGCCTTCAAAGAGCGGTTTGCCTGGTGTGGTGTGTATTGGAACGTCAGAGACTATCCTAGACCTGAGATGTCGATATTGTTATTCCATGATTCTGACCTAATTTCGCAGCTAAGGGCTGCAGGGCATAGCTTCCGCTTTTAAAAATTCTAGAATACAGTAGGTAGTGGATAGCTTCTGCCATGAATTGTGGAGGTTGCCTACTGTGGTCTTTTTCAACAAGACTATACATTATTCTACTAAACAACTCCAGTTCTATAAAATGCTACCCACAGATAAAACTGCATTTTCAACTTGAGAAAATAAAATCATACACAGCCCACCATAGCTAGCATTGCCAATAGGAACGACGCAATATAAAACTCAAACAGGCGGAGGCTCACCTTGAGCGACTGAGCTAATTAGGTACAAATATAGTAAAGGCAATGTAGTATATACCATGTATGGCTAGCTGCTGCGTCTTCCTCAAAAGCAGAAATTATCCAATAAGGAGAAATGAGGAGTTGGAGCTACACCGCCAGTGGAATGGAACAGAATCTTGCTGACGGGCTTCAAGATGAAAGCTTTATTGGTGACAACACATTTCAGCACTTAACCGCTGCCTTCATCATGGCCTGGTGACAAGAGTTCCATTCCACTGGCAGTGTAGCTTCAACTCCTCATTTCTACTTCTCAATGGATCAGCTCTGCTTTTTCAACTTGACAGGTTCCATTTAGCTATGTGATACTGTATTGTATGGGTATTTTTAAGTACTTATTGGTTCTGTCCCCTTTAATTCTGTCTAGTTTATATTACTTTTAATATCATGTATAATAAAGTTTCCCTTGTAATGTAGTGGGTTAAAGATAGTACCCATCCCCCATTGTGCTGATAAGAACACATTCCTGAGTGATCTCAGAGACATGCGTTATGCACACTGGAGGAGGGGCTGATAGGAATAACTATGGTCTTTGCTAACAATTAATTGGGATTCCACCAGTCACTTCATCCTAAGTAGGATGCAAGTATTGATTTTCCCTATCTCTTGTACACCCCGGGGTGTTGGTCATGTGTTATAACATGGTAGGCAGCCATGTGTTATAGCATGACTGGATCCCTACCCCATATTAAGGCTAGTGATGTTTATTTACTTTTTATTAGTCAGTAGTGATTTGTTTGTGTTATCGTATATTTAATCATTCTTATAAATAACTAAATACATTTATTTATTCACTCAGCCTGCATAAGCTTATTCATTCTCAAATCTTTTGAATTCACATTACCTTACAGATACTGAACAACTGTGCTATATTTTTTCTCATGAGTAGGCACTCCCAGATACATTCAGAATATTATCTTTATTGGACATTGCATTCTATATATGATAATAAGATCAGCTGCTGAAAGATTTTGCAGACATATTTATGGTTGTGTGCTCTTCTCCTTTAAATAATGCTAATTGTTCTCTTGCAGCTGGGCACATCAGACATTGTGGGCATATTCATTATTAAAGCATCCATCTTCTGTTGGATTCATTTCTACAGTTGTAATAGGACTGCCTGTTGATTTTCACATTACTACTATTGTTCTTTGTAATTATACCCTGTGGACAGACATGGTTAATTATTGGAATATCTGTTACAGAATGAGTAGAAAGATTTATAGGAAACTCTCGGAGTAATATATTCTTTCCTATAGCAAGGGAATGATGAAATAATAATTCCACAGTGATAGAGTGAGTGGCTTTATTGTAATAATAACCAGCACTTGATTAGTCTAGTAATCAATAGCTTCTATCATCATAGACTGGTGTGGTTATTGGAATATAGAGAACAGTCTCCACAGCCTGTCTGTTTGATGTAGAGCAGAGAGGCAGGGAGTAATCCACAAGGCAGAGGAATACTGTGTGTTCAGGTCTTTGTGATCCACAAGGCAAATAAGTCAGTTTTCAAGGGTGCTATAACCTTTCTATGTGGAGCAATGACAAGGAATATCACCACAGTGCGAATTTTGGATTCTCACCTTTTAGGCAGAGCATCTTGGCTGCAAATAGGTAAAGTAGGTAAGCTACTTCATACCGTAAGACTGAGGCACCTGCCTAATTTACAAAGATGGTGACCAGGGATTTTGCGCAATAGAACCTGATGAGAGGAGATCAGGCACTACAGGGCCAAAGTTGCTATTATTTTCTTTCCTCTCAGATGGAGGAGGGTGTGAGCTGCAAACATGTACCTCGGATAGATTTTAATACAAGCCCAACTGTTGGGGCATATCATGAGTCAACCAATCCCCTGTAACTAGATAATCTCTCTGCTAGAGTTAAGGAGCTCCTGGCTATGGCTAATAGGCCCCTTGTGATACCTTTTGTTTCTGATGAGGAAAGTGTCTCACTGGATCCTTCCCTGCCTGGCTGCAGCATGACGTATTCTCTGCTACCTTTTTCTAGCACACAGGTCTTGTCTGTCTAGTCTCAAGGCCTGCAGCCTCTCCCACTCTGCTCTGGTACCTCTCGCCCTCCTTTCTTACAATGCAAGGAGCTTTCTCTTCATGCCTGCCTGTAGCTTCTCCACCTCTTACTGGTCCCACCACCTTTTCTTTCCCTCTTCCTGGTTCTGGAGAAATTAGGTCCCTCTTTATCAGGCCATTTCGTCTCAGGCTCTCCACTGTTCTAGGCACCAGCCAGCTTGGGGTATCGGTAAGTCAGCTGTTCAGGATATATTGGGAACATCCACCTGCTTGTTACAAGAAGACAACTCAACACTGAAAACAGAACATTGAAAATGGACATCTGAGATGCAGAGAAAATAATTATGAGAATTTTGGGAGTAACAAGGCAATATGTATGCAACTTAAAGACTCCATGTCTACAACCATTACTCATACATTAGCCAAGCAAGGTGGAGGATCAATTCAAGTTGGGATGTGTGCAAGATAAAACCTAAAAAGGGAATATACACAGAGTGCATATGAAATGTTGGGGCGCCAAAGAAATGCCACTCCTAGGTATGTTAGTTAGTTAAGAATTACATACTAAATAATAAAAAACGACATACTTCTGAGTGAGGTAGATACTGGTTTTGAAACATTATATGAACCACTTACTTTACCAGAGAGGGGAGTAGGATATAAACTCAATACACTCGTACCCTCACCGAGATCACTCACATACTGTATGTAATGGATTCCTTATCCCAGAATGGTAAAACAGGGACCTTACAGGATGTGGCATCAAAATGTTGCTTTATTCCAATTAAAATGAGCTTTGCGCGTTTCGGGGAAGTAAATAAATAAATCCCCTTCCTCAGGAGCAAGATATACAAGCATACATACACATAAAAACTTACATATAAATAGGCAATTGCTTAGGAAGAGGTGGGCTTATACTTATGATGTCACTGCCTGTGCCATATGCTGGCCAGAGGCAAATAAGTTTGGAAAGAGTAGAAAAGAAAAATGAGATTACTTCCTGTGGCATATGCTGGTTAGAGGCAAGTAAGTTTCGGGGGAAAAAAAATGAGGGCTCTTCCTGTTGCACATGCTGGCCAGAGGTAAGTAAGTTTGGCAAAAAAAAAAAAGAATATATATACTCTAGACATAATGCCCGTTACAATAACGGGTGCTAGAATTTGCCGGCGCACAGAGCAATCATCACAATGCACCCCGGCTGATCAATGCTGCCGTCCGCACAGGCCACACCACGTGCGGCGAAGGCGGTGTATGGACGGCGCACTGGACAGCAGTGAGGGAACTGTGGCAGGAGCAAACGGCGGCGGGGGAGCTGCGGTAAGAGCGGAGCCTGCCTATAGAGCACTCACAAAGGGATTTTATTTTATATATATATATATATATATATATATATATATATATATATACTGCTCAAAAAAATAAAGGGAACACTTAAACAACACAATGTAACTCCAAGTCAATCACAATTCTGTGAAATCAAACTGTCCACTTAGGAAGCAACATGCTGTTGTGCAAATGGGATAGACAACAAGTGGAAATTATAGGCAATTAGCAAGACACCCCCAATAAAGGAGTGGTTCTGCAGGTGGTGATCACAGACCACTTCTCAGTTCCTATGCTTCCTGGCTGATGTTTTGGTCACTTTTGAATGCTGGTGGTGCTTTCACTCTAGTGGTAGCATGAGACGGAGTCTACAACCCACACATGTGGCTCAGGTAGTGCAGCTTATCCAGGATGGCACATCAATGCGAGCTGTGGCAAGAAGGTTTGCTGTGTCTGTCAGCGTAGTGTCCAGAGCATGGAGGCGCTACCAGGAGACAGGCCAGTACATCGGGAGACGTGGAGGAGGCCGTAGGAGGGCAACAACCCAGCAGCAGGACCGCTACCTCCGCCTTTGTGCAAGGAGGAACAGGAGGAGCACTGCCAGAGCCCTGCAAAATGACCTCCAGCAGGCCACAAATGTGCATGTGTCTGCTCAAACGGTCAGAAACTGACTCCATGAGGGTGATATGAGGGCCCGACGTCCACAGGTGGGGGTTGTGCTTACAGCCCAACACCGTGCAGGACGTTTGACATTTGCCAGAGAACACCAAGATTGGCAAATTCGCCATTGGCGCCCTGTGCTCTTCACAGATGAAAGCAGGTTCACACTGAGCACATGTGACAGACGTGACAGAGTCTGGAGACGCCGTGGAGAACGTTCTGCTGCCTGCAACATCCTCCAGCATGACCGGTTTGGCATTGGGTCAGTAATGGTGTGGGGTGGCATTTCTTTGGAGGGCCGCACAGCCCTCCATGTGCTCGCCAGATGTAGCCTGACTGCCATTAGGTACCGAGAGGAGATCCTCAGACCCCTTGTGAGACCATATGCTGGTGCTGTTGGCCCTGGGTTCCTCCTAATGCAAGACAATGCTAGACCTCATGTGGCTGAAGTGTGTCAGCAGTTCCTGCAAGACGAAGGCATTGATGCTATGGACTGGCCCGCCGGTTCCCCAGACCTGAATCCAATTGAGCACATCTGGGACATCATGTCTCGCTCTATCCACCAACGTCACGTTGCACCACAGACTGTCCAGGAGTTGGCAGATGCTTTAGTCCAGGTCTGGGAGGAGATCCCTCAGGAGACCGTCCGCCACCTCATCAGGAGCATGCACAGGCGTTGTAGGGAGGTCATACAGGCCCGTGGAGGCCACACACACTACTGAGCCTCATTTTGACTTGTTTTAAGGACATTACATCAAAGTTGGATCAGCCTGTAGTGTGTTTTTCCACTTTAATTTTGAGGGTGACTCCAAATCCAGACCTCCATGGGTTGAAAATTTGATTTCCATTTTTTTATTTTTGTGTGATTTTGTTGTCAGCACATTCAACTATGTAAAGAACAAAGTATTTCAGAAGAATATTTAATTAATTCAGATCTAGGATGTGTTATTTTTGTGTTCCCTTTATTTTTTTGAGCAGTGTATATATATAGATATATGGCAATCTGGACTAGAAGGCAGTAGAATAAAAAAAACTATATCAATGTATCAATAGATATATCAGAATAAATACAAGAGGATATATATATATATATATATATATATATATATAATATATATACACACACAAAGTGGATATAAAAAGTCTACACACCCCTGTTTTTTTTCCACCTTTAATGTGACCTATAAACTGTACCACTTAATTGAAAAACAAACTGAAATCTTTTAGGTGGAGGGAAGAAAAACAAAAAAAACTAAAATAATTTGGTTGCATAAGTGTGCACACACTTATAACTGGGGATGTAGCTGTGTTCAGAATTAAGCAATCACATTCAAAATCATGTTAAATAGGAGTCAGCAAACACCTGTTATCATTTAAAGTGCCTCTGATTAACCCCAAATAAAGTTCAGCTGCTCTAGTTGGTCTTTCCTGAAATTTTCTTAGTCGCATCCCACAGCAAAAGCCATGGTCCACAGAGATCTTCCAAAGCATCAGAGGGATCTCATTGTTGAAAGGTATCAGTCAGGAGAAGGGTGCAAAAGAATTTCCAAGGCATTAGATATACCATGGAACACAGTGAAGACAGTCATCATCAAGTGGAGAAAATATGGCACAACAGTGACATTACCAAGAACTGGATGTCCCTCCAAAATTGATGAAAAGACGAGAAGAAAACTGGTCTGGGAGGCTACCAAGAGGCCTACAGCAACATTAAATGAGCTGTAGGAATATCTGGCAAGTACTGGCTGTGTGGCACATGTGACAACAATCTCCTGTATTCTTTATATGTCTGGGCTATGGGGTAGAGTGGCAAGATGAAAGCCTTTTCTTACGAATAAAAACATCCAAGCCAGGCTACATTTTGCAAAAACACATCTGAAGTCTCCCAAAAAAATGTGGGAAAAGGTGTTATGGTCTGATGAAACCAAGGTTGAACTTTTGGCCATAATTCTAAACAATATGTTTGGTGCAAAAACAACACTGCACATCACCAAAAGAACACCATACACACAGTGAAGCATGGTGGTGGCAGCATCATGCTTTGGGGCTGTTTTTCTTCAGCTGCAACTGGGGCCTTAGTTAAGCTAGAGGGAATTATGAACAGTTCCAAATACCAGTCAATATTGGCACAAAACCTTCAGGCTTCTGCTTGAAAGCTGAACATGAAGAGGGACTTCATCTTTTAGCATGACAACGACCCAAAGCATACATCCAAATCAACAAAGGAATGGCTTCACCAGAAGAAGATTAAAGTTTTGGAATGGCCCAGCCAGAGCCCAGACCTGAATCCGATTGAAAATCTGTGGGGTGATCTGAAGAGGGCTGTGCACAGGAGATGCCCTCTCAATCTGACAGATTTGCAGTGTTTTTGCAAAGAAGAGTGGGCAAATCTTGCCAAGTCAAAATGTGCCATGCTGATACTCATACCCAAAAAGAATGAGTGCTGTAAAAAAATCAAAAGGTGCTTCAACAAAGTATTAGTTTAAGGGTGTGCACACTTATGCAACCATATTATTTTATTTTTATATTTTTTCTTCCCTCTACCTAAAAGATTTCAGTTTGTTTTTCAATAGAGTTGTACAGTTTATACAGCCAGGTCCATAAATATTGGGACATCAACACAATTCTAACATTTTTGGCTCTATACACCACCACAATGGATTTGAAATGAAATTAACAAGTTGTACTTTAACTGTGACTGTCAGCTTTAATTTGAGGGTATTTACATCCAAATCAGGTGAACGGTGTAGGAATTACAACAGTTTGCATATGTTCCTCCCACTTCTTAAGGGACCAAAAGTAATGGGACAATTGGCTTCTTAGCTGTTCCATGGCCCGTGTGTGTTATTCCCTCATTATCCCAATTTCAATGAGCAGATAAAAGGTCCAGAGTTCATTTCAAGTGTGCTATTTTCATTTGGAATCTGTTGCTGTCAACTCTCAAGATGAAATCCAAAGAGCTGTCATTATCAGTGAAGCAAGCCATCATTAGGCTGAAAAAACAATACAAACCCATCAGAGAGATGGCAAAAACATTAGGTGTGGCCAAAACAACTGTTTGGAACATTCTTAAAAAGAAGGAATGCACCGGTCAGCTCAGCAAAACCAAAAGACCCGGAAGACTACGGAAAACAACTGTGGTGGATGACCGAAGAATTCTTTCCACAACAGTTGGCCAGATCAAGAACACTCTCTAGGAGGTAGGTGTATGTGTGTCAAAGTCAACAATCAAGAGAAGACTTCACCAGAGTGAATACAGAGGGTTCACCACAAGATGTAAACCATTGGTGAGCCTCAAAAACAGGAAGGCCAGATTAGAGTTTGCCAAACGACATCTAAAAAAGCCTTCACAGTTCTGGAACAACATCCTATGGACAGATGAGACCAAGATCAAGTTGTACCAGAGTGATGGGAAGAGAAGAGTATGGAGAAGGAAAGGAACTGCTCATGATCCTAAGCATACCACCTCATCAGTGAAGCATGGTGGTGGTAGTGTCATGGCGTGGGCATGTATGGCTGCCAATGGAACTGGTTCTCTTGTATTTATTGATGATGCGACTGCTGACAAAGGCAGCAGGATGAATTCTGAAGTGTTTCCGGCAATATTATCTGCTCATATTCAGCCAAATGCTTCAGAACTCATTGGACAGCGCTTCACAGTGCAGATGGACAATGACCCAAAGCATACTGAAAAAGCAACCAAAGAGTTTTTTTTAAGGGAAAGAAGTGGAATGTTATGCAATGGCCAAGTCAATCACCTGACCTGAATCCGATTGAGCATGCATTTCACTTGCTGAAGACAAAACTGAAGGGAAAATGCCCCAAGAACAAGCAGGAACTGAAGACAGTTGCAGTAGAGGCCTGGCAGAGCATCACCAGGGATGAAACCCAGCGTCTGGTGATGTCTATGCGTTCCAGACTTCAGGCTGTAATTGACTGCAAAGGATTTGCAACCAAGTATTTAAAAAGTGAAAGTTTGATTTATGATTATTATGTCCCATTACTTTTGGTCCCTTAACAAGTGGGTGGCACTTGTTGTAATTCCTACACCGTTCACCTGATTTGGATGTAAATTCCCTCAAATTAAAGCTGACAGTCTGCAGTTAAAGCACATATTGTTTGTTTCATTTCTAATCCATTGTGGTAGTGTATAGAGCCAAAAATGTTAGAATTGTGTCGATGTCCCAATATTTATGGACCTGACTGTAGGTCACATTAAAGGTGGAAAAATGTCTGAAATGATTTATCTTTGTCTATTTTTTATTTTTTTTACAGCACAGAAACCTGACATTTTAACAGGGGTGTGTAGACTTTTTATATCCACTGTATATATCTTAATACCAATAATAATAATAATAATAATAATAAATTATTTGGGAATTATGAAATATATAGAAACCCATGTTAAAAACTGTTTGTTAATAGAGCAGATTAGTCAAAAGGAATACATACAAATGCCATTGGGCATAGGAAAAAAGAATAAATTAAGTTAAAATGTCAAAAGTCAATAGATGGATACATAGATAAATAGATTATTATAAATAACATTGGGGGCAAAACTACATAAATTATTAGATATTTGCACTGATTCATGAATAAATGAATAATTTTAGAAGGGATGAAAAAATAAAAATATATATAAATTTATTTGTGGTCATGGCTACGGCCAAGAGGTATCCGAAGAACCCTAGGGAGAGAAACAACAGGAACAACCTAACCCAGCTAGGCGTGTCTTAGCTGACCTGACTAAATGGCTTGTTGTGTGCCCTGAGCCACGATCGTGGGTAGGCCTATAAGTGGGCATACCCTGTGGAAATGAGAAGATAAGGGAGGGAGGGTGGGGCACCTGAGAACCCACGCCTGGAAGTGAGGGTGTGGCTCGTATATGAAGAGCCTCCGCCCCTCCCACAAATGCAGGCTGACTAATCAGCCTTACCAACTTGTGGTCATGGCTACGGCCAAGAGGTATCCGAAGAACCCTAGGGAGAGAAACAACAGGAACAACCTAACCCAGCTAGGCGTGTCTTAGCTGACCTGACTAAATGGCTTGTTGTGTGCCCTGAGCCACGATCGTGGGTAGGCCTATAAGTGGGCAAAAACCAAGCCAAGTAGGGTAGAAAAGGAATTCGAATGGCATGTGCAAACTAATCCCCAAGCCAACTGCAAGGCGTCAGGGATCTAGAGCGAAAATTCGGGGTATACGAGGCAAGACCAGTAGGAGACCTACAACCCATCTTGTGGATGACAAGGCCAGAGACATGATTCTCAATATTGCGTATACTGCCCCAACGCGGAATGGAGGACCTGGAATACGTTGTGAAATGGATCATAAAAACCAACTGAAACTTGTAAAGTTTGGCTCTAGTGCGAGTACTGGCAATGCCCTAGCCTCAGGAGATCGTGGGACCGCAACCTAACTGCCTAGACTATTTAGAAATGAGGGCCAAAAAGAAACCATGAAGATAGGAAGAGAATCCTTGAATAGTTCCCCAGACAACAGCTATCTGCTAGCCGTGGTCCGCGCGTTGTTCTACTGTGTGCCCGAGAATTATTTTGCGTTTGAGACGTGAAGACCGACCTACAATCTGAAACTTCTACCGTGAGGAAATGCTGGACCTTGTCCAAAATCCGATTTAACGTGGTTGTAGGGAGTCTGAGGTTAGTGCGGCAAGAAGCTACGAAGCCATAATATACAAGATTCTGTCCATGCCCTCCCATGAGTGAGGGAATGCAATGCAATGAAGCTACCGACGAAAATGAGTTCCTGGTCATGGTAAAAAGGCAAAGACTTTGCGCGGGGACCTGTTTGACAAGATATGATCGACTACGATCAGAGACTGAAATGTTAGAGGGAATTGCCCTACTTGTTCTTCGTCTGGCAGGACCTGAACGAAAGCATGAACAATTAAAGAAAGACTAAATATCTGCGTAAGACATGACAATGATGCTGTAGGGCGAACCGGACCAGTTTGTGGTCAAAACATAAAGTGAGCAATCAACGTTGATTATTAGGAAATTAGGGAAGCAGGTATGTATGCGATACATAGGGGCCAAATCAGCCCAGATGCACAACCAACCAGGCAATCAGCCCAGCAGGACTGAAAAACAGTCATCGGGCCCCCGAAGCCATGGGACCGAAGCTGTCATCGGGCCCCCGAAGCCATGGGGCCGAAGCTGTCATCGGGCCCCCGAAGCCATGGGGCCGAAGCTGTCATCGGGCCCCCGAAGCCATGGGGCCGAAGCTGTCATCGGGCCCCCGAAGCCATGGGGCCGAAGCTGTCATCGGGCCCCCGAAGCCATGGGGCCGAAGCTGTCATCGGGCCCCCGAAGCCATGGGGCCGAAGCTGTCATCGGGCCCCCGAAGCCATGGGGCCGAAGCTGTCATCGGGCCCCCGAAGCCATGGGGCCGAAGCTGTCACCGGGCCCCCGAAGCCATGGGGCCGAAGTTGTCATCGGACCTGAATAAAAGGTGCAGGTTAAATTAAACCATGAGCCTGACCGATGTGGCAGGCGATACCTAAGATAAACTACGTGGCCTGAATGACATGCAAGGCGAAATATCGTTAGGAACGAGACCTGACCGACGTGGAAGGTGACCCCAATATGAGTTCAACTGCATGACCTGAAAAGACGAAGGGAAACGTGACAGAAAATGGAGATAATAACGGACAAAGTAAAATTAAACCTGAATAAAATAAGCTGGCAAGCAGGTAAAGATATGAGTCATTCAAAAGCATAGATGCACAGGTGGACAGACAACCATTGGTCGGACCCCTGAAGCCATGGGGCCGAAGCAACCACCAGGGGCCCATGGGGCCGGGCAGCCGCCAGGATGCGAACCTTTAGAATTAAGGACGGCAGGGGAAAAGATTGGGGCTTAACCCAACGGGTTTAGTAATCAACCGGGACTCGATAACCTAGAAAGACAAAGACATGGGGTAAAGCTTCTTAATGAAATGAGGCTGAAATGAACTGCAAGTACTAATCTGTAAAATATAAATGAACAAAAGAAAACTTCTGAAAGGTGTGCCATGGAAAATAGTATCAGATGGCCGTATGACCTACCAATGTCGATGACTATTGTGAAATCCTCTAAGCCAAGAGCCATGCGTGAGAGTCCCCCATGGCGGGAGCCAAGCGTGAGACCCCCATGGCGGGAGCCAAGCGTGAGAGACCCCCATGGCGGGAGCCATGCGTGAGAGACCCCCATGGCGGGAGCCATGCGTGAGTCCCCCATGGCGGGAGCCATGCGTGAGAACCCCCATGGCGGGAGCCAAGCGTGAGAGCCCCCCATGGCGGGAGCCAAGCGTGAGAGCCCCCCATGGCGGGAGCCAAGCGTGAGAGCCCCTCATGGCGGGAGCCAAGCGTGAGAGCCCCTCATGGCGGGAGCCAAGCGTGAGAGCCCCTCATGGCGGGAGCCATGCGTGACAGCCACTCATGGCGGGAGCCATGCGTGAGAGCCCCTCGTGGCGGAACAAGTATCAGATGACCGTGCGAACTACGAATGACGATGCCAGTCGTGAGGTCCTATAAGCGAAGAGCCACTCGTGCGAGCCTCTTATGATTTTATTATTATTATTTTTTATAAACCACTTATGCAGCACCAGAATGCCTTGGGGACTCGCATAACCATGACCCCCTCCAACAGCAAACCTGGAAACACTAGCCAGCCTACAACCATGTTGTACCCCTAACAAACACAACATGAAAAAACGGTCATGGGGCCCCCGGAGCCATGAGGCCGGATCAGTCATAGGGCCCCCGAAGACAGAGGGATGACGATAAGTAATTAAAACGTAAGCCGGACCTGATGGCATATGAAGCGACTTGAATGATTAGATTGGCTAGAAGGTGGCCTAAGGAAGATGACTGCCAACAGGCGTTAAAAATATAGTCATTAGTAATCCGAAGCACGTGCATACATAAAACACTAACCACCGCGAACCATAAACGTAAACATGAAATTGAAACAGAGATGGGAGAAAAAACAAGAGCCTGAGGCATTGCAAGTTCGCTAAGAGAAGTCTCTTATCGTGACAAACAAATAAACGGTTTGTGAAAACATAGCAGGAAACTTACTGGCCCACTGACCTCTGCTGAGGAGCTGTTTGGTGAACTGGGGCAGGAGACCAATCTGAGTGAATACGAACCAGAAGTAAAAGGAGACCAGTCTGAGTGAATATGAACCAGGATTAAAACAGAAAGTAGGCCTATGGAAAGTAACAGACCACCGAGGAAGGGAACGTAAGCCTGAAAAGAACGCAGTTATGTTTGTCGGGAGAGAGGTACCAGAGCGGTGGGTGCAGACTGCCCCAATGAGATTGAGCAAAACCATGACGTAGCAATGAACAGGAGAATGCAGCTTTGAGTGGGAGCAGAGTACAACACATGATGTAACAAATGGGTGAATGCAGCTTTGGATGCGAGTGGTACCTAAAAAACATGGTATGGGCGCAGCTCTGAGTATGGGTAGCGCATGAAAAGCATGGTATAAAGCGGACGTATAAATGCAACCTGGAAGTGAGCAGAGTATTGACGTGATGCGAAAGCAGACACGTGGACGCAGCTCTAGTAGTGAAAGGAGTATAGGACAACATGCGAAAGCAGACATGCGGACGCAGCTTTGGATGTGAACAGAATATTAACTTGATGTGGCAGCAGACATGGAAAGCGGCTTTGGTGAGTGGGGTATACGACCTGGTGTAGCAGTAGAAGTGTGAACACAACTTTGGGTATAAGCAGAGCATGAAATTTGGTATAAACGCAGCTCTGGTTGTGAGTGGAGCAAGGTGGGAACACCAGGGTGGTGCGTCCAGAGCATGAAAACAGAGTAACAGTAGCAGCTATGGCTGTAAGCCGAGTATACAACATGTAATAACAGGCGTGTAATACGGATCCGGCTGTCGGCTGGGGACAGAATGAGATGTAACAGCCAACAGGTGAACGCAGCTTGAATGCGAGACCAATCTGAGTGAATACGAACCAAGAGTAGAAAAGTGCAGGACAGTAAGGACGTGCGGATGCAGCATAAGACATGAAATAAAAGCCGAAAGTGTAAATGCAGCTCAGGATAACAGCAGAGCATGAAAGTGCGGCAGGGTTTTTAAGTACATGGAGCAGTGAAATACATGAAGTCTAAAGATGGTGGTAGCGGGGGGAGCGGGGGAGACACATCGCAAGGAACAGCTACAGCAAGAGGCCTAAACAATAACAGCTGCGTCCGATCTCCAAACATGACGTCACGTGCAGCCCGGGTAACTTTCTTTACAGCAAACCGGCTGAAGTAACTTTTCATACGAGACGAACGAAACAAAGTGAAACTTGTAAGATTTATAGGAGCTAACTCCCATTACCAACAAACAAAGTTGAAAAGAAAATAGAAGTATTTAGGCCCAACAAGCAAACCTGAGGTAGCAGATTCTGAGGCAAAGCCTCCCGTTCGCTAGCAAAGTCGGTTCCGACCGGCCAGGAGAGACGGCCCCGGCACAACCTACTTACGTAGTACGGCGCGTGCATGCCACGGTAGCAGAGAGCCAAATAACAAGCTCCATGCTGCAAAGAAAGACTCCTACCACCAGAGAAGCTAGTCTGCTAATGACACCCAGCAGCAGCTGTGCACCTGAGAACCCACGCCTGGAAGTGAGGGTGTGGCTCGTATATGAAGAGCCTCCGCCCCTCCCACAAATGCAGGCTGACTAATCAGCCTTACCAACATATAAAAAAGAAAATAAGAAAATAATGGCGGCACTGTAAAAACACAAGGAGGGTGCTAAGTCCAGGGATGTAGCAGCTTACCCCGTCTGATAGAGATGAAAAAACGGACAGCACTCCAAGTAAAAGCTAGTGGTGTTTATTCACCCATGTGGATGGCCATCCACATGGGTGAATAAACACCACTAGCTTTTAATTGGAGTGCTGTCCGTTTTTTCATTATATATATATATATATATATATATATATATATATATATATATATATATATATATTAGTCCTGATCAAAAGTTTAAGACCACTTGAAAAATGGCAATAAATCATATTTAGCATGGCTGGATCTTAACAAGGTTCCAAGTAGAGCTTCAACATTAACCCTTTCATGACCAAGGGTCATTGATGCCCCAGTGTCCAGGTCAAAATTAACAAATCTGACATGTGTCACTTTACACTGCGTGCAGAATTATTAGGCAAATGAGTATTTTGACCACATCATCCTCTTTATGCATGTTGTCTTACTCCAAGCTGTATAGGCTCGAAAGCCTACTACCAATTAAGCATATTAGATGATGTGCATCTCTGTAATTAGAAGGGGTGTGGTCTAATGACATCAACACCCTATATTAGGTGTGCATAATTATTAGGCAACTTCCTTTATTTTGGCAAAATGGGTCAAAAGAAGGACTTGACAGGCTCAGAAAAGTCAAAAATAGTGAGATATCTTGCAGAGGGATGCAGCACTCTTAAAATTGCAAAGCTTCTGAAGCGTGATCATCGAACAATCAAGCGTTTCATTCAAAATAGTCAACAGGGTCGCAAGAAGCGTGTGGAAAAACCAAGGCGCAAAATAACTGCCCATGAACTGAGAAAAGTCAAGCGTGCAGCTGCCAAGATGCCACTTGCCACCAGTTTGGCCATATTTCAGAGCTGCAACATCACTGGAGTGCCCAAAAGCACAAGGTGTGCAATACTCAGAGACATGGCCAAGGTAAGAAAGGCTGAAAGACGACCACCACTGAACAAGACACACAAGCTGAAACGTCAAGACTGGGCCAAGAAATATCTCAAGACTGATTTTTCTAAGGTTTTATGGACTGATGAAATGAGAGTGAGTCTTGATGGGCCAGATGGATGGGCCCGTGGCTGGATTGGTAAAGGGCAGAGAGCTCCAGTCCGACTCAGACACCAGCAAGGTGGAGGTGGAGTACTGGTTTGGGCTGGTATCATCAAAGATGAGCTTGTGGGGCCTTTTCGGGTTGAGGATGGAGTCAAGCTCAACTCCCAGTCCTACTGCCAGTTTCTGGAAGACACCTTCTTCAAGCAGTGGTACAGGAAGAAGTCTGCATCCTTCAAGAAAAACATGATTTTCATGCAGGACAATGCTCCATCACACGCGTCCAAGTACTCCACAGCGTGGCTGGCAAGAAAGGGTATAAAAGAAGAAAATCTAATGACATGGCCTCCTTGTTCACCTGATCTGAACCCCATTGAGAACCTGTGGTCCATCATCAAATGTGAGATTTGCAAGGAGGGAAAACAGTACACCTCTCTGTACAGTGTCTGGGAGGCTGTGGTTGCTGCTGCACGCAATGTTGATGGTGAACAGATCAAAACACTGACAGAATCCATGGATGGCAGGCTTTTGAGTGTCCTTGCAAAGAAAGGTGGCTATATTGGTCACTGATTTGTTTTTGTTTTGTTTTTGAATGTCAGAAATGTATATTTGTGAATGTTGAGATGTTATATTGGTTTCACTGGTAAAAATAAATAATTTAAATGGGTATATATTTGTTTTTTGTTAAGTTGCCTAATAATTATGCACAGTAATAGTCACCTGCACACACAGATATCCCCCTAAAATAGCTAAAACTAAAAACAAACTAAAAACTACTTCCAAAAATATTCAGCTTTGATATTAATGAGTTTTTTGGGTTCATTGAGAACATGGTTGTTGTTCAATAATAAAATTAATCCTCAAAAATACAACTTGCCTAATAATTCTGCACTCCCTGTATGTGGTAATAGCTTTGGAACACTTTTACTTATCCACGCCATTCTGAGATTGTTTTCTCGTGACACATTGTACTTCATGATAGTCATATATTTGAGTCAATATATTTCACCTTTATTTATGAAAAAATCCCAAATTTACCAAAAATTTAGAAAAATTCACAATTTTCCAAATTTCAATTTATCTGCTTCTAAAACAGAAAGTCATACCTAATAAAATATTTATTACTTAACAATCCCCATATGTCTACTTTATGTTGGCATCATTTTGGAAATGTCATTTTATTTTTTTAGGACGTTAGAAGGCTTAGAAGTTTAGAAGCAATTCTTACAATTTTTAAGAAAATTTCCAAAACCCACTTTTTAAGGACCAGTTCAGGTCTGAAGTCCCTTTGTGGGGCTTACATAGTGGAAACCCCCATAAATGACCCCATTATAGAAACTACACCCCTCTAGTTACTTAAAACTGATTTTACAAACTTTGTTAACCCTTTAGGCGTTCCACAAGAATTAAAGGAAAATGGAGATGAAATGTAAAAATTTCACTTTTTTGGCAGATTTTCCATTTTATATATTTTTTTTCTTTAACACATTGAGGGTTAACAGCCAAACAAAACTCAATATTTATTACCCTGATTCTGCGGTTTACAGAAACACCCCACATGTGGTCATAAACTGCTGTACGGGCACACGGCAGGGCGCAGAAGGAAAGGAATGCCATACGGTTTTTGGAAGGTAGATTGTGCTGGATTGGTTTTCAGAACGCCATATGTTTTTTATTTTTCTGCCGATCGTCTTGTACAGGGGCTCGTTTTTTGCAGAAAGTGTTGAGGTTTTTATTGGTACCATTTTTGGGTACATAGGATTTTTTGATCATTCATTATTGCACTTTATGGGGCAAGGTGACCCAAAAATTGGCTGTTTTGGATCAGTTTTCATTTATTTATTTTTACAGCGTTCATCTGAGGAGTTAGGTCACGTGATAATTTTATAGAGAAGATCGTTACGGACGTGGCAATACCTAATATGTATACTTTTTCTTATTTATTTAAGTTTTACACAATAATAGCATTTCTGAAACCAAAAAAATTATGTTTTAGTGTCTCTATAGTCTGAGAGCCATAGCTTTTTTTATTTTTTTGGGCGATTGTCTTAAATAGGGTATCATTTTTTGCGGGACGAGGTGACGGTTGGTACTATTTGGTACTATTTTGGGGGTCATAAACCTTTTTGATCGCTTGCTGTTGCACTTTTTGTGATGTAAGGTGACAAAAATAGCTTTTTTGGCACTTTTATTTTATTTTTATGGTGTTTATCGGACGGGGTCCATCATGTGATATATTTATAGAGACGGTCGTTACGGACGCGGTGACACCTAATATGTGTATTTTATTTTATTTTTTCATTTTTTTATAGGAAAAGGCAATGTCTTTTATTTATTTACATTTTTATTTATTTATTGATTTATTTTTACTTTTATTATTTTCACTTTTTTTTTATCAAGTCCCTCTTGGATCATGAAGATCCAGTGGGGCTGATAGCTGTACTATACTTTGCAATGCTCTTGCATTGCAAAGTATAATACTTCCAGATTGCCTGTAGGTGGCAGCACTGGACGCATTTGCCATGGCAACCGGACGCTTTTGCAAAGCGTCCGATTGCCATGGTAACCATCGGGTGCTGCAATCACAACGCTGCAGCCCCGATGGTGGAGAGAGGGATCTCCCTCCCTCTGTTAACCCCATGGATGCCGCAACCGCAGCATCTATGGAGTTACAGGAGAGTGTCAGCATAGAGCTGACACTCTCTGCTGATGGCGGCGGCTCAGGAATGGAGCCGCCGCCATCACACACAGAATGAGGAATCGGGGGCAGCGCTGAAAGGGGGGGGGGTCGGGGGGTACAGACTACAATGGGGCAGGAGGGGCGGCTAGAAAATTAATGCATGGGGCGGGGAGGGGGCGGATCGCATGCCATCAGGGCAGGAAGGAGATGAGCGCAGGAGAGGGGCACAGATCGGCGGGGCATAGATCGGAGGGGGGGGGGGCACAGAGGGGCACCAAGGGCTTGGAGTGGCACAGATCGGGGGGCATGAGGAACACTATCGGCTTTCAGGCTCTGATCTGCAGAGCGCAGATCAGAGCCTGAAACCGGCATTTTAACACTGCCGCGATCCGATTGGTTAGTCTGCACAGACTAACCAATCGGATCGATTGCCGGCAAGGGGCCACTCTGGTCCCTTGCCGGCATTACTGCACTGTATGCTGTCCGTGACAGCACCAGGGCAGGGGCAGAAGCTTTAATCCAAGCGCTTTGCAGCGCTTGGATTAAAGAACTGTCTTGACGTTTATAGACGTGATAGCTGCACGGGGCATGTGCAGCTATCACGTATATATACAGATTGCGGTCGGGAAGAGGTTAAACAAGAAGAAATGGGAGTGAGACAAAACATTTTTTGAGCATTCAATTTAATGAAAACAACGAATAAACTGAAACAGGCTATTTTTCAGCTGATCAAAAGTTTAGGACCACACCTCCAAAAAAAAACTAAACCCCCCCCCAAAACAGAAATCCAACTTCAAAACATGAACTCAGTAATGAGTAGCTCCGCTGTTATTGTTGATCACTTCAAAAATTTCTCCAAGTGGTGAAGACTGCCGCACGAAGGCCATCTACTGTCTGGAATTGTTGTCCATTTTTGTAAACTTCCCTTGCCATCCATCCCCAAATGTTCTCAATTGGATTTAGATCAGGGGAACACGCAGGATGGGACAAAAGAGTGATGTTATTCTCCTGGAAGAAGTCCCTTGTCCTGAGGGCATTGTGTACTGTAGTGTTGTCCTGTTGAAAAACCCAGTCGTTACCACACAGACGAGGGCCCTCAGTCATGAGGAATGCTCTCTTCAACATCTGGACATAGCCAGCGGCCGTTTGACGCCCCTGCACTTCCTGAAGCTCCATTGTTCCACTGAAGGAAAAAGCACCCCAGACCATTATGGCGCCCCCTCCACTGTGGCGCGTAGAAAACATCTCAGGTGGGATCTGCTTGTCATGCCAGTAACGTTGGAAACCATCAGGACCATCAAGGTTCAATTTTTTCTCATCAGAGAATAAAACTTTCTTCCACCTTCCACAATGTCCTATGTTTTGTGCTCTCTTGCAAAGTCCAAACGAGCAGTTCTGTGGCGTTCAAGGAGACGAGGTCTTTGAAGACGTTTTTTTGTTTTTGAAGCCCTTCAGTCTCAGATGCCGTCTGATGGTTATGGGGCTGCAGTCAGCACCAGTAAGGGCCTTTATTTGGGTCGAGGATCGTCCAGTGTCTTGATGGACAGCCAATTGGATCCTCCGGCTCAGTGCTGGTGAAATTTTTTTGGGTCTTCCACTTGACTTTTTTGTTTCACAACCCTCAGGATCATTTAAGAAATTCCAAATGACTGTCTTACTGCGTCCCACCTCAGCAGCGATGGCGCGCTGTGAGAGACCCTGCTTATGCAGTTCAACAACCCGACCACGTTCAAAAAGGGAGAGTTTTTTTGCCTTTGCCATCACAACGTGTAACTACCTGACAGAACATGGCAATGAATCCACATCTTTGCACAGACTTGGCCTTTTAAAGGCATGTGGTCATAAAATTTGGATCAGCTGAAAAACAGCCTGTTTCAGTTTAATCGTTATTTTCAATTAATTGAATGCTCAAAAAATGTTTTGTCTCACTCTTATTTCTTCTTGTTGCATGTTGAAGCTCTACTTGGAACCTTGTTAAGATCCAACATGATGTAAAATAAGATTTTTTGCAATTTTTCAATTGGTCTTAAACTTATATATATATACACACAAACATATATCTCTTATAATCCAATAGAATTCACGGCACTTCCTTGCGTGAAGGCGTATAATTTATTCACCAAATAACAACGTTTCGGTTCGCACACTGGAACCTTTTTCAAGCAGTGAAAAAGGTTCCAGTGTGCGAACCGAAACGTTATTTGGTGAATAAATTATACGCTTTTACGCAAGGAAGTGCCGTGAATTCTCTTGGATTATTGTCATTTGGAAGTCTTTTGATCGCTTCATCAGCCGCTGGCACCCGCTATCAGATAATACTGCTGTGCTGTTCACACTCGTTGGAAATAGTGTTGGATATCTTATCTCTTATATATTTAAAAATGAGTGTCTGTCTGTCTGTCTATCTGTCTGTCTAGACGTCTGTCTGGACGTTCTTTATTCGCGACCAACGACTGGACCGATCTTTACCAAATTTGGCACACAGGTACATCAAGTGTCCGGGAAGGTTTTAGAACAGTTCTCAGCTCTCTAGGACGTACTGTTCTTGAGATATTCGCTCTCTAGGACGTACCGTTCCTGAGATATTCCCAAAAAATGACCCAGATAAAAGCCTGCAAGCCTTTCTCTTCAAACCCCAACTGCCATAAACACAGTTTTACTCCAGGTTTCCATAACAACCCAGCCATTTTTCTTTACTGATTAAAGGGGCGGGCACTGTGGAGGTCACTGTTTTTAAAGGGGCGGGCACTGTGGAGGTTACTGTTACTAAAGGGGCGGGCACTGTGGAGGTCACTGTTATTAAATGGGCGGGCACTGTGGAGGTCACGGTTATTAAAGGGGCGGGCGCTATGAAGGTCCCTGGTAAAGGGGCGGTCACTGTGAAAGTCATTGTTAAAGGGGTGGTCACTGTGAAAGTCACTGTTAAAGGAGCGGTCACTGTGAAAGTCCCTTTTAAAGGGGCGGTCACTATAAAAGTCACTGTTAAAGGGGTGGTCACTGTAAAAGTCACTGTTAAAGGGGTGGTCACCTTGAAAGTCACTTTTAAAGGGACGGGCACTGTGGAGGTCTCTGTTGAAGGGGCGGGCACTGTGGAAGTCAATGTTTAAAGGGGCAGGCACTGTGAAGGTCACTGTTAAAGGGGTGGGTACTGTAGAGGTCACTGTTATGGGGGAATGTGTTGATATCCTTTTTACGACACACGGAAACATAAAATGAAATAGATGAAATATACCCGTGCGAAGCCGGGTCCATACACACATACATACATAGATACATGCATACACATAAATAAATAAATACATATTATTAGTAATTATTGTGTTCTAGTGTTTCATTTAGGCAAAAAGGGGTGAGGGAATTAAATTGATAAATCCAATACATCTCTTTTCTGCACAGGGTATGGAACAATTGTGGGACCCATTCAATTGGCGTAATCTTTAAGTTTGTAGGGTCACCTAAATGGATCTGTGCGAAATGTCTTGAAACGCTATGTTTCATGTATTTTTTATTTTATATTTGATTGATGGGAGTAGGTCCTATCTCTTACGGGCCGCCCTATATATTGGAGACCGCACGGACATTCTAGCATATAGATGATGTTGTGTGAACTGCAGTCCATGCGGTCCCGTAAAGGAATTTTTTCACCAGAAGTTAGGATGGTTACTTCTTTCACTTTGTCACTGATGTTAGAACAGCACTTGCATCTCTTGTGGCCACATTTATATGACCCTTCTGTTTGTTTAATGGAATTGACTAATCTTTAATTTCCCTTTGTAGTACCGTTCAGTTTAGGACAGGAGGGTGCCAGAATCCGTGGATTTTTTGGAATTCTTTTCCCTATTATAGGGTCTCACATGAGGATTGTCCAGTGCTGGTTTAATATGTTCTTAATTCTGTGGTGCGCTGCGTTATACCGTGTTATAAAGTTATGTTTATAATTACTTTCTCCAGAGGCTTCTGGTAACGCATTGTCGTATTTTATTTATTTGGAGTTCATCAGTCTCTTAGAGACCCCCTGGGTATCCCTTCTCTATAAATCTCAATTTGAGGATCTCTAATTGTTTCTCCATGGTACTATTTTTAGAGCAGTTTCTCCTAACTCTCCTTATCTGGCTGTATGGAATATTTCTCTTCCACTTCATATAGTGGCAGCTCTTATAATCCAAATAGCTATTTGCATCCACATTTTTTAAATGTGTGCATGTCTCTATTTGGTTGTTCGAAATGGATAACTGTAAATCTAGAAGTATGGCAGTAGTGGAATCTATATGTGCAGTAAAACTAAGATTCCATTGGTTTGTGTTGAGTTGTTCAATAACTGAATCTAGAACTACTTTGTCCCCTTGCCAAATGAAAATAATATCATCTATGTAACGTTTGTAAAATCTAATGTTCGGGTGTTTAAAAAAACCAGAGGCAACCTCAAATGCCCCATAAACAGATAAGTGTAAGAGGGGGCAAATTTGGTGCTCATTGCGGTGCCTCTTTATTGTAAAAGAGGCCATTGTATTGAAAGTAATTGTGGTGCAATATGAAGGAGATGGAGTTAAATAAAAACATTTTTTGTTTATGGGTCATATAGGGGTCTGCAATTAGAAAATACTTTACTGCCTTAATGACAAATTCATGTATGATATTACTGTAGAGGGATGTAACATCCAAAGTTACCCAATACATGTCCGATTCCCATCTAAAATTGTTGAGCAGGGTGATAAGATGGTTGGAGTCCCTAAGGTAGGCAGGTAGAGTAACAACATATTACTGTATTAGATTGTCTATATACGTGGAGAGGTTTGGGGTAAGTGAATCAATACCGGAAATGATAGGTCTGCCTGGGGGTCTTTCAAGAGATTTATGTATTTTGGGCAAGAAGTAAAAGTATGTTGTAGATGGATGTTCAATTGTTAAGAAACTTTTCTCTTTTTTGTTTAATATTTTTTATTCATATCCCAAGGTAATAAGGCCAAGGTAGAGTTTTTTTGTATTCGTCAATGAAGTCAGATGGTAAGGTATCATAATATTCTCTATCTGAGAGAATTCTCATTGATTCTTGATTGTACTAAAATTTGTCTAAGATGAGAATACCGCCTCCCTTATCTGCATTTTTGATCACTATATCTTTGTTGGATGTCAGTCTAGAAATAGCTTGTCGTTGATTGTATGTGAGATTATGCTGGGTGGATCATATGACATGACTATTGTTCTGTGTGAATTCTTCTTTTAGATCATTAAACCCTTAGTGATGATGCACATTTTTTCAAAATTGCATTCCAAGAGCTAGAACTTTTTAGCTTTTTCATCAATATACCTTTATGAGGTCTTATTTTTTGCAGGACAAGTTACAGTTTTTAATGCACCATTTTGGGTACATATAATCATTGATTAACACCAGCTATCTGTATTGAACCCACTTTGTTTACATCAGTAAAAAGGCGTATTGGTGGTCACTAAGGGTTTAAGTACCAAGTTGTAAAATGTCTCACGGTGTGGACCCCTTCTTTCAATGGGATAGAAAGATGATTTGGGTTTGAAAGATGAGTGAATTTGATCAATTAGAAGTTCCGTGACCAGATCCTCTGTCTGTCATCTAAATGGGGATTTTCG
Organism: Bufo bufo; assembly: GCF_905171765.1. Classification (NCBI taxonomy): domain Eukaryota; kingdom Metazoa; phylum Chordata; class Amphibia; order Anura; family Bufonidae; genus Bufo; species Bufo bufo. The sequence goes on from NC_053392.1 coordinate 123,433,130, forward strand.
GTACAAAAGAAGGTGAGGGTACGAGTATATTGAGTTTGTCTCGTACTCCCCTCCTTTGGTAAAGTAAGTGGTTAATTTACAGTTTCAAAACCAGTATCTACCTCACTCAGAAGTATGTAGTTTTTTTATCTTTTAGTATGTAATTCTTCACTAACTAACATACCTATGATTGGCATTTCTTTGGCACCCCACACTTCATTTGCACTCTGTGTATATTACTTTTTTAAGTTTTATCTTGCTCTATATTTACATTTCACCCGTTTGGGTTGAATTAAATACATAGGGCTCAGCCTTAGTGTCCAATTCCACACCACTCCATCGCTTAGAGTATTCCCCTGGAGCTTTGTAATCCTCTATCCCTCTTATCCCTTTTTCCCTTCTTCCTACCCGAATTCTGGTTACATTTTACAACTCCTTTTTTTTTTTTTGTTTACTCAACAGTTGGGATGTGAGACAGAGACATCTGGAGATGAAATTTTTTTTTTTTTATCAAAGGCATCATTAATGTGGATCAGTACAAAAAATGCTTCACCATACATCTTGCTCCAGAAAACTTTTGAGAAAACATCCTCATGCACACTGCTGTGAAGATCATGAAGTATATCAGCAACCATAGCCCAGACCTCAACATCTTTAATGCTTTTGGGATTACTTGGATTCTGAGAACCAGCTTGAGTTGATAGAAGAGAGACACCAGCTAGGAACCCCCTCTATAACTCCTCATTCACACATCAGTGTTTTGGTCAGTGATTTCCATCAGTGATTGTGACAGTGGCGTAACTATCAGGGGAGCAGGGGAAGCAGCTGCTTCGGGGCCCGAGCTCAGAAGGGGCCCGGGAGCAGTCACTGTACTTCGTCACCCCGTGCCCCTGTCAGAGCAGCTGACTTCTCCTGCACTTGTACCTCTGACCTGACATCAGTGACATTGCTCCGCCTCTCCCCCACCTCAGTTCTTATGATGGACACTGACCAGCAATAGGACGGCCCGATGTGGGCGGAGCTATAATAGCCCCGCCCCCTTTTCTACCCGCGATTCCTGCAGCTTGAACCTTCCCTGCCCAGCAAGCTGACCATCAGTTGGATTGCCACAACTGCACCAGTGATGTGAGTGGCAGGGGAACTGGGGTTATATTCAGCTTTCCCAGACTGTGCACATGTGACATGCAGTACCGTAGGAAAGCTGGGTGAATTATAGCGTGAGATGTCATCCAGCTTCCCTGCTATCCTGCATGGCACAAGTGCAGAGGCATTAGATTATGGGGGAGAGGCACAGCAGGAAAGCTGGGTGTCTATATATGTGAATTGTATATGTGTGCGTCCATGTATGTGGTGACTATGTGTATGAGTGCGTCCATGTATGTGGAGAGTGTGTATGAGTGCGTCCATGTATGTGAAGAGTATGTGTATGAGTGGGTCCATGTATGTGAAGAGTATGTGTATGAGTGCGTCCATGTGTGTGTGAGTGCGCCCCTGTATGTGGTGACTATGTGTATGAGTGCGCCCCTGTATGTGAAGAGTATGTGTATGAGTGCGTCCATGTGTGTATGAGTGCGCCCCTGTATGTGGTGACTATGTGTATGAGTGCGCCCCTGTATGTGAAGAGTATGTGTATGAGTGCATCCATGTATGTGGAGAGTGGGTGTATGACTGCGTCCATGTATGTGGAGAGTGCGTGTATGACTGCATCTATGTATATGTTGAGTGCGTGTATGAGTGGGTCCATGTATGTGAAGAGTATGTGTATGAGTGCGTCCATGTGTGTGTATGAGTGCGCCCCTGTATGTGGTGACTATGTGTATGAGTGCGCCCCTGTATGTGAAGAGTATGTGTATGAGTGCGTCCATGTGTGTGTATGAGTGCGCCCCTGTATGTGGTGACTATGTGTATGAGTGCGCCCCTGTATGTGAAGAGTATGTGTATGAGTGCGTCCATGTGTGTGGAGAGTGGGTGTATGACTGCGTCCATGTATGTGGAGAGTGCGTGTATGACTGCATCTATGTATATGTTGAGTGCGTGTATGAGTGTGTCCATGTATATGTTTAGTGTGTGTATGAGTGTGTCCATGTATATGTTGAGTGTGTGTATGAATGCATCTATGTATGTGGAGAGTGCGTCCATATATGTGGAGAATGCGTGTATGACTGCGTCCATGTATGTGGAGAGTGCATCCATGTATGTAGAGAGTGCGTGTATGACTGCATCCATGTATGTGGAGAGTGCGTGTATGACTGCATCCATGTATGTGGAGAGTGTGTGTATGACTGCATCCATGTATGTGGAGAGTGCATCCATGTATGTGGAGAGTGCGTGTATGACTGCGTCCGTGTATGTGGAGTGTGCGTGCGTGTATGACTGCGTCCATGTATGTGGAGAGTGCGTGTATGACTGCGTCCATGTATGTGGAGAGTGCGTGTATGACTGCGTCCATGTATGTGGAGAGTGCATGTATGTGTGCGTCCATGTATGTGGAGAGTGCGTGTATGACTGCGTCCATGTATGTGGAGAGTGCGTGTATGAGTGCGTCCATGTATGTGGAGAGTGCGTGTATGACTGCGTCCATGTATGTGGAGAGTGCGTCCATGTATGTGGAGAGTGCGTGTATGACTGCGTCCTTGGCTGCAGTATGAAAGGTACAGAGGCTAAAATACTTGTGGATATGTAGAGGTAAATCAGACGGGTCTATTACAATTGCAGCGCAGGTTTTAAAGGGGTTGAGTTGAATATAAACTCCGTCAGCAACTGTTAATGTTAAAAAACAAAGTCTGCTAAAAATGACAGTAAATACAGTAAATAAAAAGTCACAAAATAGCCATATAAGAGGGGTTTGCACAGGAGGAGGCGGTTTGTGAAGAAGTGTGTAAGTGTGTGTGGGGGGCCCCGTACAAAAATTTGCTGTGGGGCCCAGTCAGTTCTAGTTACGCCTCTGGATTGTGAGTAGTGTTAAGCAAATCGAAGTTCACAAAGTACTTTGTGGGAAGAAGGAAGAAGGAAGAAGAAAGTTTCCCACATATTATGCATTCATATATCAGAAGTATAATTTTATACTTCTGGTTTTCCCCTCTCTGATCTTCCTTATCAGCTCCCTCTGCACAGTTTTAAGCTCCTCCTTGTTTCCAGATTTAAAGGCTTTTTTCTTTTCCTTGAGATGAGCCTTTATTTCTGGGTTAATCAAAGGCTTATTAGTAGAAAAACACAGTACCTTCATGACTGGCACAGTGTTGTCCACACAGAAGTTGATGTAGTCTGTGAGGAGCACAGAATTCATCCCACACATCCTACTCCGTTTCCTCATCCTCTACCGGACGGTCAGCGTAACACCTTCACCACTAACTTCAGCACAGCCAGGGGTAAACGACAGCAGGCAGTTTTAAAACTTATCTGTTTGGGAGACAAACCACACACCGTGCAGGAGCTATGGACGGGCCTTGAACAACAGACCCATGAGTGGTTGGTGCCAGTGAGCTTCAAGCCCGGCCTGGTGGTGTACGATAATGGGCGAAATCTCGTAGCAGCTCTGGGACTAGCCGGCTTGACGCACATCCCTTGCCTGGCGCATGTGCTGAATTTGGTGGTGCAGAGATTCCTTAAAAATTACCCCGATATGTCAGAGCTGCTGCATAAAGTGCGCACTTTCAGCGTTCTGTGCGAGACCTGTGTTCCTTGTTGCGCTGTTTCGAGTACTCCACCAACATGGCCAGTGCCGATAACGCCGTTCTCAGCATTACTATCCCACTTCTATGCCTCCTTGAAAAAACCCTGCTGGCGATGATGGAAGAGGATGTGGCACAGGAGGAGGAAGAGGGATCATTTCGTAGGGTTTCCGCCCAGTCATTCACAAGTGGCTCCGAGGGTGGGTTCCTGCACCCACAAACTACAGGTACACAATTGTCCAGCCAGGGCACAGTTCTGGAGGATAACGAGGCGGAGGAGGAGGAGATGGAGGAGGAGGAGGAACCTTGTTCACAGCAGGGTAGCACCCAGACCAGCTCATGGCCATCACTGGTGCGTGACTGGGCGGGATACAGAGGACACAGACGATACACCTCCCATAGAGGACAGCTTTTCATTGCCTCTGGGCAGCCTGGCACACATGAGCGATTACATGCTGCAGTGTCTCCGCAACGACCGCCGAGTGGCCCACAACCTAACTTGTGCTGATTACTGGGTGGCCACACTGCTGGATCTCCGTTACAAGGACAATGTACCATCCTTAATTCCCTCACTGGAGCGTGATTGTAAGATGCGCGAGTACAAGCGCACGCTGGTAGACGCGCTGCTGGTGGCATTCCCACCTTACAGCGGGGGCACAGTGGAAGCACAAGGCGACAGCAAAGGAAGAAGTCGCCAAAGCAGCTGAGGCACCGCCAACACCTCAGAAGGCAGGGTTAGCATGGCCGAAATGTGGAAAAGCTTTGTCAGCACGCCACAACAACCAGCACCACCAGCTGATATGAAACGTCTTAGCAGGAGGCAGCATTTCACCAACATGGTGGAGCATTATGTGTGCACACGCCTACACGTATTGAATGACTGGTCTGCCCCCTTCAACTTCTGGGTCTCCAAATTAGGCACATGGCCTGAGCTTGCCCTTTACGCCTTGGAGGTGCTGGCCTGCCCTGCAGCCAGTGTATTATCTGAACGTGTGTTTAGCACGGCAGGGGGCGTCATCACAGACAAGCGCAGCCGCCTGTCCACAGCCAATGTGGACAAGCTCACGCTCATTAAAATGAACCAGGCATGGATCCCACAGAACTTGTCCATACCTTGTGCAGAATAGACATGTATACCGGCCTTAACCAGCCATTGTTATACTACAGCGCAATTGCTCATTCTTGTATTTTGGATATTTCACACTCTTTTGGAGTGTACCTTAACAATATAAACCAAAAACCAGTGTTGGCTACCTCGTCCTCCTCCAACGCTGCTTCCACCTACAACGCTACGTCCACCGCCTCCTCAAACTCCAACTCCATATTGACCTCTAATGTTGAGCGCGAATATTCGAATTTCAAATTTTTATCTCGAATATCGTAATTTCGAGATTTCGCGAATATTTCGAATATAGTTCCAAATAGTTTTTTTTTGTTTTTTTCATCTGAAAATATATGATTCCTCCCTGATTCTTGCTTGTGGGTCAATGAGCCATTGGCCCACAAGCAACTGAATTGAAGCTGGAAGGAATCACGTTTTCAGATGGACCGGAATATTCGAAATAAAGAATATATTGCTGTATATTCAATTTTAGAATATTCGTCCTATTCTAATCGAAACCAATAATCTCGGTTATAATATTCGAGTTCACGAATATTACAACAGAAAAATCGTAATGGTTAATACGTGTGCCCAAGCGTATGACAAAATCGTTATTTAATCAACTTCAGCATACAACAAACACCCCGACAAGCATCCCCATCACCATGGGAACGCCTGTAGGTTAGAAAATACCATCGGATTTGAGTTTTCCCTGAGATCGTAAAACCTCAGATCCGATGGTATGTTCTAACCCACAGGCGTTCCCATGGTGACGGGGACGCTTGTCGGGGAGCAGTATGCCAAAGTGGAATATTATTGCTCTAACTTCGTCTTCTGGAATATTTTTAATATTGCTCTAACTTCGTCTTTTAGAATATTCGTAATATTCTAAAAGACGGAGTTAGAGCAATATTACAAATATTCTAAAAGACGAAGTTAGAGCAATATTAAGAATATTCGTAAAATACACAGACTGTAATTTAGCTAATATAGTGCTATAATCCTTTTTTTTTTTGTCTAATTTTTTTTGCCTCTTCTGAACTTCAGTTTTGGAAAATATGTACACTATTAAAAAAATTACTTTAGCAGTATATTAGCTAAATTACAATCTATATGTGTATTTTACGAATATTCTTAATATTGCTCTAACTTCGTCTTTTAGAATATTCGTAATATTGCTCTAACTCCGTCTTTTAGAATATTACGAATATTCTAAAAGACGAAGTTAGAGCAATATTAAGAATATTCTAAAAGACGAAGTTAGAGCAATATTAAGAATATTCTAAAAGACGAAGTTAGAGCAATATTAAGAATATTCTAAAAGACGAAGTTAGAGCAATATTAAGAATATTCGGAAAATACACATATAGATTGTAATTTAGCTAATATACTGCTATAGTAATTTTTTTAATAGTGTACATATTTTCCAAAACTGAAGTTCAGAAGAGGCAAAAAAAAATTAGAGAAAAAAAAAGGATTATAGCACTATATTAGCTAAATTACAATCTATATGTGTATTTTACGAAAATTCGTAATATTGCTCTAACTTCGTCTTTTATAATATTACGAATATTCTAAAAGACTAAGTTAGAGCAATATTAAGAATATTCGTAAAATACACATATTAGCCTAGCCATAGTCATAGGAACGTTGCCTTATACAGAAAAAATAAAATAAATCGTACGATTAATTTAATCGCATATTATTCGCGATAAATGAAATAATTACGAATATTCGATTTTGACTAATATAATACGAATATTCAATCGAATATTCGCGAAATCGAATATGGCACCTCCCGCTCATCAGTATTGACGTCCACCTCATAAATCAAATATTTTTTTTTTTATTTGTACGTATTTTATTTTATGTCATTTCACTACTTTGTGTGTTACATTTTTGGGTGAAATTCACAAATTTTTGGGTATGATGTACCACTGCTATACCTAGTAGACAGGTTAAAAAAATTCACAAATTTGTCTGTTACAAAATATATATACAGGGAGTGCAGAATTATTAGGCAAGTTGTATTTTTGAGGATTAATTTTATTATTGAACAACAACCATGTTCTCAATGAACCCAAAAAACTCATTAATATCAAAGCTGAATATTTTTGGAAGTAGTTTTTAGTTTGTTTTTAGTTTTAGCTATTTTAGGGGGATATCTGTGTGTGCAGGTGACTATTACTGTGCATAATTATTAGGCAACTCAACAAAAAACAAATATATACCCATTTCAATTATTTATTTTTACCAGTGAAACCAATATAACATCTCAACATTCACAAATATACATTTCTGACATTCAAAAACAAAACAAAAACAAATCAGTGACCAATATAGCCACCTTTCTTTGCAAGGACACTCAAAAGCCTGCCATCCATGGATTCTGTCAGTGTTTTGATCTGTTCACCATCAACATTGCGTGCAGCAGCAACCACAGCCTCCCAGACACTGTTCAGAGAGGTGTACTGTTTTCCCTCCTTGTAAATCTCACATTTGATGATGGACCACAGGTTCTCAATGGGGTTCAGATCAGGTGAACAAGGAGGCCATGTCATTAGATTTTCTTCTTTTATACCCTTTCTTGCCAGCCACGCTGTGGAGTACTTGGACGCGTGTGATGGAGCATTGTCCTGCATGAAAATCATGTTTTTCTTGAAGGATGCAGACTTCTTCCTGTACCACTGCTTGAAGAAGGTGTCTTCCAGAAACTGGCAGTAGGACTGGGAGTTGAGCTTGACTCCATCCTCAACCCGAAAAGGCCCCACAAGCTCATCTTTGATGATACCAGCCCAAACCAGTACTCCACCTTCACGTTGCTGGCGTCTGAGTCGGACTGGAGCTCTCTGCCCTTTACCAATCCAGCCACGGGCCCATCCATCTGGCCCATCAAGACTCACTCTCATTTCATCAGTCCATAAAACCTTAGAAAAATCAGTCTTGACGTTTCAGCTTGTGTGTCTTGTTCAGTGGTGGTCGTCTTTCAGCCTTTCTTACCTTGGCCATGTCTCTGAGTATTGCACACCTTGTGCTTTTGGGCACTCCAGTGATGTTGCAGCTCTGAAATATGGCCAAACTGGTGGCAAGTGGCATCTTGGCAGCTGCACGCTTGACTTTTCTCAGTTCATGGGCAGTTATTTTGCGCCTTGGTTTTTCCACACGCTTCTTGCAACCCTGTTGACTATTTTGAATGAAACGCTTGATTGTTCGATGATCACGCTTCAGAAGCTTTGCAATTTTAAGAGTGCTGCATCCCTCTGCAAGATATCTCACTATTTTTGACTTTTCTGAGCCTGTCAAGTCCTTCTTTTGACCCATTTTGCCAAAGGAAAGGAAGTTGCCTAATAATTATGCACACCTAATATAGGGTGTTGATGTCATTAGACCACACCCCTTCTCATTACAGAGATGCACATCACCTAATATGCTTAATTGCTAGTAGGCTTTCGAACCTATACAGCTTGGAGTAAGACAACATGCATAAAGAGGATGATGTGGTCAAAATACTCATTTGCCTAATAATTCTGCACGCAGTGTATATGTCCTATTGATTATCTTATACTAAAACTTAATGTTCATTATACATATACAGTACAGACCAAAAGTTTGGACACACCTTCTCATTCAAAGAGTTTTCTTTATTTTCATGACTATGAAAATTGTAGATTCACACTGAAGGCATCAAAACGATGAATTAACACATGTGGAATTATATACATAACAAACAAGTGTGAAACAACTGAAAATATGTCATATTCTAGGTTCTTCAAAGTAGCCACCTTTTGCTTTGAATACTGCTTTGCACACTCTTGGCATTCTCTTGATGAGCTTCAAGAGGTAGTCCCCTGAAATGGTTTTCACTTCACAGGTGTGCCCTGTCAGGTTTAATAAGTGGGATTTCTTGCCTTATAAATGGGGTTGGGACCATCAGTTGCGTTGAGGAGAAGTCAGGTGGATACACAGCTGATAGTCCTACTGAATAGACTGTTAGAATTTGTATTATGGCAAGAAAAAAGCAGCTAAGTAAAGAAAAACGAGTGGCCATCATTACTTTAAGAAATTAAGGTCAGTTAGTCAGCCGAAAAATTGGGAAAACTTTGAAAGTAAGGGCTATTTGACCATGAAGGAGAGTGATGGGGTGCTGCACCAGATGACCTGGCCTCCACAGTCACCGGACCTGAACCCAATCGAGATGGTTTGGGGTGAGCTGGACCGCAGAGTGAAGGCAAAAGGGCCAACAAGTGCTAAGCATCTCTGGGAACTCCTTCAAGACTGTTGGAAGACCATTTCAGGGGACTACCTCTTGAAACTCATCAAGAGAATGCCAAGAGTGTGCAAAGCAGTAATCAAAGCAAAAGGTGGCTACTTTGAAGAACCTAGAATATGACATATTTTCAGTTGTTTCACACTTGTTTGTTATGTATATAATTCCACATGTGTTAATTCATCGTTTTGATGCCTTCATAGTCATGAAAATAAAGAAAAGTCTTTGAATGAGAAGATGTGTCCAAACTTTTGGTCTGTACTGTACATCACAGACTTTCTGCTTCATAAATAGACTTTAAACCATAGGGATAATTAGTTCCATACACATCTAGAGAATATCTTTATCTCAGTCATAAATCCATAAGGAGACAAGAATGACTCTTCTCAGACTGACACATCTACAGAGAAGAAATTATATAAACTGTCCTTTCCATGAACCTCTTTCGGCCTACTTTAAAATACATACACAATGGTGCAGGAATCACAATATGCCTATTATATATCAAATCCAGTATAATTAGGATATTTTGATATAAATGTTATACACCTATGAAATGGCACAACAAATCCCTCTTCATTACAATCTAATCCATTGAAATAAAATTAGATTATATTGGAATGTTAAAAGGGCTTTTCATACGGGTTCCTTTATGAATATAAGGTTTTGTTTAAATTGTTCGTTACTCTTTTGAAGATTTATTGAGTGGGTCAATAACTTTGAATGTAAGTTGGTGGTAACGAGTGTCCTCCACAACGGAATATAAGTCTGATAGATGTTGCTTCTGATTTTCCATCTCTGCATGAATAGTCATCAGATTCCTTTTTAGCAAACCGATCTCAAGTTCCAATGTCTTAATAGAGATGGAATTAGCAGCTGATACAACAGTGGCAATGACAGCGCCTACTACGCCAAAGATTATTGCAGCTACAATCGCAGAAATGAACCGCTTTGGTCGCTGACTCATGTGAAACTGTTCCCTGGTCAGAGTTTTTCTTGTCTGTTCCAAGATCTGTGTAATCCATTTTTGGGAATAACTGACGTATCCTTGATACCACATCTTTATCTGAATCTCCGAGACGTTGAACTGTCTTTCCACGGAGATGCGTGGATCCAAACTGACGTAGAGCTTCTGGGATAGAATCCCTATTATTCGTCAAGATGAATCCCTTGGTATTCTGTAGCATGATCCTAGATGAAGGGCCTGGTACAGTGATCGGCTCAGCTTTGAACTAATGCCCCAATATATTGTATGACAAATATAAGCACATACATCTTTCCACTTTTTTTTTATCAACCCTACGATAAAAGAAATCATACTACCATTCATCTTCAATTTGGCATAGTTTTCTTTCTTTAACAGAGCAAGTTCTTGGTTCAGAAGTGAATTAAGAGATAATATTAATTAGTTACAGAGGAAAAATACATGAGGATAGGTTAGTACACTCGTTGGTTTATATGATACCGATCCTGGGTTTCCGTCTTTAGCTGGAACCTTGATGTCTCTTTACTCCTCATCATCCGCTAATCCTTCAATTTAGCGAAGTTGTGACCTAGGATGACAAACACGTAATTGATTAATATGCACCCATTTGTCTATAAATTCATCCCCCTTAGGAATCTTTATCTTGTAGACCACAGGTGACAATTTGTCAACAACGACATAGGGTCCCTTCCAGGAAGGCAGGAACTTCCTTTCCTTCACCTGTTCTCGGGCAAAGTTATAGAGATAAACCTGATCGGAAATCTGATACTCCTTTTGAGTAGTCTTCAGATCATAGTAGTAGGTTTTGGTGCTTAGTGCTGCTTTTTCTATATTCTTCTGGGCAAACGCAAAAGCATGCTGAAGCTGCTTGCATAGATTCTCCATATATTGATGAGCTGTTGAAGCATTTATCAAATTGTTGTCTGTTGTCCAGTAAAGTAAATGTTTGGGTAACACCATCTTCCTGCCTGTGATCATTTCGAACGGAGAAAGTTTGGTTGCCGCGCTTCGGGTGGCTCTGATGGCCATGAGAACCAAAGGCAACCTCACGTCCCAGTCTTTAACTGATTCATTGACAAATTTCTTTAGAATGTTGACAATTGTTTGGTTGTAGCTTTCTACTCCATCACTAGAGGCTGGCTGATAAGCTATATGTAGCTTTATTTTTACCCCGAGTATCTCCCACATTTTCGTCATCACCTCACTAGTAAAATGACTTCCGCGATCGAACTCGATGCATTGGGGAAGACAAAACCTGGAAAATACGTGGTTAATGAGTAGAGATGTGCACACACTTGAACTGCATGTTTTGCAAGGCAAACATTCCACCCATTTTGTGAATAAACAAGTCACGTTTAACATATATCTGTTGCCTTTTGATGAAGTGTTGCTGGTCCAATAAAGTCAATCTGGATGTCTGACCATGGCACGGAAATCCCCCTTTTCCTCAGCGGTGCCCGTTGAGTTGGTGCTTGTGGCTGGAATTGAGGACATATTAAACATCCTTGACAATATGTGCGAATGTCTTGCAACATATGAGGCCAATAAGCGTAATCCCATAATAATTCATACGTTAACTTCTCAACTCGATGACCAGCCGTTGGGGCGTCATGGGAGTGCTGTAACATCAAACCTCGGAATGCCACGGGTACCACCCATTGTGAGATACCATTCTTAGAAGTTCTTACCAACAATCCATCCTGTAACGAGAATTGGGACTTACCTTTCATTAAAATCCGTAACTCTTCTTTGCCTACACATACTTCCACAGTTATGGGACAATTCTGTGGATCTTCAATGTGTTTGTAAAAGATACCAATGACTGGATCCCCCTTTTGACTCGCAATGAGATCCTCACTAGGGGAATCTTGGCTCCATTGCACCACATTGGCTTCGACTTCCTTTTGGGCCTGTCTTCTTGTCGTTGCCACCACTTGAACAGTTCCCATAAGGTCCTCAACGTTCAGGACTTCTCCATTAATGGCTTCTTGTTTGGCAAGGGAATCTGCCAAATCATTCCCTTCCTTATCCACACCTAGATATTTTGAGTGGCCTTTTACCTTTTTCAAAAAAAGAGAAAAGAGAATTAGATCGCACATCCACAAGCTTAGCTTTGATCTATAACTGCTTCTCAGCAAAATTAACATCGCTTCTCAGCGCAATAATTAGTGTCCGGCCCCCTATACTACATACTATATAAGAGGCATTAGTGTACTTTTTGATCAAAAGGCATAAGCCCACTCACCGCACCAAGGTTGCCTCTTGGAGTGGGACCTACTCTAAATATGGCGCGGTACTGCCTTGCAAAACATGTCCTGGAATTCTGCAAAGAGCCCTTTTAGCTGTTGATGCTCCAACTCATCGGAGCATGCGTCAGCTATAGAGATTTGCTCTTGCACCCGTTCCTGAAATTCTGGAAAGATTTCAGGTTGACTTAACTTATAGGCTTCTTCAAGCTCACTAGTTAAATCGTTTTGACTATCGCGTACCTTCTCTTTTCCCTGTTGGCATAACTCGTACTACTTTTTATGGATCTCTTGGTTGAAATCCAAAGATGATTATTCAATGTGGCATGTACCTTCTTCAGAACTGAAAGGATAAACAGAGTGGATATTGAATAACCCCTAGGGTGTTGAGGAAAAATGTTGTTCCACTACTTGCTCTTCTGTCAAGTATTCATCAGGAATAAGTCCAATGACATCATTCTGGAATCCAAAAGTGTAATACTCCGAATCCATACCTAGGCCAATTATGGTACCTTTTTGTAAGGATATACTATGGGGAGCCATATTATGAATTACCATATGCAGTGGATTCTGATGGATGTTTACCATAGGAGTGGGCTTTACCTTCAGGCCGAGTTGCTGTATCCGGTGTGACATAGAAAGGGGTTTTGGTTGGGAAGGCAGGTATTTTCCTCCCAACATAGGCGGCTGGGCTGATTTCCAGCCAGATGAGATAAAATACTGGGGATAAAACGGCTAGCAAGGTGACGTGTGAATTAACACCAAGACTGTAATGAGTTGTTTTTCTTTTGCCTTTTGTGTGAATAAACACTGACATTTTGATTTAAGAACTTGTTTTGCCTCTGTACTGCATCCACTTACCCTGCCTACCAGAGAAAATCCTCACAATTGGTGGCTTGGAGCAGGCACACGCAGTGAGGCTGGATGTCCTGGATTAAACCAGCTATATTCAAACCACGTGACAAAATGGAGGCTGTAGTGAAAGCTCTCGTGGAGGCTAACCAACACCAGCAAGAAACAAACCAGCTGCTGTTACAACACGTGATGGCTTTACAGACGGCAGGGGCATACCAGAGTGTCCATGATGTCCAAAAAGAGGTCCGTGCGGCGATCCCCAAGATGACACCATCAGATGACGTCAAAACCTACCTGGTGATGTACGAGTAGGTGGCCACAAGGGAAAATCTACCCCGAGATTAGTGAGCTGAGGTTGTCGATCCGTTCCTGACATCCGATTCCTAGCGTGTGTATTTTGACTTTCCGGACGATCAAGCGTCCGACTACCAGAAAGTCAAGGGTGAGATTCTGGCAAGACTGGGGGTGAATGTGTTGGTCCGGGCCCAGGGGGTGCATCAGTGGGGGTTTAAGCCGGCTGAGCCTGTGAGACTCCAGTAATATAACTTACTTAACCTCTTGCAAAAGTGGCTACAGCCTGACGTGCTGAACCCCTATGTTGGATCGTCTGATGGCTATGTTCTGGAGGGCTTTGCCACCCCCTCTCCAGCAATGGATCGGCCAGGTCTCTCCAGTTAATGCGTTCAAGATCAAAATAAATCCCAGCAGGCGTATCGATTTTTTTTCTTCAATGCTTTATTCCATACACAGATTGATCCATACACAGGACGCGTTTCGGCCCGTCCAGCCTTCCTCAACTGCATGTTTAACAACTAAAGATATCACATATTTATATGTAATAGACGCAATCCCAGTTTGAGAGATCATCTCGTTCGCTCAGATATTGGCACTATGGAGAAGGCCCCATTACAGAGTACACTCACTAATCAGAAGGGAGGAACTTTCCCTTGTCTCCACTGTATGCAATGCAGCAATGTGCAGAAAGGTCAGTATTTTCAACATCCACAGACAGTAAAATCCTAAAAAATCAAGGGTTATTATACATGCGAAACAACAAATGTCATAATTTTAATCAAGTGCCCTTGCGGCATGTTGTATATAGGGGAGACAATGCAGAAAGTAAAAGACCGGATCAACAAACACAAATCGACAATAAGGAACAAGAATATTTTATTCCCTATACCGTTACATTTCCATAATCACAATCATTCCATATCACAATTGAAATACCAAGTCATTGAGCGTGTACATTTACCACGGAGAGGGGGGGATCTGAAAAAGTTGTTACTTAAAAGGAAGGCGTTCTGGATCCACACCCTTGATACTTTTACATCCCAAGGGTCTGAATAGGGATTATGAGGTGATGTGTTTTTAATTAGATTTTTTTATATGTTTCCTTGCAGACTACTACGACACGATCATGATGGGAAGAGACTCTTGCTATAAATATTTATAAGGGCACCTGTTCATCGTAGTATTCACACGGGTGTTTCAAATGTGTTGATACCAATTGCGATGTGATGTCATTTCCTGTTTAAATTGATTGGCAGGGTCAGGTGACTAAGCCTATAAATATGTGATATCTTTAGTTGTTAAACATGCAGTTGAGGAAGGCTGGACGGGCCGAAACGCGTCCTGTGTATGGATCAATCTGTGTATGGAATAAAGCATTGAAGAAAAAAATTGATACGCCTGCTGGGATTTATTTTGATTTTATAGTGGGAGCGATCCCTTCCCGTGCAAGCGAATTTACAAGGTGGTCAGCTGTCTTTCTTCTATATCAAATGCGTTCAAGATGGTCAACCTGGTGGAGCGCTATGAGGGTACCCGGAATCTACAGGGGGGTTCTTTTTGGAGGGGGCTAGTCAAATCCCGTAACTCTCCACCCCAGACTCGGCAATTTGTGCCCAACAAACCCTGCCGGGATGTACCCCCTGTGGACCCAGCTCCGATAGTCTGCTGGCAGTGTCAGGAGCCTAGCCATGTGTGAGCTCACTGTCCACATCAGGTGGAACCCATGGACACGAACTATCGCTTCCGTCAGTCGTTATATGCTAGGAAGCTGTGTGCAGATGGTGCCCCGGAGACTCTGAATCACCTGTGCCAGGTGCAGGTTGCAGACACTGGAGCGGAGGCTCTGTTGGACTCAGGGAGTCTGGTGACCCTGATCCTGGCTGGAAAGTCGGGGTCATGTGTATTCATGCAAACTTAAAAGACTACCCCACTGCTATGGTGTCTCTATCCACAGTTGCCGGCAGGTGGACCCACGAGGTGGCTGTCACCACCAATCTACACTACGAACTTATAATAGGGAG
This sequence comes from Bufo bufo, assembly GCF_905171765.1. Lineage (NCBI taxonomy): Eukaryota > Metazoa > Chordata > Amphibia > Anura > Bufonidae > Bufo > Bufo bufo. Next base: position 123,448,550 of record NC_053392.1, read on the forward strand.
AGACTTCTCGGCACTGTGGCCTGCTACGAGAGTGACTGATACCCATGAGACAGGGGTAACCCTAGCAGAGTGGGGAGACCAGAACCCTGGGAACCTGAGTATGAAGTGCCAGCGGTAGGGGTGACCGCCAGTTCGGTGAAAGAGGGGGAGACAACACCACTAAGTGTGATGGTGGGAGACATGGAGGACTTGTCGCTAGGTCCTGAGCTGGCAGATCTCAATGTCTTCGTGGATAATTTTGGTACTGCCCAACACCGGTACCCAACCCTATCCCGAGCCTGGGAAAATGTATTAATAGTAGAGGGTGAACCACAACAACCAGGGGCAGAGTCGGTGTTCCCCCATTTTGTGGTTCAACAGGGTATAATTATTGGGTAAACCAGCTGCAAGGTGAATCCATTCAACAGTTGGTAGTGCCCCAGGCTTATCGCAAACTCATGTTAGAGTTACAAACCTAAAAAGTGTTGCTAAAAAACAACTATAGAATGCCCAATTTATTCAAAAATATATATTTTATTTTATCATAAATAGATCATGATTACACAGATATAAAAGATTACACAAAAAATTAGAAAGGTCAGCAGAAAACCTGGATGCCGTAGTCCCCCGGCCGGTGTCTCAGTAACCCGCCAAAAAGGTGGAACACATTTCAGGTGTATGTATAGTATGCAATGGGGTGATTCACAGGTAAGTGGTGTCAGGTGCTAACCACTAAAAATAACTGTGATCATCACTCCATTGCATAGCCACTAAGCGAGTATATAGGTGTAGGGCCCTTAATGATACACAAATGGCAGCAAAAAGTAAAATAGTATCTATCTGAAGTACTCAAATAAATAAGTTCCCATACACCAAACCATCTAATAAGGGCTATAAGCAAACCTCGCCCATAGGCACCTGGTGGAAAATCATAGCATACCAAGAGACATGATGGAGGGCAGAGACAACAGTCACAGGACAGGCTGGAAACAGGCATTCTATGGTTGTTTTTTAGCAACACTTTTTAGGTTTGTACGGTTGGTTTTCCGTTTGCCCTAGCCTACGGCAGGGTTTCTCAACTCCGGTCCTCGGGACCCACCTACCGGTCAGGATTTGAGAATGTCCCACAGAATGAATACCTGTGGTAAGTCCTGATGCATGGACACTAATTATATCACCTGCTGAATACTAAGGAAATCCTGAAAACATGACTGGTAGGTGGGTCCCGAGGACTGGAGTTGAGAAACTCTGCCCTACGGCATTGTAGTGAGGCTTTCTTTTTTGGTTTCATGTTAGAGTTAGCCCACCAGCATGTTCCAATGCAGAAGACACAGGACCGGATACTACAACGGTTTTACTGGCCCAGTGTGTTTAAGGAGGTGGAAGAATTCTGTAAGTCTTGCCCGACCTGCCAGTTAACTATCCCCAGCACCTTTTCCGCAGTCCCTTAATACCTCTCCCGATCATCGAGGTGCCATTAGAGTTAATCACTATGGACCTCATAGGCCCAGTACCAAAGTCCGCTAGAGGACATCAATACATTTTGGTCATCCTGGACTACGCCACTCGGTACCCGGAGGCGGTTCCACTGCGACATACATCGGTGAAGCTTATAGCTAAGGAGCTAATGGAGATGTTCTCCAGAGTGGGGCTACCTAAAGAGGTTCTGACTGACCAGGGGACCCCTTTTATGTCCAAGGTCATAAGGGACAGTTACGGACGTCCGTGTACCATCCGCAAACGGACGGTCTGGTTGAAAGCTTTAACAAAACTCTAAAAACTATGTTAAAAAGGGTGGTGTCTAAAGATGGGAAGGATTGGGATCTTCTTCTGCCCTATCTCATGTTCGCTGTGCGAGAGGTACCCCAGGCCTCTACTGGGTTCTCGCCCTTCGAATTGCTTTATGGCAGACATCCTCATGGTCTGTTAGACGTGGCCAAAGAGGCGTGGGAACAGCAACCCTCTCCGCATAAAAGTGTCCTGGAGTTTGTAATCAAGATGCAACAGCAGATAGAGACCATTTTGACTCTTGTCAGGGAGCTTATGGAGGCCGCTCAGCGAGCCCAGATTCGAATCTATAATCGGCGGGCTCAGGTCCGGAACTTTAACCCGGGTGATCGGGTTTTGGTTCTGGTACCGACTGTGGACAGTAAGTTTCTGGCTTGATAGCAGGGGCCCTACGAGGTACTCGAGAAAGTTGGAGAGGTAAATTACAAGGTACACCAGCAAGGGCGGCGGAAGCCGGAGCAGGTTTACCATGTTAATTTACTTAAACCTTGGAAAGATAGGGAGACCTGTACCGGGTTTTCTAGGGGAAGAGGTTCCGGCTCCTATGTCTGATGCAAGGGAAGTGGTTGCCACAGTAAAAATTGCGGACAGACTCTCCTGACAGGCTCAGGAGACCAGGGAGTTTGTTAGTCGGAACACAGATGTGTTCTAGGACCTCCCGAAACGCACTTCCATAATCCAGCATGACATTGTCACTGAGCCTCAGGCAAAAGTCCGGTTAAAGACATACCGGGTACCCGAGGCTCGGCGACAAGCCATCTCGGAGGAAGTGCAGCTCATAGCTCATGCCATGGCTAGAGGTCATCGAGGAGTCTAAAAGTGAGTGGGCCAGTCCTATAGTCTTAATACCCATGATGTTACGGTTTTGTAACGATTTTCGTAAGCTAAACGAAATATCTAAATTCGATGCATATCACATGCCTCGGGTGGATGAGCTTATTGAAAGGTTAGGCCAAGCCCGGTATTTTTCTGTTTTGGACCTCACCAAAGGGTACTGGCAGGTACCCTTGACGGAGGCTGCCAAGGAAAAAAACTGCCTTCATTACACCAGAGGGGCTGTACCAATATAAGGTGTTACCCTTCGGTCTGCATGGCGCCCTGCCACTTTTCAACGTCTAATTGACATTGTGCTTCGTCCACATCGGCGGTACGCCTCGGCTTACCTGGATGATATTGTCATTCACAGTACTAACTGGGAAAGTAACCTGCCCAAAGTACAGGCCGTAGTGGACTCCCTTCGAAAGGCTGGACTAACAGCTAACCCAAAAAAATGTGCGATAGGGTTAGAGGAGACCAAATACCTAGGGTATGTCATTGGGCGCGGAGTCATCAAACCCCAAGTAAACAAAATAGAGGCGATAAGGAATTGGCCCCGACCTGTCACCTCTAGGCAAGTTAAGTCATTCCTGGGAATGGTGGGCTATGATATGAGGTTTGTTCCCCATTTTGCCACTTTAGCAGCTCCATTGACAGGGCTCTTGAAGGGAGGGAAGTCCGTGATGGTCCGCTGGAATGACCAGAGGTTTTCTCCACTTTAAAGTCGGCCCTGTGTTGGTCCCCGGTTTTGGTGACGCCCGACTTCAAAAGGGAGTTTATAGTACAATCCGATGCCTCCAAAGTAGGCCTCGGTGCTGTACTGTCTCAGGAAGTCAACGGGGAGGAGCATCCCGTTGTCTTCCTCAGCCGTAAGCTCACTCCAGCCGAGACCCGGTACAATATAGTGGAGAGAGAGTGCCTGGCCATCAAGTGGGCACTCGATTCTCTCCGCTATTATCTGTTGGGGAGAAAGTTCAGTTTGGTGACCGACCACTCCCCTCTGAAGTGGGTGAGACAGGCCAAAGTGAGGAATGGTGGTCAGCTGTCTTTCTTCTATATCAAATGCGTTCAAGATGGTCAACCTGGTGGAGCGCTATGAGGGTACCCGGAATCTACAGGGGGGTTCTTTTGGGAGGGGGCTAGTCAAATCCCGTAACTCTCCACCCCAGACCCGGCAATTTGTGCCCAACAAACCCTGCCGGGATGTACCCCCTGTGGACCCAGCTCCGATAGTCTGCTGGCAGTGTCAGGAGCCTGGCCATGTGTGAGCTCACTGTCCACATCAGGTGGAACCCATGGACACGAACTATCGCTTCCGTCAGTCGTTATATGCTAGGAAGCTGTGTGCAGAGGGTGCCCCGGAGACTCTGAATCACCTGTGCCAGGTGGAGGTTGCAGACACTGGAGCGGAGGCTCTGTTGGACTCAGGGAGTCTGGTGACCCTGGTAAGGGCTCCCCTGGTACGGTCCACTGAGTGTACTGGCTGGAAAGTCGGGGTCATGTGTATTCATGGAAACTTAAAAGACTACCCCACTGCTATGGTGTCTCTATCCACAGTTGCCGGCAGGTGGACCCACGAGGTGGCTGTCACCACCAATCTACACTACGAACTTATAATAGGGAGAGACTTCTCGGCACTGTGGCCTGCTACGAGAGTGACTGATACCCATGAGACAGAGGTAACCCTAGCAGAGTGGGGAGACCAGAACCCTGGGAACCTGAGTCTGAAGTGCCAGCGGTAGGGGTGACCGCCAGTTCGGTGAAAGAGGGGGAGACAACACCACTAAGTGTGATGGTGGGAGACATGGAGGACTTGTCGCTAGGTCCTGAGCTGGCAGATCTCAATGTCTTCGTGGATAATTTTGGTACTGCCCAACACCGGTACCCAACCCTATCCCGAGCCTGGGAAAATGTATCAATAGTAGAGGGTGAACCACAACAACCAGGGGCAGAGTCGGTGTTCCCCCATTTTGTGGTTCAACAGGGTATAATTATTGGGTAAACCAGCTGCAAGGTGAATCCATTCAACAGTTGGTAGTGCCCCAGGCTTATCGCAAACTCATGTTAGAGTTACAAACCTAAAAAGTGTTGCTAAAAAACAACCATAGAATGCCCAATTTATTCAAAAATATATATTTTATTTTATCATAAATAGATCATGATTACACAGATATAAAAGATTACACAAAAAATTAGAAAGGTCAGCAGAAAACCTGGATGCCGTAGTCCCCCGGCCGGTGTCTCAGTAACCCGCCAAAAAGGTGGAACACATTTCAGGTGTATGTATAGTATGCAATGGGGTGATTCACAGGTAAGTGGTGTCAGGTGCTAACCACTAAAAATAACTGTGATCATCACTCCATTGCATAGCCGCTAAGCGAGTATATAGGTGTAGGGCCCTTAATGATACACAAATGGCAGCAAAAAGTAAAATAGTATCTATCTGAAGTACTCAAATAAACTGCCTTCATTACACCAGAGGGGCTGTACCAATATAAGGTGTTACCCTTCGGTCTGCATGGCGCCCTGCCACTTTTCAACGTCTAATGGACATTGTGCTTCGTCCACATCGGCGGTACGCCTCGGCTTACCTGGATGATATTGTCATTCACAGTACTAACTGGGAAAGTAACCTGCCCAAAGTACAGGCCGTAGTGGACTCCCTTCGAAAGGCTGGACTAACAGCTAACCCAAAAAAATGTGCGATAGGGTTAGAGGAGACCAAATACCTAGGGTATGTCATTGGGCGCGGAGTCATCAAACCCCAAGTAAACAAAATAGAGGCAAGTTAAGTCATTCCTGGGAATGGTGGGCTATGATATGAGGTTTGTTCCCCATTTTGCCACTTTAGCAGCTCCATTGACAGGGCTCTTGAAGGGAGGGAAGTCTGTGATGGTCCGCTGGAATGACCAGAGGTTTTCTCCACTTTAAAGTCGGCCCTGTGTTGGTCCCCGGTTTTGGTGACGCCCGACTTCAAAAGGGAGTTTATAGTACAATCCGATGCCTCCAAAGTAGGCCTCGGTGCTGTACTGTCTCAGGAAGTCAACGGGGAGGAGCATCCCGTTGTCTTCCTCAGCCGTAAGCTCACTCCAGCCGAGACCCGGTACAATATAGTGGAGAGAGAGTGCCTGGCCATCAAGTGGGCACTCGATTCTCTCCGCTATTATCTGTTGGGGAGAAAGTTCAGTTTGGTGACCGACCACTCCCCTCTGAAGTGGGTGAGACAGGCCAAAGTGAGGAATGCTCGGGTCACCAGATGGTTCTTGTCCTTGCAGAACTTTAAGTTTACAGTAGAACACAGGGCAGGCCGGTTACAGGGAAACGCGGATCCCGGGTACACTGTCTAGCGTGTGTTCACCCCCTCAAGATTGGGGGATTATGTGACATAGCAAGGGGTTTTGTTTGGGAAGGCAGGTATTTTCCTCCCAATTTTCCTCCCAACATAGGCGGATGGACTGATTTCCAGCCAGGTGAGATCAGATACCGGACCGGGTCCGGGTTTTGGCAGCACCTAGCTGTCCTTTAAATAGGCAGCTGGGCCCAGCAGCTGAGTCTGTCTTTGGATCTGAAGCATGGTGCTGTGCTAGAAGGTTCAGAGCCACACGAGGGCTGGGAAACAGACCCCCTAAAGATGCATTGATATCCTTCATAATATTCAACAATACAAAACAATATATGTCCTATTGATTATCTTATACTAAAACTTAATGTTCATTATACATATACATATACATCACAGACTTTCTGCTTCATCAATAGACATTAAACCATAGGGAAAATTAGTTTCATACACATCTAGAGAATATCTTTATCTCAGTCATAAATCCATAAGGAGACAAGAATGACTCTTCTCAGACTGACACATCTACAGAGAAGAAATTGTATAAACTGTGTCCTTTCCATGAACCTCTTTCGGCCTACTTTAAAATACAGTACATACACAATGGTGAAGGAATCACAATATGGCCTATTATATATCAAATCCTGTATAATTAGGATATTTTGATATAAATGTTATGCACCTATGAAAAGGCACAACAGGGGGCATAGCCTAAGCGGATCGGAGGCGTGGCTTAGTGGGACCAGGGGGCGGGGTTTTAAGTCAGTCATTTCAGGGTGGCCTGAATGGCCACCCTACCTGCAGCCTGAACTGTGACCTCCACAGCACTCCGCTCCCTTAACAGTGTCACCCACAGCTATTAAGCCATGGCTTTACTTCAATAGCAATTATCCTGGTGACAGATTTCCTTTAAAGCTCACCTACAGCGGTGAATAAATATGGCTGGGTTGTTATGGAAACCTGGTGTCAAACTGTGTATGTGGAGGCTAATGGCCTGTGAGATTTTATTGGCTGATAATGTGACCAATCTTCTATTGGCTAATGAATTTTTTGGGAATTTCTCAGGAGTGGTACATCCTAGAGAGCTGAGACCTGGTCTAAAACCTTCCCGGACACCTGATGTACCTGTGTGCCAAATTTCGTGATTGTAAATGCGATGGTGCGGATTCCTTTAGCAGACATACATACATACATACATACACACACACACATACACTCAGCTTTATATATATATATATATATATATATATATATATATATATAGTTCAGTAGGCCTACTTTGGATAAACTTGATATATTGTCAGTGCCACCTTCAGGCTCATCTCCCCCTTTGAATACATGTAGGGAGCTTAGAAAGGTGAATGCTCTTTGAGTCACTAAAAGCTTCCATTCTACTTCCATTTTATGTAAAGAGCGATGTAATTTCACTGCTGGTAGTTGCACCTGTACATATACAGATGGTAGGAGGAGAACCCGCCAGCAGCAACGCTGAGAAGGAAAAGGATTTAGTGTGATTATATACGACATTAAACGACTAAAGTGAGAAGCAAAGAAGACTGAACAATGTAAAATTCCACAATGATGTGGATACAGAGAAAACTCAGGCTCCTCAGTATATCAGTCTCTATGCTTTATCAGTCTCAGATGCAAAAACCAAAGTTAGACCAGCACTTCCAAACAACATAAAATAAAGTACAGTTGCATGCTATCTCGGGATGGGAAAGATAGATGATTTGTTAAGGGCTCATGCTCACAACCGTATGTATTTTGCGTTCCACAAAACACAAATCCACAAAAAATACAGATGACGTCTGCATGCATTCCATACAGGGAGTGCAGAATTATTAGGCAAGTTGTATTTTTGAGGATTAATTTTATTATTGAACAACAACCATGTTCTCAATGAACCCAAAAAACTCATTAATATCAAAGCTGAATATTTTTGGAAGTAGTTTTTAGTTTGTTTTTAGTTTTAGCTATTTTAGGGGGATATCTGTGTGTGCAGGTGACTATTACTGTGCATAATTATTAGGCAACTTAACAAAAAACTAATATATACCCATTTCAATTATTTATTTTTACCAGTGAAACCAATATAACATCTCAACATTCACAAATATACATTTCTGACATTCAAAAACAAAACAAAAACAAATCAGTGACCAATATAGCCACCTTTCTTTGCAAGGACACTCAAAAGCCTGCCATCCATGGATTTTGTCAGTGTTTTGATCTGTTCACCATCAACATTGCGTGCAGCAGCAACCACAGCCTCCCAGACACTGTTCAGAGAGGTGTACTGTTTTCCCTCCTTGTAAATCTCACATTTGATGATGGACCACAGGTTCTCAATGGGGTTCAGATCAGGTGAACAAGGAGGCCATGTCATTAGATTTTCTTCTTTTATACCCTTTCTTGCCAGCCACGCTGTGGAGTACTTGGACGCGTGTGATGGAGCATTGTCCTGCATGAAAATCATGTTTTTCTTGAAGGATGCAGACTTCTTCCTGTACCACTGCTTGAAGAAGGTGTCTTCCAGAAACTGGCAGTAGGACTGGGAGTTGAGCTTGACTCCATCCTCAACCCGAAAAGGCCCCACAAGCTCATCTTTGATGATACCAGCCCAAACCAGTACTCCACCTCCACCTTGCTGGCGTCTGAGTCGGACTGGAGCTCTCTGCCCTTTACCAATCCAGCCACGGGCCCATCCATCTGGCCCATCAAGACTCACTCTCATTTCATCAGTCCATAAAACCTTAGAAAAATCAGTCTTGAGATATTTCTTGGCCCAGTCTTGACGTTTCAGCTTGTGTGTCTTGTTCAGTGGTGGTCGTCTTTCAGCCTTTCTTACCTTGGCCATGTCTCTGAGTATTGCACACCTTGTGCTTTTGTGGGCACTCCAGTGATGTTGCAGCTCTGAAATATGGCCAAACTGGTGGCAAGTGGCATCTTGGCAGCTGCACGCTTGACTTTTCTCAGTTCATGGGCAGTTATTTTGCGCCTTGGTTTTTCCAAATGCTTCTTGCGACCCTGTTGACTATTTTGAATGAAACGCTTGATTGTTCGATGATCACGCTTCAGAAGCTTTGCAATTTTAAGAGTGCTGCATCCCTCTGCAAGATATCTCACTATTTTTGACTTTTCTGAGCCTGTCAAGTCCTTCTTTTGACCCATTTTGCCAAAGGAAAGGAAGTTGCCTAATGATTATGCACACCTGATATAGGGTGTTGATGTCATTAGACCACACCCCTTCTCATTACAGAGATGCACATCACCTAATATGCTTAATTGGTAGTAGGCTTTCGAGCCTATACAGCTTGGAGTAAGACAACATGCATAAAGAGGATGATGTGGTCAAAATACTCATTTGCCTAATAATTCTGCACTCTCTGTATATATATATATATATATATATATATATATATATATATTGGCCCTGTATGGCCAGAGGGGGGAAGGTCATAGTGTTGTGTGTGTATATGTGGATATGTCTGTATGCCCCTGTATTTGCACACATGTCCATATATACTTACATTAGAGTTGGGTATATATAATATATATAGATATGCCCCAATTGTCTTATATGCATGTGGCCAGTTATGTCCCCCAGTCATGGCGCCCCCCCCCCCCCCCCCCCGCCTCCTCCTGCATACCTGCGGGTGATGGCACCAGATGGCTAGATTGTCCAGCTTCTGGTCACTTCAGAAGATCAATAGATCCCTTTTGAAACATGCCCAGCAGGGCTCCCCCACCTTCTGTTTAGGGACGGTTTATGACATAGGTGTGTGTGTGGTGCCATGGTGTCTTTGGCTGTAACAGATTGTGAGCCTCAGGGGGCCAGTATCTGATGCAGTCTGAGTGTATGCATTCCGTCACAAGCACACGATGATGTCATTTCCCCGCACCTTGGACGGGGGAAGGGGGGGGGAGTGAGAGGGACTTATATATCAGTCCAAGACAAAGGGAAAGGGGGGGCTTTTGGAACTGGACTACAAGGAGAGACACATGGGAGAGAGCAGCTCCATGACGTGCCCCTAGAGAAAGCCGTGCCGCTCCCCTGAAGAGGATCCCCCTGGACAACGAGCACCCCCTCGACGAACGAGCAACAAAGCGCTGAGTATCTACCCCCTGATTAACCCCTACACCCCTGATCCCCTACCACTATCCCACCAACGATTTTAACCCTTACCTACCCTGTCCCACCAACGATACCCATACCCCCTATAACCCCTTGCCCATCACCCACACCACTATCCCTCTCCCTGTTATCCACCCCCACCATTCCCCTGTACCCCAGCATACACTTGCAAGGTATTAACCCTTGCATAGCTGGGTCCCTACCCTTCAGTTCCCCTTACCCTAATCCTGCCAGAGACACTTGCAAGGTATTAACCCTTGCATTGCTGGATCCCTACCCAATGTCTGTGGCCTGCATTCACCCCTGCAGTGCCACCATTAACCCTTCATCGTTCTCTTAGGGATAGAATTAGTCAGGTGGGGTGGGCTGCTAATACATGTGTGAATGTATTGAATAGTTAGTTTGTGGGTGGAATTTGGGAACCGTGTAGTGTAGTTTACTGCTGTATTTATAGTACTGTATTGTTAGTGTATTGCGTGTGTAGTGTATTGTTGGTATTAATAAATACTGTGTTTTAAATAAAACTATCTGTGTAATGTGTGGTTATTAGCGATAGTTAGTTTAGTAAGGCGCATGCAGCTAGCTTAGTGATTAGCGTAAGGTAAAGGCAAAGTGTATTGTATTATTGTTATATAAAGGTATAAATAGGCGGGGTCATGAACAGACGGCTCCTCCTATTTATGAAAAATAATTATCGATATTTGCATAAATATTGGTGATTACTATTCCCCCTTTACAGTCGGTGTTTATTAATAAAATAGGACGGTATGAGTCCGGTAATGTTAAGTATTTCCCTGGTTTTAAAATAAGTGTTATCAAAGCTTCTCTCACAGAATCTGGGAGTTTTCCTATTTCCTGCGAAGTGGTCCACATTGTAAGGAGTTTCGGAATTAATAACTCTTTGTATTGTGCATAGATTTCAAATGGGATCCCATCTATTCCTGGGGGTCTTGTTCTTGGTTATCCTTGACAATATTGCCTCCACCTCTACCGAATTTATAGGAGCTTCTAGGCTTCCTCTTTGATCAGCTGTTAACATGGAAATAGTAATTTTACCTAAAAACTGTTGTAATTCCCCCCCACTCTTAGTTATCTTACTATTATACATATCTTCAAAGTATTCCTTGAGGAGAATTATTTTAGCTGATTGTTCCGTAATTTTATGGCCAGATTTATCTGTCAGGCAATGAATATATTTATTTTTTGTAGGGGTTGCCACCAAAGCTGCCAACCTTTTACCGGGTATATGTGCATATATGAAATTGTCCCTTACATAGTTCTCTTTCTGTTGTTCCGCCATTAGAAGCAACTCCGTTTCCAATTTGGCCGCTTTATCTGTCCATTCTTTATAATTTTGGACTATGGGGTCATCGATATATTTTTTTTTTGATTTTTCCACCTCACTTTCTAAATCCATAATTTTTTCTTTATGCTCTTCCTATATATCATAGTGTATTTAGTGATAATCCCTTTTATAAAAGCCTTTGCGGCACCCCATACTATGTTGTTTTCAGTTGACCCCTCATTGATCTCAAAATATTCCTCTCTTTACTCGGGGGGTGGGGGTGGGGCGGCATACGTGGTGGGTGTGGGAGATGGGAGTGGGAGAAGCAAGGATGAATATATATAATTATTATTTTTTCCCCCACCTCCTCACTATCTCTTTTAATATCTTATTGTGAGTAACCATTATGTTAATCCATCCTATACTTATGTTCATCCCTCTATTTTTTTTATTATCTTTATAATAATTGAATTGTGATCCGAAATCCCTCGTCTTCCATACTTAACCTGTTCAATATCCTGTGCACCTTTATTATCAGTGAAAACTAAATCAATCCGTAATAAACTCCTGTGTGTTTTGGAAAAACATGAATATCTTTTTAGCTTAGGATTCATCACCCTCCAGATATCGATCCACCCCAGTTCTATTGTAAGATCTCTTAGTTTTGACCCGGTATTAATTAATTGGGGATTATTTAATCTACATCTGTCCATTTGACCATCCATTGCATTATTAAAATCTCCCATAACTAGAAGTGGCTTATCTCCCACTTTAAGCACAAACTCACTTATTTTTAATAAAACATCTGATCTAAAAGGGGGGGGGGGGGGGGTATATATACATTCGCTATAATTCATGGTCTGCCTTCCAATATACAATCGATAAACATATCGACCATCCTCATCTATAGCTGTATTTACTATTTTAATGTCTATATTTTGGTGGATCAATATACTTACTCCTCTCGCATATGATGAGAAAACCGAATGAAAAGCATATTGTACCCATGGCCTATTAAGCCCTGTTATCGTCTCGCCTGTCAGATGTGTTTCTTGTAAGCAGACTATGTATTGAATCAAAAACCACAACTCTCTTAATTCCCCTACTAAGTCCCCTAATATTCCATGAGATTAGTCTCATCCAATCTCATTATGGCGGCTATCTATTTCCTGTCTATCATATGAACCCGGGGGGGGGGGGGGGGAACACCAGGGGGAGCACCATAGGGAGGATAAGGGGAAGCAAAAAAAAATAAATATATATATATATATATATATATATATATATAAAAATCCCCCCCTTTGAACCTCCTACCCAGGAGTAGACGCCGCAACCGGTTACAAGCCCCTCCCTAACCCACCCTGCCTGAATGGCCCAGGATAACATCCAAACCTGGCCCTCTCTCTTGAATTGCTCCCTCCCGACTAAGCCCCAGCCCTACTTCCTCAAATTTTTATATTTTCTTTAATCCATTCTTGCGCCGCCTCAACTGTGTCAAAGAACGAAGTGTTATTCTCCCATTCAACTCTCAACTTAGCTGGAAACATCATTGAATACTTAAAATTTTTTGAGCGCAGCATTTTTTTTTATGTCAATAAATTGACTTCTTTTTCTAACTGTTTCTTGTGCATAATCAGAGAGCAACATTATTGCTATACCCGCATATTCTAGTTTGCCCTTAATTCTTGACCTGCGTATAACCTCCTCCTTATCTCTAACCGACAAAAAGTTAATTATAATTGGTCGTGGTCTCATTCCCGGAGGGGGCAGCCTTGCCGACAATCTATGAACTCGCTCTATAAAGATTTTATAATCTGAAATATCCCGGCCCAGTTGCTCCCTTAACCAGGTTTGTATTAAGCCGCAAGGATCCCGTCCTTCCACACCCTCCGGAAGCCCCAAACATCTCAAGTTGGGCCTCCTGGATCTATTTTTCAAATCCAATAGTTTATTTTTAAGTTCTCTATTTTCTTCCTTTAGTACACTTTTTTATTTTGCTATTGTCTGTAACAGGTCCTCAGCCTCAGATGTTCTCTTTTCTACTTCTACCAGCCTGTCTTTATATTTTTGTAAATCTGTCCTCAGGAGTCCCACCGTTTCCTTGATATTTCCAGTCTGGAGAGAGAGCTCCTGTATTGCCAGGTTACATTTTTTTTATTTCTTGGAATATATCCTGCAGACTTGGCCCCTGCTCCTCCTGGGCAGAGGTAATTCTCTCCACCTCTTTTAACTGATTGTTACCACTACCTCCAGACTGGAGTTCACCTACCAGTGGTATCACATTAGATTTCTCTAATAAACAAGTAGGTTCCCCCTCAGGAATTTGAGCAATATTGTACTTCTTTCTCCTAGGGGGACTAATCTGTCCGCTTGTGTTAATCAACAATTGTTGTTTTGGTCTGTCTGCTCTTTTAAACATAGGAGAGATCGAGGTATTTAATTCTGGTTGGGTTCTCCCCTTTTTTCCTTCCCCCGTGTAGACATTTTATTTTTTATTTTTTTCCCCTTCCTTTTTTTTTCTCCCTCCCCCCCTCTTTTCCTTTTCTTCTTTCCTCTTTTTTTTTCCTTCCCCCTTTCTTTTCCTTTTTTCTTTTTTTCTCTTTTTTCCCTTTTTCCTTTTAGTATCAGTAGTTAATGTCTAGACTATCCCTCATACCCATGAACTCCAACAATTGTCCCAATTTTTTTGAATATCAGGTTAATGTCTAGCCCAGGTTAATGTCGGGCCCAATGTGACAGGACATCCACAAGCATTAAAAATATGTGTACTCAATTAATAAAAAATAATCCTCCTTTTGCTTAATGGGCAGCCGGTCACAAAGAAGCCAGTAGTTTACCAACACAGACTACTGGAAAATTGTGTCCATACATATATACACAGTCCAAAGAAACTCTCCTCCAATAGTATAAATATGGCAGCTTTACAGTTATATCTCAAGCAGTCCGTTAGTAAATTGCTCCATGCCGCCCCGTTAATGTAATTAACACAAGTGGAATCGCAGTCCTATTAATGTGATCAGCGCAAATAAAGTCCCCCTCCAATTAGTAAAGTTGCATAATTAAACCATCCCAAATATTCTCAGGTGGTAAAACGTAACGGCTTTCACAGTTATATAGCAGGCAAACAATTAGTTATGTAGCAGGTGAACAGTTGATTAGGTTAGTTCATATCATGCCATTAATATAATTAGCACAGCTGAACTCTCACACCAATTAGTATAGCCAGCACCACTGCGCCCCCAACCAATTGATATGGTTGGCTCCGTTGGACAATCCCTGATGTCTCCACGATCATGAAACTTAACAGAACACATAGTTAGTTGGGTGAATTCATGCCGCAATTTTCATTTCTTCCATCCTCCATCTCTGAGTATTTCAATGCCAGGCCAATTATAATGTACCACTTTTCCATATATCAATATTGCTCCCATCCAGTCACTACAAACTCCCCTCCAAGCAGAGACAATCTGCACAATGAATGAGTCTCATGCTTACGCACAGTTAGTAAGAGGAAAAGAGTGGTTCTTATACTTATGTAACCAACAGCAGACGTCCAGAATTACTGAATAGCAGACCAAATAAGCAAATGAAAAAGGGAGAGGATTCAAGGAGCTCAAAGGGGGACTTGCCTCTCACCCTCAGGCTCCCACTGGAAAAACCAGCCTGTGCTTCAGAACAGAAGTAGCAGATATACCCCTCGCCTGCCGCGATCAGTTCTTCCCACTCCGGTTGCCCGCTGACCTGGGGGGGGGGGGGGGGGAGGCCACCCGATGCTCACACCTTAGGGCTGATTACTTCGCCATCCCATCCTCAGTCCCCCACTCTTGATCACTGGGTCACTCCTGGTACAACAACTGCGGCTCCGATCGGGCTCTAGCCAAACCCGGCCCCCATACATCTCACCTCTATGCCGGCTCCTAACTCCAGTTTACAGCGGCACCCACCAGCTCGAAGTCCGTAGATCAACAGCCTCCTTGAGCTGCTGTCATGCCCCACTCTGACGATGTGCGGAGGTCGGCCAGGATTGCAGCACGAGTTTAGTGTTTGTTTTGGAGTAGTGCTGGATCCGCCCCTCATCAGGTGCACAGGGTGGAGTCATTAGTTTAAATAGCTCCTCTGCCCAGTGCCCGGAGCGGATTATACTGTTCATTATTGTCTGGGAAGTTTGGAAGGAAGGTTGGCTGTTTGTTCCTGCTCTCAGCAGATAAGTGTCTTTTCTTGTTTGGTTGTTTATGTCATCTTACCCATCCTGGTTCTGTGCGAGCAGGCTGCTCCTTTCTCCCCACTTCACCATCTCAGGGAGTTCAGGGTTCTGTTAGTATAGGCTGGTGGACACAGCAAATCTACCATCAAGGTTTGTCTGTGGGCTGAGCATTGCAGGGAAAGAGGTCAGGGATAAATTAGGAGGTGACCCTTCCCCTGTCTCTCGTCCAGAGCCTGGTTGGTGTGCTATCTGTTTAACTGTGCACGTCTGCCGTGACAGCTGCAGTGGCAGAATGGCATCCCCCAACATAGGCTGATATGCGACATTTCCACCCATTGGAATTCCACCCTCCATATGTTGGACCGACTATACGAACAGAGAAAGGCCATAAACGATTTCTTGATGATCCAAGCAGACAGGAGTACTACCCTGTGTAACTTCGATGTCAGCCAGTGGCAGCTCATTAATGACACCTGCCGTTTGCTCAGGCCCTTTGAGGAGGCCATGTTATTTGTCAGTCACCAGGACTACGAGATTAACAACGTCATTCCACTGCTTCATGTCCTGGAACAGATGCTGGTAAATCTGGCTGGTCAGGGGACTAGATCTCACGGCCACATGAGCCCTGTGGGGGCTGAACTGGAGGAGGAGGAGGACATTGGCGCACAATGTGTAGCGAAATGGGTGGTTTTTCTACACAGGTGGCAGGAGAGGAGAATCAGGAGCAGCCAGAGGAGCTACAGGGCAATGAGGAAGACGAGGCAGAGGACCCAGACACACCGTGGCAGTATGCAGTGGAGATGGAGGCAGGGAGTCCCTTCGACTCACTTGCACAAATGGCCCAATGCATGCTCACTTGCTTGCATAGTGACAGACAAATTGTCAGAATTCTGTAGAGGAATGATTTCTGGCTCTCCACCTTGTTGGACACTTGCTACCGGTCCAAAATGGGGGCCTTTTTTACACCCGCTGAGAGGGAGGACAAACTGAACTACTATAGAGACATCCTATGTAGAGATGGCCCGAATAGTTCGCCGGCGAATAGTTACCGGTGAACATAACTTGTTCGTGTTCGCCGCGGCGGGCGAACATATGCGATGTTCGGTCCGCCCCCTATACATCATCATTGAGTAAACTTTGACCCTGTACCTCACAGTCAGCAGACACATTCCAGCCAATCAGCAGCAGACCCTCCCTCTCAGACCCTCCCACCTCCTGGACAGCATCCATTTTAGATTCATTCGGAATCTGCATTCTCAGTGAGCGGAGGGACAGTGCTGCTGCTGATTCAATAGGGAAAGCGTTAGCTAGGGCATTGTTCTGTGTCCACAGACTCATCTGCTGTAAGGACAGCGTCCTGACAGCACCCCAAAAAGCCCTTTTCAGGGCTGGCACATAAGTCTGCTTTTTTTTTATATATACATATATTGCAGTTGCCTGCCCGTGTGTGAGAGGAGGGACAGTGCTGCTGCTGCTGCTGATTCAATATGGAAAGCGTTAGCTAGGGCAGTGTTCTGTGTCCACAGACTCATCTGCTGTAAGGACAGCGTCCTGACAGCACCCCAAAAAGCCCTTTTCAGGGCTGGTACATCAGTCTGCTTTTTTTATATACATATATTGCAGTTGCCTGCCCGTGTGTGAGAGGCTGCAGGCTCAGTCACAGACAGTACTGTGTGCACACCATTCATACAGGGTGTGACAGAAAATACCTCGCAGATAAAAAAAAATTCTATTTAAAATTTTTCTGTGATATAATCACAGTTGCAAGCCCGTGTGTGTCAGGCCCACACAGACTGTATTGTGGCCACTGGCTAGTGGCTAGAACTCCACTTATACTGTTACAGGGGGTCATTCACTCACAAATACCTCGCAGATAAATAAAAATCATATTAAATTTTTTTCTGTGATCTAATCCCATTTGCAAGCCCGTGTGTGTCAGGCCCACACAGACTGTATTGTGGCCACTGGCTAGTGGCTAGACCTCCACTTATACCGTTACAGGGTGTCACTCACTCACAAATACCTCGCAGATAAAAAAAAAAAATCGATTTAATATTTTTCTGTGATCTAATCCCATTTGCAAGCCTGTGTGTGTCAGGCCCACACAGACTGTATTGTGGCCACTGGCTAGTGGCTAGACCTCCACTTATACCGTTACAGGGTGTCACTCACTCACAAATACCTCGCAGATAAAAAAAATATTATATTTAATATTTTTCTGTGATATAATCACAGTTGCAAGCCTGTGTGTGTCAGGCCCACACAGATTGTACTGTGCCCACTGCCCACCACTTATATAGGGTGGCACAGTACCTTGCACGCATAGTAACACTTATCTAATAAAAAATGACAGGCAGAGGCAGGCCACGCCGCAGGGGCCGTCGTGTTCGTGGTGCTGTGATTTCCACTGGCCCTGGAATAATGCCCAGTGTTCAGAGGCCACGTACCCTGAACCCAAAAAATTCGGAGAAAATAGTTGACTGGCTTACACAGGACACCCAATCTTCAACAGCTTCCGCTAAGAACCTTGACGCACCATCCTCCTCCAACTCAGCTTTGGTCACCTGCTCTCAAGTTACCACTCTCCCGCCCGCCGCCACCACCACCACTACCACCACAGCCACCACAGCCGCTTCACTTGATCCCTCAGAGGAGTTATTTACAAATCATTTGGATGAAATTAGTGATGCGCAACCATTATTGCCAGAGGATGGAGATAACAGGGATATGTCTCAGTCAGGCAGCATTACACACATGGACGTAGAGTGTGATGATGATGATGTTGTACCCACTGCTGCTTCCTTTGCTGAGGTGTCAGATACAAGTGAAGTGGTTGATGATGACTATATGTCCGTGGATGCCACGTGGGTGCCTGCTCGAAGAGAAGAAGAAGAGGGGGAAAGTTCAGAAGGGGAGAGAGAGAGAAGGAGGAGACGAGTTGGAAGCAGGGGGAGGTCGTCGCAAGGAGCTAGTGGCACAGTCAGACAGCATGTATCGGCACCCGGGGTCAGCCAGACAGCACGCCAATCATCACATGCTGCTGCCACCACCAGAATGCCGTCATTGCAAAGCTCAGCAGTGTGGCTTTTTTTTGTGTGTCTGCCTCTGACAACAGCGATGCCATTTGCAACCTGTGCCAAAAGAAACTGAGTCGTGGGAAATCCAACACCCACCTAGGTACAACTGCTTTGCGAAGGCACATGATCGCACATCACAAATGCCTATGGGATCAACACATAATGACGAGTAGAAGCAGCACACAACCTCAAAGCCACCATCCTCCTCCTGGTCCAGAATCTTTAGCCACGTCAACAACTGCTGTCCTCCTTGCCCCCTCTCAACCACCCCCCTTGCCCGGTGTCTGACAGCTGGCTTGACGGAATTCTTAGCCCGCCAGCTTTTACCATACCAGCTGGTGGAGTCAAAAAATTTGTCACTATTGGGACACCACAGTGGAAGGTACCCGGACAAAATTCTTTTTCAAAAAAGGCAATCCCAAACCTCTACTCAGTAATTGAAAAGGAAGTCATGGCATCTCTGCCATACAGTGTTGGGGCAAGGGTCCATCTGAACACTGATACATGGTCTTCAAAGCAGGATCAGGGCAGGTATATCACCTACACTGCGCATTGGGTCAACCTGCTGACGGCTGACAAGCATGGAATGCGTGGCTCTGCAGCGGAGTTGGTGACACCGCCACGACTTGCAGGCAGGCCTACTGCCACCTCCTCTACTCCTCCTACTCAGTCCTCTTCCATAACCTCCTCGGCTGAGTCCTCTTCTGCTGCGGTGTCTGGCTGCACATCAACTGAATCCCCCCAGCTCCCCAGGGGCTATTCCACATCCCGGATACAACAGTGTCACGCTGTCTTGGGGTTGGCTTGCCTGAAAGCAGAGAGCCACACTGGACCAGCACTCCTGTCTGCCCTGAACGTACAGGTGGATCAGTGGCTGACCCCGCACCAACTGGAGATCGGCAAAGTGGTGTGTGACAATGGAAGCAATTTGTTGGCGGCATTGAATTTGGGCAAGTTGTCACATGTGCCGTCCTTGGCACATGTGTTGAATCTTATCGTACAACGCTTTGTGTCTAAGTACCCAGGCTTACAGGACGTCCTCAAGCAGGCCAGGAAGGTGTGTGGCCATTTCAGGCGTTCCTACACGGCCATGGCGCACTTTTCAGACATTCAGCGCCGAAACAACATGCCAGTGAGGCGCTTGATTTGCGACAGCCCGACACGTTGGAATTCAACACTCCTAATGTTCGACCGCCTGCTCCAACAAGAAAAAGCCGTCAACGAGTATTTGTATGACCGGGGTACTAGGACAGCCTCTGCGGAGCTGGGAATTTTTACATGTTACTGGACGCTCATGCGCAATGCCTGTAGGCTCATGCGTCCTTTTTGAGGAGGTGACAAACCTAGTCAGTCGCACCGAAGGCACCATCAGCGACCTCATCCCATTTGTTTTCTTCCTGGAGCGTGCCCTGTGAAGAGTGCTGGATCAGGCTGTAGATGAGCGTGAAGAGGAAGAGTTGTGGTCACCATCACCACCAGAAACAGCCTTGTCATCATTGCTTGCTGGACCTGCGGCAACGCTGGAAGAGGAGTGTGAGGAAGAGGAGTCAGAGGAGGAATGTGGCTTTGAGGAGGAGGAAGACCAACCACAGCAGGCATCCCAGGGTGCTCGTTGTTGTCACCTATCTGGGACCCGTGGTGTTGTACGTGGCTGGGGTGAAGAACAGACCGTCAATGACATCAGTGAGGACGAGGAACGGGAAATGAGTAGCTCGGCATCCAACCTTGTGCAAATGGGGTCTTTCATGCTGTCATGTCTGTTGAGGGACCCTCATATAAAAAAGATGAAGGAGAACGACCTGTACTGGGTGGCCATGCTACTAGACCCCCGGTATAAGCAGAAAGTGGCGGAAATGTTACCAACTTACCGAAAGTCAGAAAGGATGCAGCAGTTCAAAACAAAACTAAAAAATATGCTTTACACAGCTTAAAAGGGGGATGTCACAGCACAACGGGAATCTAACAGGGGAAGAGGTGAAAGTAATCCTCCTCCTACCACGACCACGGCGGCAATGACAGGACGCTTTACAGATGTGTTGTTGATGGAGGACATGCAGAGCTTTTTCAGTCCTACACATCGCCACAGCCCTTTAGGATCCAGCCTTAGAGAACGACTCGACCGACAGGTAGCAGACTACCTCGCCTTAACTGCAGATATCGACACTCTGAGGAGCGATGAACCCCTTGTCTACTGGGTGTGCAGGCTTGACCTGTGGCCTGAGCTATCCCAGTTTGCGATAGAACTTCTGGCCTGCCCCGCTTCAAGTGTCCTGTCAGAAAGGACCTTCAGTGCATCAGGAGGCATTGTCACTGACAAAAGAAGTCGCCTCGGTCAAAAAAGTGTTGATTACTTCACCTTCATTAACCACTTCCCGCAACTGTAACGCCGAAAGGCGTCATTGCGGCGCCTCCCCCAGGCTACGCTAACGCCAATTGGCGTCATCTCGCGTGAGCCGAGATCTCCTGTGAACGCGCGCACACAGGCGCGCGCGCTCACAGGAACGGAAGGTAAGAGAGTTGATCTCCAGCCTGCCAGCGCCGATCGTTCGCTGGCAGGCTGGAGATGTGATTTTTTTAACCCCTAACAGGTATATTAGACGCTGTTTTGATAACAGCGTCTAATATACCTGCTACTTGGTCCTCTGGTGGTCCCCTTTGTTTGGATCGACCACCAGAGGACACAGGTAGCTCAGTAAAGTAGCACCAAGCACCACTACACTACACTACACCCCCCCCCGTCACTTATTAACCCCTTATTAGCCCCTGATCACCCCATATAGACTCCCTGATCACCCCCCTGTCATTGATTACCCCCCTGTCATTGATCACACCCCTGTAAAGCTCCATTCAGACGTCCGCATGATTTTTACGGATCCACTGATAGATGGATCGGATCCGCAAAACGCACACGGACGTCTGAATGGAGCCTTACAGGGGCGTGATCAATGACTGTGGTGATCACCCCATATAGACTCCCTGATCACCCCCCTGTCATTGATTACCCCCCTGTCATTGATCACACCCCTGTAAAGCTCCATTCAGACGTCCGCATGATTTTTACGGATCCACTGATAGATGGATCGGATCCGCAAAACGCATACGAACGTCTGAATGGAGCCTTACAGGGGCGTGATCAATGACTGTGGTGATTACCCCATATAGACTCCCTCATCACCCCCCTGTCATTGATCACACCCCTGTAAAGCTCCATTCAGACGTCCGCATGATTTTTACGGATCCACTGATAGATGGATCGGATCCGCAAAACGCACACGGACGTCTGAATGGAGCCTTACAGGGGCGTGATCAATGACTGTGGTGATCACCCCATATAGACTCCCTGATCACCCCCATGTCATTGATTACCCCCCTGTCATTGATAACCCCCTGTAAAGCTCCATTCAGACGTCCGCATGATTTTTACGGATCCACTGATAGATGGATCGGATCCGCAAAACGCATACGGACGTCTGAATGGAGCCTTACAGGGGCATGATCAATGACTGTGGTGATCACCCCATATAGACTCCCTGATCACCCCCTTGTCATTGATCACCCCCCTGTAAGGCTCTATTCAGACATTTTTTTGGCCCAAGTTAGCGGAAATTATTATTTTTTTCTTACAAAGTCTCATATTCCACTAACTTGTGTCAAAAAATTAAATCTCACATGAACTCACCATACCCCTCACGGAATCCAAATGCGTAAAATTTTTTAGACATTTATATTCCAGACTTCTTCTCACGCTTTAGGGCCCCTAGAATGCCAGGGCAGTATAAATACCCCACATGTGACCCCATTTCGCAAAGAAGACACCCCCAGGTATTTCGTGAGGGGCATATTGAGTCCATGAAAGATTGAAATTTTTGTCCCAAGTTAGCGGAAAGGGAGACTTTGTAAGAAAAAAATAAAAAATATCAATTTCCGCTAACTTGTGCCAAAAAAAAAAATTTTCTATGAACTCGCCATGCCCCTCATTGAATACCTTGGGGTGTCTTATTTCCAAAATGGGGTCACATGTGGGGTATTTATACTGCCCTGGCATTCTAGGGGCCCCAAAGCGTGAGAAGAAGTCTGGTATCCAAATGTCTAAAAATGCCCTCCTAAAAGGAATTTGGGCACCTTTGCGCATCTAGGCTGCGAAATAAGTGTCACACATCTGGTATCGCCGTACTCAGGAGAAGTTGGGGAATGTGTTTTGGGGTGTCATTTTACATATACCCATGCTGGGTGAGAGAAATATCTTGGTCAAATGCCAACTTTGTATAAAAAAATGGGAAAAGTTGTATTTTGCCAAGATATTTCTCTCACCCAGCATGGGTATATGTAAAATGACACCCCAAAACACATTCCCCAACTTCTCCTGAATACGGCGATACCACATGTGTGACACTTTTTTGCAGCCTAGGTGGGCAAAGGGGCCCACATTCCAAAGAGCACCTTTCGGATTTCACAGGTCATTTACCTACTTACCACAAATTAGGGCCCCTGGAAAATGCCAGGGCAGTATAACTACCCCACAAGTGACCCCATTTTGGAAAGAAGACACCCCAAGGTATTCCGTGAGGGGCATGGCGAGTTCCTAGAATTTTTTATTTTTTGTCACAAGTTAGTGGAAAATGATGATTTTTTTTTTTGATTTTTTTTTTCTTACAAAGTCTCATATTCTACTAACTTGTGACAAAAAATAAAAACTTCCATGAACTCACTATGCCCATCAGCGAATACCTTGGGGTGTCTTCTTTCCAAAATGGGGTCACTTGTGGGGTAGTTATACTGCCCTGGCATTCTAGGGGCCCAAATGTGTGGTAAGGAGTTTGAAATCAAATTCTGTAAAAAATGACCAGTGAAATCCGAAAGGTGCTCTTTGGAATATGGGCCCCTTTGCCCACCTAGCCTGCAAAAAAGTGTCACACATGTGGTATCTCCGTATTCAGGAGAAGTTGGGGAATGTGTTTTGGGGTGTCATTTTACATATACCCATGCTGGGTGAGAGAAATATCTTGGCAAAAGACAACTTTTACCATTTTTTTATACAAAGTTGTCTTTTGCCAAGATATTTCTCTCACCCAGCATGGGTATATGTAAAATGACACCCCAAAACACATTCCCCAACTTCTCCTGAGTACGGGGATACCAGATGTGTGACACTTTTTTGCAGCCTAGGTGGGCAAAGGGGCCCATATTCCAAAGAGCACCTTTCGGATTTCACCAGCCATTTTTTACAGAATTTGATTTCAAACTCCTTACCACACATTTGGGCCCCTAGAATGCCAGGGCAGTATAACTACCCCACAAGTGACCCCATTTTGGAAAGAAGACATCCCAACGTATTCGCTGATGGGCATAGTGAGTTCATGGAAGCTTTTATTTTTTGTCACAAGGTAGTGGAATATGAGACTTTGTAAGAAAAAAATAAATAAAATAAAAATCATCATTTTCCGCTAACTTGTGACAAAAAATAAAAAGTTCTATGAACTCACTATGCCCATCAGCGAATACCTTAGGGTGTGTACTTTCCGAAATGGGGTCATTTGTGGGGTTTTTCTACTGTCTGGCCATTGTAGAACCTCAGGAAACATGACAGGTGCTCAGAAAGTCAGAGCTGCTTCAAAAAGCGGAAATTCACATTTTTGTACCATAGTTTGTAAACGCTATAACTTTTACCCAAACCATTTTTTTTTTACCCAAACATTTTTTTTTTATCAAAGACATGTAGAACAATAAATTTAGAGCAAAATTTATATATGGATCTCGTTTTTTTTGCAAAATTTTACAACTGAAAGTGAAAAATGTCATTTCTTTGCAAAAAAATCGTTAAATTTCGATTAATAACAAAAAAAGTAAAAATGTCAGCAGCAATGAAATACCACCAAATGAAAGCTCTATTAGTGAGAAGAAAAGGAGGTAAAATTCATTTGGGTGGTAAGTTGCATGACCGAGCAATAAACCGCTAAAGTTGTGGAGTGCCGATTTGTAAAAAAGGGCCTGGTCTTTAGGGGGGTATAAACCTGTGGTCCTTAAGTGGTTAAGATGAATGAGGCATGGATCCCGAAGGGACTGACAGTGGGGGATACGTTTGACTAACAAAGGGCCTGATGACATGTCTTGGCCTCAAAATGGTCCCCACGCTGCTGTATTTAATGTCTGCATACCGGATGACTTTCGTGAATTCTCCGCCACCAACTAGGGTTCAAGCTGCAATGTTTTTCGGCTACAACAGCGGCTGCAACAATAACATTATTTTTCAGGCATGTGTACATGCCTAATTTTTCTGGCCTCTGGTGTTGCACTGTGGCTGCAAAAACAAAACAAAAAAAAAGGGCACATACAAGTGTCAATTCCCCTTCGTGATCGTTACCTTGTTGTGGTGAAGGGGCTTGCATATCACAATGAAGCGATCATCACCTCTGAGTGTGTTGGCAATGTTGCCACACCCCAGATGATAAGGCCGTTGCTTCATTATGATCAGACCAAAAGCGATCGGCTGGATAATTTTTCATAGAAAAAAACATAATTTTTTTAATATATTTTTTTAAGTTGTATGGGTGGGTTTTTAATACATAAAATAAAAAAATCATAATAAAGTCTCTTAATAGTTTATTAGAAATAATGCAGACAATTTAAAAAATCCCCATCAATTCCAATACAAAGCAAGTACAAAGCTCAGAACTAAATTATTCCAGGATGTTGTAATGGTTCGTTAATGCGACAATGGTTAATCAATTCGACACACGTCCCCGGATAGGGGACGTAACAGGGATTAAACTGATAGGAATAGTACTAGTTAAGACACCACTCATATAGGGTGTCACAGCACATTGCTCCGTGCACGCGCAGTGCCCCAACTTGGGAGTAAGAGGACCGACCAAGCTGCTTTTTCCATCTCCCGGTTCCTAAAATCAATTCATTTTGGTGTATCAGAGTTTGGTCTGTCACTGTGAAGGCAGTCGAAGGTACCCGGCCTAAAACTTTTTCACAAAAGGCAATCCCACCCTGATATGGGACGTAACAGGGATTAAACTGATGAGAATAGTACTACAGAAAATAGCACTCATATCGGGTGTGACAGTAAATTGCACAGCGCAGACGCAGTGACCATGGCGTGGATTCAAACAAAGAGGAGGGAGCCAGCATTTTTTTAACCATCTCCCCGTTCGAAAAATCTATTTAATAAATTGACCCCAGATTGGGGACGTAACAGGGATTAAACTGAGGAGAAGAGAGAACTACAGAAAATACCACTCATATCGGGTAGGGCAGTAAATTGCACGGCACAGACGCAGTGACCGTGGATTCAAACAAAGGGGAGGGAGCCAGCATTTTTTTAACCATCTCCCTGTTCGAAAAATCAATTAAATTCACCTTTCGGGGACCCTTGGTGTTGTACGTGGCTGGGTGGATGAAGAAACCTTCAATGACATCAACGGGACATGGCTAGCTTGGTATCCAACCTTGAACAAATGGGGAGTTTGCGGTTGGGCAAATGGACTGTTTGCGGTTGTTTGCGGTGCATTAAAAGGGGAGTTTGGTCTGTCAATGTCTGTGAAGCGGGCATAACCCTTACACTACCTGATCGATACAACATCATACCTGATCGTATACACACACTAAATGTTTTAAACCACGTTGTTCAAAAAAAAATTGGATTGTTAGGTGATTTATGCCCTTTATGGATTAAAATCCAACTCTGCGTCAACTACATAATTTTCCATGGGAGTTTTGCCATGGATCCCCCTCCGGCATGCCACAGTCCAGGTGTTAGTCCCCTTGAAACAACTTTTCCATCACTACTGTGTCTAGAAAGAGTCCCTGTGGGTTTTAAAATTTGCCTGCCTATTGAAGTCTATGGCAGTTCGCCCGGTTCGCCCGTTCGCGAACATTTGCAGAAATTTTCGTTCAGCGTTCGCGAACGGAAAATTTTATGTTCGCGACATCACTAAATGTAGTCAGTTGGCCGCTGGCTATCTGCGTCATTGTCCATTCTCTCGCAGGTCTGACCAGGGGGGGCCCTCTGCGCTCACGTTCCTCTGTCATGGCTGCTTTGGCAGGGTGGGTAGTAGGAGAAGTTCCAGCTCCATCAGCAGCAACTTGAGTCTAGAGTCGCTGATGAGCAGCTTTCTTCACCCACCTAGAGAAGAAACTACTCACCAGCAGCAGCAGCAGCTAGATCTAGAGCAGGACCTGAATCAGCAGGTGGTGGCATACTTGTACAGCACCCTGCCACCCCACATTAAAGATCTGCTGGACTTCTGGGCAGCCAAACTGGATTTGTTGCCGCAACTGGCACAGTTTGCCCTGGAAAAGCTGTCCTGCCCAGCCAGTAGTGTGGTAGCATATATTCTATGCTTTAGAACATATAACTGCACCGATGAACGGCAAATATATATTTTTTTGCCACTAAAGCCTCATGCACACAAACTTTTTTTGTTTCCGTGTCATGCACCATGTGCGGTCCGCATCAGTATGTCCGTTCCGTAGCCCCGTAAAAAAAATAGAACATGTCCAATTCTTGTCCGCTTTAGACATTGTTACAATGGATCCGCAAAAATTTTTTATGGTATATGGTCCGCAAAACACATGCGGTCGTGTGCATGTAGCCTAATACACGCAAAAAAGGGCTTTAGAACATATAACTGCACCGCTGAACGGCAAATAAATATTTTTTGCCACTAATACACATCAAAAAGGGCTTTAGAACTTTTAGCTTCACTGCTGAACGGCAAATAATATAAAAAAAAATTGCCACTAATACACGCCTAAAAGGGCTTTAGAACATACAGTCCTGATCAAAAGTTTAAGACCACTTGAAAAATTGCAAAAAAATCATATTTAGCATGGCTGGATCTTAACAAGGTTCCGAGTAGAGCTTCAACATGCAACAAGAAGAAATGGGAGTGAGACAAAACATTTTTTGAGCATTCAATTTAATGAAAAAAAAGAATAAACTGAAACAGGCTGTTTTTCAGCTGATCAAAATTTTAGAACCAAATCTGTGCAAAGATGTGGAATTATTGTCATTTTCTGTCAGGTAGTCACACGTTGTGATGGCAAAGGCAAAAAAACTCTCTCTTTTTGAACGTGGTCGGGTTGTTAAACTGCATAAGCAGGGTCTCTCGCATCGCTGCTGAGGTGGGACGCAGTAAGACAGTAATTTGGAATTTTTTAAATGATCCTGAGGGTTATGGAACAAAAAATTCAAGTGGAAGACCCAAAAAAATTTCATTAGCACTGAGCCGGAGGATCCGATTGGCTGTCCGTCAAGACACTAGACGATCCTCGACCCAAATTAAGGCCCTTACTGGTGCTGACTGCAGCCCCATAACCATCAGACGGCATCTGAGACTGAAGGGCTTCAAAAACAAAAAAACGTCTTAAAAGACCTCGTCTCCTTGAACGGCACAGAACTGCTCATTTGGACTTTGCAAGAAAGCACCAAACATGGGACATTCAAAGGTGGAAGAAAGTTTTATTCTCTGATGTTTAACCTTGATGGTTTCCAACGTTACTGGCATGACAAGCAGATCCCACCTGAGATGTTTTCTACGAGCCACAGTGGAGGGGGCACCATAATGGTCTGGGGTGCTTTTTCCTTCAGTGGAACAATGGAGCTTCAGGAAGTGCAGGGGCGTCAAACGGCCGCTGGCTATGTCCAGATGTTGCAGAGAGCATTCCTCATGACTGAGGGCCCTCGTCTGTGTGGTAACGACTGGGTTTTTCAACAGGACAACGCTACAGTACACAATGCCCTCAGGACAAGGCACTTCTTCCAGGAGAATAACATCACTCTTTTGGCCCATCCTGCGTGTTCCCCTGATCTAAATCCAATTGAGAACCTTTGGGGATGAATGGCAAGGGAAGTTTACAAAAATGGACAACAGTTCCAGACAGTAGATGGCCTTCGTGCGGCCGTCTTCACCACTTGGAGAAATGTTCCCACTTACCTCATGGAAACGCTTGCATCAAGCATGCTGAAACGAATTTTGGAGTTCATGTTTGGAAGTTGGATTTCTGTTTTGGGGGGGGTTTTCGTTTTTATAAGTAGATAAGCATGGCGTCTGACATGACGCAAACATCAATTACAGAGAACATACATTCTGAGAGATCCATGGTTTGACAATAAGGATCCAATATATATCATAAGATCAGCAGGCTAGTATTGCGTGAAATTTGACATCCCAAAAGTGAGTAACTGTTTAGGAGAAGGCATTGCATTCAAAATAACCCATCCCTGTATACTAGGAGGTGTTTATACCTAGTTGACAATTAGCATTTAACCATTAACATCTAGTGACCCCTTTGCCGGCGTCGAAAAAAAAGTGAAAATGCTGGTTAGTGCGGAAACCTATATTCCCGCCAAAGTTTCCATTGTTTCACGAACTTTTGATGGTTCCTAGCCTCCCATGCAGAAAGTTCCTTAAACCAATATAGTTGATCAACTTTCTGCCTCCATTGCTCCATTGAAGGAATGGTATTAGAAAGCCAGTATTTCGGGACCAGCAGACGAGCTGCAGTGATCAATTGTTTAAACAAGAAGGGGGGGGTGAGTGTCAATGGACTAATTTATGTCATAAATATTAAGTAAAGCCTTGAGAGGAGAAATAGCCACTGTTATTTGGCATATCTGATTACTGAGGCGAAAGATTTCCTTCCACCACTCTTTAATAATAGGACATTCCCACCAAATATGGAAGAAAGATCCTTTTTCATCTAAGCACCTCCAACATCTATCTGACGCTGATTCAGAAAAAAGACAAATCACATCCGGAGTTTTATACCATCTGGTTAACAGTTTATATCCGTTTTCCTGAATACGTACACATCGAGATAGGCTATGCGGAGTTAAGAGTATATCTGGTAGTTTGGAGATAGGAAATTCATGACCTAAATCTCGCTCCCAATGCTTTATGCAAGCAGGCTTAGTGATAAGTGGCTGGGAATTCAGCCTATGGAAGAGTTGAGAGATCAACTTTTTTGGTGATATGGGACTGTGAATAAGGGCTTCAATCCAAACAAGTGGTCTTAAAAAGTCGCTACTGGATATGTGCTGTGTGAAGTAGGAATGTAGGTAGGATAGAGGAGATATACAGTGTTGGTATGGAGAAAACTTCTTTTGAAGTTCTGAAAAGGATAAGGCTTTACCATCTATGTCAAAGAGAGAAGAAATGGGAGTAACAGATTCTTTCAAGGCTCGAGGAGTGCATTCAGTCACCAGGTTAAGAGCTGTACCCAGGGCCGGTACAAGGCAGGGGCCGAAGGAGCGGGTGCCCTGGGCGCTACCATTTGCGGACAGGAGGGGGGCGCAGGTGAAGTGCCAGCAGCAGTGGCGTCGCCAGGGGGGGGGCCAGAGGGGGCCACGGCCCCCCCTACATCATGCTGTGCCCCCCCATGTGCCCCCCCAACTAAAATGACCCCCCCCCCCCCAAGTGAGCAGCCGCCACCGGGCACAGGGAGATGAGCGCTTCCATTGCGCTCATCTCCATTGTAAACTGTCTGTGCCAGCGAAGGTGCAGGGGAGGGAGAGGCGTGTCCCTTCCCTTTCCTCTGATAGGCTGCAGGCAGGCACCGAAGTGGAGGAGAGGCCCCGCCCCCTAATTACTCCTGTTTACCTTTCTAAAGCTAAAGGACCTTTGATGATGTCATCACAGGTCCTGTAAGGGAACTGCACAGTGTAAAGTGTAGTTCCCAGGTTAGAACAGTGCATCTGCCAGGACCTGTGATGACATCATCTTCAACATCACAGGTCCTGCAGAATCTAGCAAAGGAACTGCACCAAAAATGGTGTAGTTCCTAGGTTTCAAAGGTACATCTGCCAGGACCTGTGATGACATCATCACAGGTCCTTCAACCCCTAACAGCAAGTATTAAAAGTTCACAAGCAGCTCTGTATTGATCCATACAGACTGGAATGGAGAGGTAAGAGGAGGTCCTCCACTTTTCATCATTTACCCCCCCCCCCCCCATGCCCTGTTTTTACTCATTGCTCACTCATGTATACTACTTCAGACAGTTACCACTACCTCATGTACCTCACAGTGACTATAATGCATAACTGACCACATATTTCTATAAACACTGCATCTACAGTATTATACCTTCTATGTGTCACATCAATACACTGCTCTGTATGTGTATATATATATATATATATATATATATATATACACACATACATGCACACACACTGCATATATTACACAGTATTATACATGCAATATGTACAGATATATAGTATATACCGCAGTGCACTGATATGTGAGGTATGAGGTATAATAGATGCTGTGTGTACAGATATCAGTACACTTCTGTATATACTATATATGTGAGGTACGAGGTATAATAGATGCAGTGTGTACAGATATATAGTATATACAGCAGTGTACTGATATGTGAGGTACGAGGTGTCAATACACTGCTGTATTTACTATATACCTGTACACACTGCATCTATTATACCTCGTACCTCACATATTACACTACTGTATATACTGTATACACTGCATATATTATACCCCGTACCTCACATATCAGTACACTGCTGTATATACTATATACCTGTACACACTGCATCTATTATACCCTGTACCTCACATATCAGAACACTAGGGAATATACTATATACCTGTACACACTGCATCTATTATACCGCGTACCTCACATAACTGTACACTGCTGTATATAATATACATCTGCATCTATTATACCTCTTTTGTGTGCCAGGGCTGTTTTGTAATCCCATTCCGGCCCTGATGGCATAAATTATAAAACGCAGCAGCAAGAATAGTTCATGGAACAAAGGGAGGGGCTATAAAAGGGGAATGGGGGCCCAATTTAGATTCCTGCTATGGGGCCCCGTGATTTTTATGTACGCCCCTGGCTGCAGGCACTAGGCCGGCAGCCTATCAGAGGCCGGCGCAATGACGTCATCGTGCCGCCTGAGCCTTACATTACAGCGTGGGACACAGGAAGAGGCTGCATCGCATCGCTGACACTTAGGTAAGTATAAGTGTTTTTTTTTTGTTTTTTTTTACAATAGTGTTACTGGCACATTGGGGGGCTTATTACAAAACTGGCACATGATGATGGGGGGGACTTTATACTGGCACATGATGATGGGGGGGAACTTTATAGTGTCTGTGACTTTCAAAGTCCCACAGTCCTTTGTTCTATTGCTTTAAGTATATTCTTGTTTTGAAACAACATTGATTTTTTCTTAAAAACGGGGGGGGGGGGGGGGGGGGGGGGGGCGCAGTTTGCCATCTTCGCCATGGGAACCAAATGGCCTTGTCCAAGCCCTGGCTGTACCTAATATGTCTTTCAGTGTAAGAAGGGGAGATGGGAAGGGTATTGAACAGTGTGTGGTTTGAAACCATTTCCATGCTTTCAATGTGGCTTGGATGATAGGGTATGGTGAAGAGGGGGTATTAATGAGAGTGGCATTACCCAATAGTAAGGAGCGAAATGGTTTCCCTAGGAGCTCTTGTTCCATCATCACCCATGGTTTAGGATTGGAATTCCTAAGCCATTCTACTACCCTGGAGACCAGAACTGCTCTCCCGTATAGCTCGGGATCCGGTAGCGACATCCCTCCAGATCTTTTAGGGCGAGACAAGGTGTCATATGACAATCTAGGTCTTTTTCCATTCCATATAAATTTACTGAAGATCCTTCTAAGTGAATCATAATAAGCTTTGGGTATAGGAATGGGTAAGACCTGTTGCAAGTATGTAAGGCGAGGTATTATTAGGGACATAAGAAGGTTTTTCCTCCCTATCCATGAGATTATGTGGGTATTCAGTTTGTCTATACTGGAGGAAATGGATTGTAGCAAAGGAGCGTAATTGAGGGAGAACAGGTCCGACACATTAGGGCTTATCTTAATTCCCAAGTAAGTAAGATGTGGAGATGACCAGTCAAATGTTGAGTTACGTTTTAAACATTGTTGTTTAACTAGTGGGATACCAAAACAGATGACAAGTGATTTCTGTTGATTAATTTTAAAGTTAGAAAGAATACTGTATTTATCTAGATGGTTTTGGATAGCTGTAAGGGATGTTTCTGGGTTTGATCATGATCATAATGTCATCCGCAAAAGCAGCTAACTTATGCTCCCGACCCCCCAAAAAGATACCCCTTATATCCGAGTCCATCCTTAATTGGGTTAGTAGAGGTTCAAGAGCTAGTACAAACAGTAAGGTTGATAGAGGACAGCCTTGGCGGGTACCATTTCGGATACGAAAAGGTTTTGATACATCACTGTTCACTAGGACCGACGCTGAGGCCTGAGAGTACATGGCGAAGGTAGCTTGAACAAAGGGACCAGGCAGGCCGAATCCCAAAAGAACTTGGTTCAGATAGGACCAATTTATCCTATCACACGCTTTCTCCGCGTCTGTGCTTAGGAGAAGGAGAGGTCTTGATCGGATAGTAGAATGATAGACAACGTTTAATACTCTTGCAGTATTGTCTCTACCTTCCCTACCCTGGACGAAGCCTACCTGGTCCCCATGTATCAGGGATGGTAAAACCGCAGATAGACGGTTTGCTAGCATCTTCGCCAATAACTTAAGGTCTATATTGAGAAGAGAAATAGGCCTATAATTTGCACACTGGTTTGGGTTTTTCCCCTCCTTGGGTATCAATGTTATGTGGGCCATTGTCATGTCTCTCGATAATTGTTTCCCTTGAAGAGTCGAATTGCACACAGAAAGCAAGTGAGGGAGAATAATATTGTTGGAAAGTTCTATAATAAGAGACCGTCAGACCATCTGGGCCTGGGCTTTTACTGGAGGGAGCTTGCTTTAATGCCAATTCAAGATCTTCAAGAGTAAACGGTGATGATAATTTCTGTTTGGATTCTGCAGGTAGGATTGGAAGGTTAAGTGAGCTCAAAAAGGCGGTTGTTAAGGAGGAGTGGGATTCTGAAGTGGTTACAGAGGGTAAGTTATACAGGGATTCATAGAATTCCCTAAAGCTATAGATGCTATAGATGTAGATGAAAATAAGGGGGACCCCCTGGGGAGAATCGATTTGGTGGATATAGTTAGCTGTTTTCCTATTTTTTATTCTACGCATCATGAACTTTGATGCCTTGTCGCCATGGGCGAAGAACTTGTGTTGCGAGTTAAGGAAGTACTTAGCTGAAGCAGATTGTAAAAGGGATTTCATTTCTGCTCTAAGATTAGAAAGCTCCTGTAAATGGGAGTCCATTAGGGAGTGTTTATGTAAAGATCCAAGAGATTTTATTTTTTGACAAAGGTCATCTATTTTTTTCCCCCTCTCTTTTTTAAGGAACGAACCCAGGCTAATAAAGTGTCCTCTAATATAAGGTTTATGGGCGTCCCATAGGGATTGATTGGATGTTTCTGGGCGATTATTGAAGGTGAAGTATTCTTTCAGGAAATCTGCTATCTTTTCTTTGGCCATGGGATTGCCTAAAAGTGATTCATTCAGCCGCCATCTAAATTTATTCGGATTTGGGGTAGGAGCCATGACTGACAGATAAATAGGGGCATGATCTGATAGATGTATGGAGCCCACTTTTGCTTCTCAGCATAACTCCAAATGGGTTTTAGAGATAAATAGATAATCTAGCCTTTGGTATGACCCATGCCCATTAGAATAAAAACTATAGTCTTTTGTATTAGGATGCAGTGTGCGCCACACATCTATCAGATGTAGGTTCCAAAAACTCTCCCTTATCCAGCTTAGTGTACTAGCGGATAATGCGGATCTCTGGGAGGAAGAATCATTTTGTGGAGTTAGGGTGGCGTTGAGATCCCCTCCTAGAATCACTACACCCTCTGCGTAGTTTTCAATAATGGGGAATACTTTAGAAAACCATTTAGCTTGGCCAGTGTTGGGGGCGTATAGGTTAATAATGGTGTAAAGTTGTGGACCTATATTACCCTTGACTAAAATGTACCTCCCCTCTGGGTCCTGTAAGTGAGATGCATATTTGAATGGTACTTTCCTTTGAAATCCAACACTTGACCCCACCAGAAGCGGATGAGTTCCCACCACAGTGGAACCACTGGGAGTAGTGAGCATAAGATAGGTTAGGGTAGTGGTTAAATTTGAAGTGCGTCTCCTGAAGAAGCAAGACACTAGCCCCAGATTTCCGCAATAGTGTGAAAATCTGACTCCTCTTGGAGGGAGAATTAAAGCCCCTAACGTTGTAGGATGCTACCTCTAAGTCAACCATTATGTCTTTGTCGACGGGGGTCACCTTGCTGGGGTGTGTCTGCTCCTCCAGGAGACGCTCCACCCTCACATGATAACCGAGTAATTGGGTTGGATCGGTTGGATGTCAGGTGCTTCCTATGAATACTCTGAAATTTCAGAAAAAAAGAAAAAATATGTACCTTAAATAAAATAAAAAGGATAAGAAAAACAATAAGAAACATGTTGAGAACAAACAAGAGAAAAATGAGAATAACATATAGGTCCTGAGGGACTCTAATGAAGGGGGGGAATGGCATTTGCCAGTTTGGACCCGGCATATAGGTCAAATGTAGTCAGTCGTTCAGGCAGTGAATTGTCTAGTAACCGTATTAAGAGGGCAATTGTTTTGATGAATAGGCTCCATGGGTCCCAATTTACGTGGAAGAAGGGAACCAAGGTACACTAATTATACATTTTAGATCTTGGATGTTGAGAACAGTTCAAACTCTTATATTGTCGACAGCGATTTGAATCACCTATGGGCATGTGTAGGTGAGGGCTAGTCCCAAGGCAACAAAAGCCACATCTCAAAACATGGTGTCGGTTACACACTAAATTTTCGCATAAATATGAGCGCTCAATCTCAGTGTGTATACGGGACCATTATTCAGGAATAACGGGTCACAAGGTGACCCCGAATCTCCGATACCCAGATGTAGACTCGTTGTGTCAACTATACACTAGGCCAAGGTCTATCAAGCAAATTTTGGAGAAATGTATAGTCAAGAGTGTCGCCAGGGGTTGCAAAGTATAGATGTTAGCTCAAAGGCGCTGAATATATAATGCGGTTTTCTATGGACAGTTACGTATTAAGTCATCGCTGAAAACAAAAGCACTGTGTCAGTGCGCATATCACGAAGAAGGAATATAAAACTAAATCCACATGTTAAACATAATTTGCTAACAACGGTCCCTGATATATTTCAAGGTCTATAATAAAATAAAAAACTGATACTGATACTGAGTATCGCCAGAATAAACCGCAAGAGAAATCGCTTGCTAAGCGTATCCCGGCGAGATAAGGCATATTCTGAGGTCAAAAACGACCATTTGTACCATGCAAAAGTAAAGAATAATCGGGTAAAACTAATGAGCGCTGCGACATATAACTCGTAACGCCTCTAACAGGAGGCAA
Organism: Bufo bufo; assembly: GCF_905171765.1. Classification (NCBI taxonomy): domain Eukaryota; kingdom Metazoa; phylum Chordata; class Amphibia; order Anura; family Bufonidae; genus Bufo; species Bufo bufo. The sequence goes on from NC_053392.1 coordinate 123,484,536, forward strand.
CAAGTGATCTTGTAACCAAACAATATGCAATATTCAGCTGATTGCATCAATTACGAGATGGATATATATTCAATAAAGCCGCAAAGCATTAAGAACATCTTATTATGCAGTGGCGTTAAGGCCTTAAATATTCGCGATATGCGAAATGTAGTTTAGGAAAAACTTGAGGATCGCGAATAATTGCCCTGGGCATTAGGCTCAGACAGTCAGAGGACGTAACGGAAAGACAATACAATGGGGAAGACTAACTGTACACCGGAGACACACTACATGAGGTAGGGGAATAGGTAGAAAGAGGGAAGACAGAATGAATAATACTCATCCTAAATGATTACGGTTAGTATAAGGCATAAAGTCTCATTCTCAGAAGACATCGGTAGCAATGCGCCTCGGGGTGAGAGGGTGAGTTTTCTTCCTTTCCTTTTGCCTCTGTGCTTTAGGGGTACCCTTCATTTCAAACTGCGCCACCTTGGGTAATTTCGGAAGTGTAGTGATATCCTGGATAGCGTCCCAATCTTCAATATCCAGGGGATTTATGTCCAGCAGGTCAAATACAGGGCCCAAATCCTGGTGCGATTTGATGGTAATCCTCCTGCCTTGATATGAGAAGGACAAACCAAACGGGAACTGCCATCTGTGGAGAATCTTGTTATTCCTGAGCCAATCAGTGAGGGGTTTAAGGGACCTTCGTTTCTGCAGGGTAACTGGAGCCAGGTCTTGGAAGATATTGATCGGCACCCCATTACATTTAGCTCCACCAGGTAGACGAGCTTTGTTTATTATTGCCTCTTTGTCCTGGTAATGGAGGAACCGGCATATTATATCTCTGGGGGGTTCGTTGCCCTGTGGTTTTGGGCGTAATGCCCGATGAGCTCTCTCAATCGTTATGGAGGTAGAGCGTTCTGGGCCCAATAATTCTTCGCATATCTCTTTGACTATGGCAGAGGAGTCTTGCGTGTATTCTGTTTCTGGTACACCTCGGAATCGGACATTGTTTCTCCTCCCTCGATTCTCCTGGTCCTCCAGGGCACTGAACGCCACGTTGAGGTGCGTTTAGCATTTTTGTAAGCTGAGGGCTGTTGCCGCTTGGAAGTCCAGGATTGTGGCCTGGTTGTTCTCTAGGGCCTCCACTCTGCCGCCTATGTGTCTGACATCTTGCCTCATAGAGGAGAGTTCACTGATAAGCGGTTCCATAGCCCTTTGGAGAGCGGTGTCCAGGTATTTTCTGGAGATCGGGAGATGTTTGCGGTGCCTCGGATCTTCAGCGTCACTACCGTCGGCTTGTATCTCGGCCTCGCTCTCCTCTGTCTCTCTGCTTGGCTCCGGCGCCATTTTAGCTTCCCTCGCGGCACATATCGCTGCAGCCTTTTTTATGAACTTATCCATGTCGCCGCAGTTCGACGAGTGCTTGGGATGTAGGGACGAGTCCCCTGTTTTTTGCTGGCCAATCTTGCCCATTTTCCGGATTGAAAAACTGACTTTAGCTAATGAGAAGCCGGGTCTGAGCAGCAGAGCTCAAGCGCACACTTCCATTCAGATCAGGCGCTAGCTCCGCCCCCTGGTCCTAAACTTTTGATCAGCTGAAAAACAGCCTGTTTCAGTTTATTCGTTGTTTTCATTAAATTGAATGCTCAAAAAATGTTTTGTCTCACCTTCATTTCTTCTTGTTGCATGTTGAAGCTCTACTTGTAACCTTGTTAAGATCCAGCCACGCTAAATATGATTTATTGCCATTTTTCAAGTGGTCTTAAACTTTTGATCAGGACTGTATAATGGGGGGGTGTGGCAAGGACGGGGAGCGCAATGGCTGCTTAGCTGAGAAGCTCCCATCAGGCATCCTACAAAGCAGTCTTCAACGCAGTGGCCTACTCCAAAGCCCCAACATGCCAAGATGCCGAAAAGGGGGAAGAAGGAGGCACCCAATTGCGCCCGCGACCCAGCTAAAATGAAGTAGGCAGCACTAGATGGAGGCGAGCTGCAGAGGGAGAAAGCAGAGACCGCGCAGCCAGGTCCTATAAAACAGCGTGATTGTCCTTCTCCCATGCGACTAGATCGCAGCTCTGTGGAGCGAAGTCCGGAGTCTCACACCAGTTCCTCTTTAACCAGATCCTCTGCAACCGGACACAAGAGAAATAACAAAGGGGAGATCAGTCAGCCATCTTCTCCACCAGAGGTGCAGGACAACAGATCAGCACCTAATACCCTTGCCTATTAAACAAAAGACAAGGTGGGAGACTACATTATCATTTTCTGCCACAGCAGGCACTCAAGAAGAGATCCCTGTAGAAAAGCAAGGGGATGCTCTAACCTCCATTATACCTATTAACCAAGCTGCCACAGAGGCCTCTGAGATAAATGCTATGAGAGTGTTAAGGCAATCTATCCAGAAGGATATTACGAAGGCGCTCACCACCATTTCAGCTACTGTGGATGACTTGGGAATCCGCGTAGACCATATAGAAACAAAAATGGGGGAGTTTTCTGCGGCACACAACAAGCTGGTTGACGCTCATAATACCCTTTCAGATGACATGGACTCTTTAAAATCCAAGATGGCGGATTTAGAAGACCGTAACCGCCGCAATAATGTAAAATTCTGCGGAATACCTGAGTCTGTGTCGCCAGCTAAATTGGCTAAATTTCTCCAGAATCTGATTACATCCATACTTCCTCATACTACGGATAATTATATACAGTAATTATCGACAGAGCTAACAGGCTTCCAAAGCCTAAATCGATCCCAGAACATATAACTGCACGGCAAATAGGCCCTTATTTTTTTCCACTTATACATGTCACAAAAGGCTTTAGAACATATAACTGCACAGCTGAACGGCAAATAATATATATATTTTTTGCCACTAATACACGCCAAAAAGGGCTTTAGAACATATAACTGCACCACGGAACAGCAAATATATATTTTTTTGCCACTAATACACACCAAAAAGGGCTGTAATTTCCTCATTTCACCACACAACGGCAAATACTTTTTTGTGCCACTAATACACGCAAAAAAGGGCTTTAGAATATATAACTGCACCGCTGAACGGCAAATAATATATATTTTTTTTGCCACTAATACATGCCAAAAAGGGCTTTAGAACATTTAACTGCACCGCTGAACGGCAAATAAGCCCTTATTTTTTTCCACTTATACACGCCACAAAAGGCTTTAGAACATATAACTGCACTGCTGAACGGCAAATAATATATATATTTTTTGCCACTAATACACGCCAAAAAGGGCTTTAGAACATATAACTGCACCACGGAACAGCAAATATATATTTTTTTGCCACTAATACACACCAAAAAGGGCTGTCATTTCCTCATTTCACCACACAACGGCAAATACTTTTTTGTGCCACTAATACACGCAAAAAAGGGCTTTAGAATATATAACTGCACCGCTGAACGGCAAATAATAAATATTTTTTTTGCCACTAATACATGCCAAAAAGGGCTTTAGAACATTTAACTGCACCGCTGAACGGCAAATAATATATATTTTTTTCCACTTATACACGCCACAAAAGGCTTTAGAACATATAACTGCACAGCTGAACGGCAAATAATATATATATTTTTTGCCACTAATACACGCCAAAAAGGGCTTTAGAACATATAACTGCACCACGGAACAGCAAATATATATTTTTTTGCCACTAATACACACCAAAAAGGGCTGTCATTTCCTCATTTCACCACACAACGGCAAATACTTTTTTGTGCCACTAATACACGCAAAAAAGGGCTTTAGAATATATAACTGCACCGCTGAACGGCAAATAATATATATATTTTTTGCCACTAATACATGCCAAAAAGGGCTTTAGAACATTTAACTGCACCGCTGAACGGCAAATAAGCCCTTATTTTTTTCCACTTATACACGCCACAAAAGGCTTTAGAACATATAACTGCACTGCTGAACGGCAAATAGGCCCTTACTTTTTCCACTTATACATGCCACAAAAGGCTTTAAAACATATAACTGCAAGGATGAACGGCAAATAAGATATATTTTTTGCCACTAATACACGCCATCTCTACAGACAGGTGTAATTTATCGACGTCTACATCCCTGTGCAGTGCACCAAGATTCATAGCTAATCCCTTCTGTTAAACAAAGAGAAAAGCATACAGCACCCTTCAGTAAAGCAAAAAAGTGGCGAGTGCCCCTGCAGGAGCTGTCTCCAAGTGGCTCCTTTGTTAAACAAAATAAAGAAATGTAGGCAGTGCCAATAAAACAGTGGAGAAAAGAACTGCTCTTTTAATGCGTCTCTTAGCTGTAGATTTAGTGTGCCTCAGTATTACAGGTTACTGTTATCGTCAGGTATAATTTATTGCCATGGATTTAACCATGCAGTGCCCCAAGATTCAAGTAGTGGCCCCATGACAGAGTGGGGAGGGTGGCAGCAGTGACAGTAACAGTGACAACAGTGGCCCCATGACAGAGTGGGGATGGGGTGGAGGAAGCAGCAGTGTGTTCCCATAACTGTTTATTTTTCCATTCTTATGATCTATCAGAAGAACAGAAAACAAAAAAATAAATAAAATAAGAATCCTGTATTTTTATTTTGAGCATCCATAAAGCCTCTTTCAGACAGTCAGTATTTTGCATCAGTGTTTGGTCAGCATTTGTAAGCCAATAATGGAAATATTTGCATCTATTCTGTGTTTTGGACCCACTCCCACGCTTTGGCTTACAGATGCTCAAAATAGAGGATCCTTAGTTTTTTCCCCCCATTCTTTTAACAAATCAGAAGGATGGAAAAATAAACGGTGATGTCAACAAAGACAAACAGGGACAATAGGGGCATCATAACAGAGTGGGGATGGAGGCCAACAGCAGTGGTAGTAACAGGGACAATAGTGGCCCCATGAAGGAGTGGGTAGGTGGGGAAGCAGCAGTGGAATACAGCACAAGATGGTGGCAGATTACAGTAGTAGCAGAACCCAACAACAGCAGTGTGATAGCAAAGCCCAGTGGCATGCTTATCCTTTTAAAAATGGAACATGTACATATCAGTAGGCCAAGAAGCCCCATTGTAGGAATGGCAGTAAAGGCAGCAGGTGGGTGTCAGCAGCACATGGCCAAAAGTAACAGTCCATTTTGCAGAATATTCAGCACACTACAGTATGATCATTAGTGGCAGAATTATCTAGTCTGTTGCATCAGGCACCGGTGTCTAAAAAACCATGGTTGATCCACGCCTGATTAATCTTTATGAAGGTTAGTTTCTCAACATTTTGGGAGGAAAATTGAGTTTTCTTAGGGGTAACTTCCCCCGCCTCACTGAACACCTGCTCTAATGTCACACTACTAGCTGGGCAAGAAAGCATGCCCATGGCAAACTCTGACAGTTGCGGCCACACTTCAAGTTTGCATGCCCAGTAGTCCAAGGGATCTTGGATTAGGGGTGACAGGGGCAGTCCAAGTATGCCACCACCTTCTGGTTGAGGCTCTGGTGCATGTCCTGCTGCTGCTGGGTGGTTTCTTCAGTAGGCAGCTGAAGAAAACTGCTCATCAAAGACTCCAGACTGAAGCTGCTGCATATCGAGCCTTTGCTTCTCCTGCCCCCCCCCCCCCACCACGTCATGGCAGTGGAGCATGAGCGCAGAGGGTCCCCCCCAAATAGACCTTACTGAGAATGAGAGATGGCCCACGTAGGCAGCGACCAATTGACTACTCAGCATGCCTCTATAGTAGCCCATTTTTGCATCCCTTTCAGAAAGTCTAAAAAAGTCGCCATTTTTGACCAGTAGCAAGGGTCTAACAATGTGTTAGTAGTTAGTAGTGCCAGTAGTCACCCCTCTGCCGAATCCTGACAATGTGGCTGTCACTATGCAAACAAGAAAGCATGCATCTAGCAATTTGTGCAAGGGATTCGGAGGGCCTCCTTGCCTCAATCTCCTCCAGCTCCTCTACTGTCGCTTGGTCAGATAAACCATCTTAGTTGCGTATAAAATTCCTGGGCGTTTATGTCCTCATCCTCCTTCTCTGCCAGTTCAGCCGCCTCCAGGTTTATCAGCATTCCCTCCAGTATATGAAGGAGTGGAATGAAATAATTTATTCCGTAGTTCTGCCAACTGACAAATAAAGTGGCATCCTCAAAGGGCCTGAGTAAACGGCACGTGTCATGCATGAGCTGCCACTGACTAATGTGGAAGTTACACTGGGGAGTAGACCTGTCCTTCTGCTGCATTAAGAAATTGTTGACCGCATTCCTCTGCTCATACAGGTGGTCAAACATATGGTACGTGGAGTTCCAATGGCTGGAAACGTTGCATATCAGTCGATGTTGGGGAAGAGCGCTATGCTTTTGCAGCTCAAGGAGGGCGTGTTTTGCACGGTAAGAGTGGGTGAAGTGCATGCACAGTTTCCTGGACATTTTTAACAGCTCTTGCACTTCAGTGAAAGACTTGAGGAACTAAGTGACAGCGAGATCGAAGATGTATGCCATAAAGGGTGCATGGGTCAGCCCTCCCTGATGCAGTGCAGACAAAATGTTCTTCCCATTATCAGTAACCATGATTCCTATCTCCGGTTGGCGAGGGGACAGCCAGTATTCAATTTCTTTATTGATGATACAAAGCAGTTCCTGCCTGGTGTGGCTCTGTTCGCCCAGACTGCTGAGATGCAAAACTGTGTGACAAATCCTAGCTTTGCATATTTGATATACTGGAGGACCACTGTGAACTGTGCCTACAGTATAGGGTGAGGACAAGATGGAGGATGAGGGGGCAGAGGAGGACATTGGCTCAGAAATCCCACAATTACAACGCAGTGGTGGCATTGCCATCACCTGGCCAAGTTGCTGGTATGCCTGGCACAACATTTACCCAGTGCTATGAATGAAATATATTGTCCTTGACTATAGTTACAACTCCATACATTAGCGCTGGCATGAACTCTATCAGACACAGAACTCCCCCAGCGACTTGGTGAAAAATTCCCTCACTGAAGTGTATGCCATTTTCCCTCCACCCCTGCATGATGCCTGCCAGCCGCTGCTTTTATGAACCCATGCACTGCTAGTCTTTTCCTCACAGGAAGTCTTCTCCCATGTTTGGCTGCAGATCTCCCCCCTGTTTCCACCCTGCTGTCTCACGGGCACGCTTCCACCTTGCTGTCTCATGGGCACGCTGACACCCTCGACCCCTGATGATGACGATGCCCCCTCTTCACCCAGCTCCCATGTGCGATCGGCTACATCATCATCTACATCTGTTTGGTTGTCACTTATGTCATGCTCACCTGTCTCTTGCACACGTCCCTGACCTCTCGCAATTTGTTCTCCCACCCGACTCATCATCATTGGTAGTTGAATGCCTAGAGGAGTCTGCAGCGGACCTCTCCTCCAATTCTGTGCTAGCCTGTAATTGCTGACTGTCCTCACAAAGCTCATCCTCGCTGAAAAGTGGAGCAGTGGCGGCAGCATACATTACTTGGCTAGAAGAAGGAGCAGCAAAAGCAAGAGGCAGGTTAAGGACAGATGAGGGCCCAGAGGCAGTTCTTGGGCCATGCCAACTAAGTGTGGTGTCAGAGGAACCCACCGATTCCTGGTTGTGTGTACTGTATCTGTTGTCACTTCAGATGATATTGAAGATTGAATCCAACAGCTGGATTGTTGGTCAAAACACAACCACTGGATGACATGACAGAGGCACCTCTGGCCTGTTGCTGCGGCTGTTGCTACCACACCCCCCACCCCCGTTCTTCTGCTGCTACTTGTGCCGGTTACAGCAACAACATTTTCACCACTGCCCATTCCATTGGGGGGCCCTGGCAACTGTCTGTTGGCCATAGTGTGTAACAACTGTATCAGTAATGTAAAGGATTAACTATGAATGTCGCAGCAATTGAACAAGATGCACACAGCGATATATTAGATCATACTTTAATACTGAGGCACAGTAAGTCTATCTGGAAAATAACGGATTAACCATGAAAGTTGCAGCAGTTGAACAAGATGCATGCAGAGATTACACTCAACCTGTAGTCTCTCTGCTGTCTCCCCACACTTTCCCTACAGTCTCCAAAACCTCTCCCTACATCTCCCTGCACTATCCCTGCTCCCTCCCTTCTCCAATATTCTTCTAGTAAGTATTTTCAGCAACACTGCCTCTAGTGCATGAACGCTTGCCACATCTCTCCCTATGCTCAGCTCACAGTGAAATAGCAGATACTGTGAAGGATGAGGTTTTTATAGGACTGTCATATCACAGCGGGATGGCTAACAGAGGATTGTCTGGCTGCACGGCATTATGGGTGATCTCCCATTCCTGGGCTTCTTACTTTTACCGTGTAACATGTGTAGCTGCCATTTTAGAAAAGGAAAAAAAAAAAAACATTCATTACCACAAAGCGCAAGGAAATTCAGATTTGTGGCGAATCAAATTTTTCCCAAACTTCAGATCAAATTCTACTTTGGATGCTTTGATTCACTTAACACTAGATTTTACCTTATGCATTACAAAGGGTTAATACTACAGTTGAAGTCTGCAGCATAAATTGAAATGCCGTGGATTTAAATACCACGTTGCGGGTCAGTTTATGCTGTGGATTTCTCATGCAGTGTGTGTTAAAGTCTCATCCTCTTTTCTTTTGGAGGTAAAATGCAATATATTTTATGCATTCAGTTCCGCTTCTGAAAATCTACAGGTGGCCAGACCCTAAAGTGGCTTTCATAACTGTCAAACTTAGGTAGTAAAAGTCTCCCTGCATAATCTAGAAGTTAAAATTTAAATAACTGGCCGAGATATGGGAAAATATATAAATTTTAAAATAAGAGCATTTGTCAAAATGTTCTGCACACAGTATTAGAACACATAGCCAAGGGGCACATTCATTGATCATTTATATATTGCTGTAGTACTAGGCATTTACAACCCTTTAAACATCAAGGCTGAAAACGCTATGTAATATTAGCAAATTTTTTTTGCTGAATAAAAGTTTCCATATTCATTCAGATGGATGTGGTGAGATTCCTGAGTTCACTAAAGAATATTGCAGAACATGATGGAGATGATGACCTCTTAGAATAACCAATTATGAGCTATAGGGGCCTACAGGATGACAAGGGTTATAATATCACCAGAGTCAGGTAGCCCTGAATGACATCTCAAGATCATCATCTCTTCTAGAATTCTATTAAACCCATAAGCCTTGAGGACACCAAGGTTGGTCATCTTTTTGAAAGGTATCGTGTACATATGGCCACATCTATCATGGTTTATTCTACAGCAGTAGAAATATCTTCCAGTGATTCGTTTATGGAAGACACTGAGTTTTTCCAAATGAGTTATGAAGTCAAATGTAACCAGAGACACTGGCGATGAACTCATGGATGAGTCAAGGACGGTGATAAAGCTACTCTGAAAATGTAATATGTAAGGGATCGCTCTCTCTCAGGGGGTCGGAATCACAGACCTCTTCACAGACAACAGGATTTAATGTCCAAACTGGTGCTTTATTATGGCACTTCAGCACCCGCACAAACAATCATAAAATAAAATATTTGAGGGGCACTCTACTATTCAGTACTGTATGGAAATGAATACCCTATTACAGTTAATTGATATAAAACCTATAGTTTATTGTAAACTTCAATACAACCTAAAATATTGCGCAAAAATGTGAATGGTGGAAGTCTCGCTTCCAACCTTGCGTTAGATCAATTCATGCCGAACATTTACCACACATTTGAAGCATCAAGACAGTACATCATATCCATAAAATAGTTCATATAAAATAGTATTGTCACGGCTGAGGATGGGGAAAACCCTCAGCCGTGCGATGCCAGAAGATGGAAAGGTCGCTACTTGGCCAGAACCACAGAATTAGGGAGCAGGTCACCTCCTAAAGCTTCCCTAATCTGACCCTGACTCCTAGCTGCATGAGCCGCCCTTGAAGGTAGAAGGGCTCATGCTCAGGAACCTCGGATCCCTTCTGACCCTCCGCCGATCCCTGAGCTAGGAGCTGGGTAGACAGCCCGTTCCTCCTGGACGCGGAGAAACAGGAGTCTAAAGTGGCCAAGCTACAAGGGGAACAGAAACAACTTATGGCAATGGCAGGTAAATGCAACAAACACCACACTCACCTGCCACAGACAAACAAAGCCTGAAACCCATGTTCAAGTGCTGCTGTCCAGAACACAAACGAAGACAGCACACACCACACATCACACAGGAACCCAGGACCATAAGCTGCAATAACAATAAGACCACACACACCTTCATAACACCATGTAACGTAATTTATGACCACAAGGGTGGCCCTCACTGACAGATGGTATTAGCCAGGAGGATGACTTCAGCTAACCATGGCTGAAGTACCCCTCAGAGTCTGGCATCCAGCAGGAGCTAAATAGCCCCAAGTGGCCACACCCACACACACACCCAGTGTTCACAAACTAAGAAGGGAGTTAACCCTTCCTACACCAGGCAAGGGAAAAAACCACTTAAAGGGGAAGTGTCCAAATAAACATCACACTGCAGCTGTTACCGCAGGCAACGACATGCGAGGCAACCATGTCCTGGGAAACAGCCAGAAGGCCGAGACACTGCCATCACATGTACACAATACACACGTTGCCACGGGCAGCCACAAGTGAAGGGAAGTGTCACAGTGCACACCTACATAAACCTCGTGCACACCAGACATACAAAGTGCATACATACACACACACCCAACCAGGTGTAACCGCATGCACTTGACAGCAAGCTGCCTAGCAACAGCTCAGGCTGCTATACTGCCAAGTACCAATCTGTCACGGATGGTGTACAGGAAACAAGACAATACCATATAAACAATGTCTCTCTGGATCCACAACTAAGGAACAAAGGGAGACCCCTGCAATAGACCTGCCGCTCTCCCTCACTGCTCAGCCTATGCGAACACCCCAAAGGTGGATGGCCGCATATCCACGTTCCTCGGCTATCTATTACCTGAAGACCCTACTATAGTGAAGGGACACGGCCACCGGCTCCCTACACTGACACGGAGGGAGACAGGGTCACCTGGATCCAGAAAAGACAAAATCATAAATACATAAACAGCACTTATCTTGCAGACGAATGACGACTGACGACTGGGAACTGGGAACAGGGAACTGGGAACAGCATGCACACACACTCCAGGAAGTTGTATCAGCCGCACACTACTGCATTATGGGGAGGAACTTAAAGGGTAGCGATCAGTCTAACTGCATACCAGCTGAGATAGACTAACGAGATGAGAAACTAAACCAAAACAAAGAAATTCAAGGAGGAGGATCTGAGAAGCTCCTGTGAGCGCTTCTCAGCTGACTGGCAGTGACAGTACCCCTCCCTCTAGGAGTGGACTCCGGACACTCAGGGCCCACCTTCTCAGGATGGGACCTATGGAAAGCCCTGATGAGACGAGAGGCCTTAATGTCCGTCACTGGGACCCACATCCTCTCCTCAGGACCATAACCCTCCCAATGAACGAGGTACTGGAGGGAACCACGGATAAGACGAGAATCCACAATCCTAGAGACCTGAAATTCAAGATTTCCATCAACCATAATCGGAGGAGGAGGCAAAGGCGAGGGTACAATAGGTTGAACATAAGGTTTCAATAAGGACTTATGAAAAACATTATGGATCTTCCAAGTCTGAGGAAGATCAAGACGGTAGGCAACAGGATTGATGACAGACAGGATCTTGTAAGGCCCAATAAACCTAGGACCCAACTTCCAGGAGGGAACCTTCAATTTGATATTCTTGGTAGACAACCACACCAGATCACCAACATTCAGGTCCGGACCAGGCACACGTCTCTTATCCGCCACACGCTTATATCTCTCACTCATGCTCTTTAGATTATCCTGAATCTTTTGCCAAATAGATGACAAAGACGAGGAGAATCTGTCCTCATCAGGCAAACCAGAAGAGCCCTCTCCCGAGAAAGTCCCAAACTGCGGATGGAACCCATATGGACCAAAAAATGGTGACTTATCAGAGGACTCCTGACGACTGTTATTTAAAGCAAACTCAGCAAGGGACAAAAAGGAACACCAATCCTCCTGATTCTCCGCCACAAAACAGCGTAGATATGTCTCCAGATTCTGATTGACACGCTCTGTCTGGCCATTCGACTGCGGATGGAAAGCAGAAGAGAATGACAACCGAACCCCCAAGCGAGAACAGAAAGCCTTCCAGAATCTGGAAACAAACTGCGTGCCCCTATCAGAGACTATGTATGAAGGAATCCCATGCAATTTGACAATGTGGTCAATAAATGCCTGCGCCAGCGTCTTAGCATTGGGCAAACCAGGAAAAGGGATAAAATGCACCATTTTGCTAAAACGGTCCACCACCACCAGAATCACAGACTTCCCCGAGGAACAAGGCAAGTCCGTTATGAAGTCCATGGACAGATGTGTCCAAGGACGGGAAGGAATGGGCAAAGGAAGGAGAGGACCTGATGGCCGTGAATGAGGGACCTTGGCACGAGCGCAAGTCTCGCAAGCTGCCACAAAACCCTCAACCGACTTACGAAGCGCAGGCCACCAGAATCTCCGAGCGATGAGATCCAGTGTGGCTCTTGCCCCCGGGTGCCCAGCAAGGACCGTTTCGTGGTGTTCTTTAAAAATCTTGTGTCTCAAAGCGAGAGGCACAAACAACCTCCCAGGAGGACAAAGATCAGGAGCTTCTGACTGGGCTGCCTGCACCTCTGCCTCCAATTCAGGAAAAAGAGCAGAGACCACCACACCTTCAGCCAAAATGGGACCCGGGTCTTCAAAATTCCCACCTCCCGGAAAACAACGTGACAGGGCATCTGCCTTCACATTCTTAACCCCAGGGCGGAACGTAACAACAAAATTAAACCTTGAAAAGAACAAAGACCATCTGGCCTGTCTCGGGTTCAGACGCTTGGCTGACTCCAAGTAGGCCAGATTTTTATGGTCAGTAAACACGGTAATAGGGTGTCTGGCTCCCTCTAGCCAATGGCGCCATTCCTCAAAAGCCAACTTGATGGCCAACAATTCCCTATCTCCCACATCATAATTTCTCTCTGCGGAGGAGAGTTTCTTTGAGAAAAAGGCACATGGTTGCCATTTGGCAGGAGAGGAACCCTGAGACAAGACCGCACCCACCCCTACCTCAGAAGCATCAACCTCAACTATGAAGGGTAACGAAATATCAGGTTGTACTAGGATGGGAGCGGAAGCAAAACTCTCCTTGATATTAGAAAAGGCCTTACGCGCCTCTACCGACCAGGAAGAAAAATCTACCCCCTTTCTGGTCATATCAGTGAGTGGTTTAACAACAGAGGAATAATTCAAAATAAATTTCCTGTAATAATTGGCAAAGCCCAAAAAACGCATCAGCGCCTTCTGATTCTCAGGAAGCTCCCACTCAAGCACAGCGCGGACCTTCTCGGGGTCCATGTGAAAACCAGAAGCGGAGACAAGAAACCCCAGAAATTGGATTTCTGGAACCGCAAACACACATTTTTCCAGTTTCGCGTATAATTTATTCTCCCGCAGAATGAGCAAGACCTGACGTAAGTGTTCCTTATGAGTCTTGAAATCAGGAGAAAAAATCAAAATGTCATCCAAATACACTAATACAAATTTTCCCATTAAATGATAAAAGATGCTGTTGACGAAATGCTGAAAAACGGCTGGGGCATTCATCAAACCAAAAGGCATAACCAAATTCTCAAAATGGCCCTCAGGGGTATTGAAAGCCGTCTTCCATTCGTCTCCTTCTCTTACCCTAACCAGGTTGTATGCCCCTCTTAGGTCTAATTTGGAAAAGACTTTAGCCCCAACAACCTTGTTAAACAGGTCCGGGATCAGAGGAAGCGGATAAGGATCACGAATAGTGATACTGTTCAGCTCCCTGAAATCCAGACAAGGTCTTAAAGAACCATCTTTTTTCTTAACAAAGAAAAAACCAGCGGCAACAGGTGACTTCGAGGGTCGTATGTGTCCTTTTCTCAGACTCTCAGAGATATAAGCCCGCATAGCGACCCTCTCAGGTTGTGAGAGATTGTATAAACGAGATTTAGGCAGCTTGGCGCCTGGGATGAGATTAATAGGGCAATCATACTCCCTGTGCGGAGGCAAACCCTGAACTCCACTCTCAGAGAAGACATCCAAAAATTCAGAGAGGAAAGGTGGTACAGTCTTAGTAGAAACCTCAGAAACAGATGTTATGAGGCAATTCTCTCTGCAAAAGTTACTCCAACCATTTATTTGCCTCGCTTGCCAATCAATGGTGGGGTTATGTTTAGTGAGCCAGGGTAGCCCCAACACTAGAGGAGTAGGCAAACCGCTAAGGACGAAACATGACACATCCTCAACATGAGCATCACTCACAATTAAACGGATATTGTGAACTATGCCCTTTAATGATTTCTGAGAAAGTGGAGCTGAATCCATAGCAAAAACAAGAATATCCTTTCCCAAAGTGCATACCTGGAAACCATGAGTTATTGCAAATTGATTATCAATGAGGTTGACAGCTGCTCCACTATCCACAAAAATCTCACCAAAAATGCTCTTGCTCTCTAGCGCCACCCTAGCAGGCAGGACAAAACGGGAACTACAAGCAAACGGAAAACGTTCCGCCTCAACCCTGCCAATAGTAACAGACGGAACATTTTTAAAAGATTTTTTTTTACTTTTTGTCTCATTATTACTCCCAGAAAACTGCCTGAATCTCCTAGAGGGACAAACATTTGCCAGATGATTTATACCTCCACAACAAAAACAAACCCTCCCATGCGGGCTGAATCTTCTATTGTCAGAGGCAATCAACCCCAGCTGCATGGACTCCTGCTCAGAAGGGGCTGACAGCAACTGAGACCCCTGTGCACAGAATGAGACCGCTGCACTGTCCCGGGACTGAGTATGACAGGAAGGAGAGATCTCTCCTCTCTCTCTAAGACGCCTGTCAATACGAACAGCCTGAGACATAGCAGAATCCAAGGAGGTAGGTCTTTCATGAAAGGCAAATGCATCTTTCAATCCCTCTGAAAGACCATAGCAAAATTGACTTCGGAGTGCAGCATCATTCCAACCCGTATCTGCTGCCCATCTCCGAAATTCTGAACAGTATATCTCTGCGGATTGTTTACCCTGGCATAACAGACGTAGTCTAGACTCAGCCAGAGCAATACGATCCGGATCATCATATATCTGACCCAGGGCTAAAAAGAATTCATCCACTGAACGAAGGGGCCGTGCCCCCTCCGGCAGCGAAAAGGCCCAGGACTGAGCGTTACCCCTGAGCAGCGATATAATGATCCCCACCCTCCGTTCTTCATCACCAGAAGAATGGGGAAGAAGGCGAAAATGGAGTTTGCAAGCCTCTCTAAGGCTACTTTCACACTAGCGTTCGGGTGTCCGCTCGTGCGCACCGTTTGACGGGGCTCACGAGCGGCCCCAAACGCATCCGTCTGGCCCCAATGCATTCTCAGTGGAGGCGGATCCACTGAGAATGCATCCGCCTGCCAGCGTTCAGCCTCCGCTCCGCTCAGTGAGCGGACACCTGAACGCTGCTTGCAGCGTTCGGGTGTCCGCCTGGCCGTGCGGAGGCAAGCGGATCCGTCCACACTTACAATGTAAGGCTACTTTCACACTAGCGTTCGGAGCGGATCCGTCTGATGTTTCATCAGACGGATCCGCTCCGATAATGCAGACGTTTGCATCCGTTCAGAACGGATCCGTCTGCATTATTACTTAGAAAATTTTCTAAGTCTGAAAGTAGCCTGAGCGGATCCGTTCAGACTTTACATTGAAAGTCAATGGGGAACGGATCCGCTTGAAGATTGAGCCAGGCCTGGCACGGCCAGGCGGACACCCGAACGCTGCAAGCAGCGTTCAGGTGTCCGCTCACTGAGCGGAGCGGAGGCTGAACGCTGGCAGGCGGATGCATTCTCAGTGGATCCGCCTCCACTGAGAATGCATTGGGGCCAGACGGATGCGTTCGGGGCCGCTCGTGAGCCCCTTCAAACGGTGCGCACGAGCGGACACCCGAACGCTAGTGTGAAAGTAGCCTAAGTCAATGGGGACGGATCCGCTTGAAGATGACACTATATGGCTCAATCTTCAAGCGGATCCGTTCCCCATTGACTTTCAATGTAAAGTCTGCTACTTTCAGACTTAGAAAATTTTCTAAGTAATAATGCAGACGGATCCGTTCTGAACGGATGCAAACGTCTGCATTATCGGAGCGGATCCGTCTGATGAAACATCAGACGAATCCGCTCCGAACGCTAGTGTGAAAGTAGCCTTAAACGCACAAAATTCTCACTACTCCCGGAGAACGTATCCGGGAGCGAGATCTTAGGCTCAGCACAAACTCCATGAACGCAAGCTGAACCGGTCACTTGAAACTGAGAAAAAGTCTTACGGAGATCAGCTACCTCCAAAGAAAGACCCTGAAAGCGTTCAGCCAAAAGTGAAACCGGATCCATGCTTGAGACGGTTTTGGCGGCTGATAATGTCACGGATGGTGTACAGGAAACAAGACAATACCATATAAACAATGTCTCTCTGGATCCACAACTAAGGAACAAAGGGAGACCCCTGCAATAGACCTGCCGCTCTCCCTCACTGCTCAGCCTATGCGAACACCCCAAAGGTGGATGGCCGCATATCCACGTTCCTCGGCTATCTATTACCTGAAGACCCTACTATAGTGAAGGGACACGACCACCGGCTCCCTACACTGACACGGAGGGAGTCAGGGTCACCTGGATCCAGAAAAGACAAAATCATAAATACATAAACAGCACTTATCTTGCAGACGACTGACGACTGACGACTGGGAAGTGGGAAGTGGGAAGTGGGAAGTGGGAAGTGGGAAGTGGGAAGTGGGAACTGGGAACTGGGAACTGGGAACTGGGAACTGGGAACTGGGAACAGCATGCACACACACTCCAGGAAGTTGTATCAGCCGCACACTACTGCATTATGGGGAGGAACTTAAAGGGTAGCGATCAGTCTAACTGCATGACAGCTGAGATAGACTAACGAGATGAGAAACTAAACCAAAACAAAGAAATTCAAGGAGGAGGATCTGAGAAGCTCCTGTGAGCGCTTCTCAGCTGTCTGGCTGTGACACAATCATGTTGCCAACCAAACCGCAGGCAACTGCATGCAGATCCTGAGTCACGACCATGACCATGGTCGTGACAAGTATAGTTGGCCAACTTATTGTACTTTCACACTAGTGCTAGAAGAATCCGGCAGGCAGTTCCGTTGCCGGAACTGCCTGCCGTATCCGGAAATCCATATGCAAACGGGTATCATTTGTTAAATGCATTGCAATAACGGATCTGTCTCTCCGGTGTCATCCGGAAAAACGGATCAGGTATTTATTTTTTTCACAGATTTAAAGGTCTGCGTATGCACAGACCAGGAAACCGGAACCGTTTTTTCGGGAATACTTAGTACCGGATCCGGCATTAATACATTTCAAGGGAAATTAATGCTGGAGCCGGCAATCCAACAAGTGTTCCAGAGTTTTGGCCGGAGAAAATACTGCAGCATGCTGCGGTATTTTCTCTGGCCAAATACCGTAATAGGGACTGAACTGAAGACATCCTGATGCATACTGAATGGATTGCTTTCTATTCAAAATGCATTGGGACAAAACTGAAGCGTTTTTTTCTGGTATTGAGCCCCTATGTCGGAATTCAGTCCCGGAAAACTTTAACGCTAGTGTGAAAGTAGCCTTAGATAAAAAATAAATAAAAGAAAAAAGAAAAAAAATGCCCCCAAAAAATTACTGTGTGATGTTCCACCTACTGCAGTAGGTGGAACATCACACAGTAATTTTTGGGGGCATTTTTTCCTTTTTTCCTTTTCCTTTTATTTTTTTTTTTATCTAAGTTGGCCAACTATACTATTTTATATGAACTATTTTATGGATATGATGTACTGTCTTGATGCTTCAAATTTGTGGTAAATGTTCAGCATGAATTGATTTAATGCAAGGTTGGAAGCGGGACTTCCACCATTCACATTTTTGCGCAATATTTTATGTTGTATTAAAGTTCACAATAAACTATAGGTTTTATATCAATTAACTGTAATAGGGTATACATTTCCATACAGTACTGAATAGTAGAGTGCCCCCAAATATTCTATTTTATTTTACTTCTTTCCAATCGACATTGGGTGTGTCGTGGGCAGAGCACCAAACCACGATTTCTCAGACTGGTAGAGCCACTGTATTTAATACAAACATAATCATCAAAACAAACACCTGCCAAACTGGGCTCTAACTAATACATAGTAGTTTTCCCTGACTCACCTCTAAGCACAAGTTATACCCAGGGTCACAGGCTCCAAGCCTTAGCAGATCTGGTCATCAAACACAAGTCCATACGGGGAAGAGGTCCGGCTACACGTAGCCTCGTGGTCCTTCAGCCCTCCTGGCTGAGACCGCCCAGAGCCTCCCTATGCCTCTGTCTCTAAGTTTTCTCTCCCCAGATTGACAAACAGAGGGTTGGTTTTATGCCTCCTTGATTACAGCAGGCCTCACCTGTGATGACATCATACTTTATTTGCATGTTAATTGCTGTGGTGCGTAGAGGACTTTACCGTAAAATTCCTGAATCATTCAATAGCTCTCATTCATTTATGGTCTAGCAGCAAATGGAAGGAAACTCTTCAGAAATGTGATGCGATTCTCTTATTGTATCTGGGCAGATTTATTTCCCTGTCAACTCAGGGTGAATTCTGTAGTCAATGCCATTCTGTCATAAAGTCAAATAAAATGAGTCATACTATCCACATTGACCGTAATCAGAGAACTGCAAGGCGTACACAGTCCACTGACCCGTTAGTGAAGCTACTATGATGTTAGTTCAGTGGTACAAATGGCTAATGTGACTTTCCTATGCACTCTGTATTCCACAAGGCTGTATATGTGTAGGAATTAGTCAATTGTCAGTCCTTAGTGATAGTTGACGGGTAGTGGGCTGGTCCCACTTCCCCTGGCTAGGGAGTTCCTGGCAAGTAATCCAAAAAAGAAAGGCTGTGTTTGCTGCTGCTTATGTGTAAGCCAGACAAGCTACAGCAGAAGAAAATAATGATTCTCCAGAGCCCACTTTCCCTGTGAGTGAAAAGCTGCCAGAAAAGCCATTTTGCTAAGAACTAACCTCTGAGGGAGAGAACAGACTTTTTAGAGAAGGTTGAGGACCATTAAAAACGGACTGAGTCAATGAAAGGTAATGCACATTTAAGGCTGTAGGCATCACAGCATGTGGATAAAAGAATTTGCTTCTGACGCTCGTCCACACCTCTGAGATGGACTGGCTATCCATTCTAGCACTGCTACTAGATAGAAATATAATAGAAATATTAAGAAAGTTTGAACTCCTTTGGTCAATTGGGAAGATTGATTGTATGTATAGAAAGACTCAGGGAGGACTTTCATAGTCATCACTCCCTATACACAGCCTTTGGAAAAAGCCTATTCTGTAATATACTTGAGGACTGTGCCTACCACTTGTATTTGCTCTGTGACACCCAGCATTCACTCAGTAAAAGAGAGACTATATTTTGCTATACCCATGCAGGCCTAGTCTTTTCTCTTAACATTCAACCTATGCCCATCTGCTCTCCTGTTTTGCACCCTACTGCTCATGTAACATCAAGGGCACCCCAGCCAAAACCCCAAAATCCAGAGAGTACCTGAAGGAGAAGAAGGATTGTGTCCTTCCCAACACCAAACGCTTAGCCTGGGGGAGCAGGGATTAGTCACCATGGCGACTATACCCACCCTCATTGCCACCATACACATCCTCTCCAGCCCTGTGCAGATTCTCCATGTGGGCTGGCACGCTGCAATAGCACAATATTCAAGAAGACTAGAGCAATGCAACATGTTCATGGTAGTGGTTTTATATCCAAGTCTGATGATCATACGAGGATCAGGCTATGTATGAGGGAGTTAAGAAAGACCTTAAGTAATATTAGGAGATACCAACATGTAATAAAATTGAATAAACCCAAAACCTTGTTACAGACAATAGTTGTGAAACATCTGTGCCAACCAACTGGTTTTACTTTGGAATAGACTTAAGGGCATTATACTGCCAGTCCCCTAGTATTCACCCTTTAACCCCTATACATGGATCTGGACTTCACTGCAGGGATGACAGTATGCCAATACATCTTGGGATATTCCCGGTGTGGGGATTAGAGACACTAGTGCCTGGCACTAAGGTTACAGGCAATACACATAGTTAATAACAGGCCACGTTCAGGGAGAGCAGAGTTCATGCAAATCCATGGAACAATCCAAAGGCCTGGGCAGGTGGCACAGGATCAGTACGGTGAACTAGAACAGGTCAGGACATGTAGTAGAGAGACAAGGTCCAGGAATCATGCAGAAGTTGGTAACCTGGTGAAAAAACAGATAGTAGTTCTTTGCAAACTCTAGCAGGCTAGAGGGACCTGAGATCAAGCTCTGTAGAAACCAACAGAGATCAATTGCACAGGCATGGAAGGTCAACAACACAGTTAGGGTACGGCCACACAGTCAGGTTTCTGCATGTAGTTTTGAAAGCCAAAATCACGAGTGGATCATAAAAATGAGAGAAAGTATTCAGGACAGATATAACTTCTCATACACCGAATATTCATAAGTTTTTTCAGCTCAACACTGTGGAGTGGCAGGGGCAGTGTAGGGGTGTAGCAGACATGAGTCCCGGCAAAACAGGCATAAATGAAGCTTGAAATATACACCAGTTTGGGGCTGAAGTAGATTTCATTCCAAGCCCATAGAAGGGTAGAGGATGCGCCTAATTAATGCCAACTCCTACATCTTGCTATAAATTAGGCGCATCATCCGGCAGTGCAGGGGCTACAGCGACCGGGTCTGCAGGGACAACACGTGAGCAACGGTGGGCCGATGAGAATAGTAGTAATTTACTCACGGTTAGCAGAGCCTCCCTGGGCCGGTGTGCAGTGATGGGGAAGACAGCACTAAATCCTCCGGGGCACACTTTAGTACAGGGTTCACCAGCCAGATGGTAGTTGAGGTGCCCTTGATGGTTTAGGTGTTTAGGGTGCTTTTGAGGCTGGGACCCCAGTTGCCAGCACTGTTAGGTGCTAAATTTGGTAGAAAGGATGAGGAGTCAATTGTAGTAAACAACAAAACTTTTACTAGATCACTTGTGTTCAGGTAGTTACAGTTCATGTATATGGCAAAGCAATAATCCAAATATACAGCTGTATCCCTTATAACAGGCTTGGCAATTGTAATTTGAGGAGTTTTCCTTCTTTCTATATCTGTCTATACTTCGTCCCCTCTCTAGCACTCAGGTACTGA
This sequence comes from Bufo bufo, assembly GCF_905171765.1. NCBI lineage: Eukaryota > Metazoa > Chordata > Amphibia > Anura > Bufonidae > Bufo > Bufo bufo. Next base: position 123,505,869 of record NC_053392.1, read on the forward strand.
ATATAATAACTCTTACTGGTCAGTAGCAATCCACAGGGCGGCTCCCTAATGGAAGGCATCAGTCCTCTGCTCCTTTCTTTGGAAAGGATGCTCACTGAAGAATCAAGGTCCACTATGTCCATAAAGGCATGTGGTAAAGGATAATTTTGCGCATTAATCATCCGGCTGTATTCAGGTACTTTTAGGTTCCTCCTGGTCACTATTGCTTGTGAAGTCCATTGGCTAATTTAGCTCGAACCTCCACTAGACTTTCTCTGTATGAGACGTAGATTCACTGGTCTCTGCTGTGCCGCTGTAATACTGTTCTCTATGCTCCCTTAGCTTGATCAGGGCCAAGGGGCTAAAATAGCAGCTACATTGTGGACTAGGCTTGTTCTGCTCCTCTATTAACTTAGTTTCTTTCACTCTCCTGTTCTCTCTTGTTCTACACATGCTACCTCTCTGCCTAAACACCCCCCAGCTATATGTAAGTGGATCCAGCGCCACCAAGGGGGCGAATATATGTAATGACACACTCCTCTAAAACAGCCTGTTATTAGGAATTACAGTTTACACAGAAATACATTAGATAGGCATATAAAAAAGTTTGAAGTGTCCACGACCATCACTGAGTGGGACACTGCATTCCCCACTGCTTTGAAATAAGCCATCCTCGGCATTTGTCTTGATGTCTATGCAGTCACCTGAAAGTTATAAAACATGCGCCGCAAGCACAAATATACAAATTGTCACTGCTGCAAGGTACTATTATGGCACTTTGATAAACACATATGAGCAAAAGGTTATGCATAACAATACACATTTATTAAAACATTTTTCTTTCTGCTCTTCTAGCCCAAGGGTGACATTGGGCGTTCCATCTTCTGTGCTTGACGGTGACAAAAATGGGCGTTGATCTTATATTGAGGCAATAAAGTCCATGGCAAAGTTCTCTCAGACAAAGTCTATCCCTGATTTGGGGTATAAGATATTTGTAATCCAAGGAGTTAAAGTGCAAAGTCTCTGATTGGTAGGAGCATTTGTCACGACCATGGTCATGGCCGCGACTCCTTGAGCCGCATGCAGTTGCCCGCGGTCTGTTCTTGTTGTCAACAACAGGTGAGGGCTGTTAGTATGTTGCCTCACGTGTGGTTGCCGTTGGCAACATGAGGTTGCTGGCAGTGGAGCAGCCTGAGCTGGTTGCTAGACGGTCCCCTGTCTATGCATGCGGTTGCATCAGGCAACGTGTGTTCTTATGTGTGCACTTTCTTTGTTTGGTATGCACGGGATTAAGTTGTATGTGCACTTCCCCTTTAAGTGGCTACCTTACCTTGTCTGGTGTTGGAAGGGTTAACTCCCTTCCTAGTGTGTGTCTGTGTGGGTGTGGCTACTTGGACTATTTAGCTTCTGCTGGATCCCTGAAGCAGAGGGGGTACTCCAGCCATGCTGTATGCTGGAGTCATCCTCCTGGTCTTCTTATGCCATCTATCCAGTGAGGGCCACCCTTGTGGTCATAGACGTTAAGATGTTAAGAATATGTTAAGATGTTAACTTTATGTTCTTGTGGTGTCTCACCTTTTGCAGCTATGGTTTCCTGGGTTCCTGTGTGATGTGTGGTGTGTGCTGTGTCCTTTTATGTTGGTGTGGACATCAGCATTTGTGCACGGGTTCCAGGCTGTGTGTCTGTGGCATCTAGGTGTGGTACTAGTTTCACTTACCTGCAATTGCCATATGCTGTATATGTTCCCCTTTCCTTGCAGCTTGGCCAGTGAGACTCCTGTTTGTCCGTGTCTAGGAGGAACAGGTTGCCTTACCCTGCTCCTAGTCCAGGGATTTCCTGAGGGCTAGTAGGGACCCGAGGTTCCGGAGTATGAGCCCTCCTACCATCTGGGTTGGCTCATACGGTTAGGAGTCAGGGTCAGAGTTAGGGACGCATTAGGAGGTGACCTGCTCCCTGATTCCTGTCCTGGCCTAGCAGCTTACCATTATCCCTTAAACATCGCACGGCGGGGGGTTTCCCCCACTCTCCGCCGTGACAGCATGTCCGTTGCATAGGAGAAAACACAGAAAAATGTCTTTCTGGGCACATGACTTAGAACAGAGCTGTAAACCTGAGTTAAAGTTCCAGACAACCTGAGAATGGGGTAAAAAGGGATGGCACAAAAAAATGGCACAACAAAAGCAAGGCACAACTTGGGGTCGTTTCTGAAAGGAAGGCTGGAGTCCTTAGCAGGGTCTTTTAAATAGGCAGAGGGCTCTCGAGTGGTTGTTGGGAAACTGCCACTACAACAAAACAAAAGCGAGAGTTCCTCTGGCAAACAATGTCTCTTGCTCCATTATGATCAATTTGGCTAGCCGGCCTATTTAGGGATAGGGATCCGGTGAGGATGGAACATCCGTGTCTAGGGGGCTCCTGGAGTCCCATTTATCCAGGGACCATTCCGGAAGAACATGGTATGTTCTCTTAAAATCAAGGGGCGCAAGCCTAACTTTGGGTTGTTTAAGAAGGGAAATTTTTTTCCTCAGCTGCTGCCGGCATGCTGGTGGCGGTAGGTTTTGGCACTTCGGGGAGAGAGCTTCTGGTAGGCATTGGTACAGTACTGATGCCGTAGGGTCAATAAGAGTCTCCTGACAGCGCTGAATAGACAATTGCAGTAGACGTCGCAAACACTCTTGACTTGCCACATTGGTACAAACAGGTCCTGCTTGTTCCCGATGATGTTTCGGCTTGGAACTGGGTTTAGAACGGTCTTCATGGTCCCTAGTGGCGATGGCTGGTTGCCACAGGATATTAGTACCGGCGACACCAGTAGCATATTGGCACTGACTTGGGACAGAAGGAGGCATGTATTTTGCAGTCGGCCTCATAAGGGTGGATGGGATCTCTGCCTCCTCTGTCTTTGGGTCCTCGGCAGGCTCCCAGGATTCTGACTTTGGCATAGGCCACATGACTCCTGTGGCGTAGGAGCCATGATTGTCCTCTGCAGGGGTGAATTCAACTACCTCAATGACATAGAGGCTATGGAGCCAGCTGGGGAGATCTTTCCTTTTCACAGACCTATGGTTTACATAATAATCCCGGCTTGTTTCTAAGTCTCTAATGAAACAGAATCCCCTTTGTTTACAAAAAGAGATAACCTGGCCCAGCCGGCGTATTTGAATTGGGATAGACTCCAGGGGTTCCTCCATTAGTTTGCAGGTCAGATCCTCGTTACATTTTTTGCACGCATGGGTCCGCGTGAGTCGGGCCGTCTTAATTTCCTGACTAAGTCGAGCCCATACCTCTTCTGGCAAGGCTGTCATGGAGCGCTCCCTGCTAGCTGCGACGGATGTGGGCAGCGCTGGAAACAACTGGTCTTCTCCAGACCTCTCGGCTTGAGCAGGCGCATATGTGGACGCTATGAGTGGCTGACCTGAAGCAGCGGTGGGCAGCCAAGGTGGAGGATCCACTCCCCTCTATCTCCAGTGCCGGTCCCACAGTTCGCGGATGCGGGTCTGCAGTGCTATCTCTTCATCCTCAGCAGTCGGAGGATTCTTGGCATTGGCGGCGGCAGGTGGAAGCTCATCATTCACCTTCGGTGCTGGAAGCACGTGCTGGTCGGCCATGGTGTCTCTCTCTCTCCCTAGCGTACTCTCGCAGTCTCGTGAGGCTTCTGCGTGTGCACGCACGTCACACTCTTCTCGCGCGGGGCCCGCCCCCTAAGTCCATTTTGCATAGGGGAGGCACCGGCTTCTGGATACTGCAGCAGCGTCAATAAAGCATCATATTAATCAGTTACTTTGCATAAAGGGATTGCCCTTATTTTCCCGCTCTAGAGGGGGCGTTTCTCTCAGGGATAGCGCAGCAATAATATAGTGAAGTCTTCAGGTGGCCATTTTAAGTATAACATGAGAGTCCATTCACTGACTGAAAACAGTGTTGTTGACACAAAAATGTGTGTTTTCTCACTTTTAACAAGGCTATTTGATAGCAAGGGTTTTGTATAGTATCCCTGTGTAGTTTCAAACTGTTTGGACAATTTCTCCAGCACAATAAAGGCGTGTAAAATGCAAAGTCTCTCAATTAAGCAAGTAGAACTTATTCTCATAAGGCACAAAGGATTGGTATCCTGTTCGTGACAGCAAAATTATGCAGCAACAATGTCTGCAGGGGCAACTCGTGAGCTACGGTGGGACGATGGGGGTCGTAGTAGTGGATCGGCGTGCAGTGATGGGGAAGACAGCACTAAATCCTTCGGGACACACTCTAGTACAGGGATCACCAGCCATATGGTAGTTGTGGTGCCCTTGATAGTTTAGGTCTTTAAGGTGCTTTTGAGGCTGGGACCCTGGTTGTTCGTGATGCCAGTACCATTAGGTGCAAAAGTTGGTCGAAACTACAGGGAGTGCAGAATTATTAGGCAAGTTGTATTTTTGAGGATTAATTTTATTATTGAACAACAACCATGTTCTCAATGAACCCAAAAAACTCATTAATAACAAAGCTGAATATTTTTGGAAGTAGTTTTTAGTTTGTTTTTAGTTTTAGCTATTTTAGGGGGATATCTGTGTGTGCAGGTGACTATTACTGTGCATAATTATTAGGCAACTTAACAAAAAACAAATATATACCCATTTCAATTATTTATTTTTACCAGTGAAACCAATATAACATCTCAACATTCACAAATATACATTTTTGACATTCAAAAACAAAACAAAAACAAATCAGTGACCAATATAGCCACCTTTCTTTGCAAGGACACTCAAAAGCCTGCCATCCATGGATTCTGTCAGTGTTTTGATCTGTTCACCATCAACATTGCGTGCAGCAGCAACCACAGCCTCCCAGACACTGTTCAGAGAGGTGTACTGTTTTCCCTCCTTGTAAATCTCACATTTGATGATGGACCACAGGTTCTCAATGGGGTTCAGATCAGGTGAACAAGGAGGCCATGTCATTAGATTTTCTTCTTTTATACCCTTTCTTGCCAGCCACGCTGTGGAGTACTTGGACGCGTGTGATGGAGCATTGTCCTGCATGAAAATCATGTTTTTCTTGAAGGATGCAGACTTCTTCCTGTACCACTGCTTGAAGAAGGTGTCTTCCAGAAACTGGCAGTAGGACTGGGAGTTGAGCTTGACTCCATCCTCAACCCGAAAAGGCCCCACAAGCTCATCTTTGATGATACCAGCCCAAACCAGTACTCCACCTCCACCTTGCCGGCGTCTGAGTCGGACTGGAGCTCTCTGCCCTTTACCAATCCAGCCACGGGCCCATCCATCTGGCCCATCAAGACTCACTCTCATTTCATCAGTCCATAAAACCTTAGAAAAATCAGTCTTGAGATATTTCTTGGCCCAGTCTTGACGTTTCAGCTTGTGTGTCTTGTTCAGTGGTGGTCGTCTTTCAGCCTTTCTTACCTTGGCCATGTCTCTGAGTATTGCACACCTTGTGCTTTTGGGCACTCCAGTGAGGTTGCAGCTCTGAAATATGGCCAAACTGGTGGCAAGTGGCATCTTGGCAGCTGCACGCTTGACTTTTCTCAGTTCATGGGCAGTTATTTTGCGCCTTGGTTTTTCCACACGCTTCTTGCGACCCTGTTGACTATTTTGAATGAAACGCTTGATTGTTCGATGATCACGCTTTAGAAGCTTTGCAATTTTAAGAGTGCTGCATCCCTCTGCAAGATATCTCACTATTTTAGACTTTTCTGAGCCTGTCAAGTCCTTCTTTTGACCCATTTTGCCAAAGGAAAGGAAGTTGCCTGATAATTATGCACACCTAATATAGGGTGTTGATGTCATTAGACCACACCCCTTCTCATTACAGAGATGCACATCACCTAATATGCTTAATTGGTAGTAGGCTTTCGAGTCTATACAGCTTGGAGTAAGACAACATGCATAAAGAGGATGATGTGGTCAAAATACTCATTTGCCTAATAATTCTGCACGCAGTGTAGAAAGGATTAAGAGTCAATTGTAGTAAACAACAGAGCTTTTACTAGATCACTTGTCTTAAGGTAGTTACAGTTCATGTATATGGAAAAGCAATAATCCAAATATTGGTTCCGCTGTATCCCTTATAACAGGCTTGGCAATTGTAATTTGAGGAGTTTGCCTTCTTTCTATATCTGTCTATACTTTGTCCTCTCTCTAGCACTCAGGTACTGAATATAATAACTCTTACTGGTCAGTAGAAATCCACAGGATGGCTCCCTAATGGCAGGCATCAGTCTTCTTCTCCATTCTTTGGAAAGGATGCTCACTGAAGAATCAAGGTCCACTATGTCCATAGAGGCATGTGGTAAAGGATAATTTTGCGCATTAATCATCCGCTGGAACCAGGAACTTTTCGGTTCCTCCTGGTAACTGTTGCTTGTGAAGTCCATTGGCTAATTTAGCTCTTACCTCCACTAGACTTTTTATGAGACGTAGATTCACTGGTCTGTGCCGTGCCGCTATAATACTGGTCTCTATGGTCCCTTAGCTTGATCAGGGCCAAGGGCTAAAATAGCAGCTATATTGTGGACTAGGCTTGTTCTGCTCCTCCATTAACTTACTTTCTTTCGCTCGCCTGTTCTCTCTTGTTCTACACTTGCTCCCTCTCTACCTAATCCCCCCCCCCCCACAGCTATATATAAGTGGTGCCACCTAGGGGCAAATAGATGTAATGATACACTCTTCTAAAACAGCCTGTTATTAGGAATTACAGTTTACACAGAAATACATTAGATAGACATATACAAAAGTTTGAAGTGCCCATGACCATCACTGAGTGGGACACTGTAGGGGTAGCAAAGAATGGCATAAAACATTGGACTTGGATAAATGACTCCCATTATCTCTCCATCCCTACTAGTCTCTCGCCTGGCTGGCTCTGCTGACCTCTTGCTAAGCACTAAAACTTTTCTCTCTAAACACACTCATGCTCTATTCTACTCACACCTGTTCTCCTTCTTTCTTCTTACTACTGAAGACATATCTCCTAACCCAGGGCCCCTCTGCCAATCCCCATGATCTTTTTTCCTTTGTATCGCCAAGCCATTACAAAAAATTGCCCTCACCCCTCAAACCTCATATCAATTAACATGGACCACCATCTCTTTGTTTCTCTATCTGGAGCATTATGAAACTCACATTCTGTTTGCAATAAGCTCTTCTACTGTAAATCCATGAGCTCTTTTTTCCCCAAAAACGTACCTTCTTTGGTGTCATTGAAACATGGCTGACACCCTCCAACACAGCCGCTCTTGCTGCACTATCCGACTGAAAACTACAATTTACCCATACTCTCTATTCATATCAACATAGCAGTGGTGAAGGCCTCTTTCTATTGGGTAACTCCTTCTTCAGTCCATCTCCACTCTTCCTCACTCTCTGCTCTTTTGAAATTCTATCTATCTGAATCTACTCTCCCTCCAACCTCCAAGTAGCCATCATCTCCCATATACCAGACCCTGCACTGCTTTTTTTTTTACCACTTTAGTACCTGGCTGCTACACTTCATATCAGCCAGCATCCCCACCATCATCATGGGGTATTTTAACATCCTTATTGACACATGCAACTCAACTGCCTCCAAACTCCTCTCTCTTACTTCCTCCTTTGGCCTCTCACAATGGTCCTCTACAGCCACCCACAGAGATGGACACATATTAGACCTTGTCTTCATCCACCTCTGCTTCCTATGTAATCTCCCAAACTCTCCTCTCTCTGACTACAATCTTCTTGCATTCTCAACCATTCTCTCATGCCCCTCCAGTCCATAAACTAGCACACCCTTGTAGGAACCTCAAACATCTGTCTATTCCCACACTCTTTGCCCACCCTATCTTCCCTTGATGATGCTGACATGGCTGCTGTATTCTACAACACCACAGTTACTTCAGCTCTCAACTCGTCAAATCAATCAACAACCCTAGCACACTCACCATACAATCAAACTGATACAAGCTTCCAAAGTTGCAGAATGACGCTAAAAAAAAAAAAAAAACACTCCAAGGAAGACTTATGTAACACCCCGGAGTGGTCTTACCATTCCTAGACCCTGCTACTGCCTCTAATGGGCTAACACCAATGCCATCTATGTATTTCTGCCCAGGTCCTCTACACTGTGCATTCCTAATCTTGTTATGCAACTGTTTATTACAGATGTAGTAGGGTTAACACACAAACTCTTAACTCAAATTTCTTAGGCTACTTTCACACTAGCGGTGTTTTAATCCGGCGTTCAATTCCGACACCGGAACGTGTGAAAACTGATTACATTTGAATCCTGATCAGGATTTTGATCACAATGAAAAAATGCATTGGAAAAAATGGATCCGCCATTTATGGACTTTAACATTTTTCGGGTTTAACATGCAAAAGCCGGATCCGGTTTGACTGAACACACAGCGCCGGATCTGGCGTTAATGCAAGTCAATGGAAAAAGAGACTGGACCCGGCGTTCAGTCAAAGTGTTCAGGATTTTTGGCCGGAGGTAAAAATACAGCATGCTACGTTTTTCTGAAAAGCCTGATCAGTCAAAAAGACTGAAGTGAAGACATCCTGATGCATCCTGAACGGATTAGGGCTCTTTCACACCTGCGTTCTTTTCTTCCGGCATAGAGTTCCGTCGTCGGGGCTCTATGCCGGAAGAATCCTGATCAGTTTTATCCTAATGCATTCTGAATGGAGAGAAATCCGTTCAGGATGCATCAGGATGTCTTCAGTTCCGGAATGGAACGTTTTTTGGCCGGAGAAAATACCGCAGCATGCTGCGCTTTTTGCTCCGGCCAAAAATCCTGAAGACTTGCCACAAGGCCGGATCCGGAATTAATGCCCATTGAAAGGCATTGATCCGGATCCGGCCTTAAGCTAAACGTCGTTTCGGCGCATTGCCGGACCCGACGTTTAGCTTTTTCTGAATGGTTACCATGGCTGCCGGGACGCTAAAGTCCTGGCAGCCATGGTAAAGTGTAGCGGGGAGCAGCATACTTACCGTCCGTGCGGCTCCCGGGGCGCTCCAGAGTGACGTCAGGGCGCCCCAAGCGCATGGATCACGTGATCACATGGATCACGTCATCCATGCGCATGGGGCGCTCTGACGTCATTCTGGAGCGCCCCGGGAGCCGCACGGACTGTAAGTATACCGCTCTCCCGCTCCCCGCTCCTACTATGGCAACCAGGACTTTAATAGCGTCCTGGGTGCCATAGCAACACTGAACGCATTTTGAAGACGGCTCCGTCTTCAAATGCTTTCAGTACACTTGCGTTTTTCCGGATCCGGCGTGTAATTCCGGCAAGTGGAGTACACGCCGGATCCGGACAACGCAAGTGTGAAAGAGGCCTTACTCTCCATTCAAAATGCATGCGGATAAAACTGATCAGTTCTTTTCCGGATTTGAGCCCCTAGGACGGAACTCAGCGCCGGAAAAGAAAAACGCAAGTGTGAAAGTACCCTTAACTCATCGCGTTATCTTGAAACAAAAGCCATTGAAAAGCAATTGAAGGTGTTTGCTTCTTTTTTTTTTATCAGATAGTTATTATTAAACAGCTTTTTCAAAATTATACAAACAATAAGGACAAAAACAAAAAAGAAAGAAACCCCCCCAATCTCCCCACCCCCTAGCGAACAAACGGTCCGCCATTTGTAACAACCTTATCGCATCTCATCATACTGTCCATCTGGCAGTTAGTAAAAAAATATATCTCTCCCATGTACGTGTGTAGGGCCTGTCCATAACCATACCTAACCACTTAGTCAGAGCTCCCAAATCATTCATTAGTCCAACCTGGTTCCGACTCCTACACAAATACTGGTTTGCAGTCACTCAGCCTGGTCTGCCCCCACCAACATAAGGGAAGTCTAGACAGACCCAGGGAGGGTGGACTCGGCCCCCGAGGAGAACCACTTATCCCATATTTCCGCAAATTTGGTTTCACAATTCCTCTTTACACACACCCTCTTTTCTAGATGGAGTATATCATTCATCCTATGTATTATCCCCTTACAAACAAACAATAGACAGACAGACACAGTCGGGACCTGTGTACTAGAGATCCGCAATTGCGGGTCGCGGCACACTGAGTCCCTAGGGCAGACCCTAAATAAGAGCTGTGTGGACCTCAAGGGTCAAGAGGAGCCACAAACAATACTGAGAACCGTCCCGGCGTGGGCTTCCTGACTCCCAGGTGGGAACAGGATGCCCAGTCAGGGTAAATAAGGATAGATCTTACCGGTGTGAGGTCAGACCGAACAAGTGTCCTACGGACACAGATGACACCCGGACAAAGGATCTTTTCCCAGTAAGTTGAATAAGGTGTTCAGATTGCGGGGGAGGGAATCTTCATGGAGATGGTCAATCTTGGTTAGGGTCCGCAGGGAGAGTGAACTGTCCCTGTTGTACCCTGCTTGACCTGCTATGTCCCTGATACCCTAACACGGGATCCGTGCCCCGCAAGGGGTGGTCCCGTCCGGAACCTGACCCTGGTATAAGGTCCCTGAGAGACCCTGCCAGGGTGGTGTATGGAACACCTAATCTAGTGAGACTAGAATCAAGGATGGTAACGTGGATAAGGAGGGGTATGTTCCTATGTCCCTACGCGTTTCTTCAATTAGAACATACACGGACAATATCTGGCACTACAAACAACCCCTAGAATCGTCAGGGGACGGGGGTGAGTGCTAATAGCTGCCTCCTAGAACGCTCAGTGTCAATGATGTACTACTGGGCCTAGGTGGACAAGGGCAGTCTGGAAGAACTTAGTCTATTTGCACTAAGAAAGATCTAATAGCCACATAAGAACTGTGCTTATGCTAGGCAGGTGAGAGGGAGGTGTTGGCTAACCTGTAACTAGAGTGCGTATGGCAAAGTCCAGGTACATCTGAAACACACAGAAAAAAAGGGAATACAAAAGGCCCTATGAACAGCTGTAAAGTAGTATGCATATCTGATAGAAAACATAATGCAGGCAAGCACAATGACCCCCTAACGCCGATGTGTGAATAGACACTATCCAGGCATATAGTTAAGGACTCAGACATAAGCTAATAAACTACTTACAGTGGACCTGGGTGCGTGTGGCATCCGTCGGGCCGGACCGGCGTCAATTGGTTTATATGAGGCCGGGTGTATGGCGTCTGGCAGCGCTGAAGTACGCGCCGCTTCTGTATTTGAATAGTAAGGGGGCGGGGTCAGGCTGTGTATGCGTGCGCCCATCTCCTGATGCCAGGCGCAGCCTGATGACAGAGCACGTCACCATCACGTGACCGCCTGTGCACAGCCCGACGGCGCGGTCCACAGCGTGCATCACATGGGTCCGCGTCATCGATCGGGAGCGCTAGAATCGTGTGCCCAGTGTCAGTATCTGTTCCCCCATCACATCTCCTATAGGTCAGAGACGGTGGATGGGCGGGACAAGCAGATGTCGATTCGGGCAGACGTATCAGCGCTTCCAACAAGCTAAGTGGGTGGAGCTGAGCGCTTCTATTGCGCTCGGCTTCAACAAACCACTCGCATATAAATAATCTGTGGGGGGTCATTGTTCCAGACCCTCCACTATGGACAACAAAGTGGATATTTAAAGGCAGGTGTGACACCAGAAACTAAAGATAAAGACTTATTCAATAAACAGTGTTTGGGCAGGCTAGCATGCAAGACTGCATGATGCAATCGGCTGCATGCTAGGTCACATACAATAGGGAGGGGTAGGAGGGTAACCACAGGTGAATTTATCAGAGAAAGCACCCAAACTGTAGTTGTTCATTAAGTCCTGAGGGGTTGGTGGTTTTCAATTTAAAAATCCACCAGCATTCGCGTTGGAGTATACGTTTATCCCAGTCTCCTCCACGCTGGGGTTTATGGACCAATTCGATGCCCATGAAAGTCACTGCTGAGGTGCGCCCCCCATGATCAATCTGGACGTGCCTTGCTACTGCAGTGTCTCTCTCGTTCCGTATATCCCCAAGATGCTCGCTCATCCTCTTGCGTAGTTCCCTACGGGTCTTACCCACATACCGCATGCCGCACTCACAGGTGATCAAGTAAATAACACCTGCGGTGCGGCAGTTAATAAAGTCGCGTATGTGATAAGGGTGACCCGCAGGGTCCAACGCAAAGGACTCAGTGTGCCGCGACCCGCAATTGCGGATCTCTAGTACACAGGTCCCGACTGTGTCTGTCTGTCTATTGTTTGTTTGTAAGGGGATAATACATATATGTTTTAGTTATACTAATAAACACCTCGTTTTAATTGTTACTGCCCCTTTGATTTCCTTATTACGCTTTCTAGCAGTACCTTGGGGAGAGGTGCGACCTGCACCGTCTCACCCACTTAAGGACAACCCCCTCCCTCTTTTGCACTTTTAGTCTTGTGGATATGGCAGGTTTCCTCACCACAGGCCTAGATAGGGACTCCTGGCTTACCGAGGCCAAAACAGTCTTCTCTGAACAGGCTTTCACGCAGAAAAAGTACACCCCCACCCTAAACGGCGCATTCGCCGAACTTACACGTATATACAAGGAACATATCAGTTCCTGGTGGGAAGTACAGGGCTTGGATCAATACATCAAGCAAGGCATTGTGCCACGAGGTCTTCGGATATCCCTGACACCAGCTAACCGCATTAGAAACCCTGATCTATTGAGAAAGTGGGAAAAGGAGGCAACAAACAGCTCCCTTAGGTTGATGCAGATACTCCTGGACGAGGAAAGGATTGTCCTTGAACGAGTTGAAAAAAACTTGGGGGATCAGATTGATATTACAAAAAGGTTCCATCAAGATCCAGAGTTCAATATTAAGGAAACACAACTGCAGAACACCATTGAGCGTTACCAATATCACCTTAAAGAACGCAAACACAGGCAGTTCACGCGAGACTCACAGGACTTTAAAGAAAACAAAGCATACCTATTCTTGACAAACCCTGATAACCCCCAAAGAACAGATCAATCCTCCACCGAGACTGACATCTCGGATAACGAGAGAGAGAGACACCCTAAGTCCAGGGGCCGGGGCCGTAGTGGGTATAAAGGAAAACGCCGTGGAGGTCGCTATAACGGGAATCAATATAGCAACCCACCACAATGCACTCCCCCCGCCCCACAACCATCCTCTTCCTCGTCCTCGTCTTTTTTAGATCAGGGGATGCATTACCAACTGCGGAATCGCAGCAACCAACCACCGGCAACACAACAGTGTTAACCGATGATAGGTTGGTAATCAACCTATCGTCTCGTTCCCTGACCCCAACAGAGGTCAGGGTCTTGAGACGTGGCTTATCTTTTGTGCCCACTACTAGATTCGACCTTTTTCGTTGGACCAAGGATCTCCACCTGTTTGCCCGTAAGATTAAGTGGCATAAACATTTCCAGCTTAAGGACAAAAAAGAAAGTCGCGAGCTGGGGATACCGGTGGAGATCCTTGGCGACGTCCGTTTTCTATACAATCTGGATAGTATACCTGATAACCCTGAGGGGAGAGGCCCTTTCACAGCCCTTAAAAACAAAAGTACTATGATGCCGCCCATTGGAGAAATCTCGTGCATTGATGTTTTTCTCAAACACACCCTATCCGAACTGTCCACCATGGACTCCACTTCTTTGAGGTCCAACTGCAGCAAGGCAGAGAGGGACGCATTACAGGTCCTGGAGAAAGACAGACAAATAGTGATCAAGCCCTCAGATAAAGGGGGTAACGTAGTTGTCATGAACACCTCAGACTATAGGAACATGTGCCATACAATTCTCCAAGATCCCTTGGGATACGAAATCCTGTCTACCAATCCCACCTGCAAATTTCAGAAGGAACTTCTAGACATCCTAACTAAAGCTAAATCGGACAAATTAATCAGTGCCGATGAATTCGGGTTTCTGTATCCCGCCCACCCAGTCATGGCGACATTTTATTGCTTGCCAAAGGTCCACAAAGAGACAACGCCTATGAAGGGGCGTCCTATCGTCTCAGGGGTGGGGAATCTTTCCCAAAATATAGGGATCTATATAGACCGTATCCTATGCCCTTTTGTGCAATCACTGCCTTCATATGTAAAAGACACCAGAGACCTCCTCACTAAACTTGAGAATATAGAGATTGAGTCACATTGGCTTCTAGCTTCAATCGATGTCGAGGCTTTATACTCGTCAATACCGCATGACAAGGGGTTAGACGCAGCCGCACATTTCTTAAGAGCCAGGGGTCAACAATTCACTGCACATAATCAATTGGTCCTACATCTCTTGCATTATGTTCTTCACAGTAATTTCTTCCTCTTTGATGGTCGCGTCTTCCACCAGCTCAGGGGCACCGCGATGGGCAGTTCGTGTGCGCCGTCCTATGCGAACCTGCTCCTGGGCTGGTGGGAGGAGACAACAGTCTTTGGTGATACACCTAGAAGGTATTTGGAATATGTTGTCCTCTGGTCCCGCTACATAGACGATATTTTCGTTCTGTGGAGCGGGCCAGGGGACGCATTTACGGAGTTCGTTGAGGATCTCAATGATAACAACCTGAACCTTAGGTTCACCTCTGTTATAGTGAAGGACCAGCTCCCGTTCCTGGATATTTCAATATCTAGGGGCGCTTGCGGTGGATTACAGACCACTGTCTACCGTAAATCTACGTCCACGAACTCTCTCCTAAGGTGGGAGAGCTGCCACCCGACCCCACTCAAACGGGGCATACCGGTCGGACAATACCTTAGGCTTAGACGCAACTGCTCCGACATTAAGGAGTTCAAGCGTCAAGCCGACGACCTGAGGAGGCGCTTTCGTGAACGTGGCTATCCGGAGAGGTCACTTAAGGAGGCCTATCAAAGGGCGTACGCTGAAACACGCACTTCCCTCCTACACCCTATTAAGAACCTTGTCAGCGACCCGCAGAGATTAATACGTGTCATAGGGACCTTTGACTCGGCATCTACCAGGGTAAGAGAAATCATAAGCCGGAACTGGGGAACCCTACTCATGGACCCCGACCTCACTGCCGTTCTTAGTCCCCAACCCTCGGTGACCTTTAGGCGAGGTACAAACTTGAGGGATAAGCTGGTAAATAGTCACTATAGTCCACCAGAGAAACCACGCACATGGCTTGACAATCCGGTCAAGGGTTGCTACAGGTGTGGACACTGCAGCTTTTGTGGCCAGCTTACCCAGGGCAAATCCTTTGCGTTGGACCCTGCGGGTCACCCTTATCACATACGCGACTTTATTAACTGCCGCACCGCAGGTGTTATTTACTTGATCACCTGTGAGTGCGGCATGCGGTATGTGGGTAAGACCCGTAGGGAACTACGCAAGAGGATGAGCGAGCATCTTGGGGATATACGGAACGAGAGAGACACTGCAGTAGCAAGGCACATCCAGATTGATCATGGGGGGCGCACCTCAGCAGTGACTTTCATGGGCATCGAATTGGTCCATAAACCCCAGCGTGGAGGAGACTGGGATAAACGTATACTCCAACGCGAATGCTGGTGGATTTTTAAATTGAAAACCACCAACCCCTCAGGACTTAATGAACAACTACAGTTTGGGTGCTTTCTCTGATAAATTCACCTGTGGTTACCCTCCTACCCCTCCCTATTGTATGTGACCTAGCATGCAGCCGATTGCATCATGCAGTCTTGCATGCTAGCCTGCCCAAACACTGTTTATTGAATAAGTCTTTATCTTTAGTTTCTGGTGTCACACCTGCCTTTAAATATCCACTTTGTTGTCCATAGTGGAGGGTCTGGAACAATGACCCCCCACAGATTATTTATATGCGAGTGGTTTGTTGAAGCCGAGCGCAATAGAAGCGCTCAGCTCCACCCACTTAGCTTGTTGGAAGCGCTGATACGTCTGCCCGAATCGACATCTGCTTGTCCCGCCCATCCACCGTCTCTGACCTATAGGAGATGTGATGGGGGAACAGATACTGACACTGGGCACACGATTCTAGCGCTCCCGATCGATGACGCGGACCCATGTGATGCACGCTGTGGACCGCGCCGTCGGGCTGTGCACAGGCGGTCACGTGATGGTGACGTGCTCTGTCATCAGGCTGCGCCTGGCATCAGGAGATGGGCGCACGCATACACAGCCTGACCCCGCCCCCTTACTATTCAAATACAGAAGCGGCGCGTACTTCAGCGCTGCCAGACGCCATACACCCGGCCTCATATAAACCAATTGACGCCGGTCCGGCCCGACGGATGCCACACGCACCCAGGCCCACTGTAAGTAGTTTATTAGCTTATGTCTGAGTCCTTAACTATATGCCTGGATAGTGTCTATTCACACATCGGCGTTAGGGGGTCATTGTGCTTGCCTGCATTATGTTTTCTATCAGATATGCATACTACTTTACAGCTGTTCATAGGGCCTTTTGTATTCCCTTTTTTTCTGTGTGTTTCAGATGTACCTGGACTTTGCCATACGCACTCTAGTTACAGGTTAGCCAACACCTCCCTCTCACCTGCCTAGCATAAGCACAGTTCTTATGTGGCTATGAGATCTTTCTTAGTGCAAATAGACTAAGTTCTTCCAGACTGCCCTTGTCCACCTAGGCCCAGTAGTACATCATTGACACTGAGCGTTCTAGGAGGCAGCTATTAGCACTCACCCCCGTCCCCTGACGATTCTAGGGGTTGTTTGTAGTGCCAGATATTGTCCGTGTATGTTCTAATTGAAGAAACGCGTAGGGACATAGGAACATACCCCTCCTTATCCACGTTACCATCCTTGATTCTAGTCTCACTAGATTAGGTGTTCCATACACCACCCTGGCAGGGTCTCTCAGGGACCTTATACCAGGGTCAGGTTCCGGACGGGACCACCCCTTGCGGGGCACGGATCCCGTGTTAGGGTATCAGGGACATAGCAGGTCAAGCAGGGTACAACAGGGACAGTTCACTCTCCCTGCGGACCCTAACCAAGATTGACCATCTCCATGAAGATTCCCTCCCCCGCAATCTGAACACCTTATTCAACTTACTGGGAAAAGATCCTTTGTCCGGGTGTCATCTGTGTCCGTAGGACACTTGTTCGGTCTGACCTCACACCGGTAAGATCTATCCTTATTTACCCTGACTGGGCATCCTGTTCCCACCTGGGAGTCAGGAAGCCCACGCCGGGACGGTTCTCAGTATTGTTTGTGGCTCCTCTTGACCCTTGAGGTCCACACAGCTCTTATTTAGGGTCTGCCCTAGGGACTCAGTGTGCCGCGACCCGCAATTGCGGATCTCTAGTACACAGGTCCCGACTGTGTCTGTCTGTCTATTGTTTGTTTGTAAGGGGATAATACATATATGTTTTAGTTATACTAATAAACACCTCGTTTTAATTGTTACTGCCCCTTTGATTTCCTTATTACGCTTTCTAGCAGTACCTTGGGGAGAGGTGCGACCTGCACCGTCTCACCCACTTAAAGGGTTTCTATCACTTTGTTTCACCTATTTAGCTTTCAGACACTAGCGATCCGCTAGTGTCTGCTTTATCTAACCACCCTAATATAAGAGCTTATTGTCCTGCCGTTTAGCTAAAAAAATAACTTATATAGATATGCAAATGAGCCTCTAGGTGCTATGGGGGCGTGATTAGCACCTAGAGGCTCCGTCTACCTTAACAAACTGCCGCCGCCCAGCGCGTCCCTCCAGCCCGCCCATCTCCAGCTGAAGCGATCCTCTCCGTGCGCGTCTCTGTTCTGCGCATGCGCAGTGAATGTCTGATCGCTTCCCTGCTCAGACATCTCCACTGCGCCTGTTCCTCGGAGCACTATGACGTCATCGGCGCAGGCGCAGTGGAGATGTCTGAGCAGGGAAGCGATCAGACATTCACTGCGCATGCGCCGAATACGAGGAGCATCGCATTCCGGAGGAGATGGGCGGGCTGGAGGGACGCGCTGGGCGGCGGCAGTTTGTTAAGGTAGACGGAGCCTCTAGGTGCTAATCACGCCCCCATAGCACCTAGAGGCTCATTTGCATATCTATATAAGTTATTTTTTTAGCTAAACGGCAGGACAATAAGCTCTTATATTAGGATGGTTAGATAAAGCAGACGCTAGCGGATCGCTAGTGTCTGAAAGCTAAATAGGTGAAACGAAGTGATAGAAACCCTTTAAGGACAACCCCCTCCCTCTTTTATCATTCATCCTATTAAGGAATTCAGCCACCGAGGGAGGCTGTGGACGAATCCAGTATTGAGATATTAATTTCCGGGCTTGGAATAACAGGCGTTGCACCTCAAGTCGCACCTCATGACTCGTGATGTTCACCAGCCCCAGTAGACAGTCTCTAGGACTAACCGGCACCTCAATTCGGTATGCATCCTTTTAGCACCCCTGTCCAGTAGCTCCAGAGCTCATTGCACTCCCAAAACATGTGTATCAGAGATGCAGGTCTTCGCCCACACTGTGGGCAGGATGCATCCATTCTAGCCCCAATTTTGAACAGGAAGGATGGGGCTCTGTATACTCGATGGATCAGCAACAATTGGGACATGCGATGTCCCTCACATACCGATAGTTGCAGTGTCAGAGCTATTATCTCATTCCATTGTTCATCCGAAATAGGGCCAACATCCTTCTCCCACTTCCACATAACTGGGAATGATCCCTCTCCTATAGACTTTACAAAAAGATTCCTATATATTGAAGAGATCAACCCTTTCGTACAGGACCTAGTAAGATTCTGTTGCAAGAGTGGAACCCTTACACAGGTTACCGAGATAGATTTGGCCTGCGACTAGATTGCGTGTCTCAGCTGCAGAAATTGATAGTAGGCAATACAAGGAAGAGAAAACTTCTCTCTAAACTGATCAAATGACTTAAATTCCCTATCTTTCTGCAGCTGATATAATAATGCCACTCCCTTCTTCTCCCATGGGGAGAACCCTTTCAGGCGGAATATTTTTCCATAGCAGTGTAGCCAGGGTAAAACCCATTATGGACAACAGCTGCCGGCACTTGTGCCAAACCCTACTAATTAAGTGAATTGTAGGCATTCCTGCATGCAAGCGGTTCAATTGCTATAGCAAAGAGAAGGGGAGGGAGGGGACAACCTTGTCGGGTGCCCCTTTCCAATTCAAAAGGCTCTGAGGTAGTAACATTGGCCCAAATGCACGCCACAGGGCTTTGATATAGCAACTGGACCCAAGAAATAAAAGCATCCCCAAAGCCCATAGCCCTCAACATTTCCCATAGATATTGCCATTCAAAGCTATCGAAGGCCTTAGCCACGTCCAGAGAAAATATTTCCCGACATCTGACCGCCTCCGACTGCCTCTGAATATTAAGAAATAGCCGCCTAAAATTAACTGACGTTGATTTATCAGGCATACAACTAGCGTGGTACTCATGAATAATAGTACCAATTAAAGTTTGCAGCGTGTTTGCCAGGACCTTTGCTAGAATCTTGACGTCAGAGGTCAGTAAGGAAATAGTTCTGTATGAATCAGGATGAGACGGGTTTTTTCCTGGTTTCGGCAGAACCACAACTTTTGCTTCCTTCATTGAATCAGGCAATCTCCGACTCTGAAAGGCCTCTATAAATACAGTCCTGATCAAAAGTTTAAGACCACTTGAAAAATGGCAAAAAATCATATTTAGCATGGCTGGATCTTAACAAGGTTCCAAGTAGAGCTTCAACATACAACAAGAAGAAATGGGAGTGAGACAAAACATTTTTTGAGCATTCAATTTAATGAAAACAACGAATAAACTGAAACAGGCTGTTTTTCAGCTGATCAAAAGTTTAGGACCACACCTCCAAAAAAAAACTAAACCCCCCCAAAACAGAAATCCAACTTCCAAACTTGAACTCATTAATGAGTAGCTCCGCCGTTATTGTTTATCACTTCCAAAATTCATTTCGGCATGCTTGATGCAAGCGTTTCCATGAGGTGAGTGGGAACATTTCTCCAAGTGGTGAAGACGGCCGCACGAAGGCCATCTACTGTCTGGAACTGTTGTCCATTTTTGTAAACTTCCCTTGACATCCATCCCCAAAGGTTCTCAATTGGATTTAGATCAGGGGAACACACAGGATGGGCCAAAAGAGTGATGTTATTCTCCTGGAAGAAGTGCCTTGTCCTGCGGGCATTGTGTACTGTAGCGTTGTCCTGTTGAAAAACCCAGTCGTTACCACACAGACGAGGGCCCTCAGTCATGAGGAATGCTCTCTTCAACATCTGGACATAGCCAGCGGCCGTTTGACGCCCCTGCACTTCCTGAAGCTCCATTGTTCCACTGAAGGAAAAATCACCCCACACCATTATGGCGCACCCTCCACTTTGGCACGTAGAAAACATCTCAGGTGGGATCTGCTTGTCATGCCAGTAACGTTGGAAACCATCAGGACCATCAAGGTTAAATTTTTTCTCATCAGAGAATAAAACTTTCTTCCACCTTTGAATGTCCCATGTTTGGTGCTCTCTTGCAAAGTCCAAACGAGCAGTTCTGTGGCGTTCAAGGAGACGAGGTCTTTGAAGACGTTTTTTGTTTTTGAAGCCCTTCAGTCTCAGATGTCGTCTGATGGTTATGGGGCTTAATTTGGGTCGAGAATCGTCCAGTGTCTTGACGGAAAGCCAATTGGATCCTCCGGCTCATTGCTGATGAAATTTTTGTTGGGTCTTCCACTTGACTTTTTTGTTCCATAACCCTCAGGATCATTTAAGAAATTCCAAATGACTGTCTTACTGCGTCCCACCTCAGCAGCGATGGCGTGCTGTGAGAGACCCTGTGTCACGGGTGAAGTTGCAGATAGCTGGAACTTATAAATAAACGACCGACTGGCTTGATCCCAAACTAAGGAGCATATAGGTGAGCCCTTTAAAACCCTAAGAGCTCTCCCTGACTGCTATGCACATGCAAGGGTCTCAATGGTAGACGATTGCATGCCCACGTACCTAAGACTGTGTCACACCTGAAAACCCTATAATAGTGAGAGGACACAACCACTGGCTCCCTGCACTTAATATGGACGGAGTCAGGGTCACCTAGAATCAAGCCAGCAAGGAAACACAATAAAGGAAAATACTTATCTGAGCAAACAGCAGCAGCAGCCTCCAGCTTTAAGGAAGTAGTATAAACCGCAAAGTGAGGCAGTATGGGAGGGAATATAAAGGAAGACGATTAGACTAAATAAATGACACCTGGCAGAAGGAAAGGAGATGACAAAATGAAACCAAAATAAAGAACGTCATACAAGAGGTAGAAAAGAACGTCTGTCAGACCTTCTTACAGAACTGGCGGTGACACCCTGCTTATGCAGTTCAACAACCCGACCACGTTTAAAAAGGGAGAGTTTTTTTGCCTTTGTCATCACAACGTGTGACTCTCTGGCAGAAAATGACAATGAATCCACATCTTTGCACAGATTTGGCCTTTTAAAGGCATGTGGTCCAAAAATTTGGATCAGCTGAAAAACAGCCTGTTTCAGTTTAATCGTTATTTTCAATTAATTGAATGCTCAAAAAATGTTTTGTCTCACTCTCATTTCTTCTGATTGCATGTTGAAGCTCTACTTGGAACCTTGTTAAGATCCAACAATGTAAAATATGATTTTTTGCCATTTTTCAAGTGGTCTTAAACTTTTGATCAGGACTGTACTTCCAAGAGCTGAGGTAGTAAGACAGTATTATATTTTTTAAAGAGCAACTCCAGTAAGCCAGCCGTCCACACCAGGGGCCTTTTCATTCGGGAACGACCAAAGCACCAACTCCAGTTCTTCCAACCTAAGAGGCTGGTCCAGACAGATCGCATGCTCCCTCGAGAGTTTGGGGATAGAAATGCCAACAATATAGTGCGCTATGTCTTCTGGGCCCCTTGACAATTTGGACTTATATAGATGCTTGTAGTAAGAGTGAAACACTGACAGTATGTCAAGATCAACAGTGACCAATGAACCTTCAGCATTCTGGATAGCCAGCACTCTGGAAGGTCCCTCTGGTGCCTGTACTATTCTAGCTAGCAACCTGCCAGAGCCCTCCCCAGCCTCAAAGTACTTCTGCCTGAGAAAGAAGCGTTTATTGTCAGCAGTATGCAGTAAATGTTCCTTAAAGGCTACATGCGCTGCCAACTATAAAGTCTCATTCTCACGGGTAGAAGACTCGACAAACTGCATTTCCATCACCACAACTGATTTTTGAAGCAGGTTCAAGGCGTTTCTAGACTTTGTTTTATGCTGGCTAACCCGCTGGATATACAGCCCCCTTATGAATGCCTTACAGGCCTTGTGGCAGGCGCAGCACTATGAAGTGCCTTTTGCGCTGTGGCATTAGAAGAATTTTGATATCTCTGACTTTTAGTCTAACCAGACTGTCTATTACTCTGTAATTCCTCTAGCGCCGTTCTATGGAAACAGTAGGTTTAAAGAGCACACCAAATGCTTCAAATAACTTCTTTATTAACTTCAACTTTTCTTCATATATAACACTGCCGCCTCCGCAGCAGATAGTCCATGTACAAAACACGTGTTGAAAAGATATCACGAATGGCGGTATGCATAAGATGGTGGTTCAACTGTTCAATAAAATGGTGGATTTATTTCTCTCTTGAGTATCTGTACTCTCACTTTAAGTTATTTAAGCACTTTATGATCTCTCTGAGAGGTATATCTGAGGTCTAACTAATAGTTCACTTGCAGTATGCAGTTAGCAGTGACTATTTGCAGATTGGTTGAGTACGATCTGGTATGGATGTGTGCAATTTGGATTGCAATATGGAATCTGAATGTGTATGCTTGCAATTTGTATTTGCAATTGAATTTGCAATTGTAGTTTGATTTGAATTTGGTGGAACTATTTTGGCCTCTTGTTCCCTTAAAACTCAGCTCCCACTGGAGTGAATGTCAGTGGGAGCTGGGGGAATTCCCAGACAGGCTGTGTGTGAGGCTGGCTGTGATTGGTGAAAACTCTTGCTGTGTGAGATGCTGGCTGTGATTGGTCTAGACTTCTGCCCAGCAACAACAGATTAACACTATACTTTCTGTTGTTTCTGCTGTGTCACTGAACTTACCTTACATAACAAAATGAATCTTAACCCCTTTGGGACACAGCCTTATTTCACCTTAAGGACCAGGCAATTTTTTGCAAATCTGACCAGTGTCACTTTAAGTGCTGATAACTTTAAAACGCTTTGACTTATCCAGGCCATTCTGAGATTAATTTTTATTTATAAAAAAATACAAAATTTACCAAAAATCTGGAAAAAATTGCAAATTTCCAAGTTTCAATTTCTCTACTTCTATAATACATAGTAATACCTCCAAAAATAGTTATTACTTTACATTCCCCATATGTCTACTTCATGTTTGGATCATTTTGGAAATGATATTTTATTTTTTGGGGATGTTACAAGGCTTAGAAGTATGGAAGCAATTCTTGAAATTTTTCAGAAATTTTCAAAAACCCAATTTTTAGGGACTAGTTCATGTCTGAAGTCACTTTGCTTACATAATAAAAACTGAAAGGAATCCATGTTTTTGTATGTTAAAACTAATTCTGCTTTTTGCTAAGTTTCTGTTCTCTGTAACCATGAATTTTATCTTTGGCAGTTGGCACTACTCCCGGACAATATCCCTAATATGGGAGTTCCGTTTTTGTTGCTCTTTTTTGCCTGTAGAATAGAACGTGTTAATATATGATAGGTTGAATAAATAACTTATGTTGATATGCTAATAAAGGGGGTAAAACCCCCTCTATATAACCTGTGTGCATTAAAAATAAACTTCAGAGCGTTCATTCAGTACATCATTGTTGTGTCTGTTATTTCCTACTGAGTGAAGCACTCTCCTGACGTCAGAACAAGACTCAAACCAAGCCGATACTAGAAGTTTGGTGCCAGGGGTACCAGAGGGACGTTGAGATTTCCTAACAGTTTGGGGGCTCGTCCGGGATCGAGAAGGTCATCCTCGGGTCCGGTGAGAAAGACATCTGTTATTGTCCTCTGGCCGATCCGAGGGCCACGTCTCGATCTAGTAAGTAGAACCTACAACTTCTAGTATAATTACTGTATCAGGGATACAGGGAACAGATTCTGGGAGTCTGGGGGAGTGACCCGGGGACTCCGGGAGTCCGCCGTGAGGATCACTCAGAGAAAATATAGTGCGCACTAGATAATATTGTCTCAGGGAGACAAGGATGGAGCTTGGTTTGACTCTTTTAAAGTTGTTTTAAAGTATAAGAATATTAGAGTTGATATAAGGATACTGATGTCCGGGTGGTAAGTGTATGGACTGAAGTTCACTATTTGCATAGAGTTTTAAGGACATTGCATTGTCGTTTTACTGTGTTGCGGAGGTCTGCAAGAGGCCTCCCCCCCCCTCCCTGGCTAGGAGCAATCCGTTGACCCGGGGATAGGTGAACGCAAGTGGCGGACCAAAACAACAAATTATATGTTTGATGAAACTCTCTGATATTTTGTGATCAGATCTGAGTTGTTTGGCTAGTTGACAGGATTTGACGGAGTCTTCACGGTTCAGTACAGCCAGTCCTAGGAAAGCAGCATCATTAAAATATCAGACGGAATGGGGGCACAAGGATCTAAAACTAAATACCCTAAACCAGAACCAGGAGAAACCTGCAAAATCTAGCTCGTGTTAGTCCAACAAACTATTACCTAGTTAACCCATGGGTAGACAATTTTTCAGGATGTGATATTAATGGAGAATTGAAAGTTAAAATGTGAAAAAGAATGTTACAGAGAAAGCGTGTGGCCCCGGACAGTAGGTCGCCCGGCTGGCAACAGGGATGAAAATCTGTAAGAATCTGTGAAGTTAGAGCTTACAGACTGTGGACATCAGAACTCCTGTGATGTTGAAGGGAGGGGTTCTAATGAGTGAGAAAACAGAGCAGTGTCAGGAAGTTAATTGATGGCACTAGCAAGAAAGAAAGTGCCTTAGTGTCTGCAATCAGAAAGGCGCTTGTGTTAAATGTTCAGAAATGAACTGGTTAAGTTTTGTTACCATAATGATATGTGTGTGTTTAAATAGGGAAGATCCATAGCCCTAGCATTAGAATATTAGAGCAGTAAAAGGTGGTCAGTTAATGGATAAGTATTGTACCTAGTGTGAGCCGCAGAGATTCACTTCCCCTGCCTTAACAGAGAAACATTCCTGAGATCACAAAAGCAGGCGAAGAAAAAAGGGGGAGGGAATCCTGCAGAGTAAGTGATGTTATATGTGTAATAACATCATACAAGACAAAGAATTGTTCAATAATTTTCTTTCTTCTTTCCCAAGCAGGGAAATGTGGGAATCCAGCTTTTAACAAAATTTTTTATATATGTGCAACATTAAAGGGGTTATCCAACTTAAAAAAATATGTGTTAGGGCTGCTTTATACATCATTAAAGATACATTTCTAATGTACTCACTTTATTGATTTTGCACTGTTTCCACACTGCTGATTTGGGTCATGTGACCCCCGACGTCATCAACACTTCTCTGGTGCTGACGTCTCGTTTACAAGCTTCTCCCTGCTTGAGGGAGTGGCCCAGCTCTGTAAACGAGACGTCAGAGACTTTGGTGCCCGCCCCCTCTCTGCCGCGATCTCATTAGCATATCAATAGAGCAGCAGGGCTGTCATTACTGTGCAAAACAGAAGCCCCTGTGTTGCACTGAAAGAGTGTACAGGAGAGCTCTGATAAGGAAAGGGTTACCCAGGTGCTGCCAGTCGCTGTGTTGCTGTGATCCAGGAGCAGGAATAAAGGACAAGCAGCTCAGCCAATAAAAGGGAGAAGGCAAGTCAGGACAGCCAATCAGATGAAAGACCCACCCTCCCTGCTGTTTACACTGGAGAGTAAAGACATGTGCTTCTGCCTGGGCTCTTAGATTTCCCGGGGAGAGGAAGGTGGGGGACACTGCATTGTGTGTATGGAGGGGTGGGGGACACTGCATTGTGTGTATGGAGGGGTGGGGGAGACTGCATTGTGTGTATGGCGGGGTGGGGGAGGGGGGCACTGCATTGTGTGTATGGAGGGGTGTGGGACACTGCATTGTGTGTATTGTGTGTATGGAGGGGTGGGGGACACTGCATTGGGTGTATGGAGGGGTGTGGGACACTGCATTGGGTGTATGGGGTGGGGGAGGGGGACACTGCATTGTGTGTATGGAGGGGTGGGGGACACTGCATTGTGTGTATGGAGGGGTGGGGGACACTGCATTGTGTGTATGGAGGGGTGGGGGAGACTGCATTGTGTGTATGGCGGGGTGGGGGAGGGGGACACTGCATTGTGTGTATGGAGGGGTGTGGGACACTGCATTGTGTGTATTGTGTGTATGGAGGGGTGGGGGACACTGCATTGGGTGTATGGAGGGGTGTGGGACACTGCATTGGGTGAATGGGGTGGGGGAGGGGGACACTGCATTGGGTGTATAGTGTGTATGGAGGGGTGGGGGACACTTCATTGTGTATATTGTGTGTGTATGGAGGGGTGGGGGACACTGCATTGTGTATATTGTGTGTGTATGGAGGGGTGGGGGACACTGCATTGTGTATATTGTGTGTGTATGGAGGGGTGGGGGACACTGCATTGTGTATATTGTGTGTATGGAGGGGTGGGGGACACTGCATTGTGTATATTGTGTGTATAGAGGGGTGGGGGACACTGCATTGTGTATATTGTGTGTATGGAAGGGTGGGGGACACTGCATTGTGTATGGGGGGAGGGGGGACAGTGACTACATAGTATATAGTCAACATAGATATGGCTGTAATATAGCTTAGATAGATATAGGTGTCATATATGACCCCTATATCTATCTAAGCTATATTAGATACATACACAGAGCTGCCTCAGAGCTTAGATACACAGAGCTGCCTCAGAGCTTAGATACACAGAGATGCCATAGAGCTTAGATACACAGAGCTGCCATAGAGCTTAGATACACAGAGCTGCCATAGAGCTTAGATACACAGAGCTGCCATAGAGCTTAGATACACAGAGCTTAGATACACATAGCTTCCATAGAGCTTAGATACACAGAGCTGCCATAGAGCTTAGATACACAGAGCTGCCATAGAGCTTAGATACACAGAGCTGCTATATAGCTTAGATACATAGAGCTGCCATATAGATTAGATACATAGAGCTTAGATACACATAGCTGCCATAGAGCTTAGATACACAGAGCTGCCATAGAGCTTAGATACACAGAGCTGCCATAGAGCTTAGATACACAGAGCTGCCATAGAGCTTAGATACACAGAGCTGCCATAGAGCTTAGATACACAGAGCTGCCATAGAGCTTAGATACACAGAGCTGCCATAGAGCTTAGATACACAGAGCTGCCATAGAGCTTAGATACACAGAGCTGCCATAGAGCTTAGATACATAGAGCTTAGATACACAGAGCTGCCATAGAGCTTAGATACACAGAGCTGCCATAGAGCTTAGATACACAGAGATGCCATAGAGCTTAGATACACAGAACTGCCATAGAGCTTAGATACACAGAGCTGCCATAGAGCTTAGATACACAGAGCTGCCATAGAGCTTAGATACATAGAGCTTAGATACATATAGCTGCCATAGAGCTTAGATACACAGAGCTGCCATAGAGCTTAGATACACAGAGCTGCCATAGAGCTTAGATACACAGAGCTGCCATAGAGCTTAGATACATAGAGCCTGTGTTTCTGCAATGTGACAGGATGATCTGTCTGTGTGAGCTAGGAGATGATCATGTGACTGGTTTATGCAAAGTTAGGATGTGCAGAGCAGGGTGAGGGGAAGGTCAGATTGTTCACGCCCACAAATATTCATGAGGCAGAGCTCAGGCTTTGTTGTTATACGCCCCCTCAGCATGTAAACAAAGCAATGACAGAACCATGAAAAGGTGTACATATGGGTTTTAACTTGATGAAATCTAGCTTAACCAAATTATATGTATATTCTGATGGGTTTTAAGAGTTTTTTTTATTTTTTTATTAACTCGGATAACCCCTTTAACTAAGATCACCTGACATATAAGATGATTTGGGTTTAACAAAATTACTGTATGATTATAACATGCATATTGTCTTCTTATAAGATTTGATAAATCACAGAGTGAAGACCAGAAGACATTGGAAAACACAGCACAACAGCGATATAGACCATCAGTAATTCTGGGTGTGGTGTGACTATCTGTTTACAGGAAAGCTGTGTTTGTCTGTGCTGCAAGTTTTGGGATGAAACAAAGAAAACTGTGTGGCTGGGTTGGAAGACAAATGATTCAGTGGAATGTGAATGGGTGTGGCTTTGAGTTGTAGTGGAGTTGAAAATGTGTGAAGACTGATGGATGTTTTTAGCAGAGCTGTGTATGCAATTCGGTTTTTATGTATAAGGGTGTGGTTATGAGCTGTTTGTGAAAATGAGTACATGAAAATGTGAATGCGTATGGAGTACGATATTTGTTTTCATATAATATGCGCATTGAGAATTTTATTTTATTTTTCTTGGAAATTTTTTGGTTTTTATTGGTGCCAACAGCGTTGATCGAGCTGTACATTTTTTTTTAAATTGAAGTCAATGAAAAGTTTTTATGGGCCCTTTGTGTGTTCATGTCTGTATTGTCAGATCTGTTTGTTTCAATGTTTGAAGTTACTTTTTACATGTTAAGTGTTGTGCTTAACATCAGAGCTCTGTTCTTATGGACAGCTGGGGCACTACTGATGGACAGAAGGAGGACCACAGCGTCCAACTAAAAGAGGTGGACTTAGATGACTGAGAGTGGGAGGAAGGAGAGTAGGATTCATGGTAGATAGCAGTGCAACCTCAAGTGTGTTAAGTAAAGATTTGTTCATTAAGCTTGACTTGCAGGTATTAGCAAAGAATAAAGGCATAAGGGTACACTCAGACCAAATTCCAATCTCTACACCAGTGCCACTGATTCTTGCAAACATACAGGACCACCCAGAACTTAACAACATTAACCCTGCATTATGGTCTTCAAATAAATATGACACAGGATTCATAGATTGCACACCTTACAAAGCTACTGTGAAACCAGGTGTCATCTCAGTGTTCCAGAAACAATACCCGCTGTCAAAAGAGAAACTCGATGGACTAAGACCAATGATAAAAGAATTCCTACAAAAGGGAATCCTGGAAGAGGTGATTTCACCCTACAGCACGCCCGTGAATCCAGTGACAAAGGCAGATGGTACTACCCGCTTTGTACAGGATTTAAGAGCCATCAACAACATCATTGTGCCTATAGCCCTGTTGTACCTGATGTCACTCAATTATTATCTGCCATTCCAGCAGACGCTGTTTGGTTCAGTGTGATAGATCTGAAAAATGCATTCCTTTCTATCCCAGTTGACAAGAAGACCAGACTACTTTTTGCTTTTTCCTTTGAGGGACGCCAACTGACCTGGTGCAGAATGCCCCAGGGATATGCTGATTCACATGTAGTGTACAGCATAATCCTCCAAGCCATGTTAGAACTATGGTACCCCCCCAAGGTTCTGTGCTGCTGCAATATGTCGATGATTTGTTACTGTGTAGCATGTCAGCGGAGGCCAGCATTCAGGATGGTTTATCACTGTTACAATGGTTGTCAGGATGTGGTCACAAAGTGGCACTTAAGAAAATGCAATGATGTAAAATGCAGGTTGAATACTTGGGCTTTGTCCTCACAAAAGGTGAAAGGAGAATCAGCACAGAAAGAGTCCAGTCTATTGCGGGCCTGGTCACCCCGCACACCAAGAAAGAAATGTTATCTTTCCTTGGGATGATAAACTACTGTAGACAATGGATTCCTGATTGCTCCTATTATGACAATGTTTTGAGGCAAGCCACTCTGGAAGAAAATCCAGATTTGATTAAATGGTCTTCTGAAATGTGCAATGCATTTGATTATCTGAAATGTTCGCTCATGTCGAGTCCAGGGCTGGGCCTCCCTGACTATAATATGCCCTTCCACATATTTGCACGCCAAAATTGTAAAACCATGGCGGGTATACTGACACAAGAACACGGAGGCAAGTTGCGTCCTTGTGTATTTTTTTCAAAGGTAATGCCCACCCCTGTTCAAGGGATGCCGGCATGTCTGTGTTCTCTTGCAGCCTGTGCTATGATTGTAGAGTTGACAACTCCTTTCACAATGTGACATTACACCATTTTTGCACACTACACATGATGTTGTAGGCCTACTCAAGGGTATCCACACTCAACACAGCAGGCAGCTGAGCTCATTGCACTCACTAGAGCATGTATTCTACATGCTGGCAGACCTGTCACCATCTATACTGATAGTAGGTACGCACATGGGGTAGTGTGGGACCATGGTATGATTTGGCAGAGGAGAGGATTCACGGCAGCAGATGGTAAGGATCATGTCTCACAGGGCAATGCGCTGGCAGATAAGGTGGCGAAACTAGTGGCCAAATGCAACCCCACAGGTCCGTGTAACCATTGGGAGATGCCATGTCCGGCACCTCCAACCCCTGAGATGTCGCAAATGCTTAGTGATCTTCAAAGGTATGCCACTGAACAGGAACAGAAAGACTGGTGTTATCCAGTGTTGCAGAAAAATCCTAAGACAGGATTAGTCTGCAAAGAGGGGTAGCCGTGCATTCCCCAACACAGTGCTTCTATCTTAATAGCACATTTCCACAGAGTAGGACATAACAGCATTGAGATACTCATGGGAAGGCCTTCCCCCACTCCCTGGGCCCAATGATAGTTCAGGAAGGAGACCTTGATTTAATAAGTGAAGATAATGTCACCAAATTGATACAGGTACTTAATAAAACTGAGGAAAAAGTTGCTTGTAAGTCTCCCTCTCTTCCACAGGAACCCACCCACCCATACAGGGTGGGGGATGAGGTAGTGATCAAAACACTGAAGAGAGGAAAATCCCAAGGTGACTTCGCATATGGCCCACCCACTACCGTGGTCGCAGTAACCAGAACAGCTGTGTTGACTGAACAATCTCCAACTTGGATCCACGCCACCCTAGTGAAGCTTGTGAGAGCAAGAGAGGAGGCAGGAACGGAGGCAGACAGCCTTGGCCTTGAAGAAGGACAAGCGGTACTAACAGGGGCAGACAGCCCTGACCTCCAACGAGGCCCAGAGGTACTAACGGGGGCAGACAGCCCTGACCTCCAACATGATGAGCTCCTCACTCTTTTCTGGGAAATGGTTGAATGTACTAACTAAGATTGCTTCAATAATTTTGTTGATTTTACCAATTAGTAGTATAGAAGTAGCCGCAACTAGTAAGGGCGGCGTCATCACTTTTTGGTATAATTCATCTAACACTCACGTACAGTTACGCTACCTACACCTTTTGTCTTTGTGATATACTAAAAACATGTTATTACTATAATTACTGTTCTAAAGCCTATATACAAGGACAGGCCTATGTTTGCGTAACAGACTCATATTGGAAAAAACCTAAGGGCCATATCTGATCCCACATATGAGGATACTTTAGCCATGGAGACGGGTTTTTCTGATGCTAATTTGTGGCTGGAGTGGATGAAGTATAGTGCAGCCTCTGTGAATAAAAGTAACTGTTACATATGCGGTGCTGCCAAGCCACACCTAGGTACCGTACCCCTAGTGTTACCAGAAAGTGTTTGAAGAATGTTTTTTGACTCTTTTTGTTAATATGTCTTATAACCACAGTGCATGTACAGAATGGAAGTCAAAATACCCTCTGTTGTTAAAAAATCCTCGCCATGAGGCAGGTATCCAGGTAACTACACATGTTACAAAGGGAGTACACATGGGAGGAATGTACAGAATTTCACCAAAGGTTATTGTTATAAATACAGCAATCTGAATATATCCCTCACTCAGAACCAAGTATACTCCATAGGAGATGTGTACTGGATCTGTGGAGATGGAAAAATAAGATCCAGATTGGAAGGTGCCTGGAAAGGTGAATGTGCGCTTGCCAAAGTTATAATGAGCATGCACATTTTTACTGAATTAGATATTACAGACAAAGGGGTGCTCAATAATAAAATTAATCCTCAAAAATACAACTTGCCTAATAATTCTGCACTCCCTGTATCGCTAATAACCACACATTACACAGATAGTTATATATAAAACACAGTATTTATTATTACCAACAATACACTAAGCACGCAATACACTAACAATACAGTACTATAAATGCAGCACTAAACTACACTACACAGTTCCAAAGTTCCACCCACAAACTAACTATACAATACACATACACACACGTATTAGCAGCCCACCCCACCTGTCTCTATTTACTATCCCTATGGTGTACGACGAGGGTTAACGGTGGTCTTACAGGGGTGTAAGTAAACCACAAATAATGGGGTAAGGTACCGTGACAATGGAAGGGTAATCGGGGCAAGGGTATATCAGGGGTACAGGATCAGGGAAATCAGGGCAGGGGTTTGGGGACCAGGGTGCCCAGTACCAGGGACACAAACAAGGCAAGGGTTAATCAGGGCCCAGGGTGCACATCAGGGAATCAGGGCCCAGGGTGCACATCAGGGACACAAACAAGGCAAGGGTTAATGCCTTGCAAGTATAAGGGGATTCAGCAATGCAGGGGGTTAATACCCTACAAGTGTACAGTGAGGTCCAGGGGTTATTCAGGGGAGTAGGGGGTTTGGATAACCAGGGGGGGAAATAGGGGTTAACCAGGGGAAGGGGTCACTTACAACAATACAAGTCTAATTATACGCTATATCTATATATATTTATAGATCAATGGTTATAAATATATATACATATAGATGCACACACCACAATACAAACCTCACTACACTAGACAATTCCCAATTCCACCCCACACTCTAGCTGTACAATACACATACATACATTCCTTAGCAGCACACACTCAGCTACTACTGGGGTATGCAGGTAGATTACAGGGCAGCTACAGGGGTATGAGTTGGTGGCAGGGAAGGGGTGAATCAGGGCAGGTGTATTAGGGGTCTGGAGGGAAAGGGTTACTCAGCCATTCTCAGGGCCATGTGGCCTCTCTTCCTTCAGGGTGCAGCTCCCATCTGTCTCTCATTGCAGTCCAGGAATCCAAGAGCCCGCACCTCTGCCCTGCTTGGGGCTTTATAACCCAAAACCAGCCCCCCTCCTCCTTCCTCAGGGATGTGACATCATAGTCTCACTGTGACGTATGCCTGCCCTCAGAACAGCCAGTTGGCCCCCTGAGGCTAGCAGCACCACACGCCCAGCCATGTCCCAAACACAACGCGGGGGAGAGCATAACTCAACAAAAGGCCTCAGATTTCTTAGCCTTTGAAGTCACCAGCCACCTGGAGACATATCCACCCCACTGCAGGAACTGGTTAAACGCTGTCCCTATGGGGGGCATTTAAGTATATATATGTAAATAGATACTTGGGGCGCATCTATATACACATATATACTCATTATAAACCTGGGGCATACATGGGCAGTTATAGGCCTATATATATATATATATATATATATATATATACACACACACCTGGGGGAGAGCCATGGCAGATACACATATATAGATGTATGCACTGCATACACACATCCCCATATATATACATATATATCTACATGAGAGGGACAGGAAATATATACTAACTATAAGGGGACACATATAAGGGGGGCACAGATCAACCAGGGATCACATATTTCCCACAGGGCCCAACATGAGCCCCTGTGGGCCACTAAGGGCAGATGTGTGCAGATGCTGGGCACATCCGCGCACATCATCCTATGAAGTGACCATTAATGCATGCATATATATCATACATGCACGCACGTGTTTGCATGCATGTATGTATATATATGCAAGCGTCTCAACCCTTCCTCAACAGATAGGTTCTGCTGTCCATACATACATGCAGACCTGCTAAAATGTGAAGTTTCACGTATTGCGCCAAAATATTCGCATCTAACTGCATATAAAGCCATTTTTAATGTTCTGCCGTGCCAACCATTTTCTCCAGTCTCAGGAAACTTCAAGCAGCTTGGAAAATGTAGCAAGAGTGACCCACGCCTGTATTCCGCGCGCATTACGCGAATATTACATTGCTGATTTTTTGCAATCAAGAAATAATCTCAAATTCACGAATATATGACGAATATTCGTCCAAATATTCGTGAAATATCACGAATTCGAATATAGCCCCTGCCGCTCATCACTAAATGTAATGCCCGTGTGTGGGAGGGAAGACACCACACCGGACGAAGAAGGAACAAGGCCTGAAAGCAAGGGAAGAAAGAAGGACACCTCCTAGTCAAATCCCTAGTCACAGTCCTGACTGGCTATCAGTATGAACAGACCCCAAAGGTTGGTGAGTTCATACGCAGGAGTATCTAGAGTCCTAACTAACCCTATAAGACCCTGGCGATAGTTACAGGACTGAAACTACCTGTTCTTCCAAAAAGAAAAGGCGACCAGGAGTCTCCCTCAGGCATACAACAAAGGGCAGGGTAAAAACAACACACAGATAAACCAAAACAAAATGCAAAAGGGAAAGGAAGCACTTAACTTTCCAGTAGCTATAGCAGCAACAGGAACTCAGCCGAGAACCAAACACCATCAGACCACAGATACAACTGAATCTATAAACTGCACAGCATTTTGGGAGAAGCAACTATGAATAAGGAATGCAAAATGATCACAATAGCAACACCTGGAGGTTAGAGGTGTGGTCAGTATCAGAAACAACACAGATGTCTATTGATCCACAAGGAAACCTGTCAGATCAAAGCACATGTTGCCTGTAACGGTCACGTGCACACTCACACAGGGGGAAGGATAGGGACCACTGCGCTCCAC
Source organism: Bufo bufo (assembly GCF_905171765.1). Lineage (NCBI taxonomy): Eukaryota > Metazoa > Chordata > Amphibia > Anura > Bufonidae > Bufo > Bufo bufo. The sequence continues at coordinate 123,540,557 of NC_053392.1, forward strand.
CCTCACCCCTGGCCCTGCCTACTTGCCTCACGAGTCCTGATGACAGGGGACAACTGGACGGCAGTCCCTAACTTAGGATATGTGCAGGGAAGACAGACAAGACAAAATACGGAACATGAACTGACCGGGTCAGAACCAAGAGAGCTACGCAGTACAAAGGGTTAAGCAAAGAATGGTCAGGAGAAGCCGGGGTCAAATACCAGGAGAGTAGAGAAGTACAAGAGGAGTCCTAAGAGAGTAGTCAGGTGGGAGCCGAGGTCACAATACCAGGACGGATGCGCAGTACAGGAGTAGCAGGCAAAAGGATCGTCAGGGAACGGAATCAGGTGTGTATTCAGTAGTCCAACAAATAGCCAGGAACCTAGAAATTAACAGGTAACCTGTGGCTAGCAGGCTGCCTGTATTTATAGTGGGGAGTGAGGGTCATGTGATGTGGCCAGCGTCACATGACCGACAGACCAACCAGTTGAGCACCGAGTGATCAGCTCGGCGCTCAAGGCAGACTTAGGAGCAGGGAGCTACCCAGCAGTAAAGCCGCCCTGGGAATGAGGTCAAACACAGATCCTCATTCCCAAAGCTAAGCAACAGTTCTGCGGGCAATGGGGGACCGAGTGCACCTTCGGAACCCCGTTACATTGCCAGTCTCACAGATCTTCTGTCACCCACTGTCGCGGGGACGTCCATATGTTTCGGTACGTCTGTGACAAGCGGTTAAACTTCCATGTACCGACACCAAAAGGGTTCCTAAGGCCCCTTGCAGACGAGCGTGTCCGGATTAGGTCCGGATGCGTCCCGGTGCCTTGTGGCAAACCTGTGCGAGTAGGTGCACAATTGCAGTCAGTTTTGACTGCGATTGCGTTCCGTTGTTCAGTTTTTATCGCGCGGGTGCAATGTGTTTTGCACGCGCGTGAGAAAAAACTGAAGGTGGTACCCAGACCCGAACTTCTTCACAGAAGTTCAGGTTTGGGTTCAAGGTTGTGTAGATTGTATTATTTTCCCTTATAACATGGTTATAAGGGAAAATAATACCATTCTGAATACAGAATGCATAGTACAATAGGGCTGGAGGGGTTAAAAAAAAAATAATTTAACTCACCTTAATCCACTTGTTCGTGCAGCCGGCATCTCTTCTGTCTTCTTTTGTGAGGAATAGGACCTTTGATGATGTCACTACGCTCATCACATGGTCCGTCACATGATCTTTTACCATGGTGATGGATCATGTGACGGACCATGTGATGAACGTAGTGACGTCATCAAAGGTCCTATTCCTCACAAAAGAAGACAGAAGAGATTCCGGCTGCGCGAACAAGTGGATTAAGGTGAGTTAAAAAAAAAAAATAAATAATTTAACCCCTCCAGCCCCATTGTACTATGCATTCTGTATTCAGAATGCTATTATTTTCCCTTATAACCATGTTATAAGGGAAAATAATAATAATCGGGTCCCGATCGTCACCTAGCAACCGTGCGTGAAAATCGCACCGCATCCGCACTTGCTTGCGGATGCTTGCGATTTTCACAAAACCCCATTCATTTCTTTGGGGCCTGCGTTACGTGAAAAATGCACAAAGAGGAGCATGCTGCGATTTTCACGCAACGCACAAGTGATGCGTGAAAATCACCGCTCATGTGCACAGCCCCATAGAAATGAATGGGTCCGGATTCAGGGCGGGTGCAATGCGTTCACCTCACGCATTGCACCCGCGCAGAAATCTCGCCTGTGTGAAAGGGGTCTAACAGCCAATTTGAGAACTACCTGTATAGGGGAATGATCGGACAGGCCCCTGGGCAGTTACGCAACGTCCGCCACAAAGGACAATAGGTCTGCCGACCCTATAGCCAAGTCAATTCTGGAGAGAGAGTGATATGAGTTAGAGAAGCAGGAGAATTGACGTGTCTCTGGGTTTATCACACGCCAGATATCAGACAGATCCAATTCCCTTAAAAGCTTGGCAAATACCGTGTCACCATTCGCCCCTGCTGTCACCCCCAACCTATCCAACCGCGATGAGGAGCATGTGTTAAAGTCACCTACTAAAAGGATCGGGCATGGGGGGCACGCCTCTGCAAAAGCCATTGCCTCCTTTAAGACCTCACTATTGTAGGGTGGAGGAATATATACAGCTATTCAAACAAAAGAGAAGAGGTAACAAGTACATTGTAAGCACACATATCGACCTATAGGATCTAGTCGTTAGGAATGGCAAAAACACAGGATAGCTTTATGTATGAGTACGCTTACCCCCTAAGAGTGTGTAGATAGTGTAGAATGGAAAGAGTGTCCCACACATGGTCTGCTCAGCTGGTGGGTAGTGGCAGGCACCAAATGTGTCTCAGACCAGCAAATAATAGCTGGCTGACATTGCTGGAGTGCGAGATATATCGCCACACGTTTCGTTGCCTCCCTCATTCCTCTAACATTCCATCCCACAACTGTAAGCTTCTCAGCCATAATCTAGGTGTTGACATATTGCGACAGGATAGATAGGCCATGAACAGTGTTGAACTAGTCACCACTGCCTATTGGTCCAGATTGTTAGCCCAACCGTCTCTTCGCTAGACCCTCCCAAACCACCCAAACAAACATAAATTATAAACATAACAGTATGTCTCAGGCATGTATCCCATAAAAAAAAAAAAAAGTAATATAAATGAGGCAAAAAAGCTTCCTGAAGCCGAGTAGCGGCTAAGTAAGGAAATCAACAACAAAAAACTGTAATCAGACATGTAACAAGGTATCACCACTAGCCTACTTCTCAGAGAATAGATTTTGCAGTGGACATTATACTAATAAAAGCAACATTATAAAAATAGGGCACCTAACCAGTGCTATACAGGGAGTGCAGAATTATTAGGCAAGTTGTATTTTTGAGGATTAATTTTATTATTGAACAACAACCATGTTCTCAATGAACCCCAAAAACTCATTAATATCAAAGCTGAATATTTTTGGAAGTAGTTTTTAGTTTGTTTTTAGTTTTAGCTATTTTAGGGGGATATCTGTGTGTGCAGGTGACTATTACTGTGCATAATTATTAGGCAACTTAACAAAAAACAAATATATACCCATTTCAATTATTTATTTTTACCAGTGAAACCAATATAACATCTCAACATTCACAAATATACATTTCTGACATTCAAAAACAAAACAAAAACAAATCAGTGACCAATATAGCCACCTTTCTTTGCAAGGACACTCAAAAGCCTGCCATCCATGGATTCTGTCAATGTTTTGATCTGTTCACCATCAACATTGCGTGCAGCAGCAACCACAGCCTCCCAGACACTGTTCAGAGAGGTGTACTGTTTTCCCTCCTTGTAAATCTCACATTTGATGATGGACCACAGGTTCTCAATGGGGTTCAGATCAGGTGAACAAGGAGGCCATGTCATTAGATTTTCTTCTTTTATACTCTTTCTTGCCAGCCACGCTGTGGAGTACTTGGACGCGTGTGATGGAGCATTGTCCTACATGAAAATCATGTTTTTCTTGAAGGATGCAGACTTCTTCCTGTACCACTGCTTGAAGAAGGTGTCTTCCAGAAACTGGCAGTAGGACTGGGAGTTGAGCTTGACTCCATCCTCAACCTGAAAAGGCACCACAAGCTCATCTTTGATGATACCAGCCCAAACCAGTACTCCACCTCCACCTTGCTGGCGTCTGAGTTGGACTGGAGCTCTCTGCCCTTTACCAATCCAGCCACGGGCCCATCCATCTGGCCCATCAAGACTCACTCTCATTTCACCAGTCCATAAAACCTTAGAAAAATCAGTCTTGACATATTTCTTGGCCCAGTCTTGACGTTTCAGCTTGTGTGTCTTGTTCAGTGGTGGTCGTCTTTCAGCCTTTCTTACCTTGGCCATGTCTCTGAGTATTGCACACCTTGTGCTTTTGGGCACTCCAGTGATGTTGCAGCTCTGAAATATGGCCAAACTGGTGGCAAGTGGCATCTTGGCAGCTGCACGCTTGACTTTTCTCAGTTCATGGGCAGTTATTTTGCGCCTTGGTTTTTCCACACGCTTCTTGCGACCCTGTTGACTATTTTGAATGAAACGCTTGATTGTTCGATGATCACGCTTCAGAAGCTTTGCAATTTTAAGAGTGCTGCATCCCTCTGCAAGATATCTCACTATTTTTGACTTTTCTGAGCCTGTCAAGTCCTTCTTTTGACCCATTTTGCCAAAGGAAAGGAAGTTGCCTAATAATTATGCACACCTGATATAGGGTGTTGATGTCATTAGACCACACCCCTTCTCATTACAGAGATGCACATCACCTAATATGCTTAATTGGTAGTAGGCTTTCGAGCCTATACAGCTTGGAGTAAGACAACATGTATAAAGAGGATGATGTGGTCAAAATACTCATTTGCCTAATAATTCTGCACGCAGTGTATACATTGGTGCTCCTGTGCCAAACAATAAGTCTCCAGTCATGGTAGAGAGGTGTACACTTCATCCGGTGTTTTTCAATGCCTTGAGGGAGTGTTCGTTAGTCTCCAATCATTGTGCAGCATCCAAAGGAGTATCAAACATACAAACTTCTTCAGGAGCAACCACTCTCACCTTGACGGGATATAACATAGAGTAGGGAAGTTATAAGTCCCGTAGGTGGCGTTTCACATCCTGGAACTTTGCCCTTTAGCATTGTACTTTAGTGGAAAAATCCAGGAAGATGGATATTTTGTTCCCATTGATGAGATCAGGGTGATTCCTGGATTTCCTGAGAACAAAGTCTCTATCCCTGAAGTGTAGAAGCTTCATCAAGACTAGACGCAGGGGGGTCCCTGCTGGTGGAGCACGGAATGGCACTCTATGTGCCCGTTTAATAGCAAATATATGAGACAATGAGTCCTTGCCGAACTTGTGCGTCAGCCAATCTTCAAAAAAACATCACTGGGTCGGACCCCTCTGCCTTTTCAGGGACCCCCACCAATCTGAAATTATTTTTGCTCGACCTATTTTCGAGGTCATCAGTTTTGGACATCAGTAAAGACACATTATGTATAATGTAGATAGTATTTATTTGGTGGCTCACCAATTGGATACAATAAAATGGGTGCACACTTCAATGGACTCGCCCCTCCCAAAAAAGAACTAGATAAAAAATGGATGGGAGAAGGGCACTCACTATATGGGAATACACAGAAATTTAATCAAACTCCACTTAGAAGAATAAAATAGTTATTAAAAGAATAAATTCAGTAAAATAACCAGTAATAGCACAGCAATAAAACCAATTATGATGGCACAGCAATCAAAACTGCCTAATATAGCCAACCTGCTGACTAAAATGTAATAAACGTGTAAGTCCACACTTAGTATGCAGACTATATAGCCAGTAAGTCCACACTTGTAGGGTATCGGATGGTGAGGTATCCCTCACAAATTGCACAAGCCTGCTGTCTCCCAAAAGCTCCAGGTTATTATAAGCAGACAACACAAGAGGTAAATGGCAGGATTAGTATGGTAAGTTAGGGATGAATTTTCCCTCAATGCACGGTGTTAGTCGTACTGATATTGTACTTTACCGCTCCTGGGTTCTCCGGCTGTGTCCTGTGAGGGTTTCTTCTATCAGCCGGCCCGGCTCGGCATTCAGTGTGGCTGTTACCTAGCGCGGCGTCCCGCGTGGTTTCAGAGTCAGACGTAGCGTCTTACGTGACTCTGTAGCCGCTTCCTGGAGAGCGTCTCCTGGGTCCTACTTTCCCTCCGCCTCCACTCTCATTCACTTTCAGAGATGCAGGTATCTACGGGAATGTGGCATCCGCTTTCCACAAATAATTTCATAACAATCCAGTATCAGGCACCAAACGCGTTTCAGGGTATACACCCCTTCATCAGTGGCTATCCGATAGCTATGTCCCATTTGAAGCCCCCCCTGATGCACCCCTACAGTAGAAACTCAAAAAAGTGACCACATTTTGGAAACTACGGGATAAGGTGCCAGTTTTATTGTACTATTTTGGGGTACATATGATTTTTTATTGCTCTATATTACATTTTTTGTGAGGCAAGGTAACAAAAAAATTGATGTTTTGGCACCGTTTTTTTTATTTTTTATTTTTACAGCGCTTAACCGAGGGATTAGGTCATGTGACTTTTTTATAGAGCAGATCGTTACGCACGTGGAAATACCTAATATGTCTACTTTTTCTTATTTATTTAAGTTTTACACAATAATAGAATTTTTGAAACCGAAATAATGATATTTTAGTGTCTCATAGTCTGAGAGCCATAGCTTTTTTATTTTTTGACCGATTCTCTCAAGTAGGGTCTCATTTTTTGTGGGATGAGGTGACGGTCTGATTGCTTTGGGGGGCATACGCCTTTTTGATCACTTGCTGTTGCAATTTTTGTGATGTAATGTGACAAAAATGTGTTTTTTTTACACTTTTTAATTTTTTTTTACAGTGTTCATCTGAGTGGTTAAAGGTCATGTGATATTTTTATAGAGCTGATTGTTACGGACGTGGCAATACCTAATATGCATACTTTTTTTTATTTTTTTCACTTTAGCACAATAATAGCAGTTTGGAAGCAAAAAATAATCATATTTTAGTGTCTCACAGTCTGAGAGCCATAGCTTTTTTATTTTTTGACCGATTCTCTCAGGCAGGCTCTCATTTTTTTGCAGAATGAGGTGACGGTCTGATTGGTACTATTTTGCGGGGCATACGCCTTTTTGATCACTTGCTGTTGCAATTTTTGTGATGTAAGTTGACAAAAATAGCTTTTTTTTACACTGTTTTTATTTTTATTTTTTTTATGGTGTTTATCGGACAGGGTGGATCATGTGATATATTTATAGAGCCGGTCATTACGGACGCGGAAATACCTAATATGTGTGTTTTTTTTTCATCTGTTTTTTATTATAAAATAAGGGGAAAGGGGCGTTTTTTTTTTCTTTTTTACTTTATTAATTTTATTACTTTATTAATTTTATTAAAAACACTTTTTTTTAAATCTTTTTTTACTTTACTTTATTTATGACATTCACTTTTGGGGGTCTGATCCCCTCTGCAATGCATTACAATACATCTGTATTGTAATGCATTGCCTGTTAGTGTATGACACTGGATCTCCTCGGCTCCCGTAGAAGGCAGTTCCCGATGCCGTGCAAGGCATTGGGCAGCCTCTGCACGGCATTGGGCTGCCTTGTGTCGCATCGGGTCCCCGCCACAGCAGCGCGGGGACTCGATGCTCTCCCTCACCCGACACAAACCTCTTCTATGTCGCGGTCAGCGCGGACCGCGGCATAGAAGGGGTTAATCCTCCGGCATCGGCTTTTACAGCAATAACGGCGGATACAGCAGGGGCCCGGCTACCACGGACTGCCGAGCCCCTGCAGTGATCGCGCGCGCACCGCTCCGGTGCCCGCGTGATCACTATAACGTACTATTATGTCAAATTGCGGGAACTCAGTGGTTCCCATGATGTAACAGTACGCCAAAGGTCCGGAAGGGGTTAAAGAAGGACTTTTGCGCCCCTCCTGTAAGAGACCTTGTGCTGTGAAGAAAACCATCCATTGGACTACTGGAGCAACAACGTGAACTGTGTCTGAAGGGTGAGAACTGGTTGGCCCGTTTGTGTGTTCTTGTTGCCCTTGTTTGGTCCTCACACAGAGGGTAATGTTTTGTAAGGACTCCGCCCATCTGCTAGAAACTGACCCCAAGTTGCACTCAACAGCACTAGTGATGAGCGGCAGGGGCTATATTCAAATTTGCAATATTTCACATATGGGATTATGTGCTGTTGCTGCTGTATAGGGAGGACCAAGTGGTAAAGTCACAAGCAGTCCCAACACCTTAAAGGGTAACCCTGCTGCTAAAAATATAGTTCTAGGTGCCTTAAGGTACTGCGCACTGCCTTAGGGAAAATTTTAAGCTACCAGTTTAGTCATCAAGGTGACGAAGCGTAAAGCATAATTAGACCTTCGTGCAGGAAGGGATTACAGGATGAAGCCACCCTTCTATTTGCGGGTGTCTCATAGTATCATGGAGGGATTACAGTACATGACACCCTCAAGCTCCATATATGACTTTGGCCAGGTCATGGAGTATTTGAGTGCTTGGTGCAGACACTTTGGTTCTCTGGTTTATACCGAGAGGGAAACAGTGAATAGACACCCTACTCACGCAGGCAGAGACCTATGGGTAGCAATTGCTTATTCAGTTTATGTGTATGTAACAAAAAATAGTCTAAAGCAGCACTCTAACTTTAAAAGAGAACCCTACAACATACCCTAAGCACAAGCCTAGGGCGGCTTGGTTTTAAGTAAGGGGGTATGTAACACCTCGGAGTGGTGTTACCATTCCTACACTCTGCTACTCTAATGGGCTAACACCAATGCCATCTATGTATTTCTGTACAGGTCCTCTACACTGTGCATCCCTAATCTTGTTATGCAATTGCCTATTACATGTAATGTGCCTGGTTCACCAGCAAGTGGCAGCGTAAATGGCAGAACTATCCTTAGACCGAAAGGAACTCACCATTCCATAAAATGCTAGTGCATGCCCTTATCATCCTCTTTCTGGACTACCGGAACACCGTCGTGTGACCTCCCATCAAACACTCTCACACCTCTCCAATCTATCCTCAACTCCTTCACTGGCTCCCCATTGGCCTGGAAATTAAGTTCAAAATACTAACAACTGCATATAAAGACGCCCACAATCTTTCCCCTCCTTATATCTCTGACCTGCTTTCCAGATACAACCCCACATATAATCTCCAATCCTCACAAGACCTCCTTCTTTGCTCCCTTCTTGTCTGTTTCTTGCACAAACGTCTACAAGATTTCTCACTTGCACCCCGAATACTCTGTAACTCACTACCCCATTACATTAGACTCTCCCCCAAGATCCAAACCTTCAAAAGCAACCTGAAAACCCACCTCTTCAAGAAATCCTACCACCTGTCGTAAGCATGCTGCCACCACATAGCCAGATGAGCAGCTTTTACCCTCACCTAATGTGCCTTCCCCCTTTTCCCTATGTTCTCTCCCATCTGTACCAGTCTGTTAATTTGTTTCATGCTTATTGTACTGGTGTTGTTTTATATTGTGTATGTAAACCACCTCTTAGATGTACAACACCATGGCATTTGGTGCAATATTTCTGTATAGTCAGAACACACATTCTATTAGCCATTTCAGCCAACTTGGACAGCAACATATATCAGTAACTAAATTCCTTTAAAATAAATTCATAACCCCTGCCCTCTGTCACAGGTAACCTGGGAGATTTCATCAGAGTAGAATATTACAGGTCTTTGTGCTATTTCAGTTAAAAGAACAAGCCAGTGATTTCCTGTCATTATGAAGATTCATTTGACTTCTTTCTTTTATATTGTGAAGAAGGCAAAACCCCAATATTACTTCCTACAAAAGGTCACCCAATTATTATATACTTGCAAGGAATGTGAACTGTCCAGGATCCCGCAGAATGGCTCCTGCATTTCTGTGTCATATCATAATTATGCCCCTATCCCTGGCCATCGCTGTTTAACTGCTTTGGTTGTAGGAACCAATAAAGCTCACATCCAAAGCGGTCATCTGTCTAGGAAATATCTTTCACTGATAGCACCCAGGCATCCAATTTATTCTGCATCAAGACCTCTATTATTAAATCAGAATTTTCTCAGTACTTTACCCAAACTATATTTAGCTAATATATCATGGGCCTGCAGTATAACATAATGTTAGTTTGAAGCATTGTGCAAAGGTGACAGAATATGCGCTGGCCATAACAACGGTGGGTCATACGCATTCACTCCACTAGATGATTAGGTCGCACAGATTTAGTTGTTGTTCACACATGGCATTGGTTATATGTGGTATTTTGTTGTAGCCCATTGTATAATTTATGAAATTACAGTGTACTGTAGCTTTGTTGCTTTGTAGTATTATTTTCAAAACTGACTATGAACGGAGGAGCAAAGATCTCCTTATGGCACCATATTACAAGATATCATCTTCAATGCTTCTACAGAATTATTTATTATATAGTAAAATCTGAGGTTCAGTACCACACTCCCACCACATGGCCATACAGGCTCCATCAGACTCCATGTACAGAGATGTACTCCCCTAAAAGAAATGTGTGACTTTGTATTAGAATTAAGGCATATTGAGGTACAGTAGATGGTACATGCACCTCTATAGGTCCCTAAACTACAACATTGTGCTAAGATATATTCAAAGATGTAATATTTTAATCTTAACTGATATCACCACTATATTTACTATGATTATAAATTAGAAGTTCTTAAAGAGTCACTGTACTTTCATACAATTTAATTTCATTTAACAGAGAACGGTGTAACTAAAGCTGTGAAGACATGGCCACTAGGGGTCTCAGTTCTGCCTAATTTCCAGTCCACTGCCAGGCAAGATCCATCCAGAGCAACAGAGACTTAGAAGACGGCTCACAAGAAATGGGGACATGTCAGAGCTAGCTGAGCGCCTGAACCTGATAAAAGAACTGCTTCTTCACAGGTTTTGAAGTTTATAGGAGCCTCCAGTGTGTCTGTTTGATTTCCTCCCTCCTTACCTGTTCTGTGAGCTCTGGAGCTCAAAACAAATATAGTGGGAAGTAAGAGAAAGGATGTCACAGCAGCACAGATTTCACAGAAGGGATGGCAGGTTTCACAGAAGGGATATGGCCCGCTTCTGAGTGAAATGCATTTAGCTGGCAGATTTCACAGAAGGGATATGGCCCGCTTCTGAGTGAAATGCATTTAGCAGTTTAGCAGTTGAAACAGGGAATAATATGGCTGAGAAAGACATTAGGAAAGCCCAAAATAGACCTGCTCTATTACAGTTATGATTGTATAAAGAGGCACAATCATTATGCAATTTTGTTTTTGAAAACTCAGGTATGCTTTTAAGCACATATCAATTGAATTCTGTAAGCCCACCTGCCACATCAAGGTGACCTCACTCAGATAGGTCCTTACACTACAGTGTTCCTGTGTAACAGGAGACTTACCTCTTCTTCTTGAACTTAGGTCTATGAAATGACCTAAAAGAGGTTATACAATCGTTTACAAGTGATGGCCTATCCTCAAGATAGGCCATCACAATCAGATTGGCAAACTCACTGCTTGAACTACACAGCTCCACGTCCAGTGTGCAGTGTACAGATCTGGTTAATGAAGTCCTAATCCCATTGAAGTCAATGCTGCAGTAACCAGTGCAACCAGCACAACGGACGGAGCTGTGTAGTTCCAGTACTGAGTTCTGACACCACAGCTACTGCAGAACGGCAGGGGTGCGGTGTGTTGGACTCCCAACAATCAGATAGTTATGGCCAATCCTAAAGATAGGCCATCACTTGTAGAGGGTTGGACAGCCCATTTTAAGAGCACCTATCAAAAGTATCAAGCCTATTAAACCAGATATACTGCTGGTTAGGATTAGTCCTGCTGCTTAAAATGATGCCATATCGGTCCCAAGAAAAAAATACTGTTATTCTTAATGGAAATTAGGACTTCAGAGCATGAAGGGAGAAGGCCTAGCCCCTCAGCTTTCTAGTCCTGGCCATGCCCCTCAGTGCACTGAAGCCATCATTTCCATTAAGTATAAAAGTCTTCTTTCTCAAATGCCAAAACTGATTTTCATAAAGCAGGTATCTTTTTATTTATTTATTCAATAAACATTTTTTTAGAAGTAAACCAGTCCAATCCGAATAGACTGGGTGTAATATAAGTGCATAGGACACATAAAGTGAGCTCAAAGTATAATTGTGATAGAATGAATCGTACAAAGTATTACAGTCAGTACATATTGTACTCAGCAATGTGAGATAAATTAGAATCTAACCAAAACAAAGAAAAAGAAACATACATGTCTACAGGCTCATGCACACGGACGTATTTTCTTTCCGTGTCCGGTCCGTTCCACAAAATACGGCATGCACACGGACGTCATCTGTATCTTTTGCAGACTGCAAAATACATATGGTTGTGTGCATGAGCACTAAGAAAGTGATCCTAACTTCGACCAGTCACCCAGGGGCACGAGGTAGAAAAAATACAAGGAAACTGACCAGCTTATTCAGTCAAATATAAACATCCAGTATCCCAGTAGTTTAGGTTCCACCATGTAATCTACATCTAAAGTTTATAGCAGTGTAAAGAGTGGGCTCAGTATCAATATAGCAGACTAGAACTGGAATGAGTTCAAAGAGACCAGATTGAGTGGAATTTGTCAAGGTCCCCATGTTGTAGGTAAATCAATTGTTTATATGGGAGGGAGTTATCCATAGCACAAAACCATTGCCAACAAGATGGTATAATATAATTCATCCAATTTCTAGCAATTAGTTTCCTGGCTTGAAAAAGTACTTTATGTAATAGTTGGGCATTGGAAGAGGAGACTGATAAAGTAAGTAAGCAAAATCAGTCAGAGGGACAGGAATTCCCATAAGGTCATTTAGTAATTTAGTATAGTGTGCTCAATAACCCGGAATATAGGAACATTGCCAAATAAGATGCATAAAAGTACCTGGCTCCAAATTACATTTAGGGTATAGTTCTGGTCTGCCTGGGCAATATTTAGCCACTCTAGCCGTAGCTAAGTATCAGGGAGTCTCGTTTAGATTAAATAACAGCATACAATGTCAATCAGCTGCTTCTAAGGCCACCAGGATATTGTCATTTATTAAACGAAGCATGGACTCGGGGGGCAGGGATGTAATACTACCACTTTACAAAGCTTTGGTGCAGCCTCATCTGGAATATGCAGTTCAGTTCTGAGCACCAGTCCATAGAAAGGACGCTCTGCACCTGGAAAAAGTACAGAGGAGAGCGACTAAACTGATAAGGAGCATGGAGGGTCTTAGTTATGAAGAAAGATTAAAAGAATTACATTTATTTAGCCTTGCGAAGAGATGTCTAAGGGGGACATGATTAACCCACACAAATATATGACTGGGCCATAAAAAATATGGTGAAACACTGTTCCATGTAAAATGCCCATAAAAGACAAGATGGCACTGGCCCCAACTGGAGAAGAAAACGTTCAGCCTCCAGAAGCATCCAAGTTTCTTTACTGTAATTACTGTGAATATGTGGAATAGACTACCTTTGGACGTGGTCACAGCAGGAACAGTGGACAGTTTAAAAAAAGGTTTAGATAAATTCTTAAAAGTAAATGACATTAATTTATTATGAAAATATATAGAAATCTGAGTCTTACTTCCTTCTTGATGGACTTATGTCTTTTTTCAACCGTATTAACTATGTAACTACTGTATATCATCCCTATCATCCCAAACATCCATGGAAATATCACCTACTGCTGTCTCCCACTTGGATTTACTGGGCACATTGATTTTAACCTGATGATGGGATATGAGGCATTTATAACTCAAAGAGATACTCCTTTTTTGACTACCTTTTAGTATAAGTGATGGTATAAGGAATTCCGAAAGAATTGTTCCGAGTCCCAAACTGCACAGAGCAAGCATGTTACATTTGAAGGTATCGAAACAGCATGCAGGAAGATAAATGAAACTCCTCTTTTAGGGTTTGAAATGTTTTAATGTTTCCATTAGAAACAATTTGTCCGAGATACTGCATACCGAATTTCAGCCACAAGTCTGGTTCTGGAATGGAAAGAAATTCTGGAAGCATAATATTAAATTAGAGGGTCGTGTAGGTATAGCATTGAGGATTTACATAGTAGAATAGAATAAGGGTCCAGATTTGTCTGGCCTGTTGTAGTAAGAGTAGATTAAATATGAATGGGCACTCATATAAGGAGGTATATGACACAATTTATTAATAAAATTGACACTAAAAATGGAGAGCAATCAATCCTGATTTTTGGCCGCGGCTGGCGGTTCAATCGTCCACAGTATAATGCCTAATAGCAAATCCTGGTTACAGGAACGGGGTAACTGAAAACGACCAGCCTCCGCCCAATCAGGTAATGGTTCTCTACAGTTTGGTACATAAACATAAAATAGTCAACACATTTGGCTAAGGTATATTTTTGTATCCACAATGTTGTTACAATTATAGCAAAATTCAGTCTTTAAGTGCAACTCTTAATACTTTTCCTCCTGGTATCTTGACGTTATAGCTTCACAAGTTTTGACCCACTATGTGGGCTTACCTTAGCCGGCGTACCTCTGCTCGCTGGGTGGGTTCACACTCCACAATGTGTGCCGACGTCCCGGCTCTGGAGTTAGCCGCGTCCCACGTGTCTCTCAGCTGACTGCAGGGTATGACTCACTGTGAGGATTGCATACCTCTCCGGCGCAGGTTGGTGACGTCTTAGAGTCTTTATTCTTACGAAGCGAAGAAATTATTTTTCCTTTATAGTGCACTATTGTTTGTCGGTGATGAAGTGTTTAGTTCAGGGTATTCCGCCAGACGCGTTTCGGGGAGACGCTGTCCCCTTCCTCAGTGGCATACCCCAAATCTTTCAATGGTCTTAATTTATACTCATTGTCGGTCTGTTTCAAAGGCCGATCTGGATTTTAGTTGTATTTCAAAAGCCGGTCTGGAGCCTAGTTGTATTTCAAAGACCGATCTGAATCTGGCTTTACTGTTTCATCTTTTATTTGCGTTTTTGTTGCGTTTTTTTCTGCAGAGTTGTCTTTTATCTTAAACTTTCTTCTATGCTTATAATGGTGGTCAATTTGTCATTATTTCAGAGTAGTTTTTTATATATAAATCTTCCCATTTTTCCAATATATAGGCTCTTTTTTCTTCACGTATTGTTAAAAATATTTATTATCATTTTTAAAAAAAACATACAATATTACTATATAAAAATACATACTAATTAAAATAAATAAATAAATGCAGATTTTCACAGCTTTTATATTGAAGGGGTATTCTCCCTTTGTTGGCAGGTATTCACAAATTCATTTGCAGGAAAAAACGCATATGCGATTTTGTTGCGTTTTTTTAAAAATTACCTTCGTTTTATTTTTTAACACTATTCTTGGGGTTCCTAGATTGTTAAAATTCATAAAGGTCCACTTCAAATACTTCGTATACCAACTTTCTTATATATTTTCTCCCTAACTTATAAGGGGATGGAAGAAAAGAGTGGCCTATGTGGGGCAGAGGGAGAGTTGCAGTGCTGGAAAACAGCCAAACTTGCAACTCTCCATCGACACCCACACAGACCACTCATGTCTGTTGTAGTAAGAGGTTCAGTGAAACAGGGAGATATGATAATCTCTGTTTAATAAAAACAGCATATCTGGGGTCCATAATGGGCATGGGTAAGTCATGGGTAAGGGCTCGGGTTCTCTGACATTCCAAACTACCCCAAGTAATAAGTTGAGAAAGTTGAGCAGGAAAATAGTAGAGTTGAGTGTCAGGGACCACCATTCCCTCACTGTCCCAGGGATTTTGCATGATGTGCCACGCTAACTTAAACCTTCCTTCACGCCATACAAATAGAAAAAAAAAAATGAATAGAAAAAGGACCTTTTGTGAAAATGAGTTAGAAATATATATACTGTAGGAGCTTGTAAGGTAACATACAATATTTTTTGTGAAAGGATCATTTTAATTAATCTTGAATTAGCACATATATAGTCAAGGATTGGTAAAACATTGATATAAAGTCTAGTATATATTTGCTAACCTGGACTCCCAAATATTTCTGTGAACTACACCATTGTAGTGGTAGGGTGACTGGATCTGCTGTCTTTGGAAAGGAATCTAAAAGCATAATTAGAGTTTATTTTGTGAATTGAATAAAGACCAAACTGCTCGATAATAGCTTATGCCCGCTGCAATGAGGGACCTGGGTCTGTGAGATATACAGGGTGGACCATTTATATGGATACACCTTAATAAAATGGGAATGGTTGGTGATATTAACTTCCTGTTTGTGGCACATTAGTATATGTGAGGGGGGAAACTTTTCAAGATGGGTGGTGACCATGGCGGCCATTTTTAAGTCGGCCATTTTGAATCCAACTTTTGTTTTTTCAATAGGAAGAGGGTCATGTGACAAATCAAACTTATTGGGAATTTCACACGAAAAACAATGTTGTGCTTGGTTTTAACATAACTTTATTCTTTCATGAGTTATTTACAAGTTTCTCTTTGTTTACAGCCATTGACATGTCGCCGAGCTTAACACGTGAGGAGCGGATAGAAATTGTGTTGATGTCTGGTGAACGCAGTAACCGGGTCATTGCAGCAGATTTCAATGCAAGACACCCTACGAGACCACCCATCTCCCATGCTACAGTTAGCAAACTGCTTGCTAAGTTTCGTGAAACTGGTTCAGTGTTGGATTTGCCAAAATGTGGACGCATGAAATCTGTCTCTAATGAAGAAACATCAGTGGCTGTCCTAGTTTCATTCAGCAAGAGCCCACAGCGTAGCACTGGCCGCATGTCACTAGAGAGTGGCATTAGTCGAACATTCCTTCGGCGGATATTAGCTACTCACAAATGGCACCCTTACAAACTCCAGCTACTGCAGCATCTCAACGAGGATGACCCAGATCGGCGCACTGAATTTGCAGAATGGGCAAAACTAAAATTGGAACAGGACCCTCAGTTTATGCAGAAGATTTTGTTCAGTGATGAGGAAAACTTTTATGTGAATGGTGAAGTTAACAAACAAAACCACCACTATTGGTCTGACACTAACCCACATTGGATAGATCCCTCCAAGACTGTTGGAACAAAACAATTGATGGTATGGTGTGGTATATGGGGTACAAAGATAGTGGGGCCATTCTTCATCAATGGAAACCTCAAGGCCACTGGATATGCGAAATTGCTACATGATGATGTGTTTCCCTCTTTATGCACTGAAGCTGGCACGTTCCCTGAGTTTTTCCAGCAAGATGGTGCACCATCACATTATGGGTTTCAGGTCCGAGCATTCCTAGATGAACAGTTTCCTCGAAAGTGGATTGGTCGTCGTGGGCCAGTTGAATGGCCCCCAAGGTCTCCCGATCTGACCCACTTAGACTTTTATCTTTGGGGTCATCTGAAGGCAATTGTCTATGCTGTGAAGATACGAGATGTGCAGCACCTTGAAACTACGGATACTGGAATCCTGTGCTAGCATTTCTCCTGCGGTGTTGCTATCAGTGTGGGAAGAGTGGGAAAAGAGGGTTGCATTGACAATCCAACACAATGGGCAGAACATTGAGCACATTTTATAACTCATGAAAGAATAAAGTTACGTTAAAACCAAGCACACCATTGTTTTTCTTGTGAAATTCCCAATAAGTTTGATGTGTCACATGACCCTCTTCTTATTGAAAAAACAAAAGTTGGATTCAAAATGGCCGACTTCAAAATGGCCGCCATGGTCAACACCCATCTTGAAAAGTTTCCCCCCTCACATATACTAATGTGCCACAAACAGGAAGTTAATGTCACCAACCATTTCCATTTTATTAAGGTGTATCCATATAAATGGCCCACCCTGTAGTATCATATCATCAGTGTTCCTCCAATTCACCCTTCTGTAGACAAAGAATACCAGGATCTATATGGAGCCTGTACAGAACAAGGGGTTCTACAGATATAGTGTACGTTGTCAGAACTATTAGACGAAAAGGAATAAATATGGTAAAGGCCTATATACAGATCACATTACAGACTCGTATATGAACATAGTGGTAGCCATATTATCTAAATGCTTTTGGAGATCAAAGTGAGTTGATTTTCTCAGACAGAGAAGTACAAAGAAACTCAAGAATCTTTGTATAACCATTCCCAGGTCGTAAATCGAGGGGGAAGGTAGAGACAGATACCATTAAGATGTTTCATGCCTTTAGAGAGATAACAGGAATGAAATGTCTAAAGATTTTCTTTTCATTCCCAATAAACAGAAGGGGATAACATTTATATTTATTTATTTATTTTATGCACTTATATACAGGGAGTGCAGAATTATTAGGCAAGTTGTATTTTTGAGGATTAATTTTATTATTGAACAACAACCATGTTCTCAATGAACCCAAAAAACTCATTAATATCAAAGCTGAATATTTTTGGAAGTAGTTTTTAGTTTGTTTTTAGTTTTAGCTATTTTAGGGGGATATCTGTGTGTGCAGGTGACTATTACTGTGCATAATTATTAGGCAACTTAACAAAAAACAAATATATACCCATTTCAATTATTTATTTTTACCAGTGAAACCAATATAACATCTCAACATTCACAAATATACATTTCTGACATTCAAAAACAAAACAAAAACAAATCAGTGACCAATATAGCCACCTTTCTTTGCAAGGACACTCAAAAGCCTGCCATCCATGGATTCTGTCAGTGTTTTGATCTGTTCACCATCAACATTGCGTGCAGCAGCAACCACAGCCTCCCAGACACTGTTCAAAGAGGTGCACTGTTTTCCCTCCTTGTAAATCTCACATTTGATGATGGACCACAGGTTCTCAATGGGGTTCAGATCAGGTGAACAAGGAGGCCATGTCATTAGATTTTCTTCTTTTATACCCTTTCTTGCCAGTCACGCTGTGGAGTACTTGGACGCGTGTGATGGAGCATTGTCCTGCATGAAAATCATGTTTTTCTTGAAGGATGCAGACTTCTTCCTGTACCACTGCTTGAAGAAGGTGTCTTCCAGAAACTGGCAGTAGGACTGGGAGTTGAGCTTGACTCCATCCTCAACCCGAAAAGGCCCCACAAGCTCATCTTTAATGATACCAGCCCAAACCAGTACTCCACCTCCACCTTGCTGGCGTCTGAGTCAGACTGGAGCTCTCTGCCCTTTACCAATCCAGCCACGGGCCCATCCATCTGGCCCATCAAGACTCACTCTCATTTCATCAGTCCATAAAACCTTAGAAAAATCAGTCTTGAGATATTTCTTGGCCCAGTCTTGACATTTCAGCTTGTGTGTCTTGTTCAGTGGTGGTCGTCTTTCAGCCTTTCTTACCTTGGCCATGTCTCTGAGTATTGCACACCTTGTGCTTTTGGGCACTCCAGTGATGTTGCAGCTCTGAAATATGGCCAAACTGGTGGCAAGTGGCATCTTGGCAGCTGCACGCTTGACTTTTCTCAGTTCATGGGCAGTTATTTTGCGCCTTGGTTTTTCCACACGCTTCTTGCGACCCTGTTGACTATTTTGAATGAAACGCTTGATTGTTCGATGATCACGCTTCAGAAGCTTTGCAATTTTAAGAGTGCTGCATCCCTCTGCAAGATATCTCACTATTTTTGACTTTTCTGAGCCTGTCAAGTCCTTCTTTTGACCCATTTTGCCAAAGGAAAGGAAGTTGCCTAATAATTATGCACACCTAATATAGGGTGTTGATGTCATTAGACCACACCACTTCTCATTACAGAGATGCACATCACCTAATATGCTTAATTGGTAGTAGGCTTTCGAGCCTATACAGCTTGGAGTAAGACAACATGCATAAAGAGGATGATGTGGTCAAAATACTCATTTGCCTAATAATTCTGCACTCCCTGTAGCGCTACTGTTTTCTGCAGCGCTTTACAGACATTAGCATCCAACTGTCCCCAATGGGGCTCACAATCTAAGGTATTTATTATAAGGATTATAATTGTTACCAATTAATTTTATTGTACTATTATGTGCATTCATTTAGATGATTAGGTTTAAATTAAATATAATCTTGTAATCAAAATATATTCTTTGAGTGTAGAGAATTAGGTAAGGTTTACAATATAGTCCATGAGTGTGTGAAAACATTGGGAGTTAATAACCTCCTGGCTCAAGAATGTGTAGATAAGAAATTTCAGAATTTGGGAAGAGTTTCTTTAACATAGTACATAAGGCCGAAAAAAGACATTTGTCCATCCAGTTCACGTGGAAGACTAAACCAAGCCCACCTTCCGGGGGGGATAAAAGTTAGCAGGAGCCAGCAAGGAAGGGAACATCAGATCGATCCATCAGATCAATCCTGGAAAGCCACAAAGACACCCAAGAGAAAGGAAAGATCAGAAGGAAAATAGGATTTAATCTTACTTCACATTTGAACCTTAACGCTGATTTCTTCCACTGAGGAAGGGGTGCAGACACCCTGAAACGCGTCTGGTGACAGAAAAAGCGCCCACCTAACCTACTGGACCTCTATTAAAGTGTTGCATGGCCATGCGATAGAAAAAATTTACAGCTATAACCACCGCTCCAGCATACAACAACGGATGCCACTGTTAAGGTAATAATCCTGCCTGCCTATTTCCGCGATAGTATGACGTCATCGGTATGAGACGTGCGACGCGAGACGCCGAAGCGGCTGGCACCGCTCGCTCCTCGTGGAAGGACTGTGATACACGATAGCGGGACGCAGTATCAGGAACCAGGTAGGAACCTGAATTGTTAATCCTAGCAACAGCGGCTTATAATTCACCGTTCTGGGCGGTTATATTAAATAGCTGGAAGAGGACAATCTTTGGAGGGACGCATTGTGCTACAGTGCTGGAACTATTTATTATCTGTATGCACTAGGAAATAAACCATCACTTGGAGTGACCTAATACAGGTATTTCTGGGACACTTTCATTTGCGGTTTGCGGCACCACAAGTATCAATAGTGTTTTCACTGCAAGTGATCTTCACTGTTAGGAATCAGGTGCTCTAAAGAGACATTCTTGTAAACGGATTGTTTAAGGATTGTGGCAATAGAGTTCCCACCCCGTTATCAGTATACTTTTATACATTGGTACCAATTATTTTTTATTGTATTTTAGTGTATGTTATGTGCGATTGTTATTCATTTATTGGACGCAGCAGGTCCTATTATAATAAACATATCCTTATATCCTATGGTCCAAGTGTTGTAAGTGCTCACTCCCCTCTTTTTCCGCTGATTTCTTCCAGACAGATTCTCTGGTATAGTATACATTTTGTCTGTATATTAGGCAACTGATTAGCCATATAGACATACATACATATATTTATTAAAATAGACCATATTGTCCTTTGTAGGATCTAGATTGATTAGAGATAATTGTACCTGCAGCATCAATTGTGACCTTTTGAATCTAGGGCAGGCATGTCCAAAGTGCGGCCCTCCAGCTGTTGCAAAACTACAACTCCCAGCATGCCTGGATAGCTTACAGCTATTAGGGCATGCTGGGAGTTGTAGTTTTGCAACAGCTGGAGGGCCGCACTTTGGACATGCCTGATCTAGGGAGATAAATTTATACAATTGATATATCTACAATTGTATAATCTCCAGATAACTGATTGTAGTTCTAGTCAGAATGTCTAATTGAATTGATATATATTATATAACACAGTGAAAGCCTAACTTTACTTTGAATCAGGAAAATCTGCTCGCTGTGAGAAATCAAATGTCAATCTTGAGTTTTCTTTTGTGTCTGTTATTACTAAGATACCAGTTTGATTAGTGATTATATGTATATCCTATAGGTTATTTTGTCTTTTTGATTGCATATAATTGATTATTCTTTAATTGTCACCAATTTTTTATCGTCTTATATTTTATCATTTTTATTGCACTGAAATATTATTAATAAATATATATATATATATATATAGGTCCAGAAAAACGGGCGGCACTCCAAGAGGTAAAAGAAAGAAAGTGAACCTTTATTCACCCAGGTGGTGCAACGTTTCGGCTCTACACTTGAGCCTTTTTCAAGCAATGATACAACTCAAATCACAGCATTATATACAGGTGAAGCAATTAGCATATCGACATGTGATTTCACACTCCACCCAGTGGGTGTGTTACAAATCATAACAATCATATGTGAACACAAATATAAACATCGCTGAGCAGCAATACATAAAGTGCAGATCAGTTGAAGAATGTATATAACATACATATCATACATGTGGTGACTAGAGGCACTTGCCACAAATATCTAAACAGGAATTGATCTAACCGATCCGTGCAATATGGTGTGATATATTATATACAGGAGGATAGGACAGAGATGAGGGGCGATCGAGCAAACATACCGGGAAGGCGAGGTGATTCCTGTCATGCCGCTGTTCAGCGTTGTGTATCAATCAGTGCGCAGACGTAGGACTATAAAAAAGGAAATGTCTACAATTGGCAAACTGAGAGACAGTATAATACTCAACAGCGAGACGTGAGGAGATGGAGGAAAACGACCCAGGCATCTTCAAATGAAAAGCAGTCTTTTTTAGACCTGAACCCACAAATACCGGAGAGACACGGCGACGAATCAGGAGAGGTGGCCGTAGACACGGGAGGACCGGGCAGATTACGGAGCAACAAGAATCGACCCATGGTAACCAAGACGAACACTGTGAGGAGAAAATGACTGTAGTCAACCTATCCTCCAAGGAATTAACCCCTGCTCAAGTGAGTGTTCTTTCAAAGGGGTTTTCATTCTGTCCCACTTCACATACAGATTGGTTTGAGTTAGAATCTAATTTATTTTCTTTTTTCCGTCGTATCAAGTTAACAATATGGTCTCACAAAAAGGATAGAGTTGTTAAGCCCCAGATGAGTGAATTCACCATGGGGTCTCTCAACTTATTTCAAAGGAGCAATTTTGTACCAATCATTAATGAACCAGCAGTGGATGCCTATATCAGTGTTGTCCGACGGGGGATTTCTGAGCTCCGATCATCCTCTTGTGGTGATTTGGATTTCAGGTACCCCAATCTGACCACTTCTGAGATAGAGGCTCTCAAGTCCCTCAGATCCGACCCCACCCTCACCTTGAAACCTGCAGACAAGGGGGGTGCGGTCGTATTGATGGACACTGAAAAGTATGTAAGTGAGATTATGCGACAACTGGGGGACCCGCATGTGTACAGGGCTCTTGACTCGGATCCAAAGTTTAAGATCACTGATATCATACGCAGATGTCTGAGGGAGGCCATGACCGCTGGTATCATCGATGGGGGTCTTTTTGAGTATCTTGAGATAGCACATCCAGTTACTCCGGTGCTGTATGTGCTGCCCAAGATACACAAGACCCTCATCGATCCGCCGGGACGTCCGATTGTCTCGGGTAGTGATTCCATCTTCAGCGGCATTTCCATCTTTCTAGACAAAGTTCTGCGGGATTTTTCAACAGGTGGGTCTTCTTACATACAAGACACATCTGATTTTCTTGTCAAGCTTCAGGGTATTGATTTAACACAGGTACCCTCATTGTTACTTGCATCATTCGATGTTACGTCACTATACACTTCAATAGTGCATGAGAGAGGCATCCGTGCAGTGGAGAAAATGCTAATGGGGTCCACATATACCCCACAGGCCTCAGAATTTATTGTTGACTTGCTCAAGATCACATTGCAGTACAATTATTTTCTGTTCAGAGACACATTTTATCTGCAGCAGCGTGGCGTGGCAATGGGGTCTCATGTGGCCCCCACCTACGCAAATATCTTTATGCGTTGTTATGAGGAAGATGTCGTCTATTTATCCCACCACTTCAGACATGTACTGAGGTGGTGGAGATACATCGACGACATCTTCCTCATATGGACAGGTTCCGAGGCTGAATTGGTCGAGTTCCATGGCTTTCTCAATAGCCATGATCCGGATCTGCAGTTCACTCTGATTCACTCCACGACTGAGATCCAGTTTTTAGACACCAAAGTGGTGCTTAAGGAAGGAGTGTTATACACTGAATTGTATACGAAACCCACCGATACGAATACCTTGCTTTGCTTTAATAGTTCCCATCCAAGGAAAATGATCCAATCATTACCTTTTTCCCAGTTTCTCAGGGTCAAGCGAGTGGTGTCTGATGAGACCAAATTAGATGAGACCTTGGGCTCCATGGCCCTGAAATTTCAGGATAGGGGCTATCCTAAACGACTGCTGAAAGAACACATCAACAGAGTGCACAATTTGGAAAGGGCGGATTTATTGACGAAACGAAAAACTGTCCGCAATGCGGACAGGATTCCGTTCATCTCTGTATATGGTGAGCATAGTACCTCAGTCAACAGAATCCTAAAAAAGCATTGGGGCCTATTAGGCTCATGCTTTAGTGACATCCCAGAATTTCAGCGTCCACCTCTTCTCTCCTACCGTCGATCCAGAAATCTGAAGGATCAGTTAGTCAAGGCGGATATTAGCTCGAAAGGATCCTTGAGACAGACCACGTTAACGCAATTGGGTTTGGGCTGTTATCCCTGCCTCAATTGCGTTAACTGCAAATACATCCGCAAGGGGAGGACTTTTGTACATCCTGGCACTGGGGTATCTTATCAAATCTCATTTCATCTAACCTGTGACTCCAGTTACGTGGTCTATGTATTATCTTGTCCATGCAACTTATTATATGTAGGCGAGACGACCACTGAACTCAAGACACGCCTTAACAACCATCGCTTGAGTATCCGTAAAAAACGGCTGGACCTACCGGTGTCCAAGCACTTTACGGAACTCAAGCATAAGGAAAGTGACCTGAGATGTTGGGTAGTGGACCATATTCCCCAACCTAGACGAGGCGGAGATAGATCGAGGACATTGAGGCGTAGGGAGCTCAACTGGATTCACAGGTTGGGCAGCCTGAAACCCTATGGATTAAATGTAGAGTATAACTTTGGGGATGTTCTGTAGGGGTGGCTTGCCTCCTGAGTCACGATGGATGCCAGTAGGTGTCACATGTATACACTAGGAGAGTTGTATAACTCAAAGAATATATTTTTTTCATGCCTTATAGTATAATTAACGTTTTTTTCTGTTCTTTACACAGATCACCTACATTTCACTACAGGAGGAACGACGGATCTGATTGGGATGATCGCGGCATACCGTGTATAGGAGAGGGTTATTTTGGACGCCTTGTCCTTTTGCTATTTTTTTACTTATGATGGCCGTATAATTTTTCCCTGTGTACATTGTACGCTTTTTAATTTTATAAGCACCTTGGGATTGTTTGATCATTATAGTAAGCTTGGGCGACACTATTTGTATACGTTATTTGCATTCTGTGGCATCTGTGTGCCCACTAGAGGAGATCCCTCTTGGGTAGGATGGCTCTCAGTAATCCTAGTGACATCCCTGTATGGGCCGCGGTTCCGTGGTCATGATGGGGTCTCACTTGGATAAATACAGATGGACACCATGGCTACCAGGTGACCCCTGTCTTTCTGAGTTGCCTATACCCGTTACAATGTGGGTTAGATGCGTTACACTGAATGCTTCGTTACAGTTGTCCTTTTCCCTCAAGCAAGATGGCGCCGTCAGCAGGTTTCTCTCCACTGGGCATGCGCCTGGAGGTAGTCGTTCTGACTCAGGGAGATGACGCTGCGGCCTGGCCTGATGACACCGGACGCCTTAGACTTACATATCCCGGATTGGTGCTGCGCTACGTCTGCGCACTGATTGATACACAACGCTGAACAGCGGCATGACAGGAATCACCTCGCCTTCCCGGTATGTTTGCTCGATCGCCCCTCATCTCTGTCCTATCCTCCTGTATATAATATATCACACCATATTGCACGGATCGGTTAGATCAATTCCTGTTTAGATATTTGTGGCAAGTGCCTCTAGTCACCACATGTATGATATGTATGTTATATACATTCTTCAACTGATCTGCACTTTATGTATTGCTGCTCAGCGATGTTTATATTTGTGTTCACATATGATTGTTATGATTTGTAACACACCCACTGGGTGGAGTGTGAAATCACATGTCGATATGCTAATTGCTTCACCTGTATATAATGCTGTGATTTGAGTTGTATCATTGCTTGAAAAAGGCTCAAGTGTAGAGCCGAAACGTTGCACCACCTGGGTGAATAAAGGTTCACTTTCTTTCTTTTACCTCTTGGAGTGCCGCCCGTTTTTCTGGACCTACACATTGGGGTAAGAAGCCTATTCCCCTTGGGACGTGCACCCTAACCTCAACTGATTTTGTACCAGTGCCGCCTTTTTTCCTTGGTATATATATATATATATATATTGTACACAACTGTCTTCCTTTTGTCTTCAACAGATAATGAGCTTTCGTTAGTTCTTGTTTTTATTTATGGAAATAAGTCGTAATTTCCTCTATTTTAGATTCTAGCTTGTTTTTCCATAAATAAATTAAACTGTTTTTCAGAGCAGTATAATTATTAGAACAATGGTAAGGGGGCTAGGGGGCAACCCTGTCTGGTACCCCGCCCTAAAGGGAAGGAGTCGGAAAGCCAACCATTGACACTAGAGATGAGCGAATAATTAAAAAGTTTGATTCGACTGATTTGCAGAATTTTACAAAAAAATTTACTTTGTCACGAACCGCATTTTTTGGTAAGTAGCGGGTGAAATGACAGGGAGCTGCTATAGCGATTTGCGGAATTTTACAAAAAAATTTACTTCGTCACGAAGCGCATTTTTTTGTAAGTAGCGGGTGAAATGACAGGGAGCTGCTATAGCACCGTCCAATCATTGTACCCCTCAGAGGCCGCGGCCTCTGAGTGTAAAAACAGTGCAAAATTAACAATAAATTTATTTTTTCATAAAACTTACCACCTCCATTTGCTCGCGACGGGCCAGCCGCCGCCATCTTGCTTGAAGATCTGGAGCAAAATATCGCACGGTACATCATCACGCCGGCCGGGCGTGGTGACGTCATACATCACCACGCATGGGATTTTGGCTGAGATCTTTAAACTACATGGAGGCTGGCAGCCCATTGCGAGCAAATGGAGGAGATAAGTTAGAATTTTGAGTTTTTTTTACACTATTTTAGGTTAAATCAATTTGCTGACACGAAGCACGAGGAAATTCGGCTTCGAGGTGAATCGAATTCATCCTGAAATTCGGATTGAATTCCATTTCGTGGGATTCCATTCGCTCATCTCTAATTGACACAGACACGGGAGACAATAGCATAATATAGAAGATATACCCATCAAATAAAAACAGGGCCAAAACCGAAGGCTTTTCAAGCTGCCCAAAAATAAGACCATTTGACAGAGTTGAAGGCTTTTGACACGTCTAGGGACACCACTACGCTAGAATCAATATAAGCATGACATGCTTGAATATTAGAATAAAGACACCAAATACTGAAAAAAGTAGTGTTATCAGGTATGAAGCCAATTTGGTCATGCTTAACCAGAGACAGAACAACCGTATTGAGCCTACCTTCCAAAACTTTCGCTACAATTTTAATATCAGTTTGTAATAAAGAGATTGGATGATAGGAATCACATTTAAGGGGGTCTTTTCCCAGCTTGGGTAGTACAATAATTGTAGCTTCATATAAAGGTGGAGGGGAATACCCACTTCTTGCACTGTAGTAAACATGGCGCTTAGTTGGAGGACAAGGGATTCTGTAAATTTTTTATAGAATTCCTCCCGGAAGACCATCTGGGCCTAGTGTTTTACAATACTTTAAAGAAACTATGGCTTCCATAATATCTGAGTCTGTAATGGGAGCATCTAAATATGCTCGTTGGTCAGCAATAAGCTGTGGTAACGGGATAGTGGCTAAAATGGTGCATGCCTCATGTAGTGGTGACATGGGAATTATATATAATCAGGAATAGTATTGTTGAAATGTAGCTAGAATGTGAGCTGGGGATTGCAACTTCATGCCATCTGCTGAATACAGTTCAGTTATCACCAGCAGGTTAGTATGTTCTCTAGACAGAAATGCTAGGAGTTTCCCCCTACAGTCCCCATAATGAAAAAGAGACTATTTCCAAAAGAACTACTTTTTGATTAGCTAGTACGGTGCTCTTTATACTGTGACTTGTTTTTGTTCACAGTGACAGAGTAAAGTTTGCCATATACAATGAGGAACAGAAGTATTTGAACACACTGCGATTTTGCAAGTTCTCCCATTTAGAAATCACGGAGGGGTCTGAAATTCACATTGTAAGTGCATTCCCACTCTGAGAGACAGAATAAATTTAAAAAATCAGGAAATCACATTGTATGATTTTTAAAGAATGTATTTGTCTTGCACTGCTGAACATAAGTATTTGAACACCTGAGAAAATCAGTGCTAATATTTGGTACAGAAGCCTCTGTTTGCAATTACAGAGGTCAAACATTTCCTGTAGTTCTTGACGAGGTTTGCACACACTGCAACAGTGATTTTGGCCCACTCCTCCACACAGATCTCCTTTAGATTTGTCAGGTTTCGGGGCTGCTGCTGAGCAACACAGAGTTTTAGCTCCCTCCAAAGATGTTCTATTGGATTTAGGTCTGGAGATTGGCTAGGCCACTCCAGAACCTAGATATGCTTCTTACGGAGCCACTCCTTGGTTATCCTGGCTGTGTACTTCGGGTCATTGTCATGTTGGAAGACCCAGCCACGACCCATCTTCAATGCTCTGACTGAGGGAAGGAGGTTGTTGCTCAAAATCTCACAATAAATGGCCCTATTCATCCTCTCCTTATTACAGTGCAGTCGTCCTGTCCCCTTCGCAGAAAAGCAACCCCAAAGCATGATGTTACCACCCCCATGCTTCACAGTAGGGATGGTGTTCTTGGGATGCAACTGATCCTTCTTTTTCCTCCAAACACGAGTGAAGTTTAGACCAAAAAGTTCTACTTTGGTCTCATCTGACAACATGACTTTCTCCCATGCCTCCTCTAGATCATCCAGATGGTCATTTGCAAACTTCAGACGGGCCTGGACATGTGATGACTTGAGCAGGGGAACCTTTCGTGCAATGCATGATTTGAAACCATGACGGCGTAGTGTTCTACCGACAGTGACTTTTGAAACTGTGGTCCCAGCTCTCTTCATGTCATTGACCAGCTCCTCCCTTGTAGTTCTGGGCGGATTCCTCACCTTTCTTATCATCAGTGATACCCCACGAGGAGAGATCTTGCATGGAGCCCCAGTCCGAGGGAGACTGACAGTCGTCTTTAGCCTCTTACATTTTCTAACAATTGCTTCAACAGTTGATCTATTTTCACCAAGCTGCTTGGCAATTGCTCCGTAGCCCTTTCCAGCCTTGTGGAGGTCCACAATTTTGTCTCTGCCATGGTAGTAGTTGGCGTCTGACTGACTGTGGGGTGGACAGGTGTCTTTAAAGAGCTCAGACAGGTGCTACTAAGTTAGATTAATGACTGCAGTAGAGATGGGCTTTTTAAAGGCACAGTAACAGGTCTTTGAGAGCCAGAATTCTTGTTGTTTCTTAGGTGTTCAAATACTTACTGTATGTTTATCAGTGCAAGACAAATAAATTCTTTAAAACTCATACAGTGTTATTTCCTGATTATAATTTTTTTATTCTGTCTCTCAGAGTGGGAATGCACCTACAATGTGAATTTCAGACCTCTTCGTGATTTCTAAATGGGAGAACTTGCAAAATTACAGGGTTTTCAAATACTTCTGTTCCTCACTGTACAAGCTGTCTGCTGATGAGCCTCTGTCTCAAGTTACATCAGTTCCCTATGAGTGTTTTTCTTTATTTTGTTAATGACCTGGGAAAGATTACCCCTTATATACAGTATATATGCCTTAAAAGCATCCCAAACAATTAATGAGTTGACGGTGTTCCCAATAGCTATATAAAATTAACGTATGTCCTCAAATATAGTGTGATCTTCTTGGAAAAGAGTCAGCCAGTATTGATTTAAGCGCCATCTCCGAACAATGGGTCTAGAGCCCCACTGGAGCCACAGCTTTCCCAGGGAATGGTCCGAGGCTGATCTAGACAAATACACAGTCGATTCAAGATAGGGCAGGAGATCTGTCAAGAGCAGCATCAAGTCAATCTTAGATAAGGACATGTGAGAAGATGAAAAACATGAGTATACTTTCTCTAACTGGTGTAAATTCTGCCGTGCATCTGTTAAATGGGCCTCTAAGTATGGTGGCTAGTGGACTGTTTACATCATGGTGATGGTTTTTTACAGAGGAGTCTCACAATCTGTCTAGAACCCTATGAAGTATCATACTCTTGGCTGGCTTACATTTAGACCGCTGGTGGATGTGCCAAAGTTTTGTAGAGGCCAGTGCCTCTACATAACTTTGGCGGATCCACCGCCAGCACAATTAATTATTTAGACCAGAGTCTAAAATGCTAGTCTTAATAAATGACCCCTCATTATGTCTGAGGAATACCTCTTAAGGGTCCATTCACACGTTCGCAGCGGTTTTGTGGTCCACAAATTGCGGATCTGCAAAACACGGACACTAGCCATGCGCGTTCCGCATTTTGTGGACCGCACATGGCCGGCACTATGATAGAAATGCCTTTTCTTGTCCGTGGCTGCGAACAAGAATAGGACATGTTCTAATTTTTTGAGGGGCCGCGGAATAGAAGTGCGGACAGCACACCGTGTACTGTCCGCATCTTTTGTGGCCCCATTGAAAATGAATCGGTCCGCACCCATTCCGCAAAATTGCGGGACAGATGCAGACCCATTTTGCAGATGTGTGAATGGACTAAGTGCGTGTAAAATTAAAGTGCACTTTACATGGTCATTCATGCCTCTCCCTTTCCACGTCAAGCATTTGGGTGGTGACAAATGAAATGATGCCAGCCGGTATCCATGTGCCACCTGGCTGATAAGTCAGAAACAATAAGGAAGTCAAGATCACGCACAGCAGAGAAACATATCAAAATCAGAGGAATATAAGACACCAAACAACCCCCCACCCTATATCTCACAGGAGTATAAAAAAAAAATCACAAAACTACCAAAACAAACCTCCGCCAATCTAGGCTGAAGGCTCTATGGAACTCCACTGCACCCCTAAGTTAAAGATATACGAAATTGCACTAAACTCATCTTAGAGGAAACAACATTGTGCTAGTTCTGGCCAAGCAAATAGAAGGAAGGCTCAAAGTTGAACACCATCTAGAAGTTCAATGATAAAGGCCCAGGAATAATCCACATCACAGGGGCAGGACACTGTTAGCCCAGCGGTCCGTGCTGGTGCTGCTGCCCCTAACTGCGGGCAGAGGGACTGGGTTTCCTCTTTCCCTCCTGCGCGCCGTGCTGACAAGCACGGGCAGCAGGTAACTTAAATATGGTATCTGTGATCCATGCCAGAGTTTCCTTCCTGCTGAGAACCTGTACTGGTGTTTAAAGGGAACCTGTCACCAGTTTTATGGTGTCCTAACTAAGGGCAACATAAATAAGTGACTGATTCTCTTAGCACAATGCTGGGTCACTTTCTTTAATTGACCCAGTCAATCTGCCAACATCTTGTATTGAAAAGCCCCAGCTGATAATGATGAGTCATGAATATTCATGAGCTGCTGACTCTCCCCGCCCACCTGCTGCTGAATGACAGTTATTTTCCATATGAATCAGCAGCAGGTGGGCAGGGGAGTGGCTATAGCTCTGAATTAAATATACGCTGGACTCACTGACATCACACAGGACTCCAATCAGCTCATTAGCATGCAGCATTTTTGTGTGTATATTATGAGATAACCATCTGTCACACCAGTAAGTGAATACATCTAAGGTACCTTTTAGTAGTTAATGATTGTATATAATTAGTTAGATTATAATCAAATATCCACATGACAGGTTCCCTTTAAGCTTGCATAGGTGTGTCTCTCTTCACCTATGAACAGGGCCGGTGTCAGCACCCGGCATACCCAGGCAAGTTGCGTGGCCCACTTCCATCAATGACACTGCTGTCATTTCATTTACGCAGTACACGTCTGGTGGGCCCTCTGATAGTCACATGAGGCCAGCTGCTGCAGAGCTTGAGACACGCTCCCTCTACACAAGACCTGCTGCCTGAGGAGAGAGACCACAGGGCTGGAGCAGAAGTGTGAACACAGTCTGTGAGTCTGCACTGTGACTGTCTCTTCTCGGTGGGACAGGAGGGTGGGCAGGCTGAACTCTTCGAGTTGCTGCTGGAT
Organism: Bufo bufo; assembly: GCF_905171765.1. Taxonomy (NCBI): domain Eukaryota; kingdom Metazoa; phylum Chordata; class Amphibia; order Anura; family Bufonidae; genus Bufo; species Bufo bufo. The sequence goes on from NC_053392.1 coordinate 123,572,313, forward strand.
GCTGTATACCAGCAGCTTCATGTTATTTGGTTGTTTTACTGCCTCATTAAGCAGTTTGCCTCCATGACACCTGCCGCCCCTTCATATCCTGTCCTATATCGTCCTCATGGAGCTCCTGCTGTCTCCATTCCTCCCTCATATATCCAGAGCTCCTGTCCCACCCTCCTATCTCCTATTGCTGACCTGCACAGAATTCCTGCCCCTACTTCTTGTATGAATCCCCCTCAGAGCCCCTGACATCTACTTGCTGTGTCCACCCGTCCTGTCCATCCAGGGCCCCTGTCTTACTCCTCTTCCTCTCATTATGGTGGCGTCTGAACCACATTCACCATAATGACCTTTTAACATCACAGGGTCATGTGACTGTGCCCCCCACCCCGTACTGTGCCCCCTTATACCCTGCATTATGCGCTCTTACCGCACCCTGCATGGTGCCCCTAGTCATTCTCTGTACTGTGCCCCCTTATACCCTTTTATCTGGTCACTGTATGGCAGTGTTATCCGGTAACTGTACAGAGGTGTTATCCGGTCACTGTATGGCAGTGGCATCCAATAACTGTATGGCCATAAAGTTGCAGATTGCAGTGCTAAGGACCTTTGCACCACAATCTGTGTCAAAAATATGCCTAATATAGACGTATTTCTATTTAATAAAGGACCCCCTAATATTATTATTATTCCAGGGTAGGGCTAATATCTTTATAGCATATAGATTCTATTGTATTATATTGTGCCCTGTATTTCCCAATAGATAAATGATCCTTGGGAGACACAGTCCTCACCCCTGACCACCAGGACCAGGCAGCACTCTGTCAGTACATGGTGGGCTCCCCTCTCCGCCACGCTGCTCCGCTGTGTACTGGTGCTTATTCTGACACTAAGGCTGGGTTCACATCACATTTTTGACCTCTGTTTAATGTATATCAAAAATTTATACATTAATAACAGATGCCTCAGACTGATGCCATACAGTGGCGCAGTGGGTCCACAGCCGCTTGCATAACAGACACGAGCAAATTAAGTGTCCTTTGCTGCCCGGTTCCCAAGAAAAGGTGCATGGTCTAGGTCATGCTGTTCAATCCAGGTGAAGATGACTTCAGAGGTTTGAAAGAAATGGATAGAGTTGTTATGGACCACCCTTAATATTGAAGGATAAAGCAATAAGTACTTAAGAGGCTATGTACACCTTTGGGGGCATTTTTTTATTATTGCATTGTACTTATTTTGATCTAAAAATAATTTTTTCAATTGGCCTTTATTAAAAATAAGGAATCCTTTTTTGTGTGCAAAGCTGAGATGCTCTACTAGCTGCCTGTTGATATTTTCCATCATCTGTGGAGCAGAAGGATTTCTTATTTCTGATCTCTGACATTATAAACACTCATCAAAGCTCAATCCTTATCTTATTGATAAGAATGTGGCTTAAATAAGTGTTTATAACCTCTTAGTAATTTAGAGATAAGGGGTATTAGCTGACCAGCATAAAGCAAAAGTTAAAGTACCAGTCACACAGTTAGAAAAACACTTAACCCTTTGTGACAGAATGGCTCAATATTTTTTAATGAAGGCCAATTGAAAATATGATTTAGTAAAATGCAATCATAAACAAAAATTGCCTACAAAGGTGTACATAGCCTCTAAGTTAAGTCTACTTTCAAACTCGCGTTTTGGTTTTCCGTTTGTGAGAACCGGGCGTTCAGGACTCTCACAAGTGATCCAAAATTGATCAGTTTTGCCCTAATGAATTCTGAATGGAAAAGGATCCGCTCAGAATGCATCAGTTTGCATCAGTTCAGTCTCCATTCCGTTTTTGAGACGGACACCTCCAAAACCGAATGGTGTCCGTCTGATGAAACTGAGCCAAACGAATCCGTCCTGGCACACAATGTAAGTCAATGGGGACGGATCCGTTTTCACTGACACAATCTGGCACAATAGAAAACTGATCCGTCCTCCATTGACTTTCAATGGTGTTCAAGACGGATCTGTCTTGGCTATGTTAAAGATAATACAAACGGAGCCATTCAGAACGGATGCATACGGTTGTATTATCTGAACGGATCCATCCACGACGGTTCCGCACAAAACGCGAGTGTGAAAGTCAGGATATACTGAAACCGTAACATTCTGAATGGTGAAAAGAACAGTTTTGCAAGTTAAATGGAAAACAGTGTCTCTATCCCTGTAGTTAAACAGCTGTGCAATAAAGGTTATGGAGGCAGCACCAGGCGGACCAGGGTTAGTCAAAATACGGTGCACTCGTTCCACAGTAAACATTAAGGAGAACTTCTCATGGCCAAATGAAGAAATGAGCCTGTCCTGCAAAAAAAGCCTCAGGGGTTTTCCCTTCTGCGTATTCTGGGAGACCAATAAAGCAGAGATTTGAGCAATGTTGCCTATATTCTTGGTCATCATGTTTAGCAAGTAGCTGGGCACATTGTTGTTTAAGAGCACGAATATTAGATGGCATAGGAGCAACAGTATCCTTCAGTGCCCCCACATGATTTTCAGCTTCTGACATACAGCCACGCAATTTCTGAAGATCTTGATGCAGTAGTGAGATATCAGTCTTGATCGCTTCTATCCTGCTAGTAAGAAATGTGCGGCTCTCCACAATTGCTGTGAGGACTGTAGGTATATCAGGGAGAGAAGGTTGTGTATAAATATATTCCCAAATAACTTTCATTAGTTATAATGGCTCATTTTGTCTATGGAACAATCATCAGGTGAAATAAAATAGCCGCCATCCTATTAATACACATAAAACCTCTCCTAATCACACAGGAGGACAAGTTACTTCACAACACTAAGCTAAAGAGCTGCCTCATCTCCCATTTGTCAGGGGTTATGATCCTAAGTACAGTTTAATATGATCTTCAGCTGAATCACTGTAAGAATGGAGTTAATGAGGAGAAATGAAGGACAGAGAGGAGGTAGGGATGTGGATAATGAGAGAACAAATTGAACAGAACTGGTGGGCAACCTCAATTAAGACTTAACTTTTAATACATCATTAAAACATCCAAAAAGGAAGCAGACGGTCATCCGCCAGGGTGCAACACGCTTGTCACAAATCACTTAGTGGTGAATGAATACAAAAATGCTATATTAGTGACAAGAGAACTAGGAGGGAGCAGGGGGGGGAGGGGAGGGGAGGGGAAAACTGGGTCTATTCCTTCTAAGTAAACCCTCCTCTTGTAGTGCTCCACCTGGGGATCAACAAGCTGACCCTAAACAGAGCGATCCTACTGCGTGTGTACTTCCTCCTAGTATATCCCTAGGTGTCCATATGCCACGCCATTTGACTGCCCAGCTTCGTCGAGGAAGGGAGCAAGCGATGGAGCAAACACCTGGCACCATAAAGGATACACTGAGAAAAGCTACATAAAGCAATTAAGAAGGTATATATAGTCCTACCCAAGCACAAACATATAGATATGCACACGACAGCAAGCAGTATATAGCTATAAGCCAGTACCACTCTGCCCGACGCGTTTCATTGGCATGAGGCCAACTCATCAGGAGACTTGAATTAATAAAATACAGCAATGAAATAACAAAAAAAAACAAGTGAAACTTAGCTTAGCAACAACGGCAGAGGCTCCATCTGGTCAATCTAATGGAGTACTTTGTCCTCATGGCACAACCCTCTACTTTCTCTGAAGCTGATAGTCATCCAGCCGGGCTTGTGGTGGCAGCGTATGGCCACCAAGGAAAAATTGACTTTTACACTTACCATAAGTGTCCTTCTTTGATCATCCAAAAAGTTGGGATGTATACTGTCATACTGTGCCTTGATGATGTGTTTATGCAACTCTTGTGACATGTAATGTGCCTGGTTTTGCAACAGGTGGCACATGCTCTGGCAGAACCTTAGACAAGAATGGAACTAATCATTCCATTCTTTTTCCAACTTTGGCAGGAGTGGACAGTCCCGCCTCCCACCAAGAGAGGGGTTGCTGAGGAAGCTGCAGTTAGTTGGAGTTAGATGGAGTAAGAGACCAGACAACATTGCGCAGTGAGGAAACGTTTTCCCTTCCTTCAGCATGAGTCTTCCAGGGAAAGCAGCTTGGAGAGCACCATAACTCCCTGAATTTAATAGACTGAGTATTGCGAGGGTGTCAACAGCCAAAGGCAACCCACTCAACGGTACCAGAACCTCTAGAAAGTCCAGTGAGGCTGGACTAGGAAGAGAGTTAGGGGGAGGCCGACATGATAGATTTTGGTAGGAAGGGCCGGACTGGATGGAGTTAATAGCTGCTAGGAGGGGAGTGGTTAGGCAGGGGGGGTGAGATTTAGGTGTTAAAAGGTGGGGGCTGCGTGGGAGCGGGCACCATTTTGGGTAGTGAGAAGAACTGAAAAGAACTCTTACCGGCACGATGTCCCTCTCGGTGGAGGAAGTTCTGCAGCAGTTGAGGGCGGCAGCGGAGGCCAGGGTCCCTGACTGGCTTGAGGAACAGGTAGCTAGTCTGTTGCAGGGGGAGGCGGTGAGTACGGTGAGCCCGCTGCCGAATGCTAGAAGGCCGCGACGGGTACGGCCACCGGCACGCCTGAGGCCTGAGGACACCCCAGGGTCCGGCTCTGAGTTAGGAGCCCCTCATGGGACCCTCCGCGCCGGGGAGCCAGCATCCAAGCTCCTTCAAGGTCCTCCCGACGTGGGAGGAATCCGACATGTCGGCGGGATCCAGTGCAGGGTGGTGGGGACCAGTACCCCGTCCTCGGCGGCAGGCGGCGTGGTGGCAGGACCTGGTACTGCAGGATCCCTCCTCTCGGTGGGGGGGGCTGCTCATCGTGGGAGAAAACAATTTGGTTTATTCAGGATGACAACGCGTTTCGGGGTGCATGACCCCTTTGTCAAGTCTACAGAAAAAAATGTGTATCAATCATATACATGAAATTCGGTGAGGATAAATAAATATGGATAATAAATCTGGGAAGTCGTAGCGGGAATATAAATGTATATACATGTATAAAAGAGTAGATACGAAAATATGTGTTCGAGTCAATAAGTTAAATCGAGGATATAAAAATATATATATATATATACACATATAGAGACATCATAAAAGGTAAAATGATAAAAGTACAATAGTCTCCAAGGGATTCATTGAAGACATCTTTGACGTTGGCATGGGTATATGCGCTTATCACTAGCTATCTACTGAGGACGTTAAGATTGAGTGTCACAGCAATATGGCAATACTTGCATAATTTAGGGGAAATGCATGGAAAATCAGGGAGAAAGGGGAACACATGGTAGAATTGGAGATGAGGGATGGAGATCAAATTAGGATTAAGTGTGACTATGGATAAAGATGTATATATGTATGTATGAAGATTTATGTGTCTGAGGTCATGGCAATAGGTCAAAGGGTTGTATGGTGAGAGATGGGAATAAATGATAAAGATTGGATGAACAAATTGTGCTTGGGCCCCAAAGGGTGGCGGACAGGGTTGAATATGTGGTCAGGATGAGGTAGATAAGTTACTGGTGTAGGCATTTGGGAGAAGAGGTGCTTGCCTGCATGGATGTGCCAAGGCAAGGTAACTAACCTGGTGGATCGCAGTGGAGCCGCTCGTATCCCAGCACGTGGGGCGTCTGTTGCGATTGATTCACAGAAAAGGGCGCGCACTGTTGGTGTTTTAAATGAGCCAGCGCAGGAACGCTGGTCACGTGGGGTGGGTGGGGCTACGATCGTGATGCTTGCCGGAGGGCGGGGACGGCGAGAGGCATTGGCGGTGGGCGGGGCTGGATTGATGACGCTGGCCGAAGGGCGGGACGGGGGCGGGGCACTGCCGGAGTTTTGTATGTGCCGGCATTTCAGCACTGATGGTGCGTCGTGGGGAGGGCGGAACAACCAAGGAACTGGCCGGGGGAAGGGGGGCGGAGGCGAGGAAAGGGCTGAGGGAAGAAGGAAACAGTTGGGGACAAGAGGGACCGCTGTGGGGAATAAGGGTGGTGTTGTAGTATGAACTAAAATAAATGACTTTTGTCCTGCTGAAGTGGATTATTACAAGTGATGCAATTGCTGCATAGGTGTATGAGGAAGTAAATGCCAGCCAGAGGATGTTGGTGAAGGGATATATATATATGTGTATGCAGTGTCCAAAAGACTGGGAGTAAATGTCATGTGTGTGTTAGTGGGGTGTGGGATTGAATGTTGATGTGGTGAAGTGGAAATTGAATGTCATGTATGTGGTGATGGAGTGTGGGATAGAAGGATGTATTTAATAAATTGGGAATAAATATTAATATTAAATTAGGGGTATTGGTGTTAGGGGGGGGGGGGAAAAAGAGGATTACATGGCGGTGGGATGGGGGTGATCGGTTGTAGTGGGATGGTGCCAAGGGGAGGGGAAAGGCAGGTTTTTAGAGTCAGAAGCACCTGTTCTCTAGACTCTCATTGAGACCATATGGTTCTAGCGTCTGCAATTTGAAAATCCAGAACATCTCCCTTTTTTGGAGTGTTCTAAATCTATCTGGACAGGTTTCGTTGATGGATTCGATTGGTATGATGTGGAGTTTGGCAGGGTCTTTGTCGTGACGTGATAAGAAATGTCTTGAAACGCTATGTTTCTGGAATCCGTGTACAATGTTCCACCGATGTTTGTTTAGACGTTCCCTAAGTGACTGTATAGTCCGACCCACATATTGTAGTCCGCATTCACATTCTGCCAGGTATACTATGAATGAAGAGGAGCAGTTCATGAAGCTCTTTATTTGAAATTCTTCTCCTGTGACATTGCTTTTGAATTTTTTGGTCCGATTGGCGATACTCATGCAGCATTTGCATTGGGCGTGGTTGCATTTGTAACTTCCTATCAAGTCTGGGAAAAGGGCTGGAGTGGTTGTTGCTGTGGGTTTTTTCTTTTTCAGTTTGCTCGGGGCTAGTATATTTTTCAATGTCCTCGCTCTTCTGAAGATAATCTGGGGTTTGGCCGGAATGGTTTCTTTGAGAAAGGGGTCATTTTTTAGGATATTCCAGTGTTTTGAGAGAATGTTCCTCAGGACATCGTGATTTGAATTGAACGTAGTGATGAAGGAGGATTTGAATTTGGTTGTTACCTCTGGTTCCTTGGTTTTGTCCTTCTTTGTTAGGCACTCCTCCTGGCTTTGTTTATTGGCTCGTTTGAAGGCGCCATCGATAATCCCTCTGGGGTATTTTTTACTGGTGAATCTTGAGCGTAAGATCTGACTCTGTGAGATGAAGTCCTCCGTGGTGGTGCAGTTTCTTCTTAGTCTCTTGAACTGACTGAATGGAATGTTGTCTTTCCATTTTTTGTGGTGTGCACTTTTGTAGTCGAGGTAGCTGTTGCTATCTACTTTTTTGAAGAAAGTTTTGGACATTATTGTTTTGTCGCTGTGGTAGAGATTCAGATCTAAGTATTCGATCGAGGTGATTGAACTGTTTGCTGTAAGTCTGAGGTTCCACGTGTTTGTATTTAGATGAGAAATGAAAGCGTTAGCCTCTTCTGTGGTTCCATTCCATATAAGGATCAGGTCGTCAATGTACCTTTTATAAAGGACTATCTTTTCTTTCCACGGGTGCTCGCTGTAAATAAATTCCTCCTCAAAACGGCCCATATATAAGTTCGCAAAGCTCGGTGCGAAACGCGTCCCCATCGCGGTACCATTCTGTTGCTTATAAATCTTGCCCTCAAAAGAAAATACATTGTGTTTTAAAATGAAATTTATTGCATCCAGGATAAAGGTTTTGTGTGTCTTAGAGAGGAGACTGTCTGTCTCCAAATAGAAGCCCGTTGTTTTGATTCCCGCTTCGTGGGGGATGTTGGAATAGAGGGCTACCACGTCCAAGGTGAGCCAGCTATACGAGGGGTCCCAGGTGATCTCTTTGAGTAGTGTGATTAGTTGAGTGGAGTCCTGTAGGAAGGAAGGGAGATTCAGTACATATTTTTGTAGAAATATATCTACATAGTGGGACAAATTGCTTGTGAGTGAATTTATCCCAGAGATGATGGGTCTTCCAGGTGGGTTTTTGTCATTTTTGTGGATTTTTGGTAGATAATAAAACAATGCTGTATTGGGGTGGTCTATTGTAATGTATTCTTTCTCCTTTTTAGTGAGAATGTGGTCTTCTTCAGCTTGTTTCAGCAATTTGTCCAGATTCTTTTTGTCGTCGTGTAACGGATTGTGGAAAAGAGGTTCGTAATACAGTGCATCTTCCAGGATTCTGTTAGCTTCTATGATGTAGTCTTCTTTGTTTAGTAATATGATTCCTCCGCCTTTATCTGCATTTCGAATGACCAGAGAGTCGTTATTGTTGAGTTCCTTCACTGCCTGTTTTTCTTCTTTTGTTAGGTTTTTCTTTGTTTTGGTGTTCACATTAATTTTTCTCATGTCGTCAGACACTAGTGAGAAAAAAGTGTTGATATGGTTCCCCCTACGGTGGATGGGGTTAAACTAGCCCCGAGCAAACTGAAAAAGAAAAAACCCACAGCAACAACCACTCCAGCCCTTTTCCCAGACTTGATAGGAAGTTACAAATGCAACCACGCCCAATGCAAATGCTGCATGAGTATCGCCAATCGGACCAAAAAATTCAAAAGCAATGTCACAGGAGAAGAATTTCAAATAAAGAGCTTCATGAACTGCTCCTCTTCATTCATAGTATACCTGGCAGAATGTGAATGCGGACTACAATATGTGGGTCGGACTATACAGTCACTTAGGGAACGTCTAAACAAACATCGGTGGAACATTGTACACGGATTCCAGAAACATAGCGTTTCAAGACATTTCTTATCACGTCACGACAAAGACCCTGCCAAACTCCACATCATACCAATCGAATCCATCAACGAAACCTGTCCAGATAGATTTAGAACACTCCAAAAAAGGGAGATGTTCTGGATTTTCAAATTGCAGACGCTAGAACCATATGGTCTCAATGAGAGTCTAGAGAACAGGTGCTTCTGACTCTAAAAACCTGCCTTTCCCCTCCCCTTGGCACCATCCCACTACAACCGATCACCCCCATCCCACCGCCATGTAATCCTCTTTTTCCCCCCCCCCCTAACACCAATACCCCTAATTTAATATTAATATTTATTCCCAATTTATTAAATACATCCTTCTATCCCACACTCCATCACCACATACATGACATTCAATTTCCACTTCACCACATCAACATTCAATCCCACACCCCACTAACACACACATGACATTTACTCCCAGTCTTTTGGACACTGCATACACATATATATATATCCCTTCACCAACATCCTCTGGCTGGCATTTACTTCCTCATACACCTATGCAGCAATTGCATCACTTGTAATAATCCACTTCAGCAGGACAAAAGTCATTTATTTTAGTTCATACTACAACACCACCCTTATTCCCCACAGCGGTCCCTCTTGTCCCCAACTGTTTCCTTCTTCCCTCAGCCCTTTCCTCGCCTCCGCCCCCCTTCCCCCGGCCAGTTCCTTGGTTGTTCCGCCCTCCCCACGACGCACCATCAGTGCTGAAATGCCGGCACATACAAAACTCCGGCAGTGCCCCGCCCCCGTCCCGCCCTTCGGCCAGCGTCATCAATCCAGCCCCGCCCACCGCCAATGCCTCTCGCCGTCCCCGCCCTCCGGCAAGCATCACGATCGTAGCCCCACCCACCCCACGTGACCAGCGTTCCTGCGCTGGCTCATTTAAAACACCAACAGTGCGCGCCCTTTTCTGTGAATCAATCGCAACAGACGCCCCACGTGCTGGGATACGAGCGGCTCCACTGCGATCCACCAGGTTAGTTACCTTGCCTTGGCACATCCATGCAGGCCAGCACCTCTTCTCCCAAATGCCTACACCAGTAACTTATCTACCTCATCCTGACCACATATTCAACCCTGTCCGCCACCCTTTGGGGCCCAAGCACAATTTGTTCATCCAATCTTTATCATTTATTCCCATCTCTCACCATACAACCCTTTGACCTATTGCCATGACCTCAGACACATAAATCTTCATACATACATATATACATCTTTATCCATAGTCACACTTAATCCTAATTTGATCTCCATCCCTCATCTCCAATTCTACCATGTGTTCCCCTTTCTCCCTGATTTTCCATGCATTTCCCCTAAATTATGCAAGTATTGCCATATTGCTGTGACACTCAATCTTAACGTCCTCAGTAGATAGCTAGTGATAAGCGCATATACCCATGCCAACGTCAAAGATGTCTTCAATGAATCCCTTGGAGACTATTGTACTTTTATCATTTTACCTTTTATGATGTCTCTATATGTGTATATATATATATATATTTTTATATCCTCGATTTAACTTATTGACTCGAACACATATTTTCGTATCTACTCTTTTATACATGTATATACATTTATATTCCCGCTACGACTTCCCAGATTTATTATCCATATTTATTTATCCTCACCGAATTTCATGTATATGATTGATACACATTTTTTTCTGTAGACTTGACAAAGGGGTCATGCACCCCGAAACGCGTTGTCATCCTGAATAAACCAAATTGTTTTCTACCATTGGTTGTGGATTTGCGCCCGTTACTCTGTCCATTTTTCTTGGACTTTCTTGGTCCACCATACCCACAGTTCCCATACTCACCCGTTCGGCGGTTCGGCACCGACCGAAGGGTGTTTGGACAAAGCCGGCGGCACCAACCAACCCTTACGAGCACTCAGCCTTAATTGTAGTTGCACCCAATTGGTGCAACTCTAACAGGTGAGCATATTACCTCCTATATGATAGGAGTAACAATCGTTTACATACTCACCCTATGAGCGCCTTCTCTTTTCTTTTTTTGTCTACAACCATCGTGGGAGAGGTAGCAGCAGCGGGAGACAAGAGGCTGTGCACGGAGAGGAGAGGAGTGTGCACAGGCCTCATCAGCTTGATGAACAGCCCTTGGCTGGTCCTGCCCACAGGAAAGAAGAAGATGAATTCGGTTCGGCGCGGAGCGCGTCCAGCTCGGAGGATACTGGGATGCGGTGTGCAAGTGGGTCAATGGTGTCTGGAGTGGTCGTGCTGGTGACATCTGGTGTGGAACGTCAGGATTCAGGAGCGTCAGCTGCGGGGTTCACAGCACCCCGGTAGCCAGGTGAGGCAGCATTGGGGGCGTTCCTTGCGTTAGCTTAAAGGGGTTCTGCACTTTCATTTAACTGATGATCTATCCTTTGGATAGATCATCAGCTTCTGATCGGCGGGGGTCTGACACCCAGGACCCCCGCCGATCAGCTGTTTGAGAAGGCAGCGGCGCTTCAGGAGCACCGCGGCCTTCTCACTGCTTACCACTGGCTCACTGATGTTACGACTAGTATCAACTAGCGTGGGCGGGGCTAAGCTCTGTTCACTTGAATGGAGCTTAGCCGTGCCCACGCTAGTTGATACTAGTCGTGACGTCACTGGGCCGGCGGTAAACAGTGAGAAGGCCGCGGCGCTGTTGGAGCGGCGCTGCCTTCTTAAACAGCTGATCGGCAGGGGTCCTGGGTGTCGGACCCCCGCCGATCAGAAGCTGATGATCTATCCAGAGGATAGATCATCAGTTAAATGAAAGTGCAGAACCCCTTTAAGGTTCTGGGCTGAGTGGTTTTGGCGCGGGTCAGAATGAGGTGATTGTGGGGTTGGGGAGGTTATTGTGTGAGTTAGTGGGTGTGGTGTCTGGGGTATTGGTGTCAGGTGTGGTGCCCCTGCAAGCCTGGGGGGTGGGGCCTGGAGTCAGTGGGGCAACTGGTGGTTCAGGTATCATGGTTGGCGGTTCGGTGTCAGTTCAAACGCAAGCGGGTGGCGAGGACAATAGGCCCAGGGTGGACGATGCGGCGAGGGGGAAGGTGTATGTGTGCTTCAAGGGCCCCCTGGGGGTGCACTTGAAGCAGGAGTGGAGAGAAAGGATATGACAAGGGGAGTATGTCGATATTTTTTCGCTTCTCCCCTTGGAGCGCTTTAATTTGGACTTTAGCTAAGAGGGATGGGGTTCAGTGTCACGGAACCATGAACCAGACGTACAACAAGAGATAAGTGAAAATAAGAAGGCTTTATGGAAAATAAAGCTGTAAAGGAAAAGTCCAAACGGATGGTGAAACCGAGCAGAGTCTTTGCGAAGCCAGAGGTCAGGAACCAGAAGGGTAGTCAGACGAAGCCAGGATCAGGAACCAGCAGGGTAGTCAGACGAAGCCAGGATCAGGAACCAGCAGGGTAGTCAGACGAAGCCAGGATCAGGAACCAGAAGCAGCAGCAGTCTTAGAAGCATGTGAACACAAGAGGACCAAGCAAGGAACTGAAGCCACAGACCTCCTATATATATGAGCTAGGCATCCAGCTCCTCCCAGTGGGAAGGAGGAGCCGCAGGGTGGAAGGCTACAAGAAACCCAGAAACCAAGATGGCCGCCAGCACATGTCAAATGAAGGAGAACAGCAAGAAGGTAAGACCATGACAGTACCTCCCCCTCAAGGGCCCCTCCTCCGCGGAGCACAAAACGGTTTCTGAGGGAAGCGTGCGTGGAAGGCTCGGAGCAAGACAGGAGCATGGACATCTGCGGAGGGAACCCAGGAACGCTCCTCTGGACCATAACCACGCCAATGGACCAAAAACTGCAACCGACCGCGGACCAGGCGTGAGTCCAGGATATTGCTCACCTCATATTCCTCACGATTGCCCACTTGGACCGGACGAGGCCGAGGAACCGAGGAAGTGAAACGATTACACACCAGTGGCTTCAACAGGGAGACATGAAACACGTTGGAGATCCGCATGCCAGGAGGAAGCGCAAGGGCATAGGCTACCGGGTTTACCCTGCGAAGCACTCGGAAGGGACCAACAAAGCGAGGCGCCAGCTTGGGAGTGGGCACTCGAAGGTTGAGGTTGCGGGTGGACAACCATACACGGTCTCCGACCTGGTAGGAAGGAGCAGGCGCTCGTCTGCGATCAGCCTGGAGTCTCTGGCGCTGCACAGAGACCTCAAGGGACTTCTGGATCTGTACCCAAGAAGCACGTAGGACGGAAAGGTGATCCTCCACAGCCGGAATATCCTGGGGAGAGAATACCTCCGGCAACACGGCAGGTTGGAACCCATAATTGGCCATGAAGGGAGACGTCCCAGAGGAAGAGTTCACCGCCGTGTTCCTGGCAAACTCAGCCCAAGGCAGGAGGTCAACCCAATTGTCTTGGTGATCGGAGACATAGCAACGAAGGAATTGCTCCAAGGCCTGATTGGATCGTTCTGCGGCCCCATTGGACTGAGGGTGGTAGGCCGAGGAGAAGGAGAGATGAATCCCCAACTGGGAGCAAAAGGCGCGCCAGAACCTGGACACAAACTGACTCCCCCGATCCGACACAATCTCCTTGGGCAAACCGTGCAACCGGAAGACCTCCCTGGCAAAAATCGTGGCCAACTCTTGTGCAGAGGGTAACTTCTTGAGAGGAACACAGTGGCACATTTTGGAAAACCGATCCACAATCATGAGAATGACCGTATGGCCTCGGGATGCAGGGAGGTCCACAATGAAATCCATCCCCAGGTGTGACCATGGGCGCTCCCCAGTGGCTATGGGTTGCAAAAGGCCCAACGGAAGGTGCCGAGGGGACTTACTCTGGGCACAAACGGAGCATGCCGCTACATATGCGGCGATGTCGGAACGTAGGGAAGGCCACCAGAACAGACGTGAAACAGCCCAGGACAGCTGATTCTTTCCAGGATGCCCCGCGGTCTTGGAGTTATGGTAGGTTCGCAACAACCGAGTGCGCAACTCCTCAGGCACAAAACATCTGCCGTTGGGTCTCCCAGAGGGAGCACCAGATTGAGCCGCCAAAATCTGCTCACCCAGGGGAGAGGTTAGGCTGGTGCAAATGGCGGCCAGGATCTGATTCGGAGGTATGACCGAAGTCGGAATCGACTCCTCCCTGGACAGCTCGGAGTACTGCCGTGATAAGGCATCCGCCCTGATGTTCTTGGAACCGGGTAGGTAGGAGACCACGTAATTAAAACGTGACAAGAACAGAGCCCATCTGGCCTGACGTGGTGTCAATCTCTTGGCCTCAGAAAGGTAGGTCAGATTCTTGTGGTCCGTCAGGATGAGAACCGGAACCACCGAACCCTCGAGCAAGTGCCTCCATTCTTTAAGGGCCTGCACGATGGCCAATAACTCCCTGTCACCAATCTGATAGTTGCACTCCGCGGAAGACAGTTTCCGGGAGTAAAACCCACAAGGAAGCAGAGGACCCTCTGGTGTTCTACGCTGAGACAGAAGGGCGCCTACTCCCGTCTCAGACGCGTCCACCTCGAGGACAAAGGGCAACCCAGGGTTGGGATGCGACAGAATCGGAGCCGACACAAAGGCGGACTTTAGGGCCTCAAAAGCTCGGATGGCCTCGAGCGGCCAGACCTGGGAATTACTGCCCTTCCTGGTCAGATCCGTGAGAGGCTTGGCCAGCATGGAAAAGTCCCTGATGAACTTCCGATAATAATTGGCGAAGCCCAAAAAGCGCTGCAGGGAACGAAGACCACTGGGCTGGGGCCACTGTAAGACAGCCGAAACCTTCTCAGGATCCATGGAGAACCCCTCAGCGGAAATGATGTAACCTAAGAAGGTTACCTGGGATCGGTGAAATTCGCATTTCTCAAGCTTACCGAACAGCTTGTTCTCTCGTAACCGTTGCAACACTCGTCTGACATCCAGAATGTGGGCCTCCATGGATTCAGAATATACCAAGATGTCATCCAAATAGACCACCACACACTGCTGCAACAGGTCACGGAAAACATCGTTGATGAATTCCTGAAAGACTGCGGGCGCATTGCACAACCCAAAGGGCATAACCAAGGATTCGTAATGACCGGTCCTGGTGTTAAACGCGGTCTTCCACTTATCGCCCGCCTTGATCCTTACCAGGTTATATGCCGCCCTCAGGTCGAGTTTGGTAAAGACCGTGGCCCCTTTAAGGCGATCGAACAGCTCGGAAATCAAGGGTATCGGGTAAGCGTTCTTGATCGTGATGCGATTGAGACCCCTGTAATCGATGCAAGGCCTCAACTCACCGCCCTTCTTTTTCACAAAGAAAAATCCAGCCCCTGCCGGGGACGAAGATTTGCGAATGTGTCCGCGTGAAAGCGCCTCCCTCACGTACTCCTCCATGGCCTCATTCTCCGCTACCGACAGTGGATAGACTTTGCCACGAGGAGGAACGGCACCAGATTGTAACTCTATGGCACAATCGTATGGGCGGTGCGGAGGTAGGGCAACCGCGCGCACCTTATCGAATACATCCCGGTACTCCTCGTATTCAGGAGGCAACAGAGAGTCCGAGGAAGTACACAGCAACTTGACAGACCCATGGATGCAACTAGCCCCACACTGCGGTGACCACGAGAGGATCTCGACCGATCTCCAATCGAAAGTCGGATTATGCTTCTGGAGCCAGGGGTACCCCAAGACCACCGAGTAGTGTGGAGACGAAATAACCTGGAGGCAGACCGACTCTCTGTGAACGGCACCAATGGCTATCCCCACTGGAAGGGTCTCATGAGTCACGTGTGGCGGCAGAAGGGGTCTGCCGTCTATCGCCTCAAGAGCCAGTGGGGAACCTCGAGCCTGCAGAGGAATGGAATTGGCGGCAGCGAACACACTATCAATGAACAAACCACCAGCACCAGAGTCCACCAACGCCTGGGTCGTCACCGAGCCCCCGACCCAGGAGAGGACAACAGTGATCAGTGGTTTGTCAACACGGGAAACCGGGGACGAGGAGACTCCACCCAAGATCTGCCCCCGACAGGATCTCAGGTACGAGCATTTTCCCGGACGGTTCGGACATGCCAACCGAAAATGCCCACCGAGACCACAGTACATGCATCGGCCCTCGCGTCTCCGGAGTGCCCTCTCCCCCTCGGACAGGCGAGCAAACCCCAGCTGCATGGGTTCACCCCCAGACAAGTCATCCCCAGGAGGCGTGGGAGGAGAGGGAGGCACGGGTGGGACAGCAAACGTAGGCACCAATCTGTTAGAAGACCTCCGCAGGTTCTCCTTAAAGGAAGGTCTCTCCCTGAGTCTGGTGTCAATCAAAATCAGGAAAGAAATAAGAGACTCGAGCTCAACTGGTAGGTCCTTAGCTGAAACCTCATCCTTCAAGGCATCCGAGAGACCATGAGAGAAAGCAGCGACCAGAGCCTCATTATTCCAGCCCACCTCTGCTGCCAGGGTACGAAACTCAATGGCGTATTCAGCTACGGATCGTGAACCCTGTCTGATGGACATAAGGAGCTTCGCAGCAGAGGCAGCACGAGCCGGCACATCGAATACCTTCCGAAGAGAAGCAACAAAACCGGAAAACTCGGCAACCACCGGATTGTTGTTCTCCCATAAAGGGCTGGCCCAGGCCAGGGCCTTGTCCGAGAGCAGCGAGATCAAGAAGCCCACCTTTGATCTCTCAGTGGGAAAGGCATGTGGCAGCAACTCAAAATAAATGCCCACCTGGTTAAGGAAACCTCGGCACTGAGTTGGCTCTCCCCCAAAGCGCTGTGGAATAGGGGCAGAACCGGTCATACCCCGAAACACCGCAGGCGCAACAACAGGTGTCGGGGTAGACTCTGGCGCAACAACCGGAGCGGCAGTAGGAGCGAGCCCAGGAGCGACAACCGACCCATCGGCAACGGGAGCGAAATGAGCCGTGCGTTCAAGCAGGGTTTGCAACGCCACAGCGAACCGACCCAACAGGTGATCCTGCTGATCAAGTCTGGCAACCAGCATGGGTAGCGAGGATGGCCCTGTACCGTCAGAATTCATGGCTTGGTCCTAATGTCACGGAACCATGAACCAGACGTACAACAAGAGATAAGTGAAAATAAGAAGGCTTTATTGAAAATAAAGCTGTAAAGGAAAAGTCCAAACGGATGGTGAAACCGAGCAGAGTCTTTGCGAAGCCAGAGGTCAGGAACCAGAAGGGTAGTCAGACGAAGCCAGGATCAGGAACCAGCAGGGTAGTCAGACGAAGCCAGGATCAGGAACCAGCAGGGTAGTCAGACGAAGCCAGGATCAGGAACCAGAAGCAGCAGCAGTCTTAGAAGCATGTGAACACAAGAGGACCAAGCAAGGAACTGAAGCCACAGACCTCCTATATATATGAGCTAGGCATCCAGCTCCTCCCAGTGGGAAGGAGGAGCCGCAGGGTGGAAGGCTACAAGAAACCCAGAAACCAAGATGGCCGCCAGCACATGTCAAACGAAGGAGAACAGCAAGAAGGTAAGACCATGACATTCAGAAGGAGGAGGAGGAAAAGCGGCGGTATCGTCTGATACCTCGCACTTTTGAAAATTGGCTTCAGGCGTTCGCCATACTAGTGAGTGTGATTGGAGTGAGAGCGCCGGACAGTTGTTCAGCCCTTTTTTGTTATTTGGATACTTTTGGGGAGGCTTATAGAGTTTATGGAGGTTCTGGGTGGCTTAGGTATGATGAATAGTTTCGTCAGAGGAAGGTGGTCCGCCCTAGCATGTGATGGGACCATAAAGACATAGGGATATGGATGAGGGTGATGCCGCCGGTGAGGCCGGGCCAGCCCTTTCGGGGGGAACATGGAAGGGTCAGGTCAATCTGGGTTTGCAGCAGCAGCGGCTAAGGGCCTGTGCTTTCTGTTTAACGAAGGGAGTTGCAAGTTCGGGGCAAAATGTAAATTCAAACATGAGTGTTCATTCTGCAGGGGAGGTCACGGGGCTAGCCGTTGCTTCCCGGCTGCGAAACAGAGAGGGGGCGAGACTGTTGCGAAGTGGTCAGACGCCGGTGCGGGTGGACGGGATGGCACGGTATCTAGATAGATACCCGGACTGGGGTGCGGCAGAATTTTTAAGGAAGGGTTTCATGGAGGGTTTTAGCATCCCGTCTCACCCGGGGAAGCCGGTAATTGCGGTTATGAAAAATCTGCGTTCTACTTTAGAGCACCCGGAGGTGGTGTCGGTCCAATTAGCTAAGGAGGTTGCGTTAGCTAGGATGGATGGGCCTTTCGTGGAGTTACCGTTAGTTAATTTGAGTGTTTCCCCAGTGGGTGTGGTGCCCAAAAAGGAGCCGAACAACTTTTGGCTTATTCATCATTTATCGTTTCCAAAGGGGGCGTCGGTCAATGAGGGTATTGATCCTGAGCTTTGTTTGGTGGTCTATACCTCCTTTGATGTGGCTGTGAATTGGGTACAAAAATTGGGTCCGGGGACCTTATTGGCAAAAACGGACATTGAGGCGGCGTTTCGTCTTTTCCCCGTTCACCCAGACAGTTTGCATTTGTTGGGTTGTTTCTGGGATGGGGGGTATTTTGTTGATAGGTGTTTACCGATGGGGTGCTCGGTGTCCTGAGAGTGAAGTGAGGCTGCTTAAAATTGGCATTTTCTCTGGCTTTTTTCGGTGCGTTTAGATTAGGGGAATTGGTGTGTAGTAGTGTTCATAGTAAGGGTGGTTTGTTTGGGGAGAATGTTAACTTGTATGGTGACAGGGTGGTGGTGCGTCTTCGTGTGTCTAAAACTGATAGGGAGGGTAAAGGTTGTAGCGTGACGTTGTTTGAGGTTCTCGGGTGTTTATGTCCGGTTCACTGTTTGAGAGAATAAAGGTCGTATGTGAGTTTTGGTGGGGGGGGGGACCCCTTCTAAGGCATGAAGACGGGTCGTTCCTGTCAAGTTTCCAGTTTGTTGCAGTTTTTAGGAAATGCTTAAGAGTGTTGGGAATGGATTCTAGGGATTTTACAGGTCATTCCTTCCGGATTGGTGTGGCAATGGAGGCGGCCAGGTTGGGCATGAGTGAGGAGGTGATTAAGAGAATCGGGAGGTGGGAATCCTCACGTTTTAAGTAGAGTTGAGTGGACACCTGGAAGTTCGGGTTCGAAGGGTTCGGCCGAACTTCGCGAAACAGTTCGAGTTCGGGACCCGAACTTGACCCCGAACCCCATTGAAGTCAATAGGAACACGAACTTTGGAGCACTAAAATGGCTCTAAAAAGGTAATGTAAAGGGCTAGAGGGCTGCAAAAGGCAGCAAAATGTGGTTAAGAGCATGGCAAGTGCTCTGCAAACAAATGTGGATAGGGAAATGACTTCAAATAACATAAAATATGTAAAAAAATAAGATAACAATCTTGATCTAGGAGGAGGAGGTCCATATGGAGTAGGAGGTTGAGGAAGTGGTGGACGTGGATGTGGCAGTGTAGGTGGAAGCGGAGGTTGAGGAGGAAGAGGTAGCTAACACAGTTTTTTTGTTTTGTTTTTTATTTTATTTTATTATTATTATTTTTTTGTCTAAATTTGGGTAGACCCAAAAACATTGGGAAATATAAAAAATTAAGCAAAGAGAAAGTGCGCTGGAGTACAACAATGGCTGGGTGAGGTCGGTATACATGTCTATTCTGCAAAAGGTACGGACAAGTCCTTTGGGATCCATGCCTGGTTAATTTTAATGAACGTGAGCTTGTCCACATTGGCTGTGGACAGGCGACTGCGCTTGTCTGTGATAACTCCCTCCTGCCGTGCTAAACAAACGTTCAGACAATACACTGGCTCCAGGGCAGGCCAGTACCTACAAGGCGTGAAGGGCAACCTTGATTCCATGTGGGGTCTAGTACCTCATCATCCTCCACATCATCTTCCACCCACTCTTTATGCCTGCCCTCCTTGTCGGTCTGCACACTGCAGAAAGCCGCGGCAGTTGGCACCTGTGTCTCGTCATCATCAGAGACGTGCTGTGGTGATCTTCCCATGTCCTCATCCTGAAGCATAAGTGGTTGGGCATCAGTGCACTCAATCTCTTCCACTTCTGGGGCAGGGCTATGTGGATGGCCCTGGGAAACCCTGCCAGCACAGTCATCAAAAAGCAGAAGAGGCTGCTGCATGACTTGGGGCTCAGACTGCTTGTCTGATTTGCAAGGGGGTGAGTTGAAAGACAGATGGCCATGTGCTGTAGGTGCCAACTCTGAGCTTTCAGCAAGGGACTAGGTGGGAGAAAATGTGAAGGAACTGGAGGCACTGTTAGCCACCAAATCTACTATCGCCTGTACTTGTTCTGGCCTCACCATTCGTAGAGCCGCAGTCGGGCCTACCAAATAATGCTGAAGGTTCTGTCAAATACTTCAATGTCAAAAAATATGTGAATTTGTCAAACAGCAATGTAACAGCAGTAGTTACTGGTTTTATTTGACTGCCAGAAATGCAGCGCAGGCTGCAAATGTACTATCTAGCACAAAAAGTGTTATTTCTTCAACCAACAATGTAACATCAGTATTTAATGGTTTTATTGGACTGTCATAAACGCAGCGTAGCCCGCAAAAGATGAGAATTTGTCACCCAACAATGTAACAGACGCATTTGTGAAATTTATTTCCCTGTCCGCTATGTAGAGCAGGGGTATATCACAGACAAAAATTGGTTAATGTCACCCAGCAATGTAACAGACGAATTAGTGACATTTATTTCCCTGTCCACTATGTAGAGCAGGGGTATATCACAGCCAAATATGCAAATATGTCAACCCCTGAACTCAGAGACGGATTAACTATATTATTGTCCCTGGCACATATGCAGGTGCAGGTGAACTTCACAAAAAAACTGGTTTGTCGCCCACCAAACTAACAGACGGATTAAGTATTAAATTATTTAGATTTATTTTACATGTTGCATTGCGCCCACCATCTCTGTATCTCTGTAGGAAGGTAAGCCACAGATTAAACGTACAGATAAATTATCTTTCTGTGTCAGGGGTGTAAAAATGGTGTATTGCACATGTGCCCTGGCTGTACAATTGTGTACCTGACCTATGTTGGTGCAGGAACCCAACATCCGAGCCACTTGTGAATGACTGGCCTAATAACCGTGGAAATGTCACCCCACACGCAAACAGATGGATTTGCTGAATTTATTGGCCTGGTTGTCACATATGCAGCACAGGCCGCAAAGGTATTATTTTTTTGTTTCACCAACAATGAAACAGATGGATTTAACTGGCTGGACAATTGTGTACCTGGCGCATGTTGGTGCAGGAACCCACCCTCGGAGCCACTGAATGACTGCCTGAAACCCTTGTAAATGATCCCTCTTCCTCCTCCTCCTGTGCCACATCCTCTTCCATCATCGCCTAAAGCGTTTTTTCAAGGAGGCAAAGAAGTGGGATAGTAACGCTGAGAACGGCATCATCGGTACTGGCCATGTTGATGGAGTACTCAAAACAGCGCAACAAAGCACACAGGTCTCGCATAAAGGCCCACTCATTGGTGGTGAAGTGGTGCTGTTCCGCAGAGCGACTCATCCGTGCGTGCTGCAGCTGAAACTCCACTATTGCCTGCTGCTGCTCGTACAGTCTGGCCAGCATGTGCAAAGTGGAGTTCCACCTTGTGGGCACGTCGCATATTAGACGGTGAGCGGGAAGGCCAAAGTTACGCTGCAGCGCTGACAGGCGAGCAGCAGCAGGGTGAGAATGCAGAAAGCGCGCACAGACGGCCCGCACTTTCTGCAGCAGCTCTGACATATTGGGGTAATTTTTCAGGATTTTCTGCACCACTAACTTCAGCACATGAGCCAGGTAAGGGATATGCGTCAAACCGGCTAGGCCCAGAGTTGCTACGAGATTTTGCCCATTATCGCACACCACCAGGCTGGGCTTGAGGCTCACTGGCACCAACCACTCATCGGTCTGTTGTTCAATGCCCATCCACAGCTCCTACGCGGTGTGGCGTTTGTCCCCCAAACAGATAAGTTTCAAAACTGCCTGCTGTCGTTTACCCCTGGCTGTGCTGAAGTTGGTGGTGAAGGTGTTACGCTGACCGGATGAGGAGGCGGTAGATAATGAGGAAGTGGAGTAGGAGGAGGAAGCAACAGGAGGCAAAGAGAAACTATCCGCCTCAGGCCTAGCCGCCACTACATTTACCCAGTGTGCTGTTAGGGAGATATAACGTTCCTTACTGTGCTTACTGGTCCAAGTATCCATAGTTAGGTGGACCTTGCCACAGATGGCGTTGGCAAGTGCACACCTGATTTTGTCCCCCACTTGGTTGTGCAGGGAAGGGATGGCTTGCCTGGAAAAGGAGTGGTGGCTGGGCACAACATACTGTGGGACAGCCACCGCCATCAGATTCTTAAAACTGTCCGTGTCCACCAGACGGAATGACAGCATTTCAAAGGCCAGGAATTTGGAAATGCTGGCATTCAAGGCCAGGGATCGCGGGTGGGTAGGGGAGTACTTCCTCTTTCGCTCCAGTGTTTGGGAGATAGCTGAACGCTTCCATGGGACATTGCGGAGATGCTTGGTGACCGAGGTGGTGGCGTTGCTGGCACATCCTCTGTTTGCAGGGTGGCAGGTGCCACTGTCACTCCAGAGGGGGATGAAGAGGCTGAGACTGCAGAAGAGAAGGAAACAGGAGGAGCCAGAGACTTTTCTTGTTTTTTAAGGTGTCTATTGCACTGCAGCTCATGCTTTGCACTTAGATGCCTGGTCATGCAGGTTGTGCTCAGGTTGAGAACGTTTATGCCTCGCTTCAGGCTCTGATTGCACAGCGTGCAAACCACTCGTGTCTTGTCATCAGCACATTGTCTGAAGAACTGTAATGCCTGGGAACTCCTTGGTGTTGACTTTGGTGTGCTCGGTCCCTTGGTGCGGTGGGCAGTAGCAGGCGTACTGTCTAGGGGACGGCCGCTCCGCTTTTGCACCATGCTACCTCTTTTGCTGTGCTAGTGGCTCTGTGCGACCGCCTCCTCCTCCGAACTACACAGGTCAATCGCATGACCTTGATTCCATGTGGGGTCGAGGATCTCATCGTCCTCCACATCATCTTCCACCCAGTCTTCACCCCTGCCCTCCTTGTCGGTCTGCACACTGCAGAAAGCCACAGCAGATGGCACCTGTGTTTCGTCATCATCCAAGACGTGCTGCGGTGGTCCTCCCATGTACTCATCCTGAAACCTAAGAGGTTGGGCATTGGTGCACTCAATCTCTTCCACTTCTGGGGCAGGGCTATGTGGATGGCCCTGGGAAACCCTGCTAGCAGAGTCATCAAAAAGCAGAAGAGACTGCTGCATGACTTGGGGCTCAGACTGTTTGGCTGATTTGCAAGAGGGTGAGGCTGATGGCCATGGGCTGCAGGTGCCAACTCTGATCTTTCAGGAGGAGACTGGGTAGGAGACAATGTGAAGGAACTGGAGGCACTGTCAGCCACCCAATCTACTATCGCCTGTACTTGTTCTGGCCTCACCATTCGTAGAGTGGCATTCGGCCCTACCAAATAATGCTCAAGGTTCTGTCACCTACTCGCACCTGAGAAAGGTGTTTCACTTGGGCGTGTAGCTGGCACAGATCAACCACGTCCTCTCCCTGCAACAGGAGTTCCACCAACACCAGCAGCACCACGAACAGGGCCACGTCCCTTGTTTGACGCTCTCCTCATTTTTTGCGGTTACCCACCAAAGTAACAGATGTTTTTACTAAATTAAGTTCCTTTTGAACAATGCAGAGCAGGGTTTTTTTGACGGCCAAAATGGGTTAATGTCACCCAACAATGGAAGAGACAATTTTTAAAAATTTAGGTCCCTATCACCTAGGCAGAGCAGGGGTTTTTGACGGGAAAAATGGGTTAATGTCACCCAACAATGGAACAGACAAATTTTTTAAACTTATTGCCCGGTCTGCTATGCAGTGCAGGCAGCAAAGGTACTTTATTGCCATAAAAAGTTTTTATTTCTCACACACAATGAAACAGATGGATTTAACTGTATTTCTTTAACTACCAGAATTCCAGCACAGGGCAAAAAGGTACTTTATTGCCCAAAAAAAAGATTTTTTAAACCATAATGTACTTTATAGCAACAAAAATTTGAACTTTTCAGCAAAAAATGTAACTGCAGTAATTGGCGGTTTTATTGGACTGTCAGAAATGTAGCACAGGGCAAAAAGGTACTTTATTGCCCCCCCAAAAAAGTATTTTTTTAACCCTAAATTAAACAGATGGATTTAACTGTAATTCTATTTCACTTTCACAAATGAAGCACAGGGGTTTTTAACATAAAAAATGGTGGATATGTCACCCCTACAATGGAACAGATGGATTTGCGGAATTTATGTGCCTGCCTGTCACATGTGCAGGCCTCAGAGGTACTTTACACCCAAAAATGGGAATTTGAAGCCCGAAAATTTAACAGCGGTATTTAATGGTTTTATTTGACTGACAGGAACGCAGCGTAGGCCGCAAATGTACTTTATAGCAACAAAAATTAGAGTTTTTCTGCAAAAATTGTAACTGCAGTATTTGGCGGTTTTATTGGACTGTCAGAAATGCAGCACAGGGAAAAAAAGGTACTTTTTTTTTAACCCTAAATGAAACAGATGGATTTAACTGTGACGGAATTATTTTCCCTTCCCCTGGCACATATGCAGTGCAGGTGCTCTTTAAAAATGGGTATATGTTGGCCACTGAGCTACAAGAACAGGATTAATTATTATTGTCCCTGGCACATATGCAGTGCTGGTGCACTGCTGTTGCACAAAATGGCCGCTGATGCCCACCTAACTAACAGACGGATTAAAACTTTTTTTTCAGTCTCACTGTGCTCAGGGCAGGGTACAAAAATGTTGCATTGCACCCCCAAAACAAAAAACGCTGTAGATCGCTGACTTCACACCAAGTGCAGATATCAGAGTCTTTCCTAATCTCTCCCTCACAGCAGCAGCATCCTATCCCTACAACTAGTAAGAGCAGACTGAAGTGCGGCGCTACGTGACTGCAGCTTATATAGAGGCTGGATCACATGCTGCACTTGGCCAATCACAGCCATGCCATTAGTAGGCATGGCTGTGATGGCTTCTAAGGGCACACTAGTTAAACGCTTGTTGATTGGCTGCCCTGCAGCCTTTCAAAAAGCGCCATTAAATCGCCGAACACCGAACTCAAACCCGAACTTTTAATAAAAATGTTCATGTTTGGGTCTGGGTACAAAAAACCCTAAAGTTCGGTACGAACTGTATCGTCCGATATAGTGCCTCGGAAAACATGGCGGGAGGCACGTTCGGTGGAACGCCTTAATAAGGCTTGGATTAAGGTGAACAGGGCGATTAGGAGATTTCTGGCTCGGAATGGGGCAGTGGCGGTCAGGCATCCTGATTTGGAGTCGGGGAGTGATGGATTTTGGAGGGCGGATGGTGTTTACTTGAACACGGTGGACATTGATTTGTGGTCCCTGGATTTGCAAGGAGTTATTGAAAGGGCGTTACGGTTGTGGAGGAACACGCAGGCTTGAGAGAGGTAGGGGTCAAGTTGCGCGTTGTTGGCAGTGGGAGATCCTAGAAGCTGGTGGTATAGGACGGTATTAGAAAATGGAAGGGCCTCAATGGTGGGGCTGGACTCTCATAGTTGAGGCACTTGGTTGGTTCGGATAGGCATCCATCAGTTGGTGTCTCCAAGCTGGTATTGCCATGTTGGGTTTTTTATGGATGTTAAATTTTCGGGCTTCTACGATCTCCCTCGTCAGGGTTAATGTTATTTTATTTATGTTATGTATTTATTTTATTTTAAAAAAACGGCTGCTGTGGCCGATTTAATCCAAACAGTGGCTGTGTCTGTTTTTTTGGAAGGTTGGGGTTGGGGAAAATTACAGGTTTATGGGAGAGGCCCTGAGTAAATAACCAATAACCTAATCAAGTAACCACCCTTAGGCCTCCTGCACACGACCGTTGTGTGCACCCGTGGCCGTTGCGCCGTTTTCCGTTTTTTTTTTCGCGGACCCATTGACTTTCAATGGGTCCGTGGAAAAAACGGAAAATGCACCGTTTTGCAGCCGCATCCGTGATCCGTGTTTCCTGGCCGTGAAAAAAATATGACCTGTCCTATTTTTTTCACGGCCAACGGTTCACGGACCCATTCAAGTCAATGGGTCCGTGAAAGAACACGGATGCACACAAGATTGGCATCCGTGTCCGTGATCCGTGGCCGTAGGTTACTTTTTATACAGACGGATACGAAGATCCGTCTGCATAAAAGCTTTTTCATAGCTGAGTTTTCACTTCGTGAAAACTCAGAACCGACAGTATATTCTAACACAGAGGCGTTCCCATGGTGATGGGGACGCTTCAGGTTAGAATATACTAAAAGAACTGTGTACATGACTGCCCCCTGCTGCCTGGCAGGTGCTGCCAGGCAGCAGGGGGCAGCCCCCCCCTGTAGTTAACACATTAGTGGCCAGTGGGCCCCCCCCCTGTAGTTAACACATTGGTGGCCAGTGCGGCCACCCCCCCCCCTCCCTTGTAGTTAACACATTAGTGGCCAGTGGGCCCCCCCTGTAGTTAACACATTGGTGGCCAGTGCGGCCGGCCCCCCCTCCCCTGTAGTTAACTCGTTGGTGGCCAGTGGGCCCCCCTCCCTCCCCTGTAGTTAACTCGTTGGTGGCCAGTGGGCCCTCTCCCCTCCCTCCCCCTCCTAATTAAAATCTCCCCCCCTATCATTGGTGGCAGCGGAGTGTACCGATCGGAGTCCCAGTTTAATCGCTGGGGCTCCGATCGGTAACCATGGCAACCAGGACGCTACTGCAGTCCCGGTTGCCATGGTTACTTAGCAATTTGTAGAACCATTATACTTACCTGCGAGCTGCGATCTCTGCGTCCGGCCGGGAGCTCCTCCTACTGGTAAGTGACAGGTCCGGCCGGGAGCTCCTCCTACTGGTAAGTGACATGACGGAGGGGGAGGGAGGGGGGGGCCCACTGGCCACCAACGAGTTAACTACAGGGGAGGGAGGGGGGCCGGCCGCACTGGCCACCAATGAGTTAACTACAGGGGAGGGAGGGGGGGGGGCGGCCACACTGGCCACCAATATGTTAACTACAGGGGGGGGTGCCCCCTGCTGCCCCCTGCTGCCTAGCAGCACCTGCCAGGCAGCAGGGGGCAGTCATGTACACAGTTCTTTTAGTATATTCTAACCTGAAGCGTCCCCATCACCATGGGAACGCCTCTGTGTTAGAATATACTGTCGGATTTGAGTTTCACGATGTAACTCAAATCCGACGGTATATTCTAACATAGAGGCGTTCCCATGGTGATGGGGACGCTTCAAGTTAAAATATACCATCGGATTAGAGAAAACTCCGATCCGATGGTATATTAACTCCTGACTTTACATTGAAAGTCAATGGGGGACGGGTCCGTTTGAAATTGCACCATATTGTGTCAACGTCAAACGGATCCGTCCCCATTGACTTGCATTGTAATTCAGGACGGATCCGTTTGGCTCCGCACGGCCAGGCGGACACCAAAACGACTTTTTTTTCATGTCCGTGGATCCTCCAAAAATCAAGGAAGACCCACGGACGAAAAAAAACGGTCACGGATCACGGAAAAACGGGACCCCGTTTTGCGGACCGTGAAAATATACTGTCGTGTGCAATAAGCCTTAAGCCTGAGATTAGTACAGCAGAGAGAGAAGCATTTAGAAGGTCTACCACCATATAGCATCTGCTGGAACCACGTAAAGGAAAATTGCACTAAACCCTTTGAAACCGATTGTATTGTCAAGTTGTCAAATTCAAGTTATTCAAGTAAACACGACTGATAATTTCCAAGTCTGGACTTCACTTTATTGTTCAACTCAATCTCTGAAATGAAGACTGACCCCAATGAATTGACAGCCTGAAGGTAGGAGCACTGTTACACAAACATTAGGCCACAGTATACAACTTGCATCCTACACTCCAGGACTACTCACCTGGGGGGGGGGGGGGAGGGGGAGGACGCATGCTGCAGTTGCTCCTCAATATCAGGTGATGGAGGATCTGCATTATATAATTCAGTTTAAAATACTCAAATTAAGTCTAAAATACTTAGAACTACATATAAGGCTGTCCACAACTTGTCTCCTCCCTACATCTCTGACCTGCTTTTTTGATACATCCCCACACGTAATCTCAGATCCTCACAGGACCTCCTCCTCATTTCTCCTCTCATCTGTTCCTCACACAGTCGACTACAGTAGATCAGTTGCTTTGCTTTATACCCATGTCTACCCTTTTTCTTCTGTATTGCTTAAAAACAGTTTTGGACAGGATGCAGGAGAAAACGACCAAACTGGAGGCAGTCACCAGTATAGAGTAAAGCGGTTTCCTACCAATCCCCATTCATGGTAATTAGCACAGTTTCATATTGTTGTGGTCATCACCCCCTGCCGTTTTCATATTAAAGTTTTAGGTTAATATTGGGTCATATCTCCTGGACCAGCAGCGATGTGTGACCTACAGTAGATCATTTGCTTTGCTCTATACCCATTTCATACCCAACGGTCAATCTCACACTGACTCACTGCATTTTCTGCAAGAGTGTCCTAGATCTCTATTTGTCACTACACATCACCTGGAGCTATAACGTTCAGCGTAACATGGATATTTTTAGCCTACATTTCAGATTATGCATACAGACTGCACACAGCCCTGGGAATTTGGGCTAACTGGTTTTATATGACTGACACAGCAGGTGTAATAATTGTGTCTGTTTGCAGAGAGAACGATGCTGAGAACATATTGCGTTTACCAATATAGTTTATACTTACAGAATAATGGTATGTATTGTGCCTGTAATGAAATGCGAAGATATTATCGGGAACAATAGGGACCTGCGTTGACAAAATATTAAGCAGGTTTAATAAGTCAAGTTTGCAGCTAAACCTGCACATTGCCGGAATGCTGAATGCTGAATGCTGCCTGCTGGCAGTGAGGGGCTTTAATCTTACGTTGTTGCATAGGATTAACACATCTGTGAAGCTCAGCTCTCAACAATGCATCCAGGGAAGAAAACTGTGCTGAAAAAAAATATACGAGTACAGTGTACCATCAAAGTCTATTCTGGTAATTACGTTTTAAGAGACTTAGGCCCCTTTCACACGAGCGAGTTTTCCGTACCGGTGCAATGCGTGAATTGAACGCATTGCACGCGGACTGAATCCTGACCCAATCATTTCTATGGGTCTGTGCACATGAGCGTTTTTCATGTATCATCTTTGCTTTACATGAAACTCAAAGCATTTTCTATATTCTGCATTTTTCATGCATCCCTGGTCCCATAGAAGTGAATGGTGCAAAAAACACATTGCATCTGGATACAATCCGGATGCAGTCCAGATGCAAAGCGTTTTTCACTGATGGTTGCTAGGAAATGTAGATTGCTATTCTTCAGTTTTTTTTTCACGTGCATGAAAAACTGAAAAATGATGAACACAATTGCAGACAAAACTGACTGCACTTGCATTCAAAACCATCAGTTTTCCCCTATTTAGATCCGGACACAAATCATATAGTTTGTGTGAAAAAGGCCTAAGTGATTCATATTAGGGGGCTCATGTACCAGGAAAATAACACAACTGCATCTGAAACTATAGTTAATCACACATGCAGCTAATTTATTAGCACACTGCACCAATATTGAGTTTCCAAATTTTAAACCGTATCAAGGATAAAGAAATACAGCTAAATGCATATATTAAAGCAAAATATCAAAAGATGTGTGTGTAAAAATTAGACATAAAGCTGTTGTAGTACACATCAAGGAGCAGAATCTAAACTTTCTATTTCCAGCTGTATGGAGGCTAGCATTGTGATCTCAATCTTGTTTTAAAGCTTAGATTCTCGGCATTAAAACAAGACCTAGATCAAAACTAGATGCTATACAGCCTGAGCTGAGATTATGCAGATTGAAGTAGCCTCTCCCTTTTTATCAGGCTTTGGCCATCATAGAGTAGAGGATGGAAGGCGGGGATGTGCCGAGAGGCTGAAGAGATAAATATAGATTATCTTACCCTGTGTAAATGTGCAGCAAGCCCCTGAGGAGCCGGTGTAGAGAATGGGAATGGTAGTGGCCCTGATATTAACGCTGAGTCCCAGTGTCCAGTGCCTTGAAAGTGTAGTTTCAAGAATCAGTCCGGAATTAAACATATAACAGTGGCACATCCAGCGGCAATAAATACAGAGTGAATTTTCTCTGGCATCAGATTAGATATGGTGTCTGGTTGGACAGCAATAGGTTGGTATTAGAAAACGCTTGTGGATTTAGGTGTCCAGGCTTAATGTTTGTCTGGCCTAGCGATGGTTTAGGTTGGTGGTGGTTTCCAAGCTGTTCTCCACACCTTACAGCATTGTCTAAAAAGCTGTATTTCGCTGGTCACTCTACTGTCTTGCTGCACTGATGCTTTCTTGAAACTGTGCTCTTGAATTTTGATGATCTCTCTGGAGTGTTGGTCTCACAGGAGAATAAGATCTGGTTCCTGAGTTTCCCTCTGGAGTGTTGGTCTCACAGGGGAATAAGATATTGTTCCTGGGCATGGGAGCTCCTAACTGTCCTTTCTCACAACCCCACTATCAGAACAGGAGATCCTTTCTCCTCTCTCTCTAGCTAGACTAGAACTCCCCTTCCTGGCAGGAAGCAGGGCTAGCTAGCCCACTCCTACCAAGAGAGAAGGAACAGGGTGGTTAGCCCTGTTCCTGACAACCATTGCCAACCATGGCCTCCACTACTGGAATAATAGGTATAAAGATGAAAATACATAAAATGGCAATGCATTGCAAACATTTGCAGATACCCCAAGGTCTGGGGTACTGCAAATATCCATAACCCCAGGGGGGAGGAGTAATATGAACTTCTGTATGTGTTATCAAACCCCTTTCCTCATGAATCAGAGAGCATATTTGCACTTGTTCATAAAACTCAGACATGTCTCTGGCTGTAAGGAAACCAGCTGCACCTGGAGCCCCCTCACCCTATACCCATCCTATGTGCATTGTGCTAGTCTGAGCACAAAGTCCAATGGTGTAAGATGCACCAACATTTTTAAGAGGTACACATGTCCTAATAATTCAGACTCATCTAAAAAGGTTTGCGCACCAAATACTGAAATATACACCAGCTAAGGAACAGGCAAAGGCTTCAGGTTTTACTTTACAGGTGTTGTCAAGCCATCGGGACTTTTTAAACTGTGGGCAGCACCATGTTGTCCCTATTAAAAAAAATCATACTCACCTGCTCCCCGACGCTTCCCTCCAGCTAACTGGGTCCCTGGTTCTCTTCACTGGTCTTTTGGTCCCTGCCCTCCAATATTCCAGATGGATGGAATTGCATGCGCCACTGCAGACAATGACTAGCTTAAACTGTGACCTGTGACGTGTCCCAAAGTGGCATGTGAGCCAGCAGTGATGTAATGCTTGGGGATACATTACTGCTGAGGCCAGTAATTGACTGCAGCAGTGCATGTGATCCCATCCATCCAGAAGTTTGCAAGCCAAGAACCAGAAGATCATATAATGGAAACAGGAATCTAGCAGATGTAGTGGACTGGCAGGGAACAGGTGAATATGAGGTACAGTACAACAAGCTGCAGCCCAAAGTTGTAAAAGTCCCAAAGGCTGGACAACCACTTCTGTTGGACAGCACAGGCCTTGCCCCATCTAACCCTTACACCCCCTGCCACTTTTTAGAACTTAGAATTTTAAAAGTTACACGTGTTTACACAAAAGGGGCCTGCACAAAAATGTGTCATTTTTTTATGTAAAAAATCTGGCATAGAATCCTTCATATGTACCTCCACTGTACTGATTGATATAAGATACTGCTATCAGGGCTGTATAATGCATCATGGTTTAATTTATAGTGTAGGTCTACATGCTATAGATTTTTCTGCTATGTATAGACCTACCATGTGTTTTTCGCAGCAAAATCTGCATGGTTAACATGATGGTGGAGTCACAGAGGATCTCACCTTGAAAGATGTGAAATCCAAGATAAAAATCAGCAACAGAAATGGACAAGGTCTGGATTTTAAAACCTGCAACTCATTTTCCATTCTTAAACTTTCCATAGTTTTATTCCTGTGGATTTTACCTGCACAAATCCACAAGAAAAATCTGCAGCAATCCCATTCCATGTGGACTCTCTGTTCCAATGACCTCATGTCTACATCTGTAGACACAGCATCATCAATGACCTTGACTCTGAGGAGTGTGTTCTGTTCATTCTTCTGGACACTGCCCTGTAGACAATGTCTTAGGGTGGGGTTGTTGCAGTAGGGCTTCAAGCAGGCTTGGATCTTTGATGTTTGAGCTGGAAGGGGAAGAAGAGGCAGAGACCTGATGCTGGTCACAGATTTCAGTTCACGGATTGCAGTTCACAGATTGCAGTTACAGATTGCAGTTACGCTGCAGGAGTCAAAATAGGCTCAGAACTTTATCATCTGACTTACATAATGCAATAAGGTGGAGTTCTGGTATTATTTTTTGTGTGTGTGTTTTTGTGTGTAAACCCCTTTAACCACCTCCGGACCGCCGAACGCAGGATCGCGTTCCGGAGGTGGCAGCGCTGCGCACAGTCACGCATATACGCGTCATCTCGCGAGACGCGAGATTTCCTGTGAACGCGCGCACACAGGCGCGCGCGCTCACAGGAACGGAAGGTAAGAGAGTTGATCTCCAGCCTGCCAGCGGCGATCGTTCGCTGGCAGGCTGGAGATGTGTTTTTTTTAACCCCTAACAGGTATATTAGACGCTGTTTTGATAACAGCGTCTAATATACCTGCTACCTGGTCCTCTGGTGGTCCCCTTTGTTTGGATCGACCACCAGAGGACACAGGTAGCTCAGTAAAGTAGCACCAAGCACCACTACACTACACTACACACCCCCCCCCATCACTTATTAACCCCTTATTAGCCCCTGATCACCCCTAATCACCCCTGATCACCCCATATAGACTCCCTGATCACCCCCCTGTCATTGATTACCCCCCTGTCATTGATCAACCCCCTGTAAAGCTCCATTCAGACGTCCGCATGATTTTTACGGATCCACTGATAGATGGATCGGATCCGCAAAACGCATCCGGACGTCTGAATGAAGCCTTACAGGGGCATGATCAATGACTGTGGTGATCACCCCATATAGACTCCCTGATCACCCCCCTGTCATTGATTACCCCCCCTGTCATTGATTACCCCCCTGTAAAGCTCCATTCAGATGTCCGCATGATTTTTACGGATGCACTGATACATGGATCGGATCCGCAAAACGCATCCGGTCGTCTGAATGAAGCCTTACAGGGGCATGATCAATGACTGTGGTGATCACCCCCCTGTCATTGATTACCCCCCTGTAAAGCTCCATTCAGATGTCCGCATGATTTTTACGGATGCACTGATAGATGGATCGGATCCGCAAAACGCATCCGGACGTCTGAATGAAGCCTTACAGGGGCATGATCAATGACTGTGGTGATCACCCCATATAGACTCCCTGATCACCCCCCTGTCATTGATTACCCCCCTGTCATTGATTACCCCCCTGTAAAGCTCCATTCAGATGTCCGCATGATTTTTACGGATGCACTGATAGATGGATCGGATCCGCAAAACGCATCCGGACGTCTGAATGAAGCCTTACAGGGGCATGATCAATGACTGTGGTTATCACCCCATATAGACTCCCTGATCACCCCCCTGTCATTGATTACACCCCTGTCATTGATCACCCCCTGTAAAGCTCCATTCAGATGTCCGCATGATTTTTACGGATGCACTGATACATGGATCGGATCCGCAAAACGCATCCGGTCGTCTGAATGAAGCCTTACAGGGGCATGATCAATGACTGTGGTGATCACCCCCCTGTCATTGATTACCCCCCTGTAAAGCTCCATTCAGATGTCCGCATGATTTTTACGGATGCACTGATAGATGGATCCGATCCGCAAAACGCATCCGGACGTCTGAATGAAGCCTTACAGGGGCATGATCAATGACTGTGGTGATCACCCCATATAGACTCCCTGATCACCCCCCTGTCATTGATCACCCCCCTGTCATTGATTACCCCCCTGTAAAGCTCCATTCAGATGTCCGCATGATTTTTACGGATGCACTGATAGATGGATCCGATCCGCAAAACGCATCCGGACGTCTGAATGAAGCCTTACAGGGGCATGATCAATGACTGTGGTGATCACCCCATATAGACTCCCTGATCACCCCCCTGTCATTGATTACCCCCCTGTAAAGCTCCATTCAGATGTCCGCATGATTTTTACGGATGCACTGATAGATGGATCGGATCCGCAAAACGCATCCGGACGTCTGAATGAAGCCTTACACGGGCGTGATCAATGACTGTGGTTATCACCCCATATAGACTCCCTGATCACCCCCCTGTCATTGATCACCCCCCTGTCATTGATCACCCCCCTGTCATTGATCACCCCCCTGTCATTGATCACCCCCCTGTCATTTATCACCCCCCCTGTCATTTAGCACCCCTCTGTAAGGCTCCATTCAGATATTTTTTTGGCCCAAGTTAGCAGAATTTTATTTTTTTTTTCTTACAAAGTCTCATATTCCACTAACTTGTGTCAAAAAATAAAATCTCACATGAACTCACCATACCCCTCACGGAATCCAAATGCGTAAAATTTTTTAGACATTTATATTCCAGACTTCTTCTCACGCTTTAGGGCCCCTAGAATGCCAGGGCAGTATAAATACCCCACATGTGACCCCATTTCGGAAAGAAGACACCCCCAGGTATTCCGTGAGGGGCATATTGAGTCCATGAAAGATTGAAATTTTTGTCCCAAGTTAGCGGAACGGGATACTTTGTGAGAAAAAAATTAAAAATATCAATTTCCGCTAACTTGTGCCAAAAAAAAAAAATTTCTATGAACTCGCCATGCCCCTCATTGAATACCTTGGGGTGTCTTCTTTCCAAAATGGGGTCACATGTGGGGTATTTATACTGCCCTGGCATTCTAGGGGCCCCAAAGCGTGAGAAGAAGTCTGGTATCCAAATGTCTAAAAATGCCCTCCTAAAAGGAATTTGGGCACCTTTGCGCATCTAGGCTGCAAAAAAGTGTCACACATCTGGTATCGCCGTACTCAGGAGAAGTTGGGGAATGTGTTTTGGGGTGTCATTTTACATATACCCATGCTGGGTGAGAGAAATATCTTGGTCAAATGCCAACTTTGTATAAAAAAAATGGGAAAAGTTGTCTTTTGCCAAGATATTTCTCTCACCCAGCATGGGTATATGTAAAATGACACCCCAAAACACATTCCCCAACTTCTCCTGAATACGGCGATACCAGATGTGTGACACTTTTTTGCAGCCTAGGTGGGCAAAGGGGCCCATATTCCAAAGAGCACCTTTAGGATTTCACAGGTCATTTACCTACTTACCACACATTAGGGCCCCTGGAAAATGCCAGGGCAGTATAACTACCCCACAAGTGACCCCATTTTGGAAAGAAGACACCCCAAGGTATTCTGTGAGGGGCA
The DNA here is from genome assembly GCF_905171765.1 of Bufo bufo. NCBI lineage: Eukaryota > Metazoa > Chordata > Amphibia > Anura > Bufonidae > Bufo > Bufo bufo. The sequence goes on from NC_053392.1 coordinate 123,607,586, forward strand.
TGGCGAGTTCCTAGAATTTTTTATTTTTTGTCACAAGTTAGTGGAAAATGCTTATTTTTTTTTTTTTTTTTTTTTCATACAAAGTCTCATATTCCACTAACTTGTGACAAAAAATAAAAACTTCCATGAACTCACTTTGCCCATCAGCGAATACCTTGGGGTCTCTTCTTTCCAAAATGGGGTCACTTGTGGGGTAGTTATACTGCCCTGGCATTCTAGGGGCCCAAATGTGTGGTAAGGAGTTTGAAATCAAATTCTGTAAAAAATGACCTGTGAAATCCGAAAGGTGCTCTTTTGAATATGGGCCCCTTTGCCCACCTCGGCTGCAAAAAAGTGTCACACATCTGGTATCTCCGTACTCAGGAGAAGTTGGGGAATGTGTTTTGGGGTGTCATTTTACATATACCCATGCTGGGTGAGAGAAATATCTTGGCAAAAGACAACTTTTCCCATTTTTTTATACAAAGTTGGCATTTGACCAAGATATTTATCTCACCCAGCATGGGTATATGTAAAAAGACACCCCAAAACACATTCCTCAACTTCTCCTGAATACGGGGATACCAGATGTGTGACACTTTTTTGCAGCCTAGGTGGGCAAAGGGGCCCACATTCCAAAGAGCACCTTTCGGATTTCACAGGTCATTTACCTACTTACCACACATTTGGGCCCCTAGAATGCCAGGGCAGTATAACTACCACACAAGTGACCCCATTTTGGAAAGAAGAGACCCCAAGGTATTCGCTGATGGGCATAGTGAGTTCATGGAAGTTTTTATTTTTTGTCACAAGTTTGTGGAATATGAGACTTTGTATGAAAAAAAAAAAAAAAAAAAAATCATCATTTTCCACTAACTTGTGACAAAAAATAAAAAATTCTAGGAACTCGCCATGCCCCTCACGGAATACCTTGGGGTGTCTTCTTTCCAAAATGGGGTCACTTGTGGGGTAGTTATACTGCCCTGGTATTCTAGGGGCCCAAATGTGTGGTAAGGAGTTTGAAATCAAATTCAGGAAAAAATGAGGAGTGAAATCCGAAAGGTGCTCTTTGGAATATGGGCCCCTTTGCCCACCTAGGCTGCAAAAAAGTGTCACACATCTGGTATCCCCGTACTCAGGAGAAGTTGAGGAATGTGTTTTGGGGTGTCTTTTTACATATACCCATGCTGGGTGAGATAAATATCTTGGTCAAATGACAACTTTGTATAAAAAAATGGGAAAAGTTGTCTTTTGCCAAGATATTTCTCTCACCCAGCATGGGTATATATAAAATGACACCCCAAAACACATTCCCCACCTTCTCCTGAGTACGGAGATACCAGATGTGTGACACTTTTTTGCAGCCTAGGTGGGCAAAGGGGCCCATATTCCAAAGAGCACCTTTCGGATTTCACAGGTCATTTTTTACAGAATTTGATTTCAAACTCCTTACCACACATTTGGGCCCCTAGAATGCCAGGGCAGTATAACTACCCCACAAGTGACCCCATTTTGGAAAGAAGAGACCCCAAGGTATTCGCTGATGGGCATAGTGAGTTCATAGAAGTTTTTATTTTTTGTCACAAGTTAGTGGAATATGAGACTTTGTAAGGAAAAAAAAAAAAAAAAAAAAAAATCATCATTTTCCGCTAACTTGTGACAAAAAATAAAAAGTTCTATGAACTCACTATGCCCATCAGCGAATACCTTAGGGTGTGTACTTTCAGAAATGGGGTCATTTGTGGGGTGTTTGTACTGTCTGGGCATTGTAGAACCTCAGGAAACATGACAGGTGCTCAGAAAGTCAGAGCTGCTTCAAAAAGCGGAAATTCACATTTTTGTACCATAGTTTGTAAACGCTATAACTTTTACCCAAACCATTTTTTTTTTACCCAAACATTTTTTTTTTATCAAAGACATGTAGAACTATAAATTTAGAGCAAAATTTCTATATGGATGTCGTTTTTTTTTGCAAAATTTTACAACTGAAAGTGAAAAATGTCATTTTTTTTGCAAAAAAATCGTTAAATTTCGATTAATAACAAAAAAAGTAAAAATGTCAGCAGCAATGAAATACCACCAAATGAAAGCTCTATTAGTGAGAAGAAAAGGAGGTAAAATTCATTTGGGTGGTAAGTTGCATGACCGAGCAATAAACGGTGAAAGTAGTGTAGGTCAGAAGTGTAAAAAGTGGCCTGGTCTTTCAGGGTGTTTAAGCACTGGGGGCTGAGGTGGTTAAAGACACTTCTCCAGTGTTCCTGTGCACACTCCAACACACAAGAGCAAAGGAACAACATCTACATGGATGAACGCATTGAGATGTTCATGTTGTATAGCTGGCGGAGATTCTTTCATTTTCATTTTCTCTTGACTGGACTGGTTTTAGCAGCAGAAGCTTAAAAGTGACAGAGGAAAGCATGTCAGTATGAAATGAGTTGTTCTTCATCTAACCACTGATACTTAAAATGCCCAGTATAATCGATCTCATAGTCTAAAAGGAAGATAAATATATATTCCTAGAAATGCCCAGGAGCAAAAAGAAATGGAAAGATCTTATCTCCTAGAACTCCAATAAATGATCGGTGCCTCTGGCTCCTTCATCATACATTGTAATTTACTGACTGTAGCTTCATATAAAAGGTGTAATATGGCGTGTCTGGTCCACACTAGCACTTCACAATGACAAAGCACTCTGAAATTTACTTCCAGCAACAAACTTACAGAGTTCTGTCTTCTCACGGTGTGAATGGGAAAACATGAAAACTGGAATTTTATTCTTACAAAAGGTAAAATTTCTAGATGATATTTTTTTAGGTTACGGTCAATATTATTATTATTGGTGATGTTTTTTTTTAAAATAATTTATCTATGTTTCGCCCAAAGAGGCTGGATCCAGTGTGCTCTGGTAACAAGCATTGTCAGATCAACCTTGGCCAAATATTGTGTGTCCAAATAATACCTCCAACATATTAGTGCTGCACACTGCACAAATAACAGGGCTCAGGCCATAACCTCCCGAGACTATTGATAAAGATGCATTGGGGATTTGTGGTGAGCTACTACTCTGTATCGTTGTGAGACGACTGTGCCTTGTGCCACTATAATCCAGCATTGCAAGCCAGTAAACTCTTTTATATGGAGCAATGTTGGCTAAATGATAACAGATTAGACACTTTTTTTTTATCATTCTCATGCATCTCTACGGTATTCAGCTGATCATCCTTAGACAGGACTATAAAACAGATCATAGCGAGATGTTTCCAGCCCTGGACAAACCCTTTAAATCCTTGTTTTAGTAAGTAATTCTATTCCATTTAGAATAGCAATTCTGCAGTCTTCTATTTAGAACTCTGCATTAGCCCATTCCTCTATTATTCCTACTGGAAAACTAAGATACATTGACAACTGGGTATTACCATTCCACCTTTAAATATGATTTGCCCTTAGACAGTCTGACACTCTAAAGCAGGGTTTCTTAACTCCAGTCCTCAGGGCCCACCTGCCAGCCATGTTTTCAGGATTTCCTTAGTATTGAGCAGGTGATATAATTAGTGTCAGTGCATCAGGACTTACCCCAGGTATTCATTCTGTGGGATATTCTCAAATCCTGACCTGTAGGTGGGTCCCGAGGACCGGAGTTGAGAAACCCTGCTCTAAAGGCAAGTTATCCCCTATCCTCCTATTGCTGGGAATGGGGACTCCATACCCCGAAGTGGCCCCCGATATGAATAGTGCGACAGGTTGAGTATGCACAATGTGTCTCCATTCATCTTTATGGGAATTCCTGTTGTGGCTAAGTACAGCGCCTAGCTATATTGGGAAATCCTATGTCCTATGCAGATGAATAGAGCGGCAGTGCACATGTTCAACAAACCAATCTTTATTTTAATTTTTTTGGCCGTGCGAGGTACAGGGTCCCTGTTCTTGTGATCCTACCTCTGGAATAGTTATCTCCTATCCTGTGGATAGGGGACATCCAGAATACTCATTTAAAGGGAATCTGTCACCTTGACCATGTACAGTATTACATGAGTAGTACTGCAGATATGAAGTCCAGATCACTATTTTTATTTTCCTACTGCTCCCTATTCCTTCACTGCACAGCAGTCCTGTATTTCAGTGCAGCTCTGAGCGCTGACAGCAAAGGAATAGGGGCAGTGAAAAAATAAAAAATAGTGATCTGGACTCCATATCTGCATTACTACTCATGCATTACTATACATAATAGTCCAAGGTTATGGTGACAGATTTAAGCACTGACTGGACAGTGGCAGACTGTTTAGGGACAGGTAGTTTTAATGAAGACCCATCAACATTAGGTGTGCTGTCCCAGCATTTATTTCTTCCATTTAAGATAAATTGATGTATTTGTGTTATCATATCATTACCATGTTATGTAATGCTGCCACCCTGTGGTCATTCTTGTTGTAGGTTTTTTTAATGTATTATGTAAATCCCATTGCCTTCGCTCTCTGTCTACTCCTCCCTTTCGGTGACATCATATCCTGTTTCTTATGGTCCTGTGTCTTTCTTTTCTGCAGCAGACTCAGAGCTGGTGAGAGCATTTCGTTTTGACCTGTAATATCCTCTAATGTCCTCCATGCGTCTTTGCTCAAGGTAAATTCAATAAATTACCAAAGCATCTCCATTGTATTCTCCTCACTGGATTATCACATGCAACTGGTACCACGACCTAGTGATATTAGTGAGTTCAGCTGTCTACCATTGCTTGTACAGAGATTACCACTCACAACCAGTCAGATACTTCTCTAACATACATATGTTGCAGAATAGTCAAAACGAAGCCTAAATCTACAGTCTTTGCATGTCTACACGCAGTCTGCAAGCAAGCAAGCAAGCTCAGAGCTGCTTCATAAGCACAGTGAGTAAGCTGAAATCCTTCCTTAAATGGACAGTACCACTTAAACAGGAATAACATGTCCACAAGAGCCTCCGTCGATTTCTCGGTCACTGAACATACAGAAACTCGCCCTGCTCTCAAAAACTCAGATATACAGGAAGCAGAGTCCATGTTCACTGAAGAACAAACTGTACGATCTAAACGTGTTATCAAACCAACACAAAAGATTAGAGAGAACTTTGAGGCAACCAAATGGCAAAGAACTGAACACTATATAGCAGCTCTTTCACGCTATAACAATGATGCACCAAAGTTAATTACAGCATTGAATCATCTAACTAACGCCTATGTTTGCTATCAGCGACTGTCTGAACGATTCCGATTTTTAAGATGCTTTAGAAGAGTTGAGAGAGAGAAAGAATCTACTCCAAGAGAAGGATACCTTAGTATAAGACACTAAGAACAAGGCATTGCATACTTGCAGGAGGTGAGATCTCATCGATCAACTTCAAACAAATATACGCTTTCATCTTCCAAAACCTCTCGTTCTGGAAGTTCGGCGTTACATGACAAGCTTATAGAGATCCGGGCAGAATAAGAGGAAGCTAGTGTAAGAACTTCCTTCGTTAAGAAGGAGGCAGAGGCAGAAGCTCAACTAAAAATTCTCCAAACTGAAAGGAAAGAAGTAGCTACCTTAGCTAAATGGAAGGTCCTTGAGAAAGCATTAGGCCAAGGTACCGATCTAGACTGTTTAATCTCAGAAGAAGTGGAAGAACCAGCTGACCACACTGCCAGATATGTGCTAAGGCAATCATCGCCTGCTCCCCCTGCTAAATCACATGTACCAACGCCACTTCTAAATTAACAACTGCGTGAACCCACAGAGCACCAGATGTTGTCATCCACCAATAACAAGTTAATTGCTAGCATAGAGCCAACTGATCCTCCAGAGACTAAACCACAGCTTAATCCTTATGCCACATCATTCTGTCCTGATCAAACAAAGCTTTATAAACTAGAGCCCCTACATGCCCCAGACACACCACAATGCGATCCAACCACAAGGAATGGGAGATCAGACATGTTGGACTTTGCCAGATACATGATACACAAGGAGCTGATTAACATTAGTCTCTCAAAGTATAATGACAGATTTATCAGTCACCAAGCTCGTAAGAAGAATGATCCCAGCTTTGACTTCACAGAATCCACTCTACCTGCTTCATCCTCATGCTCAAGGTATGACAACACAACAAGTAAATGTAGAGACTTAAGGGGAACAGTATCTGTAAGGAAAACAAACATCCCACCTATTACAACCTCCACTACTAGGTAGGACACCCCCATCCTTAAAGAAAAGGACCATAATCACATGTGCCTATCCACAAAAGACCTCATCCTTTAAAAGAATATCGTGGGCTCAGGGCAAAGACCTTGCAAGAACGCAGAGAGACACTCAAAAAGTTTGGAGTGTGTTACAAGTGTTGTGCTTTGTCAAATCATATGGCAAAAGACTGTAAAGCTATCATCAGGTGTGCAGGATGCAGCAGTGACAAGCATGTTACATCTATGCATCCTACTTTGCCTCCAGACAACGAACCATCTCAAGCGGCAACCAACGCAGTCGCACTTAATGGCTGGGAGCCACCGGCTCAAGAGCTAGCTATAACGACTGTCTCCTCTTCCTGTATGGAAAAATGTGGCAAGGAGACTGGTTCCAAGTGCTGTGTAAAAGTGTGTTTGGTCAATGTCTACCCAGAAGGGCAATCTGAAAATCCCACCAGAATGTATGCCATTATAGATGAACAAAGCAATAGGTCTCTGGCGAAACCTAAATTCTTTGAGATCTTCGGCATAACGGGAGAAGCAACACCATACTGTCATGCCCTGCTCAGACTATGTGCGTAGGTCTGCTAGATTAGCAGCACGCATCTAGTCTTGTGTTTTGTTTTGGAGTTGTGCTAGAACCGCCTCCCTTCAGGTGCACTGGGTGGGGTCGTTGGTTTAAATTACTCCTTCTCCCAGTGTTCCGTGCAGGTTATAGCTTCAGTCAGGCTGTGGAAGCAAGGAGTGAAGGATTGGCTTTTCCTGCTCTGATAAGATAAGTTGGTTTCTGATTTCTTTGGTTTGCTGTATAGGCTGTTTGAGTGTCGTCTGTTCCCTCCTGGTGCTGAGGGAGCAGGCTTTCCCTTTTCCCCTTTAACCATCTCAGGGATTCTAGGGTATTCTCAGCCCAGGCACGAGGACACATTATTCCCACCTTCAGGGTCTAAATGTGGGCTTAGCAGAATAGGGAGAGCTGTAGGGATTAGCTAGGAGGTGACCTTATCCCCAGCTTCTCGCCTAGAAACTTGTTTGTTTTGTTATCTGTGTATATGATATCCAGTCCGCCGTGACATCATAACCCGCCATACTGTGACTGCCATTGCTCAGCGGTTTGGTGATGGCGTCAATTGATGCACTAGTTGACCGCATGCAGGTATTATCTCTAGAGGTTGCGGATCTGCGTAGTTCGGTCACACGGTGTCAGAATGCTCTGGCATCAGGTGCAGGTCAAATTTGTGGGGAGCCTAAAGTCGCTCTTTCTGATAGATTTGCAGGAGGTGTGGATGACTTTATCCGCTTCAAAGAGTCATGCAAGTTGTATTTTCGGCTGCGTCCATCTTCATCAGGTGATGAAAGTCAGAGGGTTGGTATAATCATTTCTCTGCTTAAAGGGGACGCGCAATCCTGGGCCTTTTCTCTGCCGCCCGGTTCTCTGGCCCTCCGGTCGGTGGAGGAATTTTTCAAAGCCCTGGGATTAATTTACGATGACCCAGATCGGATCTCGATGGCGGAATCCAAATTGCGTAATTTATTACAGGGTGAACATACTGCAGAGGTTTACTGCGTGGAGTTTAGGAGATGGGCTACCGAGTCAGAGTGGAATGACCCCGCGTTACGTAGTCAGTTTTGTCAGGGGTTATCTGAGAGATTGAAGGATGCCCTTGCTTTTCATGAGTACCCAGATTCTTTGGAGAATGCTATGTCTTTGGCAGTATGGTTAGATAGACGTATTAGAGAGAGGTGTAAGGCTTCCTCCGCGCAAGGGATCCCTTCTGTGAGTGGTTTCGTCTCTACTGCTTCCCAGGGTGATGTTACAGGTAACTCTGGGGTAGGGGTGGAACCCATGCAGCTGGGTCAAGTATCTTTCCGTTCTGGTAGTAGAGACTTTAGAAAATTGCATAAACTATGTTATTACTGTGGAAAAAGTGGTCATTTTATTTTTGCTTGTCCTTTTGTTAAACCGCATGTTGATGAGAAAGAGAGAACCGTCCTGACTCTTGGTAGCGTGAATGGAGTGGTGGAGCAAGCAGGTATGCAAGCTCCCTGTAATACTCGTTTTCTCCTTCCAGCTATGGTGGCGCTAGACTCAAGAAATTTTTTTGTTGAAGTATTCATTGACTGTGGTGCTGGGGTAAACCCTATTGACTTTCTTTTTCTTCAAAATCTGGGTCTAAGTACTTAGAAAAGAGAGATTCCGGTTTTTGCAATTGACTCTTTCCCTCTTTCTCAAAGGAGTCTCACTCATATTGCTCATGGTGTTCAGTTGAGGGTAGGTGATTCACATGTTGAGATTATGTCTTGTTTTGTCATGAAGGATTTGCCCGCTCTGATAGTCTTAGGGTTACCGTGGTTGACAAAACATTGGGTGGAGTGAATTTTGTTCAGATAATTGTCTTGGCACATCTATCTCTGGTGTGTCCACTACGGCTCTACCTCAATATCTCTCAGATTTTGCGGATGTCTTTTCAGAGGGTGGGTCTCAGGAATTGCCCCCTCATCGTGACTATGATTGTCCAGTTAATCTCATCCCAGGGGCTAAGTTGCCAAAGTCTCGGCTTTACAATCTTTCTCAACCCGAAAGTGAGGTCATGCGGAAGTATATCGCCGAGAGTTTGGCAAAAGGTCATATTAGGCCATCTAAGTCTCTGGTGGCAGTAGGTTTATTCTTTGTAAAGAAAAAGAATGGATCGCTGAGACCTTGTTTGGATTTCCGGGAATTGAACCGTATTACAGTCCGGGATCCGTATCCCCTTCCTTTGATCTCAGACCTTTTTGATCAGATTGTTGGAGCCAAGGTGTTCTCTAAGTTGGATTTGAGAGGGGCCTACAATATGATCAGAATCAAGGAAGGGGATGAGTGGAAAACGGCCTTCAATACGCACGAGGGTCATTTTGACAATCTGGTTATGCCTTTTGGTTTGACGAACGCGTCAGCGGTATTTCAGCGATTCGTCAATTACATTTTCCATCATTTGGTGGGGAGTTTCGTGGTAGTTTACTTGGATGACATTTTAATTTATTCTCCTCATCTGAAGACTAGTGATGAGCGGCAGGGGTCATATTCGAATTCGCGATATTTAGCGAATATTTTGTAGAATGTTCGTCAAAAATTCGCAAATTCCAAAATTTGTAATGATTGTGTAATATGCGAATTTTTGGAATTCGAATTTTCGGATACTAATTTTTTATTGCGAATTTTTCAACTTACAACTATTAGACAAAGAAGATTATAGCACTATAGCTAAATTGCTCTATATTCGATTTTTTTTTTGAATATTCTCTATATTGCTATAACTTAGTTTTTTCGAATATTCGTAATATTCTAAAACAAGAATATTTAGCAATATAGCGAATATTCAAAAAAAACAAATATAGAGCAAAATTCGCAAACACTACTACTCCTAAAGTCAATTATATTGCAGCCTTCTTATTGGCCCACAAGCTAGAAGCAGTGAGGGATCATGTGTACTGCTAAAAAAAAAATAAAAAAAAAATCGAATATTCAAAATTACGAATATATATAGCTATATTCGAAATATTCGCGAATTTTCGAAGTACCTATATTCGCAATAAAAATTCGAAATTCGAATATTCGTGATCAACACTACTGAAGACCCATCAGGATCATGTGAGACAGGTTTTGACGATCCTTCAGGAGAATAAATTATATGCCAAATTGGAGAAATGTGTGTTTTCTGTGCAGGAGCTTCCGTTTTTGGGATATCTGCTTTCTGACTCTGGTTTTCGTATGGACCCCGAAAAGGTCCGGGCGGTTCTGGAATGGGACCGACCAGAGAATCAGAAAGCTTTGATGCGGTTTTTGGGGTTTACAAATTATTTTAGAAAATTTATTTTGAACTATTCTACCATTGTAAAACCTCTGACATGACTAAGAAGGGCGCCGACGTCTCTGTCTGGTCGGATGAGGCACTGCAGGCCTTTTCGACTATTAAGGAATGTTTTGCGTCTGCTCCCATTCTGGTGCAGCCCGATGTGTCTCAGCCATTCGTGGTGGAGGTTGATGCATCAGAAGTGGGGGTTGGAGCAGTGCTGTCTCAGGGTTCATCTCCTGGCAAATGGGTTCCATGTGCTTTTTTTTCCAAGAAGCTCTCTGTCGCCGAGAGGAATTATAATGTAGGAGATAGAGAATTGCTGGCCATCAAATTGGCCTTTGAGGAATGGCGTCACTGGTTGGAGGGGGCGTCTCACCCCATTACAGTTTATACGGATCATAAGAATTTGGCTTACCTGCAATCTGCCAAGCGTCTGAACCCTAGACAGGCCAGATGGTCACTGTTTTTCACCAGGTTTAATTTTGTGGTTACTTTTCGCCCGGGGGTTAAGAACATCAAGGCAGATGCATTGTCTCGCAGTTTTCCTGGGGGATGTGATTCTGAGGATCCTGCTCCGATTTTGGCTGATGGAGTGGTGGTCTCCGCTCTGTACCCCGAATTGGAGATGGAGGTGTTGGTATCCCAGGAGGGGGCTCCTGGTTCTTGTCCCCCAGGGAGGTTGTTTGTTCCCGATGAACTGCGATACAAGGTATTCAAGGAACATCACGATACTGTCCTTGCTGGACATCCTGGTGGTAAATCCACCTTTGATCTTGTGTCCCGGAGGTTCTGGTGGCCCAGGTTACGTAAGAGCATTGAGGATTACGTGGAGGATTACGTGGCAGCTTGTGAAACCTGTGCGCGGTCAAAGGTTGCTCATACTCGACCAGCTGGTTCACTTCTTCCTTTGTCTATTCCGTCTCGTCCTTGGACGCACTTGTCTATGGACTTTATTACGGGATTTGTAGCACCTTTGACTGTACAAGGCAAATTCCTGTTAAGACAACTTTCAGAGTCTATTTCGGACTGGGATGCTCCATTTCCCTCTGACAAACAGCAAAAGTGGGAGCTTTGGAAGGAATGCCTATATGCATTAGACAGGAATACATACCACGATGCTTCACTCCAACATCCCTTACAACAACTCGGAGGAAAGAAATCCACATCTTCGCAGATGTGTCTACTGAAGCTATCGCAGCTGTTGATTATTTAACCGCCTCCGGACCGCCTAACGCAGGATCGCGTTCCGGAGGCGGCAGCGCTGCGCAGAGTCACGCATATACGCGTCATCTTGCGAGACGCGAGATTTCGCTCAAAGCCGGCCCGCACATGCGCATCGTGGGCTGGCAAAAGTTAGAGGACAAGTTTGTCACCAGCCTGCCAGCCACGATCATTGGCTGGCAGGTTGGCGATTTTCAAAAAAACAAATCACAAGCCATATAACAGATCATATTAGTAAATATGATCTGTTATATGGCTTGTCTGCTCCTCTGCTGGTCCTTTTCGTCGGTTGGATCCAGCAGAGGAGCAGGCTTCACAGTGAGTAGCACCAACAGTACACTTTAGCCCCAGATCACCCCCTGCACCCCAATTAACCCTTTGATCACCCCTTTGATCGCCCCTGTCAATCACTAGTGAAAGGAAAAAAGTGATCAGTGTAAACTGTCATATTTTTTTTTTTCACTGGTATTGACTGTTAGGTTTTAGGGATAGTTTAGGCCCCTTGGTTAGGTAGTTTAGGGATCAGTTAGCGCCCAGCCCACCGCACCGCAGTCCCTTATTCGCTGATTAGCGTATCGCTAATCAGCATTTGTACTTTTATAGTATCTGTAAGTGATCAAAACTGATCACGATCAGATCTATAATAGTATTAGTGTCACTTTAGTTCGCCCTCCACCCAAAACGCAGTGTTTGCCCGATCAGGCCTGATCGGTCGCCCACACGTGTGTTCACCCACGCCCGCCCCACCGCAGTGACAAAAATATATATTTTTTTGATCACTGCACATTCACTTTACACGCGCTGCGGCGATAAAAAAATCTGTTTTGATATTTTTTATCAACCGCAGCGGCCTCCGGTACTTCGCTAGCCTCCCCTTTGTAAGACAGGCTTGCTTTTTTTCTTGGGTAGTCTCAGGGAATACCCCTAAATTTAGTAGTCCAAATGTCAAACAGGGGGTATTCTTCTGAAGAGGCCTACAGGATTCTGACCCAGTCTGATGAGGAATGGGAACCCTCATCTGACGAATCTAGCGGGTCAGAATATGAACCTGTAGAAAGCAGTGGCACTCTGACCCAAAGTTCGGACGAGGAGGTGGAGGTCCCTGATAGCACCAGGCGTACCCGGCCCCGTGTCGCTAGACCACAGGTTACGCAGGATCCTCTTCAAGAGCAGCAGAGTGGGGCTGGCGCTGCCGGATCACGTGGTGAGGCATACACCAGCAGCGCAGCCCTCCCTGGACCTAGTACCAGCACTGCCGTACAACATGGTGAAGTGGCGAGCACCAGAAGGGCAGTTGAAGCTGGTACGGTGGCACGTGCAGTAGTTACCCCGTCGCAGCCACCGCACAGACAGGCCCGTAGAGCCCCTAGAATCCCTGAGGTGCTGGCAAACCCTGATTGGCAGTCACCAACTTCAGCCGCACCATTAGTTCCCCCTTCTTACCGCCCAGTCTGGAGTTCGGGTTGAGACGGCTCAGATCTGTTCGGCCCTGGGATTTTTTGAGCTGTTCTTGACTGCGGAGCTCTTGGACTTAGTCGTGGCAGAGACAAACCGGTATGCCACTCAATTTATATCCGCCAACCCGGGAAGCTATTATGCCCAGCCTTTCCGGTGGAAACCAGTCCAAGTTTCCGAAATTAAAATTTTTCTGGGCCTTCTCCTCAACATGGGTCTAACTAAAAAGCATGAATTGCGGTCATATTGGTCCACGAACCCGATTCATCACATGCCCATGTTCTCTGCTGCTATGTCCAGGGCACGATTTGAGGCCATCCTGCGTTTCCTGCATTTTAGCGACAACACCACCTCCCGTCCCAGAGGCCACCCAGCTTTTGACCGGCTCCACAAAATTCGGCCCCTCATAGACCACTTCAACCAGAAATTTGCAGATTTGTATACCCCCGAGCAAAACATCTGCGTAGACGAGTCCCTAATACATTTTACCGGGCGCCTTGGCTTCAAACAATACATCCCAAGCAAGCGTGCCCGGTATGGGGTCAAATTGTATAAGCTCTGTTAAAAGGGCCACAGGCTATACCCACAAATTTCGGATCTATGAGGGAAAAGATCAGACCCTGGAGCCGGTCGGTTGCCCTGACTACCTGGGGAGCAGTGGGAAGACAGTCTGGGACTTGGTGTCACCCTTATTTGGCAAGGGGTACCATCTTCATGTGGACAATTTCTACACAAGTGTGGCCCTCTTTAGGCATTTGTTTCTAGAACAGATTTGCGCCTGTGGCACCGCGCGAACTAGTCGCGTGGGCTTCCCCCAACGGCTCGTTACCACCCGTCTTGCAAGGGGGAAGAGGGCTGCCTTGTGTAACTAAGAACTGCTCGCGGTGAAATGGAGAGACAAGCGTGACGTTTACATGCTCTCCTCCATTCACGCAGACACGACAATCCAAATTGAGCGAGCAACCCGTGTCATTGAAAAGCCCCTCTGTGTCCACGACTATAATTTGCTCATGGGAGGGGTGGACTTCAATGACCAGATATTTAGTTTCCCGACGCACCAGATGCTGGTATAAGAAGGTGTCTGTATATTTAATTCAATTGGCTCTGTACAATAGTTTTGTTCTCTACAGTAAGGCTGGGAGAACACGATCCTTCCTAAAATTCCAGGAAGAGATCATCGAGAACCTCCTGTATCCAGAAGGTTCCGTGGCCCCATCCACCAGTGTAGTTAGCCGTCTACACGAGCGACATTTCCCCAGTGTCGTTCCTGGTACCTCAACCCAACCGTCACCCCGAAAAAGATGTCGTGTCTGTAGCAGGAGTGGATTAAGGCGTGACACCCGCTATTTCTGTCCTGACTGTCCTGACCACCCTGCACTATGCTTTGGAGAGTGTTTCCGGAAGTACCACACACAGGTACACTTAACATAGGGATTGCATCTCACAGGACAGGCACACAGGGCTATTAAGGCCCTTTTACTCACAACTACTGCAAATCTCTCCTTTCACCTGGGATAAAGTGCATAATGTACTTCGCCACATCTTTGGGCGATTTGCGCTTTGCACATTGTCCCATGGGGAAGGAGAGGTTTGTCCTATAAAAGGTAAAAAAAAAAAAAAAAAAGGTAAGCAAAAAAGTTAACTTCAGTTCAAAAAGTTAAAAAAAAGTTTATGTTCTGTTCAAAAGTTATTATAAAGTTAATAAAATTATTGTGTTGCGGCCTGTTTTTTTCTTTTTTGTTTTGTTTTTTTTACCTTCCAGGGGGACCAACCGATCGACTAGCTGCAGCACTGATGTGCATTCTGACAGAAGCATTGCGCTGCTGTCAGATTACACACAAGTCGGTGTATGCGGCGCTGCAAGACAAGATTTCTCCTCTGCAGTAAAAGATACGTTTGCCGAGGCATATGAGCTGAGGAGGTGGCGGTGTTCATATGCTTTGGCAAACACTTTGTATATATATAAAAAAAAGTAAAAATCACGGCAATGATTTATTCATCCACATCGATTGATGTGAATGGATAAATCTGGTTTGCCAGGGCATACGAGCTAAGTGGGTATGGATGTTGGGCGGAGCTCCTATGTCCTGGCAGACGCCTTTCCCCTCCTTTTTATTTTTTTGGCAGAGATTTTTTCATCCACATTGATCGATGCGAATGAAGAAATCTGTGCCGTTCATTTTTTTCTTTCAGCCCAGAAACTGAACGGGAAAAAAAAATCTCATTACCCGTATGCTCAATATAAGGAGAATAGCAGAAACTCCTAATGCTGGCCATACATGTAATGATTGCGAAGACCCTCAAATGCCAGGGCAGTACAAACACCCCACAAATAACACCATTTTGGAAAGAAGACACCCCAAGGTATTCGCTGAGGGGCATATTGAGTCCATGAAAGATTTAAATTTTTGTCCCAAGTTAGCGGAAAGGGAGACTTTGTGAGAAAAAAACCCAAAAAAATCAATTTCCGCTAACTTGTGCCAAAAAATTTTTTTTCTATGAACTCGCCATGCCCCTCATTGAATACCTTGGGGTGTCTTCTTTCCAAAATGGGGTCACATGTGGGGTATTTATACTGCCCTGGCATTTTAGGGGCCCCAAAGCGTGAGAAGAAGTCTGGTATCCAAATGTCTAAAAATGCCCTCCTAAAAGGAATTTGGGCACCTTTGCGCATCTAGGCTGCAAAAAAGTGTCACACATGTGGTATCGCCGTACTCAGGAGAAGTTGGGGAATGTGTTTTGGGGTGTCATTTTACATATACCCATGCTGGGTGAGAGAAATATCTTGGTCAAATGCCAACTTTGTATAAAAAAAATGGGAAAAGTTGTCTTTTGCCGAGATATTTCTCTCACCCAGCATGGGTATATGTAAAATGACACCCCAAAACACATTGCCCAACTTCTCCTGAGTACGGAGATACCACATGTGTGACACTTTTTTGCAACCTAGGTGGGCAAAGGGGGCCACATTCCAAAGAGCACCTTTCGGATTTCACCGGCCATTTTTTACACATTTTGATTTCAAACTTCTTACCACACATTTGGGCCCCTAGAATGCCAGGGCAGTATAACTACCCCACAAGTGACCCCATTTTGGAAAGAAGACACCCCAAGGTATTCCATGAGGGGCATAGCGAGTTCCTAGAAATTTTTATTTTTTGTCACAAGTTAGTGGAAAATGAGGATTTTTTTTTTTTTTTCTTACAAAGTCTCATATTCCACTAACTTGTGACAAAAAATAAAAACTTCCATGAACTCACTATGCCCATCACGAAATACCTTGGGGTGTTTTCTTTCCAAAATGGGGTCACTTGTGGGGTAGTTATACTGCCCTGGCATTCTAGGGGCCCAAATGTGTGGTAAGAAGTTTGAAATCAAAATGTGTAAAAAATGACCGGTGAAATCCGAAAGGTGCTCTTTGGAATGTGGGCCCCTTTGCCCACCTAGGCTGCAAAAAAGTGTCACACATGTGGTATCTCCGTACTCAGGAGAAGTTGGGCAATGTGTTTTGGGGTGTCATTTTACATATACCCATGCTGGGTGAGATAAATATCTTGGTCAAATGCCAACTTTGTATAAAAAAATGGGAAAAGTTGTCTTTTGCCAAGATATTTCTCTCACCCAGCATGGGTATATGTAAAATGACACCCCAAAACACATTGCCCAACTTCTCCTGAGTATGGAGATACCACATGTGTGACACTTTTTTGCAGCCTAGGTGGGCAAAGGGGCCCACATTCCAAAGAGCACCTTTCGGATTTCACCGGTCATTTTTTACACATTTTGATTTCAAACTTCTTATCACACATTAGAATGCCAGGGCAGTATAACTACCCCACAAGTGACCCCATTTTGGAAAGAAGACACCCCAAGGTATTCCGTGAGGGGCATGGCGAGTTCCTAGAATTTTTTATTTTTTGTCACAAGTTAGCGGAAAATGATGATTTTTATTTTTTTTATTTTTTTTATTACAAAGTCTCATATTCCACTAACTTGTGACAAAAAATAAAAAATTCTAGGAACTCGCCATGCCCCTCACGGAATACCTTGGGGTGTCTTCTTTCCAAAATGGGGTCACTTGTGGGGTAGTTATACTGCCCTGGCATTCTAGGGGCCCAAATGTGTGATAAGAAGTCTGAAATTAAAATGTGTAAAAAATGACCGGTGAAATCCGAAAGGTGCTCTTTGGAATGTGGGCCCATTTGCCCACCTAGGCTGCAAAAAAGTGTCACACATGTGGTATCTCCGTACTCAGGAGAAGTTGGGCAATGTGTTTTGGGGTGTCATTTTACATATACCCATGCTGGGTGAGAGAAATATCTTGGCAAAATACAACTTTTCCCATTTTTTTATACAAAGTTGGCATTTGACCAAGATATTTATCTCACCCAGCATGGGTATATGTAAAATGACACCCCAAAACACATTGCCCAACTTCTCCTGAGTACGGAGATACCACATGTGTGACACTTTTTTGCAGCCTAGGTGGGCAAAGGGGCCCATATTCCAAAGAGCACCTTTCGGATTTCACCGGCCATTTTTTACAGATTTTGATTTCAAACTACTTACCACACATTTGGGCCCCTAGAATGCCAGGGCAGTATAACTACCCCACAAGTGACCCCATTTTGGAAAGAAGACACCCCAAGGTATTCGCTGATGGGCATAGTGAGTTCATAGAAGTTTTTATTTTTGTCACAAGTTAGTGGAATATGAGACTTTGTAAGAAAAAAAAAAAATCATCATTTTCCACTAACTTGTGACAAAAAATAAAAAGTTCTATGAACTCACTATGCCCATCAGCGAATACCTTAGGGTGTCTACTTTCCGAAATGGGGTCATTTGTGGGGTGTTTGTACTGTCTGGGCATTGTAGAACCTCAGGAAACATGACAGGTGCTCAGAGAGTCAGAGCTGCTTCAAAAAGCGGAAATTCACATTTTTGTACCATAGTTTGTAAACGCTATAACTTTTACCCAAACCATTTTTTTTTTACCCAAACATTTTTTTAAATTAAAGACATGTAGAACAATAAATTTAGAGCAAAATTTATATATGGATGTCGTTTTTTTTGCAAAATTTTACAACTGAAAGTGAAAAATGTCATTTTTTTGCAAAAAAATCGTTAAATTTCGATTAATAACAAAAAATGTAAAAATGTCAGCAGCAATGCAATACCACCAAATGAAAGCTCTATTAGTGAGAAGAAAAGGAGGTAAAATTCATTTGGGTGGTAAGTTGCATGACCGAGCAATAAACGGTGAAAGTAGTGTAGGTCAGAAGTGTAAAAAGTGGCCTGGTCATTAAGGGTGTTTAAGCTATAGGGGCTGAGGTGGTTAAAGGTAATAGACTATTGCAATGAAGCTCGTGTTGGATTTCTGTTTGGAAAGGATAAATTA
Source organism: Bufo bufo (assembly GCF_905171765.1). Classification (NCBI taxonomy): domain Eukaryota; kingdom Metazoa; phylum Chordata; class Amphibia; order Anura; family Bufonidae; genus Bufo; species Bufo bufo. The sequence continues at coordinate 123,625,659 of NC_053392.1, forward strand.
GCTCCGAAACCCGAGCACACCATTCCTAGGCTCGAACTCTGTAGGACTGTACTGGCTGTAGAGATTGCAGACTTTATACAGCGTAAACTAGATATTTATGTGCATGTGCACAATTTTACACAGACAGTAAAGTTGTTCTGGGTTATATATTGTCACGATGCAGTGTTCTGGGAAGCGGGGATGGCGCGAGCGCGCCCGGCGTTGCCCGTTCCCATGACAACTGTAATAGGGCTGAGCGCCGAGCTGATCACTCGGCGCTCAGCTGCGTCAGAAATCAGGAGTCATGTGACGCTAGCCACGTCACATGACTCCACCAGCGCTCTATTTAAACAGGCAAGCTGCTGGCCACAGATTGCCTGTTATTGAGGTCCTTCCTGCATGATACTCACCTGGTTTGTTTGTTCCTGCTTGGCTTCCGATTTCCCGTCCGTCTCATCCTCTGGTCTTGGCGTGCTCTACTGGTTTGACTTCAGCTTGTCCTGACGATTCTCTGCTTGCTCCTCCGGTACCTTTTCTGCTCTCTTGGTTTTGATGCGGCTTGTTTGACCTTTCTGTTTATGTGTTGTTTGTCTTACCTGCACTATCCTAACTAAGGGTTTGTCGACCAGTTGTCCCTTGTCACTAGGACTTGCGAGGCAAGTAGGCAGGGACAGGGGTGAGGGTGGAGTTCAGTGGTCACTACCCTACCCCCTGTGTGTGTGACAGAATAACAGAACATCATTACCACTGTTATCATGAATTCTTTGGTTACCCTGACGGAGCATGTTTGTAATCTGACTCAGATGGTTCAGGAATTAGGGGAGAAACTCCATTTACATGAGTCAGGACAGAGTGCCTCCACTCCACATGTATCTAGTCATCATATGGAGCCTCAGATTAAGCTTCCTGAACCGGTCTCAGGTGACCGTAGAAAGTTTATTTCTTTCAAAGAGAATTGTAAACTTTTTTTCAGATTACGCCCCTTGTCATCCAGTTCTGAGAGCCAGCGCGTGGGCATTGTAATCTCCCATCTCCAGGGAGATCCCCAGGATTGGGCTTTTTCCTTGCCTGGTGACGCTGGTTGTCTCAGCTCTGTCGATGGGTTCTTCCAGGCCCTAGGTACCTTGTATGATGAACCTGACAGGGCCATGGTAGCTGAGACCACTCTTAATGCTTTGGTACAGGGAGACCAACCTGCCGAAGAATATTGTACCCAGTTCAGGAGATAGTGTGTTCCTTCTGGCTGGAATGAACCAGCCCTAAAAAGCCAGTTCAGGTCAGGGTTGTCTGAAAATCTCAAAGACCTGTTAGTGAACTACCAGCTTCCTGAGACATTAGAGGAGACCATGACACTCGCTGTTCGACTTGACAGACGTGTTAGGGAGAGACGGCAGGAACGTTTGCTTTTTTCCAAGGAGGTGCTCCAGTCAGAGTTCTGTCCTGTGAGCAGAGCCAATTTCTCTTCTGAGGAACCCATGCAGGTCGGGATGACTCGTAGAGATCAGCGTCGACGACAAGGGGCTTGTTTCTATTGTGGCAAGTCAGACCATTGGATAAACCAATGCTCCAAGAAACCTTCTTCCGGTAAATCTACCAAGACGGGGGAGCTTAAGAACCAGGTATTTCCTAATGTGGTCAAGAACAAGTTATTAGTATCTATTACTGTCTCCTTGGGTATTAACAAATGTTCTGGTAATGCATTTATTGACTCAAGTTCTCCTGCCAACTTTATTGATAGGAGATTTGCATTAAAGTTGGGTATTCCGATTTTGATACTACCCACTCCCATCCACATCATGGCTATCGATTCCACCCCCCTGGTGGTGGTACTGTGAAGTATTCTACCCTGGAGATATCCTAGACTGTGGGGGTGTGTCACTCTGAAATGTGTTCACTGTTAGTTCTAGAAAACTTACCAGTAGAGGTGGTACTGGGAATGCCTTGGCTCCAGTTACATAACCCCATTGTTGACTGGACCAAGGGGGAATTGGTGAAATGGGGGGTTGAATGCAACTCGTGCTTGTCTGTAGTGCAAGCGTGGGTCTCAGCAGATTCCAATACATTGCCTTTACTCTTAAAGGAATATATGGATTCTCCTTCTCGAACCCCGAGTTGCTACCGCCCCATAGACCTTATGATTGCATCATTGAATTGGTAGAGGGGGCCAGATATCCCAAGGGACACATCTATAATCTTTCCAGACCTGAACGCAAGGCCATGGAAGATTATGTTGAAGAGAGTCTCAGCAAGGGACACATTAGGCCTTCTGTATCTCCTATGGCGGCAGGATTTTTCTTTGTCAAAAAGAAAAATGGAGGCCTCAGACCTTGCATCGACTACCGGGAGTCCAATAAGATTCCGATCAAGAATCAATACTTCCTTTTATTGATTCTTGATTTGTTTAATCAGGTATTGGGGGTTTCCTGGTTCTCTAAAATTGTTCTGAAGGGGGCAAATAACTTGATTCAAATTAAGGAGGGAGACGAGTGGAAGACAGCTTTCAATACACCAGCTGGACACTTCGAATATCTTGTAATGCCTTTTGGACTCAGCATGCGCTAGCTGTGTTTTAAAACTTTATGAATGATATTTTTTGAGAATTCTTGGGTAAATTTGTAATTGTTTACCTTGATGATGTTTTGATTTTTTTCCCCTGATTTTGAGAGTCTTGTGTCTCATGTGAAACAAGTGTTAGAGGTTTTGAGGAAGAATCAATTGGCGGCCAAACAGGAGAAATGTGTTTTTGGGGTACAAGAGATTCTGTATCTTGGGTATGTCCTCACTCATGCTTTTAAAATGGATCCTAGCAAGGTATTGGCAATTTTGGACTGGGTAAGGCCGTCATCCTTAAAAGCCTTACAATGTTTTTTAGGATTTGCTAACTATTACTATAGATTTATAAATCATTTTTCGGTAATTGCTAGGCCCTTGACTATATCACCAAAAAAGGGGCAGACCTGGAGAACTGGTCTGTTGAGGCTACTGAAGCATTTGAAACACTTAAGAAGGCTTTCAGCTGCGCCCCAGTTTTGATTCAGCAGGATCAAGAGATACCTTTCATTGTGGAGGTGGATGCCTCTGAGGACGGAGTGGGGGCGGTCCTCTCTCAAGGTCCCACTAGTCTTACCAATTTAAGGCCTTGTGCCTTCTTTTCCAAATTATGATGTGGGGAATGCCCTCAAATGCCCAATAAATTGGCATTTGAGGAGAGGGGACATTTTCTTGAGGGGGCTAAACATTGTGTTACCGTTGTTACTGATCATAAAAATCTGATGTTTCTTGAGTCTGCTAAGAGGTTGAATCCCCGTCAAGCCAGATGGCCATTGTTTTTCACACGCCTTAATTTCTCCATCACTTTCAGGCCAGGAAGTAAGAATGTGAAGGCAGATGCCCTATCCTGGAGTTTCTGTGCATTCCAGCCCACGGACGCACCGCCTGAAACCATATTGCCAGCTAGTCTCTTTTTAGCAGCCGTGTCCCAAGATCTTACGGCTCTAATTAAGGCAGAACAACATCTGGCCCCGGCAATCACACCAACAGATAAGTTGTTTGTTCCTGAACAGTTCAGTCTCTGGCTGTTGGGTGAGTGTCATGACTCTGGATAGGGATCTGGATAGATTGGAGGCTTGGGCAGATAAGTGGCAGATGAGGTTTAACACTGACAAATGTAAAGTTATGCACATGGGAAGGAATAATGCAAGTCACCCGTACATACTAAATGGTAAAACACTCGGTAACACTGACATAGAAAAGGATCTAGGAATTTTAATAAACAGCAAACTAAGCTGCACAAACCAGTGTCAGGCAGCTGCTGCTAAAGCCAATAAGATAATGGGTTGCATCAAAAGGGGCATAGATGCCCGTGATAGGAACATAGTCCTACCACTTTACAAATCGCTAGTCAGACCACACATGTAGCACTGTGTACAGTTTTGGGCTTCTGTAAACAAGGCAGACATAGCAGAGCTGGACAGGGTCCAGAGGAGGGCAACTAAATCAATTACTGGAATGGGGCAACTACAGTATCCTGAAAGATTATCAAAATTAGGGTTATTCACTTTAGAAAAAAGTCGACTGAAGGGAGATCTAATTAATATGTATAAATATATCAGGGGTCAGTACAGAGATCTCTCCCATCATCTATTTATCCCCAGGACTGTGACTGTGATGAGGGGACATCCTCTGCGTCTGGAGGAAAGAAGGTTTATACACAAACATAGAAAAGGATTTTTTACGGTAAGAGCAGTGAGACTATGGAACTCTCTGCCTGAGGAGGTGGTGATGGTGAGTACAATAAAGGAATTCAAGAGGGGCCTGGATGTATTTCTGGAGCGTAATAATATTACAGGCTATAGCTACTAGAGAGGGGTCGTTGATCCAGGGAGTTAGTCTGATTGCCTGATTGGAGTCGGGAAGGAATTTTTTATTCCCCTAAAGTGGGGAAAATTGGCTTCTACATCACAGTTTTTTTTTTTGCCTTCCTCTGGATCAACTTGCAGGATAACAGGCCGAACTGGATCGACAAATGTCTTTTTTTGGCCTTATGTACTATGTTACTATGTTTCTCTGTTTTGTGTGGACATCCTGGTATCAAGAGTACTAAAGAGCTGGTATACAGGTCTTATTGGTGGTCCACCCTGTTCAAGGATATCAAGTCCTATGTGTTGGCCTGCGAGGTGTGTGCCAGGTCCAAAACACCTAGGACTCGTCCTGCTGGTGAACTGCGACACCTACCCATTCCCAGTAAACCCTGGTCCCATATTTCTATGGACTTCATCACAGATCTGCCACCTGCTGAGGGTAAAACTGTGGTTTGGGTAGTGGTCGACAGATTCAGTAAGATGGTACATTTTGTTCCCCTTGCTAAACTTCCTAAAGCTAAGACTCTGGCCTCTGTATTTGTGGAACAAATTGTACGTTTGCACGGTGTACCTCAGAACATTGTGTCTTATAGGGGTGTCCAGTTTGTGTCAAGATTTTGGAGAGCCTTCTGTCAGAGGTGTAAAATCGCATTGACCTTCTTGTCTGCCTATCATCCTGAGAGTAACGGGCAGACTGAGCGACTTAATCAGTCTGTGGAACAATTTCTCAGGTCATATGTCTCTGGTGATCAACAGTTGTGGGTTAAATACCTTCCTTTGGCAGAATTTGCAATTAAAAACCATGTTAATTCCTCCACTGGTGTCTCCCCATTCTTTTGTAACTACGGTTTCCATCCTCGTTTTCATTCTGGATCATCTGTCTCCTCGTCTAACCCTGTGGCGGATAAGGTCTCATCTGAACTGTGCACAGTTTGGGCCTGGGTTCAGTCGAACCTAGAGAAGGCTCAAAATAATCAAAAAATCAAAGCTAATAGGGGGATGGATTTTTAGGTTGGGGATCAGGTGTGGCACCTCGTTTTAGAGGGCCAAACGAGATTACGGAGGTAATCAATCCAGTGTCGTTTAGATTAAGGTTACCTGATTCGTTCCACATCCATGATGTCTTCCATAAATCTCTGCTGAAAAGACATGTTACTCCTGTGGTTCCTTCACAGCCCGCTCCGCAGCCAGTACTGGTTAATAATTCTGAGGAATTAGTTGTTTTCAAAAATTTTGGATGTTAGGAGAGTCCAGTGTCGGACTGGGGTGCCTAGGGCCCACCAGTGGAATTGATTTTGGGGGCCCACCCTAGAGCTGGAGATATAACTTGTTCATTTTTCAGTCTCGCACACATGAATGTATGCATTTTAGCACACAATACAGTAACAGTATGCTAAACAGAACAGTATTGTGCACTGCACTATATCAAATAGTTTCTCTTTAAAGGGAGTCTGTCATCACAGTTTCACCTTTTTAACCCTTCCCATAGCTTTCTAGCAGCATTACAGTTGATAAAAACGTTACCTTTATAAGCAATCGTGGACTTATAAAACTGGCAAAAATCATCTTAGTAGGATGTGCAAATGAGGGCTCGCAAGTGCCCAGGGGCCGCGTCAACCTCGTAGGTGCCCAGGCAGCTCTGCCTTATCATCGCTTCCCTCCGCCCAGTCTTTCCCTCTGCCCGCCCATCTTCTTACTTCTTCTTTCGACGAGATCCTGCGCACTGAGTCCGTTAGCCGGCGCATGCGCATTAATTACTGTGATGCCATACCAGGAATGGAATGCGCCGGCCGATGGATATCAGACCCCCACCAATCAGATACTGATGACCTATCCACAGTCATATGTGACTGATATCAGCCGCTCCTCTTATAACGTTCCAGCACTGATATAACCTCCAGAGACATTACATCACATGTGACTGATATCAGCCGCTCCTCTTATAACGCTCTAGTACTGATATAACCTCCAGAGACATTACATCACATGTGACTGATATCAGCCGCTCCTCTTATAACGCTCCAGCGCTGATATAACCTCCAGAGACATTACATCACATGTGACTGATATCAGCCGCTCCTCTTATAACGCTCTAGTACTGATATAACCTCCAGAGACATTACATCACATGTGATTGATATCAGCCGCTCCTCTTATAACGCTCCAGCACTGATATAACCTCCAGAGACATTACATCACATGTGACTGATATCAGCCGCTCCTCTTATAACGCTCTAGTACTGCTATAACCTCCAGAGACATTACATCACATGTGACTGATATCAGCCGCTCCTCTTATAACGCTCCAGCACTGATATAACCTCCAGAGACATTACATCACATGTGACTGATATCAGCCGCTCCTCTTATAACGCTCTAGTACTGCTATAACCTCCAGAGACATTACATCACATGTGACTGATATCAGCCGCTCCTCTTATAACGTTCCAGCACTGATATAACCTCCAGAGACATTACATCACATGTGACTGATATCAGCCGCTCCTCTTATAACGCTCTAGTACTGATATAACCTCCAGAGACAATACATCCTATGTGACTGATATCAGCCGCTCCTCTTATAACGCTCCAGCACTGATATAACCTCCAGAGACATTACATCACATGTAACTGATATCAGCCGCTCCTCTTATAACACTCTAGTACTGATATACCGTATTTTTCGCCCTATAAGATGCACCGGGGTTTTTGGGGAGGAAAATAAGAAAAAAAAATATTTTTAACCAAAAGGTGTGCTTTTGGTGGGTTTGGAACTAATGGTGGTCTGTGGATGGCACTATTACTGGGGATCTGTGAAGGACACTGTTATGGGGGGGATCTGTGAAGGACACTGTTATGGGGGGGATCTGTGAAGGACACTGTTATGGGGGGGGATCTGGGGATGGCACTGTTATGGGGGGGGATCTGGGGATGGCGCACTGTTATGGGGGATCTGTGGATGACGCACTGTTAGGCCTCATGCACACGACTGTTTTATTCCATGTCCGTTGTTCCGTTTTCGTGATTTTCTGCGGACCCATTGACTTTCAATGGGTTTGTTGAAAACTCGGCTAATGCACCGTTTGTCATCCGCGTCCGTGATCCCTGGTTCCAGTCCGTCAAAAAAATATAACCTGTCCTATTTTTTCCACGGAAAACGGTTTGCGGATCCATTCAAGTCAATGGGACCGTGAAAAAACGCGGAGGCACACAAGATTGTCATCCGTGTCCGCGTCAGTTTTTTCCCTATCATTTGCATGGCAAACTTGACTTAGATTTTTTTTTAACTTTCCTTCATGTCTGGTGATCCTCCAAAAATAAATGAAGACACACGGAAACAAAAACGGAAACGGATCACGGAACAATGGAACCCCATTTTGCGGAACGGAACACAACAACGGTCGTGTGCATGAGGCCTTATGGGGGATCTGTGGATGACGCACTGTTATGGGGGGGATCTGTGGATGACGCACTGTTATGGGGGGGATCTGTGGATGACGCACTGTTATGGGGGTATCTGTGACGGACACTGTTATTGGGGGGTATCTGTGGATGGCACTGTTATGGAGGTGGATCTGTGGATGGCACTGTTATGGAGGTGGATCTGTGGATGGCACTGTTATGGAGGGGGATCTGTGGATGGCACTGTTATGGAGGGGGATCTGTGGATGGCACTGTTATGGAGGGGGATCTGTGGATGGCACTGTTATGGAGGGGGATCTGTGGATGGCACTGTTATGGAGGGGGATCTGTGGATGGCACTGTTATGGAGGGGGATCTGTGGATGGCACTGTTGTGGAGGGGGATCTGTGGGATGGCACTGTTGTGGAGGGGGATCTGTGGATGGCACTGTTATGGAGGGGGATCTGTGGATGGCACTGTTATGGAGGGGGATCTGTGGATGGCACTGTTATGGAGGGGGATCTGTGGGTGGCACTGTTATGGAGGGGGATCTGTGGGTGGCACTGTTATGGAGGGGGATCTGCGGGTGGCACTGTTATGGAGGGGGATCTGCGGGTGGCACTGTTATGGAGCGGGATCTGTGGGTGGCACTGTTATGGAGGGGGATCTGTGGGTGGCACTGTTATGGAGGGGGATCTGTGGATGGCACTGTTATTGAGGGGGATCTGCGGATGGCACTGTTATGGAGGGGGATCTGCGGGTGGCACTGTTATGGAGGGGGATCTGCGGGTGGCACTGTTATGGGGGGATCTGTGGATGACGCACTGTTATGGAGGGGGATCTATGACGGACACTGTTATGGAGAGGGGGATCTGTGGATGGCACTGTTATGGAGGGGGATCTGCGGGTGGCACTGTTATGGAGGGGGATCTGTGGGTGGCACTGTTATGGAGGGGGATCTGTGGGTGGCACTGTTATGGAGGGGGATCTGCGGGTGGCACTGTTATGGAGGGGGATCTGCGGGTGGCACTGTTATGGAGGGGGATCTGCGGGTGGCACAGTTATGGAGGGGGATCTGCGGGTGGCACAGTTATGGAGGGGGACCTGTGGGTGGCACTGTTATATATGTGCCATCACAGACCCCCCACCCCATAACAGTGCCATCCACAGACCCCCCCACCCCTTAACAGTGCCACCCACAGATGTCCCTCATAAAACTGTCATCCACAGATCCCCCCCCCACCGCTCCAGTATACAAATATAAAATGTCTGATTGAATTAAAAGTTATTACACATGCCCCCTCACTCCTAATATTACTGTACACCCTAACAGCTTCTGTACAACGCAGGCAGGCCGGGCGGTCAGCGCGTCACTCACTGACGTCACGTGCCTGCGCCGCCTGCTTGATTCATAAAGTAGGCGGCGCAGGCACGTGACATCGGGGAGTTATGCTGCTGTTAGGGTGTATGGTAATATTAAAAGTGGGGGGGGGGGCATGTTTAATCACTTTTAATTGAATGAGACATTTTATATTTGAATATTGCAGCACCGGAGCGGCGGGGCCGGAGTACAGTGACTGCACCCAGTCCCTCCCCGCTCTCGTATACATCGCAGCCTGTAAAAATGTCAGCATTCACCCCATAAGACGCAGGGGCATTTTCCCATTTTTTGGGGGAAAAAAGTGCGTTTTATAGGGCGAAAAATACGGTAACCTCCAGAGACATTACATCATATGTGACTGATATCAGCCGCTCCTCTTATAACGCTCCAACGCTGATATAACCTTCAGAGACATTACATCCTATGTGACTGATATCAGCTGCTCCTCTTATATCGCTCCAGTACTGAGATAACCTCCAGAGCAGGGGCGTACATACAGGGGTCGCGGCTGGGCCCGGCACTCCAGGGGGCCCGGCCGCCTGTGGACCCCTGGCCCCGCCCTGCAGTAGTGCTGTGCCTGCCTGTATAAAGGCTGTTTCACACGAGCGAGTCGATTGCGGGAATCACGCTCCGTGTGTGAGTGTGAACCTCCGCTCTGCTCATAGTGACATAAAGCGGTCAGTATGATTCTGTGGAAAAAAGGCCATGCAGAGACACATAGTATTATAAACCATGATAATGCCGTGCGCTCCTGCAAGTCCAGAGCGGAGGATCACACTCACACACGGAGCGTGATTCCCGCAATGGACTCGCTCGTGTGAAACAGCCTTAACCCGGGCGGCCGACCCGGGGCCCGCCGCCCAGTGTTGGGTTTCTGCGCTGCAGTGCCAGGCCAGGCCAGCCCTACCCTCCTTGAGTGAGAGTCTCCTCCCCCTGATTCTCCTCCCCGTGCAGGTGCGGCGTGCCTAGTCATTTCCTGTTGGGCGGCCGCACCGGACACAACGTTTCCCTAGGCTGCGCAGGCGCACAACAACGCCGAGACGCAGCAGGAAGAAGGCACCGGAGAGCGTGAAGAAGCCGGTGCCGGTTCGGAAGTGAAGATAAGATTTGTAAAAAAAAAAAAAAAAAAGGTCTTCATAATTGCTCACCTCATTTATGGTGAGTGAGTTCAGAGTACACTCAGAGTAGGGTCTGATGGGGGCTGAGAGGGGCTGGCTTTATAACTAGCTCTGCTATATTTCTGTAGCCTGCAACCTCTGACTGCCCAGTTGGGCTGAAACTACTACACCCAGCATGTTCTGGCAGTAATAGTAAATGGATATTGGTGCAATTCTGAGCTACTAGTCTATATAATATTATATAGTAGCTCAGAATTGCACCAATATCCATTTACTATTACTGCCAGAATATGCTGGGTGTAGTAGTTTCAGCCCAACTGGGCAGTCAGAGGTTGCAGGCTACAGAAATATAGCAGAGTTAGGCTACTTTCACACTGGTGTTTCTGGGTCCGCCTGTGAGATCCGTTTCAGGGCTCTCACAAGCGACCCAAAACGGATCAGTTCAGCCCCAATGCATTCTGAATGGATGCGGATCCGCTCAGAATGCATCAGTTTGCCTCCGTTCAGCCTCTATTCCGCTCTGGAGGCGGACACCAAAACGCTGCTTGCAGCCAAACGGATCTGTTCTGAACGGATACATGCATTTGCATTATAGGTGCAGATCCGTCTGTGCAGATTTGTTTTGGTGTCCGCCTGGCGATGTGGAGCCAAACGGATCCGTCCTGACTTACAATGTAAGTCAATGAGGACGGATCCGTTTTCACTGACACAATATGGTGCAATTGAAAACGGATCCGCCTCCCATTGACTTTCAGTGTAAGTCAAAATGGATCCGTTTGCATTATCTTTTTTTTTTTGTTCATGGTAATGCAAACGGATCCGTTCTGAACGGATACAAGCATTTGCATTATCGGTGCGGATCCGTCTGTGCAGATACCAGACGGATCCGCACCTAACGCAGGTGTGAAAGTAGCCTAAGGCTGCATTCACACGTCTGTGGTGTGTTGCGGACCCGAATCCGCAACACACCAGCCCGGCGCCCCCATAGAAATGCCTATTCTTGTCCGCAAGCTGCGGACAAGAATAGGACATGCTCTATCTTCTTGTGGAGCTGCGGACCCAAAATCAGGGCCGCACTCCGCAATTGCGGCTGCAGACAGCACACTGTGTGCTGTCCGCATCCATTCCGTCCCCATAGAGAATGAATGGGTCCGCACCTATTCCGCAAAATTGCGGAAAGGATGCGGACCCATTTTGCGGACGTGTAAATGGAGCCTAACTCTGCTGCTGGTGGAGGGAGGTTGGGGGGGGGGGGGGGCGGCGACGGGAAGGGGGCCCCATGGTTCAGTTTTACACCGGGGCCCCATGGATTGTGTGCTCCAGAGACATTACATATTATGTGACATTACATATTATGTGGGGGTGAGGGGCTGGGAAAGTGTGAAATGCCACTGATGAGAGGGAAGAGGGGGACACTGGGAGACATGACTTCTTGCCCTGTATAAAGTATAGGTGAGATAGTTGGTGGGAAAGGTCTGTGAGAGGCTGGAACAACAGGGACACAAGATGTGCAGGGGCAGCAGCTTCAGGACTCTCTTCCCACTTCCCTCCCACAGTAACTTACCCCAGTGCTGCTGTGTGGAGTAGTGGGACCAGTGAGAGAAGAGAACTTTATACTGGAGGTAGGCAGAGTGACTCAGAGAGAGCAGCGTCTCCATTATCTCCTGCTGCTGCCTCGGCTCCTCTGGCTCCGCCCCCTCCTCACACAGGATGGAATCTCACACTGCAGAGAGGAGGGGGGGAGCTGTCTGCTCATGTCGGGTCGGTGAAGTTTACTTTGGAGAAAGGGACAAGCGCTGCAAAGTATTGTGCTGTCCCTTTCACCAAAGTAAAATGATATGTGTGCCAGTGCTGCAGTCCAGCCCCTGATAACAGCCAGGCGCCTGAAACTGAAAGTATAGTAACTCCCCTGCCCCTGCTGGTGGCTCTGGCTGCAGTATAAGCAGACAGGCAAGGGGCCCACCGGGCATTTCACCGGCTTCCCGGTGAGCCAGTCCGAGCCTGGGAGAGTCCGCAACTCCTTACAGTATCTGGTACACTGGAAAGGCTATGGACCGGAGGAAAGGTCCTGGGTACCAGCTAAGGATGTTCACGCCACTAGGCTTGTCAAAAAATTTCATATGGAGAAGCTGTCGCCTGGGGCCTTGGGTCCGGTGGCCCCTGTCATGATACAGTGTTCTGGGGAGCGGGGACGACCGGGGCACGCTCGAGTCATCAGCGCGCCCGGCTCCGCCCGTTCCCATGACAACCGTAATAGGGCTGAGCGCCGAGCTGATCACTCAGCACTCGGCTGCATCAGAGCTCAGGAGTCATGTGATGCTGGCCACGTCACATGACTCCACCAGCGCTCTATTTAAACAGGCAATCTGCTGGCCACAGATTGCCTGTTATTGAGGTCCTTCCTGCATGATACTCACCTGGTTTGTTTGTTCCTGCTTGGCTTCCAATTTCCCATCCGTCTCATCCTCTGGGCTTGGCGTGCTCTCCTGGTTTGACTTCGGCTTGTCCTGACGATTCTCTGCTTGCTCCTGCGGTACCTTTTCTGCTCTCTTGGTTTTGACGCAGCTTGTTTGGCCTTCCTGTTTATGTGTTGTTTGTCTTCCCTGCACTATCCTAGCTAAGAGTTTTGCCGACCAGTTGTCCCTTGTCGCTAGGACTTGTGAGGAAAGTAGGCAGGGACAGGGGTGAGGGTGGAGTTCAGTGGTCACTACCAAACCCCCTGTGTGTGTGACATATACAACCAGTCAAAACGCTTCAACGTCTATGTCAGTAACCGCATTGAAAGCATTAGAAGGTCCTCTAAACCTGAACAGTGGCACTATGTTCCATATCATATCAATCTCTGTCTGCAAATTCTTCTTGGTTAACAGGTTCAGAGTTTTTGTTGAACTAGAGAAAAGAAACTCCTACTCAAGATGTCTTCTGTCTCCAAGACCCTCATGAAGATCCAGAGATTCGCCCTGAAGTTAGTTCTCTTGTCACAAAGTCTGAAAGGAGGGCTGGCTGTCACCGCTTTGAACGCTTCTCCAGATGGTCAAAGCTTATTCACATCATTGCAAGGTTCCAGTATTTTCATTGAACATCATATGGACATTCATGTTTTGCATATAGTGTGAAATCCTAGGATTACAGATGGGGAGTGTGCTGTCCCAGCATTTATTTCTTCCATTTAAGATAAATTGCTGTATTTGTGTTATCATATCATTACCATGTTATGTAATGCTGCCATCCTGTGGTCATTCTTGTTGCAGGTTTCCTGAATGTATTATGTAAATCCCATTGCCTTTACTCTCTGTCTACTCCTCCCTTTCGGTGACATCATATCCTGTTTGTTCTGGTCCTGTGTCCAGCAGACTCAGAGCTGGTGAGAGCATTTCGTTTTGACCTCTAATATCCTCTAATGTCCTCCATGTGTCTCTGCTCATGGTAAATTCAATAAATTACCAAAGCATCTCCATTGTTTTCTCCTCACTGGATTATCACATGCAACTGGTACCACGACCTAGTGATATTAGTGAGTTCAGCTGTCTACCATTGCTTGTACAGAGATTACCACTCACAACCAATCAGAGACTTCTCTAAGGCTACTCTCACACTCGTGTTTGGTGCGGATCCGTCATGGATCTGCACAAACGCTTCCGTTCAGATAATACAACCGCATGCATCCGTTCAGAACGGATCCATTTGTATTATCTGTAACATAGCCAAAGCGGATCCGTCTTGAACACCATTGAAATTCAATGGGGGACGGATCCATTTTCTATTGTGCCATATTGTGTCAGTGAAAACTGATCCATCCCTATTGACCTACATTGTGTTTGCCTCCGCATCGTCAGGCAGCATTTTGGTGTCCGCCTCCAGATCGGAATGGAGGCGGAACGGAGGCAAACTGATGCATTCTGAACGGATCCTTAACCATTCAGAATGCATTAGGGCAAAATTGAACTTTTCAAGGGCTATAATCCCTTTATTTTATAGGTTGCTATTTTTTTTAAACATTTTGGTCTTTCCAGTTTTGGTAATTTTATGAAGATACGTGCATGTATATTTAGGCCTAAATGGTATATATAAACTAAGCACATGCTGAATGTATATTTTTAAGATGTGTGATCCATATAACTTTCTGCTTTGATAATAGTTTTACCCACTAATATCAACTTTGTTTTGCAGTTTTTATGAAAAATTACAGTTTGGCACAAAGTTGCAAATGTGTGTATAAAGTGCTGAATGGCATTTTGACAATGTTGCTGGGTATCAACTTTCAGAAAATATATGGGTATGGGGGGTTAGTATGATGTTTTTATTTTGTAATTTAGGTTTTATTTGTACATGTAAAAACTGCGAAAATTGTCCTGGCTACCAGAGTTGTAAAGTTTCCATGCTTACCTGCCAGTGATAAAGTTAAAGGGATTATCCAAGACTATACAAAGCTCCCCCATATGCCAGGCCCTTCACATTGAATATAGTTACTTACCTGGCTCCCCGCTCCCTGCGCTGCTCCTGGTCCCCGCACCGCCGCTTCTGGTCCCCGCACCGCCGCTTCTCTCTGTGCGCGGATCAAAACATCCAGTGTTGTGGGGAGCAGCCAAAGACAGACGGGGACCAGCGTCCTTAGCGTCGGGGTTGACGCTAGGGAGGCTAGTCCCTGTCACCGCCTGCCATTGGCTGTTCCCCCCCCCCCCCCCGCCACGACACCGGATGTTTTCATCCGCTCACGCGGAGAAGCAGCAGCGGTGTGTGGGGACCAGGAGCAGCGCAGGGAGCGGGTAGCCAGATAAGTATACGCATTTGAGGGGCCCGGCATATGGGGGACATTTTTATAGTCTTGGATAACCCCTTTAAACCAAGCTTTATGGAGCAAACAGCCTGAGGTCCTGTGAACACACCTAGTAATTACAGTGGTCAAAGACCTATGGTAATTTTGGATTCCCCTGCTTATAGCTGTTATTATAAATTAAAGGGGTTGTGTCATCTTAAACATTGGTGGCATATTTCTAGGATATGTCACCAATGTCTGATAGGTGCAGCCCCCACCTCTGGGACCGCACCTACAGTTGCAAGAAAAAGTATGTGAACCCTTTGGAATGATATGGATTTCTGCACAAATTGGTCATAAAATGTGATCTGATCTTCATCTAAGTCACAACAATAGACAATCACAGTCTGCTTAAACTAATAACACACAAAGAATTAAATATTACCATGTTTTCATTGAACACACCATGTAAACATTCACAGTGCAGGTGGAAAAAGTATGTGAACCCTTGGATTTAATAACTGGTTGAACCTCCTTTGGCAGCAATAACTTCAACCAAACATTTCCTGTAGTTGCAGATCAGACGTGCACAAAGGTCAGGAGTAATTCTTGACCATTCCTCTTTACAGAACTGTTTCAGTTCAGCAATATTCTTGGGATGTCTGGTGTAAATCTCTTTCTTGAGGTCATGCCACAGAATCTCAATCGGGTTGAGGTCAGGACTCTGACTGGGCCACTCCAGAAGGCGTATTTTCTTCTGTTTAAGCCATTCTGTTGTTGATTTACTTCTATGCTTTGGGTCGTTGTCCTGTTGCAACACCCATCTTCTGTTGAGCTTCAGCTGGAGGACAGATGGCCTTAAGTTCTCCTGCAAAATGTCTTGATAAACTTGGGAATTAATTTTTCTTTTGATGATAGCAATCCGTCCAGGCCCTGACGCAGCAAAGCAGCCCCAAACCATGATGCCCCCACCACCATACTTCACAGTTGGGATGAGGTTTTGATGTTGGTGTGCTGTGCCTCTTTTTCTCCACACATAGTGTTGTGTGTTTCTTCCAAACAACTCAACTTTGGTTTCATCTGTCCACAGAATATTTTGCCAGTACTGCTGTGGAACATCCAGGTGCTCTTGTGCAAACTGTAAACGTGCAGCAATGTTTTTTTTGGACAGCAGTGGCTTCCTCTGTGGTATCCTCCCATGAAATCCATTCTTGTTTAGGGTTTTACGTATCGTAGATTCGCTAACAGGATGTTAGCATATGCCAGAGACTTTTGTAAGTCTTTAGCTGACACTCTAGGATTCTTCTTCACCTCATTGAACAGTCTGCACTGTGCTCTTGCAGTCATCTTTACAGGACGGCTACTCCTAGGGAGAGTAGCAGCAGTGCTGAACTTTCTCCATTTATAGAAAATTTGTCTTACCGTGGACTGATGAACAGCAAGGCCTTTGGAGATACTTTTATAACCCTTTCCAGCTTTATGCAAGTCAACAATTCTTAATCGTAGGACTTCTGAGAGCTCTTTTGTGCGAGGCATCATTCACATCAGGCAATGCTGCCTGTGAAAAGCAAACCCAGAACTGGTGTGTGTTTTTTATAGGGCAGGCCAGCTGTAACCAACACCTCCAATCTCATCTCATTGATTGGACTCCAGTTGGCTGACACCTCACTCCAATTAGCTCTTGGAGATGTCATTAGTCTAGGAGTTCACATACTTTTTCCACCTGCACTGTGAATGTTTACATGGTGTGTTCAATAAAAACATGGCAATATTTAAATATTTGTGTGTTATTAGTTTAAGCAGACTGTGATTGTCTATTGTTGTGACTTAGATGAAGATCAGATCACATTTTATGACCAATTTGTACAGAAATCCATATCATTCCAAAGGGTTCACATACTTTTTCTTGCAACTGTATCTCTAGAATGGAGCCTGCAAAGTGAAGGAGAGCGGACTGCACAGATGTGCTGCCGACCCTCCATTCATTTCTATGGGACTTCATAGAAGTGAATGTCGCAGTGGCTTCCCATTTATTTCCATGGGACTTCCGAAAATATCCGACCCCGCCTCTATTTTTAGCACTCCTATAGAAATAAATGGAGGGCGGCTGTGCATGCACGGTGTACCCTCCTTCATTTTGTAGGCTCTATTTTAGAGATACTGTAGCTGCAGGTCCCAGAGGTGGGACCCGCAGCTATCAGACATTGGTAGCATATCCTAGCCATATTCCAAAAATGCTTGAGATGACACAACCCCTTTCATTTTTCGATATTTCGAAGAAAAGAAACTATAAACCATTATTGCGTTCTCATTATGACTCATCATGCTGCTAACAGATTATAGGGGGCACTTCCAGTCATCTTGCCAAGGTGTCTGAATTGGAGAATTATGTTCAAACTCATGTAGGCTCACAGTGGGGTGCCAATGGGGTGACACTGGGAGCCACTTCAATCTGTAAGCCACATAAGCACCATGGTCTTTATTGAAAGCAGCATCCATAGAAATGAATAGGATGGGAGATAGCTCCATTCCCAGGAATTAAAGCAATGAGAGTTCCTACAATCAGCTTCGCAGAGAGGAGCATAATATATTGTAAAGTTTCTTAATTGGACCACCACATTAAATATCACGAGGGTGTGTTATGGGAATACGACTGGATGACAAAGAGAGCTACTTGCCTATGTAAATTACTTATTTCCTATGGTCACAATTGATTTCAACATCTAAGGACTATATTACACAAACATATCATCTGACCAATATCTGTCCAATCAGACCAACAGTTGGTGTGTATAACAAAATATCTCTGTGTGTAAATGGCCATCTGACCAATGATTGATCAGAAAATCTGTTGGTGTAATACAGCCCTAAGGTGTTAAATAGGCAGGATCTGCTCCCCTGATTCTGGCCATTAGAGCAGGAGCCTGGCTGACATTAGACAGCCAAGCACTTGCCACATTCAGAATAGGAAACCTATTTCTGGAATTATTCCAGAACACCGTAAAAAGGCATGTGCAACGGAAAAAAGTCGCTTAGTGACCCCAATAAAAAGGTGCAGTGGTGGTCACTAAAGGGATAACGTGATGAAACACCATATAAACACCAAGGTCAAATGCATGTTCCTGTCTGTAAGTGGTCAGCTTTGATTTATAAATATGGATTTATCTTGAAAGCATCCACTGCTTACATGGAAGTGACAAATCTGAAAGATTAGAGCAATCATATAGAGGAGATAAAGTCTGAGAGGCGGCGGGGACCAGAGGAGCAACCTGCAAGATCCTATTAGAGAGAGCGCTAAAGGCTCACTTTAATATCTTTGTTCTCCGAAAGTGGGGCAGAGAGAGAATGTTGTCATAAGCCTTATCCAACGCAGATCAAAAGGCGGAAGATGATCTCTTAGGATGTGCTGGGATTTGCAAACACTTTCTTTTCTCACAAGTCAATTCCAAGAGGTTTGTGATGGGAATAATAAGCAGAATATCTTAGACATGTGAAAGCTCCCAGGTCTGATTTAAGTGTTAATAGATTGTGATCGGGTCTATTGCTTATGAAATATGGTGGCCTACCTCAATTCACACTAGCACCAGAGCTTCTGTTTTTATTTTAATTTTTACTTACAAAGAGTGCCTATGACTATGGAGGACCGAGCAGATCCAGGCATTATACAGACTGCTCATTAATTTCTGTAGGTGCAGTGTAATACTTAAAGAGGTATTCCCATTATATAAAGTTATCTACAGGATAGGAGACAACTATTAGAGTGGGGAAAAACAGACTCTCTAATTTGGAGCTATTATTACCACTGGTCTCAGAGGTGATGTGTGTCAAATATGCACATCACTACCACCTCACAATCTGGAGATCGTGCTTGCTGGTCTGATGCAATCATAGGTAGTTTTATTGTAGATGTGCCACCACTAGATGTTTACATAGCGACTGGTGTTCGTTATAACATGGCGGTGTACACTCCAAACCGTTGCTATCTAAACACCTAATATTCTGCCACAGATGTACGTTAGGCTACTTTCACACTGGCGTTTTGGTTTCCGTTTGTGAGATCCATTTCAGGGCTCTCACAAGCCATTTTTTTTTTACATTTTAGTCTTTCCAGTTTTGGTGATTTTATGAAGATACGTGCATGTATATTCAGGCCTAAATGGTATATACAAACTAAGCACATGCTGAATGTATATTTTTAAGAGGTGTGGTCCATATAACTTTCTGCTTCGGTTCTAGTTTTACCCACTAATATCAACTTTGTTTTGCAGTTTTTATGAAAAATTACAGTTTGGCATAAAGTTGCATATAGCCCTTGAAAAGTAACTGAACCATCAAAACCTACAGTACGGTATATATTCCCTGAAAGCAGAAAACCTGATGATTGCTTTTTCCTTGAAAGATTGTTGACAACCATGTCCACCTTCAGGTAACTTTGTGACAAACAGAAATTCTAAAAAAAAAAACACATCAAAATATACATCATATACAGTCAGGTCCATAAATATTGGGACATCGACACAATTCTAACATTTTCTGGCTCTATACACCACCACAATGGATTTGAAATGAAACAAACAAGATGTGCTTTAACTGTAGACTGTCAGCTATAATTTGAGGGTATTTACATCCAAATCAGGTGAACGGTGTAGGAATTACAACAGTTTGCATATGTGCCTCCCACTTGTTAAGGGACCAAAAGTAATGGGACAGAATAATAATCATAAATCAAACTTTCACTTTTTAATACTTGGTTGCAAGTCCTTTGCAGTCAATTACAGCCTGAAGTCTGGAACGCATAGACATCACCAGACGCTGGGTTTCTTCCCTAGTGATGCTCTGCCAGGCCTCTACTGCAACTGTCTTCAGTTCCTGCTTGTTCTTGGGGCATTTTCCCTTCAGTTTTGTATTCAGCAAGTGAAATGCATGCTCAAACGGATTCAGGTCAGGTGATTGACTTGGCCATTGCATAACATTCCACTTCTTTCCCTTAAAAAAACTCTTTGCTTGCTTTTGCAGTATGCTTTGGGTCATTGTCCATTTTCACTGTGAAGCGCCATCCAATGAGTTCTGAAGCATTTGGCTGAATGTGAGCAGATAATATTGCCCGAAACACTTCAGAATTCATCCGGCTGCTTTTATCAGCAGTCACATCATCAATAAATACAAGAGAACCAGTTCCATTGGCAGCCATACATGCCAACGCCATGATACTACCACCACCATGCTTCACTGATGAGGTGGTATGCTTAGGATCATGAGCAGTTCCTTGCCTTTTCCATACTTTTCTCTTCCCATCACTCTGGTACAAGTTGATCTTGGTCTCATCTGTCCATAGGATGTTGTTCCAGAACTGTGAAGGCTTTTTTAGATGTCGTTTGGCAAACTCTAATCTGGCCTTTCTGTTTTTGAGGCTTACCAATGGTTTACATTTTGTGGTGAACCCTCTGTATTCACTCTGGTGAAGTCTTCTCTTGATTGTTGACTTTGACACACATACACCTACCTCCTGGAGAGTGTTCATGATCTGGCCAACTGTTGTGAAGGGTGTTTTCTTCACCAGGGAAAGAATTCTTCGGTTATCCACCACAGTTGTTTTCCGTGGTCTTCCGGGTCTTTTGGTGTTGCTGAGCTCACCGCTGCGTTCCTTCTTTTTAAGAATGTTCCAAACAGTTGTTTTGGTCACACCAAATGTTTTTGCCATCTCTCTGATGGGTTTGTTTTGTTTTTTCAGCTTAATGATGGCTTGCTTCACTGATAGTGACAGCTCTTTGGATCTCATCTTGAGAGTTGACAGCAACAGATTTTAAATGCAAATAGCACACTTGAAATGAAATCTGGACCTTTTATCTGTTCATTGTAATTGGGATAATGAGGGAATAACACACACCTGGCCATGGAACATCTGAGAAGCCAATTTTCCCATTACTTTTGGTGTTGATGTCCCAATATTTATGGACCTGACTGTATATCATAAGTGTACAGATCAACAAGAGCTTGTGCTCTTGAAAACACAGGAACAGAGGCCATTTAATATATTTTCCTCATACACATATGGGTTAAAAATGTACACAGTACATGGCAAATAGCTTCTATGCTACCAAAATCTACATTTTCGAAGAGGGCAAAACATACCATTTATAAAAATATAACCTAATAATACACAAATTAGCAAAAATTAGACTAAAATTCTGATTTGCAACAAAAATGCATATTCTGCAAAAACGGTATTCACCAACCAACTTTTGAAAGCAAATATTGGGAATTACATAGGTACTGTATATAATTTACACCGTATACAAACTGTAATACTGAATCTCATATAATGCATTAACTAAAGCTGCTTTCAGATGGGTATTAGGCTTCGTTCACATCAGCGTTCAGCCATTCTGTTCTCCTACACTGTTATAGGGGCAGGAAAAACGGAAAGGACGGATTCAGCACATAACTGAGCCGAACGAAGCCTACGGACCCCATAGACCCCCATTGACTATAATGGGGTCCGTTACGTTTACGCTCAGAAGATGATTTTGGAGCGGAGACAAAGGTAGTGCATGCAGGATTTTTATCTCCGCTTCAAAAATCTTCCTCTGGGTGGAAACCTAATGGACCCCATTATAGTCTATGGGGGTCTATGGGGTCCGTAGGGTCCGTTCGGCTCAGTTATGTGCTGAATCCGTCCTTCCGTTTTTCCTGCCCCTATAACGGAGTAGGAGAACGGAAAGGCTGGTGTGAACAAAGCCTAAGATTAGGGCTTTATTAATCATTTATTATGGACCCAACACCTAAACCTCCTGCAGTTCATCAGAAATTGAGTCAGAGCACAGTATCTCATGAACCATGGCCAGTTGTTGCATCCATAATATGGGCAGAAACAAAGACCCTCTATTACAACTGTCTGAAAAGGGAATAAATAATGTGGTTTAAAAAAAAAAAAAACTTCGGCAATTGAAAATGTATGCTTATGGTGACAGTCAATGAGTGAAAATAGATTTTCTGACAGATGAAAATGTTTCTGTCTAAAATATTAGATATTTCTCTCTAGTGACAATGGTTATCGCTATTACTGCAATGTGTAACTGGTATCACTAGAGAAGTGGTCTATATATTTTACTCAATAGATCAGGTATGGACACGATAGTAACAGTGTAAGATATAAACATTATTAATGTTTGTGTTGAGTTTGGTGCAACTTGGCGCCATGATCCGGATATTGGTAAACATCTGGGTCATGGTATCAATAGATGGCCTAATTAGGCACAGAGGTTGTGATTAGATGAGCAAATGATCATCTTCTCATTCCTGTTTTGAAAAAAAGACCACAATATTCGACAGACAGAAAGTATGCTCTCTGATGGGGAAGGGGTATGATAACACGCATGTTAGTCTCCCTCTGGGACTATGTACAGTCACACAGGGAGAGATAAAGCTCTGTGTGTGTCTCTCTGTCTGTCTCTCTCCCTGTGTATGCAGCAAGGACAGAGCAGAGGATAGGAGTGATAGTAGCAAGAATGGTGGTCGTAGTACTCACTCTGTCCCTCCCCTGGGCCGTGTAGGGATGAGAAGGGTGCACCTGTTCTTCCCTTCGGGCATTCTCTGCTTTTGAGGTTCTCCTGCCTGATGGTTGAGGTGCCCTTGATGCTGAGGATTGCGGTGAGGTGCAAGGTGGGGTCTCTTGGTTCAGCTATGGATGTTGGTGCAGGGTAGTGGTGCAAGGAAGGAGGAGGTCAGATAAACAGTTCTTACTGAAGAATTAAGTTCAGGAACATCAGTTACAGTTCTCAGCACGCAATGGACTGGCAGATGTCCACAAAAGCACTTTTTACCATTTTTACTGGTGACACGGCTGCACACGTAGTTAATTGGCCAATGTGCCCCTTAAGAACAATTTTCATACTGCACTACACTAGCTGACTTGTACATAGCCATCCATTTCTTACTGGAACAAATGGCCAGATAACACATATAAAGTACATACCAATATACAGTAATACAATAGCTATATACAATTGTAGTACCCCAAGGTTTGGGGTACTACAAATACATATAAATACCACATATACCGTAAATACAATTTTGAATTTTTGACCGGAGTGACTTCCTTCATTGTTTGGAGTTTTAGCATGGCAAACGGTCTTGCTAGACTTTCTAAGAGTACTTGTATTGTGGGGGTATTTTTAAGTAATGATTGGTTCTGTCCCCTTTAATTCTATTTAATACTCTGTGTATTATTTTATAATTTTCCCTTGTAATGTAGTGGGTTAGAGACAGTACCCATCCCCCATTGTGCTGATAAGACAACATTCCTGAGTGCTGCACACTGGAGGAGGGGCTAACAGATTTAAACTCTGTGGCACACATTCATTTGGGAGACTCAATTGAAGACTTCATCCTAGGTAGGATGTAAGCAGTGGCATCACCAAGGGGGAGGAGAGGGGGCCACGGTCCCCCCTACATCACACTGTGCCCCCCCATGTGCCCCTCCAACTGAAATGCCCCCCCAACTGAGCAGCTCGAGGGAAGGGCGCGGCCGCAGGGCACAGGGAGATGAGCGATTCCATTGCGCTCATCTCCATAGTCATCTGTATCTCCGTCCTCAAGACAGCGATAAAGATGCCTGCGCTAGTGCGGCGGGGCAGGGGAGGGAGGGGCACTAGACTATTTATAAGTGCAGGGAAAGGATAGGAATAATTTCACAGCATCTTAGTGCAGGGAGAGACGTCAGAAGGCGCTAGGGACATTGATTGGAAAGTGATTTACAAGAACAGGGAACGATTATTTGGGAATCAAATAGTCATTAGACAGCTCTGTCATTGCAGCTTTTTGTTATTGGGCTGCAAGTGTTATGTTGAAAAGCCTTTAGTGGCTTATATCTTAGTATCTCATTCAGTACGACAAGAAAAATATATACGCATTTCGATTCTGCAGTTATTTCTGTTGGAAGCATGTAGGGGCGTATTTCAGTACAAGAAAAATATATTCTCAGTTCACTTATTTCAGTAAAAAAAGGAAAATATATGCGCACTGCACTGTTGTAGTTATTTCTGGTGAAAGCGTATAGGAGCATATTTCAGTACAACAAGAAAAATACACTCACCTAAAGAATTATTAGGAACACCTGTTCTATTTCTCATTAATGCAATTATCTAGTCGACCAATCACATGGCAGTTGCTTCAATGCATTTAGGGGTGTGGTCCTGGTCAAGACAATCTCCTGAACTCCAAACTGAATGTCAGAATGGGAAAGAAAGGTGATTTAAGCAATTTTGAGCGTGGCATGGTTGTTGGTGCCAGACGGGCCGGTCTGAGTATTTCACAATCTGCTCAGTTAATGGGATTTTCACACACAACCATTTCTAGGGTTTACAAAGAATGGTGTGAAAAGAGAAAAACATCCAGTATGCGGCAGTCCTGTGGGCAAAAATGCCTTGTGGATGCTAGAGGTCAGAGGAGAATGGGCCGACTGATTCAAGCTGATAGAAGAGCAACGTTGACTGAAATAACCACTCGTTACAACTGAGGTATGCAGCAAAGCATTTGAGAAGCCACAACACACACAACCTTGAGGCGGATGGGCTACAACAGCAGAAGTCCCCACCGGGTACCACTCATCTCCACTACAAATAGGAAAAAGAGGCTACAATTTGCACCAGCTCATCAAAATTGGACTGTTGAAGACTGGAAAAATGTTGCCTGGTCTGAGGAGTCTCGATTTCTGTTGAGACATTCAAATCTTAGAGTCCGAATTTGGCGTAAACAGAATGACAACATGTATCCATCCTCTGATGGCTACTTCCAGCAGGATAATGCACCATGTCACAAAGCTCGAATCATTTCAAATTGGTTTCTTGAACATGACAATGAGTTCACTGTACTAAAATGGCCCCCACAGTCATCAGATCTCAACCCAATAGAGCATCTTTGGGATGTGGTGGAATGGGAGCTTCGTGCCCTGGATGTGCATCCCTCAAATCTCCATCAACTGCAAGATGCTATCCTATCAATATGGGCCAACATTTCTAAAGAATTCTATCAGCACCTTGTTGAATCAATGCCACGTAGAATTAAGGCAGTTCTGAAGGCAAAAGGGGGTCCAACACCGTATTAGTATGGTGTTCCTAATAATTCTTTAGGTGAGTGTATATACGCACTGCACTGTTGCAGTTATTTCTGGTGAAAGCGTATAGGGGCGTATTTCAGTTAAAAAAAAGGAAAATATATATGCACTGCACTGTTGCAGTTATTTCTGGTGAAAACGTATAGGGGCGTATTTCAGTAAAAAAAGGAAAATATATACGCACTGCACTGTTGCAGTTATTTCTGGTGAAAGCATATAGGGGCGTATTTCAGTACAACAAGAAAAATATATACACACTGCACTGTTGCAGTTATTTCTGGTGAAAGCATATAGGGGCGTATTTCAGTAAAAAAAAAGGAAAATATATACACACTGCACTATTGTAGTTATTTCTGGTGAAAGGGTATAGGGGCGTATTTCATTACAAGAAATATATAAATGCATTGCACTATTGCAGTTATTTCTGGTGAAAGCATATAGGGGCGTACTTCAGTAAAAAAAGGAAAATGTATACGCACTGCACTGTTGCAGTTATTGCTGGTTAAAGCATATAGGGGCGTATTTTAGTACTAAGTCAATGGAAGTAGCAATGCTCACCTGGCCTCAGTTTCAAAAGAGGCATGGATGGACTCCAGGAACCAAGCTCCAAAATGAAACAAAAAATGAAGACGAAAAAAATCCAGCTTCCATGAAACGTGATAACCTTTAATAAAAAAGTGCAATAAAATCAGGCGAACAGTCCATGTCTACGCGTTTTGGATCATTAGATGTCGAACCTTACTCATGACAAAGAACAGACGTACAAGCCTGACTTTAAATAATAAAAGCTAATTATGTCAGGTGAACACAATTAACATAGACCACACCTCTATGTATGTTTTTAAGATCTTAATGCAGGAAAAAACAATCAATCACTGGGTACAACTTAAAAACAGATTGGGTAAGAATCAATAATGTAAAATAAGATCGTGTTTATGATTGAGACCTTTAGGAATACAAGAATTCATACGGAAAATCCAAAAAGATTCTCTATTTAACAAAACCCTCCTATGATCACCTCCACATCTGGGGGAATTAATCCTCTCCAGCCCATGTACGTGTAAACCTGATACATCTCCTGAATGAGAAACCGCATAGTGTAAACTAACTGCAGAGACATTTCTAGTTTTGACATGTAGAATGTCGGAGATGTGTACACGAATCCTGACCTTTAAACTATTGGTAGTACAGCCCACATACTGGAGGCAGCACAAGGAGAAGGTTATGCAGTACACCACAAAACGAGTATTACAGTTGATATATTGCTTCACATTATAAGTTTGTTGATTTGCTATAGAAAAAACACACTGATCAGTTTGAATATACTTACAGCATGTACAAATGCGGTGTCCACTTTTAAAATTACCCCTGTGCTGTAACCAGGTAGGCCAACCACAATTAATGTCAGAAAAAATATTAGGACTAAGTTTTTGCGCCAGGGTTGGTGCACAACGGGCAATATACTTAATCACCATTTGTGCAATGTCAGTCCACTGCTCATTAAAATAAAGTACAGATAAATGTTTTTTGACAATCTGACAAATTTGAGAATATTCAAGGCTATAATTTGTCACAAAAGCCGGAACTGACTCTCTATCTTTGCCTGTTCTCCTTTTACTTCCCTTTTGTGTGGTGTCAGGATAAATTAAGTCCGGCCGTGATTTTGTTAATATATGTTTCTTAGCTTGATTCAAGGATCGACTTGAGTATTGACGCATGGCAAGTCGGCCGGCAATAACATCAACCTCCTTAGAAAAAAACACATCATTAGAGCAATTGCGCCTTGCACATATTAATTCCCCCATGGGTATATTATGAACAACATGGGGAGGATGACATGATGTAGCAAGAAGGGTGGTATTGCCGGCAGTTTTCATGCAAAAGGTATGAGTGATTACAGCATGTCCAGTGATGTCGCCCACAAGAAGATTCAAAAATGAAATGATGGAAGCATCATAACTAACATATTATGTCATCTTGCTACTATGTGGTCTCCTGATGCTGCTGCCATCTCCAAACTATGTCATCTTGCCACTCTGTGGTCTCCTTATGCTGCTGCCATATCCACACTATGTCACCTTGCCACTCGGTGGTATCCTGCTGCTACTGCCATCTCCACAATATGCCACCTTGCCACTCTGTGGTCTCATGATGCTGCTGCAGCTACTGCCATCTCCACACTATGTTACCTTGCCACTCTGTGGTATCCTCCTGATGCTGATGCTACTGCCATCTCCACACTATGTCACCTTGCCACTCTGTGGACTCCTGATGCCACTGCTACTGCCATCTCCACACTATGTCACCTTGCCACTCTGTGGTCTCCTCATGCTGCCGCCACCTCCAAAATATGTCACTTTGCCACTCTGTGGTCTCCTCATGCTGCTGCCATCTCCACACTATGTCACCTTGCCACTCTGTGGCTTCCTGATGCTGCCACCACCTCCAAACTATGTCACCTTGCCACTCTGTGGTCTCCTGATGCTGCTGCTGCTACTGCCATCTCCACACTATGTCACCTTGTCACTCTGTGGTCTCCTCATGCTACTGCCATATCCACACTATGTCACCTTGCCACTCTGTGGTATCCTGCTGCTGCCATCTCCACATTATGTCACCTTGCCACTCTGTGGTATCCTCCTGATGCTGCTGCTACTGCCATCTACACATTATGTCATCTTGCTACTATGTGGTCTCCTGATGCTGCTGCTGCTAATGCCATCTCCAAACTATGTCACCTTTCCACTCTGTGGTCTTATGCTGCTGCCATATCCACACTATGTCACCTTGCCACTCTGTGGTATCCTGCTGCTGCTGCCATCTCCAAACTATGTCACCTTGCCACTCTGTGGTCTCCTGATGCTGCTGCTACTGCCATCTCCACATTATGTCACCTTGTCACTCTGTGGTCTCCTAATGCTGCCGCCACCTCCAAACTATGTCACCTTGCCACTCTGTGCTCTCATCATGCTACTGCCATTGCCATCTCCACACTATGTTAACTTGCTACTCTGTGGTATCCTCCTGATGCCGCTGCTGCTACTGCCATCTCCACATTGTGTCATCTTGCCACTCTGTGGTCTACTGATGCTGCTGCTGCTACTGCCATCTCCACACTATGTCACCTTGCCACTCTGTGGTCTCCGGATGCTGCCGCCACCTCAAAACTATGTCACCTTGCCACTCTGTGGTCTCCTCATGCTGCTGCCATCTCCACACTATGTCGCATCCTGATGATGTTAATGTCGCCACCTAGAGACTCATTCATTGTGCCACTCTGTGGCCTCCTGATGCTGCCGCCACCTTCAGACTCTGTCATTATGCCATTCTGTGGCCTCCTCATGCTACTTCCACCTCACCACTATGTCATAGGGCCACTCTGTGGACTTCTTATGCTATTCCCACTCTCCCCACTTCATGACTGGGCCACTTTTTGCCTTTCGGCCTGGCTGACATAATGATTTATTTGACCTTTCTTCTGATCTGTCAGAAGGAAGGAAAAATGAGACGCACAACGGATCCTGTCTGTGTAGCAGCTGTAGGGCCTGTATGGTCCCATCAGAAGTGGCTTATGATTTGGTAGCCAAAACTAGAAGTGGGTACAAAACACAGAAGACATGCAAATACAGTCCTGATCAAAAGTTTAAGACCACTTGAAAAATGGCAAACAAATCATATTTAGCATGGCTGGATCTTAACAAGGTTCCAAGTAGAGCTTCAACATGCAACAAGAAGAAATGGGAGTGAGACAAAACATTTTTTGAGCATTCAATTTAATGAAAACAACGAATAAACTGAAACAGGCTGTTTTTCAGCTGATCAAAAGGTTAGGACCACACCTCCAAAAAAAAACTAACCCCCCCCCCCCCCCAAAACAGAAATCCAACTTCCAAACATGAACTCAGTAATGAGTAGCTCCGCCGTTATTGTTTATCACTTCCAAAATTCGTTTCGGCATGCTTGATGCAAGCGTTTCCATGAGGTGAGTGGGAACTTTTCTCCAAGTGGTGAAGACGGCTGGATGAAGGCCATCTACTGTCTGGAACTGTTGTCCATTTTTGTAAACTTCCCTTGCCATCCATCCCCAAAGGTTCTCAATTGGATTTAGATCAGGGGAACACGCAGGACGGGCCAAAGGAGTGATGTTATTCTCCTGGAAGTCCCTTGTCCTGCGGGCATTGTGTACTGTAGCGTTGTCCTGTTGAAAAACCCAGTCGTTACCACACAGATGAGGGCCCTCAGTCATGAGGAATGCTCTCTGCAACATCTGGACATAGCCAGCGGCCGTTTGACGCCCCTGCACTTCCTGAAGCTCCATTGTTCCTCTGAAGGAAAAAGCACCCCAGACCATTATGGCGCCCCCTCCACTGTGGCGCGTAGAAAACATCTCAGGTGGGATCTGCTTGTCATGCCAGTAACGTTGGAAACCATCAGGACCATCAAGGTAAAAAAAATTCTCATCAGAGAATAAAACATTCTTCCACCTTTGAATGTCCCATGTTTGGTGCTCTCTTGCAAAGTCCAAATGATCAGTTCTGTGGCGTTCAAGGAGACGAGGTCTTTGAAGACGTTTTTTGTTTTTGAAGCCCTTCAGTCTCAGATGCCGTCTGATGGTTATGGGGCTGCAGTCAGCACCAGTAAGGGCCTTAATTTGGGTCGAGGATCGTCCAGTGTCTTGACGGACAGCCAATTGGATCCTCCGGCTCAGTGCTGATGAAATTTTTGTTGGGTCTTCCACTTGACTTTTTTGTTCCATAACTCTCAGGATCATTTAAGAAATTCCAAATGACTGTCTTACTGCGTTTCACCTCAGCAGCGATGGCGCGCTGTGAGAGACCCTGCTTATGCAGTTCAACAACCCGACCACGTTCAAAAAGGGAGAGTTTTTTTGCCTTTGCCATCAAAACGTGTGACTATCTGACAGAAAATGACAATGAATCCACATCTTTGCACAGATTTGGCCTTTTAAAAGGCATGTGGTCCTACAATTTTGATCAGCTGAAAAATAGCCTATTTCAGTTTATTCGTTGTCTTCATTAAATTGAATGCTCAAAAAATGTTTTGTCTCACTCCCATTTCTTCTTGTTGCATGTTGAAGCTCTACTTGGAACCTTGTTAAGATCCAGCCATGCTAAATATGATTTTTTGCCATTTTTCAAGTGGTCTTAAACTTTTGATCAGGACTGTATTCCATTCACGTGTCATCTCTGTTTTATATCCACTCCTGTTTTTTTTGGGCATTAGCAATACTGGTGGATTATTGAGCAAAAGCTGACCGAGTGAAGGCTTATGCTCCACAGACAGGATCCGTTTTTTGTGGGTTATTGTTCTGACGGATCAGAGGAAGGACAAATGAATCAGTGATTTCAACACAAACTTACTGCTGACACCCTCTCCACTCTGTCCGAGGGGCTCTACTTGTATAAGCGTTTAATAGAACAGGTTCTGAAGACATCTATGTGGAATCAGCTGGCGACGGTGTAAAAGGAGTGCACTTCTTCTTGACGCTAACATCGACCTGTAAGGCTGAGTTCATTATTGAGTTATTTGGTCAGTGTTGGCCCCGTGACTGCCCAAATAAGTGAAGTGTGCAGTGATTCTAAGAGCGACGCCTGTCATCTTCATGTCATACGGACTCACAGTATTATTTTACTACCAAAGCAGACTCCCTATGCGTGTTACTAAAAGGCACAGTGTTCTACACTCCTATAAAGGCTCTCTGCAGCCCGAAAACAGCAGTTTTCTAACGCAATTTGCCGCCAATAAATTCAGATTAAAGCAAATTTTCCGAAAAATTCAGTGAACCAGCCGAATCGATTTTTTTTTTTTATTCGCTCATCTCTAGTTATAACATGGTCAACAGAGTCTCCACCCCATTTAGGATAGTGATGTTTAATTTTTATAGTTCTGTATGTGATTTTTCTGTGTTATCTTATGTTTAATCACACTTACTAAATATATTTATTCACTAAGCCTGCGTAAGCTTATTCGTTCTCAAATCTTTCGAATTCACATTACATTACAGTGCTAGATTTTCTAAGAGACCATTTAATCCAACCAGACAGAGCATCACACTGATATGGGTGCCATGCTCTACTGTAAGCATCTTTATCTAGGTATGGGTGCCATGCTCTACTGTAAGCATCTTTATCTAAGTATATCAAAAGAACAATAGAGCTGTCATACTGTCATCCCAATTCTACAGTACATCTACTAAAGGGTGACCATACATTTTCTTTTTTCCGGACATGTCCTCTTTCTGGGATGTATAAAAATTGTCCGGACGGGCACTTTAATCTGCTACAGTGCAAAAGCTAAAGGACCTGTGATGACATTATTATTATTATTATTATTATTATTATTATTTATTATTAAAGCGCCATTCATTCCATAGCGCCGTACATATGAAAAGGGATATACATAAATAATACAGACAATTGCACTAAGCATAAACAAGACGAGTTACAAACTGGTACAGAAGGAGAGAGGGCCCTGCCCGTGAGGGCTTACAATCTACATGTTATGTGATCAGTGCAGGCGGGGCAGAGTTTTGAAGTGGGGAAATGGGGAGCCTGATAAACCATGGACCTTGTAGCCCTCTCCTCTTATACTCCCTCTCTGAATAATCCAATAATAACAGCCTGGACATGCTGGGAGTTGTAGTCCTTTAATATAATAATGTTCTAAACATACTGGGAGTTGTAGTCCTCTCCTCTTATACCTCATCCCTGTAATGCCCTCTGATGCGGGTGTAGATTTCTATTGTGTGTGTTGTATTGTCACCCACTGTCTCAGGTATGGTGTCCTCCTTTTGGGGGTTATGAAAGTGGTCACATCAATCTACTATTAATAATGAAGATTAACTTGCAGATAACATCTCGCTCTCACAGCAACTGTAAACTGACCATAGATTACCTATCAATAAAGTTTTATCTCTTTCTGCTGACTACTACAAAAGGACATTAATTTCATTAATTTTCAGTGGCATAGTACTGCTGAAATGAAAAAGAAAAAAGGCAAAAATTCAACAACAAAAAAAAAGTTTTATATGAATGGGTTAAAAAAATATAACTTTCTGATGGAAGTGTTGTGTTCCTTTAACCAAACATTAGAGTGTTGCCTACATTGAGAAGTCAGTAATTGGTAGAAGTTGCTACATGTCTCTTGTCGAGTCTAAGCACAAGCCACTTTCCTTGTGTTTTAGTTGGGCAGACACTATTTATTTTCCTGTGGTCTTCCAGACATAATGATAAATCTTACAACTTTCCACAAAACTAGTCAGCGCTCAATTGTATCAACATCTCAGCCTCCAGGGTCAACACTTATTAGTCTGTAATCTACTACCTTAATAAGTGAATTACTCACTGCCATGTTAATTTATTACGCCGTGCTTTCTATGGTAGGACAGTCATTATTTCTGATTTAGTTAAGTTAAACTGGAGAATGGTGGAAGGATTTGCTAGTACTGGATGGTGTGTGGGGAACAGTTTCATGCTGGAGGCTCCTTTCTCACATAATGACGTTTACTTCTGGCAACTAGTGATGAGCGAAGTTATGAAAAATTCTATTTGGCTGCTTTGCTGAATTTCACAAAGAAATTTGATTTGTGATTAATAATTTTAGCACAAATCCCATTCCTCTGTAGGTAGCAGGCGTGATGACAGGGAATGGCAATCGCGCCACCCCTGTCATTGAACCCCTCAGATGCCGCATTTATTGCTGATCCCGGTATCTGAGATTAAAATTAAGGCCTTTCAGGGGCTAATCTGATAAAAAAAAAAAGCATACTCATCTTATCCATTCCGTCACTGAGAGGCCGTTGTGTCATGCATTTTTATAAGTGTATAGTCTTATCTGAAGATATTATAGTCTAAATATCAATGCTCATTGCCTTTAAAGGGCTTCTGTCACCCCACTAAACTGTTTTTTTTTTGGGGTTATTTATAATCCCTATACTGCAATTTATGCATACATACTGTAATTAATCATTTTGGTTCAGCAGATTCTGTTAAAAACATACTTTTAAAATATGCAAATTACCTTGCTACCAGCAAGTAGGGCGGCTACTTGCTGGTAGCAGCCGCATCCTCCTATCCTAAAGACGCCCCCTCCGCATGTTGATTGACAGGGCCAGCGGACGGGATCTTTCTCTACTGGCCCTGTTTGCATTCAAAATCTGGCGCCTGCGCCGTACCTGTCTTCAGTCGGCGCAGGCGCACTGAGAGGCGGACGCTCGCTCGGCCGCTCCATCCTCAATGCGCCTGCGCCGATGACGTCACATCTACACCCGGCGCAGGCGCATTGAGGAAGGAGCGGCCGAGTGAGCGTCGACTGAAGACAGGTGAGGCGCAGGCGCCAAATTTTGAATGCAAACAGGGCCAGCAGAGAAAGATCCAGTTCGCTGGCCCTGTCAATCAACATGAGGAGGGGGCCTCTTTAGGATAGGAGGATGCGGCTGCTACCAGCAAGTAGCCGCCCTACTTGCTGGTAGCAAGGTAATTTGCATATTTTAAAAGTACGTTTTTAACAGAATCTGCTGAACCATAATGATTAATTACAGTATGTATGCATAAATCGCAGTATAGGGATTATAAGTAACCAAAAAAAAAAAAAACTGTTTAGTGGGGTGACAGAAGCCCTTTAAGTATAATCACAGACTGAACCAGAGTCTAAAATCTTTTCTATAGGTTGAAACAGGCCGAGATGAGGTTATGCTGAGTTCAATTTGGGTAAAATCTTTGTAGGGACATAGAGTGTATTGTCTCTTAAAATTATTATGAGCAGATGCGGTATATCTGTTAATGCTATGATGGGTCCTACAGACATGTGTCTGTGAGAGATAACCATTTGAATAGCAATGTATTATTTTACTTCATTACAAAGTCATTAGGGAAGTCGGCCTTATAGAGACATTGGGTGTGTGAATGTTCCATTCATGTCTTCATAATTATATTCTATATATTCCTGTGTGGTGTATTTAAATTTGCAACATATCTTAACCGATGACTTATATAATATGTCATCTGTCTATAACAGTGTGTCGATATACACTCACCTAAAGAATTATTAGGAACACCATACTAATACGGTGTTGGACCCCCTTTTGCCTTCAGAACTGCCTTAATTCTACGTGGCATTGATTCCACAAGGTGCTGATAGCATTCTTTAGAAATGTTGGCCCATATTGATAGGATAGCATCTTGCAGTTGATGGAGATTTGAGGGATGCACATCCAGGGCACGAAGCTCCCATTCCACCACATGCCAAAGATGCTCTGTTGGGTTGAGATCTGGTGACTGTGGGGGCCATTTCATGTTAAAGAAACCAATTTGAAATGATTCGAGCTTTGTGACATGGTGCATTATCCTGCTGGAAGTAGCCATCAGAGGATGGGTACATGGTGGTCATGAAGGGATGGACATGGTCAGAAACAATGCTCAGGTAGCCCGTGGCATTTAAACGATGCCCAATTGGCACTAAGGGGCCTAAAGTGTGCCCAGAAAACATCCCCCACACCATTACACCACCACCACCAGCCTGCACAGTGGTAACAAGGCATGATGGATACATGTTCTCATTCTGTTTACGCCAAATTCAAACTCTACCATTTGAATGTCTCAACAGAAATCGAGACACATCAGAGCAGGCAACATTTTTCCAGTCTTCAACAGTCTAATTTTGGTGAGCTCGTGCAAATTGTAGCCTCTTTTTCCTATTTGTAGTGGAGATGAGTGGTACCCGGTGGGGTCTTCTGCTGTTGTAGCCCATCCGCCTCAAGGTTGTGCGTGTTGTGGCTTCACAAATGCTTTACTGCATACCTCAGTTGTAACGAGTGGTTATTTCAGTCAACGTTGCTCTTCTATCAGCTTGAATCAGTCGGCCCATTCTCCTCTGACCTCTAGCATCCACAAGGCATTTTTGCCCACAGGACTGCCGCATACTGGATGTTTTTCCCTTTTCACACCATTCTTTGTAAACCCTAGAAATGGTTGTGCGTGAAAATCCCAGTAACTGAGCAGATTGTGAAATACTCAGACCGGCCCGTCTGGCACCAACAACCATGCCACGCTCAAAATTGCTTAAATCACCTTTCTTTCCCATTCTGACATTCAGTTTGGAGTTCAGGAGATTGTCTTGACCAGGACAACACCCCTAAATGCATTGAAGCAACTGCCATGTGATTGGTTGACTAGATAATTGCATTAATGAGAAATAGAACAGGTGTTCCTAATAATTCTTTAGGTGAGTGTATACACTGCTCAAAAAAATAAAGGGAACACAAAAATAACACATCCTAGATCTGAATTAATTAAATATTCTTCTGAAATGCTTTGTTCTTTACATAGTTGAATGTGCTGACAACAAAATCACACAAAAATTTAAAAATGGAAATCAAATTTTTCGACCCATGGAGGTCTGGATTTGGAGTCACACTCAAAATTAAAGTGGAAAAACACACTACAGGCTGATCCAACTTTGATGTAATGTCCTTAAAACAAGTCAAAATGAGGCTCAGTAGTGTGTGTGGCCTCCACGTGCCTGTATGACCTCCCTACAACGCCTGTGCATGCGCCTGATGAGGTGGCGGACGGTCTCCTGGGGGATCTCCTCCAAGACCTGGACTAAAGCATCTGCCAACTCCTGGACAGTCTGTGGTGCAACGTGACGTTGGTGGATAGAGCAAGACATGATGTCCCAGATGTGCTCAATTGGATTCAGGTCTGGGGAACGGGCGGGCCAGTCCATAGCATCAATGCCTTCGTCTTGCAGGAACTGCTGACACACTCCAGCCACATGAGGTCTAGCATTGTCTTGCATTAGGAGGAACCCAGGGCCAACCGCACCAGCATATGGTCTCACAAGGGGTCTGAGGATCTCATCTCGGTACCTAATGGCAGTCAGGCTACCTCTGGCGAGCACATGGAGGGCTGTGCGGCCCTCCAAAGAAATGCCACCCCACACCATTACTGACCCAATGCCAAACCGGTCATGCTGGAGGATGTTGCAGGCAGCAGAACATTCACCACGGCGTCTCAAGACTCTGTCACGTTTGTCACATGTGCTCAGTGTGAACCTGCATTCATCTGTGAAGAGCACAGGGCGCCAGTGGTGAATTTGCCAATCTTGGTGTTCTCTGGCAAATGCCAAACGTCCTGCACGGTGTTGGGCTGTAAGCAAAACCCCCACCTGTGGACGTCGGGCCCTCATATCACCCTCATGGAGTCTGTTTCTGACCGTTTGAGCAGACACATGCACATTTGTGGCCTGCTGGAGGTCATTTTGCAGGGCTCTGGCAGTGCTCCTCCTGTTCCTCCTTGCACAAAGGCGGAGGTAGCGGTCCTGCTGCTGGGTTGTTGCCCTCCTACGGCCTCCTCCACGTCTCCTGATGTACTGGCCTGTCTCCTGGTAGCGCCTTCATGCTCTGGACACTATGCTGACAGACACAGCAAACCTTCTTGCCACAGCTCGCATTGATGTGCCATCATGGATAAGCTGCACTACCTGAGCCACTTGTGTGGGTTGTAGACTCCGTCTCATGCTACCACTAGAGTGAAAGCACCGCCAGCATTCAAAAGTGACCAAAACATCAGCCAGGAAGCATAGGAACTGAGAAGAGGTCTGTGGTCACCACCTGCAGAGCCACTCCTTTATTGGGGGTGTCTTGCTACTTGCCTATAATTTCCACCTGTTGTCTATCCCATTTACAAGATGTGCAGCACCTGAAACTACGGATACTGGAAGCCTGTGCTAGCATTTCTCCTGCGTTGTTGCTATCAGTGTGTGAAGAGTGGGAGAAGAGGGTTGCATTGACAATCCAACACAATGGGCAGCACATTGAACACATTTTATAACGGGTCAGAAACTTGTAAATAACTCATGAAAGAATAAAGTTACGTTAAAACCAAGCAAACCATTGTTTTTCTTGTGAAATTCCCAATAAGTTTGATGTGTCACATGACCCTCTTACTATTGAAAAAACAAAAGTTGGATTCAAAATGGCCGACTTCAAAATGACCGCCATGGTCACCACCCATCTTGAAAAGTTTCCCCCTCACATATACTAATGTGCCACAAACAGGAAGTTAATATCACCAACCATTCCCATTTTATTAAGGTGTATCCATATAAATGGCCCACCCTGTATTTTATGCCGTGTGTATCCCACTGACCATATAGCCTTTTTAAGGTTTAGAAAGTATTGAAGTTGTCTTCCTACTAATTGGGTTTCATGAGGAGAGCTGAATATTATTAGCCAGCCATGTGGGCAAGTTAATGAACCCGGATGTCAAGTAAAAGGAACCATTGTCCATTGTCCCTAAGAAGACAGTAGGAGATGGTGACTCCAACATGTCTAGATTAGGGGTAATTAAAATGTCAGGAAGAAACCCTTAATACTGATGTATACTGAATAGGTTAAAAAGGTCATGTTAATGTATTATTAGGTATTTAGAATTAATGTTGAAATTGTTATGTGGTACAACAGTGCCATCTAGAGGTAGATGGATAATAGTATGTCATTTTCACCAGTATTCCAAGTGTTAAAATGACATCATTGGTATCTGCATACGAATACACCCATCTTGTCTGATTGGAGATCCCTAATCTAGAAGGGGAGGAGTTCTTAGATAACATGGGGTATAAAGTATGCATGTAAAAGGTTAGACGGGATCTACACTTTTAACTGAAACAACTGAAACTAACAATTTACTTCAACAACAAAAAGAAACTTGGATTAATTTTTGTCTACTGGAAGAGTTTTGAGAACTGATCACACCCGAAACCCTGTTCATCCTTGACCCGGTAACGTATATTTGTATTTACCGATTGTGGTATTAATAAGATATTCCTCTCGGCATATAGTCAAGAGTCCCCATACTGAGGGAACATATAGTGTTAAACACCTCCCTAATGCTAAGTTGTCCTCTTAGCAAAGATGCATATTGCTAATGGGAGATTGGACATTATCTGAGTAGAGGAAAAACCTTTGGGAAATTATATTTCCATAGTATGATTGCCGAGTGGGATATAATATCATATTAATATCATATATGTCACGGGGTTCCGAAGGTGCACTCGGTCCCCCATTGCCCGCAGAACTGTTGCTTAGCTTTTGGAATGAGGTTCTGTGTTTGACCTCATTCCCAGGGCGGCTTTACTAGCTGGGTGGCTCCCTGCTCCTAGTCTGCCTTGAGCGCCGAGCTGATCACTCGGTGCTCGACTGGTTGGTTTGTCGGTCATGTGACGCTGGCCACGTCACATGACCCTCACTCCCCACTATAAATACAGGCAGCCTGCTGGCTACAGGTTGCCTGTTAATTTCTAGGTTCCTGGCTATTTGTTGGACTACTGAATATTTACCTGATCCTGTTCCCTGACGATCCTCTGCCTGCTCCTCCTGTACTGCGCATACATCCTGGTATTGTGACCTCGGCTCCCACCTGACTACTCTCTTAGGACTCCTCTTGTACTTCGCTACTCTCCTGGTATTTGACCCCGGCTTCTCCTGACCATTCTTTGCTTTATCCGTTGTACTGCGTAGCTCTCTTGGTTCTGACCTGGTCCGTTCATGTTCCGTATTTTGTCTTGTCTGTCTTCCCTGCACATATCCTAAGTTAGGGACTGCCGTCCAGTTGTCCCCTGTCATCAGGACTCGTGAGGCAAGTAGGCAGGGCCAGGGGTGAGGGTGGAGCGCAGTGGTCACTACCCTTCCCCCTGTGTGTGTGTGGACGTGACCATTACAATATATATATTTTTGATTGGTCATAAGGAGACAATGGATCAGTTATGCTTCCAGTATTAATCAGCGTTTATTTTTTTTATATTCAATTGTGTATGATACATATTTCATTAATCTTCGGATAATTTTATGCTGGTGAGAAAGCAATAGTGGGTTACACCACCATCTAGTGGTGGTTTGTTGGTACTGCGTCAATTTGTCTATCCATTGATCTTATGTCTGTTTTATATTGGATTTTTACTCATTTATAAATAAATTATTACATATATTTTGCATAATTGATTGCCCCTTTGTTTTCATTAATTGCATAAATTAAATTTAGAGTCTCAAGATAAAAGAAAAGGCGTTTTATGTCCGCCTAGTGGATTTCCTGACTGATTTCCATATTTTATTGACATTTTATTTTTATATAAAATATTTATATTTTATATAAAAGATATACCTTGACATTTATGGAGGCACTGCTGAGATCTTGAGATATTTCTATAAATTATTTATGCAAATAGTGAAAAATTCTACACTTCTTAGCTTGCCAAATTGTTATTGCTAGCTTTATTGATTATTGATCAGAATCATGAGTGCAACAGGCAGCAACCCAGGTAATAACCAGGCTATAGCAGATAATCCATCATACCCGGAACAGATAGTCCATAAGACTATCGAATATATATATTCACGGGTTAAATTTGATAAGGAGATGACTGAATGGATAAATGAGCTGCAGGAAAGAGCCTATGAAGAACGTGGGGATATATGGAAGTTAGTTGGCATGGTTGATAGATACCTGACATACATAGATTTAACACAAAGTAATACCAAGAGGGACCAACACCTATTATGTGCATTGCCACCTGTTTTGTATGCATTATTGGCGGTCAATACTCTTTCACAAAAGAGAAAAGAGTCTGTGAACAGAATGGAGCACTATATAGCCCAGCTAGAAGCAGATCTCAAAGCCACTGAGGCCACGATCAAGGACTTAAAATACAACCTTGATCACAGCCATGATGCATACCAAAAGGCAAAAAGCGATTTAGAGGATTTACATCTCCAGTATTCCAAAATTAAACAGACAGATGGATCAGCCCATAATATAGTCAATGCTGAAAGGGATCCATCTAACACTGTGGGATCTCCTGACGCTCCATTTCTTACTCCCCAATATCCAGACATGTCATCACATGCTCTTAAAGCAGACCCCATCCAAGACACTCAGCAACCTGAAAGTGTTGGCGTGATAACACAGGAGGCACTAACCCAATTGAGTCGGGCATTCCAAACTGTAACCGCCTTACTAGGTGTCGGTAACACGGAAGCCCCTAGAAGTGTCTCTCCTCATATTCCCCTGTATAGAGATGTTAGGGTTAGGGTTAAATCACCTGTGCAATAAGTGTCTCATGAGAGTGGGGAAAGCGCATGTGAGTCTGATAGTGATGTGGGAAAGCATGTATCTTACTCCCTGCCACGCAGGCAGGTGTTTGCCCACAAAGAGGATCAGGGTCCCAGGCGACCACCAATATTCAGAAAAGGATCAAAGTTCATCCAGCATAATTAAGTTTTTAAATACCACTGTGTCCAAGTTCTCTAAGAAAGGTTCTTCTCAGATAGCGAATCAATTAGAACTGTATGAATACACTATGGATTCTTTAAAATTATACTCTGATGCTGACAGGATCAGATTCCTTCCATTGGCATTTGATGATAAGTATCATCATTGCTTTACCTCAATTAAGGAGAGAGGAATTCAAGATTGGCCAAGTGTCTTGCATGAAGTTAAACTGGAATTCGGACCTTACTGAACCATTACTGCTGCAAAACGGGACATATATAAGCTTACATGTAGGCCCAATCAAAGTCCCTGTGAATTCCTCTCTGTCCTTAAAAATGCCTATGGGTTAGCATATAGGTCCCCAATCTGGGAATCTGAAGAGTTTAAGCAGTTGTTCTATGATGCTATGCCAACCCAGATCAAACTTAGCCTAGCCAGAGATCTGGATATTGAAGCTCCCTTGGATAGGTTGGTGACGGCTGCCACCACGCTGTATAATATCAGTGAATGCCATGAAACAGGTGAGAGAAGATTTAAAAAGTCCCCAGAGCAAAATATAGCTGAAGCTAAGGTAAACCCTAGCTTGGGATTTGAAACACAGCCACGTAAGTTCTCTCAGTCTACAGGCCATATCCAACAAAACCAGCAACAGGTAGGACCCAAGCAAACCAAGAGCCAAAATCCCAACGGGTCAGAGAGGGATAATTCTGGTGCTGGGAGGTCTAACTACCGTCCATATTACAATAAGGGTCCCCAGGGATATAGGTCCTATTACAATAGGGATTCCCAGGGTTACAGGCGCTGGAATAACAGGCCCAGACAACAGAGGGAAGATAGGCAGGAACCCTCAAATTCAACTAGGAATAGGTCACCCACCAATAATCAGGCCCACAAAACCAAAATATGCGCAAACCAAACAGGTTTGATCAGCTGGCAGAACAAGTGGCCCAGTTGAGTGACATTGTGAGGAAGGTGTCCCAGGTATCCCCAGGAAAACAGCCTGAACCTTTTTTAGGGGCAACTCCAGGTCCCAGCTGAACATCATAAAGCAGATTGGGCTGGGTCAGAACCCAGGCCACTGCAAGGCTATTCAGATGGATGTGAAAGAATCTTACCAGGAAAGATTAAAGGACCTTAACATGTATTGGAAGAAAGACGAGACAGAGGGGATATGATAGAAACTTTTAAATACATAAAGGGAATCAACAAGGTAAAAGAGGAAAGAATATTTAAAAGAAGAAAAACTGCTACAAGAGGACATAGTTTTAAATTAGAGGGGCAAAGGTTTAAAAGTAATATCAGGAAGTATTACTTTACTGAGAGAGTAGTGGATGCATGGAATAGCCTTCCTGCAGAAGTGGCAGCTGCAAATACAGTGGAGGAGTTTAAGCATGCATGGGATAGGCATAAGGCCATCCTTCATATAAGATAGGGCCAGGGGCTATCCATAGTATTTAGTATATTGGGCAGACTAGATGGGCCAAATGGTTCTTATCTGCCGACACATTCTATGTTTCTATGTTTCTATTACTAATACCATTTCTCCTTGCAGTAACCCTGACCCTGAGATTGGGGCCAGGGAGGAGGTGTCTAATATGTTATTTGTCTTGCAGTCTAATCATGTCGATCCCTGCGACCATGCGTTTGTTCCACTGTGTGATCCCATCGTTCCAGCCTCTAGTCATGAATCAGCTGTAAACTGTGATATAATCCAGTTTTCCCCAAGGGTGGGGGCTGACGCTGCTCCTCCAACTTCTCCTGTGAGACACAGGAATTAAGAGGTCACGAAGCTGCAGAGAGGTCAAACCCTCCAGAGGAATCATATGAGCAAACATTCTAATTTCTTGTGTGATTTATTCCAGGTTGATGGCCGATATTTTGTGGATTCATATCTTCAAAATGAACTTATCGGACCAATCAAAAGTTTACTCGACACCGGATCACAAGCCACCATTTTATCTTCTAGTTATTTCCAACAGGTTCTGGATTTGACAACAAAGAAGCCAAGATTAAGATCATTTGATGGCTCTTTGATAAGTGTAGGTGGAGACGCTTTACAGGTAAAAGGTACATCATGGTTGACATTTAGGATTGGCAAAAAGACCATTAGACACCCCACATTGATTGTGGATCTTCCATATGATCGGCTGATCATAGGAATTGATTTACTGAAAAGGTTGAATACCATAATAGACTTCATTAATAGGCAGTCTGGACTCAGGTGAAGACACCCATTGCCTATGAATTCTCTTGCAATGCACAAACACAACGCAGTTGTCACGTTATTGAAAAGAGGCCTAACTCTATTGAAGTTCATTTCAGGAACAATCAAACGCCGGATGTCACGATCCTAAAAAATGGTAAGCCCGAGGAAGCTGTCAACGGTGCCGCTCACATAATTACCATCCAGAGGGACAGAATCGAGAAGGTAACCTTGGATGATGATATATTGACTATTTCTCTTGAAGGAGGAAATCACAAAGTCGCGGACCTGACCAAACATACTCAATCCCTGGTATGGATTGAAAAGGTCAATGACAATTTATTGATTCCCATACAGGTGAACAATATAGCCCGGGTGAAATATGCCAAATTGGATCTGAAATCCGAAGCCAGCTACATAAACCTAAGATTCTTAAAACAGGTCACCAATCCTAAAAAGATTAAAAGTTTCTCTCCACAGGAACAATGGGTTCATGATCTGGATGGAAATTCCCAGAGTCATAATGTGGTTGCAAGATGTTTTTTGTCTATCTCCCTAGGAAGTAAGACCACGGAACACGTTTTCATTGAGATAAATGAACCACGGTACCAAATGTATATAGGTAACGACCTTCTACACTGATTTGCTGTGCAGATTGATCTGGTAAATAAAACCTTATGGTCCAGATTACCAGGAAACCCAGAGGGATTCCAGGATGTAGAGCAGGCCTTGAGAGGGGGACAACAGATGCCCTATGCCGTAAGTATTGAGGTTGCTGAAGAGGTTGAAATCCCTGAAGGATGCAAACCATTTCTTCTTCCCATTCAAGTGAAGAAGGGACAGAAATTGAAGAATGCAGATGCCTTGATCTTTTTATCCAACCAGATGCAACAACTCGGCCTAAATGTAAAGCCTACTCCCATGATAAACATCCATCAGGTTCCATTACAGATGGTAGTCCATAATATGGTTCCCCATAGCGTATCTTTGCAAAAAGACACCGTAATTGGTTTAGCTATGGATTCAGAATACTACACTTCTGGATTCCAAAATGATGTTATTGGACTTATACCTGATGAATACCTGACGGAAGAACAGGTAGTAGAACAAAGTTTTTCCTCAACCCCTGAGGGGCTATTCAATATACACTCTGTTTATCCTTTCAGCTCCGAAGAAGATACATGCCACATCGAAGAAACATCATTGGTTTTCAACCATGAGATCGATGAGAAGGAATACGAGTCCTGCCAACAAGGAAAGGATAAGGTACGCTACACCCAAAATGACTTAACCAGTGAGCTTGAAGAAGCTTATGAGTTAAGTCAGCCTGAAATCTTTTTAGAATTTCAGGAGCGGGTGGAAGAATAAGTCTCTATAGCTGATGCATGCTCCGATGAGTCAGAGCGTCTCTTTACTCTTTACAGAGTTCCAGGACATGTTCGCCAAGGATTCTTATGACTGTGGAGAAACAGACATACATGTTGCAAGAATCCAGACAGATCCCGATGCACCCCCTGTCTTTGTCAAACAGTACCGACTTCCGCTGGCGGCTTACGAGTCACTATCGGAAATCGTCAAGAATCTAGAGAGGAGGGGCATTATCCGTCCAATACATAGCCCGTTCAATCATTCGATACTTGGAGTCCTCAAACCCAATGGTCAATTTAGTCTCTGCTCGGACCTAAGACAATTAAACAAACGTGTTTACATGTCCGGATGGCCCGTGCCATATATTGACCAATGTTTGGCACAAATTCAAGGATCAAAAATTTTCACCGCCCTTGACTGTGCACAAGGATTTTGGACAATTAAAGTCGACGATAGGGATCAGTACAAACTGGCCTTCACATTTGGAAAGCAACAATATGCATGGACCCGACTGCCCTTCGGGTACATAAATGCAGGCCATGAATTTGCTGTGTTCATGCATAAGGCAATGCCTGATGCCACTGAACGAGGTACCTTATCCTATGTGGATGACATTCTAATCAAAAGCATGACTTTTGAGGAACACATTGTAGAACTGAGCCATGTACTAAGCCAACTGAGAAAAGCTGGTGTGAAACTTTCTTTTCAGAAGGCTCAATGGTGTCGTGCCAAGGTTAATTTCTTAGGTCACGAAATCACTGCTGATGGAATCAA
The DNA here is from genome assembly GCF_905171765.1 of Bufo bufo. NCBI lineage: Eukaryota > Metazoa > Chordata > Amphibia > Anura > Bufonidae > Bufo > Bufo bufo. The sequence continues at coordinate 123,670,402 of NC_053392.1, forward strand.
CCCACAGAAGAAGAAGGTGGAAGCAGTGATCAATACCAAGTCACCTACAAATCTCAAGGAGTTGAGATCATTCTTGGGCATGATGAACTATTCACATAAGTTTATAGATAATTATGCCGAAATTACAAAACCTCTTTTGCAGTTACTGAAGAAAGGAGTAAAATAGGAATGGAGTGAGCGTCATGAGCAAGCTGTGAATGAACTCAAGGCCAAACTTATCCAGGCTCCATGCCTTGCCTATCCAGAAGGGGGAAAACCTTTCTTCGTGGAAACAGTTTCACTGACAAGAGCATGAGTGCAGTCCTTTCCCAAAAACAGGAAGCAAATCCTAATCACCAGTTGAGGTAAAATTCAATAATTGTGAAAAAGCATTATTGTCAACTGTGTGGGCTTTGCAATATTTCAGGAGTTTTATCCAAGGTGAAAGGATCATTGTGGAGACTGCACAACAACCGCTGCAATACTTGCAGAGTGATCGGATAAGGGATGGAAACCTGTCAAATAGCAGGTTAACCACCTGGACGATGTCTTTAATGGGATGGCCGTTGGAGATCAGGTATAAACAAAATAATAAGAACCCAGTTGCTCAAGGATTAGCTGAACTCCGTGATTGTACCAATGCGGAACATAAAGGTGAGTCACAGGAGAATGATTTCCTGGAGGAACAATCATCATCCCCATATAAATCTTACAAAGAGGAGTACTGCAAATCATTACCATGTGTATATGTAGATGGCTGTTCCTTCCATACCGATGTAGGATCCGAACGCACGCTGGTTGCAGGTGTCAGAATCGTGTGGAATAATATGTTCCCAGAGATATCCGTTGGATACAAAATCGGTCCCAAAAGTAGCCAGGTTGCAGAACTTGCCGCTGTGTACAAAGCCGTACAAATCGAATATGATATTAAAGAGTTTATCATAATCACGGATTCTGATTATGTTCGAAATAGCTTTGAGGAATATTTCCCCGGATGGAAAAGATCCAACATGATGAGAAGCAATAACAAGCCAGTCAAGCATGGTAAAATGTTTTGTAAGATTGACGAGATGGTTACCACCCACAGTCTTACAATTTATTGTAAGAAGGTAAGAGGTCATTCAAAATATTCAGGTGTGGATAAGGAAGGGAATGACCTAGCAAATTCCCTCACCAAACAAGCAGCCATTGACGGAGAAGTCTTTGACGTTGATGACCTCATGAGAACTATCCAAATGAATGCAACTACGAGAAGTCAGGCCCAAAAGGGAACTGAAGCTAATGTGTTGCAATGGAGCCAAGATTCCCCTAGTGAGAAACTCATTGCAAGCCAAAAGGGGGATCCAGTTATTGGTATCTTTTATAACCACATTGAGGATCCACAGAATTGTCCCATAAATACGGAAGATTATGATGGTAAAGAGGAGTTACGGATTTTGATGAAGGGTAAGTCCCAATTCTCATTACAGGATGGATTGCTGATAAGGACCTCAAAGAACGGTATCACGCAATGGGTAGTACCCGCAGCATATCGAGGTCTGATGCTACAACATGCCCATGATGCCCCAACAGCTGGACATCGAGGTGAGAAATTAACATACGAGTTACTCCGGGACTATGCTTACTGGCCACATATGTTACAAGACGTGCGAACATATTGTCAAGGATGTCTAATATGCCCTCAATTCCAGCAACAAGGACCAGCTCATCGGGCACCGCTGATGAAAAGGGGGATGTCCATGCCATGGTCAAACATCCAAATTGACTTCATTGGACCAGTAACCACGTCATCAAAAGGCAACAGATGCATGTTAACAGTAACTTGTTTGTTCACAAAATGGGTAGAATGTTTGCCGTGCAAAACATGCAGTTCAAGCGTATGTGCATCTCTGCTCATTAACCACATATTCTCCATCGAGTCCGATCGTGGGAGTCATTTTACTAGTGAAGTGATGATAAAGATGTGGGAAATACTGGGGGTAAAGAGGAAGCTACACATAGCTTATCGGCCAGCCTCTAGTGGTGGAGTGGAGCACTACAACCAATCCATTGTGAACATTCTAAAAAAAATTGTCAATGAATCCAGTAAAGACTGGGATTTTAAGTTGCCTTTGGTTCTCAAGGCCAAAAGGGCCACCCCAAGTGCAGCAACCAAACTTTCTCCCTTTGAGATGATCACAGGAAAGAAGATGGTGTTACCCCAGCATTTATTATACCGGACAACAGATCATAATTTGATAAATGCTACAACATCGCATCAATATGTGGAAAATTTACACAAGCACCTTCAACATGCTTTTGCGTTTGCTCAGAAGAATATAGAGAAAGCCGCAGTGAGTGCTAAAACATACTACGATCTGAAAACTACTCAGAAGGAGTATCAAATTTCCGATCAGGTTTATCTCTAACTTCGCTCGGGATCAAATGAAGGAGAGAAAATTCTTACCTTCATGGAAAGGACCTTATTTCATTATTGACAAGTTGTCACCAGTGGTATACAAGATAAAAATCCCTAAGGGGGATGAATTTGTGGAAAAATGGGTGCACATTAATCAACTACGTGTTTGTCATCCTAGCTCACGACTTCGAGAGATAGAAGGAGTCTGAGTAGGAGAGGTGAAGAGATTTTACAGTTCCAGCTAAAGACGGAAATTTGGATTGGTATTGTATGAACAAACATGCATACTAACCCATCGTCACGTGTGTTTCCTCTATAGCTAAACATCTCTTAACTGACCTCTAAAACAAGGAACTTACCCTGTTCAAGAAAAGAACCTTTGCCAATCAAAAATATAATATAGCATTAACCTCCTTTTCTTGCAGGATAAAAATGAAAAATGTATATACTCATATTTGTCATACAATATTTTAGGCGCAAGATGCTGACTAAAATAATTGCCATCATCTATGTCATCCTGATCTTGGGGAAGGAGTTCCAGGCCAAGCCGATTGTTGTGCCAGGTCCTTCATCAGGAATCATGCTTTAGGACACCGTGGGGTTCATTCTGACCAACAAGAGGATTTTGTCCCAGAATATTTACATCAGCCTGGATCCACGCGTCTTCATCGAAAAACAATTCAACGTGTCCGAGATCCTGTCACTGGAGATCCAAACCTGGTACCAGACGCACATCAGATATTCCCAAGAACAGATTACGCAGATCCTGGAGCAAGCGAGAAAGACCTTGACCAGAGAGCAGTTTTCTACGAGTCAAAGACCGAGATGGTTTATTTCTGCCATCGTTGCCGCTATAATCTTTAGCGTAATGGGCGCTGTCATTGCCACAGGTGTAACAGTTGCCAATTCCATCTCCATTAAAACATTTGAACTGGAAATCGGTTCACTAAAAAGTAACTTACTAAGTATACATGCGGAGATGAAGAATCAAAACAAACATTTATCGAACTTAAATACTGTTTTGCAAGATCTATGGAATGGTTGAGTTTGCTGACCATCCAAAACAGTGCGTTGAATAAGATTATTCAAAAAGACTTCAGGTAAACTATGGCTAAAACACCATAGACAAAATCTACGCGCCGTGACCCATGAAGAAAACATATGAAAAGCCCTTTTGAACATTCCAAATATATTCACACTTTACGGAACATTTTGGAATGAAGGGGGATTTGTCATGCATTTTCATAAGTGTATAGTCTTATCTGAAGATATTATAGTCTAAATATCAATGCTCATTGCCTTTAAGTATAATCACAGACTGAACCAGAGTCTAAAATCTTTTCTATAGGTTGAAACAGGCCGAGATGAGGTTATGCTGAGTTCAGTTGAGCAGATGTGGTCTATCTGTTAATGCTATGATGGGTCCTACAGACATGTTTCTGTGAGAGAGAACCATTTGAATAGCAATGTATTATTTTACTTCATTACAAAGTCATTAGGGAAGTCGGCCTTATAGAGACATTGGGTGTGTGAATGTCCCATTCATGTCTTCATAATTATATTCTATATATTCCTGTGTGGTGTATTTAAATTTGCAACATATCTTAACCAATGACTTATATAATATGTAATCTATGTATAACAGTGTATATATCATTCAGAATATATATTTTATGCCGTGTGTATCCCACTGACCATATAGCCTTTTTAAGGTTTAGAAAGTATTGAAGTTGTCTTCCTACTAATTGGGTTTCATGAGGAGAGCTGAATATTATTAGCCAGCCATGTGGGCAAGTTAATGAACCCGGATGTCAAGTAAAAGGAACCATTGTCCATTGTCCCTAAGAAGACAATAGGAGATGGTGACTCCAACATGTCTAGATAAGGGGTAATTAAAATGTCAGGAAGAAACTCTTAATACTGATGTATACTGAATAGGTTAAAAAGGTCATGTTGATGCATTATTAGGTATTTAGAATTAATGTTGAAATTGTTATGTGGTGCAACAGTGCCATCTAGAGGTAGATGGATAATAGTATGTCATTTTCACCAGTATTCCAAGGGTTAAAATGACATCATTGGTATCTGCATACGAATACACCCATCTTGTCTGATTGGAGATCCCTAATCTAGAAGTGGAGGAGTTCTTAGATAACATGTGGTATAAAGTATGCATGTAAGAGGTTAGACGGGATCTACACTCTTAACTGAAACAACTGAAACTAACAATTTACTTCAACAACAAAAAGAAACTTGGATTCATTTTTGTCTACTGGAAGAGTTTTGAGAACTGATCACACCCGAAACCCTGTTCATCCTTGACCCGGTAACGTATATTTGTATTTACTGATTGTGGTATTAATAAGATATTCCTCTCGGCATATATTCAAGAGTCCCCATACTGAGGGAACATATAGTGTTAAACACCTCCCTAATGCTAAGTTGTCCTCTTAGCAAAGATGCATATTGCTGATGGAAGATTGGACATTATCTGAGTAGAGGAAAAACCTTTGGGAAATTATATTTCCATAGTATGATTGCCGAGTGGGATATAATATCATATTAATATCATATATATATTTTTGATTGGTCATAAGGAGACAGTGGATCAGTTATGCTTCCTGTATTAATCAGTGTTTATTTTTTTTATATTCAATTGTGTATGACACATATTTCATTAATCATCGGATAATTTTATGCTGGTGAGAAAGCAATAGTGGGTTTGTTGGTACTGCGTCAATTTGTCTATCCATTGATCTTATGTCTGTTTTATATTGGATTTTTACTCATTTATAAATAAATTATTACATATATTTTGCATAATTGATTGCCTCTTTGTTTTCATTAATTGCATAAATTAAATTTAGAGTCTCAAGATAAAAGAAAAGGCGTTTTATGTCCGCCTAGTGGATTTCCTGACAGATTTCCATATTTTATTGACATTTTATTTTTATATAAAATATTTATATTTTATATAAAAGATATACCTTGACAGTTGAGGCCAACTTGATAGAAGAAATTGCGTAAAATCTTATGCAGTGACTTGATGTCATCACTTTGGCTGGGCGTGGTGACGTCATCACTGTTGACGTCACTGTGCCCGGCCAGCACGGTGACATCACATCACCCCATGCAAGATTTTGTGACGGCCTCTCAAGGAGGTAATGGATAAGGTGAGTATGTTTTTTTTTTTTTTTTTTTTTAACCAAACCTGTGTGTGAAGGGACCCTAAGAGAGAATTTGTAACCATAAAGCTGTGTTCCCTGCCTGACTGTAATTTGTGTTTAGTCAACCTTTTATTTCTTATACTCATATAGCGATGACATATTCCGCAGCATTTTACAGACATTAGCATCAACCTGTCCCCAATGGCTCTCAAAATCTAAGTTCCCTATCCATAGGTCTTTAGAGTGTGGGAGGTAACTAGAGCATACCCGGAGGAAATCCACACAAACACGGGGAGAACATACAAACTTCATACAGAATATATGTTGTGTATTGCCCTGAAGCAGGATTACTTTGAAGTCTGGACATTTGTGGACATTTGCCCATTTCCCTTATGCAAAATCATCAACTCCTTTATTTCACTTTAAAGGTTTAAAGAGGACCTTTCACCGATTCTTACCCTATGAACTAAGTATACAGACATGTGGAGCGGCGCCCGGGGATCTCACTGCACTTACTATTATCCCCGGGCGCCGCTCCGTTCTCCTGCTATGTCCTCCGGTATCTCCGTTCCCTAAGTTATGGTAGGCGGAGTCTGCCCTAGCGCTGGCCAATCGCATTGCAGAGCTCACAGCCTGGGAGAAAATAACCTCCCAGGCTGTGAGCTCTGCGCTGCGATTGGCCAGCGCTAGGGCAGACTCCGCCTACCATAACTTAGGGACTGGTATCTCCGCCTACTATAACTTAGTGAGCGGAGATACCGGAGGGCATAACGGGAGAACGGAGCGGCGCCCGGGGATAATAGTAAGTGCAGGGAGATCCCCGGGCGCCGCTCTACATATCTGTATAGTTAGTTCATAGGGTAAGAATCGGTGAAAGGTCCTCTTTAACGTGCATTGACCTACTGTTTAATACTATGTAACTGCATTTTAAATGTATGTTGTGATATATATCCTGTTCATTTGCACTGTGTTTGTATGGCACTATGGAAAGGGTTAATGAACACTGAGAAACTTTTGGGACTTTCTAGCTAATAATGAGAAGCTAGTAAATTTCCACAGCTACTATAAGGTTTTAAGGAAGAGCATTTTTTGGAGGGGAAAAATGCAGACTTGTTTACCACCAAAACCAGGCTGACCTTATGAATGTAATGTCTGCTTTAGCTCTGTTATTATGTCCGAAAACCAGTTTTTTTTCCAGAAAAACTGCTTTGTCATTGCTACTACATATCATTGAAACTCTAATACAAGTCTATGAAAGACAGGACCTGTAACATTGTATTTGTTTGGGCTGAGTTTCTCCACTCCACCCCTCCTACTAGAAGGTTCTAGTTCAGCCAGAAACTGTATATAAGGAAAGCAGTCAGAGCCCCTAGTGTTCTGCAGTTAGGGAACAGTGCTTAGAAGAGGAGACTCTGCCAGACTATTGAGTGACCAGAAGAAGACGCTGTGATGGGGATACTCTGCCACAGACCCTGGATAACCAGCCTTTCACCAGTGTACCAGCCTTCTGAGAGAGAGAGGGACAGCTAGCTCAGGCCTTTCCTCAGCATCTAACCCTTCTTCTGCCAGGGAGGAGACTGGAGAAGCCAGCCATATGCCTAGCCTGTATTGTTTTGCACCTGAATTCCTCCAGTAAGGAAACACACTGATTTACTGCAGACCCTGACTCTCTGGACTTATTTCCCATTGGGGTGCACCACGCCTTACTATCCCTTCCGCAGAGCAGCAACACGTGATGACACCTCAACTGTGTCCGGGGAACCCAGCATAGCGTTAGGGCCACCCCAAACCTCGCCACTGCACTTGATTACATCCAAACCTAGGAACCCAGCTCTGCAAGGAACTAGTGCTAACCACTGAGCCACCGTGCTGCCCAAGTGATTGCCCTCCTGTCGAGTAATTTACATGTTTCTGCCTGCCACATTTCCACTTCATCAAAAGAACCACTGGTGTGTGCCTTCCATAACCATTGTATGCTGCATGTACGCTAAATACTTGTGTGGGCTGTTGTCATTTGTCAGATAGGTATTGCTTTTATTTCAAGTTCAGCCCCTATTCCGGATGATTGATTCTTTACACTATTTTGCTGCTGGTGATCCATGGTCACTTTTTAAAATCAGTGGTATAATGAATTCTACTAAACCTCAAATTAGAGTCTGAAATCTTTCTGCCAGAATGATGCACTATAGTTGTACCCTTCATCCAAATGTTAACTCTCATATTTATTTATTTTCCTCACTTATATAGTATAGCACTAACATATTCTGCAGTGCTTTACAGACATTAGCATCACAATGTCCCTAATGGGGCTCACAATCTCATATAATAAGCCACACATCAAAAGTCATGGAGAAATGGTGGCCCAAACACAGAATTGTTTTGCGAAGGTCTTCTAAGCCTCCAAATTTTAACCCTGTTAAAACCTGTGGTATGTATTGAAGAGAACTGTCCACAAATGGCAACCCAAGTATATCAAGCAGCTGGTAATGGTTTGCATGGAGTAGTCCAAGATCCCTCAACAAGTGTTCTCCAACCTTGATAAGGACTGCAGAAAGCAATCCTGTTATCTCTTAAGAAATAAATGGGAATGTTACAGAAGCTCTGTATCATGGCCCCCAACCATCATGTGGCATTTAGAGCCCTGTCAGTCAACTGACAAAGCCATCTTAATTGTTATCAGCCAGAGACTCTCAGACACTGTGCTGTCACCTAGGAAGTAGGTACAATGCCTGCAGAGAGGCAGATAGTAACTAACTAGTACACTCAAGGGTGTATTAGACACCCCTATGCCACAGATGATTGTCGGGGGGAAGCGTTCAGATAGCTAGCAGGGGACACTGCTGCTATTACATGCAGCAATGTCCTCTGTGGCATGGGGGGAGCAATTGATATGCCATCGCTGGTCCCCAGGCAGGGAAGCGGTGTGCCAGTGGCAGATCGCTGTTACATAGCGCCATCTGCCGTCGGCACCATTGTGATTTTTAAACATGCTTAAAAATCACAATTGCTCGATGAATGAGCGGAGGCAGTATTGGACTACCAGATGATCACTAACAAGCGTTCATAGGAGCGCTTGATAGCGATTATCTGCCAGAAAATCTGGCATTCTAATATACCCTTGAGCCTGTACCCTCATTAACAGACTGTAACCATACACTTGCTGCTTTGTGTAAATGCCATGTGGATTTAGATGCCCAGATAATTGGACAGATTATCGGCAATGAACGCTCGTTCCCAACAAATCTGCCCGTCTAAAAGTGTTGCAGTTCACCAAACGCTCGTTCATTGGGTGAAACTGTAATTCGTGTAGGCACCTAAATTATTAGGTGCAATTGTATTGCAGTTGTATGAGGACAAGTGATCGCAATAGTCAGGGCCGTCTTTAACGCGGGGCAAAAGGGGCAGCTGCCCCAGGCCCAGTTGCTCCTGGGGGGCCCAAGGCAGCTGCCTCTTGAGCCCCGCTGGCCACTGATGACGTGGGGGGCAGCGGCAAGGTACAGGGAGATGAGTGCTTCCATTGTGGAAGCGCTCATCTCCATAGTCATCTGTATCGCCGTCCTCAGGACAGAGATACAGATGGAAGTGCTGCGGTGGGGCAGGGGAGGGAGAGGCGTCTCCCTTCCCCTTTCCTCTGATAGGCTACACTAGGCCTGCAGCCTATCAGAGGCTGGTGCAGGCGGCGCAATTACGTCATCGCGCCGCCTGAGCCGTAGAGTGCGGGACACAGGCCAGAAGAGACCTGCATCGAATCGCTGCCAGCCTGATGGAGGTAAGTATAAGTGTTCATTTTTTTTATATGGTACTACTAATGGCACATAAATGGGGGCATCTATGGGGGCACCTGTTACTGGCACATGATTGGGGCATCTATGGGGGCACCTGTTACTGGCACATGATTGGGGGGCATCTATGGGGGCACCTGTTACTGGCACAATTTTAGGGGGCATCTATGGGGGCACTTGTTACTGGCACATGATTGGGGGGCATCTATGGAGCACTTGTTATTGGCACATGATTGGGGGGCATCTATGGGGGCACCTGTTACTGGCACATGATTGGGGGGCATCTATGGGGGCACCTGTTACTGGCACAATTTTAGGGGGCATCTATGGGGGCACTTGTTACTGGCACATGATTGGGGGGCATCTATGGAGCACTTGTTATTGGCACATGATTGGGGGGCATCTATGGGGGCAACTGTTACTGGCACATGATTGGGGGCATCTATGGGGGAACTTGTTACTGGCACATGATTGGGGGGCATCTATGGGGGCACTTGTTATTGGCACATGATTGGGGGGCATCTATGGGGGCACCTGTTAATAACACATGATTGGGGGGCATCTATAGGGGCACTTGTTACTGGCACATGATTGGGGGGCATCTATGGGGGCACTTATTACTGGCACATTTTTGAATCCAGAGGGAAAACAAACCAGGCTGGTGTAGTGAGCTGCATTTATATTTATATAAGCAGATATATAACGCGAGTTTGACCGCGACGCGTGGCTGCGTAAGTGTGTGACTTAAGATTAAGTGAATTTAGATTCAGGGACTTCAGTGGGGGACTGCAATTAGCCAGTTTCTTAGTACTACATTATATTTGTATTTTTTTTGTAGTGTTTTTGCTTTTGTGGTGTAATCCCCATTTAGTATGTGTTGCACAATTGACAACGCAGTCCAGTGCACATCTTGCATGATGTATGCAGTCCTGGAACAGCTATTCGAGGGTGTATATCTTTGTTCAAGATGTGAGAAAATTACCCGTTTGGAATCGCAAATCGAGTCTCTAAATGGGCAAGTTGCAACACTGAGAGGCATTGACAATTTGCAAAAGAGTTTGATTCTCACCGAGCAAGCACTCTTTGGGGTAGATGCAGTGGCGGATCCAGGGGGAAGGCAACGGGGCAATTGCCCCCCCCCCCCCCCCGAGCTGGCGGCGGGGCACAGGGAGATGAGCGCTTCCATTGTGGAAGGGCTCATCTCCATCGTCATCTGTATTGCCGTCCTCAGGAGGGAGAGGCGTGTCCCTTTCCCTTCCTCTGATAGGCTGCAGCCTATAAGAGGCCGGCGCAGGCGGCGCGATGATGTCATCGCTCCGCCTGAGCTGTACAGCGCGGGACACAGGCCGGAAGAGGCCTGCATCGCATCGCTGACATGGAGGTAAGTATGTGTTTATTTTTTTTATTTTTATATATACAATACTTTTACTGGCACATGGGCGAGCTGTTATTGCTGGCACATGGGGGTCTGTTATTGCTGGCACATGGGGGGGCTGTTATTGCTGGCACATGGGGGGGCTGTTATTGCTGGCACATGGGGGGGCTGTTATTGCTGGCACATGGGGGCTGTTATTGCTGGCACATGGGGGGGCTGTTATTAATACTGGCACATGGGGGGGCTGTTATTGCTGGCACATGGGGGGCTGTTATTGCTGGCACATGGGGGGCTGTTATTGCTGGCACATGGGGTGGCTGTTATTAATACTGGCACATGGGGGGGGCTGTTATTAATACTGGCACATGGGGGCTGTTATTAATACTGGCAAATGGGGGGCTGTGATTAATACTGGCACATGGGGGGCTGTTATTAATACTGGCACATGGGGGGGCTGTTATTAATACTGGCACATGGGGAAGGCTGTTATTAATACTGGCACATGGGGGGACTGTTATTAATACTGGCACATGGGGGGGCTGTTATTAATACTGACACATGGGGGGCTGTTATTAATACTGGCACATGGGGGGGACTGTTATTAATACTGGCCCATGGGGGGACTGTTATTAACCGCCTCACGTCCGCCCATAGGATATAAACGTCCTATGGGTGGACGTCTATTTCTGACAGCACGTTTTAAAACGTCCTGTCAGAAATAGCAGCTGCACGCTAATCGTGCAGCTGCTGATCGGGTTGCCCGCTGTCAGTGACAGCAGGGCAACCCTAAGACAAGGCAGGGACAGTGCCCAGGTGTCCCTGCCTTCACGATCGCTGCAGACACAGCGCTCACCGAGCGCTGTGTCTGCAGAGCAGGAAGCGCTGTGCGCTTCCTGTTCCGGCCCGGCGGTCATGTGACCGCCGTGACCGGAGTGTGCAGGGGCTGTGTGAGGTCTCTCAGAGACCTCGATCAGCCCTGCTGTGAGGCTGTACAGCGCTGGATTGCTGCTGTACAGCCTCTATAGGGGTGCATTTGTCCTGTAACTGGGGCTACTATGTCAGCCCCAGTTACAGGAGAAATCAACAGTGAAAAAAAAAAGAAAAAGTAAAGTAAATGTCCCCCAGAGGTCTTGTATGACCTTATGGGGGACGAAAAGTGTAAAATAAAATAAAAATAAAATAAAGGGTTGAAAAAATAAAATAAAAAAAAGTTTCACATGTAAAAAAAAAAAAAATCCCAAGTAAGGAATAAAAAAAAAAATTAAAAATAGAAAAAATAAAATAAAATAGACATATTTAGTATTGCCGCGTCCGTAAAAACCAGCTCTATAAAAATATCACATGACCTAACCCCTCGGGTGAACACCGTAAAAAAATAATTAAAAAAACTGTGTCAAAACAAGCAATTTTTGTCACCTTGCATCACAAAAGGTGCAACACCAAGTGATCAAAAACGCGTATGTCCCACAAAATGGTACCAATAAAACCGTCACCTCATCCCGCAAAAATCAGCCCCTACATAAGAAAATCTCTCAAAAATAAAAAAAACTATAGCTCTTAGAACATGGAGACACTAAAACATCATTTTTTTGGTTTCAAAAATGCTATTATTGTGTTAAAGTGAAACAAATAAAAAAAAGTATACATATTAGGTATTGCCGCGTCCGTAAAAACCAGCTCTATAAAAATATCACATGACCTAACCCCTCGGGTGAACACCGTAAAAAAAAAAAAAAAAAAACTGTGTCAAAACAAGCAATTTTTGTCACCTTGCATCACAAAAGGTGCAACACCAAGTGATCAAAAACGCGTATGTCCCACAAAATAGTACCAATAAAACCGTCACCTCATCCCGCAAAAAATGAGCCCCTACATAAGAAAATCTCTCAAAAAATAAAAAAACTATAGCTCTCAGAACATGGACACATTAAAACATAATTTTTTGGTTTCAAAAATGCTATTATTGTGTAAAACTTTAATAAATGAGAAAAAGTATACATATTAGGTATCGCCACGTCCGTAACAATCTGCTCTATAAAAATGTCACTTGACTGAACCCCTCAGGTGAACGCTGTAAAAATAAATAAATAGAAACTGTGCTAAAACAACCAATTTTTTGGTCACCTTGCCCCATAAAGTGTTATAATGAATGATCAAAAAATTATATGTACCCAAAAATAGTACTAATAAAACTGGCACCTTATCCCCTAGTTTCCAAAATGGGGTCACTTCTTGGGAGTTTCTACTGTAAGGGTGCATCAGGGGGGCTTCAAATGGGACATGGCATCTAAAAACCATGTGGAGTTCCTTATCTTCTGCGCCCTGCCGTGTGCCCATACAGCAGTTTACGACCACATGTGGGGTGTTTCTGTAAACCGCAGAATCTGGGTAATAATTGCTTCTAAACTTCTAAGCCTTCTAACGTCCTAAAAAAATAAAATGACATTTCCAAAATGATGCCAACATAAAGTAGACATATGGGGAATGTTAAATAATAAATATTTTATGAGGTATCACTTTCTGTTTTAAAAGCAGAGAAATTGAAATTTAGAAAATTGCGAATTTTTCAAATTTTTGGGTAAATTTGGGATTTTTTCATAAATAAAGGTGAAATATTTTGACTCAAATTTATGACTATCATGAAGTACAATGTGTCACGAGAAAACAATCTCTGAATGACTTGGATAAATAAAGGCGTTCCAAAGTTATTACCACATAAAGTGAGATATGTCAGTTTTGCAAAATTTGGCCTGGTCAGGAAGGGGGCAAAGGGCCCAGATGGGAAGTGGTTAATACTGGCACATGGGGGACTGTTATTAATACTGGCACATGAGGGGGGCTGTTATTAATACTGGCACATGGGGGGGACTGTTATTAATACTGGCACATGGGGGGGACTGTTATTAATACTGGCACATGGGGGGACTGTTATTAATACTGGCACATGGGGGGGCTGTTATTAATACTGGCACATGGGGGGCTGTTATTAATACTGGCACATGGGGGCTGTTATTAATACTGGCACATGGGGGCAGTTATTAATACTGGCACATGGGGGGCTGTTATTAATATTGGCACATGGGGGCTGTTATTAATACTGGCACATGGGGGCAGTTATTAATACTGGCACATGGGGGCTGTTATTAATACTGGCACATGGGGGCTGTTATTAATACTGGCACATGGGGGGCTGTTATTACTGGCACATGGGGGCTGTTATTACTGGCACATGATTGGGGGGGTTGCTCTTCTTACTGGAACATCATTGGGGGCACTATAGGGGCATCTACAGAGGCCACAAAGAAGGGGTATTTTATATGAGGGGCTCTGTACAGTACAATTTTATACTGGGACACATTATGGTGGGTACTATGGGGAAGGGGGGAGAGGAGAACTATGGGGTCATCTACGGGGGCACTAAGAAGGGGTATTTTATACTTGCAAATTATGGGGGACACTGAGGGCATCTACTGGAGCATTTTATACTGGTACATTATGGGGGGCACTAGGAGGAAGGAGGGTGTGGAGCTCTATGGGGGCATTTACTGGGGGCACTATATAGGGGTATTTTATACTGGCACATTATGGGGGCACTATGGGGACATTAGCTCACCTGGGGCATTACAAGGGGGTATTTTTTGCACATTATAAGGAGAATTATTTCTACTGGGGGGGCATTATGGTGGGCTTTATTACTCCCCCATGGTATGACCCCCTAGTAGCAGCACCAGCCTCTCTCTGCTCTGCTATCCCTCTGCCCCTTCTCCAAATCCTTATTATGAAATCTTTATCATTAGGATAAAACACATCAGCTCCACCGAGCCGTCCAGCCAAGTGTTGAAGTGGTGTCCGAGATCCCCAAGGGCCAAGCCAAGTAATTGTAAGTTTTCATGGGAAATATGTTTGTTATACACATATAGCCTACACTGTGCCATACAATATACAGTATACCGCTACACTGTGTAGTCTGTTCTATAAGCACCATTGTTTTGTGGCGGCGGACAGAAAATAATCTGGAAGTGCCCCTCTTAAGACCAGGCTCTGGATCCGCCACTGGGTAGATGAGGGGAAGGGTGACAGAGAGGAGGCTGAGGAAAGTGAGGTAGCTAGCTGGGTAACAGTTAGAAAGCGGGGTAGAGGAAAGAGTGCCAGGGAGGCTAGCCCTGATCTGACACACCCCAACAAGTTTGCACGTTTGGCAGATGAAGGGGATGTCAGTCCAGGGACTGCACTGCTGCAGCCGGACACTTCCTCTGCCAGTCAGGGGAATGTCAACTCCAGTAAGCAGGGGACCAGGAGAGCAGGGCAGGCCAGACAGGTGCTGGTAGTGGGAGACTCCATTATTAGGGGAACAGATAGGGAAATCTGTCACAAAGACCGTGATCGTCGAACAGTGTGCTGTCTTCCTGGCGCTAGAGTTCGACACATCGCGGATCGGGTTGACAGATTACTGGGAGGTGCTGGAGAAGATCCAGTGGTCATGGTCCATATCGGAACCAATGACAAAGTTAGGGGTAGGTGGAGAGTCCTTAAAAATGATTTCAGGGATTTAGGTCAAAAGCTTAGGGCAAGGACCTCAAAGGTAGTATTTTCCGAAATACTACCTGTACCATGGGCCACACAAGAAATGCAGCGGGAGATTAGGGAGACTAACAAGTGGCTCAAGAACTGGTGTAGGAAGGAGGGGTTTGGGTTCCTGGAGAACTGGGCCGACTTCTCTCTCGGCTACAGGCTCTATCGTAGGGACGGGCTGCACCTCAATGGGGAAGGGGCAGCTGTGTTGGGGAAGAAGATGGCTAGATTGGAGGGAGTGTTTAAACTAGGGACTGGGGGGGAGGGAAATTACATTATAGGAGGGGAAGATAGTGCAGATAGAGACCGGAGGCAAGGTAGTGGGACTGGGGGAGGAATGGAAGGAGGGACTAGAACAGTTCAGAAGGAAAGGTGTAGGGTAAAAAATATACATAAACCTCTAAAATGTATTGTAAGAGAATGTCTGGAGTGGTAGTGGATGGAAGATATGTACCACCGGGGGTCGTGGCCCTGGTGGAGTAAGAGCAGGGTGGACAGGTTTCAGTTGTTGGTGTCAGTCTACACTGATCCTGGCAGGTTGGTTATCTCTGGCCTTAGTTGGGAAGGGAAGGAGTTAATCCTTCACTATGCTTGCTGGGTGTGGTCTTCCTGCTACACCCAGGGCTGTGGATATAGGTTTGAGGCTCACTGACTGTGGTGCTGCTGATGAAGTGTGGTCTCCTGTCTCACTGCAGGAAGCTGTATGGGAGGCTGATCGCTCGGTCGGGCTGAGCGCTGTAGTCCGCTCGTCTAACAAGAACTGCCCAATTGCTGCAGGCTCAGCGAAGGACCAAAAGAAGGGATCCTGTGGCCGGAGCCAATCCCTTGTCCAGGCCGACACGTGGCCTGTCTAACTTGCACGAACTTGGACAAACCCGCCCCATGACAAGGTGTAGTACTGACCACTGATGTGAGAGACTGTGTGAACAGGCACCAAGACGCCTGCAGCGTTTGGGGATCCGTTGTGGGAGGTGGGGTTTATGGACATTGCTGTTGTGTGAATTGCACAGTTTTGATGTGATGCACTGAAGTGAATAAAAGAGCACGGTTTGGACACAAAGCCTGTCTCCTGAGCCTCTATACTGCCACCGCTACCATCTGCCTACCAGAGCAAACCCCCACAATTGGTGGCTTCAGCGGGCAAACGGCAGTGAGGCTGAAAATTGTGCTGTTTGGACTGTATGTCATATATTAAGCCGGCAAGCTTTGTGGCTCCAGATAAGATGGAGGATGCCATTAGACACTTGGTGCAAAGTAATGAGGAGGCTACTCGGAGACATGAGGAAGCCCTGAGAGACCAGGGGCAGTTGAATAGTCTACTGGCCCAGCAACTGGCGACTATGCAGGAGTCCATGCGTGTGTTACAACAACAAGCCGTCTCGGGGGGAACCGCAATCCTACCTGCTGCCCGGGATAAGGTGCGCTCAGCGTTAAGGAAGATGGGCCCCGAGGATGATATCGAAGCGTTCCTGATGGTCTTCGAACGCACTGCGGAACAGGAAAGGTTACCGGCAGAACAGTGGGCCGAAGTAGTGGCGCCATTTTTAGTGGGTGACGCACAAAAGGCCTACTTCGACCTCAGTCAGGAGGAAGCCAAGAGCTATGAGAGGCTGAAGGGGGAGGTGTTGGCTCGTCTTGGGGTTAATACCTATGTGCGTGCACATCGAGTCTACCAGTGGGCTTTCTCAGAGTCCAAGCCTGCTCGGTCCCAGGCCTATGACCTGTTACACTTCGTATAAAAAATGGCTGCAGCCTGAGACATTGAGCCCCTCGCAGATGGTGGAACGTGTGGTGGTGGATCGTTTGGTGCGTACCCTCCCAAGAGCAATACAGCGCTGGGTGGGACAAGGTGATCCAGGCACCCTGGATCAAGTTGTTGGCCTAGTCGAGAGATACATGGCAACCCAGGACTTGGTCCGAGAGTCCGCCTTCCTGCAAAAGCCGCGTTCACTCTCCCTGCCACAAGGGGGACCTGAGAAGGGGGCTCAACGGCTTAAGGGGGGGGAGGTGATTTCCACTCCTGGGAGGCCAAACCTGGGGAGACGAGAGGCCCCGGGGATTAGATGTTGGCACTGTCAGGGCCTGGGACACATTGCTGCCAACTGCCCGAGGGCGGCAGAGCCCATGGACTGCGGGTTCGCACGACGGTCCTCCTTTTTCGGCCAGCCGGTGTATGTTGCTGCTTCGCTGCTATCCACTGATACACCCCCGTTGTGTGCCATCTCTATTAATGGACACCCAGTTAAGGCATTGCTAGACTCGGGGAGCTTAGTGACCCTCGTGCACGAGTCCCTGGTGGCCAGTCGCGGCCCAGGCAAGCAAACCATCAGGATTGTGTGCATTCATGGGGACCAGCGAGAATATCCTACAACCTGTGTGACCTTGTCTACCCTCGGAAGGGAGATACAGCAGGTGGTTGGGGTGGGGCGACAAATCCCTTACGCTGCCATCCTAGGTAGGGATTGTCCCCTGTTCTGGTCTCTCTGGGAGGGACGGGGTGCAGAGCCGGTGCCCATTGATCCTGAAGAGGAGCTACCAGCTGTAGGGGTCACCAATAAGGAGGAAGAGTGTCAACCCGATAGCTTGTACCTAGAGGGGTTGGCTGGTGAGCCGGTGGCAGCCCCATCTGTTCCAGAACTAGAAGTATCCCGAGACACATTCGGGACCGCCCAGCTCCAGGATTCTACATTGTCACGGGCCAGAGAAGGGGTGACTGTCATCAATGGAGTGGCTCAGCACCCGGGAGCCGACTCGGAATTTCCCCACCTGGCCTGTAACCAGGACCTACTGTACCGGGTCGACAAAGTCCGGCAAGAGGTAATAGAACAGTTGGTGGTACCCCAGCCATACCGCCGCATGGTATTAGACCTAGCGCATACTCATGTGTTAGGAGGACATCTGGGGGTCCAGAAAACTCAGGAACGTATACTGCAGCGTTTCTATTGGCCGGGGATATATGAGGAAGTCAGGAGGTTTTGCCAGTCCTGTCCAGAGTGTCAGAGGACCAGCCCCCAGCCTCATTATCGTAGTCCCCTGGTGCCCATGCCCATTATTGAAGTACCTTTCGAAAGGGTTGCAATGGACCTGGTAGGCCCCATTAACAAGTCAGCCAGAGGCCACCAACATATCCTGGTCATAGTAGACTACGCTACTCGCTACCCTGAGGCGATACCCCTGCGCCACACGTCAGCCAAGCTGATAGCCAAGGAGCTGATGGGTATGTTCTCCCGGGTGGGGATCCCAAAGGAGATATTGACGGACCAAGGGACCCCTTTCATGTCCAAAGTGATGAGGGAGCTCTGCAAAATATTAAATATTAAGCACTTGCGTACTTCCGTCTATCACCCCCAAACTGACGGGCTGGTGGAACGCTTTAATAAGACCCTAAAGTCAATGCTCAAGAGAGCGGTGGCAAAAGATGGAAAGGACTGGGACCTCTTGCTGCCCTATGTGTTATTTACGGTGCGAGAAGTGCCCCAGGCGTCCACGGGGTTCTCACCGTTTGAGCTGTTATATGGTAGGCATCCCCGAGGGCTGTTGGATATCGCTAAAGAGGCATGGGAGCAACAGCCTACCCCTCACAAAAGCATAGTCGAGCACATCGAGAAGATGCAGGACCGGATAGGAACAGTTCTGCCCATAGTCCGTGAACATATGGAAGCGGCACAGCTGGCCCAGAGCCACGTGTACAACCGGGCCGCCCAGGTAAGGACGTTTAACCCGGGCGACCGAGTGTTAGTACTAGTGCCCACCGTAGACAGCAAATTCCTGGCCAGGTGGCAAGGGCCATATGAGATAAGAGAGAAGTTAGGCCCTGTGAATTACAGGGTATACCAGCCAGGAAGGCGGAAGCCCGAGCAGGTGTACCACGTTAATTTACTGAAAGCCTGGAAAGATAGAGAAAGTCTCCTTGGGGATGACCCGCGCTTTGTCTTGGCTGCAGAGAACGTCCCCGGCCCTACAGTGGTACCAGAGGACACCCCTGCAGTAAAGATAGGTAGCGGTTTGTCGACTAAGCAGACTCAAGAAGTGAAGGCGTTCATTAGCAGGAATAAAGACATGTTCTCTGACCTTCCGGGACGTACCAATCTCGTCCAACATGACATTGTCACCGAGCCCCAGGAAAAGGTCCGTTTACGACCGTACCGGGTACCGGAGGCTCGGCGACAAGCCATTTCAGAGGAAGTAAAGTTTATGCTGAAGTTAGGGGTCATTGAGGAGTCTAGGAGCGAGTGGGCTAGCCCGATCGTTCTTATCCCAAAGCCCGACGGATCATTACGTTTTTGTAATGATTTCCGGAAACTAAACGAGATTTCAAAGTTTGACGCCTATCCCATGCCGCGAGTAGATGAGTTAATAGAGCGAATGGGTAAAGCCAGGTATTTCTCGGTGATAGATCTCACAAAAGGGTACTGGCAGGTACCTTTAACAGAGACAGCAAAAGAGAAGACCGCCTTTGTCACGCCGGAGGGGCTGTTCCATTATAGAGTGTTGCCCTTCGGGTTGCACGGTGCTCCAGCCACGTTTCAACGGCTGATGGATATCGTCCTCAGACCACATCTCCGGTATGCCTCAGCATATTTAGATGATATAATCATATTTAGCCAGGACTGGGAAAGTCACTTGTCGAAGGTTCAAGCAGTGATAGACTCGCTCAGGAAGGCAGGATTGACCGCCAACCCAAAAAAGTGCTCAGTGGGCCTGGAGGAAGCGAGGTATTTGGGTTATGTCATTGGACGGGGAGTCGTTAAGCCCCAAATAAATAAGATCGAGGCGATCCGAAATTGGCCTACACCCCTTACGACCAGGCAACTGCGGTCATTTTTAGGGATGGTAGGGTATTATATGCGGTTCATCCCACATTTCGCCACTATAGCTGCCCCGTTGACAGGACTCCTGAAAGGTAGGAAGTCGGTAATGGTTTGCTGGGATGAGCAGGCGGAAGAGGCGTTCTCCCGTTTGAAGTCGGCCCTATGCGGGTCCCCAGTTCTGGTGACGCCCGACTTCGGACGGGAGTTTATAGTCCAGACGGACGCCTCTGGAGTAGGCCTCGGGGCGGTACTCTCCCAGGAAATCAATGGTGAAGAACACCCCGTTGGTTTCCTGAGCCGCAAGCTCACCCCAGCGGAAACCCGGTACAGCGTGGTAGAAAGAGAATGCCTCGCCATCAAGTGGGCACTTGAATCTCTCAGGTATTACCTGTTGGGGAGAAGGTTCCGTCTGGTGACTGACCACTCCCCTCTCCGGTGGATGAGCCAGGCTAAGGAGGGGAGCGCTCGGGTAACCAGATGGTTCTTATCCCTCCAGAATTTTAAATTCAGGGTTGAGCACAGGGCAGGTCGCCTGCAAGGGAACGCTGATGCCCTGTCCCAGGTACACTGCTATATGTGTGTTCACCCCGGTAGGATTGAACAGGGTCGTCAAGCCTTCAGGGGTGAACAAAGGGGGGGGATATGTAAGAGAATGTCTGGAGTGGTAGTGGATGGAAGATATGTACCACCGGGGGTCGTGGCCCTGGTGGAGTAAGAGCAGGGTGGACAGGTTTCAGTTGTTGGTGTCAGTCTACACTGATCCTGGCAGGTTGGTTATCTCTGGCCTTAGTTGGGTAGGGAAGGAGTTAATCCTTCACTATGCTTGCTGGGTGTGGTCTTCCTGCTACACCCAGGGCTGTGGATATAGGTTTGAGGCTCACTGACTGTGGTGCTGCTGATGAAGTGTGGTCTCCTGTCTCACTGCAGGAAGCTGTATGGGAGGCTGATCGCTCGGTCGGGCTGAGCGCTGTAGTCCGCTCGTCTAACAAGAACTGCCCAATTGCTGCAGGCTCAGCGAAGGACCAAAAGAAGGGATCCTGTGGCCGGAGCCAATCCCTTGTCCAGGCCGACACGTGGCCTGTCTAACTTGCACGAACTTGGACAAACCCGCCCCATGACAAGGTGTAGTACTGACCACTGATGTGAGAGACTGTGTGAACAGGCACCAAGACGCCTGCAGCGTTTGGGGATCCGTTGTGGGAGGTGGGGTTTATGGACATTGCTGTTGTGTGAATTGCACAGTTTTGATGTGATGCACTGAAGTGAATAAAAGAGCACGGTTTGGACACAAAGCCTGTCTCCTGAGCCTCTATACTGCCACCGCTACCATCTGCCTACCAGAGCAAACCCCCACAGTATGTATACTAATGCCAGAAGCCTGACAAATAAAACTGGAGAACTGGAATTAGTGATGTGTGAGGAGGACTATGACATAGTGGGAATAACTGAGACATGGCTGGATGATAGCTATGACTGGGCAGTTAATGTACAAGGTTACAGTCTGTTTAGAAAGGATCGTCAAAACCGGAGAGGGGGAGGGGTCTGCCTTTATGTAAAGTCCTGTATAAAGCCCACACTCCGTGAAGATATAAGTGAGGGACATGAACATGTGGAGTCACTGTGGGTAGAGATACATGGAGCTAAAAACAATAATAAATTACTAATAGGAGTTTACTATAAACCACCTAATATACCAGAGTCCACAGAAAATCTACTACTAAATGAGATAGACAAGGCGGCAAATCACAATGAGGTGGTTATTATGGGGGACTTCAACTACCCAGATATAGACTGGGAAACTGAAACTTGTATATCTCATAAAGGAAACAGGTTCTTGGCAATAACCAAAGACAATTACCTCTCCCAACTGGTTCAGGACCCGACTAGAGGGACGGCCATACTGGTATTAGTATTAAACAATAGACCTGACAGAACAACAGACGTGCAGGTTGGGGGACACCTGGGAAATAGTGACCATAAAGTAATAACCTTCCAATTATCATTCAAAAGAGCGTTTCTAAAGGGAGGAACAAAAATACTAAACTTCAAAAAAGCTAAATTTAGCCAACTAAGAGAGGCCATAGGCCTAACTAACTGGGACAAAGTCCTCAAAAATAAAAATACAGCCACAAAATGGGAAATCTTTAAAAGCATCCTAAAATCTCATTGTGAGAGGTACATACCGTATGGGAATAAAGGGTTAAGGAACAAAAAGAAACCAATATGGATAAACAGAACTGTAAAGAAAGCAATAAATGACAAAAAGAAAGCATATAAATCACTAAAACAGGAGGGTAGCACGGAAGCACTGAAAAACTATAAGGAAAAAAATAGAACATGTAAAAAACAAATAAAAGCGGCCAAACTAGAGACCGAGAGATTAATTGCCAAAGAGAGTAAAACTAACCCTAAAATGTTCTTCAATTATATAAATGTTAAAAAGTATAAAGATGAAGATGTCGGCCCTTTAAAGAGTAATGAGGGGGGAGTCGCAGAGAGCGACGAGGAGAAAGCAAAGCTGTTAAATATTTTATTCTCCACTGTATTCACTGATGAAAATAAACTGTCAGATGAAATGCTGAATGTAAAAATAAATTCCCTAGTAAAAGTTTCCTGTCTGACCCAGGAAGAAGTACAACAGTGACTTAAAAAGATTAAAATAGACAAATCGCCAAAACCGGATGGCATACACCTCCGTATCCTAAGGGAATTAAGTAATGTCATAGCCAGACCCTTATTTCTGATATTTGCAGACTCTATACTGACAGGGAATGTCCCACAGGATTGGCCCATAGCAAATGTGGTGCCAATATTCAAAAAGGGTCCAAAAACAGAGCCTGGAAACTATAGGCCGGTAAGTTAAACATCTGTTGTGGGTAAACTGTTTGAAGGTTTTCTGAGAGAATGCTATGTTAGAGCATCTCAACGCAAATAACGCCATATCAGCATGGCTTCATGAGGGATCGGTCATGCCAAACTAATTTAATCAGTTTCTATGAGGAGGTAAGTTCTAGACTTGACAGCGGCGAATCAATGGATGTCGTATATCTGGACTTCTCCAAAGCATTTGACACTGTACCACATAAAAGGTTAGTATATAAAATGAGAATGCTCGGACTTGGAGAAAACATCTGTATGTGGGTAAGTAACTGGCTGAGGGATAGAAAACAGAGGGTGGTTATTAGTGGTACACACTCAGATTGGGTCACTGTCACTAGTGGGGTACCTCAGGGGTCAGTATTGGGCCCTATTCTCTTCAATATATTTATTAATGATCTTGTAGAAGGCTTGCATAGTAAAATATAAATTTTCGCAGATGACACTAAACTGTGTAAAGTAATTAACACTGAAGAGGACAGTATACTACTACAGAGCGATCTGGATAGACTGGAGGCTTGGGCAGATAAGTGGCAGATGAGGTTTAACACTGACAAATGTAAAGTTATGCACATGGGAAGGAATAATGCAAGTCACCCGTACATACTAAATGGTAAAACACTAGGTAATACTGACATGGAAAAGGATCTATGAATTTTAATAAACGGCAAACTAAGCTGCAAAAACCAGTGTCAGGCAGCTGCTGCCAAGGCCAATAAGATAATGGGTTGCATCAAAAGGGCATAGATGCCCGTGATGAGAAGATAGTCCTACCACTTTACAAATCATTAGTCAGACCACACATGGAATACTGTGTACAGTTCTGGGCTCCTGTGAACAAGGCAGACATAGCAGAGCTGGAGAGGGTCCAGAGGAGGGCAACTAAAGTAATAACTGGAATGGGGCAACTACAGTACCCTGAAAGATTATCAAAATTAGGGTTATTCACTTTAGAAAAAAGACGACTGAGGGGAGATCTAATTACTATGTATAAATATATCAGGGGTCAGTACAGAGATCTATCCCATCAGCTATTTATTCCCAGGACTGTGACTGTGATGACGGGGCATCCTCTGCGTCTGGAGGAAAGAAGGTTTGTACACAAACATAGAAGAGGATTCTTTACAGTAAGAGCAGTGAGACTATGGAACTCTCTGCCTGAGGAGGTGGTGATGGTGAGTACAATAAAGGAATTCAAGAGGGGCCTGGATGTGTTTCTAGAGCGTAATAATATTACAGGCTATAGCTACTAGAGAGCAGTCGTTGATCCAGGGAGTTATTCTGATTGCCTGATTGGAGTCGGGAAGGAATTTTTTATTCTCCTAAAGTGAGGAAAATTGGCTTCTACCTCACAGGGTTTTTTTTTTTTGCCTTCCTCTGGATCAACTTGCAGGATGACAGGTCGAACTGGATGGACAAATGTCTTTTTTCGGCCTTATGTACTATGTTACTATGTTACATGATTGCAGGGCATCTATGGGGGTACTTGTTACAGGTACATGATTTGTGGGCATCTATGGGGGTACTTGTTACTGGCACATGATTGGGGGCATCTATGGGGCACTTGTTGCTGGCACATTATTGGGGGCATCTATAGAGGCTCTTGTTACTAGCACATTATTGTGGGCATCTATTGGGGCACATCTTACGGGCACATTATTGGGGGCACTGTGGGGGCATCTATGGGGCACTTCTTACTGGCACATTATTGGGGGCACTATGGGGGCATCTACTGAGGCCACAAAGAAGGGGTATTTTATATGGGGGGCTCTGTATAGGGGCATTTTATACTGGGGCACATTGTGGTGGGCTCTATGGGGAAGGGGAGAGAGGAGTACTATTGGCTCATCTATGGGAGCACTAAGAAGGGGTATTTTATATTTGCAAATTATGAGGGACACTAAGGGCATATACTGGGGCACTATATATGGGGCATTTTATACTGGTACATTGGGGGGCACTAGGAAGAAGGGGGAGAGGAGCACTATTGGGTATTTACTGGGGGCACTATATAGGGGAATTTTATACTGGCACATTATGGGGGCACTATGGTGACATTAGCTAAACTGGGAGCATTAAAAGGGGGAATTTTTTGCACTGGTACATTATAAGGAGAATTATTACTACTGGTGGGGCATTATGATGGGCTTTATTACTACTGGGGGTCTATGGGAAACATGATTACTAGTATGGGCACTATGGGAGCATTATTACTTCTGGGGCATAGTGGGGACATGTTGGGGGCACTGTAGGAGCACTATTACTACCATCTGTGCTCTAGCAGATAATTATTCCTATTGGTGGGACTTTTGGGAGCACTATTTCTGTGGGCTACAATTTTTGTACTTCCCCTTTAAGAGCAGGGATATGGTGTGTTAACCAACATATGCTACTACTAATGTCCTTTTGGACTGAATATCACCAATTTATGGCCATTTTGGAAAACCTCTTTAACCTCTTTTAAATGGCTACCTCAAGAAAACCTCATGAGTCTACGGTACAAGAAATATGTAATGGAAACTATATATGTACTAAGGCTAGACATACGGGAATAAAAGTGGGAGACACCACTGAAATGATAAAAATAAATGAATAAAAAAAGGAATGAAACCAACAGGATCAAAGGCAGACTGGGACGTATAAGCGGATGTATATACAGGATACCTAACAAGGCGATTCAGGTGGTCCTTGTCCTTGGGGTATACCTATACCCCTGGACGTTCACTCTGCCAGCTATAGAGAAAAGAACTAGGGTAGGTGGTGTATCCATTCTACTTTCTCCACCCCTGTTGATTTTCCTAGATTTGTTCCCCCTTCTTTCCCCTTCCCCCTTCTTTCCCCTTCCCCCCTCTCCCCTCCCCTTCCTCCCTCCCCCCCCCCTTTTTCTTCCCCAGTCTAGCTAAATAGAAGAAGATATAGTAAAAAGCATATTAGCATATGTAAAAATAAATATGATGACTTACGGAGAAGGTAGTGAGAATACATATTAGGCTGAATAAGGAACCACTCTAGCAGCATTTACTTGGGGGCAGTCATCAATAGGGAGTAAACCTATGGTGGAAAGCGATTTAGGTTATATTTACAGAAGAATAGATAATATCTGAGCCGGGCAACATTGACGCAGGATATGGGCAAATATCACCTGAAGAAAACTGAGTAGCAAGTACGATATGAATAATGATATCGCCAGAGCCGGAGCCTA
The DNA here is from genome assembly GCF_905171765.1 of Bufo bufo. NCBI lineage: Eukaryota > Metazoa > Chordata > Amphibia > Anura > Bufonidae > Bufo > Bufo bufo. Next base: position 123,696,565 of record NC_053392.1, read on the forward strand.
AGTCTGCGGGCATGCGCCGTAGCTAAGTGTAAGATCCTGAATGGGAAGAGGCCGATAACTAAGTCGGAGGGCATGCGCACCAGCACAGGCATCGGCGAACACCTAAACCTACCGGACATGCGCAGAGACATCCGATGACGAGGACCAATCAGAAGGAGGAAAATAGGAGGTAGTTGACGTCGGGTGGGCGGAACCATGACGTAAGTAGGCGTTACCCGATGACGCGGACCAACTAGAATGAAGAAGATAGGAGGAAGATGATGCTGGTGGGCGGCGGCCATGACGATAGCAGGCCGAGCCCTGTAACGCATCCAATCAGCATCCTAGTAGAGATCCCCACCACGCCCCCTTAGTGACGCCCCAAGTAATGACGTCACCAACAGAGGTATTATAAGCCGGCCGCGAGGAGGACACGCTCACATTCTGCCCTAACCCCTGAAGACGCCGTGTAACGGCGAAACATGTCGGGGGGCAGCGTGAAGCTCTGATTTTATGGCAGTAAATCACTGAGGCTTATTAGTATAAGGGAAATGAATCGCACAGTGCATATCTAATACACAGGCAGCGCGCAGCCTGGTGGCACAAGTGTGCATCAACCTTACTAACCCAGTCAGGTGACAGCCCTGACAAGGTGGTCTATGTGATATATAAAGGCCAGTGATCACTGAAAGTTTTAAATTAAATTAGTCATTCACACCAGTAATATTAAACAATATGAATTAAAAGTTAAGTCTTAGTTAAGTAGGTAGGTGCAGGAAAATTGGTGATATTCAGTCCAAAAGGACATTAGTAGTAGCATATGTTGGTTAACACACCATATCCCTGCTCTTAAAGGGGAAGTACAAAAATTGTAGTTCAAAAAATAGGGTCAAAATCCCATTAATTTCCCAATACCTGGGGAGAGATAACCTACAGGAGGGACAATAGTACACCTCAATCGGTGAGGAGAAAATCAATGGCAGGCTTTCTCTCAAATCCGACAACTCAAGCGTTTTTGGCAGAGGCAGGGAGGGTGTTCTCTACTGAAAGCTTACCAGTGGACTGTCTGGATGTTGCTCAGGCCTTCAAAGAAATTAACAAAACGTATAGACGATATATCCGAGGCGTCTGGGAAACAGCTAGCCTAGAAACGTACCTCCAACAAAAAATCGTATACAGAGGGATGAGAATTAATATCACTCCTAACACCCATCAGGAGGACAGTGAATTTATAAAAGGGTGGGAAATACTCCTTACAGAAAACTCATTGCGGATGCAAGGGTATCTGCTAGACTACGAACAAAAGTCTCTGGCAAAGATTACGACGCAATTACAAAAAGAGATTCAGGAGATCCAAACATTTAGAACTAAACCAGAATTTGTGGAGTACGAACAAAAGCTGCAAAAAAACGTAGAAAGCCTTCAGGGAGAGATCAAAGAACGCAAACATAGGAAATACAATCGAGATAAAAAAGATTTCGATACTGGTAACATCTATCCTAGGAAACAAGGGGGGCGATTCCCGTTTAGACAAAAGGAGAACTGGAGAGAGTACACAGACATATCTGAATCAGAAACCTCCGAAATAGAGGGCAGTAACATTCAAACAATAGGAAATACTAAACGAAAATCTAAAAATAAATTACCTTACTCACAGAGGAAAAACTCCCAAAGGAACGCCACCCCTAATAGTAATCGAAATCCAACTGAAAATACAACATGGGCAACAAATCAAGACCCAGGGCAAAATATGCAAGCACGGGCATGCGCCGTAGCTAAGTGTAAGATCCTGAATGGGAAGAGGCCGATAACTAAGTCGGAGGGCATGCGCACCAGCACAGGCATCGGCGAACACCTAAACCTACCGGACATGCGCAGAGACATCCGATGACGAGGACCAATCAGAAGGAGGAAAATAGGAGGTAGTTGACGTCGGGTGGGCGGAACCATGACGTAAGTAGGCGTTACCCGATGACGCGGACCAACTAGAATGAAGAAGATAGGAGGAAGATGATGCTGGTGGGCGGCGGCCATGACGATAGCAGGCCGAGCCCTGTAACGCATCCAATCAGCATCCTAGTAGAGATCCCCACCACGCCCCCTTAGTGACGCCCCAAGTAATGACGTCACCAACAGAGGTATTATAAGCCGGCCGCGAGGAGGACACGCTCACATTCTGCCCTAACCCCTGAAGACGCCGTGTAACGGCGAAACATGTCGGGGGGCAGCGTGAAGCTCTGATTTTATGGCAGTAAATCACTGAGGCTTATTAGTATAAGGGAAATGAATCGCACAGTGCATATCTAATACACAGGCAGCGCGCAGCCTGGTGGCACAAGTGTGCATCAACCTTACTAACCCAGTCAGGTGACAGCCCTGACAAGGTGGTCTATGTGATATATAAAGGCCAGTGATCACTGAAAGTTTTAAATTAAATTAGTCATTCACACCAGTAATATTAAACAATATGAATTAAAAGTTAAGTCTTAGTTAAGTAGGTAGGTGCAGGAAAATTGGTGATATTCAGTCCAAAAGGACATTAGTAGTAGCATATGTTGGTTAACACACCATATCCCTGCTCTTAAAGGGGAAGTACAAAAATTGTAGTTCAAAAAATAGGGTCAAAATCCCATTAATTTCCCAATACCTGGGGAGAGATAACCTACAGGAGGGACAATAGTACACCTCAATCGGTGAGGAGAAAATCAATGGCAGGCTTTCTCTCAAATCCGACAACTCAAGCGTTTTTGGCAGAGGCAGGGAGGGTGTTCTCTACTGAAAGCTTACCAGTGGACTGTCTGGATGTTGCTCAGGCCTTCAAAGAAATTAACAAAACGTATAGACGATATATCCGAGGCGTCTGGGAAACAGCTAGCCTAGAAACGTACCTCCAACAAAAAATCGTATACAGAGGGATGAGAATTAATATCACTCCTAACACCCATCAGGAGGACAGTGAATTTATAAAAGGGTGGGAAATACTCCTTACAGAAAACTCATTGCGGATGCAAGGGTATCTGCTAGACTACGAACAAAAGTCTCTGGCAAAGATTACGACGCAATTACAAAAAGAGATTCAGGAGATCCAAACATTTAGAACTAAACCAGAATTTGTGGAGTACGAACAAAAGCTGCAAAAAAACGTAGAAAGCCTTCAGGGAGAGATCAAAGAACGCAAACATAGGAAATACAATCGAGATAAAAAAGATTTCGATACTGGTAACATCTATCCTAGGAAACAAGGGGGGCGATTCCCGTTTAGACAAAAGGAGAACTGGAGAGAGTACACAGACATATCTGAATCAGAAACCTCCGAAATAGAGGGCAGTAACATTCAAACAATAGGAAATACTAAACGAAAATCTAAAAATAAATTACCTTACTCACAGAGGAAAAACTCCCAAAGGAACGCCACCCCTAATAGTAATCGAAATCCAACTGAAAATACAACATGGGCAACAAATCAAGACCCAGGGCAAAATGTGCAAGCACAGTACTCACAATTTCCACAATATCCGCAATCATCCTCCTTACCTGTATCCACAAATACTGTCCAACAACCTCAGAATGTAACACAGGGGGTTTTTTTAGGACTAGGAATGGGAATACAATTGCGCGACAGAGAGAAATGGGGCTACAATCAAAGAATGTGACAGTAAGAGCATCACAGACAACAGAGGGGAGTATAGACCCAAGTGCAGCACTAAATAGTAGAAGTAATAAAGGGGCAATGCAGATTATCAACAAAACCAAGATAAATCTAACAACAGAGCATATTAGTCTGATACAAAAAGGTCTCTCCTTCACCCCAGCACCACATTTCAACTGTTTCCTGTGGGTGAAGGACATTAATTTGTTCGCTAGGAAGCTAGCGCTGCATAAGGAGTTTAATTCCAGTGAGCAAGCAGAAATTAGAGCACAAAAGCGTGAGAGGGAAGCAGTTGAAACGTTAGAGTTGCTGCAGAGAGAAGGAGAAGGTGAAATAATAGCCCCCAGTCCACCATTTAGTACTCTAACTCCCAAGTCCAGATTCACCCCCCCCCTTTTGGTAAATACGCTAACATCCAAACGTTTGTGGATGTTGTTACTAGGGACTTACAAAAAATCAGAGCCCCTAAAAGGAATAAGTATAGCAATTTAACTACAGAAGAGCAAACAGCTATGAAAGATCTAATGAATAATGACAACTTAGTCATAAAACCTTTGGACAAAGGAGGAAACATTGTCCTACTGGAAAGGAAAGACTACGAACAAATGATAATGGATCTCCTCAATGAGAGTAACACCTATAGGGAGCTAGGAACAGACCCCACGGAAAAATACGTTCTAGAGCTAAAAAAACGTCTCAAAAATGCCAAGGACCGTAACCTAATTACTAAGGAAGAGTATAAAATCATGTACAGACCACGACCCACCATAGCAACTTTCTATGCTATTCCGAAAATCCACAAACAAAGAGAACCAATCCCAGGGAGACCTATCGTCTCAGGTAACCAAAGCTTATGTGAAGGCATTAGTGAGTATGTGGAGCAGGTGTTTTCTCCATTTGTTAAAACACTACCGTCATATCTTAGAGACACTAAGGATGCTGTCGTCAGGTTGCAGGAAATCCAGGTAAATTCACATACACTCATAGCGAGTCTTGATGTCGAGGCACTTTATACCAGCATTCAACACCAACTTGGCATACAAGCAACACAATATTATTTGAATACAAAAGGGACACAGTACTATGAGCACAATAGTTTTGTTATTTCACTATTAACGTTTTTGTTGGAGCACAATTACTTTATGTTTAATGGTAAATATTATTTACAGGTCACCGGCACCGCTATGGGCACGATTTGTGCACCAAGTTTTGCTAATTTATTTTTAGGGTGGTGGGAAGATCGTATAGTTTTTAGGGACACTATGGAAAGATACACGCAACACATATTATTTTGGGGTCGTTATATCGACGATATTTTGATTTTCTGGGATGACACTGAAGCACAATCTTATGATTTTGTAAGCCAACTGAATGACAATCAGATTGGTATGAAATTCACAGCCGATATACATAAAAATACCCTCAACTTCTTGGATTTAAAAATAAACCTGCAACCTGACGGCAGAATCCAAACCGAAATACATCGGAAAGCAACATCGACAAATAACCTGCTACACTGGCAAAGCTTCCATCCTGACTCTCTCAAGAGAGGAATCCCGGTGGGACAGTATCTCAGAGCCAGGCGGAACTGTTCCACCGAGGAAGCATTCCAAAAAGAATGCAGGACACTATACTTACGATTCTATGAGAGGGGATACTCCAAAAAATGCCTACATCGAGCGTATAACAAAGCCAGAAGGACAGAAAGATTGGACCTGTTGATAAACAAAAAAACAAAAGAGGGAGAGAGGATTATACGGTGTATAGGAATGTACGATACAGAACACAGTACGATACAAAAAATCTTGAAACAACATTGGCATATCCTGCAGGCCGATGTAGATCTACAACAAGTAATACCAAAATATCCAGCTATAACATTCAGAAGAGGACAAAACTTAAAAGAAAAGCTGGTTCACAGCCATTACCAATCCCATCAAACAGCTAAAAAAACTACATGGCTGTCTCACAATGGATCATACCCCTGTGGAGACTGCACTTTTTGTAGTCGGATGAAAATTACCAAAACCTTCACAAATACAGTGGATGGGAAAAACTATGAAGTGAGAGATTACATCAATTGTAAGACAAAGGGGGTCGTATATGTCATTAGCTGCGAATGCCCTAAGCTATATGTAGGGAAGACTATCCAGGAGTTGAAAAGAAGGATATCAAAACATCTGAGTAGTATTAATACAGGAGAGGACACCAGCCTGGCCAGACATATGAGAGAAAAACATAAGGACCATGACACCGATTTTAAATTCTGGGGACTGATGAAAGTTAAATCAGGACCACGGAAAGGAGATATAGATAAAAAACTCCAACAAGAAGAAACCAAATGGATTTATCTATTAAATAGTCTAGCCCCGAGAGGGCTAAATGAGGGGTTCACGTACTCGTCCTTCCTGTAGGTATCATTATCCCCATCTAGGAAAAAAGAGAATAAAAACAAAATAGTATTGTTAATAACTAAAATAGTAAAAGACATAATCTTATATACAAAAAATAGAGCAACCTCCTCTACGGGAAGATCTATTAAAAAAGAAAAAAGTAAAATAAAACAATGAAACCTCTATTGGAGAAAATGGCCATTTTGGAAAACCTCTTTAACCTCTTTTAAATGGCTACCTCAAGAAAACCTCATGAGTCTACGGTACAAGAAATATGTAATGGAAACTATATATGTACTAAGGCTAGACATACGGGGATAAAAGTGGGAGACACCACTGAAATGATAAAAATAAATGAATAAAAAAAGGAATGAAACCAACAGGATCAAAGGCAGACTGGGACGTATAAGCGGATGTATATACAGGATACCTAACAAGGCGATTCAGGTGGTCCCTGTCCTTGGGGTATACCTATACCCCTGGACGTTCACTCTGCCAGCTATAGAGAAAAGGACTAGGGTAGGTGGTGTATCCATTCTACTTTCTCCACCCCTGTTGATTTTCCTAGATTTGTTCCCCCTTCTTTCCCCTTCCCCCCTCTCCCCTCCCCTTCCCCCCTCTCCCCTCCCCTTCCCCCCTCTCCCCTCCCCTTCCTCCCTCCCCCCCCCTTTTTCTTCCCCAGTCTAGCTAAATAGAAGAAGATATAGTAAAAAGCATATTAGCATATGTAAAAATAAATATGATGACTTATGGAGAAGGTAGTGAGAATACATATTAGGCTGAATAAGGAACCACTCTAGCAGCATTTACTTGGGGGCAGTCATCAATAGGGAGTAAACCTATGGTGGAAAGCGATTTAGGTTATATTTACAGAAGAATAGATAATATCTGAGCCGGGCAACATTGACGCAGGATATGGGCAAATATCACCTGAAGAAAACTGAGTAGCAAGTACGATATGAATAATGATATCGCCAGAGCCGGAGCCTAAGTCTGCGGGCATGCGCCGTAGCTAAGTGTAAGATCCTGAATGGGAAGAGGCCGATAACTAAGTCGGAGGGCATGCGCACTAGCACAGGCATCGGCGAACACCTAAACCTACCGGACATGCGCAGAGACATCCGATGACGAGGACCAATCAGAAGGAGGAAAATAGGAGGTAGTTGACGTCGGGTGGGCGGAACCATGACGTAAGTAGGCCTTACCCGATGACGCGGACCAACTAGAATGAAGAAGATAGGAGGAAGATGATGCTGGTGGGCGGCGGCCATGACGATAGCAGGCCGAGCCCTGTAACGCATCCAATCAGCATCCTAGTAGAGATCCCCACCACGCCCCCTTAGTGACGCCCCAAGTAATGACGTCACCAACAGAGGTATTATAAGCCGGCCGCGAGGAGGACACGCTCACATTCTGCCCTAACCCCTGAAGACGCCGTGTAACGGCGAAACATGTCGGGGGGCAGCGTGAAGCTCTGATTTTATGGCAGTAAATCACTGAGGCTTATTAGTATAAGGGAAATGAATCGCACAGTGCATATCTAATACACAGGCAGCGCGCAGCCTGGTGGCACAAGTGTGCATCAACCTTACTAACCCAGTCAGGTGACAGCCCTGACACCTTAAGGTGGTCTATGTGATATATAAAGGCCAGTGATCACTGAAAGTTTTAAATTAAATTAGTCATTCACACCAGTAATATTAAACAATATGAATTAAAAGTTAAGTCTTAGTTAAGTAGGTAGGTGCAGGTAAATTGGTGATATTCAGTCTATTACTGTGGGGGCACCTTGGCACAGTATCAGCTTAGGCTACTTTCACACTAGCGGCAGGACGGATTCGACAGGCTGTTCACCCCGTCGGATCCGTCCTGCCGCTATTTCGCCGTGCCGCCGCTCCGTCCCCATTGACTATAATGGGGATGGGGGCAGTGCCCTGGCACAGCACAGCAATGCACGGCGAGAGGCTGTCGGACTAAAACGTCGGACATGTCGTAGTTTTAGGCCGGCGGCCTTTCGCTGTGCACTGCAGCGACACAGTATTGGGGGTGGTAGGATGATTTGTCCAGAAGATGGGAGGATGATGGAAAAGTAATAAACTAAGATTTGTGCTCGGATCGGCTCATGCTGAGAGGGTCCCCTACCTACGCCTATACTCCACCCCCCTAACCTAGAAGCAGCAGAGTTATGCCGGAACTGCTTATCGAAGGGTAGCCTAAAGGGGGCTACCCCAATAATGAGACCTGAAAGAAGGGAGGGCTCCTGGGTGGGTTGAAATCGTTCGAACCGACAAGTAGGGGGAGGAGGGCCAGGTTTAAATAGTGAACGCCCCGCCTCCCCTCACACAAATACGGCACTCTTAATTGCCTACCACTTGTGCTCGGATCGGCTCATGCTGAGAGGGTCCCCTACCTACGCCTATACTCCACCCCCCTAACCTAGAAGCAGCAGAGTTATGCCGGAACTGCTTATCGAAGGGTAGCCTAAAGGGGCCAAAAGAACCATGCATAGGAGTTAGAAAACTTGATAACAGAAACTACAGACCAAAACTCGAAAGCCAATGATATTTCGTATAAGGATCCGGGATATTACGTATGGAACACACGGAACTGCGACGACCCAACCGTTTGATGACATGTACTGGCACCTTATGCATGGACGCCGCCGCTGCCGCGCCCATGCGGAAGGAATGTCCTGTGATCCAGCGAGGACCGACCCCTGGACCTGTCAACTAACCTGAAAGTACGTAAGAAAGGCCGCGGTGGTTAGCCGGGCATTGCCTAGTTCGAGTACGGGAGAACATGCCGCTTGGACTAAATACTACGCAGCCAAGCCTCCAAGGCCTGCACCGGACACCATCTGCTGTCCGTGGGAAAGTATCTGACCGCCACTGGTTGCCCCGGCCGTGACGTCTTGGACGAGGCCAAGGTGAGGACATAGATGGACCCGCGCCGGATGAGCTGACCTTTCCGCAGGCACCCAGCCAGCGTATTGGTGCCCATGAGCTCGCCTGACCTGAGGAATCCATGGAAAGCCAGGTACAAGGCTGTTTCTACCAGAGCGCTAACCTGCGGCCCGAACGGTTTGCCCCTGCAGTTTGCCTGTCACGGCCTGAACAAGCTACCGGTAAATGGCTGACGCCCATGTCGTTTCACAACAGACATCTTGCGCAAACCCTTCAACGCCGCTTTGATCGGGTGGGCGGAGAAGAGTGACGGTAGGTCCGGATGTAGCCTGTACCAATGGTGCTGAATACCTGCCATGTATAGTTAACAATGCTATAGGACAGGTTTAATTGAGAGTGGCAAAACCCAGACGAAGCCCAATAGGTGAGTGATAGGTCCCCGGCCAGCGGCCGGGTAGGTGTTCTCATATCTCTGAAACAGGTGCCAAGCTGTCTTGTAAGCCCTCAGAGTATTACTGGCCAAGGAATTGGCCATCAGTCTCTTAGCTATGGTGAGATGGGAGACTAGTCCCAGCGCAGCTGGGCCTGGTGAGGAAATTATTTTTTTATTTTTTAAATCTCCATGCGTGAGAGACTCTAATGGCGGAGTCATATGTGTAAAACTAAAACGGAGAAGCTCTGCGTGAGGGACTCTAATGGCGGAGTCATATGTGTAAAACTAAAACGGAGAAGCCATGCGTGAGAGACTCAGATGGCGGAGTCATATGTGTAACCTAAAACGGAGAAACCATGCGTGAGAGACTCTAATGGCGGAGTCATATGTGTAACCTAAAACGGAGAAGCCATGCGTGAGAGACTGTAATGGCGGAGTCCTATGTGTAAACCTAAAACGGAGAAGCCATGCGTGAGAGACTCTAATGGCGGAGTCATATGTGTAAACCTAAAACGGAGAAGCCATGCGTGAGAGACTCTAATGGCGGAGTCATATGTGTAAAACTAAAACGGAGAAGCTCTGCGTGAGGGACTCTAATGGCGGAGTCATATGTGTAAAACTAAAACGGAGAAGCCATGCGTGAGAGACTCAGATGGCGGAGTCATATGTGTAACCTAAAACGGAGAAACCATGCGTGAGAGACTCTAATGGCGGAGTCATATGTGTAACCTAAAACGGAGAAGCCATGCGTGAGAGACTCTAATGGCGGAGTCCTATGTGTAAACCTAAAACGGAGAAGCCATGCGTGAGAGACTCTAATGGCGGAGACATATGTGTGAACCTAAACGGAGAAGCCATGCGTGAGAGACTCTAATGGCGGAGTCATATGTGTAAACCTAAAACGGAGCAGCCATGCGTGAGACTCTAATGGCGGAGACATATGTGTGAACCTAAACGGAGAAGTCATGCATGAGAGACTAATGGTGGAGTCATATGTGTAACCTAAAACGGAGAAGCCATGCGTGAGAGACTCTAATGGCGGAGTCATATGTGTAACCTAAAACGGAGCAGCCATGCGTGAGACTCTAATGGCGGAGACATATGTGTGAACCTAAACGGAGAAGTCATGCATGAGAGACTCAGATGGCGGAGTCAAATGTGTAACCTAAAACGGAGAAGCCATGCGTGAGAGACTAATGGCGGAGTCATATGTGTAAACCTAAAACGGAGCAGCCATGCGTGAGAGACTAATGGTGGAGTCATATGTGTAAACCTAAAACGGAGAAGCCATGCGTGAGAGACTAATGGCGGAGTCATATGTGTAAAACTCACACGGAGAAGCCATGCGTGAGAGACTCAAAAATGTATATATTATTTTATTTTTTTCTCACTATCAACCACTTAAGCAGCTCCCGTATGGGCACAGCTCTGAGTACGAGCATGAAGAGCATGGTATAACGCAGATCACCTGCACGGACTAACTAACATCTTGTGCCTAAATAACCCCCTTGGAACCTAATGTACGGCCGGCAGCAGGAAGCCAGCCACCGCCTATGATCTGCTCCCCCTGACCGAGCCTAGTACTCCTTCCCCTGATCCCTGCCTACCTAACGGCACGGCGGCCCGTGCCAGACTTTATTGAAGATGAGGAGCCTTACCCCCCAGCCGCGTGGGGAGCTCACGCTGCTCCCTGGCAGAATGCACCAGTGCGGGAGGGCCGACCCACCGCCGGCTGGACACTCGTACCGCGTGGGGAGCAGCGCCACTCCCTGGCAATGTGCACCGGATCAGAGGGAGCCCTTCCTTTACTGTGGGCCCCGGCCCCCGCTGGTTTGAACCGTGTGCCGCGTGAGGAGCCGCACAGCTCCCTGGCATTGTGCGCCGGTGCGGGAGTGCCCCCCCTCACCTAGGGGCTGGTTATTGTGACTGGAACCCGCTGGGAAACTGAAGCCTAACTGGACCTACCTGTGACCGTGAAGGCTGACCTCCCAGGCCGTGGCTGACCCACGTGCGTAGTCGTGACGCAACTACCCGTAGATGCCCACCCAGTGCCTGTAGTTAACGGGAGTGCGACCGAGTCTGTGGATGTGACCGACTAGCCCCTATAGTCGTGAGGGTACCCTACATCGAGAGTAGCGGTAACGGACCATCGCCTGTAGACGTGGTAGTATTACCTCATGAGTCTGTTGACATGAGACTAATGCCTGCAGTCGTGGCCGGTCTTAATAATGAGTCTGCAGTCGTAACGGATTTGTGCCTGCAGTCGTGGCAGGGCTTTAGAGCGGGTCTGTAGTCGTGACAGACTGATGCCTGCAGTCGTGGCAGGACTTTAGAGCGGGTCTGTAGTCGTGACAGACTGATGCCTGCAGTCGTGGCAGGGCTTTATAACGGGTCTGTAGTCGTGACAGACTGATGCCTGCAGTCGTGGCAGGACTTTATAACGAGTCTGTAGTCGTGACAGACTGATGCCTGCAATCGTGGCAGGGCTTTATAACGGGTCTGTAGTCGTGACAGACTGTTGCCTGCAGTCGTGGCAGGGCTTTAGAGCGGGTCTGTAGTCGTGACAGACTGATGCCTGCAGTCGTGGCAGGGCTTTATAAGGAGTCTGTAGTCGTGACAGACCTGGCAAAGCAACATTCCTATCTATACCATTATTATAATTTTTTCTTTTTTTTTTTTTTTCTTTTCCCCCCCACCAAAGGCCACGACTGTAGGCGCCACCCTGTAAGAGATGCGCCAGAGGCCTGGACATAATAGACCACCATCCCACGTCCCCCAAGCCTATGCAGGAGAAAAGAGGGGGTTGGCCCCCGCATGCACCACCCCTGACTCACCTGGCGGCCATGACAGCCACGAACCCCACAGTATCGTAAGTTAGCCCACCACCTGTGAACCTGAATAACCAAGGACAGACGTGTGAGTGAGCGCACGCCAGCTGGGCGACACTTCACTCATGCCACCGCTCCCTAGCTAACCACCGGATTATTGTGACTGCGCCCGAACCAACCCCCTGACTGACCGTATGGGCTTACGGGCGGTCCGGCTGCGTGCGCAAAGTGACGTGGCCAGCCCCCCTCCTTGAAGCCCTCTTTATATTTGATCCTTGAACATATTCCAAATTTTTTTAAATATTTTTTTTTTTTTTTTTACTCCTGCCTTAGTACCTAGCCACTGTGCCTGAGCAGAGGAGCCCTGCACCAAGACTGCAGTACCAGTATGGGCCTGAAGGTGTCGACCATCCCCCGCCCTCTCTCAAGCCAGGACCTGCTGGAGCGCAGCAAGCCAGTGATTCCCTTCTAGGTTAGAATTAACCATTGCAATCATAACTTGTTATACAGTGCACATGTCTGAGTATCTGCTTATCTTGTCTTGCCTGAGTTTGGCGCAGTAAAGAAGACGAGTTTATTCTGCAGCGGATTCCTAGACATGAATAAGCATGTCCACCTTCACAGCCTCGCTAATTGTAATTACCAGGAGAACGTGCATCAGGATCGGCTGCGAGGGATTTGCGCTCCGCCATGTGGAACATTGCATCCCGTGCCCACCGCTATCGACTATTTGTACAGGGAAAGCCGCGGCGTATTAATCGCCTATAGGTTTCGGCTTCCGTCCCCTGATCCTGCAGCTGGACCTCCGCTTACTGATTGCAGCTAATGAATAGATCCCTGTGTGAGCGGACGGCGTTTTCCTCTACGGCGGAACGTTCTGATACGGGAGTGAGATATATAACGCTGCGTCGTGGAGCCGACGGCCGGCGTGACCGATGCTCAGGGTATGCGAGCGGACGTCGTGACCCGTCGCTGCTGAGCCACAGGTGAGGGGTGCCTGCCTGGGGGACGCTGCATGTGGGAGCGGGGGTGCTTAGCGCAGGGCCTGGAGCGGATCGGGGTGCCTGTCTCGGGGTGCCGGAAGCGATCGGGAGTGCGGGCAGTCTCCAGCGCAGCTGGGGACCAGCGGCACGCTCGGCAGCCCCACATGTTATACATAGCGAGACGGGTGTGCAAGCCACCCTGCCTACCTAATCACCGTAGCGACGAGCTCGACGCAGCCGATCCCCCGATCCTCCAGTGACGCATGCCTTTCTCTGGCACCAACCCACAAGCCGATTCGAAATCGTTCGAACCGACAAGTAGGGGGAGGAGGGCCAGGTTTAAATAGTGAACGCCCCGCCTCCCCTCACACAAATACGGCACTCTTAATTGCCTACCACTTTGTTTGTCAAAGTGCAGAGACGAGAAATGGCTGAAAAATGGTGGTCTGGTCTGAAGGTCTGAAAGGAGACGATGAGGAAAGAGAACATCTACATCAAAAAGATGTCACTGGATGTAAGAGATATGTGGCGCTGTATTACCCTGTATGTACTACAGTGAGGTCCATAAATATTGGGACATGGTCACCGTTCACCTGATTTGGATGCAAATAGCCTCAAATTAAGGCTCCATTGACACGTCCGCAACGTGTTTTGCGGATCCGCGGATCCGTAAAACACGGAAAGCGGCAATGTGCATTCCGCATTTTGCGGACTGCACATTGCAGGCACTAATAGAATATGCCTGTTCTTGTCCGCAATTGCGGACCCGGAAGTGCGGATCCGCAATTCCGCTTCCGGGCACGACATCGTGCTGCCCCATAGGACTGAATGGGTCCGCAATTCCGTTCCGCAAAATGAGGAACGAAATTGCAGACGTATGAATGGAGCCTAAAGCTGATAGTCTGCAGTTAAAGCACATCTTGTTCGTTTCATTTCAATCCATTGTGGCGGTGTATAGAGCCAAAAATGTTAGAATTGTGTCGATGTCCCAATACTTATGGACCTGACTGTATATATTTGTGTCAGAAGTTGTGCTTTTTTAATTTTTAGAATAATGATACAGCCATTTTATTTGATACTTTTGTGCTGATTTCTTTTTTCTTCTTCTCTATATTAAGGGACACTATAGTCACCAGAACCACAACAGCTAAACGTAGTAGTTCTGGTGTCTCTGCAAGCTTTTTAATGTAAACACATTTACATTACTGCCAAGGAACCATCATTATTAAAGTTTTCTACTCTACTAGGTGTATGTATTTTATTTTATTTTTTGTGTGTGTGTGTTGTGGTGGAGGGCGTGATTGCATGCTAGGGTGTGGGAAGGCGGGATCCAGGGGGCCCAAGTAAATTCTTGCCCAGGGTCCAATCAATATTAAAGACGGCCCTGGCAATAGTGATAGCTTGTTCGCATACTGTGGAGATGATTGGTGCATGTAAATGCAGCGCTTCACCTCTACTTGAGCATACGACCGTTGGGAAGGAACACTTCCTTGCCGATAATCTGCAGCTCATCGGCCCTTCTAAATGCACCCTTAGACTGCAACCACTAAGCCAGTTGCCTCTAGTAAGCACTTTGCAACCATAAAGATCTTCAACAATTTTTTGTTAGGTGATACGTGCCATAGTAACATCCAAATGAATTCCAGGAACCAAGGTTTTCCAGCAAAACATTGCCCAGAGCATCACACTGCTTCTAACATCTTTCCTTCTTCCGATAATGAATCTTGTTGCCATCTCTTCCCCAGATGACTAGTCTGATGTGTTCCCATCAACTAGGCTGGGGCAGCTAAAGACCCTGTCGCTGCTTTAAAGGGATGTCCGCTTTATTTATATTGATGGCCTATCCTCGTACGAGCACTGCTTTCCCTTCAAACAGCTGATTGACGGGAGTACAGGGAGTCAGATCCCTGGTGATCTGGCATTGATGACCTATCCTGAGGATACGTAATTGATATAAATAAAGCGGACAACCCCTTTAACAAGTTATTTTACGTTGGGCCACTTTTAGTTAGTTCTAACTAATGCATACTAGAAATACCCTTCAAGATCTGCTGCGGCTCAGCCATCTAGCTATCATAATCTGCCCTTGTCACAGTCACTCACAGTCCATTTTCCCTGCTTCCAATATATCAGCTTCAAGAACTGCCTGTTCGCTTGCTGCATTTTCTTACACTTTAAGAATCAGAAGAGATATAAATGGACTTTTAGCATTTGTAAAATAGAGACATATTTACCAGTATATTACTTGCTTTACTGTTTTGTGAATGCAAAATCAGTGTGTTCTAATCTGATCACAATAATACACAGTGTGCTTCTTAGCTCCCTTCCCCAAGCATAATTGGGGTTGACGTACACGGAAAATGCGATTTCTATAGATGATGAGTTAAAATGGAATATACCCCGAGGAGAGGTCTATATTTAAAGCAGATGCATGTGATATGTAGCACCTGCTGCTGAAACTGGAGTCTGGTTTGCATAAAATATAACTACAATGTTATACCAAGAATAACTCGTCCTGCCAGTTGATTCTAATGAATGGGAGCCGAGCTGAAACAACCCAGTGCGGCCACTGCACGTGGAACAGAGATCTGCTTCTAGCGCCATTCAAAGTGTCAATTCGGGTGCAATAGGCTGCATGGAACAGCTGATGGGTGAGGGTGCCAGAAACTCCCTGATCTGAAATTGATGACCTATCCTGAGGATGCCATCAATATCATTAATCCAGACAGCCCCTTTAATGAAAGTATGGTGATACTTGAATTAATAAATTTTAATGTTCAAGTCCTCTCTTTCCTTTAATTAATGGTTTCCATTCAGTAGAATGTAAATCTAACTGTGGCTATAAGGCAAGTATTAGAGACTTTTTTTTATGACAGTTCACACCAGTCAGATAGTTGATTCCACAGTATGCAATAGTCACTCAAAATAGATGTGGATTCTGAAATTCAGGAGCCATGTGTAACAGTGTTATCTCATGCCAGTTAAGGCGCTTGTCATAAGGAGATATTGCATTCCCCAAATCCTGACAGGCCTCTCACCCAGTTAAGCCAGTACTCTCTGCTCTTCACTGATGAGGGGCAATCACCCCGAAACAGCTGGCTGCAGATAAGATACTGGCTTATTTAATATCCAAGTCATGTCTCAAGGCCTATTTAAAGGGTCAAACACTGACTTAGGCCTCATGCACACGACCGTTGTGTGCATCCGTGGCCGTTGTGCCGTTTTCAGTTTTTTTTCGCGGACCCATTGACTTTCAATCGGTCTGTGGAAAAATCGAAAAATGCACCGTTTTGCAGCCACATCCGTGATCCGTGTTTCCTGTCCGTCAAAAAAATAGGACCTGTCCTATTTTTTTGGACGGACAACGGTTCACGGACCCATTCAAGTCAATGGGTCCGTGAAAGAACACAGATGCACACAAGATTGGCATCCGCGACCGTGATCCGTGGCCGTAGGTTACTTTCATACAGACGGATCCGAAGATCCGTCTGCATAAAAGCTTTTTCAGAGATGAGTTTTCACTTCGTTAAAACTCATATCCGACAGTATATTCTAACACAGAGGCGTTCCCATAGTGATGGGGACGCTTCTAGTTAGAATATACTACATGACTGCCCCCTGCTGCCTGGCAGCACCCGATCTCTTACAGGGGGCTGTGATCCGCACAATTAACCCCTCAGGTGCTGCACCTGAGGGGTTAATTGTGCATATCATAGCTCCCTATAAGAGATCAGGGGCTGCCAGGCAGCAGGGGGAGACCCCCCTCCCTCCCCAGTTTTAATTTCATTGGTGGCCAGTGCGGCCCCCCCGGCCCCCTCCCTCTATTTTGATATCATTGGTGGCCAGTGTGCGGCCTCCCCCGGCCCCCCTCCCTCACTTTATTGTATTATCATTGGTGGCCAGTGTGCGGCCCCCCTCCCTCCCTCTATTGTAATATCATTGGTGGCCAGTGTGCGGCCCCCCCTTCCCCCCCCCCCCCCGATCATTGGTGGCAGCGGAGAGTTCCGATCGGAGTCCCAGTTTAATCGCTGGGGCTCCGATCGGTAACCATGGCAACCAGGATGCTACTGCAGGCCTGGTTGCCATGGTTACTTAGCAATATTACAATATTAGAAGCATCATACTTACCTGCTGCGCTGTCTGTCACCGGCCGGGAGCTCCTCCTACTGGTAAGTGACAGATCATTAAGCAATGCGCCGCACAGACCTGTCACTTACCAGTAGGAGGAGCTCCCGGCGCCGGTACAATAGAGGGAGGGAGGGGGGGGGACGGGGGAGGCCGCACACTGGCCACCAATGATAATACAATAGAGGGAGGGGGGCCGCACACTGGCCACCAATGATAATACAATAAAGGGAGGAAGGGGGGGGCCGGGGAGGCCGCACACTAGCCACCAATGATAATACAATAGAGGGAGGGGGCGCACACTGGCCACCAATGATATTCAAACTGGGGAGGGAGGGGGGTCTGCCCCCTGCTGCCTGGCAGCCTCTGATCTCTTACAGGGGGCTATGATATGCACATTTAACCCCTCAGGTGCAGCACCTGAGGGGTTAATTGTGCGGATCACAGCCCCCTGTAAGAGATTCGGTGCTGCCAGGCAGCAGGGGGCAGTCATGTACACAGTTCGTAGTATATTCTAACTAGAAGCGTCTCCATCACTATGGGAACGCCTCTGTGTTAGAATATACTGTCGGATATGAGTTTCACGATCTAACTCATATCCGACAGTATATTCTAACATAGAGGCGTTCCCATGGTGATGGGGACGCTTCAAGTTAAAATATACCATCGGATTGGAGAAAACTCCGATCCGATGGTATAATAGGGACTCCTGACTTTACATTGAAAGTCAATGGGGGACGGATCCGTTTGAAATTGCACCATATTGTGTCAACGTCAAACGGATCCGTCCCCATAGACTTGCATTGTAATTCAGGACGGATCCGTTTGGCTCCGCACGGCCTTTTTTTTCATGTCCGTGGATCCTCCAAAAATCAAGGAAGACCCACAGATAAAAAAACAGTCACGGATCACGGACCAACGGAACCCCGTTTTGCGGACCGTGAAAAAATACGGTCGTGTGCATGAGGCCCTATAGGATAGCTGCCTTACATCTGGTGGCATCAGAGGCAGAGCTTGTTAAGACCTCATTTTCATACCCTCTTCACAGTGTTGTCTGTTATAAACAGCTGGATTCTCATGTTGTCCGATCTTCTCCTGGTCTCTACTGGTATTGTTTAGGGCGGTTTCTAGGCCTGATCCATTACTGTGGGTCAGCTGAGCACCCTGCTCGGATTGGTTAGTTACAATAAAGAGAAGGACGCTTTATACATTCTTTTTCATAATTTGTCATGACATCTAGCATTACAATAATAAATTTTTTCTCTTCCTTTTCGATTCTCTTCCTTTCTACTCAATTTCCCTGTAGTACATTACTTTTATTTTAGCTCACTTTATTCATTCTTTTATCAGTATTGATTTTATTCTTATTTTCAGCAATAAAATGCATAGAAAAGTGCAGTGTGTGAGTATCGCAAGCTCTACAGCAATATAATGCACAGGAATGTGCAGTTTGTGAGTGTACTGTACAGTCCTGATCAAAAGTTTAAAAATCATATTTAGCATGGCTGGATCTTAACAAGGTTCCAAGTAGAGCTTCAACATGCAACAAGAAGAAATGGGAGTGAGACAAAACATTTTTTGAGCATTCAATTTAATGAAAACAACGAAAAAACGGAAACAGGCTGTTTTTCAGCTGATCAAAAGTTTAGGACCACATGCCTTTAAAAGGCCAAATCTGTGCAAAGATGTGGATTCATTGTCATTTTCTGTCAGGTAGTCACACGTTGTGATGGCAAAGGCAAAAAAACCTCCCTTTTTGAACATGGTCGGGTTGTTGAACTGCATAAGCAGGGTCTCTCACAGCGCGCCATCGCTGCTGAAGTGGGACGCAGTAAGACAGTCATTTGGAATTTCTTAAATGATCCTGAGTAGGGATGAGCGAACCCGAACTGTATAGTTCGGGTTCGTACCGAATTTTGGGGTGTCCGTGACACGGACCCGAACCCGAACATTTTCGTAAAAGTCCGTGTTCGGGTTCGGTGTTTGGCGCTTTCTTGGCGCTTTTTGAAAGGCTGCAAAGCAGCCAATCAACAAGCGTCATACTACTTGCCCCAAGAGGCCATCACAGCCTTGCCAACTATTGGCATGGCTGTGATTGGCCAGTGCAGCATGTGACCCAGCCTCTATATAAGCTTGGGTCACGTAGCGCTGCACGTCACTCTGCTGATTCAAGCATAGGGAGAGGTTGCAGCTGCGACGTTAGGGCGAGATTAGGCAGATTAACTCCTCCAAAAGACTTCATTCTGTGATCGATCTGCAGCTGTGGATCATTGAAGTGCTAATATTGACTTGCTCACTTTTTTGAGGCTGCCCAGAGCGTTTTTAGATCACTTTTTTTCTGGGGTGATCGGCGGCCATTTTGTGACTTGTGGTGCGCCAGCACAAGCTATCACCAAGTGTATTTAACCATCAATAGTGTGGTTATTTTGTGCTATATCCTACATCAGCTGCAGGCTGAGCCTGTGTCACCGAAGTGCATTTAACCATCAACAGTCTGGTTATTTTTTGGCCATATACTACATCAGCTGCAGGCTGAGTCTGTGTCACCGAAGTGCATTTAACCATCAACAGTCTGATTATTTTTTGGCCATATACTACATCTGGTGCAGGCTGAGCCTGTGTCACCCAAGTGCATTTAACCATCAACAGTGTGGTTATTTTTTGGCCATATACTACATCAGGGGCAAGTTGAGCCTGTCACCCAGCGCCTAAAAAATAGACCTGACATTTCTATTCAACCAAATCTGTACTGTTTTAGCTGGTCAAGTTATTTGTAGTGACCGTAAAAGCACACTTTTTGTTCTGGGTTGAAAAACCATTCCCAAATTTGCCATTCTCAAAATAACTAGTTTCTGCTATATGAGGCCTACTTTAAATCTATCCCAAAAAGGATATCTTACATTGAAGGTGTTGATAGTGTCATTCAGAAAAACCTAAGACACACGCTAGCGTGCAGATAGAAGTCTGATTCTGTGATTAAACCTATACCTGTCACACAGCGCAAAAAAAAACAGGCCTCACATCTCTATTCAACCAAATCTGTACTGTTTTAGCTGGTCAAGTTATTTGTAGTGACCGTAAAAGCACTTTTTATTTTCTGGATTGAAAAACTATTCCCAAATTTGCCATTCTCAAAATAACTAGTTTGTGGTATTTGAGGCCTACTTGAAATCTATCCCAAAAAGGATATCTTACATTGAAGGTACTGATAGTGTCATTCAGAAAAACCTAAGACACACGCTAGCGTGCAGATAGAAGTCTGATTCTGTGATTAAACCTATACCTGTCACACAGCGCAAAAAAAAACAGGCCTCACATCTCTATTCAACCAAATCTGTACTGTTTTAGCTGGTCAAGTTATTTGTAGTGACCGTAAAAGCACACTTTTTGTTCTGGGTTGAAAAACTATTCCCAAATTTGCCATTCTCAAAATAACTAGTTTCTGGTATTTGAGGCCTACTTGAAATCTATCCCAAAAAGGATATCTTACATTGAAGGTACTGATAGTGTCATTCAGAAAAACCTAAGACACACGCTAGCGTGCAGATAGAAGTCTGATTCTGTGATTAAACCTATACCTGTCACACAGCGCAAAAAAAAACAGGCCTCACATCTCTATTCAACCAAATCTGTACTGTTTTAGCTGGTCAAGTTATTTGTAGTGACCGTAAAAGCACTTTTTATTTTCTGGATTGAAAAACTATTCCCAAATTTGCCATTCTCAAAATAACTAGTTTCTGGTATTTAAGGCCTACTTGAAATCTATCCCAAAAAGGATATCTTACATTGAAGGTACTGATAGTGTCATTCAGAAAAACCTAAGACACACGCTAGCGTGCAGATAGAAGTCTGATTCTGTGATTAAACCTATACCTGTCACACAGAGCAAAAAAAAACAGGCCTCACATCTCTATTCAACCAAATCTGTACTGTTTTAGCTGGTCAAGTTATTTGTAGTGACCGTAAAAGCACTTTTTATTTTCTGGATTGAAAAACTATTCCCAAATTTGCCATTCTCAAAATAACTAGTTTCTGGTATTTGAGGCCTACTTGAAATCTATCCCAAAAAGGATATCTTACATTGAAGGTACTGATAGTGTCATTCAGAAAAACCTAAGACACACGCTAGCGTGCAGATAGAAGTCTGATTCTGTGATTAAACCTATACCTGTCACACAGCGCAAAAAAAAACAGGCCTCACATCTCTATTCAACCAAATCTGTACTGTTTTAGCTGGTCAAGTTATTTGTAGTGACCGTAAAAGCACTTTTTATTTTCTGGATTGAAAAACTATTCCCAAATTTGCCATTCTCAAAATAACTAGTTTCTGGTATTTGAGGCCTACTTGAAATCTATCCCAAAAAGGATATCTTACATTGAAGGTACTGATATTGTCATTCAGAAAAACCTAAGACACACGCTAGCGTGCAGATAGAAGTCTGATTCTGTGATTAAACCTATACCTGTCACACAGCGCAAAAAAAAACAGGCCTCACATCTCTATTCAACCAAATCTGTACTGTTTTAGCTGGTCAAGTTATTTGTAGTGACCGTAAAAGCACTTTTTATTTTCTGGATTGAAAAACTATTCCCAAATTTGCCATTCTCAAAATAACTAGTTTCTGGTATTTGAGGCCTACTTGAAATCTATCCCAAAAAGGATATCTTACATTGAAGGTACTGATAGTGTCATTCAGAAAAACCTAAGACACACGCTAGCGTGCAGATAGAAGTCTGATTCTGTGATTAAACCTATACCTGTCACACAGCGCAAAAAAAAACAGGCCTCACATCTCTATTCAACTGTACTGTTTTAGCTGGTCAAGTTATTTGTGGTGACCGTAAAAGCACACTTTTTGTTCTGGGTTGAAAAACTATTCCCAAATTTGCCATTCTCAAAATTGTGGTGAACGGGAACAATGAGGAAAACATCTAATAAGGGACGCGGACGTGGACATGGTCGTGGTGGTGTTAGTGGACCCTCTAGTGCTGGGAGAGGACGTGGCCGTTCTGCCACAGCCACACGTCCTAGTGTACCAACTACCTCAGGTCCCAGTAGCCGCCAGAATTTACAGGGATATTTGGTGGGGCCCAATGCCGTTCTAAGGATGGTAAGGCCTGAGCAGGTACAGGCATTAGTCAATTGGGTGGCCGACAGTGCATCCAGCACGTTCACATTATCTCCCACCCAGTCTTCTGCAGAAAGCGCACAGATGGCGCATGAAAACCAAGCCCATCAGTCTGTCACATCACCCCCATGCATATCAGGGAAACTGTCTGAGCCTCAAGTTATGCAGCAGTCTCTTATGCTGTTTGAAGACTCTGCTGCCAGGGTTTCCCAAGGGCATCCACCTAGCCCTTCACCAGGGGTGGAAGAGATAGAATGCACTAACGCACAACCACTTATGTTTCCTGATGATGAGGACATGGGAATACCACCTCAGCACGTCTCTGATGATGACGAAACACAGGTGCCAACTGCTGCGTCTTTCTGCAGTGTGCAGACTGAACAGGAGGTCAGGGGTCAAGACTGGGTGGAAGACGATGCAGGGGACGATGAGGTCCTAGACCCCACATGGAATGAAGGTCGTGCCACTGACTTTCAGAGTTCGGAGGAAGAGGCAGTGGTGAGATCGAGCCAACAGCGTAGCAAAAGAGGGAGCAGTGGGAAAAATCAGAACACCCGCCGCCAAGAGACTCCGCCTGCTACTGACCGCCGCCATCTGGAACCGAGCACCCCAAAGGCAGCTTCAAGGAGTTCCCTGGCATGGCACTTCTTCAAACAATGTGCTGACGACAAGACCCGAGTGGTTTGCACGCTGTGCCATCAGAGCCTGAAGCGAGGCATTAACGTTCTGAACCTTAGCACAACCTGCATGACCAGGCACCTGCATGCAAAACATGAACTGCAGTGGAGTAAACACCTTAAAAACAAGGAAGTCACTCAGGCTCCCCCTGCTGCCTCTTCTGCTGCTGCCGCCTCGGCCTCTTCTGCTGCTGCCGCCGCCTCGGCCCCTTCTGCTGCTGCTGCCGCCGCCTCGGCCTCTTCCTCTGCCTCTGGAGGAACGTTGACACCTGCCGCCCAGCAAACATGGGATGTACCACCAACACCACCACCTGCGTCACCAAGCATCTCAACCATGTCACACGGAAGCGTTCAGCTCTCCATCTCACAAACATTTGAGAGAAAGCGTAAATTCCCACCTAGCCACCCTCGATCCCTGGCCCTGAATGCCAGCATTTCTAAACTACTGGCCTATGAAATGCTGTCATTTAGGCTGGTGGACACACACAGCTTCAAACAGCTCATGTCACTTGCTGTCCCACAGTATGTTGTTCCCAGCCGCCACTACTTCTTCAAGAGAGCCATGCCTTCCCTGCACAAACAAGTGTCCGATAAAATCAAGTGTGCACTGCGCAACGCCATCTGTGGCAAGGTCCACCTAACCACAGATACGTGGACCAGTAAGCACGGCCAGGGACGCTATATCTCCCTAACTGCACACTGGGTAAATGTAGTGGCGGCTGGGCCCCAGGCGGAGAGCTGTTTGGCGCACGTCCTTCCGCCGCCAAGGATCGCAGGGCAACATTCTTTGCCTCCTGTCTCCTCCTCCTCCTCCTCAGCTTCCTCCTCCTCTTCTTTCACCTGCTCATCCAGTCAGCCACACACCTTCACCACCAACTTCAGCACAGCACGGGGTAAACTTCAGCAGGCCATTCTGAAACTCATATGTTTGGGGGACAGGCCCCACACCGCACAGGAGTTGTCGGGGGGTATAGAACAACAGACCGACGAGTGGTTGCTGCCGGTGAGCCTCAAGCCCGGCCTGGTGGTGTGCGATAATGGGCGAAATCTCGTTGCAGCTCTGGGACTAGCCGGTTTGACGCACATCCCTTGCCTGGCGCATGTGCTGAATTTGGTGGTGCAGAAGTTCATTCGCAACTACCGCGACATGTCAGAGCTGCTGCATAAAGTGCGGGCCGTCTGTTCGTGCTTCCGGCGTTCACACCCTGCCGCTGCTCGCCTGTCTGCGCTACAGCGTAACTTCGGCCTTCCCGCTCACCGCCTCATATGCGACGTACCCACCAGGTGGAACTCCACCTTGCATATGCTGGACAGACTGTGCGAGCAGCAGCAGGCCATAGTGGAGTTTCAGCTGCAGCACGCACGGGTCAGTCGCACTGTGGATCAGACAAACTTCACCACCAATGACTGGGCCTCCATGCGAGACCTGTGTGCCCTGTTGCGCTGTTTCGAGTACTCCACCAACATGGCCAGTGGCGATGACGCCGTTATCAGCGTTACAATACCACTTCTATGTCTCCCTGAGAAAACACTTAGGGCGATGATGGAAGAGGAGGTGGCCCAGGAGGAAGAGGAGGAAGAGGGGTCATTTTTGGCACTTTCAGGCCAGTCTCTTCGAAGTGACTCAGAGGGAGGTTTTTTGCAACACCAGAGGCCAGGTACAAATGTGGCCAGACAGGGCCCACTACTGGAGGATGAGGAGGACGAGAAGGAGGTGGAGGAGGATGAGGATGAAGCATGTTCACAGCGGAGTGGCACCCAAAGCAGCTCGGGCCCATCACTGGTGCGTGGCTGGGGGGAAACACAGGACGATGACGATACGCCTCCCACAGAGGACAGCTTGTCCTTACCTCTGGGCAGCATGGCACACATGAGCGACTACATGCTGCAGTGCCTGCGCAACGACAGCAGAGTTGCCCACATTTTAACGTGTGCGGACTACTGGGTTGCCACCCTGCTGGATCCCCAGTACAAAGACAATGTGCCCACCTTACTTCCTACACTAGAGCGTGATAGGAAGATGCGCGAGTACAAGCGCACGTTGGTAGACGCGCTACTGAGAGCATTCCCAAATGTCACAGGGGAACCAGTGGAAGCCCAAGGCGAAGGCAGAGGAGGAGCAAGAGGTCGCCAACGCAGCTGTGTCACGCCCAGCTCCTCTGAGGGCAGGGTTAGCATGGCAGAGATGTGGAAAAGTTTTGTCAACACGCCACAGCTAAGTGCACCACCACCTGATACGGAACGTGTTAGCAGGAGGCAACATTTCACTAACATGGTGGAACAGTACCTGTGCACACCCCTCCACGTACTGACTGATGGTTCAGCCCCATTCAACTTCTGGGTCTCCAAATTGTCCACGTGGCCAGAGCTAGCCTTTTATGCCTTGGAGGTGCTGGCCTGCCCGGCGGCCAGCGTTTTGTCTGAACGTGTATTCAGCACGGCAGGGGGCGTCATTACAGACAAACGCAGCCGTCTGTCTACAGCCAATGTGGACAAGCTGAACCAGGCATGGATCCCACAGGACCTGTCCATCCCTTGTGCAGATTAGATATTAACTACCTCCCCTTAACAATATATTATTCTACTCCAGGGCACTTCCTCATTCAATACTATTTTTAATTTCATTTTACCATTATATTGCGGGGCAACCCAAAGTTGAATGAACCTCTCCTCTCTCTGGGTGCCGGGGCCTAAATGTGTGACAGTGGCCTGTTCCAGTGGTGGGTGACGTGAAGCCTGATTCTCTGCTATGACATGAATACAGATTCTGCACTGACATAAGGCCAGATTCTCTGTTACGGGACCTCTCTCCTCTGCCTGGGTGCCTGGGCCTAAATGTGTGACAGTGGCCTGTTCCAGTGGTGGGTGACGTGAAGCCTGATTCTCTGCTATGACATGAAGACTTATTCTGTGCTGACATGAAGCCAGATTCTCTGTTACGCGACCTCTCTCCTCTGCCTGGGTGCCTGGGCCTAAATATGTGACAGTGGCCTGTTCCAGTGGTGGGTGACGTAAAGCCTGATTCTCTGCTATGACATGAAGACTGATTCTGCGCTGACATAAGGCCACATTCTCTGTTACAGGACCTCTCTCCTCTGTCTGGGTGCCGGGGCCTAAATGTGTGACAGTGGCCTGTTCCAGTGGTGGGTGACGTGAAGCCTGATTCTCTGCTATGACATGAAGACTGATTCTGCGCTGACATAAGGCCAGATTCTCTGTTACAGGACCTCTCTCCTCTGTCTGGGTGCCGGGGCCTACATGTGTGACAGTGGCCTGTTCCAGTGGTGGGTGACGTGAAGCCTGATTCTCTGCTATGACATGAAGACAGATTCTGCGCTGACATAAGGCCAGATTCTCTGTTACGGGACCGCTCTCCTCTGTCTGGGTGCCGGGGCCTAAATGTGTGACAGTGGCCTGTTCCAGTGGTGGGTGACGTGATGCCTGATTCTCTGCTATGACATGAAGACAGATTCTGTGCTGACATAAGGCCAGATTCTCTGTTACAGGACCTCTCTCCTCTGTCTGGGTGCCGGGGCCTAAATGTGTGACAGTGGCCTGTTCCAGTGGTGGGTGACGTGAAGCCTGATTCTCTGCTATGACATGAAGACAGATTCTGCGCTGACATAAGGCCAGATTCTCTGTTACGGGACCGCTCTCCTCTGTCTGGGTGCCGGGGCCTAAATGTGTGACAGTGGCCTGTTCCAGTGGTGGGTGACGTGAAGCCTGATTCTCTGCTATGACATGAAGACTGATTCTGTGCTGACATGAAGCGAGATTCTCTGCTATGGCATGAAGAGGCTGATTCTGTGCTGACATGAAGCCAGATTCTTTGCTATGGCATGAAGAGACTGATTCTCTGCTGACGTGAAGCCAGATTCTCTGCTATGGGACCTCTGTCCAATTGATATTGGGTCATTTTTATTTTTTTTATTTTTATTTTAATTCATTTCCGTATCCACATTTGTTTACAGGGGATTTACCTACATGTTGCTGCCTTTTGCAGCCCTCTAGCTCTTTCCTGGGCTGTTTTACAGCCTTTTTAGTGCCCAAAAGTTCGGGTCCCCATTGACTTCAATGGGGTTCGGGTTCGGGACGAAGTTCGGTTCGGGTTCGGATCCCGAACCCGAACATTTCCGTGAAGTTCGGCCGAACTTCTCGAACCCGAACATCCAGGTGTTCGCTCAACTCTAATCCTGAGGGTTATGGAACAAAAAAGTCAAGTGGAAGACCCAAAAAAGTTTCATCAGCACTGACCAATTGGCTGTCCGTCAAGACACTGGACGATTCTCGACCCAAATTAAGGCCCTTACTGGTGCTGACTGCAGCCCCATAACCATCAAACGGCATCTGAGACTGAAGGGCTTCAAAAACAAAAAAACGTCTTCAAAGACCTCGTCTCCTTGAACGCCACAGAACTGCTCATTTGGACTTTGCAAGAGAGCACCAAACATGGGACATTCAAAGGTGGAAGAAAGTTTTATTCTCTGATGAGAATGTTTTTTACCTTTATGGTCCTGATGGTTTCCAATGTTACTGGCATGACAAGCAGATCCCACCTGAGATGTTTTCTATGCGCCACAGTGGAGGGGGCACCATAATGGTCTGGGGTGCTTTTTCCTTCAGTGGAACAATGGAGCTTCAGGAAGTGCATGGGTGTCAAACGGCCGCTGGCTATGTCCAGATGTTGCAGAGAGCGTTCCTCATGACTGAGGGCCCTCATCTGTGTGGTAACGACTGCGTTTTTCAACAGGACAATGCTACACAATGCCCGCAGGACAAGGGACTTCTTCCAGGAGAATAACATCACTCTTTTGGCCCATCCTGCGTGTTCCCCTGATCTAAATCCAATTGAGAACCTTTGGGGATGGATGGCAAGAGAAGTTTACAAAAATGGACAACAGTTCCAGACAGTAGATGGCCTTCATCCAGCCGTCTTCACCACTATGTTCCCACTTACCTCATGGAAACGCTTGCATCAAGCATGCCGAAACAAATTTTTGAAGTGATAAACAATAACGGCGGAGCTACTCATTACTGAGTTCATGTTTGGAAGTTGGATTTCTGTTTTGGGGGGTTTAGTTTTTTTTTGGAGGTGTGGTCCTAAACTTTTATTCGTTGTTTTCATTAAATTGAATGTTAAAAAAATGTTTTGTCTCACTCCCATTTCTTCTTGTTGCATGTTGAAGCTCTACTTGGAACCTTGTTAAGATCCAGCCATGCTAAATATGTTTTTTTGCCATTTTTCAAGTGGTCTTAAACTTTTGATCAGGACTGTATTACAGATCACCTCATCAATACAATGCACAGGAATGTGCAGTGTGTGAGTATATCATAGCCAACCCACTGCTTTCCCATAGGGAAGCATTGGGAGGCTATTTCGCATGCATGGCTTCATAGAGATGCTTTGAATCAATTTCTATGAGGAGTGTTTAGCGTGAATGCCAGTGTTGCACGTTGTGCAACACTGGACTAGGAAGCACCTCTAGTGGCCGACTGAAGAGCAGGCACTAGAGGTTTTCCATGGCAGTACTGTAAATACTGCCTTTTTTTCTGAAAAGGCAGTGTTTACATTAAAAAGCTTGCAGAGACATGCTATAGACACCAGAACTACTACGTTTAGCTGTTGTGATTCTGGTGACTATAGTGTACCTTAATATAGAGAAAAAAAGAATCAGCACAAAGTATCAAATAAAATGGCTGTATCATTATTCTAAAAATTTTAAAATCACTACTTCAGACACAAATATATAGTATTTTGCAAATTACTTTGTAAAAAAAATAATGTGCAGATAGTTCTATCTTTTTGCGGTACGGAGGCACGGAACGGAACCCCAGGAAGCACTCCGTAGTGCTTCCGTAGTGTTCCATTCCGTGCTTCCGTTCCGCATCTCCGGATTTGCTGACCCATTCAAGTGAATGAGTCTGCATCCGTGATGCGGAATGCACACGGAACAGTGCTCGTGTATTGCGGACCGCAATTTGCGGTCCACAGCACGGGCTTCACACGGTTGTGTGAAGAAGCCCTTACTCACATAAAACAAGTAATATATATATATAGCTTACAGTGAATTACTGTAAATACTTACAGTTCTGAAGACTCCAGTAGGCACAGGATCAGTGCTCTGGGCAATGGGCAGCTGGGCTCAGGGCTGGAAGTGGGCACCGCTCTGCAGTTCAGAAAGGAGACCTATAAGACCTAGGTTTTAGAGGGGGGCAATAAGAAAAAAAAAATTTCACTACACCTCAGGTCAGACCACCAATCAGACCTCAGCTGACAGCCCCATTTAGACCCCCAATGTTAATAAGACCCCAATAAGACCTCAAATCAGACCCCCAATCAGACCTCAGCTCAGACCCCAATGTAAATGACCCCCAATCAGACCTCAGATGAGAGCCCCATGCCTCTCATCACCCCCATATCAGCCCCCATGACTCTCATTAGCCCCCATTATCAGCCCTTATGCCTCTCAGCCCCCATTATCAGCCCTTATGCCTCTCATCAGCCCCCATTTTGCCTCTCAGCCCCCATTATGCCTCTCAGCCAGCCCCCATGATGCCGCTCTCAGCCCCCATTATGCTGTGCGCAGCCTTGAACAGCCGACAGGTACTAATCAGCGCTTCCAAAATGGAAGCGCTGATTAGTATTCACGGTGAGTCCTTCACTATGCGAGCCATGCCGCTCGCATAGTGAAGGATAGGACCAGTGGCGTGAATAGACCTCTATTGGCCCCAGGGCAAACTTTGAATTGCCCCCCTTCCCTTATATATTTGCCTCGCCCCTCATGATTTATTTAGTGTGGTGTGCCACTGTGCCGCCACTGCCGGGTGCGCCCCTGTCACTGTGATATGAAGCCGGCAGTGTGCACATACACTACACATACAAAAAAATACTTACCTACTGCTCCACTCTGGACTTCAGTTGACGGGGCCGCCGTCTTCTTCTTGGGCAATGCCGTCATCCGGTGATCTCGCGAGACCCGGTGCTGAGGTCACGAACGGGTCTTGCAGGAATAATAGCAAAAATTGTGCAGTGCCGGAGAGGGTATGGGTGGGGGCACAGAAGCCCCGACCCGCGACTGGCCATTAAAAGCGCTGTGAGTGTGACGGTCACTTGGGGAAGGTTAAGGGGCCTGACGGGGCACCCTAGTGGCCACGGACCCTCAGTCCATGCCCCACGCAGCTTGTTCTAGTATTGGCGCCTGGAAGATTGAAGACTGTGATTGAGCCTGTAGCTATTTATTTATTTATTTATTTAAATAAACTTTATTTAGTTTCAAAACAGTCACAATAAAAAAAGATAAATAAATTAACTTAGTAACCACATCTTTACACTAATTGACCAACCTCCTTCCCCCTCCCCCTTTTTTTCCATCTACTCACTGTTGCTGGAGCTAAGCCAGGAGTCAAAAGAAAAAAAAACTCCACCTGAGGACTGAGGGAATTTACCCAAATTACCTTCCTGTTTTTTCCATAATAGTTTCAGTTTCAAAGCTTTCCATTAAAAGAAGTCTGGGGGGTTTTCAGAGCCTCAATATTTTACAATCAGGGCTTTTGCAGCCATAAAGCTTTTTAAGCATATATCTTTAATATGTGGGGGATGGGGAAGAGTAGAGGAAACTCCAAGCATTGCTTGTTCAATATTAGGTTCTAATCTAATACCATGCCGTCTGGCCAATTCCTGGCAAATCGATGCCCAAAATTTGCGAGCCGCTGAACATTGCCATAAGAGATGGGCATAACCAGCATTCTCCCAATGGCATTTCAGGCATTTATGATCTTTCCCCTTATATATTTTAGCAAGAAAAGATGGAGAATAATATAGTCGGTGTACTATTTTAAACTGGGTTAATCTATTTTTATAGGAGAAAGATGCCTTATTAATGTTTTTATATACACTGCTCAAAAAAATAAAGGGAACACATAAATAACACATCCTAGATCTGAATTAATTTAATATTCTTCTGAAATACTTTGTTCTTTACATAGTTGAATGTGCTGACAACAAAATCACACAAAAATTCAAAAATGGAAATCAAATTTTTTAACCCATGGAGGTCTCGATTTGGAGTCACACTCAAAATTAAAGTGGAAAAACACACTACAGGCTGATCCAACTTTGATGTAATGTCCTTAAAACAAGTCAAAATGAGGCTCAGTAGTGTGTGTGGCCTCCACGTGCCTGTATGACCTCCCTACAACGCCTGTGCATGCTCCTGATGAGGTGGCGGACGGTCTTCTAAGGGATCTCCTCCCAGACCTGGACTAAAGCATCTGCCAACTCCTGGACAGTCTGTGGTGCAACGTGACGTTGGTGAATAGAGCGAGACGTGATGTCCCAGATGTGCTCAATTGGATTCAGGTCTGGGGAACGGGCGGGCCAGTCCATAGCATCAATGCCTTCGTCTTGCAGGAACTGCTGACACACTCCAGCCACATGAGGTCTAGCATTGTCTTGCATTAGGAGGAACCCAGGGCCAACCGCACCAGCATATGGTCTCACAAGGGGTCTGAGGATCTCATCTCGGTACCTACTGGCAGTCAGGCTACCTCTGGCGAGCACATGGAGGGCTGTGCGGCCCTCCAAAGAAATGCCACCCCACACCATTACTGACCCAATGCCAAACCGGTCATGCTGGAGGATGTTGCAGGCAGCAGAACGTTCTCCATGGCGTCTCCATACTCTGTCACGTCTGTCACATGTGCTCAGTGTGAACCTGTTTTCATCTGTGAAGAGCACAGGGCGCCAGTGGCGAATTTGCCAATCTTGGTGTTCTCTGGCAAATGCCAAACGTCCTGCACGGTGTCGGGCTGTAAGCAGAACCCCCACCTGTGGACGTCGGGCCCTCATATCACCCTCATGGAGTCTGTTTCTGACCGTTTGAGCAGACACATGCACATTTGTGACCTGCTGGAGGTCATTTTGCAGGGCTCTGGCAGTGCTCCTCCTGTTCCTCCTTGCACAAAGGCGGAGGTAGCGGTCCTGCTGCTGGGTTGTTGCCCTCCTACAGCCTCCTCCACGTCTCCTGATGTACTGGCCTGTCTCCTGGTAGCGCCTCCATGCTCTGGACACTACGCTGACAGACACAGCAAACCTTCTTGCCACAGCTCGCATTGATGTGCCATCCTGGATAAGCTGCACTACCTGAGCCACTTGTGTGGGTTGTAGACTCCGTCTCATGCTACCACTAGAGTGAAAGCACTGCCAGCTTTCAAAAGTGACCAAAACATCAGCCAGAAAGCATAGGAACTGAGACGTGGTCTGTGGTTACCACCTGCAAAACCATTCCTTTATTGGGGGTGTCTTGCTAATTGCCTATAATTTCCACCTGTTGTCTATCCCATTTGCACAACAGCATGTGAAATTGATTGTCACTCAGTGTTGCTTCCTAAGTGGACAGTTTGATTTCACAGAAGTGTGATTGACTTGGAGTTACATTGTGTTGTTTAAGTGTTCCCTTTATTTTTTTGAGCAGTGTATTTCCCCCCAATTTAATACATTAATACCACCCAATTCCTCCTCCCATTTGGTTTTCCAGAGTGCTTGTCGGAACCTATAATATATCTGGGATACGGAAAGTCTATTCCCTTTACACTTAAAACCAAAATCCAAAAAGGAATTTTTTTGGACCATTAGGAGATTTTTATCCTGAGTGTGAGTAAAAGTGTGAAAAATTAGTGCGTATCTAAACTTGATTATAAAGGATAATTTTGTCCATTTAAATAAATTCTCAAGGGGCGTGATGATTCCATGTGAAGAGAAACTATGTTGATACCCTGTGTAATCCAAAATTCATAATCAGGGATTGACATGAATTCTCTAAAATTAAAATTGTGCCAAAGTGGAGTGAAATTTGTTGAATGTATTATTCCCAGTGTAGTTTTAATTGTAGTCCAAACCATATGAAGCATAGCACTAACAGGACACTGTTTCCCTTTTATTCCCAAATAGCCTGTTTCCAAGATACTAAAAATGTCTCTGCAAGAACCGCGAAAATTCCCAAGAAAAAATTGAAGATGGCGATCCTCCCCATCGCCCATACACCACTGTAATTGTGCTGCGATGAAGTATCCCTGAAAGAAAGGGAGGAACAAACCTCCATTTCTTTCTGCAAGCCAAAGAAATCTTTGCTTTATTCTCACCCTTTTCCTGCCCCAGATTAAATTGTTTATTAGTCTTTCTAATAGACCAAAAAAGGTATCTTCTATCCATACGGGGCATGCGGTGATGGTATATAACACAATAGGGAGGATGACAATCTTAACCAGTGCAATATTTTCAACCTGTGAGAGGGGCAATTTCTACCATGTGTGAATTTTATCTTTTACTTTACTAATCATAGGGGTGGTATTTAATGCATTAAACCTTATTAAGTCTGCGCTAATTTTAATCCCCAGGTATTCTATAGAATCAGAGGGAAGAGGGACCCTAACATTAGAGGCATTACTGGGGACGAGTCAAATAAGTGGGAGTAATTCCGACTTGCTCCAGTTGACTCTGTATCGAGATAGAGCCCCATACTCTTCTATAATACTCATTACAGATGGTAAAGCACTCCAGCGATTTTTTTAAAAGATAAGGATGTCGTCAGCGTAAAGACTAATTTTATCTTCTGCCCCCCTACCCCCGAAACCTATGATATTCTTGGCCTGTCTAATCTTGCTTGCCAGGGGTTCCAAGAATATAGAAAACAGTAATGGGGAAAGGGGGCAGCCCTGCTTAGTACCCCGTTGAAGGGGAAACCGCTCAAAGTCTACCCCATTTATTTTAACACTGGCCGTTGGATTTTGGTAAAGTAAACAGACCCACCAAATAAAATTACTACCCATATTCATTTGTTCTATTGTTTTCCACAAAAATGGCCACTCCACCCTGTCAAAGACCTTTTCAGCATCAATGGACAGGATGGAGTGGTCTATCCCCTCTCCGATGTGGGCGTTAAGGAGTGCTCTACGAATGTTAGTTTGGATAAATCTTTTTGGAATAAATTCCGTTTGGTCCGGGTGGATCAATTTATGGATGACCTTTTTTAGTCTATTAGCTAAAAGTTTGGCAAGAATCTTTTAATCTGTATTAAGTAATGAAATGGGGTGATATGATCCAATATTCGTTTTATCTTTTTCCTTCTTCAGAATTAAAGATATAGAGGCCTCCATTAAAGAGGGGGAAAAGTGAACCATCCTTCAGTGATTTCTCAAACACTTGTAATAAGAGAGGCAAGAGAGTTTTTACATGATATCTATATGTCTCAAAAGGAAGACCATCTCTGCCGGGTGCAGAGTTCCCTTTTATATTGCCCAAGGTCTCCTGCAGCTCCATCAGACTAATTGACGCGTCCAGAAGGGAACTA
Source organism: Bufo bufo (assembly GCF_905171765.1). Classification (NCBI taxonomy): domain Eukaryota; kingdom Metazoa; phylum Chordata; class Amphibia; order Anura; family Bufonidae; genus Bufo; species Bufo bufo. Next base: position 123,731,012 of record NC_053392.1, read on the forward strand.
TCTTGTTGAATTAGCTAAGGGAGCTCAATATTGTTTAAATAAGGAGTCCTTATTCTCTCCTCTACCTCTCCTCTACCTCTCCAAGTTCCGTTTAGTATAAATATGAAAAGTGTTTAACAAAGGCGGAATCGATGTTCTCTTGACAGTAGGTTAAGGGCCCAGGGCTTGTCCTAATACATTTGATGGTATTTTGGATCTTTTGGCACGAAAGTATTGATGTCAACATTCTACCAGGTTTACCTGTTTCATAAAAGGCTCTTTGACCAGCAAAAAACATCTTATGTTGGGCCTTTTTTATTAAGAAACTTTGGTATTCCCCCCTGACATCTACAAACCGGATTCCAAAAAAGTTGGGACACTATACAAATCGTGAATAAAAACTGAATGCAATGATGTGGAGGTGCCAACTTCTAATATTTTATTTAGAATAGAACATAAATCACGGAACAAAAGTTTAAACTGAGAAAATGTACCATTTTAAGGGAAAAATATGTTGAATCAGAATTTCATGGTGTCAACAAATCCCCAAAAAGTTGGGACAAGGCCATTTTCACCACTGTTTGGCATCTCCCCTTCTTCTTACAACACTCAACAGACGTCTGGGGACCGAGGAGACCAGTTTCTCAAGTTTAGAAATAGGAATGCTCTCCCATTCTTGTCTAATACAGGCCTCTAACTGTTCTATCGTCTTGGGCCTTCTTTGTTGCACCTTCCTCTTTATGATGCGCCAAATGTTCTCTATAGGTGAAAGATCTGGACTGCAGACTGGCCATTTCAGTACCCGGATCCTTCTCCTACGCAGCCATGATGTTGTGATTGATGCAGAATGTGGTCTGGCATTATCTTGTTGAAAAATGCAGGGTCTTCCCTGAAAGAGATGACGTCTGGATGGGAGCATATGTTGTTCTAAAACCTGAATATATTTTTCTGCATTGATGGTGCCTTTCCAGACATGCAAGCTGCCCATGCCACACGCACTCATGCAACCCCATACCATCAGAGATGCAGGCTTCTGAACTGAGCGTTGATAACAACTTGGGTTGTCCTTGTCCTCTTTGGTCCGGATGACATGGCGTCCCAGATTTCCAAAAAGAACTTCGAATCGTGACTCGTCTGACCACAGAACAGTCTTCCATTTTGCCACACTCCATTTTAAATGATCCCTGGCCCAGTGAAAATGCCTGAGCTTGTGGATCTTGCTTAGAAATGGCTTCTTCTTTGCACTGTAGAGTTTCAGCTGGCAACGGTGGATTGCACGGTGGATTGTGTTCACTGACAATGGTTTCTGGAAGTATTCCTGAGCCCATTCTGTGATTTCCTTTACAGTAGCATTCCTGTTGGTGGTGCAGTGTCGTTTAAGGGCCCGGAGATCACGGGCATCCAGTATAGTTTTACGGCCTTGACCCTTACGCACAGAGATTGTTCCAGATTCTCTGAATCTTCGGATGATGTTATGCACAGTTGATGATGATAGATGCAAAGTCTTTGCAATTTTTCGCTGGGTAACACCTTTCTGATATTGTTCCACTATCTTTCTGCGCAACATTGTGGGAATTGGTGATCCTCTACCCATCTTGGCTTCTGAGAGACACTGCCACTCTGAGAAGCTCTTTTTATACCCAATCATGTTGCCAATTGACCTAATTAGTGTTAATTGGTCTTCCAGCTCTTTGTTATGCTCAAATTTACTTTTTCCAGCCTCTTATTGCTACTTGTCCCAACTTTTTGGGGATTTGTTGACACCGTGAAAATTGGAATCAACGTATTTTTCCTTTAAAATGATACATTTACTCGGATTAAACGTTTGATCTGTCATCTACGTGCCATTTGCCATCTCCACACCATTGCATTCAGTTTTTATTCACAATTTGTTTAGTGTCCCAACTTTTTCCATAATCTTATTTCCAATACTTTCCTGCTCCTCTATCAGCTGGATCCAATATGGATTCAGTCTAAAAGGTGTAATATATTTGTTCTCTGCAGAATTCTCAACTAAGAGCAAAACTGGATAGTGAAATGCCATGCTGTTCATACTTAATGTTTTAAAATTTGATCTAATAAATCTAAATTGGCAAGGGCTAAATCGATTCTGGACATAGTACTGCAAGATCTGCTATAGCAGGAGTAAGTAATTTTGTCACCATATAACACCATACATCACTAAAAACCCAACTCCTGGCAGATCCTGCCTAACAGCGTCGAGGATCCCACCTTAGTTATTTTAGTGAAGGGTGACACTGTATCTTTTTATTTGTACATAACCGCATTAAAATTACCCAGCACCAAAATGGGACATTTGTCCCTGTTACAAATATATTCAGCTAATTTCATCATTACCTCTGAGGAGAAAGGATGGGGGATATTAACAAACGCAAGCACACATATCTGTCCCTCCCATCATCCATATAGGAATATGAATCTTCCCTCTTTGTCAATCAATTGATTAAATGGCTCATAATCTACTTTTTTATTAATATGAACTCCACGTGAGTATACCGATAAGTAGGAGTGATACTCATACTACGCCCAGTTTTTTCTAATATAATAGTTTTTTTCTAGCACAAGATGAGTTTCTAGTAAACCAACAATTGCGGGAAGTTGTTTGGCAATAATGTCAAAAACCACTCTCCTTTTAAGTTTGTCCGCCAGTCCGCAGACATTCCATGTACAGAGGAGTATGGTTGCCTACAAGTCCCCCGTCCTCATTCCCTTACTTGGTCCAGCAACAGTGAGACCCCCCTCCCCCACCTCCCTCCATGGTCCATAGGGCGATTATGCCTCATGAGCCTCTTACAAAATCGCAATAGCACACCCCCTAACCCCCCCAATCCCTGCTCAACCCCAATAAAACACCACATTTTAGGTAATCTAAACAATTTCAAGTAGTTCCTCTCACAGGCCCCTGGAGTCCAGCCAGAAAGATGCCTCTGCTGGGGTAGAGAGAAAGGAAACAGAATCGTTATGGACTATTCTTAATTTCGCAAGGTAATGCAGCCTGTGGGTAGTTAGTTAGTTAGTTAGTTAGTTAGGGTTACTGTGTAGGGCTGGCTGCCAGGATTGTGTGCTATTCGCCATAAGGATTTATTAATTATAAGTCATTGTTTGCACCGGAGATCACAAACCAACTTCACCGTAAATTTCATTCGGTTCAATGTTGATCGGGAGTAATACCGGCACGTGCCACAGAACCAGTTGTGGGGAAGGATTAAGGAATTAATATATAGTTCAGTAGGATTGTAAGCTTTTGTGCTGCACCGCGGGCTAACCCATACCTCGCATCCCACACAATTGTTCCCGCCTTTAGGGTAATAACAGGTACGGCAAGGAAGTGGTATTCGTGCCTGCCATAGGCAAAATTATAGTAATTGTGTTCCCCAGCAAAAATCAGGGGGCGTCGTGCTGTGCAGCACAAGGGTCTCAGCCCCGGCTGAGTGTATGTAAATATATTTTCTGCTCTTTGCATGTGGGGTTATGTTTGATATCACTCTTCAGTAAAGTAAAATTTGTTTTGCAAGAGCTGCCATCTGCACTTGTTCTGTTTTTCATTTAGTGCAGGTGCAGTTTGTCTGAATGGAGGAGACATCACATGGAGGCGATTTGCCAAGTCACATGTCCCTCCATCAGCAGCCATTTTATGGACAAGACCTCTGTGTGTTGTGTACCTTATAGAAATATAGAAAATGGTGCAGAATTTCTACAAAGGCTATATTAGTAAATGTAATATAATCAACTTTTATACACACTGGTCAACAATAACCAGAAATTGGCCAACCCCTTTAAGTACTGTAGACAGATCATGTTGATTTCCTGTTGTCAACTTATGTTCAGCTCATGTTCTATTTCTGGATATTTTGCTTCCCAATATACAGTCAGGTCCATAAATATTAGGACATCAACACAATTCTAACATTTTTGGCTCAATTCACCACCACAATGGATTTGAAATGAAACAAACAAGATGTGCTTTAACTGCAGACTGTCAGCTTTAATTTGAGGGTATTTACATCCAAATCAGGTGAACGGTGTAGGGATTACAACAGTTTGAATATGTGCCTCCCACTTGTTAGGGAACCAAAAGTAATGGGACACAATAATAATCATAAATGAAACTTTCACTTTTTAATACTTGGTTGCAAATCCTTTGCAGTCAATTACAGCCTGAAGTCTGGAACGCATAGACATCACCAGACGCTGGTTTCATCCCTTGTGATGCTCTGCCAGGCCTCTACTGCAACTGTCTTCAGTTCCTGCTTGTTCTTGGGGCATTTTCCCTTCAGTTTCGTCTTCAGCAAGTGAAATGCATGCTCAATCGGATTCAGGTCAGGTGATTGACTTGGCCATTGCATAACATTCCACTTCTTTCCCTTAAAAAACTCTTTGGTTGCTTTTGCAGTATGCTTTGGGTCATTGTCCATCTGCACTGTGAAGCGCCGTCCAATGAGTTCTGAAGCATTTGGCTGAATATGAGCAGATAATATTGCCCGAAACACTTCAGAATTCATCTTGCTGCTTTCGTCAGCAGTCACATCATCAATAAATACAAGAGAACCAGTTCCATTGGCAGCCATAAATGCCCACGCCATGACACTACCACCACCATGCTTCACTGATGAGGTGGTATGCTTAGGATCATGAGCAGCTCCTTTCCTTCTCCATACTCTTCTCTTCCCATCATTCTGGTACAAGTTGATCTTGGTCTCATCTGTGCATAGGATGTTGTTCCAGAACTGTGAAGGCTTTTTTAGATGTTGTTAGGCAAACTCTAATCTGGCCTTCCTGTTTTTGAGGCTCACCAATGGTTTCCATCTTGTGGTGAACCCTCTGTATTCACTCTGATGAAGTCTTCTCTTGATTGTTGACTTTGACACACATACACCTACCTCCTGGAGAGTGTTTTTGATCTGGCCAACTGTTGTGAAGGGTGTTTTCTTCACCGGGGAAAGAATTCTTTGGTCATCCATCACAGTTTTTTTTACATGGTCTTCCGGGTCTTTTGGTGTTGCTGAGCTCACCGGTGCGTTCCTTATTTTTAAGAATGTTCCAAACAGTTGTTTTGGCCACGCCTAATGTTTTTGCTATCTCTCTGATGGATTTGTTGTGTTTTTTCAGCCTAATGATGGCTTGCTTCACTGATAGTGACAGCTCTTTGGATCTCATCTTGAGAGTTGACAGCAACAGATTCCAAATGCAAATAGCAGACTGGAAATGAACTCTGGACCTTTTATCTGCTCATTGTAATTGGGATAATGAGGGAATAACACAACCCTGGCCATGGAACATCTGAGAAGCCAATTGTCCCATTACTTTTGGTTCTTTAACAAGTGGGAGGCACATATGCAAACTGTTGTAATTCCTGCACCGTTCACCTGATTTGGATGTAAATACCCTCAAATTAAAGCTGACAGTCTGCAGGTAAAGCACATCTTGTTCGTTTCATTTCAAATCCATTGTGGTGGTGTATAGAGCCAGAAATGGTAGAATTGTGTCGATGTCCCAATATTTATGGACCTGACTGTAACTCTGGAGTACGCAGCCCTGCAGGGTGAGCGAATGTGAGGTCACGGTTAATGGGCAAAACGAGGGTTGCTCTTGGTACTCACAGTTTTTATTTACCCTGGGCAGGCGTACAGCAGTGATGGAGAGGCTGGCACATGAATCCTCTGGGGCACTCTGTGTATAGGGACCAGGCCAGGTGGTAGGTGAGGTGCCCTGGGTGTTGGAAGTTTAATGTGCCGGTGGCAAGATCCCTTATAGTTCGTAACGCCAGTGCCGGTAACGGTGGCACACCAATTTGTTGTAGGAATAATTGAGGTACACAAAGCTGCAGTGAACCAGAACTTCTTTTTACTGAACAGTTCAACTATATACAGTCCTCAGTTAGTTCCATAGGTATAATGTTGAATACAGGCAGGCTTCATACAAATGGCAGGCAAAGTCTTTGCAAGATACTCAGAGGGTATAACACTTACAGATCAGCCTGTACTTTCCTCAGATCCTGTCTGGCTTTCACCAAGGCCCGTATGCTTCATCCTTGGGTAGGGAAAACTTCCTCAGGTATATATCTTCTTGCTGTAAATATCCTTCTGCCCTTCAGCTTTCTATTTGGCTGGATAAAAGTGGCTCTGCACTGTACTTGGTAAGGTGCTATATATCCTCAGGAGGTAACTTCTTCCCCTGGATTTACTTCTGAGCTTCTCTTGCTCAGGGACCTCAGGCAGGCTAGCCTGAGCTACTTAGCCTCCTGGATTAGACTGAACTAACTCTTTCCTGTCTGGGCCTAACTATATATACTGGGGGTTCCCTAGCTCCCTCTACAGCTTGGGAGGAGAAATTACACCCCTAACAGGCCCGAAACACAGGAATTAACATGGCATTACAAATTACAATGCAATATAAAATACAATAGCAATTTCCCACAGGAGGTGGGATAACATGACCCTTAGTAGTGCCCACCCTTACGTAGTGGGACACTACAGAAGTCTCTACTATTACATTTTATATGGATTTTATTTTCATTAAAGGGAATTGATAAATACCAGGAATTAATAATGATGACATATACTCAAGATAGGCCATCATTTATCATATAATTGCGGGTCCGAGCCATGGCACCCCTGCTGATCAGCTGTTTCAGGGAGCTTTCCAAGCTCAGTGCCGTACATTCTATAGCCCATGTGACCACATATGGTGACGTCACATGGCCTAGGAAGCGGCCATGATGCTCATGGAGCACCAGCCTCTTCTAATAGCTGATCGAGGGGGTCCCGGGTGTCGTACCCCCACCAATCTGAAATTGATGACCTATCTAAAGGATAGGTCATCAATATAAATTTCTGGGTAACCCCTTTAATCCCTATATTTAGTATTTTTGAGACAAAATGACAATTCTATTGATATACACCATTTTACATATATTGCTGTGTATATTTATTGTGGGGACTCGCTCTGGTAGACAGGATTATTGGATGCAGTATAGAGAAAACAACAAGTTCTTTAGATCAAACAGTTTAGTGTTTTATTCACACTTTAGGTAAGTGACAAAACTTTAGGTAAGTGACAAAACAAGTCACCTTGCGGTGGTGGTGGTAATTCACACCATGCGGCAATTCTGCCTCAAAGAGTCCTTGCTGATAGCAGCACCAACCTGTTTTCATGCCAAACAGGTAGCAAGCTTTCATCCAGACACAAGGCTCCCAGATCCCAACAAAGAGACATGGCTTCTGAGCCCAGCTGCCTATTTAAGGACAGCCAGGTGCTGCCAAAACCCGGACCGGCATTTAAAATCCGGTCCGGTATTTGACCTCACCTGGCTGTAAATCAGCCCAGCAGCACATGCTGGGAAGAAAATACCTGTTTTCCCAGACCAAACCTCTCACTTTGTCACATACCCCCCCCCCTTCCTTTGTTCAACCCTGAGGGGGGAACACATGCCAGCCAGTGTACCCGGGACAGGGCATCCGTGTTTCCCTGTAACCGGCCTGCCCTGTGTTCCACAGAAAACTTAAAGTTTTGTAAGGAGTAGTGATGAGTGGCAGGGGCAATATACGAATTCGCGATATTTCGCAAATATTTTGTAGAATATTTGTCATATATTCGCGAATTCGAGATTATATTCTTGATTGCGAAAATCGGCAATGTATCATGTGTCACTTATGCTACAAGTTTCCTGAAACTAGAGAAAATGGTTGGCACGGCAGAACATTAGAATAGCTTTATATGTAGATAGATTGCTCCAATATATTTGCGCTTGCGAATCTTCGGCAATTAATGATGCGCATATTTTTTTGCAATACGTGCAACTTGTGACATCACAGCCCTATGTATGTAGCATGTATGTATGGACAGCATAACCTATTACACTGCCTAACACCCCCACACAGCTACACTATAGATCAGGGGTCTGCAACCTTTAAGACATAAAGAGCCACTTGGACCCGTTTCCGAAGGAAAAAAAAAACTGGGAGCCGCAAAACCATTGCGACATTTAAAACAAATATAACACTGCATATATTGTTTCTTACCTTAATGCTATATACAGGATCGTGCAGTCAGCTGTCAATCTGAAGAAAAAAAGGACTTTTTCACTTAACAATGTAAAATATATTTTTGCAAATTAATAGCTAATTAAAATATTTAATTTACCTTTACCAAACCCCCCCAATCATGTGCCAGTAATACCAGACCCACCCCAATCATGTGCCAGTAATACCAGACCCCCCTCCAATCATGTGCCAGTAATACCAGACCCCCCCCCAATCATGTGCCAGTAATACCAGACCCCCCTCCAATCATGTGCCAGTAATACCAGTCCCCCCCCCAATCATGTGCCAGTAATACCAGTCCCCCCAATCATGTGCCAGTAATACCAGACCCCCCCCCAATCATGTGCCAGTAATACCAGACCCCCCTCCAATCATGTGCCAGTAATACCAGACCCCCCTCCAATCATGTGCCAGTAATACCAGACCCCCCTCCAATCATGTGCCAGTAATACCAGACCCCCCTCCAATCATGTGCCAGTAATACCAGGCCCCCCAATCATGTGCCAGTAATACCAGACCCCCCTCCAATCATGTGCCAGTAGTAATACCAGACCCCCCCAATCATGTGCTAGTAGTAATACCAGACCCCCCCATCATGTGCCAGTAGTAATACCAGACACCCCCCCAATCATGTGCCAGTAGTAATACCAGACCCCCCCCCCCCCCAATCATGTGCCAGTAATTCCAGGGCTCCCCCAAATTCCCCAATCATGTGCCAGTATAATACCAGGGTCCCCCCATTATGTGCCAGACTGGCAGTTAAAAAAAAAAATTATTAACACTTATACTTACCTCTTTGGAGCGATGCGATGCATGCCTCTTCCGGCCTGTGTCCCGACTCCAGCGCTGTACGGCTCAGGCAGCGCAATGACGTCATCGTGCCGCCTACGCCGGCCTCTGATAGGCTGCCGGCCTAGTATGCCGGCAGCCTATCAGAGGAACAGGAAAGGGACACACCTCCCTGCCCTGCTCCTCCGCACAGCCTTCTGTTTGTATCGCTGTCCTGAGGACGGCGATACAAACAGATCACTATGGAGATGAGCGCTTTGCTTCCACAATGGAGGCGCTCATCTCAGTGCCTGCCCAGCCGCCGCCGCACAGTGCCTGCCCCCGCCGCCGCCGCACACACACTGCTCATGCCCATGCCGGAGCCGCGGCAAAGGTTCAAAAGAGCCGCATGCGGCTCCGGAGACGCGGGTTGCCGACACCTGCTATAGATCAATCTAACCAACACTATCGCCCCCTAACTATCTGAATTATATACCGTATTTTTCGCCCTATAAGATGCATCGGCCCATAATACGGCCCATAATATTGTTTTAGAGGAGAACAATAATAAACAGTGTCCCTGTGTTAAATAGTGAATGACCCCCAATACAGGGGGTGGGGGCCGGCATCTGGTGTTGCTCACTGTAGTATTAATAGGTAACGTGTAGGCATTGGCGCTGTTTTAAACTATAGTAATCCTCTGCAGCATCGAGAAATCCATGTAGTATGGTACTCACTTGAAACTCCTGTAGGCAGGCCCGGCAGGTGGCTGCAGCGTAACGTCATTCACTACATCACAGGCCTGCTCCTCCCACTTTATGAATGAAGCAGGCGGAGCAGGCGCATGACGTAGTGAATGATGTTACGCTGCTGCCGCCTGCCCGGCCTGCCTACAGGAGTTTCAAGTGAGTACCGTACTACATGGATTTCGCTATGCTGCAGAGGATTATTATAGTTTAAAACAGCGCCCATGCCTACACGTTACCTATTAATACTACAGTGAGCGGGGCCCGGTGTAACAGAATACAGTGACTGCATCGGGCCCAGCTGCCATTACAACACCAGATGCCGGCCCTCCCTGCTGATACACCGCAGGCCGCGCTGTGCAGCATTGCGATCTGCGATGTGTCAGTGTAAATGGCAGTATTCGCCCCATAAGATGCACTGCCATTTTCCCCTCACTTTTGGTGGGAAAAAAGTGCATGCATCTTATTGGGCGAAAAATACGTTATTTAAGTTAACTGTCTAATGTAATACAACAAAGCACAGAGAACAGCAATGACACTGCTGCCTCTTTCATAACTACAATAAACTTTAGAAAATATCTGCTGGGGAGGTTCTTATATAGTAAGGGGTAGGCAACTTTTCTATTGGTTGCTAGGGATGTTGCTAAGCTGTGACAAAGCCTTCTCATTGGCCCACAAGCTGGAAGAAGGGAGGGATGATCACCTGATATTCCTCATTACGAATATATAGCACTATATTCTAAATATTCGCGAATTCTCGAAGTGCCGATATTCGCGATAAAAATTCGCTTTTCGAATATTCGCGCTCAACACTAGTAAGGAGAGAGCCTGGCTCATCCACTTGAGAGGGGAGTGGTCATTCACTAGGCAGAATTTTCTCCCCAATAAATAATAGCGGAGAGATTATAGTGCCCACTTGATAGCCAGGGACTCTCTCTCTCTATACTATACCGGGTCTCAGCTGGGGTAAGCTTACGGCTGAGGAACACAACAGGATGCTCCGCCCTGTTAATTTCCTGAGACAGTACAGCACCGAGGTCTACTTCTGAGGCATCGGTCTGTACTATAAACTCCCTTTTGAAGTCGGGCGTCACCAAAACCGGGGACCCACACAGGAACGACTTCAAAGCGGAGAAAGCCTCTTCCGCCCGATCATCCCAGCAAACCTTCATTGACTTGTGCCCCTTCAAAAGTCCTGTAAATGGCGCAGCTAGAGTAGCAAAGTGGGGAACAAACGTCATGTAATAGCCCACCATTCCCAGGAATTACTTTATTTGCCTAGTGGTGACAGGTCAGGGCCAATTCCGTATCGCCTCTATTTTGTTAACTTGGGGTTTGATGACTCCATGCCCAATGACATACCCCAAGTACTTAGTCTCTTCTAAACCTTTTTTTGGGTTAGCGGTTAGGCCAGCTTTCCGAAGGGAGTCCACTACAGCTTGCACTTTAGGTAGGTGACTTTCCCAGTCGGTACTGTGGATGACAATATCGTCCAGGTAAGCCGAAGCATAATGACGATGTGGACGAAGCACAATGTCCATTAGTCGCTGAAAAGTGGCGGGGGCGCCATGCAGACCAAAGGGTAAGACCTTATATTGATACAGCCCCTCAGGCGTGATGAAGGTTGTTTTGTTTCTGCCAGTACCCTTTTGTGAGGTTCAAAAGAGAAAAATACCGGGCTTGTCCTAACCTCTCGATGAGCTCATCCACTCCGGACATGGGATACGCATCGAACTTGGAAACCTCGTTAAGTTTTCGAAAGTCGTTACAAAACCGCAACGTCCTGTCCGGCTTGGGTACCAATACTGTAAGACTGGCCCACTCGCTTTTTGACTCCTCAATGATGTCTAGCTGCAACATTATCTGCACCTCCTCCAATATGGCTTGTCGCCGAGCCTCGGGCACCCGGTATGGTTTTAATCAGACTTTTGCCTGAGGCTCAGTGACTAACAAACTCCCTGGCCTCCTGAGTCTGTTTAGAGGAGAGGCTGTCAGCATTTTTTACTGTGGCAGCCGCCTCAGTTGCATCAGACAGAGATTCCGGTACCTCTTCTCCTAGAAAACCCTGCCGCGGGCTGTCTTCTGTACAGGTTTCCCTATCTTTCCACGGTTTGAGTAAATTCACATGGTAAACCTGCTCCGGCTTTTGCCGACCTGACTGGTGTCCCTTCTAGTTCAGATCTCCAATTTTCTCGAGTACCTCGTAGGGCCCCTGACACCTAGCCAGGAGCTTACTGTCCACGGTCGGCACCAGAACCAAAACCCGATCACCCGGGTTAAAGATCTGGACCAGAGCCTGCCGATTATAGACCCGACTCTGGGCTCGCTGAGCTGCCTCCATATGCTCCCTAACAAGAGGCAACACTGTCTCTATCCGATCTTGCATCTGGGTAACGTACTCAATGACACTTTTATGTGGAGTGGGTTGTTGTTCCAACGCCTCTTTGGCCACATTCAAGAGACCGCAAGGGTGCAGTGTCGGACTGGGGTACATAGGGCCCACCAGTAAAATTTATTTTGGGGGCCCACCATACAGATACATTCAAATATAATAAATAATTTAACAAGTTTTTTATATGAACATAGGCTGGTTGAGGTGCTGTACATTGAATATATGTATGAAGTCCAGTAAGTCTACTGTATTATATGCCACTTGTGCAGGGGGTGGGAGACTAGGGGACCACTTTGCTCAGGGGCCCACCGGGGGTTTCCCCTGTACCCCTGTGGGCCAGTCCGAGCCTGCGAGGGTGTCTGCCATATAGGAATTCAAATGGCGAAAACCCAGTAGAGTAGCTCTCGCACTGCGAAAATGAGGTAGGGCAAAAGGAGGTCCCAGTCCTTCCCATCTTTAGACACTACCTTTTTCAACATATTTTTTAATGCTTGGTTAAACCGTTCTACCAGACCGTCCGTTTGCGGATGGTAAATGGCCGTCCGTAGTTGTTTTATGTGCAGCAACTTACAGAGTTCCCTCATCACCTTGGACATAAAAGGGGTCCTTTGGTCGGTCAAAACCTCTTTAAGATGTAGAAAAATAAAAATAAATGTAACGCACAAGAGTAACTACAGCTTGAGCTACTGAGGAAGGGGTAATGTGATACCCCGAAACGCGTCTAGGCTAGACATGACCCCAGAAACTTGGACCACTTGGGAATCTGGAGAATCTACTGGATATCTGTTAAGAAGGAATCGTCTGTCACACGAATGGCTCACTTGGAATACAACCTGTAAGGCCTGAGTCCATGTGGAAGGCCTGAACACATGTGCCAAACAATTGCCAGTGTGCAAATCTATTGATGAACTATCGGTCTACAGACTCAGAGGACCACATTATTACCTTCGTTGAACTATCAAGGGAGACGGTAAGACCGTTTGATTTTATCCAGCGATTTTATCCAGCACTTTTATTCATATGACTCTTAGTCCAGTGAGACGCTGCTGGTGGATGTGATAAGCGGGACGCCGCTTAAAGTTGGTTCAGTGGGCCACGTATTGGGACTGTAGTTTTGGATACCCCTGTGATTCAATCGAATAGGACAATATTAGAGGACACCGTTTATTGCGACCAGTATCCGAGGTGACTTTTCCATACAAATATTTGGCTGAATATTTATACGACCATTTTACTATCGAGTATTCCAATTTTATTCCTCGATTTTTATCACATTTTAGATCTCTATTTTCCAGTTGTTTTACATGATATTACTGCATGTTGTGTGTTTTTTTATATATATATTGTTATATAGTGTTTATTATTACCGCCAATATATACTGTTGTTCAGTGCTATTGTAATATATGCTAATAAATTTCAATTGGTTCAGAGTGCCCAGTTAATTTTATTCTCTTTAAGATGTGTTGATGCTCTCTGGCGGACTTTGGTACTGGGCCTATAAGGTCCATAGCTATTCGGTCAAATGGTACTTCGATAATCGGGAGAGGTACTAGGAGACTACGGAAATGTGCCTGGGGGCTAGTTATCTGGCAGGTCGGGCAAGACTTACAAAACTCTTCCACTTCTTTGAATATGCTGGGCCAGTAAAATCACTGTAGAATACGATCCTGAGTTTTCTGAAGCCCTAGGTGACCCCCAAGAACGTGTTGGTGGGCTAGATCTAACACAAGCTTGCGATAAGCCTTGGGGACCACCAACTGTTCAATAGGCTCACCCCGTAGTTGGTTTACCCGATACAACATATCTTGATGAACCACAAAACGGGGAAACACTGACTCTGCCCCAGGTTGTTGTGGTTCATCATCTACTATTAACACATTTTCCCAGGCGTGGGATAGGTTTGGTCCCGACGTTGGGCGGTACCAAAATTATCCCCGGAGACATTGAGGTCTACCAATTCAGGACCCGTCGGCAAGTCCTCTACATCTCCCACCATCACACTTAGCAGGGATGTCTTCCCCTCTTCCACCGAAGTGGCGGTCACCCCTACCGCTGGTCCTTCGGTCTCGGGTTCCCAGGGTTCTGGTCTCCCCTCTGAGCCGGGCCACTCTGCTAGGATTACCCCTGTCTCGTGGGTATCAGTCACTCTCATAGCAGCCCTCAGTGCCAGGAAGCCCGAGAAGTCTCTCCCTATTATGAGTTCATAATGTAGATTTGTGACGACAGCCACCTCGTGGGTCCATCTACCGGCCACTGTGGTTAGAGACACCAGCGCAGTGGGGTAGTCTTTTAGGTCACTGTGGATGCACATCACCCCGACTTTCTGGCCAGTATACTCACTGGACCACACCAGGGTAGCCCTTACTAAGGTCACCTCCGCTGGAGTGTCTCCCACTTCCACCTGGCACAGGTGATCTAGAGACTCTGGGGTACCTGTTGCACAAAGCCTCCTGGCATATAGCGACTGATGGTAGCCATAGTTTGTGTCCATGGGCTCAACCCGATGTGGAGAGTCAGCCCTCACATGGCCAGGCTCCTGACACCACCAGCAGACTATTGGAGCCAGGTCCGCCGTGGGTACATCCCGGGCGGGTTTTATCAGCTTAAATCTCTGGGCCTAGGGTGGAGATTTCTGGGGTTTGCCGATCCCCCTCCTGACAGAACCCTCCTTTAGATTCCTGGTAGCTTCATAGCGTTCCACCAGGTCCACCATCTCAAGGGAATTGCCAGGAGACACCTGACCGATCCAGTGCTGGAGAGGGTATGGCAAAGCCCTCCAGAACATATCGGCTAATAGTCTATCCAGCATGGCCAGGGGACTCCGCACATCAGGCTGTAGCCACTTTTGCAAGAGGTGGAGTAAGTCATAATACTGGGTCCTCGCAGACTCAGCCAGCTTAAACCCCCACTGCTGTACCCACTGGGCCCGGACCAACACATTAACCCCCAGTCTTGCCAAAATCTTGCCCTTTACTTTTTGGTAGTCGGCCGCTTGATCGTCCGGCAAGTCGAAACACACCTGCTGGAAATCGGATGCCAGGAATGGAGCAACGACCTCAGCCCACTGGTCACGGGGTAGCTTTTCCCTGATGGCCACTTTCTCGTACATCGCCAGGTAGGTTTTGATGCCGTCTGCGGGGGTCATCTTAGGAATCGCGGCACGGACTGCTTTGCGGACATCGTGGACGCTCGGGGTTGCTCCTGCTGTCTGCAAAGCCATCTCGTGTTGTAGCAGCAACTGCTTCGTCTCCTGCTGCTGCTTATTAGCCTCGCGTTGCTGCAGGTTTGTCTCTCACTGCTGCAGATTAGCCTCCATGAGGGCCTTCACAACAGCCTCCATTTTGTCGTGGGGCACTGGTTGTAATACAGCTGGTTTAATAAATGACATACAACCATGCCTGAAAAATGCAGAAACCAAAAATATCGGTGTTCACGCCAGCCTCACTGCTCTTGCCCGCATCCTCCACCAATTGTGGGGACTCACTCTGGTAGACAGGATTAGCGGACGCAGTATACGAGGCAACAACAAGTTCTTTGGATCAAACAGTTCAGTGTTTTATTCACACTTTAGGCAAGTGACAAAACAAGCTGTCATATTCAAACAAAAAGTCACCTTGCGGTGTTGGTGGTAATTCACACCATGCGGCAATTCTGCCTCAAAGAGTCCTTGCTGATAGCAGCACCAAGCTGTTTTCACGCCAAACAGGTAGCAAGCCTTCCTCCAGACACAAGGCTCTCAGATCCCAACACAGTGACATGGCTTCTGAGCCCAGCTGCCTATTTAAGGACAGCCAGGTGCTGCCAAAACCCGGACTGACATTTAAAATCCGGTCCAGTATTTGACCTCACCTGGCTGTAAATTAGTCCAGTAGCACATGCTGGGAGGAAAATACCTGTTTTCCCAGACCAAACCTCTCACTGTGTCACATTATGTACATATGTAATTTACGTTGTTACAGTTTGAAGAAGGTCCACTTGGACCAAAACTTCACTTGTGTTACCGCATGAAAATAAACTTCAATTTTCATCTCTACATTTTGGTATGCTGGAATAAAGAGCCATGATCATTCTAGTGAAGGAAGGGAGCAGAAAATAGTTCTCCGCATGAGACCAACAGCTGTTTCTGCCCACATATTCTACAGTGCTGTCCAAAGATGTCATGACTCACATCAGACCGTGTCTTCAGTTGGAGTCAGTCTACTTTTTCAGTATATTTCTGAGCAACCAAAAATATGCTTTAAAGGGAAACTGTCATCATCAAAATGTAATGTAGCTGTCAATCACTGATAGGACCACCTCCTGAACTTCAAAACTCAGAGTGAGCAGGAGTTTAAATGAATATGAATGAATATAATACCAGTTTTACTAAACCGTTTCTTATAAAACTATATATCAATCTGCTCAGCTCCTCCTGCTCTGTACCATGGTGCCGGTAGCTTAAATTTCATTTTCATGGTGACAGGTTCCCTTTAAAGGGAATATACTAACCCCCATATGCCCGGGCTCCTCACAGGGAATATACTTACCCTGCTCCCCACTCCCTGCACCGCTCTTGGTCCCCGTTCGGGCAGGTGGGGACTGGGACGAGCCTCCCTAGCGTTACCCGCGATACTAGGGAGGCTCGTCACCGCCTGCTATTGGCTGCTCCCCCCGACACCAGATGTTTGCAGCCGCGCACAGGGAGAAGCAGCACTGGCGGTGCGGGGACCAGAAGCTGCGCAGGGAGCAAGGTAAGTATATTCCCTGTGAGGGGCCCAGCATATGTTGGGGCCGTTTATAGAATTGGATGACTCCTTTAATGAATCTTGTAGATTTTGTGACAATAGATTTCATCGGATGGAAGTGATTATTTTGTCTCGACAGATGTACTATGTGTTGTATCCTGCCATTGCCAGTCTTCGAAACACCCTAAAACTTTAAAGGGGTTATCCGAGTTATGGGGGAAAAAATTAAAACCTCATAAAATTCATCAGGACATACATATACATTGGTTAAGCTTGATTTCTTAAGAGAGAAACCCATATGTCCACCTTCTCATGGTTCTGTTATTGCTGTGTTTACATGCTGAGGAGGCGTATAACAACAATGCCTGAGTTCTCCCTCATGAATATTTGTGGGCGTGAACAACCTGACCTTCCCCTCACCCTGCTCTGCACAACCTAAGTTTGCATTTTAAAAAACAGTCACATGATCATCTCCTAGCTCACACAGGCAGATCTTCCTGTCACATTGCAGATACAGCTACGGCTCAGATACAGCTACGGCTCAGATACAGCTACAGCTAGGATGCAGCTACGGCTAGGATGCAGCTACAGCTAGGATGCAGCTACGGCTAGGATGCAGCTACGGCTCAGATACAGCTACAGCTAGGATGCAGCTACGGCTCAGATACAGCTACGGCTAGGATGCAGCTACGGCTAGGATGCAGCTATGGCTAAGATACAGCTACGGCTAGGATGCAGCTACGGCTCTATCTATAAGATGGACATATAGCTGTATCTAAGCTATTGCTGTATCTAAGCTATCACTGATTCTAAGCCACCGCTGTATCTAAGCTACAGCTGTATCTAAGCTATCGCTGTATCTAAGCTACAGCTGTATCTAAGCTACAGCTGTATCTGAGCTACCGCTGTATATAAGATACCGCTGTATCTAAGCTATCGCTGTATCTAAGCTACCCCTGTATCTAAGCTATCGCTGTATCTAAGCCACAGCTGTATCTAAGCTATCGCTGATTCTAAGCTACAGCTGTATCAAAGCTACCGCTGATTCTAAGCTACAGCTGTATCTAAGCTATCGCTGTATCTAAGCAATCGCTGTATCTAAGCTACCGCTGTATCTAAGCTATTGCTGTAGCTAAGCTATCGCTGTATCTCAGCTACCGCTGTATCTAAGCTATAGCTGTATCTAAGCTACCTCTTTATCTAAGCTATCGCTGTATCTAAGCTACAGCTGTATCTAAGCTATTACTGTATCTAAGCTATAGATTAGATAAAGATATATCTTGGATGCAGATATAGATATAGATATAGCTATAGCTATATCTAAGCTATATGATGGACAATTATTTCCTTTTTTCCCCAGGGGGGGTATTAACATTATAATGGGGACTTGTTGAGGGGGCCAAGGCTGTAATAACAATCCCCAGAAGCGGGAGGGGAACGTGTAAACTGGCCCAAGTGAGGGAAGGAGCAAGACACATACCCTGCTGCTGGTGCTGCTGCTGGAGAAAATCTATCACCTCGGCTCTGGTAAGTATCGCACATGAGCGATCGCTTACCATCACCGAGGCTGTGTGAGGAGAGGGAGAGAGGGGCGGGCAGCAAAGGCTCTGACGTCTCGTTTACAGAGTCGGGCCACTCCCTCAAGCAGGGAGACGGCTGTAAACGAAACGTCATCAGCAGAGCAGAGCCGAGGCAGTGTGAGGAGAGCTGGAGGGGGGAGGGGGGAGAGCACCAGAGGCTCTGACGTCTCGTTTACACAGCCTGGACACTCCCTCAAGCAGGGAGAAGCCTGTAAACGAGACGTCAGTGCCTGAGCAGGGTTGATGACGTCGGGGGTCACATGACCCAAATGTGAACTGGCTAAACAGAGCAAAATAGCTAATGTAAGTGATTTACAAAATAGTTTCATATAATACTATAAGAGTTATTAGCATAAATGTATTTGACTCGGATAACCCCTTTAATTCTCTTCCATCTCCTTACTCTCTTGTCCAAATTACCACTCCACTAACCTTCTGAGGGCATGTCCACATGTGCAGGTTTTGAAGCCAAAATAACCGTAGGTGTGACTCATAAAAAGAGATAAAGTATTAAAGGTGGTTTCTTGGAGTTGAATATTGATAGTCTATCCTCAGGATAGCTCATTGGTAGGAATTTTTCCCGCCAAAAGATAGGGTTTGCCATTACTGAGCAGATAACCTAGGATGGCAACGCTATGCTGATTGGTGTTGCCACCGCTTGGGCAGAATTTACGCAATGGTGACAACAAGTGTATGACTGGTTCTTGGTTTGTCAAATACGATTCTGGAGAAGTTTTCTGCCCCAGCAACAGAATCTTATTGGTTTTGGGTAGAGCACTGTGGGGTATAAATGTGTGTGGTCTGGAAGTCCATTTGTCTCACCTCATCGTCCAGATGGAAGATTCTTCAACATCCCCCCCCCCACTTTATTTTTCCTTGTCACAGCCTTTTATGTTAATCTGGGGTGAATCGTCTTTATATTGGATTGTTCTCTAGAGCTCGTTCCTATGGCTGAGCTCATATTGTGATTATTATAATCACTTTCATCATAGTATTATGCCAAGTATTAAAGAGGTTGCCCGGTCCCAAAAACCAAAATTTCTTTATGTGCTCCTAACACCCATCACCATGCATACATATGCCCCCAATACCTGTTTTTCATGTCCGAGCTTTCCTTCTCCCCTGGAAGACATCACATTATCCTGGCAGATCTGTTTACTTTCTCCCCTTCTTGTTTTGTTGAATACATAACTTTATTAATACACACCTGGCTGCACTGCACAGAGATGAGTCACAGGCTGGACACGCCCCCTGCTCTGTCTGCAGCAGCTACTCCATCTATAACTCCTGTGTCTATCTTTCTACACCCAGACATGAATCTACTTCTCACCCAGTGTTTAAATCTCATCACTGACCGTCCACAGGCTCTGCCCTCACATGTGTATCTAATCCTATCCTGTGTGATACAGCCTGCTGAGCTGTGCATCTAATCCCATCACTGACCGTCTGCAGGCTCTTTCCTCACCATCTCCAGAGTGTGAAAAACAGCTTGAATCAGCAAGCATATCCAATCACATCTGTATCTAATCCTATCCTGTGTGATACAGCCTACATCTGTATCTAATCCCATCACTGACAGTCCACAGGATCTTCCCTCACTATCTCCAGAGTGTGAACACGACCGTATACATTTCGCGATCCACATTTTTTTGCAGTCCCACTGAGTTCCATGGATTTGAGGTCCTCATTTTGAGGACCAGAATAGGACATATTCTGTCTTTACTGGAACTGACATACGGATGTAATAAACCCACTGATGACGTCCATGTGCTTTACACATTCGTATGTCAGTTCAGCGAAAGATAGAACATGTCCTATTTTGGTCCTCATAATGCAGATCTAAAACCCATAGAACTCAATGGGACTGCAAAAAAATGTGAATCACACACGGACAGTAACCTTAGGCCTCCTGCACACGACCGTATGGCTTTTTCAGTGTTTTGCGGTCCATTTTTCACGGATCCGTTGTTCCGTTTTTTGTTTCCGTTTCTGTTCCGTTTTTCCGTATGGCATATACAGTATACAGTAATTACATAGATAAAATTGGGCTGGGCATAATATTGTCAATAGATGGTTCCGCAAAAAACAGAACGGAAACGGAAGACATATGGATGCATTTCCGTATGTATTCCGTTTTTTTGCGGACCCATTGACTTGAATTGAGCCACGGAACGTGATTTGCGGGCAATAATAGGACATGTTCTATCTTTAAACGGAACGGAAAAATGGAAATACGGAAACGGAATGCATACGGAGTACATTCCGTTTTTTTTTGCGGAACCATTGAAATGAATGGTTCCGTATACGGAACGCAAAAAACGGCCAGTAAACGGGGAGTAAAAACAGTTGTGTGCAGGAGGCCTTATTTAGTGGATATGCGACTTGCAGACCGCAAAACATATACGGTTCTGTGCACGAGCCCTATCACTTATACTCAGCGCCCATAACAAAGACATCCACAGTGCCCCCATAACAGTGACATCCACATTGCCTCCATAACAGTGATATCCACAGTGCCCCCATAACAGTGACGTCCACAGTGCCCCCATAACAGTGACATCCACAGTGCCCCCATAACAGTGACATCCACAGTGCCCCCATAACAGTGAAAGTCACAGTGCCCCCATAACAGTGACATCCACAGTGCCCCCATAACAGTGACATACACAGTGCCCCCATAACAGTGAAAGTCACAGTGCCCACATAACAGTGAGATCCACAGTGCCCCCCATAACAGTGACATCCACAGTGCCCCATAACAGTGACATCCACAGTGCCCCCATAACAGTGACATCCACAGTGCCCCCATAACAGTGACATCCACAGTGCCCCCATAACAGTGACATCCACAGTGCCCCCATAACAGTGACATCCACAGTGCCCCCATAACAGTGACATCCACAGTGCCCCCATAACAGTGACATCCACAGTGCCCCCATAACAGTGAAAGTCACAGTGCCCACATAACAGTGACATCCACAGTGCCCCCATAACAGTGACATCCACAGTGCCCCATAACAGTGACATCCACAGTGCCTCCATAACAATGACATCCTCAGTGCGTCCATAAGTGACATCCACCATGCCCCATAACAGTGCCACCCAGTGGCCCTAGTGCTATCCAATGCCCCCTATTTGTCAGACAGTGCCCCTAGTACCATCCAATACCCCTACTATGCCATGCAGTGCCCCCTTTTTTGTCATCAATTGCCCCCCTTGTGCCATCCATTGCCCCTATGTGTCATCCACCGTGCCCCAGTGAAATCCAGTGCCCCCATGTGCCATCCTTATTGCCCCAGAGTGCCATCCACAATTCCACAGTGCCACCCCATCCCAATTTGCCAGTGAGTGCCCCAAGTGAGATCCATAGCATAGCAATCAGCCTCTGTGGCTGATCGCTATGCTGTCACTAGCGCTGTGCAGGAGTCAGTACAGGCTTCACATAGAGGCAGAGAGCGGCCGGCGGTCCTGAACATGCACACTAGCATTCAGCCTAGTGCGCTGTGAAGACTGCCGGCCGACGCTTTCTCCAGCAGGAGGCTAAATGTTACTGTTAGTAATGAATAGGCGAATGTTCCAGATACTCTGATCAGCCCGCATAACCCAATTATTTTATTCGCTGGGTCAGTGGGAGAAGCATTTAATTCAGTCAGACTGGAGGAGGAATGTTCTGTCATAGACACTACACGGGGGTTGGGCTCAGGTCACATTAGGAGAGATTCACTAGAAATACAATACCTCCTCATCGACTGCTTTATCATTTATTCATTTCAAACCTGTCATTACCAGCGGAGAATTATATCACCATGGAGATCGCTACACATCAAGATATTAACTATTTCCGATGTGCTGTTCATTGCTATGGATCATTCACGCTCCCTAGTTGGTTGTATATGGAAAATGCATCTTGTGATTTTTTTATGAAAGGATCATATGGACGTCCCCAGACCACAAGAGCATCCATGGATTTGTTGACAGTCTGACAGATAAGCAGTTGACGGGTGCAGGGCAGGAACGGCTATCTGTCAATTATGGCAAATGCCAGATGGGTTGGCGAGCAGTAGGCCGGCTGATCGACACCTGCACAATGAGCATCAGTGTAAAAATGGCTGCTGCCCCCTAGTGTTAAAAAAAAATAACATCCTACCAGAAGGTATCATATACCCTGCAATAACGCTATGGAGCAGTTCTGAATTCAAGCACACAGCCAGTTAGTGGAGCCTCAGCTAGTGAACGACATGTTTTCAGACAACCAGAAGAAGACAACCAGCCCGGTCTTGTCTATATAAATAAAGCCTAGCACTGGTTAGCTGAGCTTAAAGGAGTTATCCCATGACTAATGTAAAAATTGAAAATCAGACATCATATAGAACATGCCAACCTCTTTCTAACAAAGCTAGAACCAGCCCTGTACCTCACATGGATCCAAAGATCTCACCACTCATTGCTCTGCTGGATTTATATCAAGCTGTCAGCTCAAAGGGGCATGTCTTTTCTGCTGCAGCTAAGGGGGCGTGTCCGTGTTCTCCCTATCACAGCTCAGGAAGCAGTTGAAGGATGAAACTGAGCATGTGCGACCTTCTTAATGATCCGGTCAAAGAAATAAGACAAAGACCAAACAGCAGGTGGCGTTATGCAGGTGGATTTTAGTGAATAACTTAGTGGTTATGCTAAATTTTTAATTATATGCAATTACAAAAGTATTCAGATCCAGGTTATGGTTTGAAAACTGTAGAATATTTTTCACCTACCTAATCTATCTCTCTCTGCTACTACCAGTTGATTCAGTGGGTAACCATCACACCACATTTTAATCTTTTAGTCATTTACTGTGAGAAAAGTGACAGCCCTCTGCTCAAAGTCATCATAAGGAACCACACAACTGTTGTCTTCCAGATTAACCTCATGCTCCACTCCAGCCTTAGATCTGGGTAAGCATGAGCTCAGGCTTCTCCATCACCTTTTAATTTACTTCCCAGGGCTCTGTCTCCTACGCTTGCCAAGAGCCAGACAAGAGATCCTTTGAGATGTGGCGTCGTAATAACGTGACGTTTCAGCCAGAAAGGCCTTTATCAAACTGGTGCCGCTGTTAGGAAAAGCGCCAATGTATGCTGTGCTGTGAGATTATAGCGTGTATCCACACGCTGGATAGGGGTGCGCTATAGTCTCACAGCGCAGCATACATTGGCGCTTTTCCTAACAGCAGCACCCATTTGATAAAGGCCTTTCTGGCCGAAACGTCATATTATTACGACGCCGCATCTCAAATAAACAAATTTTGACGCACAGTGCTGGAGTATTCTCTTTATTATTGTACGGGGTGGGAACCCAACTCCAAGCAACATTCTCCAGAGTGCCAGGAGGTTGACATCTCTGCTGCTGAGAACCCTCACCAACTGCCAGGGCCTCCTCAATCCCTCTTGCAAGCCCATCTTGCAAACCCATTCCCAGTCATCAAGTTTTACTGCCTCTGGGTCAAGATGGCTAGCCATTACTAAATGAAAAGTTGAGTTGTGAATGATACCAGTAAATTCTAAAGGACATGTGTCCATAAGCTGAATCTCAAGAGAGCGTGGGTCATGCAGCAAGACAATGACCCTAAGCACACAAGTCATTCTACCAAAGTATAGTAAAAGAATGAAGTTAATGTTTTAGAATGGTCAAGTCAAAGTCCTAACCCTAATCAAATAGAAATGTTGTGGAAGGACCTGAAGCGAGCAGGTCATGGGAGGAAACCCACCAACGTAACGGAGTTTAAAGGGCTTCTGTCACCCCACTAAAGTGATTATTTTTTTTTAGGCTAGTTAAATTAGTTATATTGCGATCTATGAAAATATAATGGTGTTACTTACTTTGAACCAGCAGTTTCTTCCAAAAACGAAGTTTTATAATATGTAAATTCGGTCTCTACCAGCAAGTAGGGCGGCTACTTGCTGGTAGCTGCTGCAGAAAACCGCCCCCTCGTCGTGTTGATTGACAAGGCCAGCCGGGATCTCCTCCTCCGGCCAGCCCTGTCGGCATTTCAAAAATCGCGCGCCTGTGTTCATTCGGCACAGGCGCTCCTCAGAACTCCCTCAGTGCGCCTGCGCCGATGACATCACCGAAATAGAAGACGTCATCGGCGCAGGTGCACCGAGGGAGTTCTGAGGAGACGAGCCTCCTCATCTCAGAGCGCCTGCGCCGAATGAACACAGGCGCGCGATTTTTGAAATGCTGACAGGGCTGGCCGGAGGAGGAGATCCCGGCTGGCCCTGTCAATCAACACGACGAGGGGGCGGTTTTCTGCAGCAGCTACCAGCAAGTAGCCGCCCTACTTGCTGGTAGAGACCTAATTTACATATTATAAAACTTCGTTTTTGGAAGAAACTGCTGAATCAAAGTAAGTAAGACCATTATATTTTCATATATAGCAATATAAGTAATTTAACTAGCCCAAAAAAAAAAAAATCACTTTAGTGGGGTGACAGAAGCCCTTTAAATTGTTTTGTATGGAGGAATGGGCTAAAATTCCTCTAAGGCGATGTGCAGGACTAATCAACAATTACCAGAACTGTTTAGTTGCAGTTATTGCTTCTCAAGGAGGTCACACCAGATACTGAAAGCAAAGGTTCACATCCTTTACTACCACTCACAGACATGTGATATTGGATCATTTTCCTCAGAAAATAAATGACCCAAGTCTAGTATGTTTGACTCATTGTTTGATTTGGTTATCTTTATCTTCTTTTAGGACTTGTGTGAAAATCTGATTTAGTTTTCGGTCAAATTTATGCAGAAATCTAGAAAATTCTGAAGGTTTCACAAACTTTTATGCACCACTGTATGTCATTCACAGCCATATTATAGCTCTGTTTGTCTTATTATCCATAGGGTTATAACTAGAGATGAGCGAATCGAAGTTGATGAAGTGGAATTCGTTCCGAATTTCTGAAAAAATTAGATTCCCACTGAATCCGAATATCCTCACGCTTCGTGGTAACGAATCAAATTTTTTCCTAAAATGGATGCTGCACATGTTAGGAAATGGAGCAAAGAACTCTGGGAACACGGGATAACCCATAATGCCATGCATGCAGCCAATCAGCAGCCAGCCAGCCCTGTGATGACACAGCCATATAATTAGCCTCAGCCATCTTGGATTCAGCCATTTTCCAGTGTACTTAGTGCAGGGAGAGAAGTCAGCAGGAGTTAGGGACAGTGCTAGGAAAGACTTTAAAACTTTTATTTTGCTGAATAGAAGTTCAGGGAAATAGCATTAGATGTGTAGTGAAAGGATAGGGAGGAATTATTACACAGTATTGAAGCAGAACAGGGTTCAATATGGGAATTTACATCCTGGGTAATATGAACAATCCTATTACACCTTGCTGAACTGACTGGGGATCCAAATTGCTTTCAGGTTTGCAATAGATAATAGTAATTCCAGCAAACCGTTCTTTTTATTGGGGTGCAAGTGTAGTGCCCTGGAGCAGGGAGTACTTTGACATTTGGACATTTTTGGACATTTGCCTATTTCCCCTATGCAAAGTTAAAATATCTTACTTTATTTCACCTAAAAAGGTAACTTGCACTGTTTAATACTGGGTAACTGCATTTTATATATATCTTGTGATATATATTCTGTTCATTATCACTGTATTTACATGGCTCTGTGGAAAGGGTTAATGAATACTGAGAGACTGTCAGGGTTTTGATTGAGAAGCTGTTAAGTTTCCACAGCTGCCCTAGGGTTTAAAGAAGACCATGTTTTGGGGGGAAAAACACAGACTTGTTTACCACCATGTTTTGGAGGGGAAAACCCAGGTTTGTTTGCCACCAAAAAGCAGACAGCATGATCTTTTAAATGTCTGGTTTTAGCTATGTTGTTATGTCTAGAAACTTGTTTCTGTCTGGAAAACCTGCTGTGTCATTGCCATTGAGTATCATTGAAGCTCTAATGTAAGCCTATACCAGAAGGGAGCTGAAACAATGTATCTGTTTGTGCTGAGTTTCTCCACTCCACCCCTACCACTAGAAGGTTCTAGTCTAGCAAAAACTGTACATAAGGAGAGCAGTTAGAGGCCCTAGTTCTGCAGTTAGGGACCAGTGCTTGGATGGGAGACTCATGCCAGCGTGCATGAGTGACCAGAAGATGCTGAGATGGGGATGCTGAGCCACAGACCGTGAGTCACTAGCCCTGTGACCAAGGAGCCACCTAGACTACTGAACTACAGACCGTGGGCCCTTGACCAGGATGCCAGCCTTCTGAGAGAGAGAGAGAGAGGGACAGCTAGCTCAGGCCTTTCCTCAGCATCAAACCCTTCTTCTGCCAGAGAGGAGACTCTGCCAGACTACTGAGTGACCAGAAGAAAATGCTGAGATGGGGATACGCTGCCACATACCTTGGATCACCAGCCTTGGACAAGGGTACCAGCCTTCTGAAGAGAAAGAGGGACAGCTAGCTCAGGCCTTTCCTCAGCATCAAACCCTTCTTCTGCCAGGGAGGAGACTGGAGAAGCCAGCCCAATGCCTCACCTGTATTGTTTTGTACCTGAATTCCTCCAATATAGAAACACCCTGGTTTACTGCAGACCCTGACTCTCTGGACTTATTTCCCATTGGGGCCACCCCAAACCCGGCCACTGCACAAGTGCTGTGTGATACAGACATTAACAGGGTGTATTACTAGGAAATATTTCTATGTCTTATTAGCTCTTGTGCGGTGCAGTTATATGTTCTAAAGCCTTTATTGGCGTGTATAAGTGTGGGGGGGGAGTGCTTATTAGCCGTTGTGTAGTGAAGTGAGAAAATTACAGCCCTTTTTGGAGTATATTAGTGGCAAAAAAAAATAAAAAATTTGCCGTTCAGCGGTGCAGTTATATGTTCTAAAGCTTTTTTTGGCGTGTATTAGTAGCAAAAAATGGATTAGCCGTTGTGTGGTGAAGTGAGAAAATTACAGCCCTTTTTGGCGTGCATTAGTGGCAAAAAAAATATTATTTGCCATTCAGTGGTGCAGTTATATGTTCTAAAGCCTTTTTTGTTGTGTATTAGTGGCCAAAAAAAAGTATTATTTGCCGATGTGTGGTGAAGTGACAAAATTACAGCCTTTTTTGGGGTGTATTAATTTCCTTTTTATTTACTTATTTGATCTAACAGTATGTCAGACAGAGAAGTGACAGGCCCTGCACAGGGGAGGGGAAGAGGCCTAAATGTTTCTGGCGCAGGCACAGGTCGCGTCAGAGTAAGGGTCGTGGCAGCAGGGGTCACTTCGAGAGGCCTGAGCTCCCAGTGTCAGCTAGCGGTCGTGTCTTAACAAGCAACCCAGCGGTACTTGAATGGTTGACTCGGTCATCATTCGTCCCAAGTGACATCAGACACCCCCAGCCTAGAGTCAGTAGGTTTGTCAGACACAACCCTTAGTTGGCATGGCCCGGGAGAAGCCCCTATGCCCTCACCTGTCCTCAACCTGCCTTTGTCCTTTTCTGTTCCCTCAACCAGAGAAGTATTATATGCTGTGGGCTCAGCTTCATTTTACAGCAAGGACGAGCTTCTAGAGGACAGTCAGCAGCTACTGCCCAGCCAAGGTCTGGAGGAGACATCTGCCACTTCCTCCGGTAGGCAGGCAAGTAGTAATGAGGAGATTGGCGTGGGAGCTGGTTTTGCGAGTGGACAGGCTCCTGGCTCAGAGACCGTTGAGGAGGACATCAGTGATGTGCAGACAGTACTCAATGATGATGTAGCCGATCGCAACTGGGAGCCGGGTGATGAAGGGGCTTCATCATCATCGGGAGAAGAGGGTGGCAGCTTGCACATGAGGCAACGGTGGAGCCAGCAAGTCGGTAGCAGTCAGCAGGGTGGCAGCAGTGGGAGGTTGGGAGCCAAACATGCTCGGGGTAGACCACCCGCTTCGCAGGAGCCCACCTGCCCGGAAAGTAGTGGTGCAGGGGTTCACAAGGCAGCGGCGGTAGCAGTCAGTCAGTGCAGAGTGTTGGGGGTAAAATCACCTACTTGACGGTGTGGCAGTTTTTTGTTAAGCTGCCGGAGGAGGTGAACATGGCCATTTGCCAAATCTGTGGGTAGAAAGTGAAGCATGGCCAGGGTGCTAATGTTAGCATCATGACCCTGCCTCAACATATGCAGCATCACCATAAAGTGGCCTGGGAGAACCGTGGCTCCAATGCGGTGGTCCAGCCTGCTGTAGCAACTGCTGCATCACCCAGTGGCACGCACCCGATTTCAGGCAGTCAAGGCTCCACTCTTCGTCAGTCATTCCGTCAGCAATCGATCACCGAAGTGATTTACAAGAGACAACAGTATGCATGCACTCATCCACCGGCGCAGAAGCTGAACGTGCTCCTGGCCAAATGTGGAGGTGGAGAGTCCCAAGCCGTCATTTATTTGCCAAAAAGGCAGTACCAGCCCTGCACAAATATGTAGAACAGAAGGTGGGCCAGACTTTGAGCCTTTCGGTGTCAGTCAAAGGGCAAGGCAGCGCCGACATGTGGAGCTGTAACTATGGTCAAGGACAATATATGTCCTTTATGGCCCACTGGGTAAATGTGGTTCCTGACCAGACAAACCAGCAACTTGTCCAGGTGACGCCGCTTCCGCCTCCACGTTCTCACACAGTTGGTCCTGCAACAATGTCCGCCTCTGCCTCCTCATCCTCCACCGTGAACTCAGCCTCCACTGCAGGGACAATTCACAATGCTCCTCCAGCATACCACATGTGCAGGGCAAGGCGGTGTCACGCTGTTCTACACCTCGTTTGCCTGGTCGAACTGAGTCACACAGGGGAGGAACTGCTCCGTGTCCTTCATCAAGAAATCGAATCCTGGCTTTCTCCACGACAACTCGAAAACGGAACCATGGTGACCGACAACAACGGGAAGAACATGGTGTCGGCGCTGCGTCAAGGCTCCTCATGCAGCTTTCACCTCCACACTCTGTCATTGTACAACTCTATGGCCTCCTCATGCTGCTGCCACCTCCACGCTATGTCACCTTGCCAGTCTGTGGCCTCCTCGTGCTGCTGCTAACTCAACACTATGTCACTGGGCCACTCTGTGGCTTCCTCATGATGCTGCCACCTCAACACTATGTAAATGGGCCACTCTGTGGTCTCCTCATGCTGCTGCTGCTGCCACCTCCCCACTATGTCACTGGGCCACTCTGTGGTCTCATCATGCTGCTGCTACCTTAACACTATGTCATTGGGCCACTCTGTGGACTTCTCAAGCTGTTCTCCCACCCTCCCCACTCCATGACTGGGCCATTATTTTTCCTTTTTGGCCTGGTTATCATTTATTGGACCCTTCTTCTGATCTGTCAGTAGCAAGGAAAAATGAGACGCACAACCGATCCTGTCTGTGTAGCAGCTGTAAGGCCTGTATGGTCCCATCAGAATTGGCTTATGATTTGGTAGCCAAAAGCAGGAGTGGGTACAAAACACAGAAGACATGTAAATATTCCATTCACGTGTCATCTCTGTTTTGGATCCACTCCTGTTTTTTTTTTTGCTTTAGCAATACTGATGGATTACTGACCAAATGATGACTAAATGAAGGCGGATGCTCAACAGACAGGATCCGTTTTTTGGGGGGTTATTGTTCTCACGGATCTAAGAGTGACGCCTGTCATGTGCATGTCATACTGACAGTATTGTTTCACTACCACAGCAGACTCCCTATGCGTGTTACTGCAAGGCACTGTATTTTACACCACTATAAAGGCTCTCTGCATCCAGGAAATAGCTGATTTTTTACGCGATTCACCGCAAATAAATTTGGATCGAATCAAAAATTTTTGTAAAATTCTGCGAACTGACCGAATAGAATTTTTTGAGAAATTCGTTCATCTCTAGTTATCACGGTAGCAGTGGCTGACCCCAAGCAGCAGATATCGGAGGAAGCAATGTGTGAACTCGCATTTGCTGAGGTTGTATAAATCTGTCAGAATGATAAATAATACCAGCGCAAATAAGATGCAGGAGCCCTGCTGATATAAAGATCCCCTTTTGTTTAATTTCTGTTCTGCCACTCGACACCAACAGATCAGAATATTTGATAGCATTGTGGGTGACTTTAGAGCAGATATATTTTGGCTCTTTTAGGATATCTGTAAATTTGCGGTGACATTTCTAGAACATACGGATTCTTGTCACTTTGGATTTTTTGTGCTGGGTACTCGAGTTGATAAGAAACACTGCTGTGATTTGCAGGCTAAAATGTTGAACTGTGTAATTAGAGTTTCTTTGTATCCCTCTGTAAAGCATACAGTAGCTAAATCTACTTGATTTAAATACATGTATACAACACAGATTGCTAACGTTACATTCTGATTTGTTAACCAAATAAGTGCCATCAGTGAGGATGGCGATGTGAAATCAGCTAGGAGGTGGCGGAAAAATCTTTGGCATTCTATCGCCCTCTTGAGGCTCCTTCTGGGTTTGCAAGCAGTTACAGCTAATGTTCTAAAAATAAAAAGATACTTGATATAGGCCTGCCATTTGGGGACTGCTATGATGAGGGTGGAAGAACTTTGTCTCCCATTGGTTTTAATTTATATAAAAAAATAAAGAAGTGCAATTCGTATAAATGTGCTACAGTACATATTCAAGTTTGCACATAGTAACATTTTCTACAGTAAAAAAAATTAACTTAGCTATAATTATTCTACATAAATTATAGATTCCAAAATTATATGCTAAAAATAAAAAAATACAAAATGAAAAAAACATAGTTTTAGAACTGCATTCATCAAAGAAGTATTTAGGGGTATTTAGTAATAATGTGGATGATTTTCTCTATAAAACGGTTCCCATTGTAGAAAAGTGTATAAATGGGTGGCTCAGATAATTGTCATGATTATTACTTGTGAATGCATCTGTCTGACAGGGGCGTTGCTAGGTTAAAACATTTGGGGCCTGGGCCCCTGATGTTTTGTCCCAGGCCCCGAATGTCCTGCCTCCATGCTAAATACAACTGTATTGCCGTCTTTAGGACAGCAATACATTTGAATCTAATGCACTTGCAGAACTGAAGGACCTGTGATGACATCGCAGGTCATGTGACCAGTAAAACAGGCAGTGGTTGAGAAGGATCTGCAAAGATGTCACCATCATGTGACCAGTGCAGGAGAGGAAGGCAGTGAAGAGAAGAAGTCCTAGGAAACTTCATGAGGAGAGATAAGTGAAGGGAGAGGCAGAGCAATTCTGGGAGTTATGGTTATTTAGCTGGGACTGTATGCTGGAGGTGGCTGGAGGGGGGGGTCATGTTATTTGCATGGGACTGTATGTTAATGACGGCTGTGGAAGGGAGTGATGTTACTTAGGCTAGTTTCACACTAGTGGCAAGGAACTGCGGCAGGCTGTTCCGGCAGGTGAACAGCCTGTCAGATCTGTGCTGTTGCTAGTGCACACGTGCCCCCGGACTACCTCTCCGGCCCCATTGACTATAATGGGCCGGAGTTCCGGGGGCAGCACGGCAGATATGTCGTAGTTTCATTCCGGCTGACTCTCGGCATGTTTGCCGTGCTGCCGCCGGAACTCCGGACCGCCCCCATTATAGTCAATGTGGAGCGGTAGTCCGGGGGCACACGTACACTAGCGGCAGCATGGATCCGACAGGCTGTTCACTCGCCGGAACAGCTTGCCGGAGTTCTTTGCCGCTAGTGTGAAAGTACCCTTACATGGGGGGACTGAATGTTGGAGGGGGCAGGGTGATGTTATTTACATGGGCCTGTATGTTGGAGGTGGCTGTGGGAGGGATTGATATTATTTACATGGGACTTTATTTCAGAGGGGGCTGGGGGAGGCAGTAATGTTATTTACATGGGACTGTATTTTGATGGGTGCTGGGGGAGGCAGTGATGTTATCTACATGGGACTGTATGTGGATGGCAGCTGTGGGAGGGAGTGATGTTATTTATATGGCACTGAATGTTGAGGGGGATGTTTACATGGGATTGCATGCTGAAGGCGGCTGGGGAGGGGTGATATTATTTACATGGGACTGTATATTGGAGGGGGCTGGAGAGATGGTGTGATGTTATTTACATGGGACTCTATGGCGGAGGGAGGGAAATAGTGTTATTTACATGGTACTATATATTGGAGGGACTCAAGGGAGGGGAGTGATGTTATTTACATGGGACTGCATTTTCGGGAGGGCAGGAGAGATAGTGTGATGTTATTTACATGGGACTGTATGGTGGAGGGAGGAATATAACTACAGGGAGCATTGCAGGGGTCATTATAAATACTGGGGGCACTTCAGGGTGAGCATTATAACACTAAGAGGCAGTATAAATACTGGGGGCACTGTAGACTGTAGGGGTATTATAAATCCCGAAATTTTAGGCGTCTTATTACTACTGTATTTCTACTAAGAGCACTATAGGGGGCTTATTACTACTGAGGGGTCTGTAGATTCTGTAGCTTTATTACCACTGGAGAAACAATAGGGGGCCTTATTTCTACTGGGGGCTCTGTGAGGGTATTATTAATACTGGAGGGCTCTTCTACTAATGGAGGCACTCTTGGGGAGCATTATCACGGTCGGGGGCACTGTAGGGGGCAGTATTACTAATGGGGGCACTCTTGGGGAGCATTATCACTGTTGTGGGCACTGTAGGGGGCAGTATTACTAATGAGGGCATTCTAGAAGGGAATTACTATTGGTGGGACTTGGAGGAGCACTATTACTATGGGGGTGTAACGTTACATTACCCTACTTCATGAGATTTCCCTACCTCCTAACTTCCTGTCGCACCGGAAATGACGTGTGGAGGCGTTCCTTAGTTTTGACAATCTGCACATGCACAAAAGGACAGTTTAGGGAAAATCTCACTGCGGAGTTCAGCAGCACACCGGGACACTGCGCATACGCCGGAGAGCCGAAGTAGGGAAATATTACGGCCCATTGCGCAAGTGCGGTTAACTCCTGAAAATCGCAGTGTCCCGGTGTGCTGCTGAACTCCGCAGTGAGATTTTCCCTAAACTGTCTTTTTGCTCATGCGCAGATCGTCAAAACTAAGGAACGCCTCCACACGTCATTTCCGGTGCGACAGGAAGTTAGGAGGTAGGGAAATCTCACAAAGTAGGGTAATGTAACGTTACAGGGGCACTAATATTTTTTCAGGATAGTATTTGGGGGTATTGGGGAACACAGTGAGCAGCAGGATAACACTGCAGGGACTCCACATTGAAGGATGATGGTAGAAATGTGAGGAAGCTGAGATGTCTGCGTGTCACACTTTGCAGAGACGAGGCGCGGCTGAGAGAAGTTATATGAACCAGATGGAGAAGATGATGACAAAGATCTACATCGGAGGAGTTGTCACCTGGGAGGCCCTGGATGTGACAGGTATGTGCTGCTGTATAGCAAGTACAGGAATATGCGGGGGAAGGGTTAATTTAGAGAACTGGGCTATATTCATTGGGGCTTGGGCCCCGGATCTTTTGAGACCCTTGCAATGCCCCTGCTGTCTGATTAAGAGAATACGTGCAACATAATAAAATGAGACATATAAGGCTACTTTCACACTTGCGTTTGGGGTTCCGCTTGTGAGTTCCGTTTGAAGGCTCTCACAAGCGGCCCCGAACGGATCCGTACAGCCCCAATGCATTCTGAGTGGATGCGGATCCGTTCAGAATGCCTCAGTTTGGCACCGTTTGGCCTCCGTTCTGCTCAGCAGGCGGACACCCGAACGCAGCTTGCAGCGTTCGGGTGTCCGCCTGGCTGTGCGGAGCCAAACGGATCCGCCCAGACTTACAATGGAAGTCAATGGGGACGGATCCGTTTGAAGTTGACACAATATGGTGCAATTTCAAACTGATCCGTCCCCCATTGACTTTCAATGCAAAGTCTGGACGGATCCGCCTGACTAACTTTTACACTTAAATTTTTTCTGAAATATAATGCAGACGGATCCGTTCTGAACGGATCCCATCGTTTGCATTATAGGAGCGGATCTGTCTGTGCAGACACTAGACGGATCTGCTCCGAACGCAAGTGTGAAAGTAGCCTTAAGGGAACCTGTCATGAACTTTGTGCTGCCCATACTAACGGCAGTATAAAGTAGAGAGAGGTGAGTTGATTTCAGCGGTCTGTCATTTATAAGTTAAAAGTAAGTGGTTGCCGAGAACCAACATCACAATCCTTGCAGACTGGGCCTGGATAAGAGTCATGGTTGTTCATGAATTCCTGCTCTCCCTGCCCACCACTGACAGTCTCCTACCTAGTTTTCTCCCTTTCTCTCTAGGAGAGAACTGCCAATCATCAGCAGATGGGGGAGAGAGCAGGAGATTAGGAATAACCAGGACTCTTCTCAGGTAGATTTGACTCTTCTCAAGCCCTGAGCTGTAATGATTATGATGCTGGTTCTCGGCTATAAGCTCATGAGTGACACATCACTGAAATCAGCATTTCTGTCACTATTTTATGCTGCCCTCAGTGAGGTCAGCATAAAGCTGATGACAGGTTCCCTTTAAAGGGGTTGTGCTACTAATTACAAGATAATGGATGAGTGATAACTGGGGGTCCGGCAACTGAGACCCCCAGTGATAATGAGTAGGGTGGTCCTCAAGTGCCCATGAGAATGGAACGGTGGTGCACATGCATGTCCACTGCATGTCAGCAGTGTACTCAACAGTACCATTGAAGTAAATGGAGAGGAGGACACTCAAGAAAGGCCGGACGCTGGAGGTAGGCCTGCATGAGAGGTTTTGGGCTCCGGGGCCGAGGAGGGCTGGAAAGGGTTAGGATAGTGAGGGGGCGGAGTTGCGCGATGTGGGGGTGGAGCTTCAAGAGGGGGCGGAGCCAACGGACCGGCGCCATTTCGGGAGAAGAGGAGCAGGAGAGCGGACATCTCGGCATCCTCTCCAGCTCCAACCTAACCATGTCGGGCGTCAAGGAAGTCCTGGAGAGGCTGCGGGCAGCGGCGGTGGTCCAGGATCAAGGCTGGCTTGAAGACCAGGTAGCCGGCTTGTTGCAGGGGGAGGCGGCGGGTGCAGTTTACCCGCCGTCAAAGGAAAGACGGCCGCGGTGGGCTAGGCCGCCGGCGCGCCTGATTGAGGAGGACACCCCCAGAGTCCAGCGCCGAGTTAGGAGCCCCTCTAGGGAATCCATATGCACGGCGGGATTCAGTGAAGGGAGGGGGGCGGCCCCCTTCATTGTTTGTGGCTGCAGACGGCGGGAGTGCAGGACCAGGTGCTGCAAGCTCCCCTCTTGAGCCTGAGGGGAGGCCTGCTCGGCGTGGGAGAGCAATTGGAGCGAGGGGCTGTGGGGCTGTGCACCAGGAGGCGGTGCGGGTGCACAGGCCCCTTACTGATGACGGACAGCCGGCAGCTGGTCTTCTTGAGGAGTCGGGTGAGCAGATGGCAGGGGCTGAACAAGACGCGGCCAGCGCTGGAAGTGCTGGGTCACCGGGCTACAGTGGAGGATTACCGGAAGCAGGGTCCAGGATGGTGCGATCGGAAGTGGAGGGCAAAGGGCAAAGTGTATGTGTGCTTTGAGGGCCATTGGGGGCGCATTTGAAACAGGAAGTGAGGGAGCGAATTTGGAAGGGGGAGTACGTGGATATCTTTTCCCTTCACCCGTTGGAGCGCTTTAATTTGGATGTTGTGAGGAAGGATTTGGGAAAGAAGGAGGAGGAGAAGAAGCGGTATAGGCTGATACCTCGTACGTTTAGCAATTGGCTTCAGGCGTTTGCTATTTTGGCGAGTGTGATCGGGGAGAAGGTGCAAGACAGTTGTTCGCCTCTGTTTTGCTACATGGATGCGATAGGGGAAGCTTATCGTGTTTATGGAGGTTACGGGTGGTTGCGTTATGACTAACAGTTTCGTCAGAGGAAGGCGGTCCGCTCCAGTATGCGGTGGGACCATAAAGACATAGGGCTGTGGATGAGGGTGATGGGGGCTGGTAGACAGGGGCAGTCTTTTTGTGCGGAGCAGGGGGGGGAGGGGGGGGCGGGCAGTCGGGTTATGCCGCTGTGCTTTTTGTTCAATGAGGGGAGTTGCAAGTTCGGTCAAAAATGTAAGTTTAAGCACGAGTGTTCGGGGTGTGGGGGGAGCCACGGGGCCAGCAGGTGTTTCCGGGGGAATAGGCAAAGGGGGAGAGAGACGGTTGGAAAAGGGGCGGACTCCGGTCAGGGTGGATGCGATGGGGCCGTATATTTAAGTAGGTACCTGGATAGGGTGGGGGCGGAGTTGTTGCGGAGGGGATTTGAGGAGGGGTTTGTGATTCCGTCTGGTCATGGGGATCTTGGGGGTGGGAGATGTAAGAATTTGAGGTCGGCTTTGATGCACCCGGAAGTGGTGTCTCAGAAGCTAGCTAAGGAGGTGAGTTTAGGGAGAATGTACGGGCCGTTTGTGAAGTTACCTTTGGGGAACTTGGTGGTTTCGCCGTTGGGGGTGGTTCCAAAGAAGGAGCCGAATGCTTTCCGGCTGATTCACCATTTGTCTCTCCCAAAGGGGTCCTCGGTGAATGATGGGATCGATCCGGAATTGTGTTCGGTTGTTTACACCTCTTTTGATACGACGGTTAGTTGGGTTAGGAAGTTGGGGCCGGGTGCGATGTTAGCAAAGGCGGACATTGAGGCCGTGTTTCGTTTGTTACCGGTTCATCCGGATAGTTTGCGCTGGGATGTTTTTTTTTGGGGGGGGGGGGTATTATGTGGACGGGTGTTTGCCGATGGGTGGTGAAGGAGGTGGCGGGGTGTCAGTCGCTCATTCATTATTTGGATGACTTCCTTTGTTTGGGGCCGGCTGATTCCGGGGTGGGACCATAAAAACATAGGGTTGTGGATGAGGGTGATGGGGGCAGGTGTGGTGTCGGGTCACCATTTTATTCGGCTGGGGAAGGAATTGAGGAGGGATTTGGAGGTTTGGGACGTTTTTTTGGGACAATTTAATGGCAGGACGTTGGTTATGGGGGAGGTGGTGGAAAGTTTTAACTTGTTTTCAGATGCTGCTGGGGGAGGGGGGTTTGGGGTGTATTGTGAAGGACAGTAGTGTGCGGGTGAATGGCCGGTGAGTTGGTTTGAGAGGGGTTGGGTTAGGAACGTGGCGTTGCTTGAATTGTTCCCGATAGTGCTGCGGTGGTGCTGTGGGGGGGCAAGTTTAAGGATAAGAAAGTGAGGTGGCATTGCGATAACTTGGGTGTTGTGCAGGCCGTTAATAGTCTGACTGCATCTTCGCCTCCTGTAGTTAGGTTATTGCAGCACTTGGTGCTGATGTGTTTGCCGCTGAACACATGGGTTGTGGCGGTGCATGTGCCGGGGGTTCATAACGGGGTGGCTGACTCTCTTTCTCATTTGCAGTGGGAGCGTTTTCGTCAGCTGGCTCCAGAGGCGGAGGAGGAGGGGTTGGAGTGCCCGGCATGGCTCTGGGACCTATTGGAGGCACTATAGCGGATTTGTTTAGGAGGTCTTTGAGTGAAGGTACTTGGTCTGACTATGGTAAGGCGTGGCGTTCTTGGGAGCAGTGGTGTGTGAGTATGGGGGTTGGTGTTGATGGTGGGGAGATTCCATTGGTGTTGTTTTTGGGACATATGGTGGAGGAGGGTTGGTCAGTGGTGAGGGTTAACCGGTGTGTTGCGGGTTTAGTTTTTGGTTTTAGGTTGAGGGGCCTTCCAGATGTTACCAAATCATTTTTGGTTAAGCAGGTACTGAAGGGTTTTCGTCATGGAGGCCGGGTGGCGGACGGTCGGAGGCCGGTGTCCTTTGAGTTGCTGTTGAGAGTGGGGGTTTGTGTGGAGTCGGTTTGTAGCTCGGAGAGTGAGGTCCGGTTATTTAGGCTTGCATTCGCGTTGGCTTTTTTCGGGGCTTTCCGGCTGGGGAGCTGGTGAGTAGGAGTACAGTGTGTGGGGGCGGTTTGGCGAGTGACGATGTGGATTTGTTTGAGGATAGGGTGGTTGTACAGATTAGGGTATCTAATACGGACAGGGAAGGAAGGGGTCGGAACGTGTGTCTGTATGCAGTGGCGGGGTGCTTGGCTTGTCCAGTAAATTGTTTGAGAGTATATAAGGGGGGGGTTGGGGGGGGGGGTCCGTTGTTGAGGCACCAGGATGGTTCTTTTTTGTCAAGGTTCCAGTTTGTGGCGGTATTCAAGAAGTGTATGGCGGTGCTGGGAATGGACTCTAGTGGCTTTACGGGTCATTCCTTTCGTATTGGGGCGGCGACGGAGGCTGCCAGATTGGGGTTGGGGGACAAGGTGATTAAGAAGATTGGGCGGTGGGAGTCGGCCCGTTTTAAGTCGTATGTGCGTCTGGGGGGCTTGTGAGTTGGGGTTGGAGGGCGCAGTGGTTTTTTGTATCGTATTTTCATTCTTGTTTTTTCTTGTTGCAGGTGGTGAGGCGGCGTTAGTCTGGATCCTGGGGCATTCGTTTGTTTTTTGGGGTGCTTTGCGGGCGGATGTGAGGCCTAACGGGCGGCAGTTGGGGATAGGAAGGGATGAGGCGGTGGTGAGATGGATTGCACGCAGGGGGATGTTGTGGGGGAGTGTGATGGGTGAGGTTCATAGACATGCGAGGTTGGATAGGGCCCCGGATATTCTGGTGCTGCATGTGGGTGGTAATGACTTGGGGGTGAGGTCTTGTCGGGATTTGATCAAGGATATCAAGTTTGACTTGTTGCGATTGTGGTCCTTGTTTCCTGGGATGATCACGGTTTGGTCGGATATGGTGTATAGGCAGTCATGGCGAGAGGCCAGGTCGTTTGAGAGGGTGGATAAGACAAGGGTGAAGGTGAACAGGGCGGTGGGTAAGTTTGCGGCCAGGAATGGGGCGGTGGTGGTTCGGCATGTGGAGTTGGAGGCGGGTACAGGAGGATTTTGGAGGGCTGATGGTGTTCATTTGAACGCGGTGGGGATTGACTTGTGGTCTTTGGGCCTGCAGGGAGGCATCGAGAGGGCTCTTTGCATGTGGAGGAAAAATGGGAGGGCCCCCAGGAGGGGGGGCTGGACTCTCATAGTTGGGGCATTTTTGGTTCGTTCAGAGAGGCGTCCATCAGTTGGTGTCTCCGAGCTGGAGTTTTGCGGCTGGAGGCAAGATGGAAGTGCCGGGTTGGCGTGTTTATACATATATGTGAGAAATTTGGGGCTTCTATGACCTCCCTCGTCAGGGGGTATGGAAAAGTTATTGTTATATATTTATATATATATTTATATATGTTATGTATTTATTTATTTATTAATAAACGGCTGCTGTGGCCGATTTAATCTAACTCGGACTGTGTGTATTCATTTAAGGGGTGTGAGAGGTTGGGGGGTAAAAAGGGTGGAGTTTTATGTGGAGTAAGTAGGTCCCAGGGGAATGCACAATAACCCATTCAAGAAAGGCCGGACGCTGGAGGTAGGCCTGCATGAGAGGTTTTGGGCTCCGGGGCCGAGGAGGGCTGGAAAGGGTTAGGATAGTGAGGGGGCGGAGTTGCGCGAGGTGGGGGTGGAGCTTCAAGAGGGGCGGGGCCAACGGACCGGCACCATTTCGGGAGAAGAGGAGCAGGAGAGCGGACATCTCCCTCCCACCCGCCCTGTTGTGGGTGTTCTGTGGGGGGGGGGTGATGGTGGTGAGTGATGTCGCGGCAGTCGTGGCAGGGGAAGGTCATAGAAGCTGGTGGTCTTGAATGGTGTGAAAAATGGGAGGGCCCCCAGAAGGGGGGGCTGGACTCTCATAGTTGGGGCATTTTTGGTTCGTTCAGAGAGGCGTCCATCAGTTGGTGTCTCCGAGCTGGAGTTTTGCGGCTGGAGGCAAGATGGAAGTGCCGGGTTGGCGCAAGAGATCGTATATGTGAGAAATTTGGGGCTTCTATGACCTCCCTCGTCAGGGGGTATGGAAAAGTTATTGTTATATATTTATATATATATTTATATATGTTATGTATTTATTTATTTATTTATTAATAAACGGCTGCTGTGGTCGATTTAATCCAACTCGGACTGTGTGTATTCATTTAAGGGGTGTGAGAGGTTGGGGGGTAAAAAGGGTGGAGTTTTATGTGGAGTAAGTAGGCCCCAGGGGAATGCACAATAACCCATTCATGTGCACCACCACTCCATTCTCAGGTGTGCAGACCCCCATTATAGCTACTTAAATCTATCTGTATAGCGCCACAAGCTGTTTGCTCTTTTTCTTAGTTCTCTGTCCTGCTCACTGAGATGGAAGCACATGCTCAGTTTCATCCTTCAGATGCCACCAGCTTCAGTGGAAAGGACAAGCCCCCTCAGAAAGTCATGCCCTCCTAAGCTGCTAGCTTGAAATAAATCTAGCAGAGGAGATTGAGGAGATCTCTGGATCTATGTGAGGTACAGGGCTGGTTCTAAGGGCTCTTTCACACTTGCGATGTTGGGTTCCGGCATAGAGTTCCGTCGTCGGGGCTCTATGCCGGAAGAATCCTGATCAGGATTATCCCAATGCATTCTGAATGGAGAGAAATCCGTTCAGGATGCATCAGGATGCCTTCAGTTCCGGAACGGAACGTTTTTTGGCCGGAGAAAATACTGCAGCATGCTGCGCTTTTTGCTCTGGCCAAAAATCCTGAACACTTGCCGCAAGGCCGGATCCGGAATTAATGCCCATTGAAAGACATTAATACGGATCCGGCCTTAAGCTAAACGTCGTTTCGGCGCATTACCGGATCCGACGTTTAGCTTTTTCTGAATGGTTACCATGGCTTCCAAAAGTCCTGTTTGCCATGGTAAAGTGTAGTGGGGAGCGGGGGAGCAGTATACTTACCGTCCGTGCGGCTCCCGGGGCGCTTCAGAGTAACATCAGGGCGCCCCACGTGCATGGATGACGTGATCGCATGGATCACGTCATCCATGCGCATGGGGCGCTCTGACGTCATTCTGGAGCGCCCTGGGAGCCGCACGGACTGTAAGTATACCGCTCCCCCGCTCCCCACTACTACTATGGCAGCCAGGACTTTAATAGCGTCCTGGGTGCCATAGTAACACTGAACGCATTTTGAAGACGGATCCGCTTTTTCCAGGACCAGATTACAGGGAGGGCAAAAGCCCTGGGGTCTTCCCCAGCTAAAGGCTGCCACACACTTTACAACAGTGTGGACCAAACCCACCATTTTCAGCAGCACCAGTGCCTTTCCTTTCCGCTATTGAGATCCGTCATAGGATCTCAATAGCGGGGGGGAAACGCTTCAGTTTTGTCCCCGTGCATTGTCAAGCAGCTTTTCTGTCTGTGATGCGGTGCAGCGCAAGATGGATCCATCCTGACACAATGTAAGTCAATGAGGACAAATCCATTTTCTCTGACACAATAGAAAACGCATCCGTCCCCCATTGACTTAAAATGGTGTTCATGACAGATCTGTCATGGCTATTTTAAAGATAATACAAGAGGATCCGTTCATAACAGATGCAGATAGTTATATTATCATGATGGAAGCGTTTTTGATGATCCATGATGGATCCAGCAATAACACTGGTGTGAAAGTAGCCTAATGTGTATAGGACGCTCCCAACTCTCCCCTGGCAGGTGATGATGGAGGAGAGAAGGATTGGGTGCACTGAATTTCCACATCTGATTCTCCTGTTCTCTTGGGAAATAATCTGAGGTGTCTGGCAGCGGCTTTCCCGTCTCTCCCCATTGACATACATGCTCAGTCAAACTCAATAGGGGAGATCTTTCAAAACTGGTGTAAAGGAATATTGGTTTACTTGTCCATAGCAACCAATCAGATTGATCCTTTTATTTTGCAGAGGAGCTCTGAGAAATGAAAGGTGGAATCTGATTGGTTGCTATGGGCAACTAAGCCAGTTTTCCTTTACACCAGTTTTGACAAATCTCCCATAATATGTATAGTATATGTATGGGGGAGCTTGTCAACCGAACAAGCTTTCAAATGATATGGGGCACCTTAAAGGGATTTTCCAGGATTTGAATAGTGATGACCTATCCTCAGGATAGGTCATCAACAGGGCCGGCCTTTGGGGTGTGCGGGCTGTGCGGCCGCACAGGGCGCCATAGTAACAGGGGCGCTGGGCGGCCGACAGCTCGCAATGTAATATGCGGCAGGCGAGGCTGAACTTGTGTTCTCCCTCGGGGCGCCCCCTCCATCTCCCCCTCCCCTGTCTGACCTGCCTGCTGCCCCCGCCGCTGCCAATAAGAAGAGAGACAGGAGGAGGAGGGGAGGGGCTGTGGCCACTGCGCCACCAATGAAGAAAACTGACCTAAAATACAAATACAGGAGGCAGGTGCTGGAATCAAATAGCCGGCACCCGACCTCTGTGACAGGGAGCTGCGATCAGCTGCAGTTGAGTTAACCCTTCAGGTGCGGTACCTGAGGGGTTAACTGCCGCTGATCGCAGCTCCCTGTCACAAAGGTCGGGTGCCGGCTATTTGATTCCGGCACCCGCCTCCTGTTTTTGTATAAGAAACGTTGGTGGCACAGTGCGCCCCCCCCCCCCCCCCCCCCAAACACCCCAGTATAAGAAACATTGGTGGCTCAGTGGGAAGTGCCAGTGAGGGTTAAAAAATAATAAATAAAAAAATTAACTCACCTCCTCCAGTTGATCGCGTAGCTGCCGGTCTCCTGTTTTCTTCAGGACCTGTGGTGATGTCACTGAGCTCATCACATGACCCATTACCATGGTGATGGATCATGTGATGTATCATGTGATGAGCACAGTGATGTCACCACAGGTCCTTTGACAGTTCATGAAGAAAGAACAGAAGACGATCAATTGGAGGAGGTGAGTTAATAATTTTTTTTATTTTTTAACCCTCATTGGCACTGCCCACTGCACCACCAATGTTTATTATATTGAGGGGGGGCGCACTGCGCCAGCAATGTTTATTATATTGAGGGGTGGTGCACTGCACCACCAATGTTTATTATATTGGGGGGGCGCACTGCACCACCAATGTTTATTATATTGGGAGGGCGCACTGCGCCAAT
Organism: Bufo bufo; assembly: GCF_905171765.1. Classification (NCBI taxonomy): domain Eukaryota; kingdom Metazoa; phylum Chordata; class Amphibia; order Anura; family Bufonidae; genus Bufo; species Bufo bufo. The sequence goes on from NC_053392.1 coordinate 123,774,156, forward strand.
GTTTATTATATTGGGGGGGCGCACTGCGCCACCAATGTTTATTATATTGGGGAGCGCACTGCGCCAATGTTTATTATATTGGGCGGGCGCACTGCGCACAACGATGGGTTAGGGAAATTTCACAGCTGGCGGTTAGGGTAGGGAAAAATTATGGGCCAGTGCACAGGTGCGGTGATCGGATGGATGTTCTCAGCTGGACACCGGCCGACACTGCGCATGCGCTGGGAGCCTCACCAGCGGTTAGGGTAGGGAAAAAGCACTGGCCCGTACGTAATTTTTCCCTTCCCTAACCGCTGGTGTGAGAGACAAGATTTGATTTCTCCATGTAGTACACATTTGTCTCCACTAGATGGCCAGAACCATATGTATGAGAAGGTCAATAATGGAGGGGGAAGAGGGGATTACATTACAGTCTTCAAATACACCTATAGACTCAGTGAAACCACTCCTATCAGGTTAAGGAGCCAATAGTCTCTTCTTAAGGAACACCCCTTTTGTGATGTCATGTCTGCTATTTAAGTGAATGTACTGGGAATAAAGGCTCTCTTCTACCAAGGCTCAGGGAAGATGAGAAGATGCTTTCATGAAACCACCTAGTTTGTCTGGTCTCATTATAAGGCAGTATGGTGTACACATACTTATTCTTCTAATTGATTTGGCACCACACAAAGAAGAAGAAGCGCATGAATTGCGCTAACACTGGTGAGGCTCCCGGTGCATGCGCAGTGTCGGACAGTGTCCAGCTGAGAACATACATCCGATCACTGCGCCTGCGCACTGGCCCATAGTTTTTCCCTACCCTAACTGCCGGCGAGGCTCCTGGCGCATGCGCACTCTGCTGTGAAACTTCCCTAACCTGTCGTTGTGCGCCTGCACGGCGCTGCACACCTCCTCACCTCATGTCCGGTGCGACCGGAAATGACGAAGGTAGGGAAATCTCACGAAGTAGGGAAGTATAACATTACACCGGCCTTTGGGGTGTGCGGGCTGGTAACTACTTGGTTGGATAGTCAGCCAGCCTATGCCATGATGCCAGCAACAAGCAGTGTTTTGTTTGTTTTTTTGGGGGGGGGGGGCGCCACAAGGTTAGCTCGCACAGGGCGCCTGAACACCTAAGGCCGGCCCTGGTCATCAATATCAGATCAGTGGGAGTCCGACACCCGGTGCCACCGCCGATCGGCTGTTTGAAGAGAAGGCCACTCTCCGTGCGAGCGCAGCCTTCCCTTCATTGTTTACCTGGTCGCTGTCTACATCGCAGCGTCGAGCAGGTGTAAATACAAGACGTCCCATTCATTTCAATGGGACGGCTCTGTAGTATACAAGTGTATAGGAAGGAGCCATCCCATAGAAGTGAGAATGGGACGGCTTTTTGTAATTACACTGCTCCTCGCTGCGATGTAAACGGCGAGCAAGTAAACAATGAAGGGAAGGTTGTGCTCGCACTGTGCAGCCTTCTCTTCAACCAGCTGGAACCCCAGCCAATCTGATATTGATGACCTATCCTGAAGATAGGTCATCAATAATAAAATCCTGGAAAACCCCTTTAAGGGCATCCACCACACACTGTATCTCTGGATCATTTCTGATGATTGGCTTAGAAAACTGAGTATTATATGGATGTAATGTTTAAAAGGGGATGTCCGGTTTCAACCCCCGGGATCCACCTGAAAAAAAGAACAGGTAAGTACTTACCCACATTGTCATTCTGGTGCTCCTAGCTGGGCTTTTTTTTTACCTGGCTGCAGTTGTTACATCATGTCAACATGTGCACTCTGAGGCTAATCAATAATAACAGGCTGGACATGCTAAGCCTTGTAGTTCTCTTCCATACTCTCTCCCAGTACAGCCCTGTGGTAATCAATAATGACAGACAGGAGCTGTGTGTGCAGACAACCAAGTGCAGGTACTAAAGTACCGTATTTTTCTCTTTATAAGACACACCTGATTATAAGACGCACCTAGGTATTTGAGGAGGAAAATAAGAAAAAAAATATTTTGAACCAAAAGGTATGCTTTTAGTGGATTTTGAACTAATGGTGGTCTGGGGATGACATTGTTATGGAGGATCTGTGGCTGATGCACTGTTATAGGGGGTCTGTGGGTGATACACTGTTATGGGGGATCTGTGGCTGACACACTGTTATGGGGGATCTGTGGCTGACACACTGTTATGGGGGATCTGTGGGTGATACACTGTTATGGGGGATCTGTGGCTGACGCACTGTTATGGGGGACCTGTGGATGACACACTGTTATGGGGATCTGTGGCTGACGCACTGTTATGGGGGCCCTGTGGCTGATGCACTGTTATGGGGGATCTGTGGATGACGCACTGTTATGGGGACCTGTGGATGACACACTGTTATGGGGATCTGTGGATGATGCACTGTTATGGGGGATGTGTGCTGTGACACATAGGGCCATGAGGGGGACCAGCATTAGATGCTATATGTGTGGATAGTAACATAGTAACATAGTACATAAGGCCAAAAAAAGACATTTGTCCATCCAGTTCGGCCTGTTATCCTGCAAGTTGATCCAGAGGAAGGCAAAAAAAAAAAACTGTGAGGTAGAAGCCAATTTTCCCCACTTTAGGGGAATAAAAAATTCCTTCCTGACTCCAATCAGGCAATCGGAATAACTCCCTGGATCAACGACCCCTCTCTAGTAGCTATAGCCTGTAATATTATTACACTCCAGAAATACATCCAGGCCATCTTATGCTGGTCCCCCACATGGCCCTATGTTTCACAGCATTACTTTATTAATATGTGTCCCATTACACTCTGCGCACAGCAGTCTCTTTGTATGTAAAGTCCATTTCTTTAATGCTGAAGCAATCGCTCTCCTTTGATAAACTAGCCTAATTGCCTGAATCAGTACTCACTCTATGAATACAGCCGTCTGGCCGGCGCGTGACATCACTCAGTCAGTCACGGTCTTCCCACTTCATTGATAAAGCAGGAGCGCGACTGACTGACTGACGTCACGCGCCGGCCGGACCGCTGCATTCATAGAGTGAGTACTATTTCAGGCGATTAGGCTAGTTTATCAAAGGAGAGCGATTGCTTCAGCATTAAAGAAATAGACTTTACATACAAAGAGACTTCTGTGCGCGGGGCCTGGTGTAATACAGTGACTGCACCGGGCCCCGCCGCGAGTTGCGAGCCTCCAGCCTCTCCTCCCACCCCGCATATCTGTAACTGATGTATCGCTGGCTGCGCTGTGCAGCATACCGGCCCGCGATACATCAGTGTCAGCCATGTAAAAATGACACCATTGCTTTATAAGACGCACTGCCATTCCCCCCCCCATACTTTTGGGGGGGTGCGTCTTATAAAGCGAAAAATAAGGTAATCGGATTCTGCTGCACACTGCCTGTGCAAATCTGAGGCTGCTGGACTGCTGATAGTAGTCTGCTGCAGCCTGCCCTGCTGTGCCCCAAATTAAAATATCATCATATTGATATTAGGCATTGGGGGCACAGGGGTAGGCAGCAGCATAGTGCTATTAGTATTCATATTAATATTTATTTTCATATTCAATGTCTGTCTGTTTCTCTTTAGAGGGTGTACAGTAAAAATGGAAAAAGGAGTAGTCCCGAGGGATTAAAACACTGGGTAGATAAAAAAAAAGTAGGGGCATAAGGATTGATTCACATATATCCACTCTGTAGCATGTTCTGTCTATTGTATTTGGCAACATCTATAACAAATGCAGCTACATTGCCGCGTGTGTTGTACAAAATGCCACAAGGGGGCCCACCGAGGCTTTATCGCCCAAGGGCCCACATGAACCTGGAGCCAGCCCTGGCAGGATTTCCCTGAAAAGTCCTGCAACTTAGGATGCCAGTCTAACATTAAAGGGGTTGTATTAATTTCCAAGACTTTAAAGTGGCTCTATCACCCGGATCAACCTTATACAACCAGGCATATAGCCTGGTAGGGTTTCTGACACTGATTAAAATGATACCTGCCTTTATCTGTAGGTAGTAGAATTGTGGAGACATTTTTACTTTTATAAATATGTTAATGAGCTCTTGGAGCACCAGGAGGTGGGCTTATGCAGCTTGAGCACTGGTCCAGTGACGCCCCTGGTGCTCCGTACTAGTGCCCCTCACCTTCAAATCATGCCCCCCTCCCTTTGGATTGACAGCACTAGGCCTCTGGTCTAAAGCTGAGATCTCGTGCCTGTGCACCTTTTGTCTAGAATGCACAACATCTTTAGCTTCATCCAGATGAGTGAAGATACATACTGCACATGCGCCGTTCACGTCGCTGAACCCAGTAGTGGCGACGGATGAATCTAAAGATGTTGTGCGCATGAGCCGTTCTATCCAGCGAGTGTGCAGGCTGTCAATCTAGTAGATATCGTTTTAATCAGTGCCAGAAACCCTACCAGGCTATATGCCTGGTTGTATAGGGTTGATCCAGTTGACAGAGCCGCTTTAGTACTGATTACCTATCCTCTGGATAGTCATATAGTCAACAATAACCACAAAGTGGCCAACCCCTTTAAATGAATGGAAAACCATATTATACATGACTGAGCCAGGTCCAGTAACTTCTTGTCTTCCTGTCGTGTAGATCACAAAACCCACAAACATGGCAGGATCAAGTGAGACCCCTGACAGTACAAAAGGGCTAAAAGTTTACCCAAAAAACTGACTACATATAAAAATAATGAAACTGATACAGCTACAGTATACTAAATGGAAAGTTTAAAGAGGACCTTACATCGGTCCAAACATTGTGAACTAAGTATCATGACATACAGCGGCGCCCAGGGATCTCACTGCACTTACTATTATCCCTGGGCGCCGCTCCGTTCTCCCGTTATGTCCTCCGGTATGTTCGGGGACTTGGTTATAGTAGGAGGAGTCTGCCCTTGTTCTGCTGGGCGTCTCCTTCTCCTAGGCTGTAGCGCTGGCCAATCGCATCACAGAGCTCACAGCCTGGGAGAAAAAACCTGCCAGGCTGTGAGCTCTGTGCTGCGATTGGCCAGCGCTACAGCCTAGGAGAAGGAGACGCCCAGGAGAACAAGGGCAGACTCCGCCTACTATAACCAAGTCCCCGAACATACCGGAGGACATAACGGGAGAACGGAGCGGCGCCCAGGGATAATAGTAAGTGCAGTGAGATCCCTGGGCGCCGCTGTATATGTCATGATACTTAGTTCACAATGTTTGGACCGATGAAAGGTCCTCTTTAGGCCTCCTGCACACGAACGTATTTTTTTGCGGTCCGCAAAAACGGGTCCCGTTTTTCCGTGATCCGTGACCGTTTTTTCGTCCGTGGGTCTTCCTTGATTTTTGGAGGATCCACGGACATGAAAAAAAAGTCGTTTTGGTGTCCGCCTGGCCGTGCGGAGCCAAACGGATCCGTCCTGAATTACAATGCAAGTCAATGGGGACGGATCCGTTTGACGTTGACACAATATGGTGCCATTTCAAACGGATCCGTCCCCATTGACTTTCAATGTAAAGTCTGGAGTCCCTTTTATACCATCGGATCGGAGTTTTCTCCAATCCGATGGTATATTTTAACTTGAAGCGTCCCCATCACCATGGGAACGCCTCTATGTTAGAATATACTGTCGGATATGAGTTAGATCGTGAAACCTCATTTCCGACAGTATATTCTAACACAGAGGCGTTCCCATGGTGATGGGGACGCTTCTAGTTAGAATATACTACAAACTGTGTACATGACTGCCCCCTGCTGCCTAGCAGCATCCGATCTCTTACAGGGGGCTGTGATCAGCACAATTAACCCTTCAGGTGCCGCACCTGAAGGGGTTAATTGTACTATCATATCCCCCTGTAAGAGATCAGGGCTGCCAGGCAGCAGGGGGCAGACCCCCCCCTCCCCAGTTTGAATATCATTGGTGGCCAGTGCGGCCCCCCCCCCTTCCTCCCTCTATTGTAATAATTCCTTTGTGGCACAGTGTGCGCCCCCCCCCCCTTCCTCCCTCTATTGTAATAATTCGTTGGTGGCACAGTGTGCGCCCCCCATTGGCCCCCCCTCCCTCTATAGCATTAACAACATTGGTGGCCAGTGTGCGGCCTCCCATCGAACCCCCCCCCCCCCCCCCCCGATCATTGGTGGCAGCGGGTTACTAGCAATAGTACAATAGTAAAAGATTCATACTTACCTGGGAGCTGCGATGTCTGTGTCCGGCCGGGAGCTCCTCCTACTGGTAAGTGACAGTTCATTTAGCAATGACACTTACCAGTAGGTGGAGCTCCCGGCCGGACACGAACATCGCAGCAGCCGGTAAGTATGAATCTTCTACTATTGTACTATTGCTAAGTAACCATGGCAACCAGGACTGTAGTAGCGTCCTGGTTGCCATGGTTACCGATCGGAGCCCCAGCGATTAAACTGGGACTCCGATCGGAACTCCGCTGCCACCAATGATGGGGGGGGGGGAGAGGGGAGATGGGAGGCCGCACACTGGCCACCAATGTTGTTAATGCTATAGAGGGAGGGGGGGGCGATGGGGGGCGCACACTGTGCCACCAACGAATTATTACAATAGAGGGAGGGAGGGGGGGGGGGCGCACACTGTGCCACCAACGAATTATTACAATAGAGGGAGGGGGGGGGGCCGCACTGGCCACCAACCTATTATTACAATAGAGGGGGGGGGGGCCGCACTGGCCACCAATGATATTCAAACTGGGGAGGGGGGGGAGGGTCTGCCCCCTGCTGCCTGGCAGCCCTGATCTCTTACAGGGGGCCGTGATCAGCACAATTAACCCCTTCAGGTGCCTCACCTGAAGGGGTTAATTGTGCTGATCACGGCCCCCTGTAAGAGATCGGGTGCTGCCAGGCAGCAGGGGGCAGTCTTGTACACAGTTTGTAGTGTATTCTAACTAGAAGCGTCCCCATCACCATGGGAACGCTTCTGTGTTAGAATATACTGTCGGTTCTGAGTTTTCACGAAGCTTATATGCAGACGGATCTTCGGATCCGTCTGTATAAAAAGTAACCTACGGCCACGGATCACGGACACGGATGCCAATCTTGTGTGCATCTGTGTTCTTTCACGGACCCATTGACTTGAATGGGTCCGTGAACCGTTGGCCGTGAAAAAAATAGGACAGGTCATATTTTTTTCACGGCCAGGAAACACGGATCACGGATGCGGCTGCAAAACGGTGCATTTTCCGATTTTTCCACGGACCTATTGAAAGTAAATGGGTCCGCGAAAAAAAACGGAAAACGGCACAACGGCCACGGGTGCACACAACGGTCGTGTGCAGGAGGCCTTAAGCTGTAAAAATGCTTGTGGAATATACTGTACATTCCTTATACTAGATCGCCTCATAGTGGACATTAGTAGTAATGCACCTTTACAAACTAGGGTATAAGAAGAAGCTTTCATGAAGGAAGATGGGGTATGTTTTAGAGTATATATATATTTTTTTTTATAGGAGGGAATCAGATTTCAGTATATAGTTGTCCCCTAGAGATATACTGACCCTGGCCCCACAGGCATGTCACTGTACATGATTATACTAAATCATGTAGGGAGAAAAGAGCAGTATTACTGATACATTCCCTGCTCTTTCTCCCTATTCCAAGTACCACCGTAGTTCTATCAGTTTGGATTTATATTCATTAACTGGTGGCTCATGTCAGGAAGCACTATAGACCTTTTTTAGTCAGGGAATTGTGGGACAGCTACCATATTCCGTGTGCACAGACCTCTATGGCAGGGCACAGCTGGCACAATGCACAGGAAGCAGGCACAATGCACAGGCTTAACACACGTGAGGCCTCTATGGCACCAGTATTTTCTAAAATACAGTAGTTCATCCTTCTTTTCCCCACAGACCATCTGGTGGCTAACAAACTTGTAATGCTGTAGGTGGAAGCTCTGACATACACTTTATAGAGGTTGTCCCATGAATAATATTGTACAGTTTCAGTTTTCCTGATGTCATCACGCTCAGTGCTGGTCCTTTGGCAGGTCTTTTCCTGCGCGAGCAAGTGGATGAGGTGAGTTTTTTTCTTCCGTTCTTTCTAAGACAACTCTTGCCGCCATTTTAGGAAAAATGATTCATTACCACGAAGCGCAAGGAAATTCGGCTTTGTAGCAAAACTAATTTTTCCCAAACTTCGGATCGTATTACAATTCGAATGCTTCAATTCGCTGAACTCTAATGGCAAGTATACTGGTGTGCGTGCACAGTACTGTTCAGAGCAGGAGCCCTATGCGGATTACCGCCAATTGCGGGGCTGTGCCTGTACTTGCAATTTGAAGTGCGGCTCCGCAATTACGGTAATCTGCATGAGGATCCCGTGGCCGGACCATGTAATCCATGTAAGCCACTTAATATGGACTTTTAATGACCTTTTTTACATGGACCAATTTATCAGGCAATTATTGGGAACCAACTAAAGGTTCCCGATAATTGCCTGGTTGTCTCCAATTTATGGGGATCAGCAATCACTACAGCTATTGCTTGTCCCCATACAGTTACATATTTTTTCTGGGCAGCAGATGCCTGTTTACACAGGATGAACTGCTGCCCAGAAATTATGATTTTAGGTGCCAGCCGAAAGACACCATCTTCTTTTTCTATAAACTATTGTCCCTGATAATTGACCAGATTATTAGTCCATGTATTAGGGCTTCCATCCTCAGGTGCTTTTTTTTTTTTTTTTAAAGCGAAAGCCAAAAACAGATCATAAAGAGAAGACACGTAGACTGGGTCTTCTCTTTTTAAATCCACTCCTGGCTTTGGCTTGAAAAAAACGCATAAAAAAACTTGCATGTGAAAACCAGGTCTCAAAGGGCTTAGATACTTTATAGACATATATTTCACAATCCTCATTTTATAAGATGTAATAAAATGCAGTACAAACTCTAAAGGCCATACGGCCATGCAGAATTATTACGAAATATAAGCTGTAGATGCGGAGTGTGCCAATTTACGCCGAGCAGTATCATAGAAGTGAATTCACTTTGTTCCACCATCAACTATAATTCAAACCAAGTATCGGTGCAGTACTCCAGAACAGGGTCATCGCAAAGGGTTAACTGGTGTCATCTTATATTGCTAAGTAAGGCAAGTTTCACACTAGCACTTAACATGTCCAGCAGGCTGTTCTGGCATGAAGCAGCCCACCGGAGATGTCTGGATCCAGCACTACCGGAAGCTCCCTGAAGGCCTTTAACTATAATGGGGACTGGTGAAGATCCGGCCGCAAACCCAGCAAATATGAAGAGAATCGGTAAAACTAAAACCGCTTCAAGCCACTAGGTGTCGCCCTTTTGTGGAAAACTGCCATCGGCATTACTAGGTGCCTTTTCTAAAGGTATAAGCACAATACAGGTGAAACTCGAAAAATTTTAATATTGTGCAAAAGTTTATTTATTTCAGTAATGCAAATGAAAACAAATTGCATTAATGCAGCTTAAAATTAGAATTTTGTGAAAAGGTTTAATATTCTAGGCTCAAAGTGTCACACTCTAGTCAGCTAATTAATCCATACCCCCTGAGCAAAGGGTACCTGAGATTGTGACTTTGGGGTTTCATAAGCTGTAAGCCATAATCATCCAAATTATAACAAATAAAGGCTTGAAATATCTCACTTTGCATGTAATGAGTCTATCTCATATGTTAGTTTCACCTTTTAAGTTGCATTACTGAAATAAATGAACTTTGCACGATATTTAAATTTTTCGAGTTTCACCTGCATAATAAAACACTTGTTAAATATACAAATGCTCAACATTAGCAACACAAACATAGTCAATGTTCAAATCCTGCAGGGAGAAAATCTACATTTAACATGTAATATGTGAAAAACCTAAATTCACTGTGCTCAATAACATCTCGGGTGGGGCACACCATTCCCCTCCAGCAATTTTATAAGGGAATTCCCACTATTTCGATCTCCCATGTTGCAGGACTCTCTAGCAGTGATGGCCTGGGCTAGAGAGCAGTGATGGCCTGGGCTAGAGAGCAGTGATGGCCAGTTCGCAGTGTTCGCCAGCGAACACATGCGGGCTGCCATCTTTAGTAAGGTTAGACTCACCCTTCCGGCGAAGCACAGGTAAGCCCTTACCTGTGCCTGTGCTGCGAGCCGGTCTGAAATCAAACGCAGTCACAGGGAGCAGGCAGTTCTGAGAACAGCCGCCGGGGGCCTTCATCGGGCTGTTCTCAGAACTACCTGTTCCCGGTGACTGCGTTTGATTTCAGACCGGCTCCTGGCAGAGGTAAGGGCTTACCTGTGCATCGCCGGACACGTGAGTCTACTTTACTAAAGATGGCAGCCCGCATGCACTGCGAACTGGCCATCACTGCTCTCTAGCCCAGGCATCCTCAAACTGCGGCCCTCCAGCTGTTGCAAAACTACAACTCCCAGCATGCCCGAACAGCCTACAGCAGCACATTGTGGGAGTTGTAGTTTTACAACAGCTGGAGGGCCGCAGTTTTTAGGATGCCTGCTCTAGCCATTACCCTTGTCCCCCTTCTAGCATACAAAAAAAAAAAGTAAAGTTGTCCAGTGTCATCAGACCCCCAAGGAGCCGGTACACTCTGTATCTGACCTGCAACACTTACACCTGCAGATCAGGGACTCTAACTCAATGTCAGTCACTATGGAACAGGGAGGCAGCAGCAATATTTTTAGATACATAATACAACTGATCATTGCAATCTAACCCCAGGACGTGGAGCAGCAGACCTGGACCATGGGGTCTTAGTGCCCTTGTCCAAGGCTTGGCCTAATGCACTTTTTAGGTATAAAGTTGACTTCTAGTCCCTAAAATAATTTTTGTATGAAGGACACTGTATATATGAATGCATTTTTCATAATTGTAAATTGCACACAAGTTGTATGGATCAGCCACTTGGGAGCCTGGTCATGTCAGACTCTTCTGAAAATCCTGCATCCACCAACGTCCTCTACCAGGTTTCCGGTCTGTGCTATGGATGTTATTTCAGCAGCCCAAGATGGGGGAGATTCCGTAGACAGGGCCAGACTTACTCATCTCCCTGGCTTACACACAGATGGAAATTGGACCTATTCCAGGGAGACAAATGGTTCTAGTCCATCCACAGCATCTCCTGGGCTGCAGAAGTGATGTCACATTCATAGCCCACGCCAGAAACATGGTAGAAGTGATATTGGCCTGGTTCGTGTGGCCAAAAAGGTATTGTGTACTGTATGTAAAGTGTAGAAGAAATAATAAGCACCAACTAGAAGGTTGCTTCATTGAAGCACAATAAAGAATAGGATGATGTTTAACATAAAAGAATGTTATCTGAATAATTGTATTATATTGGAACTTATATTTGATTACCTGACTATAATGGTATTCTGCTTGACACTGTAACAAATCAAACTGTAATGTACTTTCTTTAACCGTTTGAAATGAAAAACTCAATAAAAATGATTGAAACAGATGATGTGATATTGGCAGATGCAGGATTTTCAGAGAAAGAGCATCACATGACTGTTATCGGCCAAAGCATGCAAGACGAGACAGAAAGTATATCAGAAACATTCTTCTACAGGCGAGATAGGAGTAATTAAGGAGGTAGGTGTGCAGGGACGTAACCCCATAAAATCTGCTGTGACAAACTGCCATTTGCCACTGGGCATTGTAGAGGACTTATGGCTAGCCTCCTGCCCTACGACTATGGCCCCAGGACATGTTGCCCTTCAGGAACAGTGTGACAGAACTGTGCCGCATGTCTGGACTGTTGGTGGGACCGAACGCGGTCAGCGGTGTATGCTGGGGATTCTGTGGAGCTGGAATCGGATGCGCAGATACACGAACGCCGCTGACCCTTACCTTCTTCCATACTGAACTTTCAGCTCCAGAGGATGGGACTTAGTTGTTTTTCTGCATGAAATTGACCGACCGCACAGCCCAAATCTATGGAACTGTTTTGGGCAGGAAATTGTGCTTGCGGTCGGTCATAAAGGACTTCCACTAAACTTTTGATCCGCTGGAGGGATTTGTGTGATTTTTGGAAGTGTTTATGTTTGATGTATGCTGAGTTTAAATATGTACATTTTATGGAGATGGAATGTATGGTTTTAAAGTTACAGTGTATGTTTAAAAACTGTATTTTTACTGTCTGTGATAGTTATGTTAATCCATAATTATATCCCATACAGAAGGGAGGATTTTGTGTATTTGGGTGGTGATTCCTCTCCTATTGTTCCCACATGTGTATTGGTGATTTCCCTTTGTCCTGGGAGATAATTGAATTGCTCTTCGGGTGTCTCCAGGGCAGAGAGGAGGAAACCATGATGCATTGTGGGGACCTGCATAAATACGGGCGGGTAGCCCTCAATAAAGAGTTCAGTTCAGTTCATGTTTTTCTAACCCTTCAAAACGCAGCCTCGTCTCGTTATTGGAGGGAATTGCTGCATCACGCTGGGGATTGCTATGCTCTGCATATTCCCTGGAGGAGAGATCTTTCCCACACGGTCCTGAATGCTGGAGGTTCATTCAGGGTGGAAGGAAGACGGCGCGGCTCCAGTTAAGCTACGGCGGTTGTGGAGTCTGGGGTGGTTGTGGTGTCCAGTGCGGTGCTTGTGGTCCTCGGCTCAAGCTAGGAAGCGTCCATTAACGGAAGCGGATCCGTTACATTGGTGGCAACAGTGGGATGGCTTCCCTAGTGCGAGGAGCAGCATCCTGGGAATACCAAGCAGAGCTGGATTATTGGTATAGTCACGTACGGTTTGACGCTATGCTGAAGAGGCGGTTGGCTATCTACGGGCCCCACCTGACAGAGGAACTTGTACCGGAAGTGAGGAGAGAACTGGTGGAGTATCTGCAGCAGGAAGCAGAATATCGGGCAGAGATAGCGAAGTATTCCGTCCCTGCGCCCCAGCAAAAACGTGAGTTACAGGGGGCCGAAGGTGTCGTCCTTCCCCCCCAGCAGCAGTGTGTACCCCAGGGGGCCGAAGGTGTCGTCCTTCCCCCCCAGCGGCAGTGTGAACCCCAGGGATCTGGAGGTGTCGTCCTTCCCCCCCAGCTGCAGTGTGTACCCCAGGGGGCCGAAGGTGTCGTCCTTCCCCCCCAGTGGCAGTGTGTACCCCAGGGGGCCAAAGGTGTCGTCCTGCCCCCCAGCAGCAGTGTGTACCCCAGGGGGCCGAAGGTGTCGTCCTTCCCCCCCAGCGGCAGTGTGTACCCCAGGGGGCCAAAGGTGTCCTCCTTCCCCCCCAGCGGCAGTGTGTACGCCAGGGAGCTGAAGGTGTCGTCCTTACTCCCCAGCGGCAGTGTGTACACCAGGGGGCCGAAGGTGTCGTCCTTCCCCCCAAGCGGCAGTGTGTACCCCAGGGAGCTGAAGGTGTCGTCCTTCCCCCCCAGCGGCAGTGTGTACCCCAGGGGGCCGTAGGTGTCGTCCTTCCCCCCCAGCGGCAGTGTGTACCCCAGGGGGCCGAAGGTGTCGTCCTCCCCCCCAGCGGCAGTGTGTACCCCAGGGGGCCGAAGGTGTCATCCTTCCCCCCCAGCGGCAGAGTGTACCCCAGGGGGCCGAAGGTGTCATCCTTCCCCCCCCAGCGGCAGTGTGAACCCCAGGGAGCTGAAGGTGTCGTACTTCCCAGCGGCAGTGTGTACCCCAGGGGGCCGAAGGTGTCGTCCTTCCCCCCAGTGGCAGTGTGAACCCCAGGGAGCTGAAGGTGGCGTCCTTCCTCCCCAGCAGCAGTGTGTGTTACAGGGAGCTGAAGGTGCACTCCTTCCTCCCCAGCGGCAGTGTGCACCCCAGGGGGCCGAAGGTGTCGTCCTTCCCCCCCAGCGGCAGTGTGAACCCCAGGGAGCTGAAGGTGTCCTCCTTCCCCCCCAGCGGCAGTGTGTACGCCAGGGAGCTGAAGGTGTCGTCCTTCCTCCCCAGCGGCAGTGTGTACCCCAGGGGGCCGAAGGTGTCGTCCTTCCCCCCAGCGGCAGTGTGAACCCCAAGGAGCTGAAGGTGTCCTCCTTCCCCCCCAGCGGCAGTGTGTACCCCAGGGGGCCAAAGGTGTCCTCCTTCCCCCCCAGCGGCAGTGTGTACGCCAGGGAGCTGAAGGTGTCGTCCTTACTCCCCAGCGGCAGTGTGTACCCCAGGGGGCCGAAGGTGTCGTCCTTCCCCCCAGCGGCAGTGTGAACCCCAGGGAGCTGAAGGTGTCGTCCTTTCCCCCCAGCGGCAGTGTGTACCCCAGGGGGCCGAAGGTGTCGTCCTCCCCCCCAGCGGCAGTGTGTACCCCAGGGGGCCGAAGGTGTCATCCTTCCCCCCCCCCAGCGGCAGTGTGTACCCCAGGGGGCCGAAGGTGTCATCCTTCCCCCCCAGCGGCAGTGTGAACCCCAGGGAGCTGAAGGTGTCGTACTTCCCCCCCAGCGGCAGTGTGTACCCCAGGGGGCCGAAGGTGTCGTCCTTCCCCCCAGCGGCAGTGTGAACCCCAGGGAGCTGAAGGTGGCGTCCTTCCTCCCCAGCGGCAGTGTGTGTTACAGGGAGCTGAAGGTGCACTCCTTCCTCCCCAGCGGCAGTGTGTACCCCAGGGGGCCGAAGGTGTCGTCCTTCCCCCCCAGCGGCAGTGTGAACCCCAGGGAGCTGAAGGTGTCGTCCTTTCCCCCCAGCGGCAGTGTGTACCCCAGGGGGCCGAAGGTGTCGTCCTCCCCCCCAGCGGCAGTGTGTACCCCAGGGGGCCGAAGGTGTCATCCTTCCCCCCCCCAGCGGCAGTGTGTACCCCAGGGGGCCGAAGGTGTCATCCTTCCCCCCCAGCGGCAGTGTGAACCCCAGGGAGCTGAAGGTGTCGCCCTTCCCCCCCACCGGCAGTGTGTACCCCAGGGGGCCGAAGGTGTCGTCCTCCCCCCCAGCGGCAGTGTGAACCCCAGGGAGCTGAAGGTGTCCTCCTTCCCCCCCAGCGGCAGTGTGTACGCCAGGGAGCTGAAGGTGTCGTCCTTCCTCCCCAGCGGCAGTGTGTACCCCAGGGGGCCGAAGGTGTCGTCCTTCCCCCCAGCGGCAGTGTGAACCCCAGGGAGCTGAAGGTGTCCTCCTTCCCCCCCAGCGGCAGTGTGTACCCCAGGGGGCCAAAGGTGTCCTCCTTCCCCCCCAGCGGCAGTGTGTACGCCAGGGAGCTGAAGGTGTCGTCCTTACTCCCCAGCGGCAGTGTGTACCCTAGGGGGCCGAAGGTGTCGTCCTTCCCCCCAGCGGCAGTGTGAACCCCAGGGAGCTGAAGGTGTCGTCCTTTCCCCCCAGCGGCAGTGTGTACCCCAGGGGGCCGAAGGTGTCGTCCTCCCCCCCAGCGGCAGTGTGTACCCCAGGGGGCCGAAGGTGTCATCCTTCCCCCCCCCAGCAGCAGTGTGTACCCCAGGGGGCCGAAGGTGTCATCCTTCCCCCCCAGCGGCAGTGTGAACCCCAGGGAGCTGAAGGTTTCGTACTTCCCCCCCAGCGGCAGTGTGTACCCCAGGGGGCCGAAGGTGTCGTCCTTCCCCCCAGCGGCAGTGTGAACCCCAGGGGGCGGAAGGTGGCGTCCTTCCTCCCCAGCGGCAGTGTGTGTTACAGGGAGCTGAAGGTGCACTCCTTCCTCCCCAGCGGCAGTGTGTACCCCAGGGGGCCGAAGGTGTCGTCCTTCCCCCCCAGCGGCAGTGTGAACCCCAGGGAGCCGAAGGTGTCGTCCTTTCCCCCCAGCGGCAGTGTGTACCCCAGGGGGCCGAAGGTGTCGTCCTCCCCCCCAGCGGCAGTGTGTACCCCAGGGGGCCGAAGGTGTCATCCTTCCCCCCCCCAGCGGCAGTGTGTACCCCAGGGGGCCGAAGGTGTCATCCTTCCCCCCCAGCGGCAGTGTGAACCCCAGGGAGCTGAAGGTGTCGTCCTTCCCCCCCAGCGGCAGTGTGTACCCCAGGGGGCCGAAGGTGTCGTCCTTCCCCCCAGCGGCAGTGTGTACCCCAGGGAGCTGAAGGTGTCGTCCTTCCTCCCCAGCGGCAGTGTGTGTTACAGGGAGCTGAAGGTGCACTCCTTCCTCCCCAGCGGCAGTGTGTACCCCAGGGGGCCGAAGGTGTCGTCCTTCCCCCCCAGCGGCAGTGTGAACCCCAGGGAGCTGAAGGTGTCCTCCTTCCCCCCCAGCGGCAGTGTGTACGCCAGGGAGCTGAAGGTGTCGTCCTTCCTCCCCAGCGGCAGTGTGTACCCCAGGGGGCCGAAGTTGTCGTCCTTCCCCCCAGCGGCAGTGTGAACCCCAGGGAGCTGAAGGTGTCCTCTTTCCCCCCCAGCGGCAGTGTGTACCCCAGGGAGCTGAAGGTGTCGTCCTTCCTCCCCAGCGGCAGTGTGTACCCCAGGGGGCTGAAGGTGTCCTCCTTCCCCCCCAGCGGCAGTGTGTACCCCAGGGAGCTGAAGGTGTCGTCCTTCCTCCCCAGCGGCAGTGTGTACCCCAGGGGGCTGAAGGTGTCGTCCTTCCCCCCCAGCGGCAGTGTGAACCCCAGGGAGCTGAAGGTGGCGTCCCCCCTCCCCAGCGGCAGTGTGTGTTACAGGGAGCTGAAGGTGCACTCCTTCCTCCCCAGCGGCAGTGTGTACCCCAGGGGGCCGAAGGTGTCATCCTTCCCCCCCAGCGGCAGTGTGAACCCCAGGGAGCTGAAGGTGTCGTACTTCCCCCCCAGCGGCAGTGTGTACCCCAGGGGGCCGAAGGTGTCGTCCTTCCCCCCAGCGGCAGTGTGAACCCCAGGGAGCTGAAGGTGTCCTCCTTCCCCCCCAGCGGCAGTGTGTACGCCAGGGAGCTGAAGGTGTCGTCCTTCCTCCCCAGCGGCAGTGTGTACCCCAGGGGGCCGAAGGTGTCGTCCTTCCCCCCAGCGGCAGTGTGAACCCCAGGGAGCTGAAGGTGTCCTCCTTCCCCCCCAGCGGCAGTGTGTACCCCAGGGGGCCAAAGGTGTCCTCCTTCCCCCCCAGCGGCAGTGTGTACGCCAGGGAGCTGAAGGTGTCGTCCTTACTCCCCAGCGGCAGTGTGTACCCTAGGGGGCCGAAGGTGTCGTCCTTCCCCCCAGCGGCAGTGTGAACCCCAGGGAGCTGAAGGTGTCGTCCTTTCCCCCCAGCGGCAGTGTGTACCCCAGGGGGCCGAAGGTGTCGTCCTCCCCCCCCAGCGGCAGTGTGTACCCCAGGGGGCCGAAGGTGTCATCCTTCCCCCCCCCAGCAGCAGTGTGTACCCCAGGGGGCCGAAGGTGTCATCCTTCCCCCCAGCGGCAGTGTGAACCCCAGGGAGCTGAAGGTGGCGTCCTTCCTCCCCAGCGGCAGTGTGTGTTACAGGGAGCTGAAGGTGTCATCCTTCCCCCCCAGCGGCAGTGTGAACCCCAGGGAGCTGAAGGTGTCGTACTTCCCCCCCAGCGGCAGTGTGTACCCCAGGGGGCCGAAGGTGTCGTCCTTCCCCCCAGCGGCAGTGTGAACCCCAGGGAGCTGAAGGTGTCATCCTTCCCCCCCAGCGGCAGTGTGTACCCCAGGGGGCCGAAGGTGTCATCCTCCCCCCCCCCCAGCGGCAGTGTGTACCCCAGGGGGCCGAAGGTGTCATCCTTCCCCCCCAGCGGCAGTGTGAACCCCAGGGAGCTGAAGGTGTCGTACTTCCCCCCCAGCGGCAGTGTGTACCCCAGGGGGCCGAAGGTGTCGTCCTTCCCCCCCAGCGGCAGTGTGAACCCCAGGGAGCTGAAGGTGTCGTCCTTTCCCCCCAGCGGCAGTGTGTACCCCAGGGGGCCGAAGGTGTCGTCCTCCCCCCCAGCGGCAGTGTGTACCCCAGGGGGCCGAAGGTGTCATCCTTCCCCCCCCCAGCGGCAGTGTGTACCCCAGGGGGCCGAAGGTGTCATCCTTCCCCCCCAGCGGCAGTGTGAACCCCAGGGAGCTGAAGGTGTCGTACTTCCCCCCCAGCGGCAGTGTGTACCCCAGGGGGCCGAAGGTGTCGTCCTTCCCCCCAGCGGCAGTGTGAACCCCAGGGAGCTGAAGGTGGCGTCCTTCCTCCCCAGCGGCAGTGTGTGTTACAGGGAGCTGAAGGTGCACTCCTTCCTCCCCAGCGGCAGTGTGTACCCCAGGGGGCCGAAGGTGTCGTCCTTCCCCCCCAGCGGCAGTGTGAACCCCAGGGAGCTGAAGGTGTCGTCCTTTCCCCCCAGCGGCAGTGTGTACCCCAGGGGGCCGAAGGTGTCGTCCTCCCCCCCCAGCGGCAGTGTGTACCCCAGGGGGCCGAAGGTGTCATCCTTCCCCCCCCCAGCGGCAGTGTGTACCCCAGGGGGCCGAAGGTGTCATCCTTCCCCCCCAGCGGCAGTGTGAACCCCAGGGAGCTGAAGGTGTCGTACTTCCCCCCCAGCGGCAGTGTGTACCCCAGGGGGCCGAAGGTGTCGTCCTTCCCCCCAGCGGCAGTGTGAACCCCAGGGAGCTGAAGGTGTCCTCCTTCCCCCCCAGCGGCAGTGTGTACGCCAGGGAGCTGAAGGTGTCGTCCTTCCTCCCCAGCGGCAGTGTGTACCCCAGGGGGCCGAAGGTGTCGTCCTTCCCCCCAGCGGCAGTGTGAACCCCAGGGAGCTGAAGGTGTCCTCCTTCCCCCCCAGCGGCAGTGTGTACCCCAGGGGGCCAAAGGTGTCCTCCTTCCCCCCCAGCGGCAGTGTGTACGCCAGGGAGCTGAAGGTGTCGTCCTTACTCCCCAGCGGCAGTGTGTACCCTAGGGGGCCGAAGGTGTCGTCCTTCCCCCCAGCGGCAGTGTGAACCCCAGGGAGCTGAAGGTGTCGTCCTTTCCCCCCAGCGGCAGTGTGTACCCCAGGGGGCCGGAGGTGTCGTCCTCCCCCCCAGCGGCAGTGTGTACCCCAGGGGGCCGAAGGTGTCATCCTTCCCCCCCCCCCAGCAGCAGTGTGTACCCCAGGGGGCCGAAGGTGTCATCCTTCCCCCCCAGCGGCAGTGTGAACCCCAGGGAGCTGAAGGTGTCGTACTTCCCCCCCAGCGGCAGTGTGTACCCCAGGGGGCCGAAGGTGTCGTCCTTCCCCCCAGCGGCAGTGTGAACCCCAGGGAGCTGAAGGTGGCGTCCTTCCTCCCCAGCGGCAGTGTGTGTTACAGGGAGCTGAAGGTGCACTCCTTCCTCCCCAGCGGCAGTGTGTACCCCAGGGGGCCGAAGGTGTCGTCCTTCCCCCCCAGCGGCAGTGTGAACCCCAGGGAGCTGAAGGTGTCGTCCTTTCCCCCCAGCGGCAGTGTGTACCCCAGGGGGCCGAAGGTGTCGTCCTCCCCCCCAGCGGCAGTGTGTACCCCAGGGGGCCGAAGGTGTCATCCTTCCCCCCCCCCAGCGGCAGTGTGTACCCCAGGGGGCCGAAGGTGTCATCCTTCCCCCCCAGCGGCAGTGTGAACCCCAGGGAGCTGAAGGTGTCGTCCTTCCCCCCCAGCGGCAGTGTGTACCCCAGGGGGCCGAAGGTGTCGTCCTTCCCCCCAGCGGCAGTGTGAACCCCAGGGAGCTGAAGGTGGCGTCCTTCCTCCCCAGCGGCAGTGTGTGTTACAGGGAGCTGAAGGTGCACTCCTTCCTCCCCAGCGGCAGTGTGTACCCCAGGGGGCCGAAGGTGTCGTCCTTCCCCCCCAGCGGCAGTGTGAACCCCAGGGAGCTGAAGGTGTCCTCCTTCCCCCCCAGCGGCAGTGTGTACGCCAGGGAGCTGAAGGTGTCGTCCTTCCTCCCCAGCGGCAGTGTGTACCCCAGGGGGCCGAAGTTGTCGTCCTTCCCCCCAGCGGCAGTGTGAACCCCAGGGAGCTGAAGGTGTCCTCTTTCCCCCCCAGCGGCAGTGTGTACCCCAGGGAGCTGAAGGTGTCGTCCTTCCTCCCCAGCGGCAGTGTGTACCCCAGGGGGCTGAAGGTGTCCTCCTTCCCCCCCAGCGGCAGTGTGTACCCCAGGGAGCTGAAGGTGTCGTCCTTCCTCCCCAGCGGCAGTGTGTACCCCAGGGGGCTGAAGGTGTCGTCCTTCCCCCCCAGCGGCAGTGTGAACCCCAGGGAGCTGAAGGTGGCGTCCCCCCTCCCCAGCGGCAGTGTGTGTTACAGGGAGCTGAAGGTGCACTCCTTCCTCCCCAGCGGCAGTGTGTACCCCAGGGGGCCGAAGGTGTCGTCCTTCCCCCCCAGCGGCAGTGTGAACCCCAGGGAGCTGAAGGTGTCCTCCTTCCCCCCCAGCGGCAGTGTGTACGCCAGGGAGCTGAAGGTGTCGTCCTTCCTCCCCAGCGGCAGTGTGTACCCCAGAGGGCCGAAGGTGTCGTCCTTCCCCCCAGCGGCAGTGTGAACCCCAGGGAGCTGAAGGTGTCCTCCTTCCCCCCCAGCGGCAGTGTGTACCCCAGGGGGCCAAAGGTGTCCTCCTTCCCCCCCAGCGGCAGTGTGTACGCCAGGGAGCTGAAGGTGTCGTCCTTACTCCCCAGCGGCAGTGTGTACCCCAGGGGGCCGAAGGTGTCGTCCTTCCCCCCAGCGGCAGTGTGAACCCCAGGGAGCTGAAGGTGTCGTCCTTTCCCCCCAGCGGCAGTGTGTACCCCAAGGGGCCGAAGGTGTCGTCCTCCCCCCCAGCGGCAGTGTGTACCCCAGGGGGCCGAAGGTGTCATCCTTCCCCCCCCCAGCGGCAGTGTGTACCCCAGGGGGCCGAAGGTGTCATCCTTCCCCCCCAGCGGCAGTGTGAACCCCAGGGAGCTGAAGGTGTCGTACTTCCCCCCCAGCGGCAGTGTGTACCCCAGGGGGCTGAAGGTGTCGTCCTTCCCCCCAGCGGCAGTGTGAACCCCAGGGAGCTGAAGGTGGCGTCCTTCCTCCCCAGCGGCAGTGTGTGTTACAGGGAGCTGAAGGTGCACTCCTTCCTCCCCAGCGGCAGTGTGTACCCCAGGGGGCCGAAGGTGTCGTCCTTCCCCCCCAGCGGCAGTGTGAACCCCAGGGAGCTGAAGGTGTCGTCCTTTCCCCCCAGCGGCAGTGTGTACCCCAGGGGGCCGAAGGTGTCGTCCTCCCCCCCAGCGGCAGTGTGTACCCCAGGGGGCCGAAGGTGTCATCCTCCCCCCCCCCCAGCGGCAGTGTGTACCCCAGGGGGCCGAAGGTGTCATCCTTCCCCCCCAGCGGCAGTGTGAACCCCAGGGAGCTGAAGGTGTCGTACTTCCCCCCCAGCGGCAGTGTGTACCCCAGGGGGCCGAAGGTGTCGTCCTTCCCCCCAGCGGCAGTGTGAACCCCAGGGAGCTGAAGGTTGCGTCCTTCCTCCCCAGCGGCAGTGTGTGTTACAGGGAGCTGAAGGTGCACTCCTTCCTCCCCAGCGGCAGTGTGTACCCCAGGGGGCCGAAGGTGTCGTCCTTCCCCCCCAGCGGCAGTGTGAACCCCAGGGAGCTGAAGGTGTCCTCCTTCCCCCCCAGCGGCAGTGTGTACGCCAGGGAGCTGAAGGTGTCGTCCTTCCTCCCCAGCGGCAGTGTGTACCCCAGGGGGCCGAAGGTGTCGTCCTTCCCCCAGCGGCAGTGTGAACCCCAGGGAGCTGAAGGTGTCCTCCTTCCCCCCCAGCGGCAGTGTGTACCCCAGGGAGCTGAAGGTGTCGTCCTTCCTCCCCAACGGCAGTGTGTACCCCAGGGGGCTGAAGGTGTCCTCCTTCCCCCCCAGCGGCAGTGTGTACCCCAGGGAGCTCAAGGTGTCGTCCTATCTCCCCAGCGGCAGTGTGTACCCCAGGGGGCTGAAGGTGTCGTCCTTCCCCCCCAGCGGCAGTGTGAACCCCAGGGAGCTGAAGGTGTCCTCCTTCCCCCCCAGCAGCAGTGTGTACCCCAGGGAGCTGAAGGTGTCGTCCTTCCTCAGCAGCGGCAGCCTGTGTTTCAGGGAGAGGAGCGAAGTACCCTCTCTCCCCAGCGGCAGCTTACCATAACAAGGGGAGACACCCATCGCCCAGACGGCGCAGATGGGACCGTGGTCTCTGCGCCTGAGCTACCGGGATGCGGGACAGCCTGTCCAGATCCCCCACTACCCTCACCAGGACAACAGAAGGAGGGGGTAAGTACAAATTCCCCTCCCCAGTTAACTCCTAACGTGGCCTCAGGGTTAACAGAGGCGATGTTAACCCCTACTGACTCCCATGTTCCTCTGGCTACTGGGCCGGACTATGGTCTCAGCACCCCAGCAGAAGAGCTGGCAGCTGGGCAGAGTGAAGTCGGCCTCTGCCCTCCCTCAAGTCCCCACAGCATGTTTCCCCATCACAACAGCAAAATACCCAGGTGCAGTACCTGTTTGTTGTGGGTGGGCTACTCTGGCATTTGGTTACTGTGGGTTGGTGGATCGACTAACGGAGGCACTGACCGACAGAAGGTCAGGTGCCTGGTTAGTCTTCCCCCCAAAAGGGAGATGTGTGACAAACTGCCATTTGCCACTGGGCATTGTAGAGGACTTATGGCTAGCCTCCTGCCCTACGACTATGGCCCCGGGACATGTTGCCCTTCAGGAACAGTGTGACAGAACTGTGCCGCATGTCTGGACTGTTGGTGGGACCGAACGCGGTCAGCGGTGTATGCTGGGGATTCTGTGGAGCTGGAATCGGATGCGCAGATACACGAACGCCGCTGACCCTTACCTTCTTCCATACTGAACTTTCAGCTCCAGAGACTGAGTCCCGTTCGAAGATGGGACTTAGTCGTTTTTCTGCATGAAATTGACCGACCGCACAGCCCAAATCTATGGAACTGTTTTGGGCAGGAAATTGTGCTTGCGGTCGGTCATAAAGGACTTCCACTAAACTTTTGATCCGCTGGAGGGATTTGTGTGATTTTTGGAAGTGTTTATGTTTGATGTATGCTGAGTTTAAATATGTAAATTTTATGGAGATGGGATGTATGGTTTTAAAGTTACAGTGTATGTTTAAAAACTGTATTTTTACTGTCTGTGATAGTTATGTTAATCCATAATTACATCCCAGACAGAAGGGAGGATTTTGTGTATTTGGGTGGTGATTCCTCTCCTATTGTTCCCACATGTGTATTGGTGATTTCCCTTTGTCCTGGGAGATAATTGAATTGCTCTTCGGGTGTCTCCAGGGCAGAGAGGAGGAAACCATGATGCATTGTGGGGACCTGCATAAATACGGGCGGGTAGCCCTCAATAAAGAGTTCAGTTCAGTTCATGTTTTTCTAACCCTTCAAAACACAGCCTCGTCTCGTTATTGGAGGGAATTGCTGCATCACGCTGGGGATTGCTATGCTCTGCATATTCCCTGGAGGAGAGATCTTTCCCACACGGTCCTGAATGCTGGAGGTTCATTCAGGGTGGAAGGAAGACGGCGCGGCTCCTGTTAAGCTACGGCAGTTGTGGAGTCTGTGGTGGTTGTGGTGTCCAGTGCAGTGCTTGTGGTCCTCGGCGCAAGCTAGGAAGCGTCCATTAACAGAAGCGGATCCGTTACAGCTGCCTCCAAGAATGTGTCCATAACAACAAGTAGAACAAAGCATTAATCTCTTTCACACCTGCGGTAGCCTTTTCCGTCAGGCTGTTCTGGCGGGGGAACAGCCTGCTGGAAAAGGCTACCGCAAGTGTGAAAGTAGCCTGAGGGCTCATGCCCACGAACGTAAGGGCTGCGTGCCCGTGCTTCAGACCGCAAATTGCAGTCAACAAGGCACGGGCGCAGAATGGGGTCCACGATCCGCATGCGCTACTTTTTTGCGGTGCAGAGGCACTCCGTAGTGCTTCCGTGGGGTTCTGATCCGTGCCTCCGTTCCGCATCTCCCAGATTGCTGACCCATTGAAGTGAATGGGTCAGTGCCCGTGTATTGCGGACCCACCGTATGCGGGCCGCAATACGACCACGGGCAGCACATGAGCCGTAACAGCGATAAAAAAAATATTTCTGATTGGTTATTAAAGACTGAAAGGTTAATTTTAAGGCAGGTTTAAGCTGCCCAACTAAATGTGCCGCAGATCACCCAATAGACGAGCAAAATGCTCTTTGTCGGGTGAAGCAATCGTTCAAGTTTGCAGCTAAATTATCCTTTCTGGACAGCAGATCGTGCTGCCCAGAAACAATGCAGCTTTATGAGGACAAGTAGACACAATAGCGACCGCTCGATTTCTTAATGTGGAGGTGATCGCTGCATGTAAATCCAGCTCTTCACCTCCACTGACGAGCAGTCAACCGTCGGGAAGAAGGCAATCCAGCATTAGTCTGACTTGGCTTTGATGCAGCTATACAATTTATCACTAGTGCACACTTGGAGTAGTTGTCCATAGCAACAGTCAGATCTTTGCATACATTTTTTAATCTTCACTGGACAGCTCAAGGCTAGAAACTAACTGATTGTTAGGAGCAACAGATCTACCTTTTATCTGCACTACTTTTTTACAGTACTGGATTTTGAGGGGTATTTTAGTCGTACCGATTGACAACTTATTTATAGGAATAGAGTGATAGGAGTCGGACTGCAGGGACCCCCACCAATTGCTATAATTCAGGGTCTGTGTCGTTCTCTGGCACAACATGACTCCATTTGCATCAGCCCTTTCATTCTACTGATCACTGGGGGTGCTTGTGGTTGGAATACCAATTATCAGTAAGTGATCACCGGCTGCTTCTGGAACATCCCTTGAAACTTCTGAAGAGGAATCCATGGATCCCTTCACAAAGGTGGCTTAGTACGTAGGTTGAAGTAACAACCAAAGCACATTTCAGGATCTAGACTACGGCCCCTTTCACACGGGCGAGATTTTCGCGCGGGTGCAATGCGTGAGTTGAACGCATTGCACCCGCACTGAATCCTGACCCATTAATTTCTATAGGACTGTGCACATGAGCGGTGATTTTCAACCATCACTTGTGCGTTGCGTGAAAATCGCAGCATGCTCTATTTTTTGCGTTTTTCACGCAACGCAGGCCCCATAGAAGTGAATGGGGCTGCGTGAAAATCGCAAGCATCCGCAAGCAAGTGCGGATGCGGTGCGATTTTCATGCACGGTTGCTAGGAGACGATCGGGATGGGGACCCGATCATTATTATTTTCCCTTATAACATGGTTATAAGGGAAAATAATAGCATTCTTAATACAGAATGCTTAGTACAATAGGCATGGAGGGGTTAAAAATTAAAATGTTTTAACTCACCTTAATCCACTTGCTCGCGCAGCCCGGCTTCTCTTCTGTCTTCATCTTTGCTGTGCTCAGGAAAAGGACCTGTGGTGACGTCACTGCGCTCATCACATGGTCCGTCACATGATCTTTTTACCATGGTGATGGATCATGTGACGGACCATGTGATGAGCGCAGTGACGTCATCAAAGGTCCTTTTCCTGTGCACAGCAAAGATTAAGACAGAAGAGAAGCCGGGCTGCGTGAGCAAGTGGATTAAGGTGAGTTAAATTATTTTAAATATTTTTTTAACCCCTCCAACCCTATTGTACTATGCATTCTGTATTAAGAATGCTATTATTTTCCCTTATAACCATGTTATAAGGGAAAATAATAAAATCTACACAACACCTAACCCAAACCCGAATTTCTGCGAAGAAGTCCGGGTTCGGGTCTGGGTACCAAACATGTTGATTTTTCTCACGCGCGTGCAAAACACATTACAATGTTTTGCACTTGCGCGGAAAAATCGCACATTTTCCCGCAACGCCCCCGCATTTTATCCGGGCCAAAAATACGCCCGTGTGAAAGAGGCCTACAGTTGCCACTTTACAATCCTATTTTAATATTTTATTTAGACAGTTTAATCTTGGAAAATATGTATATTTCTATCTTATATATTTATTATTTTTAGTTGGTTTTTGATCCTCATTTGACCACACTTTCCATAGTGGGCAGTTTAAAGTGGATCATAGAGTTGCAAGAGGTCATGTTGAGTGCATGCACACTATGAAGCTAGCTTCTGTCCTGGTTGCAATATTATTGCCATCAGCAAATAGAATTTGGGATGGCTCAGTTCTGCACCTTGCCAGATCTATAAGATTATCCTTCATTATTTCCTCAGACTTGCTATTTTCAAGAGAACATTTAGCAATAGTTTAGAAAGAGCCATGCCTCTGAAAATTGCACTGAATTAATCCTGAGAAAGCCAGTGACCATTCTGTAACCCCCTTTAACAGACAATTTAATTTTCACAAATTGTCTTCTTCTGCTGCCACCTCCCCTGCAATGACCTGGTGAGCCATATATCAGCTGATGCCCTATTGTACTGCTCAACATGTTAAACTCTTGGCCCAAACACATATCAAAGAAAGGCGTGCTGTGACATGGAGTAGAGATACAGGACTAATCTGGTGCCCTGCCTCCTACCCACTTGCAGAAATGAGACAAAGGACATCCCTGAGGGGGTAGCTCAATGTTTGTGTAACACAAAGGGTCTACCAGCAGGGATGAACTCAGCTTCATTATGGCTGTATCCAAAGTTACCACTTAAAATGGAGCAATGAGTGTTAGAGAAACAAAATAATGATTGTGTAAGATTCTACAAAGCCAATTAAAAGCTATTGCCACCAAGACCTGATCAAGGCCGATGGAGGTCTCTAGGCGTCCGATTTCCTACAATGCATGGCTAATTTATACTGAGCATAAAGATGAGATTATTGTTGGGTGATCTAGTGATGTGTACAGAGGCAGCCCAGCTGTTCCCCAATTTCTGATGCTGGGAAAAAAGGTTTGGTATACAACTAAGTGTAGTCAGTTGTATCTTCGGTTACTTATTGCCCTCAATTAAATATAGCATTGAAAAAATAACCTGCTACTAGAAGGCATAGTAATGGGTTTAGCTCCCCAGAAGATCCTTACAGACAGATTTGAGATTTGCAGCAGATCACAGTAAAGCTGGCCATATACGAGTGAACGCACCAATTAAGTTGGGACCCTCCGACTGTCTAATATGTATAGGGGGCCTTTTAAAAATGTCACCATGTCCAATCCTTTTGTTTTCTGGAGATAAGACGGTACCAGAGGAATATGGCAGCACGTAAGAGGGTTAAACGAAGAAATGCACCCCATCTCCCAAGAAAAGTGGTATCCTTTATATTTAAACCTGTTGAGGTGGGTTACCACTGACCCTCAATTATTCCTGCTACAAGCTTATGAATAAACATACAACTGGGTGTTACCAGTTGGGAGTATGTCCCTGCACAGTCTGACTTTATCCAATCAGTGCTGCCAGTGTCAGACTGTGAAGTGTCCCACTGACAACTGATAACACCCAGCTGTACATTCATTCATAAACTTCTAGCAGTAATAATAGAGGAATGGCACTACATAGAGTTATATGAAAAGATGCAACAAAATTGTTATTACATAGGGAATGCAAGTAATTACAAAAAAAAAAAAAGCCATGTCAAGAGAGGTGACAGGTCCTCCTTAAGTGCACCATGTATTTGCATTCATATTGGATATGTTACGTGCTATACAGTATATGTGCTATGTGGGTCTAATACTGCTGGGAAATGTCAGCTAGGTTACCACAAGGGAAGGTATTGCTCTAGAAGGTTAAATGACTGTGGGCACAGGCCCTGAAGAGGTGTCTAATGTTGGGAAATGTCATGGGCAGTCTGCAACAGCATTTTGCCACTGTGAAAAGAGCAATGGATATAATGCACTATTGATATTGCACCTTACTGTGATATAAATCTATGCACTGTAAATGTGTGTGATGAAGGCAACATAATGACATAAGACTTAATTTTAATAAAGAAATAGAAGTGGGGCACTCTCTAAAAGTAAAGGGATCTTTAATATACGTGAAATACAATAAATTGACAATATGCAATAAAATTCAATAATATTTAAAATAGCGGAGGATAAATGTCAGTAGTACAAGTTCAGCAATGGATAAAACCTAAAATAATAAAATATAAGATAAAAGAATATATAGATCCCAATAAATATAAGACAATAAATTTGAATATATAAGAATCAAAAAAATTTGGATAAATAATCTTAAGAATATTATTTTCCACTGATGGTGAATAGATGCTTTTTCCACATATGCTGTATAAATATTCTGATAAATAATCTCAAGAATATTATTTTCCACTGATGGTGAATGGATACGTTTTCCACATATGCTGTATGAGTGGATAAATGAATAGTCGTTTATATCTTGGTGATAATAAGCTTGTGACCAGTCTCTTATACACATAAGCAAATGAATAGTCAATACGTGATTTTCATCATGTAAAAAGTCGCTGACTACCTAATATTATATTCGATTTGCGGACAGTCTTGGTAGTGGCCAGAGCTCCAAGTAATTGTAGCTTTCAATAGTTTAAACAGACAATGTTACAGCTGCTTGCTAGCACAGCGGCGTCCCGCTGTATTTGATTAAGAAGCGATCGCTTATATCGGATATGCGTTGTCTTACCAGAAGGTGTTTTCACTGGACGAATAAGACCTCGACTCGGTGTGTTTTTTCTTTAGAATTCCGGTCTCAAGGGCTGTATGTTCAAATTCGAATTTTCCCGCCAGTTGAATTGTTTGCTGCACATGGTTTTGTCTCTTCCATATAATAGTGCTTTCTTTGGCAATTCTTTATCATAAAGTCCAGACCTCCTGAATGTCGCAGTATCCTTGCTTTCCTTAGTGGGGGGATTAGCACCAGACGCGTTTCGGGCTTTGAGACAATGACCCCTTCCTCCACTGAGTGGAAAATAATATTCTTAAGATTATTTATCAGAATTTTTTTGATTCTTATATATTCTAATTTATTGTCTTATATTTATTGGGATCTATATATTCTTTTATCTTATATTTTATTATTTTAGGTTTTATTCATTGCTGAACTTGTACTACTGACATTTATCCTCCGCTATTTTAAATATTATTGAATTTTATTGCATATTATCAATTTATTGTATTTCACGTATATTAAAGATCCCTTTACTTTTAGAGAGTGCCCCACTTCTATTTCTTTATTACACTTACCATTATCAGACTGGGTGTTGTCTGTTAGTGGGAGCACCTCTGTTGGATCTCCACCTCATTCGAGTGCGACATTACTCTGTATTTATAAGACTTAATTTTACCTAATTTATGCAGGTCTTTAGGCATTAGAGCTCATGCACATGGAAATTTGTGATCTGCAGCACGGGCAAGGCCAGCACATGTGGTCTTGTGCAGGAGGCTTTAGTGAGAGCATATGTCTGGTAGGTGATATGTCAGTAGCAGAGAGAAAGGTTGAAGAGTGAGCTGGCAATATTTCTGTGTGTAGCTAGCTAGCAAGTGGAGGTGAATGGTACTTCTCATGTGTACAACACAGGGTATAGATAGGGTCTATAGCCTATTGTCACCCGCGATACTAGGGTAGCTCGTCTCCATTGCCGCCTGCCATTGGATTTATCCCCGTAACACCGGATGCTTTCATGGGGAGAAGCAGCTGCTGCAGTGCGGGGACCAGGAGCGGCGCAGGGAGCGGGGAGCCAGGTAAGTAGATTCAGTGTGAGGGGCCCGGCATATGGAGGAGGATTTGTTAGTGTCGGATAACCCTTTTAAGGACAAGGTCTGTTCCACAGCACTGGTGCATAGCAAATATGGGGTCAATATTCAAAAAATGACCAGTTATAGGCCAGTTAATATAATCTTTATTGCAAATAAAAAATAAAGGCTGCCCTTCTTCAAAAAAATATAGCATTACAAGTCATGGGCCCTAGATTTCTACAGATGGGACCTCGATCCAGGGATTTATTCTTATTGCCATAGTTAGAGTCAGTTTTATTATAATTTAACGTAATTGGTAACCACCTCATGGGGTTACTTTTGGATCCTCTGGATCAACACAGTAGGAATATAGTGGGATTTGATAGACATTTTGTTTTTCAACTTCACCAACTATGTTACCATATACAGGGAGTTTAACCTACAGTAGTGCATTCATTACTCAATAAGGCATATTATCCATGTGCAACATAAATACAATTGAGGCACAGTACAATTTCACATAATAATCACATTGCTGGCATTTCCACAGCCACATAACAGGGTCAGCAGTAATCCACAGCAACAGAACAGTGCAAAAGGATAGGTATTCTTATGAGAGGGGGTGCAGTTACCCTGGATAGGTCATCAATATCTCATCGGCAGGGGTCTGACACCTGGGACCACCGCCGATCTGCTGTTTGAAGAGCAGGTGGCACTCCACGCGAGCATCGCTTCCTCTTCATTACACTGCACTTTGTCTCGGAAGTGCAGTGTAATACAAGTACTCGCTCTATTCAAGTGAATGGAGCGAGTACTTGTGATTACACTACGCCACCGCTCCACAGGAGACAAGAGGTAGTGTAATGATGAAGAATCGGAGTTCGCATGGAGCGCCGCCTCCTCGTCTCAAAGCTGATTGGAGGGGGTCCCGGGTGTCAGACCCCCACCGATCAGAAATTGATGACGACAATCCCTTTAAAGGGGTTATCCAATTTCAAGAAAACCCCCCCCCCCACATGTGCCAGGCCCCTCACAGGTAATATTACTTACCCCGCTCCCGGTCCCCGCCGCTGCTGCTTCTCCCTGCACACGGATGAAAACATCCGCTGTTGGAGGGGGCAGACAATGGCAGGCTGTCACGCCCTGCTCTGTGAGAGGCCTGAGAAGATCTGACAGACTTGCTACACAAGAGTCTATCTGACAGATTGTTCTGTTTCTCTTTGTTGTGGTTTTTGGCAGGATCCCACCTCCCCACAGGTTCTGCTCATTAGCTACTTAGTGGTGCTATTTATACCCACCTCTCACTATAGCCCTTGCGGTTTATATTTTTATATCTGGAGTTCTCTGCTGGTGTTTGGTGGATCTCCTGCTCCCCGTCTGTCTTATGCTAAGTCTTCATCCTTCCCTTTTTGTTGTGTGTTCTGGCTAGGCCTCAGGAAGACGCTGGTTCCTGCACCTTGCGCTAGGAACCGGTTGTCTTATCTCCAGCTCCCTAGCTGAGGGTTTGTTTCAGTTTCAGCTAGGCTTAGGTTCCAGCGCATGAGCACTTCCACCCTAAGGATTTGCTCATGTTGTCAGCAGTCTGGGAAAGGCTCAGGGATTTTCAGGTGGTGACCTTTCCCTGTTCCCTAGCTTTGCGGCCTAGCCTGGTGTTTTGTTGTTTTTGTTGTATTTGGTTTGCTTCCCTTCCCTCACCTACCGTGACACAGACGGGGACGGGGACGAGCCTCCCTAGCATCACGGGTGACGCGGGGTAAGTATATTACCGGTGCGGGGCCTGGCACATGTGGATAACCCCTTTAACTCTGCAAGGATGTTTCTGAACATCTTTGCAGCGTTAGCAGCTGTACGGAGATCCAGCGTTTGCAGGAGCAGAGATCCAGCCAGGCTCCCCACAGATAGAGCAGAGATGGTTTACACAGAGCTCAGTGCTGCTTCCTGCTCAGTTCCTAATGATATGAACATTGAGGGATGGGTAACTGTACCAGCTGCTGGGTCATAAAGGGTTTTCCCAGTTGACATCAACATCTTTTAACCCCTTCAGGATCTTGCCATTTTTCACTTTCCTGACACCGCCTAATCTTATTTTGCAAATCTAACATGTGTCACTTTATGTGGTAATAAGTTTGGAAAGCTTCTACTTGTCTAAGCGATTCTGAGATAGTTTTCTTGTGACATGTTGTAGTAAGGGATGAGTGAATCGACTTCGGATGAAACATCCAAAGTCGATTAGCATAAAAAGTTGTTCTAATGCTTTACGGAGCAGGAGCTCCATACAGTATTAGAATGTATTGGCTCCGATGAGCTGAAGTTATTTCCAGAACTCGGGTTCGGTTCCAAGTGGAACCTTGGAACCGAACCCGAGTTCAGGAAATAGTTTTTTACAGTACAAATTAATTTATGAAGTTATTGCACAAAGTCTCGCGAGACTTCGCGAAGCAATAACTTCGGCTCATCGGAGCCAAAACATTCTAATACTGTATGGAGCTCCTGCTCCGTACAGTATTAAAACAAAGTTTTATGTGAATCAACTTCGGATGTTTCATCCGAAGTTGATTCGCTCATCACTAGTTCTAGTGATGAATTTTAGTCAATATGTTTTATCTTTATTTCCGAAAAAAAATCCAGAATTTACTGGAAATTTTGAAAAATCCACTATTTTCTAAATTTGATTTTCTCTGCTTTTAAGTCAGATGGTGATGTCTCATAAAATAGTTATGAATTAACATTAAAGGCTATGTACACCTTTGGTGAAATTTTTTTATTATTGCATTGTACTTATTTTGAGCTAAAAATATATTTTTCAATTGGTTGTTATTAACAATATTGAGCCCTTTTCTCTGTACAGAGCTCTACTAGCTGCCTGTGGATTTTCTCTCTTTTCCGTCAGTTGGGGAGCTGACAGGCTCCTTATCTCTGCTCTCTGACATTATAAACACTCATTATAGCTCAATCCTTGTCTTACAGATAAGAATGTGGCTTAAATAAGTGTTTATGACCTCTTAGTAGTTTACAGATAAGGGTTGTTAGATGACTGGCACAAAGTGAAAGTACCAGTCACACAGTTAGAAAAATATTTAACCCTCAATACTTTTAATAAAGGATAATTGAAAATATTATTTTTAGCCAAAAATTTGTGAAATGCAATCATAAAAATATTGCCTCCAAAGGTGTACATAGCCTTTAATCATATATTTACCTTATGTTGCCATCATTTTGTATGGCTGTATTTACCCTGTAAGTCTGACTAATCCTTAGTGACAGAAATCAGCAATAAAAATGTTAATTGTCTCCCAAAGGTCTTCTATGGCCTTATGAAAGGCGACAGAAAGTGTAAAATAAAAAAGAGAAAATAAGAAATAATAAACACCACCACTGGCCCACACTGCAGTTTCTAGCCCCAACCTAGGCAAACTATGAATCCCCTATTATCAGAACAAGAGATGAGTGAAGCTTTGAAAAATTCAGTTCGGCTGCTTCGCCAAACTTCGACAAAAAATTTGATTTATAGTAAAATAGTTCATAAGGCCAAAAAAAGACATTTGTCCATCCAGTTCGGCCTGTTATCCTGGAACTTGAACCAGAGGAAGGCAAAAAAAAAATGTTAGGTAGAAGCCAAGTTTCCCCACTTAATTGGAAAAAAATTCCTTCCCGCCTCTAATCAGGCAATCAGAATAACTCCCTGGATCAACGACCCATCTCTAGCAGCTATAACCTTTAATATTATTAAACTCCAGAAATACATCCGGGCCCCTCTTGAACTCTTTTAGTGAACTCACCATTACCACCTCCTCAGGCAGAGAATTCCATAGTCTCACTGCTCTTACCGTAAAGAATCCTCTTCTATGTTTGTGTACAAACCTTCTTTCCTCTAGACGCAGAGAATGTCCCCTGGTCACAGTCACAGTCCTGGGGATAAATAGATGATGGGAGAGATCTCTATACTGACCCCTAATATATTTATACATAGTAATTAGATCTCCCATCTGTCGTCTTTTTTCTAAAGTGAATAACCCTAATTTTGATAATCTTTCAGGGTACTGTAGTCCACCCATTCCAGTTATTACTTTAGTTGCCCTCCTCTGGACCCTCTCCAGCTCTGCTATGTCTGCCTTGTTCACAGGAGCCCCGAACTGTACACAGTACCCCATGTGTGGTCTGACTAGTGATTTGTAAAGTGGTAGGACTATGTTCTCATCACAGGCATCTATACCCTTTTGATGCAACCCATTATCTTACTAGCCTTGGCAGCAGCTGCCTGACTCTTGTTTCTACAGCTTAGTTTGCTGTTCACTAAAATTCCTAGGTCCTTTTCCATGTCAGTATTACCCAGTGTTTTACCATTTAGTATGTACGGGTGACTTGCATTATTAATTGCCATGTGCATAACCTTAGAGCCTCCAATCTATCCAGATCCCTCTGTAGCAGTATACGGTCCTCTTCCGTGTTAATTACTTTACACAGTTTAAGTTATCTGCAAAAATTGATATTTTACTGTGCAAGCCTTCTACAAGATCATTAATTAATATATTGAAGAGAATAGGGCCCAATACTGACCCCTGAGGTACTCCACTAGTGACCCAATCTGAGTGTGTACCATTAATAACCACCCTCTGTTTTCTATCACTGAGCCAGTTACTTACCCACATACAGACGTTTTCTCCCAGTCCAAGCATTCTCATTTTATATACTAACCTTTTATGTGGTACAGTGTCAAATGCTTTGGAGAAGTCCAGATATACGACATCCATTGATTCACCGCTGTCAAGTCTAGAACTTTCCTCCTCATAGAAACTCATTAAATTAGTTTGACATGACTGATCCCTCATGAAGCCATGCGGATATGGAGTTATTTGCTTATTTTCATTGAGTTATTTCAAGATAGCATCTCTTAGGAAACCTTCAAACAGTTTACCCATGACAAATGTTAAACTTACCTGCCTATAGTTTCCGGGCTCTGTTTTTGGACCCTTTTTGAATATTGGCACCCCATTTGCTATGTGCCAATCCTGTGGAAAACTCCCTGTCAGTATAGAGTCCTTTAATATAAATAGAAATGAGGGTCTGGCTATGACATCACTTAATTCTCTTACAGGGGGTGTCATCTGGTCCTGGCAATTTGTCTATTTTAATATTTTTAAGACGCTGATGTACTTCTTCCTTGGTCAGACAGGACACTTTTAATTGGGAATTAACTTTTACATTCTGCGTTTCATCTGACAGTTTATTTTCCTCAGTGAATACAGTGGAGAAAAAAATATTTAATAGCTTTGCTTTCTCCTCATCGCTCTCTGCAACTCCCCCCTCATTACTCTGTAGAGGTCCGACACCTTCAGATTTATACAAACGGAAAATGCAAATGTGATCGCACACTACATCCAGCACTCTGCCCTCCATGCTGGATGAGACATTGGTTTATATTTTGGCCAAAGCATAGTAAGCCACTCACCGCGTCAAGGCTGTCTCATGAGTGGTCCCTAACTCTTGTTCCTACCTGTTCATGGGCCATGACAGCCACATAAAATCCAGGGAATGCAGGTCAGCATGCAAGCCAAGTACATTTTGCTTGTAGCCCCGTCCGGTGCCATTACAGCTTTCATCGGATCCAGGGATGCAAGTACCAACATGCATGCTGAACCCACCATATACTTCTCCTGGAGCCAGATGGCTAATGGTAGGTTCTATACAAGCAGACTCAGTTTTATACTGACTTTAAAACCAGCCTCAAGGACAGATTAACTGGTCAGGTGTGCAATGACTCCAAGGAGATCGCCACGCCTCCAATATATACTACAAAGAAAAAAATAAGGGGTTGGGTCAGCACAACCTGCCTGTAGGTGCAGATCACTATGGCGAAATACATATACAAACGGAAAATGCAAATGTGATCGCACACTACATCCAGCACTCTGCCCTCCATGCTGGATGAGACATTGGTTTATATTTTGGCCAAAGCATAGTAAGCCACTCACCGCGTCAAGGCTGTCTCATGAGTGGTCCCTAACTCTTGTTCCTACCTGTTCATGGGCCATGACAGCCACATAAAATCCAGGGAATACAGGTCAGCATGCAAGCCAAGTACACTTTGCTTGTAGCCCCATCCGGTGCCATTACAGCTTTCATCGGATCCAGGGATGCAAGTACCAACATGCATGCTGAACCCACCATATACTTCTCCTGGAGCCAGATGGCTAATGGTAGGTTCTATACAAGCAGACTCAGTTTTATACTGACTTTAAAACCGATGATCCGATGAAAGCTGTAATGGCACCGGACGGGGCTACAAGCAAAGTGTACTTGGCTTGCATGCTGACCTGCATTCCCTGGATTTTATGTGGCTGTCATGGCCCATGAACAGGTAGGAACAAGAGTTAGGGACCACACATGAGACAGCCTTGACGCGGTGAGTGGCTTACTATGCTTTGGCCAAAATATAAACCAATGTCTCATCCAGCATGGAGGGCAGAGTGCTGGATGTAGTGTGCGATCACATTTGCATTTTCCGTTTGTATATGTATTTCGCCATAGAGATCTGCACCTACAGGCAGGTTGTGCTGACCCAACCCCTTATTTTTTTCCTTCAGATTTATACTTTTTACCATTTATATAATTGAAGAACATTTTAGGCTTAGCTTTTCTCTCTATGGCAATTAATCTCTCGGCCTCTAGTTTGGCTGCTTAAATTTGTTTTTTATATATTACATTTTTTCCTTATTGTTTTTCAGTGCTTCCTCGCTACCCTCCTGTTTTAGTGATTTAAATGCTTTCTTTAGAGTTCTATTTATCTACATTGTTTTTTTTTGTATTTTTTTTTAGCCACCACTTTAGGAAAAATCTAATTTTTTCCTGAAATTCAGATCCACTTCGGATACGTTGATTCACTCAACACTAATCAAAACATCTATGGAGGAAAGGGGGCATCATTTTAACAAAACATTTGGTTGCACTTAGAGCTTTAAAAATTGAAAAATTGTGTAAAACTGAAAATTTTTCCCCTTTCCTACATTTTCACGGTTTTATTAAAAAAAATAGTAAGAAATAAAAAAAATTACATAAAAATAAAGTCCCATGTATCACCAAAAAGAGATGCAAAATTTATATAAATAAGTTAAAATTAAGTTATGGCTTTTGAAAAGAATGTGCCTGGTGAGGAAGGGGAGTAAATGACCCAGTCTGTAGCTGGTTAAGAACAATTTCAGTAAATTTATTCTTTACTAGCTGAAGGCCAAATAGTGGGGGTATGTTAAGTGTACAATGCAGTTCCTTTATAGATGAGCTAGCGACATAAAAAATTAAAACCCTTTAAAGATTTCCTTAATTACAATATTACAATATCAGAAAATGAAGTACACAATGAATGACTGCTGGCTCACATTGGCAAGGAAGTAGAGAATCAATATCTTGCTCACGCCACATATAACACACAATGAAATCGATGCACAATGATTTAACAGGTTGACAGTGGGGTCATACAAATGCCAATTGCAATAGAGGATTTTATGGCCATAGGTTTAGAAAGTAACTCCATATATATTTGAATGGAGGTAGACCTGTAAGGAATGGGAAAGCTTCTTATTACAAGGCAGAAACCTATCAATTCCATAAAGTAGTGATATCCATTAGCAAGTCATATAGTGATGGTGGTCATATTCCTCTCCTTCTTATTATACATCTGATGTCCTGATGTTCTTGCATTAAAATAAATATAAATAAAATCACACATGACTAAAAAATAGAAAATATGTTATTCCATTAATACTCCTGTGAGGCACTACAGTACAGTATATTCTTGTCTATCTCTAGGGAAGAGTATCTTGGAAATGAGATCTAGCAAATCACAATTTTGTTTTTGCAGATCCTGACAAAATCCATTAGGAAAGTACCGCTGTGTTCCTCTATGTAGAATGAGCATTGTATTACAGATGCTTTCACGAATCTGTACCATGACGTATGCCTGAGCCCTCACTGCTCCACCATTTGACTTTCTATGTTACTCTTGGATAGCTCTGGTTTCCGTCTTGCCACTCCCTTATGAATAACGTTTTTGTCCAGTCTCTTTCTTACGGTATTCTTGACCATTGATCTTAGCTGAGCCTTGCCTGCAGCTTTTTGATGTCTGTCTGGGATGTTTTTTTTTACTTCTTGTCTAGATTTGCTATTGCCCCCTTGAGTCCTTTCTAAGAAAACGTGGGGCACAGGCAGGGGATGGTGTGATGTCAAATAATTATTGCTTACCTGTTGAATCACCCGCACTGTTGTTCTGGTCCTCCCCGCCGGTCTACGCTTATGTGTCAGGAACACATGACTACTGCAACCAATAATTGGCCTTAAAGATACATGGCTTAGGCCAGTGATTGGCTGTCATTGTCACATGTTGTTGACGTGAAGTGTATTCTGCCACAAATCTACGTTAGAGAAGTCTCTGACTGGTTGTGAGTGGTAATCCTTGTACAAGCAATGGTAGACAGCTGAACTCACTAATATCCCTAGGTTGTGGTACCAGTGTCATGTGAAGCTCCGGTGAGGAGGATACAATGGAAATGCTTTGGAAATTTATTGAGTTTACCTTGAGCAAAGACATAGCAAAGACATATAAAGGACATTAGAGTTCAAAACGAAATGCTCTCACCAGCTCTGAGTCTGCTGCAGAAAAGAAAGACCAGGTCCAGAACAAACAGGATATGATGTCACCAAAAGGGAGGAGAAGACAGAGAGCAAAGGCAATGGGATTTACATAATACATTCAGGAAACCTATAACAAGAATGACCACAGGGTGGCAGCATTACATAGCATGGTAATGATATGATAACACAAATACAGCAATTTATCTTAAATGGAAGAAATAAATGATGGGACAGCACAAAGTCAATGCAGCAGCCCTGTAAACAAATACCAGCGTGGAGGACCAGAACGTCACTGCTGGTGCTGCAGGTAATTCAGCAAGTGCAGCAAACCCCTGAGGAGCTGGTGCAGAGGATGGGAGTGGTAGTGGCCCTGATGAGATGTTAACTTGTCATCTTGAACTTGCATCAGTTCAGTCTCCATTCCGCTTTGTAGACGGACACCAAAACGCTGCTTGCAGCTGATGAAACGGATCCGTCCTGGCACACAATGTAAGTCAATGGGGATGGATCCGTTTTCACTGACACGATCTGGCACAATAGAAAACGGATCTGTCCTCCAATGACTTTCAATGGTGTTCAAGACGGATCCGTCTTGGCTATGTTAAAGATAATGCAAACGAATCCGTTCTGAACGGATGCAGACGTTGTATTGTCTGAACGGATCCGTCCATGACAGATCCGCACAAACCGCGAGTGTGAAAGTAGCCTTACCATGTTCCGGCCAACCATAACTTGTAATACTGGTGTACAATACTAGAGTTGAGCGAACACCTGGATGTTCGGGTTCGAGAAGTTCGGCCGAACTTCCCGGAAATGTTCGGGTTCGGGATCCGAACCCGACCCGAACTTCGTCCAGAACCCGAACCCCATTGAAGTCAATGGGGACCCGAACTTTTGGGCACTAAAAAGGCTGTAAAACAGCCCAGGAAAGAGCTAGAGGGCTGCAAAAGGCAGCAACATGTAGGTAAATCCCCTGCAAACAAATGTGGATAGGGAAATGAATTAAAATAAAAATAAAAAAAATAAAAATGAACCAATATCAATTGGACAGAGGTCCCATAGCAGAGAATCTGGCTTCACGTCAGCAGAGAATCAGTCTCTTCATGCCATAGCAAAGAATCTGGCTTCATGTCAGCAGAGAATCAGTCTCTTCATGCCATAGCAGAGAATCTGGCTTCATGTCAGCGCAGACTCAGTCTTCATGTCATAGCAGAGAATCAGGCTTCACGTCACCCACCACTGGAACAGGCCACTGTCACATATTTAGGCCCAGGCACCCAAGCAGAGGAGAGAGGTCCCGTAACAGAGAATCTGGCCTTATGTCAGCGCAGAATCAGTCTTCATGTCATAGCAGAGAATCAGGCTTCACGTCACCCACCACTGGAACAGGCCACTGTCACATATTTAGGCCCAGGCACCCAGGCAGAGGAGAGAGGTCCCGTAACAGAGAATCTGGCCTTATGTCAGCACAGAATCAGTCTTCATGTCATAGCAGAGAATCAGGCTTTACGTCACCCACCACTGGAACAGGCCACTGTCACATATTTAGGCCCAGGCACCCAGGCAGAGGAGAGAGGTCCCGTAACAGAGAATCTGGCCTTATATCAGCACAGAATCAGTCTTCATGTCATAGCAGAGAATCAGGCTTTACGTCACCCACCACTGGAACAGGCCACTGTCACATATTTAGGCCCAGGCACCCAGGCAGAGGAGAGAGGTCCCGTAACAGAGAATCTGGCCTTATGTCAGCACAGAATCAGTCTTCATGTCATAGCAGAGAATCAGGCTTTACGTCACCCACCACTGGAACAGGCCACTGTCACATATTTAGGCCCTGGCACCCAGACAGAGGAGAGAGGTCCCGTAACAGAGAATCTGGCCTTATGTCAGCACAGAATCAGTCTTCATGTCATAGCAGAGAATCAGGCTTTACGTCACCCACCACTGGAACAGGCCACTGTCACATATTTAGGCCCAGGCACCCAGGCAGAGGAGAGAGGTCCCGTAACAGAGAATCTGGCCTTATGTCAGCGCAGAATCAGTCTTCATGTCATAGCAGAGAATCAGGCTTCACGTCACCCACCACTGGAACAGGCCACTGTCACATATTTAGGCCCAGGCACCCAGGCAGAGGAGAGAGGTCCCGTAACAGAGAATCTGGCCTTATGTCAGCACAGAATCAGTCTTCATGTCATAGCAGAGAATCAGGCTTTACGTCACCCACCACTGGAACAGGCCACTGTCACATATTTAGGCCCAGGCACCCAGGCAGAGGAGAGAGGTCCCGTAACAGAGAATCTGGCCTTATGTCAGCACAGAATCAGTCTTCATGTCATAGCAGAGAATCAGGCTTTACGTCACCCACCACTGGAACAGGCCACTGTCACATATTTAGGCCCAGGCACCCAGGCAGAGGAGAGAGGTCCCGTAACAGAGAATCTGGCCTTATGTCAGCACAGAATCAGTCTTCATGTCATAGCAGAGAATCAGGCTTTACGTCACCCACCACTGGAACAGGCCACTGTCACATATTTAGGCCCTGGCACCCAGACAGAGGAGAGAGGTCCCGTAACAGAGAATCTGGCCTTATGTCAGCACAGAATCAGTCTTCATGTCATAGCAGAGAATCAGGCTTTACGTCACCCACCACTGGAACAGGCCACTGTCACATATTTAGGCCCAGGCACCCAGGCAGAGGAGAGAGGTCCCGTAACAGAGAATCTGGCCTTATGTCAGCGCAGAATCAGTCTTCATGTCATAGCAGAGAATCAGGCTTCACGTCACCCACCACTGGAACAGGCCACTGTCACATATTTAGGCCCAGGCACCCAGGCAGAGTAGAGAGGTTCCGTAACAGAGAATCTGGCCTTATGTCAGCACAGAATCAGTGTTCATGTCATAGCAGAGAATCAGGCTTTACGTCACCCACCACTGGAACAGGCCACTGTCACATATTTAGGCCCAGGCACCCAGGCAGAGGAGAGAGGTCCCGTAACAGAGAATCTGGCCTTATGTCAGCACAGAATCTGTCATCATGTCATAGCAGAGAATCAGGCTTCACGTCACCCACCACTGGAACAGTCCACTGTCACATATTTAGGCCCAGGCACCCAGGCAGAGGAGAGAGGTCCCGTAACAGAGAATCTGGCCTTATGTCAGCACAGAATCAGTCTTCATGTCATAGCAGAGAATAAGGCTTCACGTCACCCACCACTGGAACAGGCCACTGTCACATATTTAGGCCCAGGCACCCAGGCAGAGGAGAGAGGTCCCGTAACAGAGAATCTGGCCTTATGTCAGCGCAGAATCAGTCTTCATGTCATAGCAGAGAATCAGGCTTCACGTCACCCACCACTGGAACAGGCCACTGTCACATATTTAGGCCCAGGCACCCAGGCAGAGGAGAGAGGTCCCGTAACAGAGAATCTGGCCTTATGTCAGCACAGAATCAGTCTTCATGTCATAGCAGAGAATCAGGCTTTACGTCACCCACCACTGGAACAGGCCACTGTCACATATTTAGGCCCAGGCACCCAGGCAGAGGAGAGAGGTCCCGTAACAGAGAATCTGGCCTTATGTCAGCACAGAATCAGTCTTCATGTCATAGCAGAGAATCAGGCTTTACGTCACCCACCACTGGAACAGGCCACTGTCACATATTTAGGCCCAGGCACCCAGGCAGAGGAGAGAGGTCCCGTAACAGAGAATCTGGCCTTATGTCAGCACAGAATCAGTCTTCATGTCATAGCAGAGAATCAGGCTTTACGTCACCCACCACTGGAACAGGCCACTGTCACATATTTAGGCCCTGGCACCCAGACAGAGGAGAGAGGTCCCGTAACAGAGAATCTGGCCTTATGTCAGCACAGAATCAGTCTTCATGTCATAGCAGAGAATCAGGCTTTACGTCACCCACCACTGGAACAGGCCACTGTCACATATTTAGGCCCAGGCACCCAGGCAGAGGAGAGAGGTCCCGTAACAGAGAATCTGGCCTTATGTCAGCGCAGAATCAGTCTTCATGTCATAGCAGAGAATCAGGCTTCACGTCACCCACCACTGGAACAGTCCACTGTCACATATTTAGGCCCAGGCACCCAGGCAGAGTAGAGAGGTCCCGTAACAGAGAATCTGGCCTTATGTCAGCACAGAATCAGTCTTCATGTCATAGCAGAGAATCAGGCTTTACGTCACCCACCACTGGAACAGGCCACTGTCACATATTTAGGCCCAGGCACCCAGGCAGAGGAGAGAGGTCCCGTAACAGAGAATCTGGCCTTATGTCAGCGCAGAATCAGTCTTCATGTCATAGCAGAGAATCAGGCTTCACGTCACCCACCACTGGAACAGTCCACTGTCACATATTTAGGCCCAGGCACCCAGGCAGAGTAGAGAGGTCCCGTAACAGAGAATCTGGCCTTATGTCAGCACAGAATCAGTGTTCATGTCATAGCAGAGAATCAGGCTTTACGTCACCCACCACTGGAACAGGCCACTGTCACATATTTAGGCCCAGGCACCCAGGCAGAGGAGAGAGGTCCCGTAACAGAGAATCTGGCCTTATGTCAGCACAGAATCTGTCATCATGTCATAGCAGAGAATCAGGCTTCACGTCACCCACCACTGGAACAGTCCACTGTCACATATTTAGGCCCAGGCACCCAGGCAGAGGAGAGAGGTCCCGTAACAGAGAATCTGGCCTTATGTCAGCACAGAATCAGTCTTCATGTCATAGCAGAGAATAAGGCTTCACGTCACCCACCACTGGAACAGGCCACTGTCACATATTTAGGCCCAGGCACCCAGGCAGAGGAGAGAGGTCCCGTAACAGAGAATCTGGCCTTATGTCAGCGCAGAATCAGTCTTCATGTCATAGCAGAGAATCAGGCTTCACGTCACCCACCACTGGAACAGTCCACTGTCACATATTTAGGCCCAGGCACCCAGGCAGAAGAGAGAGGTCCCGTAACAGAGAATCTGGCCTTATGTCAGCACAGAATCAGTCTTCATGTCATAGCAGAGAATCAGGCTTTACGTCACCCACCACTGGAACAGGCCACTGTCACACATTTAGGCCCAGGCACCCAGGCAGAGGAGAGAGGTCCCGTAACAGAGAATCTGGCCTTATGTCAGCGCAGAATCAGTCTTCATGTCATAGCAGAGAATCAGGCTTCACGTCACCCACCACTGGAACAGGCCACTGTCACATATTTAGGCCCAGGCACCCAGGCAGAGGAGAGAGGTCCCGTAACAGAGAATCTGGCCTTATGTCAGCACAGAATCTGTCTTCATGTCATAGCAGAGAATCAGGCTTCACGTCACCCACCACTGGAACAGGCCACTGTCACACATTTAGGCCCAGGCAGCCAGGCAGAGGAGAGAGGTCCCGTAACAGAGAATCTGGCCTTATGTCAGCGCAGAATCAGTCTTCATGTCATAGCAGAGAATCAGGCTTCACGTCACCCACCACTGGAACAGGCCACTGTCACATATTTAGGCCCAGGCACCCAGGCAGAGGAGAGAGGTCCCGTAACAGAGAATCTGGCCTTATGTCAGCACAGAATCTGTCTTCATGTCATAGCAGAGAATCAGGCTTCACGTCACCCACCACTGGAACAGGCCACTGTCACATATTTAGGCCCAGGCACCCAGGCAGAGGAGAGAGGTCCCGTAACAGAGAATCTGGCCTTATGTCAGCACAGAATCTGTCTTCATGTCATAGCAGAGAATCAGGCTTCACGTCACCCACCACTGGAACAGGCCACTGTCACACATTTAGGTCCCGGCACCCAGACAGAGGAGAGGTTCATTCAACTTTGGGTTGCCCCGCAATATAATGGTAAAATGAAAATAAAAATAGTATTGAATGAGGAAGTGCCCTGGAGTAGAATAATATATTGTTAAGGGGAGGTAGTTAATATCTAATCTGCACAAGGGATGGACAGGTCCTGTGGGATCCATGCCTGGTTCATTTTTATGAACGTCAGCTTGTCCACATTGGCTGTAGACAGGCGGCTGCGTTTGTCTGTAATGACGCCCCCTGCCGTGCTGAATACACGTTCAGACAAAACGCTGGCCGCCGGGCAGGCCAGCACCTCCAAGGCATAAAAGGCTAGCTCTGGCCACGTGGACAATTTGGAGACCCAGAAGTTATATGGGGCCGAACCATCAGTCAGTACGTGGAGGGGTGTGCACAGGTACTGTTCCACCATGTTAGTGAAATGTTGCCTCCTGCTAACACGTTCCGTATCAGGTGGTGGTGCAGTTAGCTGTACCGTGGTGACAAAACTTTTCCACATCTCTGCCATGCTAACCCTGCCCTCAGAGGAGCTGGCCGTGACACAGCTGCGTTGGCGACCTCTTGCTCCTTCTCTGCCTTCGCTTTGGGCTTCCACTGGTTCCCCTGTGACATTTGGGAATGCTCTCAGTAGCGCGTCTACCAACGTGCGCTTGTACTCGCGCATCTTCCTATCACGCTCCAGTGTAGGAAGTAAGGTGGGCACATTGTCTTTGTACCGGGGATCCAGCAGGGTGGCAACC
The DNA here is from genome assembly GCF_905171765.1 of Bufo bufo. NCBI lineage: Eukaryota > Metazoa > Chordata > Amphibia > Anura > Bufonidae > Bufo > Bufo bufo. The sequence continues at coordinate 123,818,620 of NC_053392.1, forward strand.
CAGTAGTCCGCACACGTTAAAATGTGGAGAACTCTGCTGTCGTTGCGCAGGCACTGCAGCATGTAGTCGCTCATGTGTGCCAGGCTGCCAAGAGGTAAGGACAAGCTGTCCTCTGTGGGAGGCGTATCGTCATCGTCCTGTGTTTCCCCCTAGCCACGCACCAGTGATGGGCCCGAGCTGCTTTGGGTGCCACCCCGCTGTGAACATGCTTCATCCTCATCCTCCTCCACCTCCTCCTCATCCTCGTCCTCCTCGTCCTCCAGTAGTGGGCCCTGTCTGGCCACATTTGTACCTGGCCTCTGGTGTTGCAAAAAACCTCCCTCTGAGTCACTTCGAAGAGACTGGCCTGAAAGTGCTAAAAATGACCCCTCTTCCTCCTCTTCCTCCTGGGCCACCTCCTCTTCCATCATCGCCCTAAGTGTTTTCTCAAGGAGACATAGAAGTGGTATTGTAACGCTGATAACCGCGTCATCGCCACTGGCCATGTTGGTGGAGTACTCGAAACAACGCAACAGGGCACACAGGTCTCGCATGGAGGCCCAGTCATTGGTGGTGAAGTGTGTCTGATCCGCAGTGCGACTGACCCGTGCGTGCTGCAGCTGAAACTCCACTATGGCCTGCTGCTGCTCGCACAGTCTGTCCAGCATATGCAAGGTGGAGTTCCACCTGGTGGGTACGTCGCATATGAGGCGGTGAGCGGGAAGGCCGAAGTTACGCTGTAGCGCAGACAGGCGAGCAGCGGCAGGGTGTGAACGCCGGAAGCGCGAACAGACGGCCCGCACTTTATGCAGCAGCTCTGACATGTCAGGGTAGTTGCGAATGAACTTCTGCACCACCAAATTCAGCACATGCGCCAGGCAAGGGATGTGCGTCAAACCGGCTAGTCCCAGAGCTGCAACGAGATTTCGCCCATTATCGCACACCACCAGGCCGGGCTTGAGGCTCACCGGCAGCAACCACTCGTCGGTCTGTTGTTCTATACCCCCCGACAACTCCTGTGCGGTGTGGGGCCTGTCCCCCAAACATATGAGTTTCAGAACGGCCTGCTGACGTTTACCCCGGGCTGTGCTGAAGTTGGTGATGAAGGTGTGTGGCTGACTGGATGAGCAGGTGGAAGAAGAGGAGGAGGAAGCTGAGTAGGCGGAGGAGGAGACAGGAGGCAAAGAATGTTGCCCTGCGATCCTTGGCGGCGGAAGGACGTGCGCCAAACAGCTCTCCGCCTGGGGCCCAGCCGCCACTACATTTACCCAGTGTGCAGTTAGGGAGATATAGCGTCCCTGGCCGTGCTTACTGGTCCACGTATCTGTGGTTAGGTGGACCTTGCCACAGATGGCGTTGCGCAGTGCACACTTGATTTTATCGGACACTTGTTTGTGCAGGGAAGGCACGGCTCTCTTGAAGAAGTAGTGGCGGCTGGGAACAACATACTGTGGGACAGCAAGCGACATGACTGAGCTGTTTGAAGCTGTGTGTGTCCACCAGCCTAAATGACAGCATTTCATAGGCCAGTAGTTTAGAAATGCTGGCATTCAGGGCCAGGGATCGAGGGTGGCTAGGTGGGAATTTACGCTTTCTCTCAAATGTTTGTGAGATGGAGAGCTGAACGCTGCCGTGTGACATGGTTGAGATGCTTGGTGACGCAGGTGGTGGTGTTGGTGGTACATCCCATGTTTGCTGGGCGGCAGGTGCCAACGTTCCTCCAGAGGCGTAGGAAGAGGCCGAGGCGGCGGCAGCAGCAGAAGAGGCTGAGGCGGCAGCAGCAGAAGACGTAGCAAGGGGAGACTGAGTGACTTCCTTGTTTTTAAGGTGTTTACTCCACTGCAGTTCATGCTTTGCATGCAGGTGCCTGGTCATGCAGGTTGTGCTAAGGTTCAGAACGTTAATGCCTCGCTTCAGGCTCTGATGGCACAGCGTGCAAACCACTCGGGTCTTCTCATCAGCACATTGTTTGAAGAAGTGCCATGCCAGGGAACTCCTTGAAGCTGCCTTTGGGGTGCTCGGTCCCAGATGGCGGCGGTCAGTAGCAGGCGGAGTCTCTTGGCGGCGGGTGTTCTGATTTTGCCCACTGCTCCCTCTTTTGCTACGCTGTTGGCTCGGTCTCACCACTGCCTCTTCCTCCGAACTGTGAAAGTCAGTGGCACGACCTTCATTCCATGTGGGGTCTAGGACCTCATCGTCCCCTGCATCGTCTTCCACCCAGTCTTGATCCCTGACCTCCTGTTCAGTCTGCACACTGCAGAAAGACGCAGCAGTTGGCACCTGTGTTTCGTCATCATCAGAGACGTGCTGAGGTGGTATTTCCATGTCCTCATCATCAGGAAACATAAGTGGTTGTGCGTTAGTGCATTCTATCTCTTCCACCCCTGGGGAAGGGCTAGGTGGATGCCCTTGGGAAACCCTGGCAGCAGAGTCTTCAAACAGCATAAGAGACTGCTGCATAACTTGTGGCTCAGACAGTTTCCCTGATATCCATGGGGGTGATGTGACAGACCGATGGGCTTGGTTTTCATGCGCCATCTGTGCGCCTATTGCAGAAGACTGGGTGGGAGATAATGTGAACGTGCTGGATCCACTGTCGGCCACCCAATTGACTAATGCCTGTACCTGCTTAGGCCTTACCATCCTTAGAACGGCATTGGGCCCCACCAAATATCGCTGTAAATTCTGCTGGCTACTGGGACCTGAGGTAATTGGTTCACTAGGACGTGTGGCTGTGGCAGAACGGCCACGTCCTCTCCCAGCACCAGAGGGTCCACTAACACCACTACGACCATGTCCACGTCCGCGTCCCTTATTAGATGTTTTCCTCATTGTTCCCGTTCACCACAATTTTGAGAATGGCAAATTTGGGAATAGTTTTTCAACCCAGAACAAAAAGTGTGCTTTTACGGTCACTACAAATAACTTGACCAGCTAAAACAGTACAGATTTGGTTGAACAGAAATGTGAGGCCTGTTTTTTTTTTGCGCTGTGTGACAGGTATAGGTTTAATCACAGAATTAGACTTGTATCTGCACGGTAGTGTGTGTGTTAAATTTTTCTGAATGACACTATCAGCACCTTCAATGTAAGATATCCTTTTTGGGATAGATTTCAAGTAGGCCTCATATAGCAGAAACTAGTTATTTTGAGAATGGCAAATTTGGGAATAGTTTTTCAACCCAGAACAAAAAATGTGCTTTTACGGTCACTACAAATAACTTGACCAGCTAAAACAGTACAGATTTGGTTGAATAGAAATGTGAGGCCTGTTTTTTTTTGCGCTGTGTGACAGGTATAGGTTTAATCACAGAATTAGACTTGTATCTGCACGGTAGCGTGTGTGTTAAATTTTTCTGAATGACACTATCAGCACCTTCAATGTAAGATATCCTTTTTGGGATAGATTTCAAGTAGGCCTCATATAGCAGAAACTAGTTATTTTGAGAATGGCAAATTTGGGAATAGTTTTTCAACCCAGAACAAAAAATGTGCTTTTACGGTCACTACAAATAACTTGACCAGCTAAAACAGTACAGATTTGGTTGAATAGAAATGTGAGGCCTGTTTTTTTTTGCGCTGTGTGACAGGTATAGGTTTAATCACAGAATTAGACTTGTATCTGCACGGTAGCGTGTGTGTTAAATTTTTCTGAATGACACTATCAGCACCTTCAATGTAAGATATCCTTTTTGGGATAGATTTCAAGTAGGCCTCATATAGCAGAAACTAGTTATTTTGAGAATGGCAAATTTGGGAATAGTTTTTCAACCCAGAACAAAAAATGTGCTTTTACGGTCACTACAAATAACTTGACCAGCTAAAACAGTACAGATTTGGTTGAATAGAAATGTGAGGCCTGTTTTTTTTTGCGCTGTGTGACAGGTATAGGTTTAATCACAGAATTAGACTTGTATCTGCACGGTAGCGTGTGTGTTAAATTTTTCTAAATGACACTATCAGCACCTTCAATGTAAGATATCCTTTTTGGGATAGATTTCAAGTAGGCCTCATATAGCAGAAACTAGTTATTTTGAGAATGGCAAATTTGGGAATAGTTTTTCAACCGAGAACAAAAAGTGTGCTTTTACGGTCACTACAAATAACTTGACCAGCTAAAACAGTACAGATTTGGTTGAATAGAAATGTGAGGCCTGTTTTTTTTTTGCGCTGTGTGACAGGTATAGGTTTAATCACAGAATTAGACTTGTATCTGCACGGTAGCGTGTGTGTTAAATTTTTCTGAATGACACTATCAGCACCTTCAATGTAAGATATCCTTTTTGGGATAGATTTCAAGTAGGCCTCATATAGCAGAAACTAGTTATTTTGAGAATGGCAAATTTGGGAATAGTTTTTCAACCCAGAACAAAAAATGTGCTTTTACGGTCACTACAAATAACTTGACCAGCTAAAACAGTACAGATTTGGTTGAATAGAAATGTGAGGCCTGTTTTTTTTTGCGCTGTGTGACAGGTATAGGTTTAATCACAGAATTAGACTTGTATCTGCACGGTAGCGTGTGTGTTAAATTTTTCTGAATGACACTATCAGCACCTTCAATGTAAGATATCCTTTTTGGGATAGATTTCAAGTAGGCCTCATATAGCAGAAACTAGTTATTTTGAGAATGGCAAATTTGGGAATAGTTTTTCAACCCAGAACAAAAAATGTGCTTTTACGGTCACTACAAATAACTTGACCAGCTAAAACAGTACAGATTTGGTTGAATAGAAATGTGAGGCCTGTTTTTTTTTTGCGCTGTGTGACAGGTATAGGTTTAATCACAGAATTAGACTTGTATCTGCACGGTAGCGTGTGTGTTAAATTTTTCTGAATGACACTATCAGCACCTTCAATGTAAGATATCCTTTTTGAGATAGATTTCAAGTAGGCCTCATATAGCAGAAACTAGTTATTTTGAGAATGGCAAATTTGGGAATAGTTTTTCAACCCAGAACAAAAAATGTGCTTTTACGGTCACTACAAATAACTTGACCAGCTAAAGCAGTACAGATTTGGTTGAATAGAAATGTGAGGCCTGTTTTTTTTTGCGCTGTGTGACAGGTATAGGTTTAATCACAGAATTAGACTTGTATCTGCACGGTAGCGTGTGTGTTAAATTTTTCTGAATGACACTATCAGCACCTTCAATGTAAGATATCCTTTTTGGGATAGATTTCAAGTAGGCCTCATAAAGCAGAAACTAGTTATTTTGAGAATGGAAAATTTGGGAATAGTTTTTTAACCCAGAACAAAAAGTGTGCTTTTACGGTCACTACAAATAACTTGACCAGGTAAAACAGTACAGATTTGGTTGAATAGAAATGTGAGGCCTGTTTTTTTTTGCGCTGTGTGACAGGTATAGGTTTAATCACAGAATTAGACTTGTATCTGCACGGTAGCGTGTGTGTTAAATTTTTCTGAATGACACTATCAGCACCTTCAATGTAAGATATCCTTTTTGAGATAGATTTCAAGTAGGCCTCATATAGCAGAAACTAGTTATTTTGAGAATGGCAAATTTGGGAATAGTTTTTCAACCCAGAACAAAAAATGTGCTTTTACGGTCACTACAAATAACTTGACCAGGTAAAACAGTACAGATTTGGTTGAATAGAAATGTGAGGCCTGTTTTTTTTTGCGCTGTGTGACAGGTATAGGTTTAATCACAGAATTAGACTTGTATCTGCACGGTAGCGTGTGTGTTAAATTTTTCTGAATGACACTATCAGCACCTTCAATGTAAGATATCCTTTTTGAGATAGATTTCAAGTAGGCCTCATATAGCAGAAACTAGTTATTTTGAGAATGGCAAATTTGGGAATAGTTTTTCAACCCAGAACAAAAAATGTGCTTTTACGGTCACTACAAATAACTTGACCAGCTAAAGCAGTACAGATTTGGTTGAATAGAAATGTGAGGCCTGTTTTTTTTTGCGCTGTGTGACAGGTATAGGTTTAATCACAGAATTAGACTTGTATCTGCACGGTAGCGTGTGTGTTAAATTTTTCTGAATGACACTATCAGCACCTTCAATGTAAGATATCCTTTTTGGGATAGATTTCAAGTAGGCCTCATAAAGCAGAAACTAGTTATTTTGAGAATGGAAAATTTGGGAATAGTTTTTTAACCCAGAACAAAAAGTGTGCTTTTACGGTCACTACAAATAACTTGACCAGGTAAAACAGTACAGATTTGGTTGAATAGAAATGTGAGGCCTGTTTTTTTTTGCGCTGTGTGACAGGTATAGGTTTAATCACAGAATTAGACTTGTATCTGCACGGTAGCGTGTGTGTTAAATTTTTCTGAATGACACTATCAGCACCTTCAATGTAAGATATCCTTTTTGGGATAGATTTCAAGTAGGCCTCATATAGCAGAAACTAGTTATTTTGAGAATGGCAAATTTGGGAATAGTTTTTCAACCCAGAACAAAAAATGTGCTTTTACGGTCACTACAAATAACTTGACCAGCTAAAACAGTACAGATTTAGTTGAATAGAAATGTGAGGCCTGTTTTTTTTTGCGCTGTGTGACAGGTATAGGTTTAATCACAGAATTAGACTTGTATCTGCACGGTAGCGTGTGTGTTAAATTTTTCTGAATGACACTATCAGCACCTTCAATGTAAGATATCCTTTTTGGGATAGATTTCAAGTAGGCCTCATATAGCAGAAACTAGTTATTTTGAGAATGGCAAATTTGGGAATAGTTTTTCAACCCAGAACAAAAAATGTGCTTTTACGGTCACTACAAATAACTTGACCAGCTAAAAAAGTACAGATTTGGTTGAATAGAAATGTGAGGCCTGTTTTTTTTTGCGCTGTGTGACAGGTATAGGTTTAATCACAGAATTAGACTTGTATCTGCACGGTAGCGTGTGTGTTAAATTTTTCTGAATGACACTATCAGCACCTTCAATGTAAGATATCCTTTTTGGGATAGATTTCAAGTAGGCCTCATATAGCAGAAACTAGTTATTTTGAGAATGGAAAATTTGGGAATAGTTTTTTAACCCAGAACAAAAAGTGTGCTTTTACGGTCACTACAAATAACTTGACCAGCTAAAACAGTACAGATTTGGTTGAATAGAAATGTGAGGCCTGTTTTTTTTTGCGCTGTGTGACAGGTATAGGTTTAATCACAGAATTAGACTTGTATCTGCACGGTAGCGTGTGTGTTAAATTTTTCTGAATGACACTATCAGCACCTTCAATGTAAGATATCCTTTTTGGGATAGATTTCAAGTAGGCCTCATATAGCAGAAACTAGTTATTTTGAGAATGGCAAATTTGGGAATATTTTTTCAACCCAGAACAAAAAATGTGCTTTTACGGTCACTACAAATAACTTGACCAGCTAAAACAGTACAGATTTGGTTGAATAGAAATGTGAGGCCTGATTTTTTTTTGCGCGGTGTGACAGGTATAGGTTTAATCACAGAATTAGACTTGTATCTGCACGGTAGCGTGTGTGTTAAATTTTTCTGAATGACACTATCAGCACCTTCAATGTAAGATATCCTTTTTGGGATAGATTTCAAGTAGGCCTCATATAGCAGAAACTAGTTATTTTGAGAATGGCAAATTTGGGAATAGTTTTTCAACCCAGAACAAAAAATGTGCTTTTACTGTCACTACAAATAACTTGACTAGCTAAAACAGTACAGATTTGGTTGAATAGAAATGTGAGGCCTGTTTTTTTTTTGCGCGGTGTGACAGGTATAGGTTTAATCACAGAATTAGACTTGTATCTGCACGGTAGCGTGTGTGTTAAATTTTTCTGAATGACACTATCAGCACCTTCAATGTAAGATATCCTTTTTGGGATAGATTTCAAGTAGGCCTCATATAGCAGAAACTAGTTATTTTGAGAATGGCAAATTTGGGAATAGTTTTTCAACCCAGAACAAAAAATGTGCTTTTACGGTCACTACAAATAACTTGACCAGCTAAAACAGTACAGATTTGGTTGAATAGAAATGTGAGGCCTGTTTTTTTTTGCGCTGTGTGACAGGTATAGGTTTAATCACAGAATTAGACTTGTATCTGCACGGTAGCGTGTGTGTTAAATTTTTCTGAATGACACTATCAGCACCTTCAATGTAAGATATCCTTTTTGGGATAGATTTCAAGTAGGCCTCATATAGCAGAAACTAGTTATTTTGAGAATGGCAAATTTGGGAATAGTTTTTCAATCCAGAACAAAAAGTGTGCTTTTACGGTCACTACAAATAACTTGACCAGCTAAAACAGTACAGATTTGGTTGAATAGAAATGTGAGGCCTGTTTTTTTTTGCGCTGTGTGACAGGTATAGGTTTAATCACAGAATTAGACTTGTATCTGCACGGTAGCGTGTGTTTTTAATTTTTCTGAATGACACTATCAGCACCTTCAATATAAGATATCCTTTTTGGGATAGATTTCAAGTAGGCCTCATATAGCAGAAACTAGTTATTTTGAGAATGGCAAATTTGGGAATAGTTTTTCAACCCAGAACAAAAAATGTGCTTTTACGGTCACTACAAATAACTTGACCAGCTAAAACAGTACAGATTTGGTTGAATAGAAATGTGAGGCCTGTTTTTTTTTGCGCTGTGTGACAGGTATAGGTTTAATCACAGAATTAGACTTGTATCTGCACGGTAGCGTGTGTGTTAAATTTTTCTGAATGACACTATCAGCACCTTCAATGTAAGATATCCTTTTTGGGATAGATTTCAAGTAGGCCTCATATAGCAGAAACTAGTTATTTTGAGAATGGCAAATTTGGGAATAGTTTTTCAACCCAGAACAAAAAATGTGCTTTTACGGTCACTACAAATAACTTGACCAGCTAAAACAGTACAGATTTGGTTGAAAAGAAATGTGAGGCCTGTTTTTTTTGCGCTGTGTGACAGGTATAGGTTTAATCACAGAATTAGACTTGTATCTGCACGGTAGCGTGTGTGTTAAATTTTTCTGAATGACACTATCAGCACCTTCAATGTAAGATATCCTTTTTGGGATAGATTTCAAGTAGGCCTCATATAGCAGAAACTAGTTATTTTGAGAATGGCAAATTTGGGAATAGTTTTTCAACCCAGAACAAAAAGTGTGCTTTTACGGTCACTACAAATAACTTGACCAGCTAAAACAGTACAGATTTGGTTGAATAGAAATGTGAGGCCTGTTTTTTTTGCGCTGTGTGACAGGCATAGGTTTAATCACAGAATTAGACTTGTATCTGCACAGTAGCGTGTGTGTTAAATTTTTCTGAATGACACTATCAGCACCTTCAATGTAAGATATCCTTTTTGGGATAGATTTCAAGTAGGCCTCATATAGCAGAAACTAGTTATTTTGAAAATGGCAAATTTGGGAATAGTTTTTCAACCCAGAACAAAAAATGTGCTTTTACGGTCACTACAAATAACTTGACCAGCTAAAACAGTACAGATTTGGTTGAATAGAAATGTGAGGCCTGTTTTTTTTTGCGCTGTGTGACAGGTATAGGTTTAATCACAGAATTAGACTTGTATCTGCACGGTAGCGTGTGTGTTAAATTTTTCTGAATGACACTATCAGCACCTTCAATGTAAGATATCCTTTTTGGGATAGATTTCAAGTAGGCCTCATATAGCAGAAAATAGTTATTTTGAGAATGGCAAATTTGGGAATAGTTTTTCAACCCAGAACAAAAAATGTGCTTTTACGGTCACTACAAATAACTTGACCAGCTAAAACAGTACAGATTTGGTTGAAAAGAAATGTGAGGCCTGTTTTTTTTGCGCTGTGTGACAGGTATAGGTTTAATCACAGAATTAGACTTGTATCTGCACGGTAGCGTGTGTGTTAAATTTTTCTGAATGACACTATCAGCACCTTCAATGTAAGATATCCTTTTTGGGATAGATTTCAAGTAGGCCTCATATAGCAGAAACTAGTTATTTTGAGAATGGCAAATTTGGGAATAGTTTTTCAACCCAGAACAAAAAGTGTGCTTTTACGGTCACTACAAATAACTTGACCAGCTAAAACAGTACAGATTTGGTTGAATAGAAATGTGAGGCCTGTTTTTTTTGCGCTGTGTGACAGGCATAGGTTTAATCACAGAATTAGACTTGTATCTGCACAGTAGCGTGTGTGTTAAATTTTTCTGAATGACACTATCAGCACCTTCAATGTAAGATATCCTTTTTGGGATAGATTTCAAGTAGGCCTCATATAGCAGAAACTAGTTATTTTGAGAATGGCAAATTTGGGAATAGTTTTTCAACCCAGAACAAAAAATGTGCTTTTACGGTCACTACAAATAACTTGACCAGCTAAAACAGTACAGATTTGGTTGAATAGAAATGTGAGGCCTGTTTTTTTTTGCGCTGTGTGACAGGTATAGGTTTAATCACAGAATTAGACTTGTATCTGCACGGTAGCGTGTGTGTTAAATTTTTCTGAATGACACTATCAGCACCTTCAATGTAAGATATCCTTTTTGGGATAGATTTCAAGTAGGCCTCATATAGCAGAAAATAGTTATTTTGAGAATGGCAAATTTGGGAATAGTTTTTCAACCCAGAACAAAAAATGTGCTTTTACGGTCACTACAAATAACTTGAGCAGCTAAAACAGTATAGATTTGGTTGAATAGAAATGTGAGGCCTGTTTTTTTTTGCGCTGTGTGACAGGTATAGGTTTAATCACAGAATTAGACTTGTATCTGCACGGTAGCGTGTGTGTTAAATTTTTCTGAATGACACTATCAGCACCTTCAATGTAAGATATCCTTTTTGGGATAGATTTCAAGTAGGCCTCATATAGCAGAAACTAGTTATTTTGAGAATGGCAAATTTGGGAATAGTTTTTCAACCCAGAACAAAAAGTGTGCTTTTACGGTCACTACAAATAACTTGACCAGCTAAAACAGTACAGATTTGGTTGAATAGAAATGTGAGGCCTGTTTTTTTTTTTGCGCTGTGTGACAGGTATAGGTTTAATCACAGAATTAGACTTGTATCTGCACGGTAGCGTGTGTGTTAAATTTTTCTGAATGACACTATCAGCACCTTCAATGTAAGATATCCTTTTTGGGATAGATTTCAAGTAGGCCTCATATAGCAGAAACTAGTTATTTTGAGAATGGCAAATTTGGGAATAGTTTTTCAACCCAGAACAAAAAATGTGCTTTTACGGTCACTACAAATAACTTGACCAGCTAAAACAGTACAGATTTGGTTGAATAGAAATGTGAGGCCTGTTTTTTTTTGCGCTGTGTGACAGGTATAGGTTTAATCACAGAATTAGACTTGTATCTGCACGGTAGCGTGTGTGTTAAATTTTTCTGAATGACACTATCAGCACCTTCAATGTAAGATATCCTTTTTGGGATAGATTTCAAGTAGGCCTCATCTAGCAGAAACTAGTTATTTTGAGAATGGCAAATTTGGGAATAGTTTTTCAACCCAGAACAAAAAGTGTGCTTTTACGGTCACTACAAATAACTTGACCAGCTAAAACAGTACAAATTTGGTTGAATAGAAATGTCAGGTCTATTTTTTAGGCGCTGGGTGACAGGCTCAACTTGCCCCTGATGTAGTATATGGCCAAAGAATAACCACACTATTGATGGTTAAATGCACTTAAGTGACACAGGCTCAGCCTGCACCAGATGTAGTATATGGCCAAAAAATAACCACACTGTTGATGGTTAAATACACTTCGGTGACACAGGCTCTGCCTGCAGCTGATGTAGTATATGGCCAAAAAATAACCAGACTGTTGATGGTTAAATGCACTTCGGTGACACAGGCTCAGCCTGCATCTGATGTAGGATATAGCAAAAAATAACCACACTATTGATGGTTAAATGCACTTGGGTGACACAGGCTCAGCCTGCAGCTGATGTAGGATATAGCACAAAATAACCACACTATTGATGGTTAAATACACTTGGTGATAGCTTGTGCTGGCGCACCACAAGCCACAAAATGGCCGCCGATCACCCCAGAAAAAAGTGATCTAAAAACGCTCTGGGCAGCCTCAAAAAAGTGAGCAAGTCGATATTAGCACTTCAATGATCCACAGCTGCAGATCTATCACAGAATGAAGTCTTTTGGAGGAGTTAATCTGCCTAATCTCGCCCTAACGTCGCAGCTGCAACCTCTCCCTATGCTTGAATTAGTAGAGTGACGTGCAGCGCTACGTGACCCAAGCTTATATAGAGGCTGGGTCACATGCTGCACTGGCCAATCACAGCCATGCCAATAGTAGGCAAGGCTGTGATGGCCTCTTGGGGCAAGTAGTATGACACTTGTTGATTGGCTGCTTTGCAGCCTTTCAAAAAGCGCCAAGAAAGCGACGAACACCGAACCCGGACTTTTACGAAAATGTTACAGTTCGGGTTCGCTCATCCCTATACAATACGTTACCTAACAAAATAGACAAATCAAAAAAATATTTGTAGATACCCCCAGGTCTGGAGTACTGCACAGATAATGCTTATTTTGTTAATTTACTTCATCCACTACCTGTGACCCACCTTTTTCTTAATCTTTTTCTTAATCTCAGACAAACCATTTAACCCCGTAATGCTCTGTACCTGTAATAGTACAATACTGTAATGGCACGAGTTCATGAGCTGGGCCTGTGCCATCTCTTGGAAGTGTCTGCTGTATAGTACAGCACCATTTAGTTCTTACTGCCAGAATTGAAGATCCCTGCCGTTTAACCCCTCAGATGACTGTCAATAGCAAGCAGTTAGAGGGAGGGATATTCCAGCAGGATACGTATGTTACCCTGTTTGTCAGAATGACAGGATTATTACAGGGTATGATACAAGTGCTCAAAAGATCGCAGAAAGTCCAATAAAGTTTTGAAAAATATAAAAAAATATATATAAAAAATTTAAAAACCTGTTTCTATTTCTCATATATAAATGAAATAAATAAAAAGGATAAACTTAATTGGTATCGATGCATCTGCAATGACCCAATCTATTAAAATATCTAATTATTTAACCCCTTCCCCATTCATGATGTACTACTACATCATGGGAACCACTGCGTTCCCGCAATTTGACGTAATAGTACATCATGGTGATCGTGCGGGCACCGGAGCGGTGCGCGCACGATCACTGCAGGGGCCCGGTATTCCCTGGTAGCCGGGCCCCTGCTGTATACGCCGGCATTGCTGTAAAAGCCGATATCGGCGGATTAACCCATTCTATGCCACGGTCCGCGCTGACTTTACATCACAAAAAGTGCAACACCAAGCGATCAAAAAGGCGTATGTCCCACAAAATGGTATCAATGAAACCGCCACCTCATCCCACAAAAAATTAGCCCCTACCTAAGATAATCACCCAAAAAATTAAAAAAACTATAGCTCTCAGAACATGGAGACACTAAAATATAATTTTTTTTGTTTCAAAACAGCTATTATTGTGCTAAAGTGAAATGCATAAAAAAATATATACATATTAGGTATCGCCACGTCCGTAACAACCACCTCTATAAAATTATCACATGACCTAACCCCTCAGGTGAACACCGTAAAAAAAATAAAAAATGTGTGAAAAAAAGGCATTTTTGTCACATTACATCACAAAAATTGCAACAGCAAGTGAAAAAAAAGTGTATGACCCCCAAAATAGTACCAATCAGACCATCACCTCATCCCGCAAAAAATGAGATCCTACCTAAGAGAATCGGTCAAAAAATAAAAAAGCTATCACTCTAAGTCAATGGAGACACTAAAATATGATAATTTTTTGCTTCAAAACTGCTATTATTGTGCTAAAGTGAAGTAAATAAAAAAAGTATACATATTAGGTATAGCCACGTCCGTAACAACCAGCTCTATGAAAATATAACATGACCTAATCCCTCAGGTGAACACCGTAAAAAAATAAAAAATAAAAACTGTGTAAAAAAAATAGCTATTTTTGTCACCTTGCAGCACAAAATTTGCAACACCAAGCGATCAAAAAGGCATATACCCCCCAAAATAGTACCAATCAAACCGTCACCTCATCCTGCAAAAAATGAGCCCTTACCTAAGACAATTGGTCAAAAAATAAAAAAGCTATGGGTCTCAGACTATAGATACTCTAAAATATCATTATTTTGGTTTCAAAAATGCTTTTTTTGTGTAAAACTTAAATAAATAAGAAAAAGTAGACATATTAGGTATTGCCATGTCCGTAACGATCTACTCTATAAAAAAGGCACATGACCTAATCCCTCAGGTAAACGCTGTAAAAATAAATAAATAAAAACTGCGCCAAAACAAACAATTTTTTGGCCCCCTTGCCCCATAAAGTGTAATAATAAATGATCAAAAAATCATATGCACCCAAAAATGGTACCAATAAAAACATCAACTCTTCCTGCAAAAAACGAGCCCCTGCACAAGATGATCGGCAGAAAAATAAAATAAATAGGGCATTCAGAAAATGGAGATACAAAAACCAAATTTTTTCTTTTAAAAATGCTTTTTTATGTAAAACTGAAACAAACATCATAGAAAGTAGACATATTTGATATCATTGCGTCCGTAACAACCTGCTCTATAAAAATAGTGCATAATCTAACCTGTCAGATGAATTTTGTTAAAAAAAAAGGTGCCAAAACATCAATTTTTGGGTTAACTTGCCTCACAAAAACGTAATATAGAGCAATTAAAAATCATATGTACCCCAAAATAGTTCACTTTTTTGAGTTTCTACTGTAGGGGTGCATCACGGGGGCTTCAAATGGGACATGGCATCTAAAAACTAGTTCAGCTAAATCTGCCTTCCAAAAACCATATGGCGTTCCTTTCCTACTGCGCCCTGTCGTGTGCCCATACAGCAGTTTACGATCACATGTGGGGTGTTTCTGTAATCCACAGAATCAGGGTAATAAATATTGAGTTTTATTTGGCTGTTAACCCTTGCTTTGCTACTGGAAAAAATTGATTAAAATCTGCCAAAAAAGTGAAATTCTGAAATTTCTTCATTTTCCATTAAGTCTTGTGGAACACCTAAAGGGTTAACAAAGTTTTTAAAACCAGTTTTGTATACCTTGAGGGGTGTAGTTTCTAAAAAGGGGTCATTTTTGGGTGGTTTCTATTATGCAAGCCTCACAAAGTGACTTCAGACCTGAACTGGTCTTTAAAAAGTGGGTTTTGTAAGTTTTCCGAAAAATTTTAAGATTTGCTTCCAAACTTCTAAGCCTTCTAACGTCCCCCAAAAATAAAATATAATTTTCAAAATGATCCAAACATGAAGTAGACATATGGGAAATGTAAAGTAATAACTATTATATGAGGTATCACTATCTATTATAAAAGTAGAGAAATTTTAATTTGAAAATTTGGGAATTTTTCAAAATTTTGGGTAAATTTGGGATTCTTTCACAAATAAAGGTGAAATATATTGACTCAAGTTTATGACTATAATAAAGTATTATGTGTCACGAGAAAACAATCTCAGAATGGCTTGGATAAGTAAAAGTGTTTCAAAGCTATTACCACAAAAAGTGACACATGTCAGATTTGCAAAAAATGCCCTGGGCAGGAAGGTGAAAACAGGCTTGAAGGGGTTAACCTGTAGAGTATAAAAAAATAATCCCCAATGGCAGAATTTTTATTTTTTTTGTCACTTAGCCTCCCCCATAAAATTAAATAAAAAAATTATCTGAAGGTCACATGTATCCTAAAATTGTATCAATAAAAACTATTCTTTCACCACGCATAAAAATGAGCCCTCGCACAGCTCCATCAGCTGAAAATTTTAAAAGTTATGGGTGTCAGAATATGGCAATGCAAAGCACTCTTTTTTTTAAACACAACTTTTTTTTTAAGTAGTAAAACATAACAAAAAACTAAAATGTGGTATCTACATAATTATACTGAACAACAGAATAAAGTTAAAATATCCTTATAACCAAATAGTGGGGGGAAAAAAATTCTAAAAATCATTTCTAAAATTCTAGCTGATAGACTCTCAAACCTGCTACCTAAATTGATTTCATTATATCCGTTGATGCGGAAAAAGCGTTTGATAATGTGGACTGGGGATGGATGGGAGAAGTATTGGACAGAATGGGCTTTGAGGGACCGTTCAGAAGTTTTTTGAATGGAATATACTCAAATCCTCAGGCTAGAGTAGCCACACCGGGATTCTTGTCTAGACCCATACACTTAGGCAAGGGGACGAGACAGGGATGTCCGCTTTCCCCTCTCCTTTTCAACCTGGCATTAGAGCCTCTGTCTAGGCAGATTGAGAGAGATACTAAATTAGAGGGGATCAAAATCGGTAAGTCCGGAAAAAGGGTAATAAAACATGCGCTTTTTGCCGATGACTTGTTAGTGTTTTTAGAAAAACCACATAGAGACATAGGTCACCTGCTAAAGCTGCTGGAGACATTTGGTTCGTTCTCGGGTTTCAAGGTGAATACTGATAAATCGGAGTTGATGTTTATAGGGGCCCAGGCAAAAAAAGCCCAAAAAAGGTTGCTAGGATTTCCCCTACAGATAGCTAATCACTCGATTAAATACCTGGGTATTAACGTAGGAAGCACTCCTGAATCCTTATATTCATTAAATTACCCACCACTAATCAAAAAAATCCTTGCGGATGTAGGGAGGTGGTCATCCCTGCCGTTGTCCCTGGGGGGGGAGATGTCAACTCTTAAAAATGATGAGTGTGGCCCAACTCCTATATCCCATTCAAACAATCCCCATCCTACTTAAGCATAAGGACATAGAAGCCTTGGAGAAGGCATTTAGATCATTTCTTTGGAGAGGGAAAAAATTTCGAATTTCGCAGGCGAAATTGCAACTACCAAAAATTCTAGGGGGTTAAACTTTCCAGACATAAGAGCATACAATTTAGCTAGTCTCCTAAGGCACAGCTTAGACTGGATATTTGGAACACACTTTTACACTAATACCAAGCTGGAGGAGAAATTGGTGACACCTTGGTCACTGACAGCTCTGTTGCACACTAAATATGGGACCATGCCTTCTGAGGTTAAAGGGAGTCTTTTAATAAGGGATAACGTGGCGAGTTGGAAAGCAATCCGCAAGCTGTTTTCACTGCCTTTCACTCTATCTAAACACATGAGCATTTGGGGTCACCCAGAATTTCCACCAGGGAGCGAAGCTAAACACTTTCAAAAATGGAAAGAGCTGGGGATTGGTAATGTTAGGGATCTATGGGATATACAGACAGGGAGATACCTCAAGCACGAAGAACTTATAGTGAGATTCCCAACACTACGTAACCAACACCCGTTAGCATTTTCACAAGTGAAAGATTCTTTAACTAAGAGGGTCATGAATCTAACCAGGGAAATGGGGATGAAAGACTTTGACCTACTTACGGGCCAGGGACTTAGGAAAAAGTCACTCTCAGAGCTATACGGGGGTTTGAGGGATATGAAGCAGAGGCAAATAGCTGAGAGCCTCTTCTCACAATGGAGAAAAGAATTCCCATCAATAGACATAAAGCAAACCATTCTGAAGGGGTGGGAGACAATTAGGAAAGTGAGACCAAATGAGGGATGGAGAGAGACATACTTTAGAATGATGCACAAAGCTATCTATGGCAGAATCATAAAGTGTCCAAAATGTCACGAAATCGGTACAGATATGTATCATGGAGTGTGGTCCTGTCCGGAAACTAAGAAGTTTTGGAAAGAGGTCATTTTCCAACTCAAAAACCACCTAAAAGTGGAAATCTTGCTTGTTCCGGAGCTTCTGATATTCCAGGTGGCTTCCGAGGGGCAAAAGGTAACCCCGTTGGTACACTTATTGTTACTAGCAGCCAAGAGATGTCTCTTCAGGGAATGGCTTCAGCCTACAACGCCTTCAATGAGTGAAGTTTTTCTGCACACTAAGTCATGTTTTTTACTTGAAAGGGCAGAAGCAGAACAATTCAAAGGGAAGTGGGTCAATGTTTTCTTTGGCAGATGGGAACCATTCATAAGAGTAGCCCTAAGTACTGCTGAGGTGATGGAAACTATGCAACCATTCACAGGTTCAGAGTGGTATTTGAAAAGGAGATTAATGAACACCCTAGGGACGCTACAGGTGGATTGAAGAGAAGAGGGTAATTCAGTAGCTAGATCATTAGAGAAGGTGTTGAAATATACAGAAGACCTGGAAGTGAGGAGGGGTGGGAGGGTCAGTTGGGGTCCGTTAAACAGAAGTTGCGGGTTGAGTCTAAATGGAAAATAAAAATGGATAGTCATACGGACAATAAGAGGTTATAGCGCAATTGTGTGTAACATCAAGATAACATTAGTGTTAGGGGTTGAGCAGCTCCTCCAGAATTGCCACTATATTTCTGTGTTTTTGTCTTGTTTGATATGTAGTGTGTGTGCCTTTACCTGGCATTCAAACACTCTTTTGCACCTGTTAACCTCCATCACATGGTCTGATATGGGTGTGGCTCACAGTCTGGCTTTGTTCACATTGCACTAGTTTTCCTGCTGGGCGGTTGTGTGGAAGCTTGGCTGTGAGCTGGATTACATCACCTTCAGACCTTGTTCACACCATAGTTAGTTAGCGTAGTGGTAGGACCCCTTGCCATACTCAGTGACCGTGTGTCACGGAACCATGAACCAGACGTACAACAAGAGATAAATGAAAATAAGAAGGCTTTATTGAAAATAAAGCTGTAAAGCAAAAGTCCAAACGGATGGTGAAACCGAGCAGAGTCTTTGCGAAGCCAGAGGTCAGGAACCAGAAGGGTAGTCAGACGAAGCCAGGATCAGGAACCAGCAGGGTAGTCAGACGAAGCCAGGATCAGGAACCAGCAGGGTAGTCAGACGAAGCCAGGATCAGGAACCAGCAGGGTAGTCAGACGAAGCCAGGATCAGGAACCAGAAGCAGCAGCAGTCTTAGAAGCATGTGAACACAAGAGGACCAAGCAAGGAACTGAAGCCACAGACCTCCTATATATATGAGCTAGGCATCCAGCTCCTCCCAGGGGAAGGAGGAGCCGCAGGGTGGAAGGCTACAAGATACCCAGAAACCAAGATGGCCGCCAGCACATGTCAAACGAAGGAGAGCAGCAAGCAGGTAAGACCATGACAGTACCTCCCCCTCAAGGGCCCCTCCTCCGCGGAGCACAAAACGGTTTCTGAGGGAAGCGTGCGTGGAAGGCTCGGAGCAAGGCAGGAGCATGGACATCTGCGGAGGGAACCCAGGAACGCTCCTCTGGACCATAACCACGCCAATGGACCAAAAACTGCAACCGACCGCGGACCAGGCGTGAGTCCAGGATATTGCTCACCTCATATTCCTCACGATTGCCCACTTGGACCGGACGAGGCCGAGGAACCGAGGAAGTGAAACGATTACACACCAGTGGCTTCAACAGGGAGACATGAAACACGTTGGAGATCCGCATGCCAGGAGGAAGCGCAAGGGCATAGGCTACCGGGTTTACCCTGCGAAGCACTCGGAAGGGACCAACAAAGCGAGGCGCCAGCTTGGGAGTGGGCACTCGAAGGTTGAGGTTGCGGGTGGACAACCATACACGGTCTCCGACCTGGTAGGAAGGAGCAGGCGCTCGTCTGCGATCAGCCTGGAGTCTCTGGCGCTGCGCAGCGACCTCAAGGGACTTCTGGATCTGTACCCAAGAAGCACGTAGGACGGAAAGGTGATCCTCCACAGCCGGAATATCCTGGGGAGAGAATACCTCCGGTAACACGGCAGGTTGGAACCCATAATTGGCCATGAAGGGAGACGTCCCAGAGGAAGAGTTCACCGCCGTGTTCCTGGCAAACTCAGCCCAAGGCAGGAGGTCAACCCAATTGTCTTGGTGATCGGAGACATAGCAACGAAGGAATTGCTCCAAGGCCTGATTGGATCGTTCTGCGGCCCCATTGGACTGAGGGTGGTAGGCCGAGGAGAAGGAGAGATGAATCCCCAACTGGGAGCAAAAGGCGCGCCAGAACCTGGACACAAACTGACTCCCCCGATCCGACACAATCTCCTTAGGCAAACCGTGCAACCGGAAGACCTCCCTGGCAAAAATCGTGGCCAACTCTTGTGCAGAGGGTAACCTCTTGAGAGGAACACAGTGGCACATTTTGGAAAACCGATCCACAATCATGAGAATGACCGTATGGCCTCGGGATGCAGGGAGGTCCACAATGAAATCCATCCCCAGGTGTGACCATGGGCGCTCCCCGGTGGCTATGGGTTGCAGAAGGCCCAACGGAAGGTGCCGAGGGGACTTACTCTGGGCACAAACGGAGCATGCCGCTACATATGCGGCGATGTCGGAACGTAGGGAAGGCCACCAGAACAGACGTGAAACAGCCCAGGACAGCTGATTCTTTCCAGGATGCCCTGCGGTCTTGGAGTTATGGTAGGTTCGCAACAACCGAGTGCGCAACTCCTCAGGCACAAAACATCTGCCGTTGGGTCTCCCAGAGGGAGCACCAGATTGAGCCGCCAAAATCTGCTCACCCAGGGGAGAGGTCAGGCTGGTGCGAATGGCGGCCAGGATCTGATTCGGAGGTATGACCGAAGTCGGAATCGACTCCTCCCTGGACAGCTCGGAGTACTGCCGTGATAAGGCATCCGCCCTGATGTTCTTGGAACCGGGTAGGTAGGAGACCACGTAATTAAAACGTGACAAGAACAGAGCCCATCTGGCCTGACGTGGTGTCAATCTCTTGGCCTCAGAAAGGTAGGTCAGATTCTTGTGGTCCGTCAGGATGAGAACCGGAACCACCGAACCCTCGAGCAAGTGCCTCCATTCTTTAAGGGCCTGCACGATGGCCAATAACTCCCTGTCACCAATCTGATAGTTGCACTCCGCGGAAGACAGTTTCCGGGAGTAAAACCCACAAGGAAGCAGAGGACCCTCTGGTGTTCTACGCTGAGACAGAAGGGCGCCTACTCCCGTCTCAGACGCGTCCACCTCGAGGACAAAGGGCAACCCAGGGTTGGGATGCGACAGAATCGGAGCCGACACAAAGGCGGACTTTAGGGCCTCAAAAGCTCGGATGGCCTCGAGCGGCCAGACCTGGGAATTACTGCCCTTCCTGGTCAGATCCGTGAGAGGCTTGGCCAGCATGGAAAAGTCCCTGATGAACTTCCGATAATAATTGGCGAAGCCCAAAAAGCGCTGCAGGGAACGAAGACCACTGGGCTGGGGCCACTGTAAGACAGCCGAAACCTTCTCAGGATCCATGGAGAACCCCTCAGCGGAAATGATGTAACCTAAGAAGGTTACATGGGATCGGTGAAATTCGCATTTCTCAAGCTTACCGAACAGCTTGTTCTCTCGTAACCGTTGCAACACTCGTCTGACATCCAGAATGTGGGCCTCCATGGATTCAGAATATACCAAGATGTCATCCAAATAGACTACCACACACTGCTGCAACAGGTCACGGAAAACATCGTTGATGAATTCCTGAAAGACTGCGGGCGCATTGCACAACCCAAAGGGCATAACCAAGGATTCGTAATGACCGGTCCTGGTGTTAAACGCGGTCTTCCACTCATCGCCCGCCTTGATCCTTACCAGGTTATATGCCGCCCTCAGGTCGAGTTTGGTAAAGACCGTGGCCCCTTTAAGGCGATCGAACAGCTCGGAAATCAAGGGTATCGGGTAAGCGTTCTTGATCGTGATGCGATTGAGACCCCTGTAATCGATGCAAGGCCTCAACTCACCGCCCTTCTTTTTCACAAAGAAAAATCCAGCCCCTGCCGGGGACGAAGATTTGCGAATGTGTCCGCGTGAAAGCGCCTCCCTCACGTACTCCTCCATGGCCTCATTCTCCGCTACCGACAGTGGATAGACTTTGCCACGAGGAGGAACGGCACCAGATTGTAACTCTATGGCACAATCATATGGGCGGTGCGGAGGTAGGGCAACCGCGCGCACCTTATCGAATACATCCCGGTACTCCTCGTATTCAGGAGGCAACAGAGAGTCCGAGGAAGTACCCAGCAACTTGACAGACCCATGGATGCAACTAGCCCCACACTGCGGTGACCACGAGAGGATCTCGACCGATCTCCAATCGAAAGTCGGATTATGCTTCTGGAGCCAGGGGTACCCCAAGACCACCGAGTAGTGTGGAGACGAAATAACCTGGAGGCAGACCGACTCTCTGTGAACGGCACCAATGGCTATCCCCACTGGAAGGGTCTCATGAGTCACGTGTGGCGGCAGAAGGGGTCTGCCGTCTATCGCCTCAAGAGCCAGTGGGGAACCTCGAGCCTGCAGAGGAATGGAATTGGCGGCAGCGAACACACTATCAATGAACAAACCACCAGCACCAGAGTCCACCAACGCCTGGGTCGTCACCGAGCCCCCGACCCAGGAGAGGACAACAGTGATCAGTGGTTTGTCAACACGGGAAACCGGGGACGAGGAGACTCCACCCAAGATCTGCCCCCGACAGGATCTCAGGGTACGAGCGTTTCCCGGACGGTTCGGACATGCCAACCGAAAATGCCCACCGAGACCACAGTACATGCATCGGCCCTCGCGTCTCCGGAGTGCCCTCTCCCCCTCGGACAGGCGAGCAAACCCCAGCTGCATGGGTTCACCCCCAGACAAGTCATCCCCAGGAGGCGTGGGAGGAGAGGGAGGCACGGGTGGGACCGCAAACGTAGGCACCAATCTGTTAGAAGACCTCCACAGGTTCTCCTTAAAGGAAGGTCTCTCCCTGAGTCTGGTGTCAATCAAAATCAGGAAAGAAATAAGAGACTCGAGCTCAACTGGTAGGTCCTTAGCTGCAACCTCATCCTTCAAGGCATCCGAGAGACCATGAGAGAAAGCAGCGACCAGAGCCTCATTATTCCAGCCCACCTCTGCTGCCAGGGTACGAAACTCAATGGCGTATTCAGCTACGGATCGTGAACCCTGTCTGATGGACATAAGGAGCTTCGCAGCAGAGGCAGCACGAGCCGGCACATCGAATACCTTCCGAAGAGAAGCAACAAAACCGGAAAACTCGGCAACCACCGGATTGTTGTTCTCCCATAAAGGGCTGGCCCAGGCCAAGGCCTTGTCCGAGAGCAGCGAGATCAAGAAGCCCACCTTTGATCTCTCAGTAGGAAAGGCATGTGGCAGCAACTCGAAATAAATGCCCACCTGGTTAAGGAAACCTCGGCACTGAGTTGGCTCTCCCCCAAAGCGCTGTGGAAGAGGGGCAGAACCGGTCATACCCCGAAACACCGCAGGCGCAACAACAGGTGTCGGGGTAGACTCTGGCGCAACAACCGGAGCGGCAGTAGGAGCGAGCCCAGGAGCGACAACCGACCCATCGGCAACGGGAGCGAAATGAGCCGTGCGTTCAAGCAGGGTTTGCAACGCCACAGCGAACCGACCCAACAGGTGATCCTGCTGATCAAGTCTGGCAACCAGCGTGGGTAGCGAGGATGGCCCTGTACCGTCAGAATTCATGGCTTGGTCCTAATGTCACGGAACCATGAACCAGACGTACAACAAGAGATAAATGAAAATAAGAAGGCTTTATTGAAAATAAAGCTGTAAAGCAAAAGTCCAAACGGATGGTGAAACCGAGCAGAGTCTTTGCGAAGCCAGAGGTCAGGAACCAGAAGGGTAGTCAGACGAAGCCAGGATCAGGAACCAGCAGGGTAGTCAGACGAAGCCAGGATCAGGAACCAGCAGGGTAGTCAGACGAAGCCAGGATCAGGAACCAGCAGGGTAGTCAGACGAAGCCAGGATCAGGAACCAGAAGCAGCAGCAGTCTTAGAAGCATGTGAACACAAGAGGACCAAGCAAGGAACTGAAGCCACAGACCTCCTATATATATGAGCTAGGCATCCAGCTCCTCCCAGGGGAAGGAGGAGCCGCAGGGTGGAAGGCTACAAGATACCCAGAAACCAAGATGGCCGCCAGCACATGTCAAACGAAGGAGAGCAGCAAGCAGGTAAGACCATGACACCGTGACGTGGTGCATGATGGGCTCCGATATTTTCCTGACAGGAATATATTGGCAAAAGTCTCAGCTTTTAATATCTGCATTTATGACTAGCCAGTATAGTCAGTGGCATATCCGTTTGGTGCATTCTTTCTGTGATTTATGTAACATCAAGATATGCAACAATTGTAATGTGATGTATAATGTATGTAATATTACATCAATGTCGTAAAACATCAAGATGTGCAACGACTGCAATGTGAAGGATGTACAATATATGTAATACTGCATCAATGTCGCTGTAACCACCTATATTGAAATGAATCAATTGGATATGATTTATCTATTTTAATAAAAATGATATTTGAGAAAAAAAATAATTCTAAAACAATGGTGGAATTACGTTGTTTTTCATAGTCATCCCAAAAAAATTATTAAAAGGTATACAATTCACCTGATGTACAACAAAATTGTGCCATTAAGGCCTCTTTCACATGACCGTATGGATTTTTCAGTATTTTGCGGTCCGTTTTTCACGGATCCATTGTTCCGTTTTTTGTTTCCGTTGTGTTTCCGTTTTTGTTCTGTTTTTCCGTTCTGTTTTTACGTATGGCATATACAGTATACAGTAATTACATAAAATTTTCAATACATGGTTCCGCAAAAACGGAACGGATACAGAAAACATACAGATGTATTTCCGTATGTGTTCCGGTTTTTATGCGGACCCATTGACTTGAATGGAGCCACGGAATGTGATTTTCTGGCAATAATAGGACATGTTCTATCTTTCAACGGAACAGAAAAACGGAAATACGGAAACGGAATGCACACAGAGTACATTCCGTTTTTTTTGCTGAACCATTGAAATGAATGGTACCGTATACGGAACGCAAAATACGGCCCGTAAACGGGGAAAAAAATGGTCGTGTGAAAGAGGCCTAACAAATACAACTTGTCCCACATAAAAATAAGCTCTCATGGAAAAATAAATAAGTTAAGGCATTTGAAATGCAGAGCTCAAAAAACTAAAAATAAATTGCAGAGCCTTAGGCTGGTTTCACACGGGCGTTGCGGGAAAATGTGTGGGTGCGTTGCTCGAACACCCGCGATTTTTCCGGGCGAGTGCAAAACATTGTAATGCGTTTTGCACGCGCATGAGAAAAATCGCGCATGTTTGGTACCCAAACCCGAACTTCTTCACAGAAGTTCGGGCTTGGGATCAGTGTTCTGTAGATTGTATTATTTTCCCTTATAACATGGTTATAAGGGAAAATAATAGCTTTCTGAATACAGAATGCAAAGTAAAACAGCGCTGGAGGGGTTAAAAAAATAATAATAATAATTTAACTCACCTTAGTCCACTTGATCGCGGCCCGGCATCTACTTCTGTCTCCTTTGTTGAATAGGACCTGTGGTGAGCATTAAATACAGTTACAGGACCTTTGATGACGTCACTCCGGTCATCACATGATCCATCACCATGGTAAAAGATCATGTGACGTACCATGTGATAACCGGAGTGACGTCATCAAAGGTCCTGTAACTGTATTTAATGCTCACCACAGGTCCTATTCAACAAAGGAGACACAAGGAGATGCTGGGCTACGCGATCAAGTGGACTAAGGTGAGTTAATTAATTTTATTTTATTTTTTTAACCCCTCCAGCGCTGTTTTACTATGCATTCTGTATTCAGAATGCTATTATTTTCCCTTATAACCATGTTATAAGGGAAAATAATAATGATCGGGTCTCCAACCCGATCGTCTCCTAGCCACCGTGCGTGAAAATCGCACCGCATCCGCACTTGCTTGCGGATGCTTGCGATTTTCACGCAACCCCATTCATTTCTATGGGGCCTGCGTTGCGTGAAAAACGCAGAATATAGAGCATGCTGCGATTTTCACGCAACGCACAAGTCATGCGTGAAAATCACCGCTCATCTGAACAGCCCTATAGAAATTAATGGGTCGGTATTCAGTGCGGGTGCAATGCATTCACCTCACGCATCACATCCACGCGGAATACTCGCAAGTGTGAAAGGGGCCTTAAAGGGGTTGTCTCACTTCAGCAAATAGCATTTATTATGTAGAAGTTAATACAAGCCACTTACTAATGAATTGTGATTGTCCATATTACTTCCTTTGCTGCCTGGATTCATGGTTTTGACCACCCTGCAATCCATCAGTGGTGGCCGGGCTTGCACACTATAGAAAAAAGCACCAGCCTATGTGAGCTCCCATGGTCTCAGCCCCCAGCCACCAGAACTTTTGTTATATCTTGTATTTGTTCTCTATACTCCAACAGTTTTTATTCAGAGGAAATCCACAAAAAAAACTCTATGAGGCTGATGTCAATTGCCCCATATTAAAAGGGTTCTTCGGGAATGATTTAAAATGGCTGCCCGCAACCTGTCCTAGAATGTGAGCAGACTGGTTGTCTCCATTTGCAGAGCTGCCTAAGGAGGTTGGAGATGTGGGGCCTCACTACACACTACGCTTTGGCATTTACTGCATATTGGTGAGTAGTGATGGATGAACATCTGCCGGGACGGTTCGCGAAACGCGAACGTGCGATCACGATCAATTGTTCGCGAACCGCAAGTTCGCAGCGGGTCCCGTTAATTTTAATGGCAGTCGAACCTGAAAAATCTTCAGCTCATATTTACAGCCAAGAAATAATTACTAGAAGTGCACAAATAGTCCCACAACATGGACAGTGACATACCAGATGTATTATTCGAATACCAGATGTATTATTCGAATTTGCGATCTCCATTCATAATTTTTTTCAATGCAAAATATCGGCAATATAATTTTCGTGTACGCGCATGCGCAAATGCACTATACAGTACCCAAATGCACTATAAAGAAAGTATATTGGTATATAACACCCCGCTTCAATCAGTTGTTTTGGGGGGCGACTGGTATATGACACCAGTAGAAATTATTTGTTCCAATAACGCTTGTCCTTCTATATACCTGCAGTATCGCAGCAGAACCGCACACAACTGCCACACAATACAAATGGACTATAATATACTTTCTAACATAGAAAGTATATTATAACATTGTACAAGGAAGGCAATCCATTAGAATAAACATAAAGATAAAACGTAACCTTTAATAATGTTACTATGAGGGTCCATTTACACATCCGTAAGTGTTTTGCGAATCCGCAAAACACGGACACCGGCAATGTGCATTCCGCGCTATAATAGAAAATGCCTAATCTTGTCTGCAATTGCGGACAAAAATAGGACATGTTCTATTTTTGGGCGGAAACGGAAGCACGGATCCGCAAATGCGGATGCGGACAGCACATTCTGGCCCCATTGAAAATGAATGGGTCTGCACCCGTTCCGCAAAATTGCGGAACGGATGCAGACCTATTTTGCGGACGTGTGAATGGAAAAGATATCCCTCAAAATGAAAATAAATAAAATTATTAAAGTTAGGCCTCCTGCACACGACCGTTGTGTGCATCCGCGTCCGTGGTTCCGTTTTCCGTTTTTTTTCGCGGACCCATTGACCTTCAATGGGTCCGTGGAAAAATCTGAAAATGCACCGTTTGGCAGCCGCATCCATGATCCGTGTTTCCTGGCCGTGAAAAAAATATGACCTGTCCTATTTTTTTCACGGTCAATGGTTCGCGGACCCATTCAAGTCAATGGGTCCGTGAAAAATCACGGATGCACACAAGATTGTCATCCGCGTCCGTGATCCGTGTCCGTGATCCGTGTCCGTTTTTTCCTATCATTTCAATGGCAAACTTGACTTAGATTTTTTTTTCATTTTTCATGTCCGTGGATCCTCCAAAAATCAAGGAAGACCCACGGACGAAAAAACGGTCACGGATCACGGACCAACGGAACCCCGTTTTGCGGACCGTGAAAAAATACTGTCGTGTGCAGGAGGCCTTAAGCAAAAAGCATAGATGTGGTAGGCAATAACAAGTGCTCGGCAGCACTAAATCATGTGCTCGGCGGCACCAAATCAGAAACCATATGTCCTACCACAATCCGGGGGGTTCCAGTGCACATCAATGAATCCCAGAGGGAAAGCAAAAACCATCTATCCCTGGGCTAGATGATGATGTGGTATTGAAGGACAGGGTGGGCAAAGAACTGTCCCTGATATTGCCCTACAGGGGGGTGCTATTCTGGCCCTGATAGCCTAACCACAGACCACCCGCCCCGATAAGAGCGACCCCGTCCGGAACCTTACCCTATATAAAAATGGCCCTAGTAAGCCCCTAGCCCCTAGGTCCCTGACTTCCAGGTGATCACTATATAGATCTATGTGTTTTTGACTCATTATAAAAGTATATTATAAGTATATCGCACCGCTCTGTGTATCACACATATAGATAGAACACCTATACCAGTCCTTAAAAGGACTTTTGTGGCCCTATTAGCGAGCGTTTGTTGTCCCTAACAACCTGGCCCTGCGCCACACAGCAACTTCTCCCTAAACTGGCATAACACTGAATGTAAAATGGAGGCCAGATCAGGTTTATTGATAAGGTAGGGGGTATGTCCATGTGCTGAAACGTCTCAATTGGCTGTCCTGTACCACCTGATGGATGTGTCATGGCTCAAAGTTCTTCACAATGTAAAAGAATATGGCGGGCGCGAATATCTCCATATGTTCGCATGTTCAGCGAATCGCGAACACGCAAAGTTCGCCGCGAAACGACCATCGGGCGAACCGCAAGGCCATCTCTATTGGTGATCTTTCCTGTCAGGCTGCTCAGCCATGATGGCATATCATAGGCAGGAACCACTCATTACCACCTGCCGCAAGCCCATAAAGAACGGCGAGGATAAAGTGCTGGAGTCAATAACCAAGCCAGTTGTAGAAAATAGATAAGTCTCTAATTACTAAAGTGCATATGGAAGTTGTAGTACATCCAACGGTGCCAAAGTTCAAAACAATTCATAGTACAAATCTTCCCAAATAGCAATGTATGGATATAAGCAAGTATGGGTGTTGTAATATGCCTTCTCTCTATCTTTCCAAAGTCTCTCTTTCTGCACAACTTAAGCCTGGCAAGAAGCTTCTTGCAAACATGTCTGTAATTCCCAGGCTGAGGGGAACAATATTAGGTTATCAAAGTGTGAAATTACAGCCACCATTAGCACACCTATACCAGTCCTTAAAAGGACTTTTGTGGCCCTATTAGCTAGCGTTTGGTGTCCCTAACAGCCTGTCCCTGCTCCACACAGCAACCTCTCCCTAAACTGGCATAACACTGAATGTAAAATGGCGGCCAGATCAGGTTTATTGATAAGGTAGGGGGTATGTCCATGTGCTGAAACGTCTCAATTGGCTGTCCTGTACCACCTGATGGATGTGTCATGGCTCAAAGTTCTTCACAATGTAAAAGAATATGGCGGGCGCGAATATCTCCATATGTTCGCATGTTCAG
Organism: Bufo bufo; assembly: GCF_905171765.1. Taxonomy (NCBI): domain Eukaryota; kingdom Metazoa; phylum Chordata; class Amphibia; order Anura; family Bufonidae; genus Bufo; species Bufo bufo. The sequence continues at coordinate 123,847,918 of NC_053392.1, forward strand.
CGAATCGCGAACACGCAAAGTTCGCCGCAAAACGACAATCGGGCGAACCGCAAGGCCATCTCTATTGGTGATCTTTCCTGTCAGGCTGCTCAGCCATGATGGCATATCATAGGCAGGAACCACTCATTACCACCTGCCGCAAGCCCATAAAGAACGGCGAGGATAAAGTGCTGGTGTCAATAACCAGGCCAGTTGTAGAAAATAGATAAGTCTCTAATTACTAAAGTGCATATGGAAGTTGTAGTACATCCAACGGTGCCAAAGTTCAAAACAATTCACAGTACAAATCTTCCCAAATAGCAATGTATGGATATAAGCAAGTATGGGTGTTGTAATATGCCTTCTCTCTATCTTTCCAAAGTCTCTCTTTCTGCACAACTTAAGCCTGGCAAGAAGCTTCTTGCAAACATGTCTGTAATTCCCAGGCTGAGGGGAACAATATTGCAAGTGTAATGTTGCCAGCCTTAGATTCTGCAGAAATAGACTTTGGGAACATAGAGAGGAAAGAGTACTACAATCCCCATCCTGACCTATATCCATACATTGCAATCTAGGAAGATCTGCACTGTCAGTTGTTTGGAACTGTGTATTGTTACCATTGGATGTACTACAACTCCCATTCTGCATTTTAATGAAGAGTGATGCTTATTGGCCTGGTTACTGGCTCCAGAATCATAAGCCAGCTGCTGCCGTGCATCCATACCAAACCTATAACACCAAGGGCACCCAAACTACCATCAGACGGGAGCCCCAACATAAGGGTGTACCCCGAGGGAAGCATCGGTGAGAGGGTAACCACTGTGATTGACTGTTACAAACTACTCCCATGCTCCGCTACTCTGGGCCTTGTAGCATCTTTGTTAAATGGATCTGCTAAGCAGATGATCTAAACAGGATCTGAGGCATAGTTATGAAGTAAAGCCCAAAAAAAAAAAAGACATTCACTGTGCCTAGTCCACTGAGGGGCTTAATGAATAAGAGAAGTCATTTCAAAATTCGACAACAGGTTAAGCCAATTAATAGTTGGTATAAAGTCAGACTAGATAGTGTAAAGGTGCTCCAGAATTATTATCCAGTTATTAGCCACTGTGATAAATCTGGTAGATTTTTAGACTGCCTGCCTACATGTCACTGCCTGCCCTGTGAGAGATCTGAGAAGATCGGATAGACTTGCAGCACGTGAGTCTATCTGACAGGTCTTTCTGTGTTTACTTTCTGTTTGTTGTGGTGGGCTGGATCCCACCTCTCCACAGGTTCTGCTTGTTAGCTGTTTAAGAGGCTCTATTTAAGTCCGCCTCTTACTGCTGACTTTGCAGTTGATATTTTCTTTCTGGAGTTTTATACTGGTTGTTTGTGGATCCTCTACTTCCCGCTTGTCTCAAGCTAAGTCCTCCTGTTTTCTCCTTTGTGCATGTGTTGCTGCTAGGTCTCAGGGAGACGCTGGTCCCTTCTCTGTGGAAGGTACCAGCTGTCTCATTCCTCTCTACTTAAATTAGGGTTTGCTACAGCAGGGCTTAGGTTCCAGCGTATGAGTTTGTTCACCATCAAGACTTGCTCTTACTGTCAGCAGTCAGGGAGAGGCTCAGGGATTGTTAGGAGGTTACCATTCCCCCCTCCCTAGCTTTGGGGCATAGTCTGTTTACCTGTTGCTGTTTGTTTTCTTGGTGTTCCTCTTATCCCCACTTGCCGTGACACTACGATTACATCGCCTTACTATTGGGCCTTATTCACACAGCCATGTTCAGGCCTGTACTTCACATTACCATTTGTAAGCCAACACCAGAAATGGAACCTACAGAGAGAAAGTCCAAGGCCAGTTTCAAACAGGTGTTTTTGGTTCAGGAAAGAATCTCCATGTGACGCCCACATTTCTTGTAAAACCGACCTCATGGAAAGAATTTCAACTCATTAGATATTATATTTAATGAAATATATCTGCTGTTTCTCTCCATATTCTCTATGTGCATGAAGGTAACAGTTCACACTGGTGCAAAGCATTGCAAAGGTGACTTTGCCAGTCAGTGGTGGAGATGCTTGTGTACCTAATGGACTAAATCACAGGCAAGATTTTATATTAAAGTACTGATATTGACCTGTTTGCTTTTTTTTTTTTTTTTCTCACTTTAGTTTTTCCTATGTATTCTGATGGTTGTGTCTGCTGTATCTGAGGTCAGTGGGGGTCATTCACTGTGAGCTGTTGCTACACATGCATTATATTTTTTAATTAATTGAATTCAGCTCCGCTCCAACCTCAAATATAAGCAGAACCAGTGTTAACACCACCATGCTACGACTAAGGGATCATGGACACAGCCGTTGCCCGCATTGTGGCCCGCAATATACAGGCACCGGCCGTGCGCACACCGTATCTTGGATGCAGAACTTTTAACTTGAATGGGTTCACAATCCGGAAGGCGCAAATTATGGTCTCCAATGCACAAAACGACCGCCACACGTTCATGTGCAAGAGCCCTAAGCGCAGGGCCGCACCGCCAATAAGGCGAGGTGAGTCGATCGCATCTGGCAGCGCGGCCTTGGTGACAAGTGGGGGGCGGCGGCAGGGCACAGGGAGATGAGCACTTCCATTGTGGAAGCGCTCATCTCCATAGTCTTCTGTATCGCCGTCCTCAGGACAGAGATACAAATGGATGCTGCGGGGCAGGGGCGAGGCGTCTCCCTTCCCCGTTCCTCTAATAGGCTGCGGGCACTTGTGCGGAACACAAATGACCGGTGTCTGTGTTTTGCGGATCCGCAATTTGCGGACCAGAAAACAGTTGCATGTGAATGGACCCTTACACTGTATGTTCTGTAGTGATATACGTAATGTTGGGAGGGAAGGGGTTAGGATGAGAATTTGGTGGGGGGGCACTTTTTCAATTTTTGCCTCAGGCAGCAGAAAGGCTAGGTGCACCCCTGCCTTAGGCTATATGAACACGACCATTGTGTGTCCTCAAATTGCGGATCCGCAAAACACGGATGGCAGCCGTGTGCGTTCCGCAATTTGCAGAACGGCACTGACAGCCTTTAATATAATTGCATATTCTTGTCCGCAAAGCGCGGACAAGAATAGGACAGGTTATTTTTTTTTGCAGACCACGGAACGGAGCAACGGATGCAGACAGCACACGGAGTGCTGTCCGCATCTGTTGCGGCCCCATTGAAGTGAATGGGTCCGCATCCAAGCTGCCAAAACTGCGGCTCAGATGCAGACCAAAACAACGGCCGTGTACATGTAGCCTTAGGATGTTATATACATCCGAAAATCATCACAGGAGGTACGGTTATCTGTGCACTATGTGTCTGGCGTACCTGGATTTTATGACTATTCTTCAATAAAGGATTCCATTGTTTTAGGGCTCATGCACATATTTTCTTTCCGTATGTCCGTTCTGAAAAAAATAGAACATGTCCTATGATTTTCCGTATTACGGACAAGGATAGGACTGTTCTATTATCGGCCAGCTGTTCCGTTCCACAAAATGCAGAATGCACATGGACGTCATCTGTATTTTTTGCAGATGCGTATTTTGCGGACTGCAAAATACATACGGTCATGTGCATGAGCCCTTATCCAGAGAGAATTAACTTTTTTCTTCAATTTGTCATCAGATTTTGTGACCCACATCTGATTTTCACTTACAAATAGTTGTGTTAAGCCATGCCCCCACAACCACCCCCCCTTTGGGGTGTGGCTTACTTTGGAAGGTATTTTTGTTGGGAAAGGTGGCAACTAGTGTTGGTCGAGCACCAAAGTGCTCGGGTGCTCGAGTAGAACACCTCAGAATGCTTGGGTGCTCTACTTAGCGCCCGAGCACAATAGAAGTCAATAGACTGTTATGCCTTCTTCCGGCCACAAGAGGCCACTGTGTCTTTAAGAAAGAACTAAATTAAGTTGTTGTTCCAGAGGATGTAGGAGGAATTCAAGTTCTCGGGCTCAGAGAGCTGAAGGCTACATCCTTGCCAAGGTGTACAGAGATAGTCTGCTGTTGTGGGAGAGAGCTATTGGGACTATAAAGTGATTTCTCCTGGCTGCTGTGGGACAGGTCAACAGAGACTGCAAAGTGTGTTCCAGAGGAGCAAAGTGTTCAATTCAGAGACCTATGACAGGATGGGTTACTCCTGTCAGAGCTGGACTATGTGGATTCCTGCACCTGCACTCTAGACAGAGAGAGAAGAAAAGACCGCGCTGGGACAAGCAAGCGACCGGATCAGGAGCCAGACTGCACCTGCCTTCACGTGCCAGAGCAAGACAAGCAGCTACCTGCAGAGTGTGCACCGGTGCTAATCTGTGGTAGGACATAGAGCAGGAGACTTAGTCAGTGCGTTTTAGAAACATGCCCTGAGTAGCAGGGACAGACAGGTGTATATTAGAGGAGAGTAGCTTGCATTTTTATGTGTTTGCGGTTTAGAGCGCATTTTGTTTGGATGCAAAGTTCAATTATCCTTGTAAATTTATGTAAACAGAATTGCGCTCGAATTGCGCTGACGTCACCGCGCTCACCACGTGGTGAGCTCGATTACGTCATCAAAGGTCCTTTTGTAGGTCCTGAAAGAAGAAGAAAGAAGACGATGCCGGCTGCGCGAACTAGTGGATGTCCGGCTTCGGGTCTAGGTACCACATTCAGTTTTTTATCACGCGCGTGCAAAACTGAACAACGCAATCGCAGTTAAAACTGACTGAAATTGCATGCGCACTCACGCGGGTTTCCCACAATGCACACGCAACGCATCCGGATCAAATCCGGGACGTCGTGTGAAAGAGGCCAAAGTCAGCCATGTGTGCCAGAGTCCCAACAGACAAGACTTCACTGTCCTCATCAGGAGGATCACTCTCAATTTCCTCATCCTCTTCCTCCTCTTCTACCCATCCAGGCTAAACAGATAGAATAAAACTTCCATTGGTACTACCATTTGTAGCGAAGGCAAACATCTCCTGCTCCTCCTCCTCATTATCCAATTTGCGCTGAGAAGACGAACTGAGGGTGGTCTGGCTATCACCCTGTGTACTGTCTTCCCCAATTTCCACCTCTTTCACATGCAAAGCGTCCGCCTTAATTGTGAGCAGCGAGTGTTTTAGTAAGTAAGATGGTTACGCTGATAATAGTGTTATCGCCGCTCACCATCTGTGTTGATTCCTCAAAGTTGCGTAAAACCTCACAGAGGTCAGACATTCATGCCCACTTGTCGCTTGTAAACAGGGCCGGACTGGCGTACCTGGATACCGGGAAATTTCCCGGTAGGCCGCTTGCCCTGGGGCCGCTTTAAGATGTGCCTGCACTTTTTCGGCTGCCGGCGGGCCGAATCAGAAAGTTCTGATGTAGTGGTGGCCGGTGGGTGGAGCTGAGCAGGCCGGCCGGTCGGCCTCCGTGGGAGCTGCACTGCTCCCTCTGACCACCTGGTGTCGCTGTGATTTGCAGGCCGCCCCTCTCTTCCTGCAAGTGGCCTCAGGGTCTCGCCGCCTCCCTAGCCTGGGGCTGCGGGGCCGCCGCCTAACCTCCAGGAGTCCAGATTCATCATTCAATATGCCGGGCCCAGGCCGCAGACCGGAAGCAGAGCCCAACCCGTGTGTATGCCGCCGTCACTGATGTAAACCGCCTGAGGACTTGAGGAGCCGCAAATACTGAGGGTAAGAAGGGGCCAGGCTGTGCCCACATGTGACTGTGCAGGCTGTCAGGGTTATGTAGTGTATATTATTTACATACAGTCTTATAAATTATAAGACTGTATGTACACTAATATACACTACATAACCCTGACAGCCTGCACAGTCACATGTGGGCACAGCCTTGGCATCCAATACATATCACAGAGAGCTATACTGTGCATTATAGATTATATTGCACAGTATAGCTCTCTGTGACATGTATTGGATGCCAGGGCTGTGCCCACATGTGACTGTGCAGGCTGTCAGGGTTATGTAGTATATACTATTAGTTTACATACAGTCTCCAGTTTACAGGAATCTCCAGGAGTGACATCAGCTGGGCAGATCAGCTTCTAGGATCTGGGCTCCATGGGCACTCTGTAGCCCTCACATGCTTCTTTATGCATCACAGCAAGGAGATTGGGGCAGTTGACAGCAGGGCTCTGGCTGGAGGTAGCACTTTGTGAAAGGTTGTCACACAGGTTGTCAGGGGCTGGGAGTGGAGAACATCTTGGTGTGTAACCTGGTGTCACTGTGCTGTACAAAGGATCTGCTGGGCATGGTGCCTCCACAGAGGGCAGGAAATCAGATTGACTGAGGAGGGCTTGTACTTTGGAGAAGAATATGTGGCTTCATGTGACAGAGCAGATGAATCGCACAGAAGAGTGTGTGGATGAGGATACGTCGTGTCTCCAGGAGCTCTGCCGCTGACATCTCCAAGTGACAGACACTGCTGGACCCCCCTGGCACCCTCAGTCAATCTGATTCCCTGCCCTCTGTGGAGGCACCATGCCCAGCAGATCCTTTGTACAGCACAGTGACACCAGGTTACACACCAATATGTTCTCCACTCCCAGCCCCTGACAACCTGTGTGACAACCTTTCACAAAGTGCTACCTCCAGCCAGAGCCCTGCTGTCAACTGCCCCAATCTCCTTGCTGTGATGCATAAAGAAGCATGTGAGGGCTACAGAGGGCCCATGGAGCCCAGATCCTAGAAGCTGATCTGCCCAGCTGATGCCACTCCTGGAGAGTCCCTTGCTGCTCTCTGTACAGGAGGGGACAGTGATCACACAGCTCTCTGCATCCAGCAGGCTGCTCAGCCTCCACACAGGCAGCTCCCAGCAGTCTACTGTGCCTTCATACATAGAAGCATGCATGATGGTCAGAGTGGCTGTGAGAAGCTTGGAGCCCACCGCCTCCAGGCAGCTGCACTTCAACAACTTTTCCAGGAGAATCCAGCAACTCTGTGACAGCAGGAAGGGGTTGCCAGTCACTCACTTGTCCCTGTGCAGCCTGCAGCTCCAGTCCTTCTCCTGGTGCTGCTGCTGACATACATTCAAGGGGGACAGAGGGGGAAGGGGGGGAAGGAAGAGGGGGGTGAGGAAGAAGGGGGGAAGGGGGGTGAGGAAGAGGGGGAAGGCCAGGTACTTACAGGAGGACTATATCGGAGTATAAATTAACCTTTTAAGGACATAGGGCGTACAGGTACGCCCTTGTGCCCTGGTACTTAAGGACACAGGGCGTACATGTACGCCCTGTGTATTTTCGATCACCGCCGCGCGGCGGGCGGTGATCGGAACCCCGTGCCTGCTCAAATCATTGAGCAGGCACTTGGGGCAAATGCGCCGGGGGGTCCGGTGACCGCCCCATGTATGCGATCGCAGAAAACCGCAGGTCAATTCAGACCTGCGGTTTTCTGCGTTTCCGGGTTGTTCGGGTCTCTGAAGACCCGATAACCCGGAACAGGATGGTGATGGTGGTGTGATTTCACCCCACCAATCACCATCCAGCGATCCTGAGTGGTGATGGTGACATCACCACTCAGGATCGCTTTCTGATTGGTCTGTGGGCGGTCCGGCGCCAAATTCAAAAGAGGCAGGCGCTCCTCTCCTCCTCCTTTTGTGTTCCGGAGCCGGAGGAGAGAGGAGCTGCCTGCACGTGTGTCCACCATCGCTGCCAGCACCCCCAGGACCCGATCTGTGCCCCCAGGACCCGATCTGTGCCCCAGCACCCCCCATCAGGTACATAGGGACAGCATAGGGAAAGTTTGGTTTAGGCAGGGAAAAAAAAGGGAAAGTTAGTTTCTGAACTTTTCTTACTTTGATTGCATCACCCTAAGTTAGGGTTTCTGGGGTCCACAGCACAGCTGTGTGACCCTAGACCCCCCAGGGGTGCTGCCACACGCTCCCGGTTTGAGGCCATCCGGAAATGTCTGCATTATTCCGATAATGCAGCATGTCCCCCCCGAGGTGATCCTGCCCATGACCGTCTGTATAAGATACGGCCGGTCATCGATCACTTTGGGGCCAAATTCATGGAGGCCTATGTACCTGGAAGGGAGGTCGCGGTTGATGAGTCTCTCATTGCGTTCAAGGGGAGACTCATTTTCCGCCAGTATGTGCCCTCCAAGCGGGCGAGGTATGGCGTGAAGCTATACAAAATTTGTGAGAGTACCTCAGGGTACACTTACAAATTTCGTGTGTACGAGGGGCGAGATTCCCGGATTCAACCCCCAGAATGTCCCCCCACTCTGGGTGTTACCGGGAAACTTGTGTGGGACCTTATGTACCCACTGCTGGATAAGGGTTACCACCTTTACGTGGATAACTTTTATACCAGTATCCCCTTGTTCCAGTCCCTTGCCGCCAGATCCACGTCCGCTTGTGGGACCGTGCGGAAAAATCAACGCGGCCTCCCTGCCCACCCCCTCCAGGTACCTATCCCCAGGGGTGAGACCCGTGCCCTTACCACTGGAAACCTGTTGCTGGTCAGGTATAAGGACAAGAGGGATGTCCTTATGCTGTCCACAATTCATGGTAACGGCATCACCCCTGTCCCTGTGCAAGGTACCGCGGCAACGGTCCTCAAGCCCGATTGTATCGTCGCCTACAATCGGTATATGGGAGGAGTTGATCTCTCTGATCAAGTCCTCAAGCCATATAATGCCATGCGCAAAACCCGGGCATGGTACAAAAAAGTTGCGGTCTACTTGGTGCAGGTTGCCATGTACAACTCTTTTGTACTATCCCGAAGCGCTGGCAGCACAGGGACATTCCTCCAGTTCTATGAGGCAGTCCTCAAGGCCCTGATCTTTTCGGACCGGGAAAGAGCAGGCCGGAGTACCTTGGGAATTGTAGGTGCCCGGATCGTCCCTGGCCAAAACTTTCCAGGTGTGGTCCCCCATACTGGAAAGAAGGGACGAACCCAAAAAAAGTGCAGAGTGTGTCGCAGGAGGGGGATACGGAAGGACACGACTACTCAGTGCGACACGTGCCCCGATCATCCGGGCCTCTGCATTGACGGTTGCTTCAGGGAGTATCACACTTCCATGGAGTACTAAATTTATATCCCAATTTAGCACTGACATCGGATAAAAAAAAATAGTTCTCAGACCTGAGACACCCAAAAAAACTAAAATAATTTATTAAAAGTAGACATATTAGGTATCGCCGCGTCGGTAATAATCTCCTCTATAAAACTACCCCATGACCAACCCCCCCAGATTAACACGGTCAAGAAAAAAAAAAAAAAAAAGTGCAAAAAAAGTTACAATAAAACCGTCCACTCATCCCGCAAAAAATGAGCCCCCACATGAGATAATTGGATAAAAATTTTTTAAAAAAAATGACCCTTAGACTTTAGAGATACCCAAAAAATAATTTGTATCAAAAAAGATAATAGTCTAAAACCTAAATAATTGTAAAAAAAGTAGACTTATTAGGTATTGCCGCATCCGTAAGAATCTCCTCTATGAAAATACCCCATTACCCTACCCCCCAGATTAACATGGTCAAAAAATAAAAAATAAATAGGTGCAAAAAAAGAATTTTTTTGTCACCTTACATAACAAAAACTTTAATAGCAAGCGAAAAAAAAGTCATATAGCCCCCAAAATAGTGCCAATAAAACCGTCCGCTCATTCCGCAAAAAATGAGCCCCCACATGAGATAATTGGATAAAAAAAAAATAAAAAAAATGACCCTTAGACTTTAGAGATACCCAAAAAAAAGATTTGTATCAAAAAAGATAATATAGTCAAAAACCTAAATAATTGTAAAAAAAAAGTAGACTTATTAGGTATTGCCGCGTCCGTAAGAATCTCCTCTATAAAAATATCCCATTACCTAACCCCCCAGATTAACACGGTTAAAAAAAAAAAACGGTGCCAAAACCGCTATTTTTGGCACTTTTCCATTTCAATCCGTTTTTTCCGGTAACAAAACAAGGGTTAACAACCAAACAAAACTTAATATTTATTACCCTGATACTGCAGTTAACAGAAACACCACATTTGTGGTCGTAAACTGCTGTATCAGTAAAAGGGAGGCCGCAAAAGGAAAGGACTGACATGGTTTCTGGAAGGCCGATTTTGATGGCCTTTTTTATTGACACCATGTTCCTTTTGAAGCCCCCCTGATGCACTCTAGAGTAAAAACTCCCCAAAACTGACCCCATCTAAGAAACTACACCCCTCAAGGTATTCAAAACTGATTATACAAACTTTATTAACCCTTTAGGTGTTCCTCAACAGTTAATGGCAAATGGAGATGAAATTTCAGAATTTAAATTTTTGGTAACCTTGCCTCACAAAAATGTAATATAGAGCAACCAAAAATCATATTTACCCTAAAAATAGTCCCCAAAAAAATGCCACCTTATCCCGTAGTTTCCAAAATGGGGTCACTTTTAGGGAGTTTCTACTCCAGGGGTGCATCAGAGGGGTTGAAACAGGACACGGTGTAAATAAACCGGTCCATAAAAATCAGCCCTCCAAAAACCAAACGGCGCACCTTTCACTCTACGCCCCGCTGTGTGGCGGTACATTAGTTTACGGCCACATATTGGGTGTTTCTGTAAACGGCAGAGTCAGGGCAATAAAGATACAGTCTTGTTTGGCTGTTAACCCTTGCTTTGTTAGTGGAAAAAATGGGTTAAAATGGAAAATAAGGCAAAAAAATGAAATCTTCAAATTTCATCCCCATTTGCCAATAACTCTTGTGCAACACCTAAAGGGTTAACGACGTATGTAAAATCAGTTTTGAATACCTTAGGGGGTGTAGTTTCTTAGATGGGGTCACTTTTAGGGAGTTTCTACTCTAGGGGTGCATCAGGGGGCTTCAAATGGGACATGGTGTAAATAAACCAGTCCATAAAAATCAGCCCTCCAAAAACCAAACGGCGCACCTTTCCCTCTACGCCCCGCTGTGTGGCCTTACAGTAGTTTACGGCCACATATTGGGTGTTTCTGTAAACGGCAGAGTCAGGGCAATAAAGATACAGTCTTGTTTGGCTGTTAACCCTTGCTTTGTTAGTGGAAAAAATGGGTTAAAATGGAAAATAAGGCAAAAAAATGAAATTTTCAAATTTCATCCCCATTTGCCAATAACTCTTGTGCAACACCTAAAGGGTTAACGACGTATGTAAAATCAGTTTTGAATACCTTGAGGGGTGTAGTTTCTTAGATGGGGTCACTTTTAGGGAGTTTCTACTCTAGGGGTGCATCATGGGGCTTCAAATGGGACATGGTGTAAATAAACCAGTCCATAAAAATCAGCCCTCCAAAAACCAAACGGCGCACCTTTCCCTCTACGCCCCGCTGTGTGGCCGTACAGTAGTTTACGGCCACATATTGGGTGTTTCTGTAAACGGCAGAGTCAGGGCAATAAAGATACAGTCTTGTTTGGCTGTTAACCCTTTCTTTGTTAGTGGAAAAAATGGGTTAAAATGGAAAATTAGACAAAAAAATGAAATTCTCAAATTTCATCCCCATTTGCCAATAACTCTTGTGCAACACCTAAAGGGTTAACGACGTATGTAAAATCAGTTTTGAATACCTTGAGGGGTGTAGTTTCTTAGATGGGGTCAATTTTGGGTGGTTTCTATTATGTAAGCCTCGCAAAGTGACTTCAGACCTGAACTGGTCCCTAAAAATTTTGTTTTTGTAAATTTCTGAAAAATTTCAAGATTTGCTTCTAAACTTCTAAGCCTTATAACATCCCCAAAAAATAAAATATCATCCCCAAAACAATTCAAACATGAAGTAGACATATGGGGAATGTAAAGTCATCACAATTTTTGGGGGTATTACTATGTATTACAGAAGTAGAGAAACTGAAACTTTGAAATTTGCTAAGTTTTTCCAAATTTTTGTTAAATTAGGTATTTTTTGGTGCAAAAAAAATAATTTTTTGACTTCATTTTACCAGTGTCATGAAGTACAATATGTGACGAAAAAACAATCTCAGAACGGCCTGGATAAGTCAAAGCGTTTTAAAGTTATCAGCACTTAAAGGGACTCTGGTCAGATTTGCAAAAAATGGCCTGGTCCTAAGGTGTAAAAAGGCTGTTAAGGGGGTTAAAGGGGTTGTTCGGGTTCAGAGCTGAACCCGGACATACCTCCATTTTCATCTAGGCAGCCCCCCTGACTTGAGCATCGGAGCAGTTCATGCTCCGATGTTCTCCTTTGCCCTGCACTAAATCGCGCAGGGCAAAGGCATTTTTTGGAAGATCTGGTGACGTACCGGGGCTCTCCATGGGGCTGCCAGGAAGCCCAGTGACGTCACTGATGGCCGGGATTTAGCGCTGCCTTAGCCAGTAAAACGGTAATATGAACAATGGGGGTTCTACAAAAGAGCTATTGTGGGGCAAAGTTCATATTCGTGTTTACACACGTGTTTTAAAATGAATGCTTTCTCCTTTTATAAACAAGTAAATAATGACGCAACACTGTGGGGCTGGTGTGCAACTTTTTCCAGGGCTGGTTTTTATTCCCAGTCCGGCCCTGCTTGTAAAGAGCGGAAGCTGACTGGAAAGGCGACGACCATGTTGCAGCTGGTATTCCACTACTGCCCTTTGCTGCTCACAAAGCCTGGCCACCATGTAGAACATGGAGTTGCCAGACCAGCGGAACCTGTCGATGACTTGTGGAAATGTGCACACATGCGGCGCACCTTCACCAGTAGCTCAGGCAAATTGTGGTAGGTTTTGAGAAACCGCTGAACCACTAGGTTGAACATGTGGGCTAGGCATGGTATGTGTGTGAGCTTGCCGAAGTCCAAAGCCGCCACCAAGTTACGGCCATAATCGGACACAACCATGCCTGGTTGAGTGGCGAGAGCCGCAGCTCAGTCTGGTCCCTTATCCCCTGCCACAGCAAACCGGCGGTGTGCTGTTTGTCACCTAAGCAGATCAGTTTAAGCGCGGCCTGTTGCCGCTTCCCCACTGCAGTGCTACACTGCTTCCAGCTACTGATGCAGATCCGTTTTTTATGGACCGCAAAATACATACGTTCATGTGCATGAGGCCTTAGACAGGATTAGTAAATGTTCCCAAGAGCTGTTGTTGTTTATTTTTTTGTTTGTTTTGTATTTTTTGGCCCACCCTGTACAAGCAGGAGTAAGCTGATGATAAAGTGTGGAAGCCATAAGAAATGTGTTTAAAAGAAGGGTACGGCCACACAGGTTTCTGCATGCAATTTTGGAAGCCAAAACCAGGATTGAATTTTAATAAACAGAAGTCATATCCGTCCTTTATAGTTTCCCTTCTGATGATCTACTTCTGATCTTGGCTTCCAAAACAGCATGCAGAAACCAGACTTTACCCTAAGGGCTCGTTCACACAATCATTTTTTGCGTTCCGCATATTGTCCCTTTTTTGAGTTCCGTATACGGTCCGTATACGGAACCATTCATTTCAATGGTAACTGAATGTACTCTGTATGCATTAAGTTTCCATATTTTCGTTTTTTTGTTCAAAGATAGAACATGTCCTATTATTGTCCGCAAATCACGTTCCGTGGCTCTATTCAAGTCAATGGGTCCGCAAAAAAACGGAACACATACGGAATGTACTCCGTATGTCTTCCGTATCCGTTCCGTTTTTGCGGAACCATCTATTAAAAATTTTATGACGGAACGGAAAAACGAAAAGGAACCGGAAACACTACTAACACAAAAAATGGAAAAACGGATCCATTAAAAACGGCCCGCAAAACACTGAAAAAGGCCTCTTTCACACGACCGTATGGCTTTTTCAGTTTTTTGCGGTCCGTTTTTCATGGATCCGTTGTTCCATTTTTTGTTTCCGTTTCGGTTCCGTATTTCCGTTCCGTTTTTCCATATGGTATATACAATATACAGTATTTATATAGAAAAAATTGGGCTGGGCATAAAATTTTCAGTAGATGGTTCCGCAAAAACAGAACGGATGACATACGGATGCATTTCCGTATGTGTTCCTTTTTTTTGCGGACCCATTGACTTGAATGGAGCCACGGAACGTGATTTGCGGGCAATAATAGGACATGTTCTATCTTTCAACGGAACGTAAAAACAAAATACGGAAACGGAATGCATACGGAGTACATTCCTTTTTTTTTGCGGGACCATTGAAATGAATGGTTTCGTATACGGAACGCAAAAAACGCACCGTAAACGAAAAAAAATGGTCGTGTGAAAGAGGCCAAAGCCATAGAGTCGTGTGAACAAGCCCTAAGGAGGTAAATATTCTCCCAAACTACATATGTTCTCATATGCTCATTTATCTTGGCATCAGGATGGGGAGTGGGCCAGCGCCCCATGTAACAGGCTATTAGTGAGTGTATCAAGCTGTGCAGAGGCCAGGCATGTGTGCAGCTTGTGAGATGTCCAGCTGGTGGGAGGTAACTTCTAGCATTGTGGTAGAATTAGGAGGGGCTCAGCCAACAGCAGGCTTTGAGTAACCACAGCTCTCGCTGACTACAGAACCAGAACACACTACACCTTCAGCCTCAGCACTGCGTACTCCACTATTCCCAGCAATCATGTCGGTTGATTTCAATGGCTACTGGAAAATGCAGAGCAATGAGAATTTTGAGGATTATCTGAAGGCGCTTGGTGAGTCAGGTTTGCCGTCAGGTGTCTTGTTTTTGGCAGGGTGGGCTGCGCTCTGCAGTCAGGAATGTGATGAGAGGTTTTGTTTGACTTTCTATGGATCAATGTGCAGCCCCATTAACCAGTGAAATCCTTTGTACATCCACTGTGATTCATGCAGCACTGGGCAGAGGCAGGAATGCTCTTCCTAAATTCCAACTTTTGGTTCCCCGACAGATCTCATATTACAGCACTGGGTTGAACATGCTGACTTCACTTCCCTTTTTTCAAGAATTTGACCTCCATGTAATTCATAGATTGCCCAGGGCATCTTTGCGAATGTTTGGTTTGTACGTGATGTTACTTGTACGCGTATTTCCTAAAATCTAAGCTCGGTTGTCTATCCCGCAGCTGGTGAGGTCAATGTGATGTTTGCTGTGTGAGATTTAAAGGGATACGGATGTAGCGGGGTTAACGCACATGCTTTATGAGACATGTTATCTAAACTAAATGCGCTAAGCAATTGCATTTCAATGGCTTTTGTTTCAAGATAACTCAAATTTCTTAACTCATCGTGTTAAGTGTGTGTTTTACCCCTGCTACATCTGTATAGAAACAAAGAAGTGATGTCGGAATAACTCTTTAGGACTGTATTATCTATTCATCCTAATGACCTAATACAAGTAAGGCGCGGCTCAGATTTCCGTAATGGGGCAGCCTTTTAACACCCCTATAATGGCCGCAATACCGCAAACTTCTGTGATGTTACTGAACCTAACGCAGACCACCACAGAACCCTATAGACCTCTACATTTGGTTTAGTGCGGATGCTAATTTTTGCCCACTTTATGACCACCTGAAACTGACCTAACCATAACGGGGTAGCCTTACCTGCAGTCCTATGTAAAAAAACAAAAAACGGACATAACTTCAGAGTGAATTGCGCCATTGACAAACTCAGTCCTGCTGCATCCATACCATACAGAGACTAAGCATCCAACGCACTTACAGTAATTGACGTATACTCTTTGTTCAATGTATTTCTTCTAATGTCTACTACATATAAAACCAAAACTGCATGCCTAATCCCTTACATCTATAATGCGTGTACCCGTCACCTGAGAGCTGGACTACGAGCCATTTAATGCCCAGCTAGCGTTACCACTTGTATCAAAGGGACTCAAACAAAGGCACTTAGTGACGTCACTATCCAGCTCTACAATGTCCAGAAAATTGTTCTAATGCTGGTTCATAGGAGGCACAGTTTTTGTTGCTGGTCCTCAATACCACCAGCATTACTAAAAATACATAATGGGCACTTTAATAAGGCACGTATTACATAGGCGCAAGTATATGGTCTTTGTTCACACGGACGCAGCATCAATTACACTGCCATATGCAGTCAGGCCACAATGTGTGTGTATTGGAAAGTGTGTGTGTGTGTGTGTGTGTGTGTATATATATATATATATATATATATATATATATATATATATATATATATATATAATCTATCGTATTACTATACTATCATGGTGCTGCCACCCTACCTTTTTGGGGTCTTTTTCTGGATTTTAAATTTATTTTTTACAACCTATTACAATTTCTTTCTTTTTTTGGGGGATTGTGGTTTTTAGTTAGGACTCATGCACACGACCATGTTTTTTTGTCCATTCAATCAGCATTTTTTTGGCGGATCAGATGCGGACCCATTCACTTCAATGGGGTCACAAAAGATGCTTCCGTATGTCCATTCCTCGGCCCTGCAAAAAATAAAATAGAACATGCCCTATTCTTGTCCGTTTTGCAGACAAGGACCGTATAACAAAGGGCAGGGCATTCCGTTCACAAGGCCAGCATCTATGTTTTGCGGATTCACATTTTGCAGACAGCAGAAGTGATAATGCCGTGTGCATGAGCCCTTAGGCCCCTTGCAGACAAGCGTGTCCGGAGTAGGTCCGGATGCGTTGCGTATGCGATCAGGGAAAATTGTGAGAGTAGGTACGCAATTGCAGTCAGTTTTGACTCCGATTGCGTTCCGATTTTATTGCGCGGGTGCAATGCGTTTTGCACGCGCATGATAAAAAACTGACTGTGGTACCCAGACTCGAACCCGGATTTCTTCACTGAAGTTCGGGTTTGGGATCTGTGTTCTGTATATTTTATTATTTTCCATTATAACATGGTTATAATGGAAAATAATAGCATTCTTTACTTCAGAATGCTAAGTGAAAGGTCCTTTGTGGGGTTAAAAAAAAAAAAAAAAAAAAAAAATATTTAATTCGCCTCATCCACTTGATCGCGCAGTCAGGCTAGTCTTCTTTCTTCTTCTTCTTCTTCTTGCAGGACCTGGCTGGAAAATGACCTTCGCTGACGTCACCGCGCTCACCACGTGGTGAGCGCGGTGACGTCAGCGCAGGTCCTGCTGAATGAAGATAGAAGAACCTTCTATCTTCATTTAGCAGGACCTGCGCTGACGTCACCGCACTCACCACCATATTATAACCCCACAATGGACCTTTTACTTAGCATTCTGAATTAAAGAATGATATTATTTTCCATTATAACCATTAAACGCATTGCACCCGCGCGATAAAAACGAAACATCGGAACGCAATCGCAGTCAAAACTGACTGCAATTGCGCACCTACTCGTACAATTTGCCCTGATCGCAGACGCAACGCATCCGGACACGTTCGTCTGCAAGGGGCCAAAAAGTGAGAAAACTGACTTTAACATTTAGCCTTGACATTTTTGCTCCATAAAAAGAGAAAAATGCAGACAAAGGGCTCATGCACCGACAGTTGAATGTTTTGCGGGCCGTAAATTGTGGATCAGCAAAACACAAATACCGGCTGTGTGCATTCCGTATTTTGCGGAACTGAACAGCTGGCCCCTAATAGAACAGTCCTATCCTTTTCCGTAATGGGGACACTAATGAGACATGTTCTATATTTTTGCGGAACGGATATATAGACATATATACGTAAATGGAATGCACATGGAGTCATTTCTGTTTTTATTTCTGGCCCCACTGAAGTAAATGGTTTCGCATATGAAACGCAAATAAAAAAATAAAAAAAGCGGAATGGACACGGAAAAAAATACTCATGAGCCCAAAGAGAGGCACATGCCTAATTTATGAAGATGGGGGCGTGTTAAAGACCAGCATAAAACTTTTGTTATTTTCTAGCATATTTTTGTTACTTTTTGGCAAAAAGTTACCGTAAATGGTCACGTTTTCTTTTTCTCACTTTTTGGGACATCTTTTGGGTACATACATGGATTTTAATATTAAGCTGCATGATCTAGGTATGAAGATTTTCCCATAGACTTCTCTATAGGAAACAAATGCCTTTAAAAATGTGTGACCAGAAAAACAGCGACAAGAGTTTGTAAAAATGCATGAATTTGATGGCATTTTATGTAAGCTCACAAAAACTGCCACAAAAATTTTTAAATGAAGGAAGATAAGATAGCGACTTCCTAACCACGTCATCACGTGGCCTTCTCATGTGACGAGTGCAACTTTTTTTCCATCACATTTTCCTTTTTGATATCCTTTTCTATGGCAGTTGCATGTTATGTAATGTATCCTTATGGACTTGCTGTGACTACAGTATATATCCACAGATTATTGCTGGCCAAACACGTAGAGTCCTTTTCGGCGAAGCACACATTTGGTTGCCAACTTTCTCGACCTACTTCCCCCTAAGGGCTCATGCATACGAACATATTTTTTTTTCTGTGTCTGTTCCGTTTTTGTTTTGCGGAACCATTCATTTCAATAAGTCTGCAAAAAAACGGAAGGTACTCTGTGTGCATTCTGTTTTTGTACGTCCTTTCCGCAAAGAAATAGAACATGTCCTATTATTGTCCGCATCACGGACAAGGATAGGACTGTTCTATTAGCGGCCAGCTGTTCCGCAAAATACAGAATGCACGTGGACGTCATCCGTATTTTTTGCGGATCCATTTTAAATGGACTGCAAAATACATACAGCAGTGTGCATGAGGCCTTAGACAGGATTAGTAAATGTTCCCAAGAGCTGTTGTTGTTTTTTTTGCAGATCTGTGTTTTGCGGACCGCAAAATACATAGTCATGTGCATGAGGCCTAAATATGCATACTAGGATCAGCCGAGCGTGCATGTTGATTACCCAAGACAGAAATTAATAATCCTATTACTTTAGATAACAAAAGATCAGGTTATGGTATGTTTAAATCCAAAATCCTGATCCTTGTTGACCCGACCCTCCCCATGGTTGACCTTTATAACCCCATGTTGTGAAGTGAATAGGATTTTATAGAATCCTATTCACATGTTGCAGTAATAAGAGATTGTCCAATCATACTTACAGAAAAATTTGGGGTAAAGGGCTTGGAGTTGGTTAAAAAAAAAAAGAAATGATACTCGCCGGTCCCCAGCCGCTCCTGTTTCTGTCACTTACTGGGTTCCAGCTGGTCTCAAATCAACACTAAGAAAATATTCACTCAGGAAATCACCACAGGGGGTTATCCCAAGAAAACAATTTATTACCTATTTTCTTCTCGTTCTCCTGAGATCAGAGAGTCCCTGTATTTCCTCTCTGAATGGATAGTAGTGCACATGTTGGTCCACTGCTCCATTTACTTCTGTTGGACTAATAACACAGACAGCACTCCATCAGTCCCATAGAAGTGAATGGAGCAGTGGACAGACAAGTGCTCTATGATCCATTCAGAGCGGGGACTCGGAGACCCATCGTTATTGGGATTGCAGAAGGTCCCACTGGTCCAACCCTCCCTTCCTCCCAATGATCTAATATTTGTTTCCTATCCTGTAGCATAAATCCTTCACTCATTGTATAATGAAAGGCTACAACTTCTCTGTTTTAAGATTATTATTTGCTGTCAGTGAATGGAAACAGTCTAGTTTAATATTTCCTAGACAATTGTATTAAACCATGGTGTGCAGCAGTTTGCCGTAGAATGCTCTAGATGCTGTAATTCAGTTGCTCCATTGACATTAGTTTGGAAAATGTCATGTAACAATTGTGATCGTTGTTCCACATAGAAGCAATTTTGGAGACCTCTAGAACCGGAGCAGTGCAGACCATTTGATTAGCTGACATTAGGATAGCTGGGTGGCAGCCGATGTGGGAGCTATAATAGTGGTGGTCATGAAGCCTTCTTAGAAACACTTGTCACACAAGACGGCTCAAGTCTGTATTCACATCTACACTAGGAATCCTGTTCTTCTGTTCCATCATACAGTAGGATAAGAAAAACAGAATTCAAGCTGTGAAGGATGCTTCTTGTGATGGACACCAACAGTGCTGGACAGATCCCATTTACGAAGGGCTTATTCAGATGACTGTATGAATAGGTCCACATCCATTCCACTATTTTGCGGAAGGCGCGCAGACCCATTAATTTCAATGGGGCCGCAAAATATGTGGACAACACACCTTGTGATGTCCATATCCATAGTTCGTTCCGTGGCCCCGCAAGAAAGATAGAGCATGTCCTATTCTTGTCCAAAATCGCGGACAAGAATAGTAATTTCTCTCATAATACCGGCCATGTGTGGACCGAAAAACACAATGGCCGTCTGAATGAGCCCGAAGGGTGCATTCACTCGACTGTATGTATTTTGTGGTCCGCTTTTTTGGAATCATCCATGTGCTTTCCGCATTCTATGTCCGTTACACAAAAGGATAGAACATGTCCTATACTTGCCTGCAAAATGCGGTTCATGGACGCTTTGAAGTCAATGGGTCCGCAAAATACATATGGTCATGTGAATGTACCGTCATGATGGGGGACCAGTGGGTTCCATCATGGAGTCCGTCAATCTACCAGAATAAAATAGTGCTGCGTATGCTGCACTATTTTGTTCTGGCAAATATGACGGAGTCTGTGACAGAGAGCCTCCAGCGCAGATGTGAACAGAGCCTTAGGTTCTTGTGTATGTAGTGAGAGGTGAAAGTCACTAGGGTAGACAGCCCAGACCATTATCTGATCAGTCAGCTATTCCCTCCAGGTCATTAGGGTTCTTTTTTTAAAAAATTATTAACCCTTCCACCGTCGTCGGTAATAAGTCGCAGCTCTGTCTGGTATGAGGGAGGGGAAAGTATTTGCCAAGTGCCTATCTCTGCACCACAAAGGGCTACATAATTGATACTACTTTTATACCCAGAAACTCATTAGCTGCAGCATCTCGGCGTGTGCTGCCTCATAACTTCAGCACTTTACAGACAGGCGTCGCACAATACTTTTATTGATGGGTTAAATCCAGTGAGAAAATAGCGTAATGCTCTGAATATAGCAATTCATAATGCCGCATTTCTAGGCTAAAGTGATCATCCCGGAAATACTGGGATTAATCTTCTGAGCTTGGATAAGTTACAGCAGCTTTGCAGCCTCACACGTGCTCTGTATTTGTAATTGCCATTGAGGTTTTCATTAGATCTGGGTCCAAAAAAATAAATAAATAAATCTTCCCATGTTTCCATTGTTTGTCGTCTGTTTCTGGCTTTGACCATAAACAAAGGCATCAGAAACTGAACTATAAACAGATGGCTTCAGAGCTGATACACAGGACCTTCTGTGAACATCCTCCCAAGTCTCTAAAGGGGTATTCCCATCTGGGTCATTAAGGGCATATCACTATGTTAGGTGCAGGTCCTACATCTGGAACCTGCTCTGATCTCCATAAGGGCTCATGCACACGACTATATGTATTTTGCGGTCCGCAAAACACAGATCCGCAAAAAAAACAGGTGACATCCTTGTTGGATCTGTTGTTTTTTTTTTTTTGCGGATCGCTTTTAACAATGACTGTCCTTGTCCGCAAAACAGACAAGAATATGACAAGTTCTATTTTTTGGGAACGGACATACGGAAATGGAAGGCACACTGAGTCATTTCAGGGTTTTTTGCGGACTCATTGAAATGAATGGTTCGCATACAGACCTGTAAAGAAAATGGAAAGGAAATAAAAAAAAGTTTGTGTGCATGAGCCCCAACGGTGTAAAGTGCAAGTGGGGGTAGTTTTTCCTTAAAGTAGGATTATACTGTAAAACAGTAGTAAATAGTAAATAACTGATAAGGCCTCCTGCACACGAACGTGTGCACCCTTTGGCCGTGCTGCGGCCAACAAATTGTGGGCCGCAATGCACGAACACTGACCGTGGGGCAGCCGTAACGGATCACGGACCTATTCACTTTAATGGGTCTGCGATCCGCCCATTATGCAAAAAGATAGGACATGTTCTATCTTTTTGTGGAACAAAAGTACAGGACGAAACCCCACGGAAACACTCCGTAGTGTTTCCTTGGGCTTCCGTTCCGTGCTTCCGTTCCACACCATTCCACATCTCTGGATTTGCAGACCTATT
Organism: Bufo bufo; assembly: GCF_905171765.1. Taxonomy (NCBI): domain Eukaryota; kingdom Metazoa; phylum Chordata; class Amphibia; order Anura; family Bufonidae; genus Bufo; species Bufo bufo. The sequence goes on from NC_053392.1 coordinate 123,869,795, forward strand.
GAAGTGAATGGGTCCGCATCCGTTATGCGAAATGCCCACGGAATGTCACACGTGCATTGTGGATCCTCAAATGCGGTCCGCAATACGGCAACTCTGGGTTAACTCTGTCTTCAGCCGCATGTTTGTGTGAGGGGAGTCTACCTTTCACGTCTTCTCTTTACCATAATCAGACATTTACCCTGTCTTCAGCCACACGCCTGAGTCTCCCTCACACATCGTCTCTCAGGGTATAGCAATGAACAGTGTCACTTAAACAACAACTAAGACACTGGGAGCTGATTCTGAAATGACCGTGTGTTTAAAAACGTAAACAACCTATGTTCCCTGTCCTGGGGAATGCTATGTTCAAGGTTGCTGCCTGCATGTGCGTCTCGCTATGGCCGATGTGCTGCACGGCTCACATGTCGTCGTCTTCTGTCCCCGTAAACCAGCCTCGGACTCTCCTGTTGCGGCTTTCAGCCAAGTCTGGGGCTGCTTTGTGGCTGAAGGCCAGAGCCCCTGGAACCTGCTCATTCAGCAGCTCAGCTTCCACTGCCTCATATAGCACACATCTACCTCTCTCCTCTGAGTCCTGGCTTCCTCCAGGTTGCTGTATACATCTCACACAGCTTCTATGGCAGGCGCAGCACTATGAAGTGCCTTTTGCGCTGTGGCATTTGAAGAATTTTGATATCTCTGACTTTTAGTCTAACCAGACTGTCTATTACTCTGTAATTCCTCTAGCGCCGTTCTATGGAAAAAGTAGGTTTAAAGAGCACACCAAATGCTTTAAATAACTTCTTTATTAACTTCAACTTTTCTTCATATAACACTGCCACCTCCACAGCAGATAGTCCATGTACATAACACGTGTTGAAAATATATCACAAAATGGCGGTATGATTAAAATGGTGGCTCAACTGTTCAGTCTTGTCATTTAACATAAAATTGTGGATATATTTCTCTCTTGAGTACTCTCACTTTGTTATTTATATCTGAGGTCTAACTAATAGTTCACTTGCAGTATGCAGTTAGCAGTGACTATTTGCAGATTGGTTGAGTATGATCTGGTATGTTGTATGCAATTTAGATTGCAATATGGAATCTGAATGCTTGCAATTGTATGCTTGCAATTTGTATTTGTAATTGTATGGTTGCAATTGAATTTGGTGGAACTGTAAGTAAACACATATATATCTAGTTCAGTATACAGTTCTAAACACAATACTAACTATATGAACATTATATAACTCTTTTAAATACCTATATTGGCCTCTTGTTCCCATAAAACTCAGCTCTCAATGGAGTGAATGTCTCTTCAGCTCCTATCTCTGGTGAATGATTCTAGCAGTAGGAGCTAGGGGAATTTCCAGACAGGCTGTGTGTGAGGCTGGCAGTGATTGGTGAAAACTCTTGCTCTGTGAGAAGCTGGTTGTGATTGGTCTAGACTTCTGCCCAGCAACAATAGATTAACACTATACTTTCTGTTTCTGCTGTGTCACTGAGCTTACCTTACATTACAAAATTAATTTTAAAGGCATATTATCTTTTTTCTGCTTCTGTGAACACAAAATATAACAGTTATGATATCCAAAACATGATGTCACAGTAAATAACTCTGCTTTTGTCTTTAACACATAAACATAGGAACTGTATTAAGGCTATTAGCAGGTTTAGCTGTTTACACATATAAGCTATACTAGCAACCTAGGACAGGTCTTAGCTGGCCAGCTACAGCTCCCTCTGCTGGCTTGGGGTTAATCCTGAGGCATTACAATAAGACCCCCAGATTCAACAGAGAGCAGCCCCCCCCCCCCACCCTCCATTCACTGCTATGGAAGTACCAAAAATAGAGTTTGGCTATTTCCGGCAGTCCCATAGAGGTGAGTGGAAAGGCGGCTGTGCTTGCATGGTGCATGCTACATTCATTGTTATGGGACTTCCAAAAATTTTCAAAACTTCCCTAGAGATGAATGGAGAACACATGGCACATGCATGGTGTATTCTCCTTCATTTTGGGGGCCCCATTATGGAGACAGTAGCAAGTTCCACCTCTGGTTTCAGCTATATTTATCAGGGATTTTTTTCCTGCAAAAAAAAAAACACTTAAAATGTCCAAATTTCTCCAAGATGGTTACCTTAGGGGTCAAGCACATGAACGTGTGCCACCCATGCCATGCATTGGGTACCGCAAATCCCCAATGCACATGCACCATCCATGTGGCCGTCGCTGACGGATACAGACCCATCCAAGGCTTGCGGTGGGCCCAGCCCAGCCAGTAGATACAGTAAATTATTCAAACAGGGGCACATTTATTAAGACCAGCTTTTTAGATGCCGTTCTTAATAACTCCTATACCCGGCGGTGGATCTGCCAAAGTTCTGAAGAGGCGCCGGCCCCTACACAACTTTGGCGCATCCAGTGCCAGTGTAAATGTAAGCCAGTTCCTAGCTATCTTACAGTTAGACCATTTTCTATGCCTAAAACAGGAGTAGATAATGGTAAATGAGACTGGCCTTTCGGGCCCCTTCTCTTCCACGCCCAGTTTTTTAGAGCTGGCGTGAGTGGGGAGAAGTCGCAGATTTCGGCGCAAAGGACATTTGTGCCGCAATCTGTGCCAGAAATACGCCTAATTTAAGCGTATTTCTGTTTAATAAATGACCCCCATAGTGTCCATTTTCCCAGTACAAAAGTAATTTAATGGTGTTAGAAATGCTGTGTCTTGAAACTTTTTGTTATAGAAAAAAGAAATTGATAAAAAAGGGAAAATATGCATTTTCCTTTAATATTTCTTTAAACCTTCCTTAAAGTTTTTCCTTAAGTATTTTTCAATCTATCTGTCATCTAATGGCACAAAAGAAAGGTCTAAGATGTCTCGTGAAAACTCACTGATTCTGAGAGTTGTAGTTTCAGAACAGCTGGAGTGCCGGAGATTGCTGATCCCTGTACTAGGATTAGAAGAACAAGTTTGCTTTCTTCCATGAAGATGTAGTGTGTATTGTGTCCAGCATTGTAGCTCATCTCCACTGAGGTGAAGGGGCCTGACCTGGATACCACACACAAGCTGTGGACAGGTGTGGCACTGTGTTTTGGATGGAAGCAGCCATGTTTTTCTTGCCTTGAATAACCACAGACTAGCTATGCAATATGGTGGCACTTATAGGGGCACATTTGCTAATCCTGTCTAATTTTTTGACAGTGCAAACTTAGTCTAAAATGTGCCATATTTATCACAGTGGATGATGCTGGTTAATAAATCTGCCACACCTTTAGACTGCCTAGTGTAAGGGGGTAATTTATTATAACATTTGCTCCAGAATTTTGGCACAGGCTAAGACCCTCCCCTCTCTGCTTTGATTGACAGGGCCAGACAGTGGCAATATTCTGCCACAGATGTACGTTAGAGAAGTCTCTGACTGGTTGTGAGTGGTAATCTCTGTACAAGCAATGGTAGACAGCTGAACTCACTAATATCCCTAGGTCGTGGTACCAGTTGCATGTGAAGCTCTAGTGAGGAGAATACAATGGAGATGCCTTGGTAATTTATTGAATTTACCTTGAGCAAAGACACATGGAGGATATTGGAGGTCAAAACGAAATGCTCTCACCAGCTCTGAGTCTGCTGCAGAAAAGAAAGACACAGGACCAGAACAAACAAGATATGATGTCACTGAAAGGGAGGAATAGACAGAGAGCAAAGGCAATGGGATTTACATAATACATTCAGGAAACCTATAACAAGAATGACCACAGGGTGGCAGCATTACATGGTAATGATATGATAACACAAATACAGCAATTTATCTGAAATGGAAGAAATAAGTGCTGGGACAGCACAGGCAAAGTACAGAGGGAGGGGCTTTCCACAGAAATGAGTGGAACTAGAGTGCAACAAGAACAAGGGTGAAACCCTTATTGCACCACAGGCCTAATTTGCACATTAAGAAAAGCTCTGGAACGGAGCCTCAGATCAACAATAGAAAGCAGCATTTTGACCCCTTCCCAACCAGCGTCGGGTCTTTAAAAATGGTGCCAAAACCACGGGGTGCCTGCTCATGATAATGCAGTCGTAGACTTTTAACACTTCAGATGCCTTGATCAGTCCTGACCATGGCATCTGACAGCGTGCAAACCCTGAAGCACGCGCTTCTGGGTATGCTTCGGTGGCAATCGGAGGGGCTGGAGCTTGTATGCAGTAGCCCCTGTTATACAGAGTGACAGGAGGCTGCTGCATAGTGTTTTCTATGGAAGGATATTGTGGCTACTAAGATTGCACCTCAATCAACAATTTATAGGATCATCAAGAACTTCAAGGAAAGAGGTTCAATTCTTGTTAAGAAGGCTTCAGGGCGTCCAAGAAAGTCTAGCAAGCGCCAGGATCGTCTCCTTAAGAGGATTCAGCTGCGGGATCGGAGTGCCACCAGTGCAGAGCTTGCTCAGGAATGGCAGCAGGCAGATGTGAGCGCATCTGCACGCACAGTGAGGCGAAGACTTTTGGAAGATGGCCTGGTGTCAAGAAGGGCAGCAAAGAAGCCACTTCTCTCCAAAAAAAACATCAGGGACAGATTGATCTTCTGCAGAAAGTATGGTGAATGGACTGCTGAGGACTGGGGCAAAGTCATATTCTCCGATGAAGCCTCTTTCCGATTGTTTGGGGCATCTGGAAAAAGGCTTGTTCGGAGAAGAAAAGGTGAGTGCTACCATCAGTCCTGTGTCATGCCAACAGTAAAGCATCCTGAGACCAGTCATGTGTGGGGTTGCTTCTCATCCAAGGGAGTGGGCTCACTCACAATTTTGCCCAAAAACACAGCCATGAATAAAGAATGGTACCGAAAACACCCTCCAACAGCAACTTCTTCCAACAACAGTTTGGTGAAGAACAATGCATTTTCCAGCACGATGGAGCACCGTGCCATAAGGCAAAAGTGATAACTAAGTGGCTCGGGGACCAAAACGTTGACATTTTGGGTCCATGGCCTGGAAACTCCCCAGATCTTAATCCCATTGAGAACTTGTGGTCAATCCTCAAGAGGCGGGTGGACAAACAAAAACCCACTTATTCTGACAAACTCCAAGAAGTGATTATGAAAGAATGGGTTGCTATCAGTCAGGAATTGTCCCAGAAGTTGATTAAGAGCATGCCCAGTCGAATTGCAGAGGTCCTGAAAAAGAAGGGCCAACACTGCAAATACTGACTCTTTGCATAAATGTCATGTGATTGTCGATAAAAGCCTTTGAAAGGTATGAAGTGCGTGTAATTATATTTCACTACATCACAGAAACAACTGAAACAAAGATCTAAAAGCAGTTTAGCAGCAAACTTTGTGAAAACTAATATTTGTGTCATTCTCAAAACGTTTGGCCACGACTGTAGATGTGCTAGGATGGAATTTGTGGTAAGACTTTGGTACTGCCATTCTGATATTAAGGAGGCAGCAGGAGGAGGCCTCATACAGATAAGGCGACTGGGATGGTCAGAGACAAAGGCAGCACTCTAGATGGTATTATCCTTATAATCACTTAAGTCCTGATATTTATGTATAGAATGTGCAGAATTGTGTGGAGAACTTCCAGATGGCAGGTGGCCAGAAAAATGGCTTAAAAGCCCCTTGGCTATGGCTTCCAGAGCCCTGACCAGCTCTGTTTGGAGGGGCTCTCCACGCACATATTATACTTATTTCTGTTTTTCACTCTTAAATTCTCTTCCTATCCTTGAAAAATCCCCTACTCTCAATAAACTCAACGTCTTAAAAACGTTGCTCTAGGTCAGGGATGCTCAACCTGCGGCCCTTCACCTGCTGTAAGACGATAGCTATAGGCTGTCCGGGCATGCTGGGAGTTGTAGTTTTGCAACAGCTGGAGGGCCGCAGGTTGAGCATCCCTGCTCTAGGTGAAACAAGAGACTCTTATTTAACCCCTTCAAAGGGGTATTACCATCTTAACCCCTTGCCTACCGCTGCACGACTTTATATGTCATCGTGGTAAGCTCCTATTTGCACAACGTATAATAGAGCCGGGTTACATCACAATCTGCCGGTCGCCTGTGCCGCTGCAAATCACTGTGACCACGCTGTCATCAGAGAGCGTGGTCACAGGGAGATGTGCCATGACCAGCGGAAGAAGTCAGGCAGTGATAGATGCCTGTAGCTCTGTGTTACAAGTGTCTATCACATTGTTCAATCTTGTATAAGAGCGCCACCTGCAGGCTATAAAATTAAATGTCAGCCTGCAGGCTGGGAATTAACCTCTTTCTGCCTTGTAGCAAGAAAGGGTTAATTCATAAAAAAAAACATAAAATATAAAAAGTTAAAAATAAAAAAATATAAAGAGAAATATTAATAATAAAAAAAAGTTATAGCAATAGTTACTAGTATTAGCAATAGTATAGCAGACTACATACATACCCATACAAACATCCCACCGCTTTTTCGTTCATAAAAAAATATATATTTATATTTATTAGTTTTAGCAATAGTATAGTGTAATTTGTGTGTGTAATATACAAACATAAACAAACTTTTTTTTTATTTAAAAAATCTAGGTATTCGCATATTTTTTCTTTTGTGAAAAAAAAACGTGATGTATTGGTTTTAGAAATGTTTTATTTGAAACCTTGTTGTAACAGAAAAAAGAATTGATAAAGGAAAAATGTTAATTTAATTTTTTATATTATATTGTTCATCTAATAACAGAAGAGAAAGGTCTAAGATGTCCCATGAAAAATAATATCAAATACATGTAGGCTGGCTCAGAAATGTAATGAGTTATTTGCAGTTAGATAGGCCCATCACTACACCTGAAAAATTGGCCTGGTAAGGAAGGGGGATAAACACTGCGGTAATTAAGCAGTTAATAATCTCTTATCAAATGTCGTTGAAATTTGCAGATGCCTTCACCTGGCCAGGTTCTCCGGAGCGAGCCTGGTTTGATCATTCACAGTAGCTCCTGGCCGCCTCTCTGTATCTAGTTCAGTAGGACGGCTCTGGCGCATGCTCAGCAGCCTCTGAGCCATCTTTATGAGCTCTGCTTGGCAGTTAGCTAAAAGAAATAAGAATAGCGGAGCCATTATCCGGGCTGTCAGTGCCATCTCTGTATCTGAGCTGATCTACAAAGCCATGCTCTACTTTCCTCTCTACTCACTATAGGGTGAGGGAAGGGAGCCTGTCACACACACAGTCAGGCTAGGACAGGGGAACAGGTGAATCCGCTTGTGGGCCCCTGAGCAATGTAGATCCCCAGTCCCCCATCCCTTGCACAAGTGGCACTAAACTGCATATTCCAGATGAGGCAGCACCAAAGCTTTGTAAAGTGGTAGTATTACATCCCTGTCCTGCAAGTCCATGCCTCTTAGTACAATCCAGTATTCTGCTGGCTTTAGAGGCAGCTGATTGACATTGCATGCTGTTATTTAGTCTGTGATCTACATACAGTACACGCAAATCCTTCCCTACAAGTAGTGAATATACCAGTGTTACTCCCCATAGAACATATGATGCATGTAAATTGTTAGTACCATAAGTTTACATCTAAGGCTCATGCACACGAGTTGGATGTTGTGCGGTCTGTAAATTGCGGATCAGAAAAAACAAGGATACTGGCCATGGGCATTCCGCATTTTGCGGAAAGGCTGGCCCCAGATAGAACAGTCCTGTCTTTGTCCATAATGCGGACAATAATAGGACGTTATTTTATTTTTTTGCAGGTATATGGACACGGCGTGCACAGAGTCATTTAGGTTTTTTTGCTGCCCGTATACAGGACACAAAAAAACTAATGGACACTGAAAAAGAATACGTTTGTGTGCATGATCACTTATCCACATTGAACCCCATTTGCCAAGTTGATGCCCAAACACTCAGAGTCCAAGTCAGCTTATAGTTTTTGGACATCTTCCATAGACTGCACAGTGCTACACAGCTTAGTGTCATCTGCAAAAATAGAAAATATTAATCCTATTCTCGATAATAAATAAGCTAAAAGGATTATCCCATGATCAATAAAAAAATGAAAATCAGACATCATATAGTATATGACTTTCTAACAAAGCTAGAACCAGCCCTGTACCTCACATGGATCCAGAGATCTTCCCTTACATTGCTCCAATTGTTCTGCTAGATTTATTTCAAGCTGGCAGCTGTGCAGACGAGACCTTTCTGCTGCAGCTCTCTCCCTACCACAGCTCAGGAGGCTGTTGAGGCATGAAACCGAGCAGGTGTGTCCTCCTCAGCAAGGTGTGCAGAGAAATAAGAAAAAAACAGGAGGTGGCGCTATACAAATAGATTTTATTGAATAGCTCAGTGGCTATACTACATTTTTAATTACTTACAATTACAAAAGTATTCAGATCCCGATGCTGGTTTGAAAACTGGAGCAATTTTTTTGTGGGACAATCCATTTAAATAGGGGAGCCAGCACTGAACCTTGAGGTACACCACTAGTAACCCAGGAACATTCAGAATAGGAATCATTCTCCCCAACTCTCTGGACACGGTCCTTCAGTCAGTCTTCAATCTAATTACAAAATATAATTTCTAAGCCTACAGACCTTATTTTACCCAATAGGTGCCTATGAAGAAATGAGTCTAATGTATTAGCAAAGTCCCAAAATGCTATATCTCCCCCCAACGATAGATGTTAGAGCATTCTGATCTAAATCATTGTTTACCTATCCAGTGTCTGACCATTGGACCCTTTAAGGCAGGGGTGCACAACCTGCGGCCCGGGGGCCACATGCGGCCCGTGATACTATTCTGTGCGGCCCCCAACCATCTGGTAACAGACATGTATGCCTATGTCTTGTGGCTGCTCACATGTATTTTCCATGTATTTCTCCCATTTGATGGGAGTCCTGGAAGTGTAACTAGACATTAATGGTATATAATGTGTGTTCAATATGCCATAAGTACAATATTTCAGTTGTTAATGCACATTTAAATTTTAATTTCGGCCCTCATCATTGGTTCAGTCTGGCAATGTGGCCCCCAACCAGGAAACGTTGTGCACCCCTGCTTTAAGGGAACCTGTCATCAACTTTGTGCTGACCTCACTGAGGGCAGTATAAAATAGTGACAGAAATGCTGATCTCAGTGGTGTGTCACTCGTGAGCTTAAAGTAAGTGGTTGCTGAGAACCAGCATCATAAACATTGCATTGACTTGAGAAGAGTCAAATCTACCTGAGAAGAGTCCTGGTTATACATAATCTCCTGCTCTCTCGCCCATCTGCTGATGATTGGCACTTCTCTCCTAGAGAGAAAGGGAAAAAACTAGGTAGAAGACTGTCAATCACCAGCAGGAGAGCAGGAATTCATGAACAACCATGACTCTTCTCAGGTGGCCGTGAGTCTTTTGCAGGCCCAGTCTGCAATGATTGTGATGTTGGTTCTCGGCGACCACTAACTTTTAAATGACAGACCGCTGAAATAAACTCACCTGTCTCTACTTTATTCTGCCATTAGTACGGGCAGCATAAAGTTGATGACAGGTTCCCTTTAATTGACCACTAGGCCCCTCACTGATCATCACAATGACTCCACTCCCCAGTTCTATCCAGATGCAAGACCCCAGGAGGAGTGTTATTGGAGAGGGGGTCGAGCATGCACACTGCCCTTTAATTCAAAGTCTAGGGCTCAGACAAAAATATTCTACCTAGTAAATGCCCACTTATTGTGATTCTGCTTATATTGCTCTGAAAAGCATTACAACGATAAACTTATGGATTGGCCAAGTCTACAGGAGCTTGTGGAGACCTATGGTCCATGTGGATCAAATAAGGTTACGCTGAGCCCTCCCTCTACACAGGCATCACAAGGAGTCCAGGGATGGTGGTTCATAAATTGTGGCATGTGGGAACGGCACTTTAAACAATGATATATGATGGCCCTTCTCTATGTACAACCCTATAAAGGCCACAGTAATGCTAATCCTACAGTTACTGGCCCTAAGCCTCTTTCTTTCGCAATTGATTGTATGCTTTGGATCACATCAAATAATTAAACTGGAATGTTCATTTCAGCTTTATATACGCCGTAGATTAAGAACATGGAAGAACATTCCTGAGAGCAATCCGCTCAGGTTTTTAAGGGTTTGTCTTGAAGGACAATAAAATCTCTCCTCTCCTCTTCCCTATGCAGACGTCAATGTCGCCATCCGGAAAATTGCCACTCTGCTGAAACCAGACAAAGATATTATTCAGAACGGTGAGCACATGGTCATTAAAACGCTGAGCACTTTTAGAAACTACATCATGGAGTTCGATGTGGGAAAGGAGTTTGAAGAGGATTTGTCTGGAGTAGATGATCGCAAATGCATGGTAAGAATTAAGGCCAGATTAGCCCATTTCTATAACAAAGGGTGTCTTATTGAGAAGATTAGTTCTGTGTTCCCTTATACCACCTCTGCTGGAAGGCAATTTCATGAACTTTGCACCATTACACAAGAGCTGTTCTTTTATACATCCTTCTACACACTGTCAAAGATCTGGCTCGGTATAGTCTCTGCTTGCTGGCTAGTAGTTTGAATGAAAATGTATATAGGACATGCTGGAATTAAGGTTGATATAGCCTTCCAAGCCTTGGACTATGACCAAAGGCTATATTCAAAAACACCAGTATCAGGTACAGTCCGCTAGAGGCCTATTAAATAGTAAACAAAGTAAGTGGCTCTCCCTTTTAATAACAGATGATTTTACTAAATCAAATCGGACCTAAAAATACAATCTAATGCATGCAGTCACGGTACCTTTAAGATGCCGAATTGCGGAGCTCACGTATGTGCCAGCTAGTTCTAAACATTATATTATATGACATTAAAGGAGTCCTTTAGCTGATCAATGTAACATTTATTTATCCTTTTCAGTTCTACACCGTTGGCGACATTATAGTATTATCAACTTTCAAAGTAGATGTTGCACAATGTATATATTCCACTATTGCAATTGTTATACACTGCGTGCAGAATTATTAGGCAAATGAGTATTTTGACCACATCATCCTCTTTATGCATGTTGTCTTACTCCAAGCTGTATAGGCTCGAAAGCCTACTACCAATTAAGCATATTAGGTGATGTGCATCTCTGTAATGAGAAGGGGTGTGGTCTAATGACATCAACACCCTATATCAGGTGTACATAATTATTAGGCAACTTCCTTTCCTTTGGCAAAATAGGTCAAAAGAAGGACTTGACAGGCTCAGAAAAGTCAAAAATAGTGAGATATCTTGCAGAGGGATGCAGCACTCTTAAAATTGCAAAGCTTCTGAAGCGTGATCATCGAACAATCAAGCGTTTCATTCAAAATAGTCAACAGGGTCGCAAGAAGGGTGTGGAAAAACCAAGGCGCAAAATAACTGCCCATGAACTGAGAAAAGTCAAGCGTGCAGCTGCCAAGATGCCACTTGCCACCAGTTTGGCCATATTTCAGAGCTGCAACATCACTGGAGTGCCCAAAAGCACAAGGTGTGCAATACTCAGAGACATGGCCAAAGTAAGAAAGGCTGAAAGACGACCACCACTGAACAAGACACACAAGCTGAAACGTCAAGACTGGGCCAAGAAATATCTCAAGACTGATTTTTCTAAGGTTTTATGGACTGATGAAATGAGAGTGAGTCTTGATGGCCCAGATGGATGGGCCCGTGGCTGGATTGGTAAAGTGCAGAGAGCTCCAGTCCGACTCAGACGCCAGCAAGGTGGAGGTGGAGTACTGGTTTGGGCTGGTATCATCAAAGATGAGCTTGTGGGGCCTTTTCGGGTTGAGGATGGAGTCAAGCTCAACTCCCAGTCCTACTGCCAGTTTCTGGAAGATACCTTCTTCAAGCAGTGGTACGGGAAGAAGTCTGCATCCTTCAAGAAAAACATGATTTTCATGCAGGACAATGCTCCATCACACGCGTCCAAGTACTCCACAGCGTGGCTGGCAAGAAAGGGTATAAAAGAAGAAAATCTAATGACATGGCCTCCTTGTTCACCTGATCTGAACCCCATTGAGAACCTGTGGTCCATCATCAAATGTGAGATTTACAACGAGGGAAAACAGTACACCTCTCTGAACAGTGTCTGGGAGGCTGTGGTTGCTGCTGCACGCAATGTTGATGGTGAACAGATCAAAACACTGACAGAATCCATGGATGGCAGGCTTTTGAGTGTCCTTGCAAAGAAAGGTGGCTATATTGGTCACTGATTTGTTTTTGTTTTGTTTTTGAATGTCAGAAATGTATATTTGTGAATGTTCAGATGTTATATTGGTTTCACTGGTAAAAATAAATAATTGAAATGGGTATATATTTGTTTTTTGTTAAGTTGCCTAATAATTATGCACAGTAATAGTCACCTGCACACACAGATATCCCCCTAAAATAGCTAAAACTAAAAACAAACTAAAAACTACTTCCAAAAATATTCAGCTTTGATATTAATGAGTTTTTTGGGTTCATTGAGAACATGGTTGTTGTTCAATAATAAAATTAATCCTCAAAAATACAACTTGCCTAATAATTCTGCACTCCCTGTATATGGTATCATTTGGAGCATATATTGCAGCTGAATAGGGTATTGTATAGAAATGACTTGCACTCATAGCACGTTTCACCCTCCTGATTAGTCTGCTGTAGTCTTTAGTTCACCAGTGCTCTGTCTCCTTCTGTTAGTCTTTGGACAAACGGATTTTAGATGATAGAGCAGCAAATGGACTAATACGTGGTCTTTGAATGGACAAATAAGTCAAAATTCTATATTTTTTTATCTTTTTGTATTGAGTGTATTTTTGGACTTTTTTTTTTTTTTTTGTTTACTGGATACACATGGGTAAATTCTGTGTTTTCTCATTTAAAGGTGGCGTATAAGGCTTTTTTTTTTTTTCACCTCACTTCAGGTAGATCTGAAAAGCAATCAAGAGATTCTGATCAGCAGAGCTCAGCATTACTCAAGCCCTTTATTAATCTTAAAGGGTTTATGCTATGATTAGTGTAAAGTACAAAAATGATAATCGGGCATCTTATACTTTGACAATCTTTCTGACAAAATGACACCCAGTCCTGTACCTCACATGGATTCTGAGATCTCCCATCCATTGCTCCAATTATTCAGTGTTTTTTTTTTTTTTTTTTTTTTATATCAGGTTGGCAACTCAGGGGGTGCGTCCTTTCTTCTGCAGCTCTCTCCCTATCACAGCTCAGGGGATATGTCCTTTCTGCTGCAGCTCTCTCCTTGTAACTTCCTCTAACAGCAGATGCAGTTGAAGGACAGAACTGAGCATGTGTGACCCTCTCAGCCAAGTGGACAGGGATTTAACGGAAATCGCAAACAGCAGGTGCTGTTATACAGATAGATTTTATTTATTTTATCAGTGGCTACGCTAAATTTGTATTAACATGCGATTACAAAAGTATTCAAATTCGTGTGATGCTTTGAAAAATGTAGAATAGTTTTCATGGGACAAGCCCTTTAAATCATATTGGAAACTTTTCTTGGTCTAACCCGACTGGGGAATCGAAATGGCTATTGGAAATAGTTTGAGCCATCGATTTCTATATGTTATCGTTTGTTTTTTTAAAGAAAATTCTGACCGTGAAGAGGAGGATGAAACTTCTTCAGGATTTAATTAATTATTTTTGATATACACAATGGTTTATTTTATTGTTTATGAATCTAGGGTACAATATGGGGGTGTAATGTGAGGTTGCTCTTAAGGGTAGGTAATTATAATAATTGACTAGGATAATAACTGAATGCTGCAGAAGAATGTTTTTCTAGTCATTATCTGTCATTACTGTGGGCTCTGCAGTCATTCTCAATGATAAAAGCACGCCAGTAGTGATGTATGTGCTGAGAACATCTGGATGTCCTCTGCAGTGAATAAACACCCACTTCCTTTTAGTTTGTTCACCTCAGGTCAAGTTATATCTCCCTGTAAAGGTCATGCTGACTACTTAACTTTTAGCGGATGCAATCAATGGTATCTTTTAGCAAACCCCAGTTTAATTAAAAAGTATACAGTGCATTTTGGAAAGTCTTCAGATCCTTTCACTTTTTCACATTTTTATTTTGTGCCTTGTGCTAAAATAAAGAAAATATTCAACTTTTCCCCCATCAATTGGCATTCAATACTAGAGATGAGCGAATCGAAGCTGATGAAGTGGAATTCCATCCGAATTTCAGGAAAAATTTGATTCGCACCGAAGCCGAATTTCCTCACGCTTTGTGGTAATGAATCGCATTGGGAATGGCTGCTGCACATGTTAGGACATGGAGCAAAGAACTCTGGGAACGAGGGATCACCCACAATGCCATGATTGCAGCCAATCATCAGCCAGTCAGCCCCTGTAATGATAAAAAGCCTCAGCCATCTTGGATTCTGCCATTTTCCAGTGTGCTTAGTGCAGGGAGAGACGTCAGCAGGCGCTAGGGACAGTGTTAGGAAAGACTTCATTGTGCTAAAAAAAACGATTTAAAAGTTCAGGCAAAGATTATTCAAGGTGTAGGGAAAGGATAGGGAGGCATCATCTACACTCTAAAAGGAAAACAGGGTGCAATAGGGGAGTGTACAGCCTGGCTAATAGGAGTGATTCTATTATACCTTTCTGCACTAATTGGGGATCCAAATTGGTGTTAATACTGCTGCTTTTAGGTTGTTTGCACTATATGATACCACACTAATTCCAGCAAACCTTGCTTGTGATTGGGGTGCAAGTTCTGTGTGATACAGCCATTTACGGAGTGTATTAATATGGGAGATAAGTACGTCTTATTCGCTGTTCTGCGTTGATTTTACTTTTTTTAGGGGGTGTATTAATAGGAAAAAATATGTCTTAATTGCCATTCAGTGGTGAAGTTACATTGTGCTACAGCCATTTACATGGTGTATTAAAAGGAAATATACATATGTCCCATTAGCTGTTCTGCGGTGAATTGTGATTGTTATATTTCTTTTTTTGGGGTGTAGTAATAGGAAAAAGAATACGTCTTAATTGCCATTCTGCGGTGCACTCAGTGTGGAGTGTTGGGGGGGAAAATGCCATACTTGGTGGTGTGGCAATTTTTTATTAGGCCGCCGGAGTAGGTGAACATGGCCATTTGCCGAATTTGTGGGCAGAAGGTGAAGCGTGGCCAGGGTGCCAATGTTGGCCCCACCGCCCTGCGTCAACTCATGCAGCATCACCATAATGTGGCCTGGGAGAACCATGGCTCCGATGTGGTGGTCCAGCCTGCCGCAGCAACCGCTACATCACCCAGTGGCACGCACCCAATTTCATGCAGTCAGGGCTCCACCACCTCAGCCAAAGGGAGCTGTCTGTCCTTCCCATCATTTGCTGGTCCTGATGCTCCTGCTCCTCCTAGTCAGTCATTCCGTCAGCAATTGATCACCGAAGTGATTGCCAAGAAACGACAGTATGCATGCACTCATCCAACGGTGAAGAATCTGAACGTACTCCTGGCCAAGTTGCTGGTGCTGCAGTCCCTCCCTTTCCAAGTGGTGGACTCTGCACCTTTCAGAAAACTGATGGCTTGTGCCGAGCTGAGGTGGAGAGTCCCAAGCCATCATTTCTTTGCCAAAAGGCAGTACCAGTCCTGCACACATATGTCAAACAGAACGTGGGCCAGTCCTTGAGCCTGTCGATGTCTGCTAAAGTGCATGGCAGTGCCGACGTGTGGAGCTGTAACTAAAGTCAAGGACAATATATGTCCTTTACGGCCCACTGGGTAAATGTGGTTCCTGCCCAGCCACACCAGCAACTTGGCCAGCTGACGCCGCTTCCGCGTCCACGTTCTCACACCGTTTGTCCTGCGACAAAGTTCGCTTCTGCTTTCTCAGCCTCCACTACAGGGACAATTCACAGTGCTCCTCCAGCATACCACATGTGCAGGGCACAGCGGTGTCACGCTGTTCTGCACCTAGTTTGCCTAGGCGAACGGAGTCACACAGGGGAGGAACTACTTTGCATCCTTCATCAAGAAATCTAATCCTGGCTTCTCCTCGACAACTCAAAATCGGAACCATGGTGACCGACAACAGGAAGAACATGTTGTTGGCGCACCATGGAGGGCTGAGCCATGTGTCCTGCATGGCGCATGTGTTCAATCTGGTTGTAAAGCGGTTCCTGAAGCCTTCACCCCATCTGCAAGACATCCTGAAAATGGCCAGGCAACTTTGCATGCACTTCAGCCACTCGTACACCAAAAAGCACACCCTCCTTTAGCTGCAGTGGCAGAATGGCATCCCCTAACATGTGACTTTTCCACCCGTTGGAATTCCACCCTCCATATGTTGGACCGATTTTATATGAACAGAGAGGCCATAAATGATTTCTGGGTAATACAGGCGGACAGAGGTACTCCCCTGTGTAACTTCGATATTAAAAAAAAAAAAGAAGAGGAATGAGCACTCGCAACACCTGGACCATAGGATATAGGGATACATTTATTTGGTAGGACCTGCTATGTCCAATAGATAAAACAATTCCAATCACATATATACACTAAAATACAATAAAAAATAATTGGTACCAATACATAAAATATACTAATAAGGGGTGAGAATCCTAAAAACACAATCTTTTGACAGTTGGTGTTCAGACACTTCGAAGCACCTGATTCCTAGCAATAAAAAACTTGCAATAAAAAGACTACTATTAATACTTGTGGTACCGCAAACCGCAATCCAGATTGAAATGTCCCAAATGTACCTGTAACAGGTCACTCTAAGTGTTGTTTTATCTCCTGGTGCATACAGATATATAGTTCAAATACCGTAGCAAAATAAGTCTCTCCAAAGTCATTTGGTATGACCTCCCAGAACGGTAAATTTTGAGCCACTCCGTGCTAAATAAGCAATTCGGGTTCCTACCTGGTTCCTGGTGCTGCTTACCGCTGCCGCGTCTCACAGTCCTTCCTCGAGAAGCGAGCGATGCCGGCTGTCTCGGCGTCTTGCGTCGCAAGTCTCGGGTTGATGACGTCACGGTATCGCGGGATTAGGCAGGCAGGGGTAATACCTTGTCAGTGGCGTCCGTAGCTGTATACTGGAGCGGTACTTGTAGTTGGAGATTTTCTTAATATTATCGCATGGCCATGCAATACTTTTAGTGAAGGTCCAGTAGATTAGGTGGGCGCTTTTCTTCCTGTCACCAGACGCGTTTTGGGGCGTCTACACCCCTTCCTCAGTGGTTGAAGCGCCGATCCTCCCTCTCCACCTTTTTATAGTTCATCCGGTAGTCCAGAAATTCTGGATTGTTTAAGTATAATTCCTCCATTGCGGTTTTAGTGCGGTATAGTTGCAGTTTCTCCAACTTAGTTGTGTTTTTTTTCAAAAATGAAACTAGAATATTGCAGGATTGTGCAATACCAGATTTTTAAGTTAAGATGACACTTTAATAAGTATAAATCTAAAAACACAGTATATCCATGATAAAAATATAAATAAATAAATAAATAAACATGCATCTCTATCATACAAATCAAATTTCCCTATAATCCATCGGCTGGAAGGTCTTTCTTTCTATTGAGAGATAATTACAAAAAACTACATGAAAAGGGTCGGGGCTCTGCCAGCAATAATAGATGATGGGGTTCACCCCTTATTAGTATATTTTATGTATTGGTACCAATTATTTTTTATTGTATTTTAGTGTATATATGTGATTGGAATTGTTTTATCTATTGGACATAGCAGGTCCTACCAAATAAATGTATCCCTATACCCTATATCCTATGGTCCAGGTGTTGTGAGTGCTCACTCCTCTTCTTTTTTTCATTACTTATTTCTTTGGGGCCGGGCACCCAAGTTGTGAGCTAGTAGCACCCGTCATAGCCACCAGGCGAGAGCCAACCACCTATCTATTTATTTTTACTTTTGTTACGGCCCGTAATCTGTGTGGTTGGGCTCCCCGAAGTGAACTATGGACATCTGGCACCATATGGATAGCAAACTGCTGAAGGCCAAGAGTTATAAATTTAATGATTTTAATTATAGTGAAGTTCCAGAGAGCAATACAATGATAGAAACCTTTAGAAATCTGGAGAATTTGTTACAGAAACAGTTGAGGCAGCATTGGGAGATCCGCTCCCTACAATATTATGTAGAAGAAACTAAGATCCCAAAAGGATAAGAGTCCAGCACAGGATCTCATTAATGATGAATTCACCAGAGAATGGAATAATTTATTAACCAATCAGTCGATTGCTCTGATGAATTTAATCATTAAGAGAAGGACAGAGATCCTGGGAGATTTAAACATAAAGATTGGGTCACTGTCACTAGTGGAGTACCTCAGGGGTCAGTATTGGGCCCTATTCTCTTCAATATATTTATTAATGATCTTGTAGAAGGCTTGCATAGTAAAATATCAATTTTCGCAGATGACACTAAACTGTGTAAAGTAATTAACACTGAAGAGGACAGTATACTACTACAGAGGGATCTGGATAGATTGGAGGCTTGGGCAGATAAGTGGCAGATGAGGTTTAACACTGAGAAATGTAAAGTTATGCACATGGGAAGGAATAATGCAAGTCACCCGTACATACTAAATGGTAAAACACTCGGTAACACTGACATGGAAAAGGATCTAGGAATTTTAATAAACAGCAAACTAAGCTGCAAAAAACAGTGTCAGGCAGCGGCTGCCAAGGCCAATAAGATAATGGGTTGCATCAAAAGGGGCATAGATGCCCGTGATGAGAACATATTCCTACTACTTTACAAATCACTGGTCAGACCACACATGGAGTACTGTGTACAGTTCTGGGCTCCTGTAAACAAGGCAGACATAGCAGAGCTGGAGAGGGTCCAGAGGAGGGCAACTAAAGTAATAACTGGAATGGGGCAACTACAGTACCCTGAAAGATTATCAAAATTAGGGTTATTCACGTTAGAAAAAAGACGACTGAGGGGAGATCTAATTACTATGTATAAATATATCAGGGGGCAGTACAGAGATCTATCCCATCATCTATTTATCCCCAGGACTGTGACTGTGACGAGGGGACATCATCTGCGTTTGGAGGAAAGAAGGTTTGTACACAAACATAGAAAAGGGTTCTTTACGGTAAGAGCAGTGAGACTATGGAACTCTCTGCCTGAGGAGGTGGTGATGGTGAGTACAATAAAGGAATTCAAGAGGGGCCTGGATGTATTTCTGGAGTGTAATAATATTACAGGCTATAGCTACTAGAGAGGGGTCGTTGATCCAGGGAGTTATTCTGATTGCCTGATTGGAGTCGGGAAGGAATTTTTTATTCCCCTAAAGTGAGGAAAATTGGCTTCTACCTCACAGGGTTTTTTTTTTGCCTTCCTCTGGATCAACTTGTAGGATGACAGGCCGAACTGGATGGACAAATGTCTTTTTTCGGCCTTATGTACTATGTTACTATGTTACTATGTAGATTGGGAAACTAAGGGAACATATAGAGAAATTCCCAAAAAACACAGAATTTAACATGTGGCAAGACAGACTGTGTAAAAGTTTGGATAAGTTAGAGGTGGATATAATTAATAAAAAAAAGTAAAAAACATATAGAAGTCTACAAAAGTAAACAACAAGAAAGACCTATAGAGACTCAGGAAGATGAGAATAATCCTCATCAGGGATTGATAGATATGGAACTAGGGAGAGAAGAAAGAACAAACACCTATAATGTACCAGTTAGTAACAGGTATGAGGAATTGGCAGGACAGCATTTTTTAGATCTTACCCCGACACATCACAGGACACGCACGAGATACAGAGATCAGACACCACCACGGCACAGATCACCATACAATTTGAGGCACAAGAACACCAGGTACCAACACCCCACAGGAAAGAACTCTTATTCCAATTACCAAACACGGAATCGGCACATACATTATCACAACAACGACACAAATCGCCAACAGCACCGTTATTCAGGAAAAGAAAGACAAGGAGAAGTAAGAGAAAGGGAGCCACGACACCGGAGACACTCACAAACCCAGAGATGGGATCAATAATTAATTTAAGTTCTAAAACCCTCACCACTCCACAAGTTAATTTATTAAATAAGGGGCTGAAGTTTGCCCCGTCCAATACTGTAGATAAATTTTCAACTTATATAGGTGTTCAGAAATTTATTAGGAACCTCTGCCTTAAGAAATATTATATAAGGAATCCCCAAATTAGGGAATCTCCTGATAGAAAATTAATGGAGTCATTTAAATACACCTCCTTAAAAAAGAAATCCAAAATGTTCCCACGGAATGAAATTAGTAGGGGAATTGCAACATTTCAGAAATGTGTAGAAGATGACCTGAGAAAGATTAGAGTTAGACCCCCTAATAATAATAATTTAACCAAACGGGAGATCCAGGCCATCAAATCACTCCAGAAAGGCAATAATGTAACTATACGCCTGGCCGATAAGTGCGGGGCGACAGTAGTCTTAGACACTGATCAGTATAATAAGGAGTGTCTTAGGTTGCTGGCGGATCAAAAGACATATATTAAACTTAAGGGTGACCCAATACAGAGGTTCAGCCAGGGTTTGGAGGACCTGTGTAGGAAAGGGCTGGAACAGGGAATTCTCCTGAAACAAGAATCTGAGTTTATCCTGGGTACAGAAAGAAGGTTACCTACCTTCTACTGTTTACCTAAGGTACACAAGAGTCTGATAGATCCTCTGGGACGCCCTATAGTGTCCAGGATAGGATCTATCACCTCCAACCTATCGATATATATATATATATAGATACCCAGCTCCAAACTTTGGTGAAGAACACAAAGTCCTATCTGAGGGATACCACACAGATTATCCAGATTTTGGAAGGACTGGTGGTTGAACCAGGTTGGATTATAGGGACTCTGGACATCCAATCCCTATATACAGTTATAGATCATCAACAGGGGTTGGAGGCAATTAAACGGCAACTAACAAAAAGCGGCACATTTGAAGATCCCCAAATTCAACTAATACTGGAAGGGATCCAGTATATTTTACAACATAACTATTTTTATTTTGAAGGGGAGCATTTTCTGCAGAAATGTGGCATCGCCATGGGAACCAGATTTGCCCCAAGTTACGCCAATTTATTTTTGGCGGAATGGGAATCAACTATCATCGAGCCCAGACTTGAGGCCGATCTGGTCCTATGGCGGCGCTACATTGATGACGTAATATTTATCTGGAGGAAGGGGGAGACAGAACTGCTGGAATTTTTGGGAGCGATCAACAAGAATGATTGATTTTAAATTTGATTTTTACATCCAATATCAAGGAGGAAACTGAATTTTTGATTTGTTAATAAAAAGAGGATGATCGCTATTTTGCAGTACATACCAGAAACCGACTGCTAAAAATGGCTTCATCCTCTTTAGTAGTTGCCACCTACCCAGATGGCTACTAAATGTCCCCTTAGGAAAATTCCAGAGGATTAAAAGAAATTGTATGGAATCAGATAGGTTTGAAGAAGAGGCAGCCAGAATGAAACTCCAATTTTTAGATAAGAAGTACCCAGTGATTATTTTGGATGAATCCCTAAATAAGGTGAGAGAACTTGAAAGAAAGTCCTTCTTTGAAGATAAAGGGATAATTGAGACATCTGAAGATCCCAAGATGGATATCAAGATGATTCTGCCTTTTAATAGCAATTATAAAAAGATTAAGAATATTATAACTAAGCATTGGTATCCTATACTGAGTGACAAGGTAATTGGCTCACAATTGCCCAATACACCCAAGATAATATATACAAAGGCCCCAAGCCTGAAACTTGGAGTAGCCCCGTCAGTAAGAGAGAAAAGATCCATAACAAATTTAGGCTCTTTTATGAACCTAAAAGGGTTCTTTAAGTGTGGGAGATGTATAGGATGTAGAATGAGCCTACAAGAAAGGAAAATAGACACAGTACACTCAGCACATAACTCTTTTACTTGGGAGATTAATGATTGCCTTACATGCAACACATCCGGAGTCATTTATTTGATACAGTGCCCATGCAAACGCCAGTATATTGGCAGAACTAAAAGGTTATTAAAAACTAGAATTAGTGAACACGTTTCAAACATCAAAAAGGGATATGCAAAACATTCACTCTCCAAACACTATGATGAGGTACATAATAGAGATCCGTCCAAACTATTTTTTACAGCATTGGAAAAAATTTATAAACACTGGAGAGGGGGAGATTACATTTAAGAGGATGTCCAGAGCTGAATCCAAACACATTTATGAATTCGGCTGTTTATTACCAGCGGGCCTGAATTCAGACCTGGAGATTTTCGGCTTTTTATAGGGTGGTGGTCCCGTCTCTGATGGAGGGTCCAAAAGTTTGCCGTCTATCGGCAGTGGGACCCCCCCTCGGAGTAGGGATCACCACCCCTAACCTCTGAACCCCATCATCTATTATTGCTGGCAGAACCCCGACCCTTTTCATGTAGTTTTTGTGATTATCTCTCAATAGAAAGACCTTCCAGCTGATGGATTATAGGGAAATTTGATTTGTATGATAGAGATGCATGTTTATTTATTTATATTTTTATCATGGATATACTGTTTTTAGATTTATACTTAAAGTGTCATTTTAACTTAATCTGGTATTGCACAATCCTGCAATATTCTAGTTTCATTTTTGAAAAAAACACAACTAAGTTGGAGAAACCGCAACTATACCGCACTAAAACCGCAATGGAGGAATTATACTTAAACAATCCAGAATCCAGAATTTCTGAACTACCGGATGAACTATAAAAGGTGGAGAGGGAGGATCGGCGCTTCAACCACTGAGGAAGGGGTGTAGACGCCCCAAAACGCGTCTGGTGACAGGAAGAAAAGCGCCCACCTAATCTACTGGACCTTCACTAAAAGTATTGCATGGCCATGCGATAATATTAAGAAAATCTCCAACTACAAGTACCGCTCCAGTATACAGCTACGGACGCCACTGAAAAGGTATTACCCCTGCCTGCCTAATCCCACGATACCGTGACGTCATCAACCCGAGACTTGCGATGCAAGACGCCGAGACAGCCGGCATCGCTCGCTTCTCGAGGAAGGACTGTGAGATGCGGCAGCGGTAAGCAGCACCAGGAACCAGGTAGGAACCCGAATTGCTTATTTAGCACGGAGTGGCTCAAAATTTACCGTTCTGGGCGGTCATACCAAATGACTTTGGAGAGACTTATTTTGCTACGGTATTTGAACTATATATCTGTATGCACCAGGAGATAAAACACCACTTGGAGTGACCTGTTACAGGTACCTTTGGGACTGTATTAATAGTGGTCTTTTTATTGCAAGTTTTTTATTGCTAGGAATCAGGTGCTTCGAAGTGTCAATTCTGAACACCAAC
Organism: Bufo bufo; assembly: GCF_905171765.1. Classification (NCBI taxonomy): domain Eukaryota; kingdom Metazoa; phylum Chordata; class Amphibia; order Anura; family Bufonidae; genus Bufo; species Bufo bufo. The sequence continues at coordinate 123,893,067 of NC_053392.1, forward strand.
TATCAAAAGATTGTGTTTTTAGGATTCTCACCCCTTATTAGTATATTTTATGTACAGTTGCAAGAAAAAGTATGTGAACCCTTTGGAATGATATGGATTTCTGCACAAATTGGTCATAAAATGTGATCTGATCTTCATCTAAGTCACAACAATAGACAATCACAGTCTGCTTAAACTAATAACACACAAATAATTAAATGTTACCATGTTTTTATTGAACACAGCATATAAACATTTACAGTGCAGGTGGAAAAAGTATGTGAACCCTTGGATTTAATAACTGGTTGAACCTCCTTTGGCAGCAATAACTTCAACCAAACGTTTCCTGTAGTTGCAGATCAGACGTGCACAACGGTCAGGAGTAATTCTTGACCATTCCCCTTTACAGAACTGTTTCAGTTCAGCAATATTCTTGGGATGTCTGGTGTGAATCGGTTTCTTGAGGTCATGCCACAGCATCTCAATCGGGTTGAGGTCAGGACTCTGACTGGGCCACTCCAGAAGGCGTATTTTCTTCTGTTTAAGCCATTCTGTTGTTGATTTACTTCTATGCTTTGGGTCGTTGTCCTGTTGCAACACCCATCTTCTGTTGAGCTTCAGCTGGTTGACAGATGCCCTCAAGTTCTCCTGCAAAATGTCTTGATAAACTTGGGAATTCATTTTTCCTCCGATGATAGCAATTCGTCCAGGCCCTGATGCAGCAAAGCAGCCCCAAACCATGATGCCCCCACCACCATACTTCACAGTTGGGATGAGGTTTTGATGTTGGTGTGCTGTGCCTCTTTTTCTCCACACATAGTGTTGTGTGTTTCTTCCAAACAACTCAACTTTGGTTTCACCTGTCCACAGAATATTTTACCAGTACTGCTGTGGAACATCCAGGTGCTCTTGTGCAAACTGTAAACGTGTTTGTTTGTTTTTGGACAGCAATGGCTTTCTCTGTGGTATCCTCCCATCAAATCCACTCTTGTTTAGTGTTTTACGTATCGTAGATTCGCTAACAGGGATGTTAGCATAAGCCAGAGGCTTTTGTAAGTCTTTAGCTGACACTCTAGGATTCTTCTTCATCTCATTGAGCAGTCTGCACTGTGCTCTTGCAGTCATCTTTACAGGACGGCCACTCCTAGGGAGAGTAGCAGCAGTGCTGAACTTTCTCCATTTATAGACAATTTGTCTTACCGTGGACTGATGAACAGCAAAGCTTTTGGAGATACTTTTATAACCCTTTCCAGCTTTATGCAAGTCAACAATTCTTAATCGTAAGTCTTCTGAGAGCTCTTTTGTGCGAGGCATCATTCACATCAGGCAATGCTTCTTGTGAAAAGCAAACCCAGAGCTGGTGTGTGTTTTTTATAAGGCAGGGCAGCTGTAACCAACACCCCCAATCTCATCTCATTGATTGGACTCCAGTTGGCTGACACCTCACTCCAATTAGCTCTTGGAGATGTCATTAGTCTAGGGGTTCACATACTTTTTCCACCTGCACTGTGAATGTTTACATGGTGTGTTCAATAAAAACATGGTAACATTTAATTTTTTGTGTGTTATTAGTTTAAGCAGACTGTGATTGTCTATTGTTGAGACTTAGATGAAGATCAGATCACCTTTTATGACCAATTTGTGCAGAAATCCGTATAATTCCAAAGGGTTCACATACTTTTTCTTGCAACTGTATTGGTACCAATTATTTTTTATTGTATTTTAGTGTATATATGTGATTGGAATTGTTTTATCTATTGGACATAGCAGGTCCTACCAAATAAATGTATCCCTATACCCTATATCCTATGGTCCAGGTGTTGTGAGTGCTCACTCCTCTTCTTTTTTTCATTACTTATTTCTTTGGGGCCGGGCACCCAAGTTGTGACCTAGTAGCACCCGTCTTAGCCACCAGGCGAGAGCCAACCACCTATCTATTTATTTTTAACTTCGATATTAGCCAGTGGCAGCTTATGCGTGACACCTGCCGTTTGCTCTGGCCCTTTGAGGAGGCCACTTTACTTGTCAGTCGCCAGGACTACGGGATAAACGTCATTCCACTGATTCATGTCCTGGAACAGATGCTGCTAAATCTGGCTGGCCATGGGACAGGAGACTGCATCTCACGGCCACATGAGCCCTGTGGGGGCTGAACTAAAGGAGGAGGACATTTTGAGTACAAGTGATGCATAAAGAAATGGGTGGTTTTTCTACAGTGACAGGAGAGGAGGAGCAGCTGGAGGAGCTACAGGGCGATAAGGAAGACGCGGTAGATGACCCAGACACACAGTGACAGTATGCAGTGGAAATGGAGGTAGGGAGTCTCTCCGAGTCTCTTGTGCAAATTGCCCGATGCATGCTCAGTTGCTTGCGTAGTGACAGCCAAATTGTCACCATTCGACAGAAGAATGACTACTGGCTCTCTACCATGTTAGACCCTCGCTACCGGTCCAAAATGGGGGCCTTTTTTACACCCGCTGAGAAGGACTAACTGAACTACTATCGTGGTCAGTTGACCGCTGCCTATGTGCGAAATCGCCCATCCTCACGCAGGTCTGACCGGGGGGCCCTCTGCTCTCACATTCCACTGCCATGGCTGCTGGAGGGATTGGGGAGGCAGGAGCAGTACCAGCTCCATCAGCAGCAAGTCTAGTCTACAGTTTTCTTCATCCGCCTACTGAAGAAATTACTCACCAGCAGCAGCTAGACATAGAGCAGAACCTGAACCAGCAGGTTGTGGCATACTTGGAGTGCACCCTGCCACCCCACATCAAAGATCCCCTGGATTACTGGGCAGCCATACTCTATTTGTGGCTGCAACTGACCGAGTTTGCCCTGGACAAGCTTTTCCTGCCCGGCCAGCAGTGTGGCGTCGGAGCGGGTGTTTAGTGTGGTGGGGGCCATAGTTACCCCAAGGAGAACTCTCCTATCCACCCAAAATGTGGAGAAACTGACCTTTGTGAAGAAGAATCATGCGTGGATCAGCCAGGATTTCCACCCACCAATGCCTGATGCATCTGACCTGTTTCTTCTGGCTACCTGCTTCAGCAACTATTCTGATGCTGCCACCCGCCTAATGCCACACCTGCTGCCAGGTGCTCCTACTGCCACCCACCTTCTTCAGCTGGTACTGGTATTGCCCCCCACCTCCCCACTCTGTCGCTGGGCCACTCTGTGGTCTCCTCATGCTGCTGCCACCTCCCCACTCCATGACTGGGCTACTATTTCGCTATTTTGGCCTTGTTGACATCATCATTTATTTGATCCTTCTTCCGATCTGTCAGAAGGAAGGAAAAATGAGACTCACAACGGATCCTGTTTATGAAGCAGCTGTGAGGCATGTATGACATGGTCTCTATTTTGCATCAGAATTGGCTTATGATTTGGTACCCAAAAGCAGGAGTGGGTACAAAACACAGAAGACATGTAAATATTCCATTCACATGTCATCCGTTTTGGATCCACTCCTGTTTTTTTGGGCTTTAGCAATACTCATGGATTGCTGACCGAGTGAAAGCGGATGCTCAACAGACAGGATCCGTTTTTTGGGGGTTATTGTTCTGATGGATCAGAGGAAGGTCAAAATAATCTGTGATGTCAATACAAACTTACTGCTGACACCCTCTCTACTCTGTCAGGGGGGCTCTACTTGTATAAGCGTTTAATAGAACAGGTTCTGCATGGTTCTTTATACCTGGCACTAACATTGACCTATATGGCTTGACTTGACTTGACTTGGCTTGGCTTGACTTGAGTTACTTGGTCAGTTTTGGCCCCATAACTGCCCAAATGAGTGAAGTGTGCAGTGATTCTAAGAGCGACTCCTGTCATCTGCGTGTCATACTGGCTCACAGTATTGTTTTACTACCACAGCAGACTCCCTATGCATGTTACTGCAAGGCACAGTGTTTTCTCAATCACTAAAGAGGCTCTCTGCAGCCAGGAAATAGCTGTTTTTAATGCGATTCGCCCCGAATAAATTCGGATCAAATCGAATCTTTTTGGAAAATTTGGAAAAATTCGCTCATCTCTACTCACCCATAATGAGAAGTTTGCAAATAATTTTGCTTGGACATGAGTATTCAGGCCTATTGCTATAACACTTGAAATTTAGCTCTGGAGGCCTCCCATTTCTCTAGATCATCTTTGAGATGTTTCCTCACCTTGACTGGAATCCACCTCTGATAAACTGAATTTATTTGACATGATTTGGAAAGACACCCCCCCCCCCCCCCCCCCCCAGTCTATATAATGTTTCACAGATGACACATCATGAGACAGAAAGAACTGCCTGTAGAACCCAAAGACAGGATTGTGTGGAGGCACAGATTTGGAAAAGGGTACAAATAAATTTATGCTGCATCAAAAAATTCCAAGAGCACCGCGGCCTCCATAACTCTTAAATGGAAGAAGTTTAGAACAACCAGGAGTCTTCCTAGAGAAAGCTGCCACACCAAACAAAGTAATCGGCAAGGGGGAAAGTGTCCTTGGAAAGAGAGTTGACCAAGAACCCAATGGTCCCTGTGGCTTAACTCCAAAGATCCTGTATGCAGATGGGAGAAACTTCCAGAGGGTCAACCATTACTGCAGTAACCATTCAATCTGGGCTTTATGGCAGGGTGGCCAGAAAGAAGACTTTCCTCAGTAAAAGAGAGATTAAATTTTGAAGAAAAAAAATATTTAAATAAAAATAAAGTTCCTAAAGGACTCACAGACTGTGAGAAACAATATTCAATATTATAATTAAGTTTCAAGTGGACTTTCTAACAGAGGCACATTTCTAAAACTGTCTAAAAGAAAAATTATTTGTAGCCTATAGCAACCAATCACAGACCAGCTTTCATTTTTTTTAAGAGCACTACAAAGGATGAGAACTGTGCTGTGATTGGTTATGAGAGATAAAGGCACTTTTTCTTTTAGACCATTTAATAAATCTTCCCATAATGTTTAATATATCTAAATAGGTTCAATTTTATTTGAATAATTTCTTAAGGATAGCAGTCATTGAGCTCAATGTACAGACTGTATTCAGAGAGCTCCCTCTAGTGGTGGCTGCAGGAGTCATTATTCCAGAACGGGCATTTAGCCACCTTCCTAACCAGGCGCATTTTTTGTTTTTTCAGTACATGCAGTTTTTGAAAAGCATGACTTTTTTCTATTCAGTTTCAGTTATGTAAACAATTTGTGCTCCTTTTTTTTCCGTCATACGTGGGACTTTATTTTTAGTAACATAGTATATAAGGCCTAAAAAAGACATTTGTCCATCCAGTTTGCCCTGTTATCCTGCAAGTTGATCCAGAGGAAGGCAAAAAAAAACTGTGAGGTACAAGCCAATTTTCCCCACTTAAGGGGGAAAAAAATTCCTTCCCGACTCCAATAAGGCAATCAGAATAACTCCCTGGATCAACGACACCTCTCTAGTAGCTATAGCCTGTAATATTATTACACTCCAGAAATTCATCCAAGCCCCTCTTGAATTCTTTTATTGTACTCACCATCACCACCTCCTCGGGGAGAGAGTTCCATAGTCTCAGTGCTCTTACCGTAAAGAATCCTTTTCTATGTTTGTGTACAAACCTTCTTTCCTCCAGACGCAGAGGGTGTCCCCTCGTCACAGTCACAGTTCTGGGGATAAATAGATGATGGGAGAGATCTCTGTACTGACCCCTGATATATTTATACATAGTAGTTAGATCTCCCCTCAGTTGTCTTTTTTTCTAAAGTGAATAACCCTAATGTTGATAATCTTTCAGGGTACTGTAGTTGCCCCATTCCAGTTATTACTTTAGTTGCCCTCCTCTGAACCCTCTCCAGCTCTATGTCTCTCTCTTGTTTACAGGAGCCCATAACTGTACACAGTACTCCATGTGTGGTCTGACTAGTGATTTGTAAAGTGGTAGGACCATGTTCACATCACGGGCATCTATGCCCCTTTTGATGCAACCCATTATCTTATTGGCCTTGACAGCAGCTGCCTGACACTGGTTTTTACTGCTTAGTTTTCTGTTTATTAAAATTCCTAGGTCCTTTTCCATGTCAGTGTTACCCAGTGTTTTACCATTTAGTATGTACGGGTAATTTGCATTATTCCTTCACATGTGCATAACCTTACATTTGTCAGTGTTAAACATCATCTGCCACTTCTCTGCCCAAGTGGCTTTATAAAATTATTTTTTTTGGTCATTTTCATTATTTTTTTTACACCAGAAATGAGAGCAACGGAGCGGGGCGCAGCATAGCGTAGTGTAACTTGACTTAGGGGGAAGTTGAAGGCAGATGAAGGGTTATAAGGTATCTCTTTTAGGTTAGGGGTTGGGATAGGTATTTCGCGGGCAATATATAAGCTTGGGGGAGGAGACACCTCCCACCGGCGTGCAGGGATTTGTCACTGTTAATCGCATCATGTCGTCTGTGGAGGATCTGGTTTTGGCTGTGAGGGCTGCTGCTGAGCGTCACGGTCAGGATTGGCTGCAGGATTGTTTAAGGGTGGCTTTAGCGGGTCCGGCTACATTGGTTTATACAGTGATGGACTTTCCTGGTATCTGCACCAAACGTAAGGCTGTATACCATGTAAACAGAGCCTAAAATGTAGTTCAGGCAGTCTAAATGGAGTCTGTTCCCTACTGTTTGCCTCCCATTAAAATAGTATCTCTAGTGTCTGTCCCAGATTGAGATCCTGAAAAAAGTACTTTATAAAGTTACGCGTTCTACTGCGTTCTCTTCCTCTGGCTTGGAGATCTCGTGCAAGCACTGGCCACCGCCGGGCCCGCACATGCCCACTAAGAGCAGAGGCACTGATCTTAACAGTGCGTGCAAAGGCGCGGCGGTGACTGGTACTCATGCAAGATCTCCAAGCCAGAGGAGGAGGACAAAGTAGGAGAGGAGGGTGGGCCAGAGGACTGCAAGAGGAACTGTTATCTGGGCACATAGCTAAGGGGTCTGGGCAAATGCGGCTGTAACCCTGCCCTTGGGCACTTCCGACAGCTAATTTGCATAACGTTATAAAGCATTTTTTTCAGGATCTCAAAGTGGGACAGGAGTGGCGTGCCTAGGGTGTTTGGCACCCGCCCCTCAATACTTGACCACATACCTCTTACATCCGGGGTCATGTAGACCTTCTCTTTCCTCTTCTCCTCCGTTAGACCGCCATGACAAATTCTTTCAGCCGCATCTCTTCTCTACAGAGTTTGTAACACAGACACGTTAGATTTCTCAGTTTTTCAATCAACCTCCTCAACCTGGTGTCCCGACAATGTCATTCTGCTGCCACACCAAGTACTGTACCCGTTGTGCCCCCCAATGCCCTAGGTACTATACTGCTGAAAAAATAGTGACCCCAGTAGACCTAATTGGAGTCATTTATCAAACTGGTGTAAAGTAGAACTGGATTTCCAAAAGAGCTGTCAAAAATGAAAGGTGAAATCTGATTGGCTGCTATGGGCAACTAAGCCGGTTCTACTTTAGACCAGTTTGATAAATTACACCAAATGTCCCTATAGTGTCCACAGCAGTTATAATGTCCCCTAGAGTGCCCCAGTAATAACACCCTACACTCACCTAAAGAATTATTAGGAACACCTGTTCTATTTCTCATTAATGCAATTATCTAGTCAACCAATCACATGGCAGTTGCTTCAATGCATTTAGGGGTGTGGTCCTGGTCAAGTCAATGTCCTGAACTCCAAACTGAATGTCAGAATGGGAAAGAAAGGTGATTTAAGCAATTTTGAGCGTGGCATGGTTGTTGGTGCCAGACGGGCCGGTCTGAGTATTTCACAATCTGCTCAGTTACTGGGATTTTCACGCACAACCATTTCTAGGGTTTACAAAGAATGGTGTGAATAGGCAAAAACCTCCAGTATGCGGCAGTTCTGTGGGCAAAAATGCCTTGTGGATGCTAGACGTCAGAGGAGAATGGGCCGACTGATTCAAACTGAAATAACCACTCGTTACAACCGAGGTATGCAGCAAAGCATTTGTGAAGCCACAACATGCACAACCTTGAGGCGGATGGGCTACAACAGCAGAAGACCCCACCGGGTACCACTCATCTCCACTACAAATAGGAAAAAGAGGCTACAATTTGCACGAGCTCACCAAAATTGGACTGTTGAAGACTGGAAAAATGTTACCTGGTCTGATGAGTCTCGATTTCTGTTGAGACATTCAAATGGTAGAGCCCGAATTTGGCGTAAACAGAATGAGAACATGTATCCATCCTCTGATGGCTACTTCCAGCAGGATAATGCACCATGTCACAAAGCTCGAATCATTTCAAATTGGTTTCTTGAACATGACAATGAGTTCACTGTACTAAAATGGCCCCCACAGTCACCAGATTTCAACCCAATAGAGCATCTTTGGGATGTGGTGGAACGGGAGCTTCGTGCCCTGGATGTGCATCCCTCAAATCTCCCATCAACTGCAAGATGTTATCCTATCAATATGGGCCAACATTTCTAAAGAATGCTATCAGCACCTTGTTGAATCAATGCCACGTAGAATTAAGGCAGTTCTGAAGGTAAAAGGGGCTCTAACACCGTATTAGTATGGTGTTCATAATAATTCTTTAGGGGAGTGTATATTGTGGTCCAGGTAATAATCCCTGTATAGTGTCCACAGAAATAGGCACGCCACTGTGGGACAGACACTAGAGAGGTACTATTTTAATGGGGTGCAAACGTTCTATAATATGATCTGAGCGATCTAAAATGCTCAGAGTAGGTGACAGACTCCCTTTTAAGAGGATTGCTTACCTTGGATACACTTAAACCCCCTCTGCTGCTGATGTTCTTTGATATGGTTACAATATCAAATCTAGTGTTGAGTGAAGCATTCAAAGTCGATTTCGGTCCAAAGTTTAGGAAAACTTAAATTCTAAACGAATCAAAATTTCCTCACGCTTCGTGATTTATTTATTTATTTATTTATTTATTTTATGCACTTATATAGCGCTACTATATTCCGCAGCGCTTTAGACATTAGCATCCAACTGTCCCCAATGGGGCTCACAATCTAAGGTCCCTATCAGTATGTCTTTGGAGTGTGGGAGGAAACCGGAGTACCCGGAGGAAACCCACGCAAACATGGGGAGAACATACAAACTCCATGCAGAAGTTGCCCTGGATCGGATTCAAATAAATCCGTTTAACTAAAATGGTGGCTGCACATGTTGGAAATTGAAAGTAAGTGTAGAGAAGACCAGCCCGGGAACGCCACATAACCCATAATGCCGTGCAGCCAGCCAATCCACAGAGAGCCATCCCGTATAAAACCCATATCCAGCACAGTCTCCGCCATTGTCCTGTGAGCTGAGCATAGGGAGAAATGTGGCAAGTGCTCATGCTCTAGAGACAGTGTTGCTGCAAACAGTTTTCAAGAACAATATTGAAGAGGGAGAGTACAGGGAGACTACAGGGAGAGTGTATCGCCATGTGCATCACTGTGCAGTGCACCAACATTCATAGCTAATCCGATCTGTTATGGATACAGTTACTGTGTCTCTGTATTAAAGGCAAGTGTAATTTGGGAAGAATATAGAATAAGATTAGGCAGATTGGGCTGAGTATACTAGATTTATAGCGATTCCTGACAAATGAATTGGGGACAAATCCAATTTCTTGGTGAACTTCGGTGAAGCTACCGAATTTTCAAAACTTGGCTCATCTCTAAACAAGTCCTCAAACTAAATAGTCAAATGACAAATTCGCCTCTACCACATTAGTATTTTTTTTTGTTTCAATCGTTTTTATTGAATTTTTCATTTCAAACGGTTAAAGAAAGTACATTGCAGTTTGATTTGCTAGTGTCAAGCAGAATACCATTATAGTCAGGTAATCAAAGGAGAATATAAATTCCAATATAATACAATTATTCAGATAACATTATTTTCTGTAAAGCATCATCCTATTCTTTATTGTGTTTCATTGAAGCAACCTTCTAGTTGGTGCTTGGAGCCTGCTTTGTGTGGCCAAAAAGTATTGTGTTCTGTATGTAAAGTGTAGAAATAAAAATAAACTGGTAGGTGAGGATAGAGATGAAATAAACAAAAAGATGGGTAACTAGAGAGAACATAGAAAACCTATTTAGGTCCCTTATGTAAAGGAAACAATATACATCACAACCTAATCTAATTGTCTAATAATGAGAAGAACCTCGATGAAGACCATGTTTCTGGAAAGAACCCTGACACTTTTTTGTTAAGACTTGATATCGACAGGTACTCAGTCCCTCAAAAGACTGTTGTCTGTCATAATTTAACAGCCTCTCTCCTATGTATAGCGCAAAATTGGAAATCCTCATAAACTCCTTACATGTCTAAAATAATACGGAAGGTAAATGTCAATTGTAGCTTTAAATGATTGGCAGAAGCAACAATACACTTAATAAATACACCAAAAATTGGACACATTAGTATTTTTCAAGCCACCTCCTCCCTTAACCCCTTAGGGACACATGACGTACCGGTTAATCGGAACAGGATGCCCGCTGAAATAATTCAGCAGGCATCCTGTCACAACGCCGGGGGGGGGGTCATGTGACCCCCCCCCCCCCCCCCGTATCGGCGATCGCCGCAAACCGTAGGTCCATTCAGACCTGCGGTTTGCGGCTTTACCTGCAGTTGTGGCGGCTGTGCCATCGGGTCCCTA